>NC_143587.1:83927988-85206075 GCF_048544385.1 Mastigoproctus giganteus | reverse complement strand
TAACATTGACAAATGTAAAGTACTGCATATGGGAAGCAGTGACTCCAGAGTAATGTATCAACTCTGTGGTACTACACTGACAGTGGTAGAGAATGAAAAGGACCTGGGGGTAATTGTGCAGGCAGATATGAAGGTTTCTGAGCAGTGCAGACGGTCTTCAAGTGTAGCTCATGGTGTCTTGTCAATGATATACAGGAATTATTCTAGCAGGGATAAGGAGGTAATTATCCCCTTGTATAAGGCAATGGTCAGGCCACATCTCGAGTACTGTGTACAGGTGTGGAGGCCTCATTTTAGGAAGGATGTAGAGCTGCTGGAGCGAGTGCAGAGAAGGGCAACAAGATTAGTGAATGGAAGAAAGGGTTGCTCTTATGAAGAAAGGCTTAAGTTTTGCAAATTACAGTGTCTGGAGACTAGGCACCTGCGAGGTGAGATTGAGGTGTATAAAGCTTTGAATAGTTTCAGCATGCTCAATGGTGATGGGATTCTTTCTCATGCTAATAATTGCCTGAGAGGGCATAAATTCAAATTGAGGAAAGATAGTTGTAGGATAGATGTATGGAAGTTTGCTTTTAGCCAGTATGTGGATTACTGCTGGAACAAACTTCCATCTGTCATTGTAGAAGTTGATAGCTTAAAACAGATTCAAGGCAGAACTAGACAAACGTTTAGAGCGAGTGGATGGGTGAAATTAGGATTTTTTTTTTTTTTTGGCCGATGCTCTATAAGCTTGCTTTCTTGCATCATGTGCCTTTACTAATGCTAATATACTACCTTCACTTTTGCATCAGATAATTTTGGAAATGGAGATTGTATAAACTCTAATTACAGCACTTTTGAGCACACTGGACCCAAAGAGCACTCTAGGCAGGAAAGCATTACAATCAATTCCACTTTTTAGAGGCTATTTCTCATTTGTCATAAGGATTTTAGTAGATAACATTGATCTTTTTACCTTTTTTTTTTTTTTTTTTTTGCAAGTGTTCTTGCATTGTTTATGAAAATTTTTAAAATGATTTTAATAAACTAAACTACAAATATCTTGAATATTACTGTGTAGATATTATTATTATTATTAGCTATATGGTGCTAGGAAGCCCAAGGCTTATGCTGCACCAGCCAAAAAAAATTCCCAAGTTACCCTGAGAGAGAGAGAGAGAGAGAGAGAGAGAGTCAGAAGTAAGTACAAAGGGTACTAGGAAAGTTTTGCAATATGACGCAACAATGACTCACAGAAAGCTGCTTGTTGCTGCATGTTGAGACATGTTCATACGTGCATAGTAGCCGCCGCGCCAAGTCGATGGGCTCAGTTATTCATTAGTAGTGAGAGTGTAAAGTGCTTGCGATGGCATCGTAGTCACGAAATGAGATAAGGACAGTTTTGCAGTATAATTTCGTGCGTGGTTTAACCATAGACCAGTGCTTAGAAGAAATGACTCTTGCACTAGATGATGATTGTCCACATCGTACACGATATTCAGGTGGTATAGAGAATTCCAAAGGGGAAATTTCACTCTGGAGGATTCTGAGAGGCCGGGAAGGCCACGAACGTCAGTTACGGAGGAAAACGTTACTGCTGTGAGGAAAATGCTTGACGAAAACAGGCGAGTGACCTACCAACAGATAGAGGATACTTTGGGCCTAAATGCACCAGCAATTCGTTCGATTCTGCAAGATCATTTGCATGTGAAGAAACTTTGTTCTCTCTGGGTGCCGCATCAACTGACTGAAGAGCAGATGACACGACGTGTGACTTGGTGCCGGGAGATGTTAAAAAAGTTTGATAAGGGACAATCTCGGTATGTGAACAACATCGTGACAGGTGACGAGACTTGGCTGTACTATTACGATCTGCCGACCAAGGCTCAAAAGAAAGTTTGGGTCTTTGATGATGACGACACACCCGTAATTGTCAGAAAATCCCGATCTGTAAAGAAGAAAATGATAGCTGTATTTTTCAAATCGAGTGGAATTGTGGAACGTGTCGTTTTGGACATGCAGAAGACAGTCACAGCTAAGTGGTATACTGAACAATGCCTGCCTAAAGTCATTGGATCTATGAAGAACCTGCGGCCAAAGTCAAGAATGGACACCTGGTACCTCCATCACGATAATGCTCCAGCTTACCGCGCCAAAGCCTGCACCGCATATTTGACCACGACAGGACTGAAACTTCTCGAGCACCCTCCCTACATTCCAGACCTTGCTCCCTGCGACTTTGCACTGTTCCCGCATGTGAAAATGAAGCTAAAAGGGAGGCGGTTTTCCAGTGATGAGGACCTTCTACGGGCTTGGGACAACGAGTGTGCTTTACTCCCTAGTGAAACTTGGCAGAACTGGTTTAAAGATTGGTTTCGGAGGATGGAGAGGTGTATTGAATGTAGAGGAAATTACTTTGAAAAAATGAAATAAACAAAGCTGTATTGCAAAACTTTCCTAGTACCCTTTGTAGAAGGAAATCACCAAGAAAGCAAAGAGAAGAATGATGAAATCCAGCTCAGGACCCTGGGTGTGCCAAGCCCATACTCACCAGATGTGAGCCCCAAGGGGTAATATGATAAATGTTGGTTGGTGGAACAGACTTCCAATCCCTTGTTGTGGAAGTTGATAGCCTAAATAAATTTAAGGTTCAGCTGAACAGGTACTTTGAACAAACGGAGGGGTGAAGTGGAAGTTTTTTTTTTTTCTTTTTTGGCTGATGCTGCATAAGCTTGCTTTCTTGCATCATATGCCTCTACTAATGCTAATGCTAATGTAGCATTAATATGATGATGATAATAACTCTACGAGATGAGGAACCCATGAGGAGAAGAAATGGATAATAATAAAAGGGGGCACGATTATTGATGTGGTTACGATGCTGGACCACCAATATCATGGACCCAAGTTCGAATCCTACCATGGGGGGGGAATCGCTAAAGTCACTTCATTGGACCTATCTCCCTCAAGGTTGGAGTGATGGCTGAGGCAAAGAGGGACATTATTGGTGAAACTCCCATAACTACCACCCACCACTAGATGTCAATGTTAAACAGGTCCACTTCCATAGCTGGATGAAGGCAAGTTGTAGAAATATTGAACCTACTACATCAAGTGTGGTGCAGGATAAAGTCACTCACATTCAGGCCTAAGTCATTAGTATAGCTACCATGTAGGCAGGCAAGGCAATTGCCCCTTTAGGGGGGCCTGGCATTTTTGGCTGTCTCTTCTTTTTGCAATTTTCATTAATTAAGTAGGGTCTGAACATGTTCTTTGCCTCGGGGCCCGAAAAAGGGTAGCTGTGCTACTGGCTTAGTCACTCACATTCAGGCAGACGACAGTGGAGCGAATGGTCCTGGCTCCTGTATGGCTACCATAATTGAAGGGCTAGACCATCCAGCCCAACCAACTGGAAGTGCTTCCTGCGTAACTGCACTAGTGACCACCCAGGAAGAAAGAAGGTACCAATGCATGAAGTGGAATATTGTTATGAATACATTTACCACGAGAATACTACAAAGTAAAGAAGCTAGAGACAGACATCACAATGTAAAGGATGAAACTACACACCAAGTGGTCAGAACAGTTCCCCGCCGTTCTGAACAGCAAATAGCAGACCAGAGACAAACCATTGTCAAGAAGAACCTGATAGCTCTTGCAACCTTGGAAAAAATCAAGCAGGATGTGAGTGACCAACTACAAACAACAACAAATACAGACACAATGGAACCAGAACTGGAGGAGGAACAGCAAGTACAAGAACTAAAGCCCAAAGCGGTTGAAGTGGAAACAGACAAGATCGCAGTATTGAGAATAGAAGAAGAGTGAAAGAAAGCCCTAGCAGAATTTGAGGGAATGGACTGCACAAAGACCCACACCATACTGAAGCAGAGACCCAACAGAATACCATGGCAAGTCACAGACCACTTCAATAAGCATATGATACCAGGTTATCTCAACAACAATGAAGTAACACTAGGCATCATCCACACAGCTATTTACTGTGCCACTGTAACAGCCATCAGGATTAATGGAAGGCAAACCAGACACCAACATAACACAAAATGCAAAAACAAGGAGCCATCAGCATGGGAAAGGCAGCTACAAAAGATAGAAGAGATAAGGGTGAAGACAGGCCGATGACCAAATACCAGTGGGATAACAAGTAAGAAGCTGATCAGAAAAGTGAAGGCCATCTTCAAGAAAGACAACATCCACAGCAAACACGAAACCTATAATCAGAGGATTGAAGAATACTGTGACGCCCTCAAGCAGAAACTCCTGGCACTCAGCAAGAGACTTTGTCATTACAGGGGGAGTGTCCAGAGGAAAACTGGCAACAGGACATTTGATGAAACAAGGACATTTTCCTTCTAAAGGAAAATCAGACAACAGGAAAAGGAAGGCAATGGACCATCCCAACCAGAAGATACTCAAGGAGTTCTGGAGAAACCTGTGGAGCAGTGAAGTTAGCCATAATGGCCATGTGACCTGGATAGATCCAGAAAGGAAGAAAACCAAGAATGTACAAGAGATGACAGAATGGGAGATTTGGGAGGAAGAAATATAACAGTCAATCAGGAAGTTCCAGAACTGGTGAGCACCAGAAATAGATAACATCCACAACTATTGGTACAAGGAGTTCAGTTGCACACACACACACAGGCACGTAGTGGAGCAGTTCACCCGGATAATAATGCACCCTGACACAATCCCAGAATCTCTGATTCAAGGAATCACCTACTTGAATGCTAAGGACAAAGACACCACAAACCTGGCAAAGTACAATCAACTGTCTCCCAACAATGTACAAGATCCTGACCAGCTGCATAACTAAGAAGATATCAGACCATTTGGAGAGCCAGAACATCATAGCCGAGTAACAAAAGGAATGTATGCAGGTGAGCAGAGGATGTAAGGAGCAATTAACCACTGATACTGCAGTTATGAAGCAAGCCTACAAGAAGCACTGCAACCTGTACAGGGCCTACATCGACTACCACAAGGCCTTCGACTCCGTGCCCCATAGCTGGTTGATAGAGACACTGAAGGTCTACAAAGTCAACCTAACACTGACACACTTCATAGAAGCAACGATAGCAAAACGGGGGACCACCATCAAGGTCGGCAACATCATGACTAGACCAACACCCATCAGAAGAGGAATCTTCCTGGGCCCACCATGCTCAATAACAGTAAGTACGGATGTACTCTAAAAGAAGCAAGGAAGAACCTGTATATCTTCTCTCATCTGATGTACATAGATGACACAAACTGTATGCTACAACCGAGAATCAACTCCAATAGCTACTCCAGATCCCTGAAGAGTTCAGCACTGACATCAGGATGCAACTGGCCTGGACAAATGCAAGACCCATGGATTGCATCAAGGACATCCAGCTGGATGAAACTACCAGCTGAAGACTGATGAAGAGATTGAAGCCATGACAGAGGGAGAGACATACAGATATCTGGGGATGATGCAGGTCCACTGGTTGGAACACAAGGAGATCAAGGCCCACCTCACTGAGAAATGCCATGAGAGACTGAGAAGCCTGCTGAAATCAAAGCTGAATGGCAGTTTTGATTTTAGCAAGCTTATGCAGTTCCAGTACTAACATACTCCTTTGGGATCATAGGATTGGACCAACACCGAGCTGGAGGAGATTATGAGATTGACCAGGATAATGATGACCAAAAGGTGCCAACACCACCTGAAGTAAGCCATCGAGAGGACCGTAAAGGAGGGAGGGGAATTAACTGACCTCAATGAACAAGAGAAGAAGGCAATTAAAAACCTGTGGGATTTCTTACAGGAAAACATACCACCAATCTACCAAGCCATTAGAAAGATAGACAAATGGCACACAACATCACCCCAACAAGAGGATCACACTCACACAGATAGAAGAAAAAGACAGAAAGACAGGCAAAGAAGACACTCCATGGCAGACACTATGATGACCTCCATCAAGACTATATAGATATTCCTTTCCCTTCACCATTGTAATACATAAATTGGAATGAAGAGAAGTTTCTGAAAATTTGTTTTTTATATGATTGAAGATTTCATTGAGGGGGAACACATTTCACCATAATAGCGTAAAAACCCACACAATTGCAGTTATTGGTATTATCGCAAATGCAATAAGATCGAGTTTACTACCTGTTTATAATTAGATGCACTAACAGAAAAGCCGAATAAACTGGAAAGTGCAAATTGTTTTTATTGTTTTTTGGTTGTGACCTCCAGAAATGTGCTTTAAAAAATATCATAAAGGCGTTCAAAATTGATTCTTATAATGGGAACATATGATAACTTATAATGGGAACATATGATAACTTATAATGGGAACATATGATAATACATTTGAATTGTGGTATGCTTTTAAAACATTAATCACAGATGCCTTGAATGTGTATTTACCATTAAAAAAATACTCCATGAGGAGGGTTCCAAGTTGGATGAATAGTGAAGTTGCCACATTGCTTGAGCAGAAAAAGGTCGCATGGAAAGGTTACAGAGCAATAAAAAGTACTACAGCTACAAGATGATGTGTAATAGAGCCACAGAAAAGGTTCAACAGGCAAAGGCAGTTTATGAGAAATCACTAGCAAACAGAGCAAAGAGGGGTGTAAGGAATTCTTCACTTATATAAATGCCAAGAAGAGCAGGACAAACCAGATTGGACCTTTAAGTAAGGGAAAGGGGATAGTATTAAATACACCAGCTGCCGTTGCAGATGAACTCAACAGTTATTTTGCATCGATATTTACAAATGTTTGTTGTTGTTGTTTGTTATTTGGTTTTTAGGAGCATTAGCAACTAAGGCCATATTGCTCCGGGATATGCGGTGGTCATTCCTTGACCTTTCCGCATACTCCGTATTTGGTGGTGACGGGCTCGAACTATTTACAAATGAAAAACCTTTTGTGGCAATGGGAAATTGTGGAAGTGAAATTGAAAAATATGTAATTAATGATATTGAAATTTCGCAAGATTATTTAATGAAAAAACTTTCGAGCCTACAGAACAGTAAGGCTCCTGGAGTTGATGGAATATACCCTATAATCTTAAGAGAGGCGGCAAGCGAGTGCATTGAACCATTGAGGCTAATTATGCGAGCATCACTAGACTCTGGAAAAGTGCCAATGTATCTCCCATACATAAGAGTGGCTCTAAGAGTGAAGTGGGAAATTATCGACCTGTCAGTCTGACTTCAGTAGTAGAGAAAATCATGGAGGCAATGATCAAGGGTGGAATTCAGGATCATTTGGATCAAACTGAAATTCTCAAGGATACTCAGCATGATTTTGTAAAGGGAAAATCATGTTTAATGAATCTGGTTCACTATTTTGAAAGGGTCACTCACGAGCTGGATTTAGGGAAGAATTTCGACAGTTTATTTAGATTTCAGCAAAGCTTTTGACTCAGTGCCACATGAGCAGTTGCTTTATAAGCTGGAACAAGTTGGAATCACTGGGAAAATCCTTAGATGGATAGCAGGATGGCTTCAGGGCAGGAGGCAGAGGGTTGTGATAAATGGCTATTCCTCAGATTGGGTTGATGTAAGAAGTGGGGTTCCCCAAGGATCAGTATTAGGACCACTGTTGTTTTTAATTTTCATAAACGACATCAATGAAGGTATAGAGGAAGTGATGTCTAAATTTGCTGATGATGTTAAAATTGGTAGAGTAGTTAATGATTACCGTCAAGCTGAGCTTCTTCAGAGAGACTTAGATAGACTTCAGGAATGGTCAGAAAAATGGCAGCTATGCTTTAATCCAACAAAGTGTAAGGTATTACACCTGGGAAACAGTAATCCCAAAATAACTTATTCACTTGGTGGAGTTCAACTAAACCCAGTACTGGAGGAAAGGGACTTGGGTGTTACGATACAGTCAGACATGAAATTCTCTGAGCATTGTAAACAGATTGCAAGGAAGGCCCATGGTGTCCTATTGATGATCTATCGAACTTTTGCAAGTAGAGATAGGGACGTGATAATTCCATTATATAAGGCTTTTGTTAGACCACACTTGGAATACTGTGTTCAAGTATGGAGACTGTACCTAAAGAAAGACATCGAGCTTCTTGAAAGGGTGCAAAGACGGGTAACTCGCCTGGTGAGATCGGCAAAAGGGCGTCCTTATGAAGAAAGACTCCAAATATGTGGGTTGCAGAGTTTGGAAACTAGACACCTTAGAGGAGATTTGATTGAGGTGTTTAAGGCTCTGAGAGGCATCAGTAAAATGAATGAGGACGAAATTTTCAAGATTATAAATGATGCTAGAACTAGGGGAAATAAATTCAAGTTACGGGGGGGGGGGAATGTTTAGATTGGACTGCAGGAAGTTTTATTTTAGCCAGCGAGTTATAAATTACTGGAATAAGTTGCCTACATGGGTGGTAGAGGCTGACAGTTTGGGGAAATTCAAAGATCATCTGGATAGTACCTTCGGGTCAGGGAAGCGCATAGGATGATAGGTTTAATTTCCTTTTCTTTTATTAATTATTATTATTTATTTAATTATTTATTTATTTTTTATCATTGTTTTATTCGGTTTTTTGTTTGTTTTTTTTTTTTTTGGTTGGTGCAGCCCAAGCCATTGACTTTCTTGCACCATGCGGCCATTACTAATACTAATACTAATACTAATAACAATAAAAGGGTAGTGCAATTCCCATTATAAATATGACATTTTAGAGAGATAAATAGCTTAGTAATATAGTGAAATTTTCAACTTCCAAGGACTTGGAATGAATTACAAAAAAATATATATATTTATGTTATTGCGTTCACATTATAGTATTTTCACAATACCTCCATTTATTCCTACGGGATGCAAAATATGTTTCCACGATTTTTTTAAGTTTGCACCGGCTGGCAAAAACTTATGTAAAGTCGAACTTCCGTAAGTTGAGTATTATATAAGTCGGGGAGTTCCTGTACATAACCTGGCCCCAGAAATAATCCAGCCCATCATATTAGGATGCAGGGCAATCACCCAGGCAGAGTACACTTATAGACACGGCCAGGTTGCCAGGATAATATATCAAAAAAAGCTAGCCCAAAAATACCAGCTGATCAAAGAAAGTGTATTATATTACAACTACGAATCCCCCAGGCCATACTCACAAACTATACTAGAATTGCACCATAATAACAGACAAGATGATCTTTCACAACAGACCAGACATAACCTTCATTGAAAACAGGGAAATGGCTACCTATCTGATCAACATAGTTGTTCCCAACATCAGCAACTTCCAGATAACCTATGAGGAAAAGATCAGGAAGTATACAGACCTAAGACAGGAAGTCAAAGAAATGTGGCATATAGAACAAGTAATGATCATCTCAATCATTGCGTCAACCATTAGCATGGTGTCAAAGAAACTCCATAAGAACTTAGTAGCAATAGGTCTCCCAGAAAACTCTTACATGGAATTCCAGAAAGCTGCAATCCTGAATGCCTGTAGGATAGTCAGAGTTCCTCAACCAGTAATAACAATAATAGTAGTAACCAGACACAACCAACCACCACATGCACTTGTTACCAGTACCTATCACAGGATGGAAAAAAATCCCTTAAAGACAAAAAGTCCTAATAATAATATTTCTGTCATTAATGAAATTTATTGATGCTATATTGAACATACACACAAAAGATACTGATTATCATATCAGTGAGGAAAGTGAGAAAACAATGTTGAATTTATTAACAGGAAGCTACTTAACTGTAAATGGTGACCTTTAAATTTTCAAAGCTTCAAGTTAAATATGAAAGAGAAAAATGTCACCTGAACCAGAAACGACTGTTATTAAGTAAAAAAACTGCACATCATAAACAATTCCTAGACTTCAGTCTCTATTCTCTATTTCCCAAAACCAAAACTCAAGAGGAAGGAGAGTTATATTTGTATTTATTCCTTTTTGGAAGCTTAAAAAAAGTAATATAACTGAAAAAAAAAAAAAAAAAAGAAGAGCACTATAGATGTTAAAAAATGCATGGCACCTCATCAGACTGACCATGTGAATTTTAAGAAAAGAGAGCTAAAAGGGGATAGTACTACAAGAAAGAGGATTTACTTCTATATTTTAATAAAATATAAAAGTAGTGAATTACAGGAATAGAAACATGAGTCAAGATTCTTTTAAACTTCGGATCATTTTCTGATTTGACTTCTTTTTCTGGTGTTGGATACACCTGAAAAAAAAAAATATATATATATATCTTTATTTATTTATTTATTTTTTGATAAAAATTATTGACAGCAGGTAAAATTAAAATAAAATTAATAAATACATAAATAGCGAAATAAAACAAACCACCTATTTGACTTCCTCCTCCCATAAGTACCTATCTAACTGACCTTTGAATCTCCCCAAGTTGTCAGCTTGGGGAGATTCAAAGCTTCCTCAATCACTCATGGAGACAACTTATTTCATTAATCAACAACTCAACTCTGTCTCCTTAACTTTAGTAATCCCTTTAGTACTCCTCAACCTCAATTCTAATCCCTTTAGTAATCCTCAACTTTATGTCCCCTGATTCTGGAAAAATTTATAATAACAATGAAAATTTCACCTTTATTCATTTACTTTCTCCCTCAGGAATTGCACACCTCAATCAGGTCTCCTCTAAGGCACCTAGTTAGCAAGTTCTGAAGCCTACATATTCAAAGTCTTTCCTCATATGGATGTCCCTTTGCCAATTTTTCCAGCCATGTTTGCCCATCTTTGGACCCTTTCAAGAAGTTGGTTATCTTTCTTTAGTTGCAGTCTCCATACCTGAACATAGTAAGTATTCCAAGTGCAGTCTTACAATTGCCTTATGCAATGGGATTATGACATTCCTATCTCTAGAAGCAAATGTATGATAAATTATCGATAGGACACCATAATCCTTGCCATCTGTCTACTGCCAAATCCCTTTCTACTCTTTTTAATGAAACCTCGCCAAACATATAAATTATTTTGGAGTTGATACTTCCCAAGTGACTATCAAAATAGCAAATCAGGTTAATTAAAAGAATTTCAGGTTAGTTAAACGTTTAACTAACCTGAAATCCATGATATGCATTAAACATGAAATCCAAGTAAACAATGTTGAAATTATTTCCTACATCCAGCTCACAAGTGACTCTATCTTACTAGGTTATTTTAACATGATTTTTCATTTACAAAACTATGTGCTGTGTTTCCTTCTGAATTCCATTTCTATCCAAATGATCCTGTACTACATTCTTGAAAAATTGCAGCTAAAGTTTTAAAGCATTTTAATGCATTTTTCTGACCATCCCTGAAGTCTACCTGTCGCCCTGAAGAAGTGCTGCTTAGCACTGATCATTGACTATTCAACTAACCATGACATCATCTGCAAATTTTTACATCACATCCCGTATCACTTCATCAATATCATTTAGTAAAATCCAAAACAGCAGTGGTCCCAGTACTGATCCTTGGAGGCCCCACTTCTTATGTTTGATCCCATCTGAAGACTAACCATTAATCACAATTCCCTGCCTCGTACTAAGCAACCACCCTGTGACCCATCAAAAGATATTACCCGTAATTCCAACATGTTTCATCTTATAGAGTAACCTCTCATGCAGGATTGAGTCAAATGCTTTGCTGAAATTAAAGTAAACAATGTTGAAATTATTTCCTGCATCCAGTTCACAAATGACTCTATCAAATAATCTATCAAAATAGCTTACCGGGTTAGTTAAACATGATTTTCCCTTTACAAAACCATGCTGTGTTTCCTTCAGAATCGCATTTATACCTAAATTATCCTGTACTGCATCCTTGGTTCATCATTGATTCAATGATTTTCCATACCAATGAAGTCAGACTGATTGGTCTGTAGTTACCCACTTCACTATTAGAACTATCTTGATGTACTGGAGATACACTGGCACATCTCCAATCCAAGGGAATTTCTCCTGAGTCCAATAATTAATCTTAAGGGTTCAGTGCATTCTCCTGCAGCCTCCCTTAAATTACTGGGTACATGCCATCAATTTCAGGAGCCTTATTCATCTTTAGTCTCTTGAAAATGTTTTTAACTAATAATCTTCTGAAATTTCAATTTCACAGCTTCACTAGCACAGTTTCCTTCACTGTGAAGAGCCTTTCTTCTGTAAATATCAATGCAAAGTACATGTTCAATTCATCTACAATATCAGCTGTGTTACAAGGACTTTCCTGCCACATTACACAAGGTTCCAATTTGATTTGTTCTTCTCTTCTTAGTATTTGCATATGTCAAAACTGCTTATCACTGCTCTGTTAGCCAACAATTTCTCATAATCTGCCTTTGTCAACCCTACCCCTTCTGTGATACTATTACATCAACTTGTAGCTGCCACAGGCTTTAGTACTTTTTGTCATTCTGTAACTGACCTATGCCAAATTTTTTTTTTTTTTGCTCTATTAAACTGGCCAGCTCACTATTCATCCATCTTGGCATCCTTGCCCTGTGATATTTTCTTAATGTTATATATGAATTTGAGGCTTCTGTGACAACAGCTTTAAGGGTGTACCATAATTCTGATGTAATTGCATTATGTGTGCTATTTCCTCCATTCATACAGGCCATGAGATTGACATCATAAGGTGTCAATCTTCTTTCCTCAAAAATTAAAACCCATTCCTTTTCTCTTTAACAATTGCTGCCTCTCTTTCCACATCTAAATTAAAACTCTAGTATCACTCCCTCTAAAAGTTCCTGTATTATCAGTCACAATGTTATCTGGTTCATGGGCGATGATCAGTTCTAGAATATTCTTTCCCCTAGTACTTTCCCTAATATACTAATACAAATCACAGTCATCCAGTTAATTTAAAAGTTTTGTTCATAATGGTGAGTTTTCCACCCAAATTGAAATCACTAATAAAAAGACATTCATACTTACTTACCCATTCACTTGTTATCATTAGCATTAGCGGAGGCACATGACGCAAGAAAGCAAGCTTATACAGCATCAGCCAAAAAAAAAAAAAAAAACCCCTTCCCATTTCATCCACCCATTCACTCCAAAAGTTTGTCTAGTTCTGCCCTGAATTTATTTAATCTGTCAACTTCCACAACGACAGATGTGAAGCTTGTTCCAACAATCAACCACTGCTGGCTAAAGGCAAATTTCTGCACACCTATTCTACAACTGTCTTTCCTCAAGTTGAGTTTATACTCCCTGAAGTTCGTAATCTGACCAAGAGGAAGAATTCCAACAGCATTGAGCCTCCTCAAACCATTCAAGGCCTTATACACTTCAATCAGATCACTTCACAGATGGCTAGTCTCTAAATGCTGCAATTTGCAGAACTTAAGCCTTTCCTGGTAAGAGTACCCCTTTGTTCCCCTCACCAGCCTCATTGCCCTTCTTTGTGCTTGTTCTAGCAACTCTGCATCCTTCCTAAAATGAGGCCTCCAGACCTGTATGCAGTTCTCATGGTGTGGCCTGACAATTGTCTTATACAAAGGGATAATCACCTCCTTATCCTTGCTAGCAAAATTTTGGTATATCGTTGACAAGACTCCATGGCCTGCTCTAGCAGGCTCTCTGCACTGCTCAGAAAACTTCATATCTGACTGCATAATTACCCCCAGGTCTTTTTCATTCTCCACTACCCTGAGTGTAGTACCACACAGTTGGTACCTTTCTCTGGGGTTACTGCTACTCATATGCAGTACTTTGCATTTGTCAATATTAAACTTCAGTTGCCACTTCTCAGCCCATTTGTTCAACTTTTCTAGATCCTTTTGCAATCCTGTTGTTCATTGTAATCATCATAGTCATTTGTCCTAGGGTATCATGTATTTTGGAAGGATAGGCAAGATAAAAGGGGTAGGTGAGTCATGCTTCTTATCAAAAACAGCTTGACAAAGGCTTTCACAGATTCAGAACTTATGCACACTAGTATAGGGTCTGTGTGGTGTGAGGTGGTTGGAACTAAAGTTAAATGAGAATGGGGGTATACTGCAGAGCATATGACTTTAAAGAGCATGATGACAGTATCAACATGAGTGAGTGAATGTCTTATTATAGATGAGTTCAATTTGCCTCTTATTGACTGGATTAAGAGGGAAGAAAACTCACCATGGGGAAGAAAATTTTTAAATCTATTAAATGATTAAGATTTGTACCAGCATGTTAGGGAACATCTAGGCAAGGGTAATCCAGATCTGATTAACTCCTGTGAACAAGATGACATTGTAGGCCCTGACAGTACAGGAACCACTAACCCCTAACTGATTGTACCAGTATTTTTGAGATATTACATAAAAATTCAGTTAAACAGGATTACCCAATTTATATTTAGCAAAAAATAATTTAAAACTGTTCTTTTTGATGTCACCTTTATTTTCATTTTCAATTTATTTTCAATCTATTATGAACACAAAGGTGAAAATTTCCTTTTTTTATGTTAAAAACGTATATTCTAAATTATTTATTGAAAATAAAATGCCCTCTGAAGCACTTTAGACACTCACTTTAGAGTAACTGATTTTTGAAACAAATGTTCATCTGGTGTTGTGGAAGTGACTGGTTTGAATAAATTAAAAGAAGCATTAGATAAATTGTTAGAGGGAATGTACAGATGGAGTTTTTTATTTTTATGTTTTAATTTTTTTATTATTTTTTTATGGCTGATGCATATAACCTTTATACAACTTAAACTTTGTAATGTGGTGCTCCTTCTCCTGGATTATCACTATAATAACATTTCAAATGGGTAACATGATTATTCTATTTGGAAAAGTACTGCTTATTTGTAGTGCAGCACTAAAGTAACTGATAAAGGCAATCTCACAATTACTACTTTTTATTTTTATTTTACTTTACTTATTTTACTTTTATTTTACTTTACTTATTTTACTTTTATTTTACTTTACTTATTTTACTTTTATTTGCTTATTCATTTTACTTTTATTTACTTATTTATTTTACTTTATTTTCTGTTGTTTACATAAAAAAATTACACATTCTATATTTTTAGTAGTTAAATACAACAGACAAGTTTTTGAACACTAAATCAGAGGGCCACATGAACAGAAACATTCTTATTGTGGATCACTTTAAACTGAACTTTCACTAGATTATTAAGTAACAGAAAGGAGGGATATCACAAAGCTATCTCAAGAGGCCTGATTAATTTAAAGACAATGACAAAGAAAAATTTGTAATGGGCTTCGATTTCATAAATTTTGAAATTCGAGGCTTCAAGATGCCAGTCTTAGCATAACTCATAGATGAACATCAGTTATTGTGCCTCTCAGATGATCTTTGTTTGGTTTCATTATGGAGAAGACCTGTTAACTAATGTACAAATAAAACTAAATACAAGTAAAACTAATACGTTAATACAAACACACGTAAATACTTATCTTTTGAGCTTGGTGAAGGAGGTGTGGAAAATGACCCTTATCCAAGCATTTATAAAACTCAAGGAGAAGATTTTGTTGTTCCAAAAGCAAGTGCTCTAGCACTGCAGATGAATATAGGTAGTTCATGTTGTGAATCATGGAATCTATAACTTCTCCCAGTTTCAACTTTTTTTTGCAACCAAGGAATTATGCAATGGAAAGTGATGAGGTAGTTATAATTCTGCTCAATTTTGATTGTCATGAGACCAACAAGTTGAGTGCAATGGCTGCTCATTGTTGAAGAGCCATCTCTAGAGTTCCTTTCAATTTTTCCCAGGGAAGCTGTCACACTTGAAAGCTTCTGTGGGACAAATTCAACTTCTTTTGAGAAGTCGAATTTGTCACAACTTCTCTTAAGATTAAGAGAAGTTGTGATACACTGAAAAGTTATGTTGAATGAGAAGTTATGTTGAATGACTTCTCATTTGACACAGCTACTCAAGAGAAGGCATGCTGCTGAACAAAGACACTTCTGTGTCTTGAAATTTGTTGCTATCTCATCAGCTGGATCTGACCAAAACACACTAGTGTACACTTCATAAGATGTTTGTTTATTTGTTATTTGGTTTTTAGGAGCATTAGCAACTAAGGCCATATTGCTCCGGGGATATGCGGTGGTCATTCCCTGACCTTTTTGCATCCTCCGTATTTGGTGGTCACGGGCTCGAATCCTGGTCTAATCAAGAAGCGTGTGCTACACACTGCTGCTCCTGCTCACCTGGCTATGGGGGCACCACTTTATAAGATACTGTGTTGGGCTGATAATATCTCTCAAGACTACATTCTTTGAGAACCACAACTCTCTCCTGACAAATCATACTTTGTCAGTGATTTTTAAAATTTCAGCACGTATCAATTTTATTGTTTTTTGAAGCTTGTCATGATTGAATGTAATATACCTAGTTGTAAAAAAGAAGGAAATGATGTAAAAATATTTGACCAAGTATGAGAAAGAGATATCCGAACTAAATGAAGTACTACTGCTGACCAAATTGACATCCCTACCCCACAGTCAAGGGGTATCTCAAGAAAGCACTTAACTAATTTGGAGTTTTTGGTGAAATGAATACAAACATTGCCCTAGATTGCCCTAGGATAAATGAAGAAACAGGATATGAACCAGGCAAGGGAAAAAAACATTGGCTAAATGATCTCTTCCTTACCATGAGAGTAAAATGCTTATTATTCAATAGACCGTAATCATCAGGAATATTTGGAATAACGAATTTGCATGATAAACTCACATATGATACGCTTTATTAAAATAAAATATATAATAAATGAAATAAATAGATTAATCAATAGTAAAATCTATGTTATAATACCAATAAAAACAAGTGATAAAAGCCAATTTGCAAAACAATAAAATTGATAAAATTCCAATGGCAAAACAACAGAAGCAATAAAATCTAACAATAGCTTTTGGGTGCAAACTGTCCTTTGCCACCTAAGACTTAAAGGAAACATTATCATGTGCACGCATTCCAGCCAGCCCCTGTCTATTAAACCTAACAATATTTCTTTTAGATTTATTAAAGATTCCCACTCAAAAGCATCTGTCAAGTTTTACTGCTTTTTGTTTTGCAATCAGATTTTTCACTTTGTGTTTTTATCAATATTTTAACATAAATTGATCTATTCATTTTATTTACTATATGTTTTAGTTTAATAAAGTTTTTCATGCATATATACTTTATTAAAATGTTTTTATACATTTTAATAAAGTATTTTATACACTAGTAAAGCTGAAAGTTTTTTAAAGTGGCCTCTTCCACACATCCACAAATGCTCAAGATATATTATGAGGGAATGATGGTTAACTAATAAGATATGAATGATTGCTCCATGGGGAAAAGGAGACTGAAACTATCCAGAAAAGAATGGGCAAGCTTCAGATGCAACTTATGAGATATGTTTAAATCACAACTTTACAAGTACTTGATAGCATCCTTTGGTAGATTGGACTTGTGAGACACAGTTTTAGCAACCCTGCTCTAAATTTTCTAAAATTAGAAATATGAATAGAAGAGTTAAAACAAGACATGTTTTAAATATAAGAAGTGGTTTGCAATTTCTGAAATATTTAGTTATTTTAAGTCATTAGAAATAACCACACATTTTGTTTTTAAGGGGAAATAATGAATAGATATAAAATCCTGAATGAATATGAAATCATTGGTCATAATTATCATGATTAGTTAAAGTTTGAATTACCCAGTTTTTCAAACAGTTTAGCATTTTTCTAACAAAATATCCTTTGAATAATGACTGAATCTTCACAGCTGCTTCATTCTTAGCTTTGAGATCAAAGTTTCCTCCTTTCTGTAAAATACATAAAGACTATATATAACCAAAAATTTTTAATCCATAATAAGAGATTGTAATACATATGATAAAATAAGTTGCTGCACTTATTTTCTCCTACACATTACTTTTTATATATTTTCTGTACTTGTTATTTACAATTATTATTATTTATATTATTAATATTATTTATTAATTGATAAAATATTAATTATTTTTTATTAATTTTCATTTATTACTTATATATTTTTTATTTTATTAATTAGCATTAAATAATATATAAATAAGTAATTAATATTAATACAAGTAATTAATATTACATATTTTTTTGTAAAACTAATAAATAAAACTACTGAAATTTATTTTACAGATACTGATATATGAATATTGTTCGACATGATACTATTTGCATAAATAAATTATTTATTACATTTATTTTTATTTTTTAAATATATCATTGAAATACAATACATTCATACGAGACCATTATTATTACCTGGTCTCGAAAATACAAAACATTTTGCAAAAAGATTATATCACTTTATATAATTCATTGATAATATTGTTGAACAAGGATTTTGTTTCTCTACAGAGATAAAATAATTTTTTATGTACATATTTTTTCTTGTTAATTATGAAAATTAAATTTTCCCATTGCCAACATTGCAATCTGCATTATGTTGCTTAATTTCAATGTGTTTAAATTAGGTATATATGCTGAAACTAAATTTAATGTTTTGGACGTAATTAAAATTAATTGTGTTGATTTGGGCTTGTAGGAGACATTTAAATCTTTCCTGGCATGTTTGGCAGTTTTAAACCAACATTGTTGGTGTGACAACATTAATGCAATATATAGGATGAGGAATAATGAATGCTGTTGCAGCGACACACAAGCTTAGTCATCTCAGTTCACAACCTTAAGCGTGTGACTGTGAGTTCAGTTCGGTGGTGAATTGTGACAAGTGACTCTTTGTATCCAGAGAATATTTCTGGTGTTCATATATATTTTACAATATTAAAATTTCATAAATGTGATAACAAAACTGACTTGTGTATTTATGCAAAAATTACATATGCAGTAGAACGTCATAAATACAGCATCCTCAGGAACCAGCACCACTTGCCAGATTTTTTGAATACTCTGGTTTTTTGAAGGTTATGCACATATCCTAAGTATTCAGGGATAATGCATTACTTTTATTAGATAATACAGTAGCTCTGATCCCTATAATTTCCAAAGAATGATATTAAGCTAAAATGTTAACCCATACTGCAAGATTGGTCCAGTGGATAACATATTTGCATAAGAAGTACCTGTCACATGTTTGAATGCCATTTGCAGTATGTGTGTTACAATTGTCCAATATTTTTTAATATGAAGCATGCAATATGATTTCAGCAATCAAATCACCTTATAAACTAAATACAGACTACTGTACTATTAAGTGCTATATTGGTGTTCAAAGAAAGTGCATGACCCTTTAAAATTGTAATTGTCGTCCAAATAACAAGTATATGGCAATATTTCTTACAGATTGCATCAGATAAGATTGACATGTGTAGGTGATGATGTAACATTGCATCAGCTGTTACTTTCAGCTATTTAAGCACGCTCTGCAAGTGTTGCAGTCATTCCTTGCTTATGTCAGGATGGCGAGTTATGTGCAGTTGATGCCACGAAGAAAGAATGCTATCGTTGCTTTACGTGAGGAAGGATGTTGTTCCCATCATATTGCTGATAGAGTGTCTTGTAATCAGTCGACAGTGAGTAGATTTCTTTCCAAACTCAAGACTACTGGTTCTGATGATAGGATAAAAGGAACCGGATGCAAATGAGTCTCTGCGCCAAAACAGGACCACGTTTTAAAGCATTTATGCCTTAAAAACCCTAAAGCTTCTTCATCTGAGCTGAAAAGAGAATGGGAAGAACATACAGGAGTGGTAGCAAGTGCAGTAACAGTCAGAAAACACTTCTTCAAAAATGGACTTGTAGCCCATCATCCTAAGAAGAAGCCCCTCCTCACACAAAAAATGAAAAAGACCCAATTAATTTGGTGTAAGGAGCATGTCAAGTGGACCCCTGAGCAGTGGAAGTCAGTTATTTTCTCGGATGAGAAGAAATTCAGCCTACATGGTTCTAATGGGAGACAAGCGATTTGTCGTAGACATGGTGAAGAATACCATCCAGACTGTATGGTGTCTATGGTGAAATTCCCTACCAGCCAAATGATATGAGGGTGCATTTCGTATCACGGAGTAGGTCACCTGCAGTTTATAAAAGGTTCCATAAATGCCAATGGATACCTGGCTATATTGGAAGGCAAATTGCTGCCAACCATTAGAGACCATTTCAACCTGCCAAGTAACTGCCTGTTCCAGGAAGACTCTGTTCCTTGTCATCGGGAAAAAAGTGTAAGTAGGCACTTCTGTAGTTACTTTAACTTCATTTCTGCATTAGAGGTTTGACAGTAATGTGTTTACATGTTACAGATGGAAAAATGGTTGGAAGGACAGTCCATTACAACTTTTAGCTGGCCAGGAAGCAGCCTGGACCTGAATCCTATAGAGAACTGTTGGCATTGTGTGGAATTTGCAGTTGCCAGAAAGAAACCAAAGACCCTTCGTGAACTTCAGGAAGCAATAATTCTTGTTTGGAACCACAAACTATCAGTTGATTATCTTCAGAAATTGATCTTGTCAATGCCTCGATGGTGTGCTGCTGTCATCAGGGCCAGAGGCGGTTCAACTAAATATTAGTTTGCACCTGGTGAACTTTTAATTTTGTTTTCCATTTAAAATGATACACTGAAACAAATTGAGGGCTTCTGATAACATTTTAGCCATAATTGTTGTGCTTACCAAAACTGTTGTATAAAGGTTGCAAATGCTCATTTTGGAATATTTTGAGAGCACCTGTCAAATATTACTTATCTTTGCCTTAACTATTAATAAATATCTTTTGTTTATATTTCTATTTGTGATGCTAGTCCTTAATGTAACATACCATCGCGAAAAAGGGTTAGAAATGTGAAATTCCTAGGTGATGCAATTTCTTTGAACACCAGTCTATAGTGTGAAGTATAAGGAATGATCAAGTTGCTCTACCCTTCAAGTAGAAATAATAGGATGACAACAATGGAAGTATTTATTTTTCAACATTCTCCTACATTGAAAAATAATGCTAATACAGCCACTCCCTGATTTACATAATGGTTGTGTTCCATGGAACTCTATGTAAGTTGAATTTCATGTAAGTTGGAATTTCCCTAAATGCTTATGCAGCACTCGCAACTATGCATGCTGAATTTCATTGAAGCAAAAAAGAAATGTTTGAAGAACATGTAAATAGAATTATTTATTCAATTTTTTTAGCTCATGTGCAGGAAAAATTACAAAAGTGTACAAAATTACAAAAATTACAAAAGTGTACAAAATTACAAAAATTACAAAAGTGTACAAAATTACAAAAATTTCAAAATTATAAAATTACAAAAAGAGAGAGGAGACAGGCATAACATCAGCAAGTTTTACCTTTCAAGCATCGTTGCCAGAATTAACTCTCCAGCTGATAAGCACACCGCTGCAGAAGTTGAGGGCTGTGGAGATTTAGAAAGGTTTATATTATACTTTAATGTTTTGGAAACCAGAGCGATGCTTGAATTCTATTAAACCACCTGTTGATTGCCACGAACTTGGCTTGGGGGTTTGCCATACTTATCCTTAATATCTTCATATATACTTCTTGTTTTTGCTTGAATGGCCATTGGACTCAGAGGCACTTGCTTCTGAATCTGATTTTCCATTCATATTATTAATAGCTTTTCCATCTTTTTTTTCACAGAATAAATTTCCAAATTTATTCTGTGAAATTCATTTTAAATGCTGACTATCCAAGGCCATGATTTTAAAAAATAAATAAAAATTTTAAAGAGCAAACAATAAAACTGAATTGAAAAGGAATGTGCCAAAAAAATAAAAAGCATATATACTAACCCAAAAATATTCACACTATAGACTGGTGTTCTTTGAACACCAGTCTATAGTGTGAAGTATAAGGAATGATCAAGTTGCTCTACCCTTCAAGTAGAAATAATAGGATGACAACAATGGAAGTATTTATTTTTCAACATTCTCCTACATTGAAAAATAATGCTAATACAGCCACTCCCTGATTTACATAATGGTTGTGTTCCATGGAACTCTATGTAAGTTGAATTTCATGTAAGTTGGAATTTCCCTAAATGCTTATGCAGCACTTGCAACTATGCATGCTGAATTTCATTGAAGCAAAAAAGAAATGTTTGAAGAACATGTAAATAGAATTATTTATTCAATTTTTTTAGCTCATGTGCAGGAAAAATTACAAAAGTGTACAAAATTACAAAAATTACAAAAGTGTACAAAATTACAAAAATTTCAAAATTATAAAATTACAAAAAGAGAGAGGAGACAGGCATAACATCAGCAAGTTTTACCTTTCAAGCATCGTTGCCAGAATTAACTCTCCAGCTGATAAGCACACCGCTGCAGAAGTTGAGGGCTGTGGAGATTTAGAAAGGTTTATATTATACTTTAATGTTTTGGAAACCAGAGCGATGCTTGAATTCTATTAAACCACCTGTTGATTGCCACGAACTTGGCTTGGGGGTTTGCCATACTTATCCTTAATATCTTCATATATACTTCTTGTTTTTGCTTGAATGGCCATTGGACTCAGGGGCACTTGCTTCTGAATCTGATTTTCCATTCATATTATTAATAGCTTTTCCATCTTTTTTTTCACAGAATAAATTTCCAAATTTATTCTGTGAAATTCATTTTAAATGCTGACTATCCAAGGCCATGATTTTAAAAAATAAATAAAAATTTTAAAGTGCAAACAATAAAACTGAATTGAAAAGGAATGTGCCAAAAAAATAAAAAGCATATATACTAACCCAAAAATAATTATGCTTTGCCATAATATCCATTGGTATGCAAACTGCTGCAGACCCTACAAGAGGACAAGGAGAAGGACTTCCACTCTTAAATTTATCACTCTCGCTGTCATATATTTCAGTTTCATACAATGGTTCCATTGTTGTACTTGAAAGACCTCCAAACAGATATATAAATTTTTCTGTAACAGTTACAAAGTTTATTTTTAATACTAATTTATATCATATAAAGGGGGAACAATAAGTAATAAATATTAAAATGAGGTTCACAATATGGAATGAAATAACAATTTATTTACAATGACTAAAATCATTAATATATACGTATAAGCTGAATTATATTGAAATAATCAGAAATGACAAAAGAACTGGGTCATATGTCCCATTTTTAATCAAATGAATAAAATGAATGAATAATAATTAGTACTCTAACAAATTACTATCATTATTCGATAGAGTATTGATTAATGCCTATCATATAACCCCGAGGGCTCACATCTGGTGAGTATGGGCTTGGCACACCCAGGGTCCTGAGCTGGATATCATCATTCTTCTCTTTCTTGGTGATTCCCTTCTCCTTCTCTGTCTGTCTCTCTCTCTCTCTCTCTCTCTTCTCTCTCTCTCTCTCTCTCTCTCTCTCTCTCTCTCTCTCTCTCTCTCTCTCTCTCAGGGTAACTCGGAAATTTTTTTTTTTTTGGCTGATGCAGCATAAGCCTCAAGCCTCCTTGCACCATATAGCTAATAATAATAATAATATTGGAAGCAAATTTAACCAATTAACATAATTAGCACAGAGTCAATGGATGATGATTAAACAAATAGCTAACCAGCAAGTTAATTTGTGCAAGTTAATACTGCAGGTTCATGGCATGTGGATCATACAAAGTATCAACATGGTAAGGTACATGATCTGACTTTGGCAAAGTATCAGGCACCTACTCTGGAGGCCTTATGGCCACCCAATACCAATAGTGACTGAAATTAGCATCTGAATTGTGTCATTGGACCACTCATGACTGGGAAAAAAAGTTGCCTTTTCTGATAAATCACATTTCCTACTACGTCATATGGACAGTAGATGAAGGGTATGGTACCAACTTGTGGAGAGAATCACTCTGATGGCAGCGGCAGTGTTTTGGTATGGGAGATATTTTCCTGGGACTCTCTTAGAGTCTTCATATTCCTAGACTGAACTCTGAATGCTAAAAGCTACCTATCCATTGTAGCTGATCAGGATATTGTGCCCTGCCAGCAATATTTGGCAAACCAATCTCTGTTTGAGATTGGTTGCCAAATATGGAATTGACTTCCAGAAAATTACCTTGCCTGCCAAATTTGTTGGTATGAATCCTATAGAACATCTCTGGAATTATGTAGATTGATATGTCCAGTGTAAGGATCCTCCACCATGAGCTATTGGAGATCTATGGAATGCAATCTTAGTGACATGGTACAACACACCTCCTGCAACAGGAAAAAATATCCCCCCCCCAAAAAAATGCTATTTTCTTCTTCTTAGTATTATTATAATACTTAAGATTATTTTCCCGATTAATATCCCTCGGAAAAAATATCCCATTTTATTCTTATTATTATAATACTTAAGATGATTTAAATATTATTATTAAGATTATTATAATACTTAAACGTTTGATAATAATTTGTAAGATTTTTTGCAAATTTTAATGTGTGAATTTTAATGTGATATAATTAAACTGATCATTGTCAGTAATGTGGTTTTTGTGAACTGATTGTTTTTGTGAAACAATCAGTTCACAAAAACCACATCACTTCAGACACTTAGTGCACATATATATATATATTTTGATTACATGAAAAACATTTTTTATTGCAAAAACAGTTTCTGAGATAGAGACTTTAACTTTGTTTTTTTTTTTAAATACAATCAGTATGTTGGGATTTCAGCCCATTGGGATTTTGACTTTGTCGGGATTTTCGCCGTCGGGAATCTGGCTGTAGAGATTTTCGTCGGCACATATATATATACATATATATTGGCTATCTTCATTTTCGGCCTGTGGCTTTCCAAACGTTTCGTACTACCATCGTCTTTATTTTTATTTGTCATATTTTTATAATATACACACATATATATATATATATATATGCTGCAAATCTTTATGTAAGTAATATTTAACTGAAAATTGAGGCATTTATTACTGCAGAAGTGGTGGTGGGGGGGGAGTTTTCAAAATATAATTTTATTTATTCTCTTGAAGTGATGTGGAAACTTTATAAATTAGCATTAGCATTAGTAGATGCATATGTGAAAGACAGCAAGCTTATACAGCATCAACCAAAAAAAAAACCCTTCCCATTTCACCCATCCATTCATTCCAAATGTTTGTCTAGTTCTGCTTTGAATTTATTTAAGCTGTTTATTTATTTAATTTATTTATTGAACTTCCACAATGAGAGATGGAAGTTTGTTCCAGCAATCAACCACCCGCTGGCTAAAGGCAAATTTCCTCACATCTATCCTACAACTGTCTTTCCTCAATTTGAATTTATGCCTCCTTAAGTTCTTAATCTGAGCAAGAGGAAGAATCCCATCAGCAATGAGCATGCTCAAACCATTTAAGGCCTTATACACCTCAATCAGATCACCTCGCACGTGCCTACTCTCCAGACACTGAAATTTGCAAAACTTAAGCATTGCCTTATACAAGGAGATAATCACCTCCTTATCTCTGCTAGAAAAATTCCTGTATATCATTGACAAGACACCATGAGCTACTCTTGCAGACTGTCTGCACTGCTCAGACAATTTCATATCTGCCTGCACAATTACCCCCCAGGTCCATTTCATTTTCTATCACTGTCAGTGTAGTACCACACAGTTGATACGTTACTCTGGGGTTACTGCTTCCCATATGCAGTACTTTACATTTCTCAGTGTTAAACTTCAGTAGCCACCTCTCAGCCATCTGCTCAACTTTTATAGATCCTGTTGCAGGAGTGTACTGTCATTAGTGTCATTAACAACCCTGCGACCTTCGTATCATCTGCAAACTTGGACTTTAAGCCTGCTATACCATCATCAATATCATTAATAAATAAAGAAAACAACAATGGACCCAACACTGAATCCTGGGAGACTCCACTAATAACATTAGTCCAAGAAGAGCAGTGTCCATTGATTACTACATTCTGTCTTCTCCAACTCAACCATCCCTTTATCCATAGCAGCAATTTGCCTCCAATGCCACAGTGCTCCGATTTGTACAGCAGTCTTCTATGTGCAACAGTATCAATAGCCTTTCTAAGATGCAAATATATGATATCAAAATTATTTTTTCCATCCAGTTCATTTGTGACCACATCCAATCAAATTGATCACACAAGACTTCCCCATGCTATGTCCGATCTATAATTGAAGTCTTTTGTCTAGATGATCCTGCAGTGCTATTTTTAACCAGTGTCTCCTTTAATTTCGCTAGAACAGAAGTTAAACTAACAGGTCTGTAATTACTTGTGTCACCCTTTGATCCTCCTTTGTGAATTGAGGTCACATTTGCATATCTACAGTTCATGGGTACCTCCCCTGAGTCCAAGGAAGCTCTCATAATTATGGCTAAGGGTTTGTTTACTTCCTTTGCTGCCTCCTGTATAACTGGATAGATCCCATCCACTCCAGGTGCCTTTCTCATGTTTATCTGCAACAAGTTCTCCTCCACTTTCCTCTCAGTTATTACAAAATCATCTAGCTTACTGCCAGAGTTTAATTTGCCTTTGGCATTCTCTCCCTGAATAACTCCTCATTTGTGAATATAGATGCAAAATACTAATTTAGTTTGTTAGCTACCTGAGCAGGATCATCAACAGTTGAACCATTGATATCAAGTGGACCAATCTAATTCATCCCCTTCCTTCTAGAGTTTACATAGGTAAAGAACTCTTTGCTGTTTTTCTTTGCATCCTTTGCCAAAAATTTCTCATAATCTGTCTTTGCCTGCCTAACCTCCTTTGTGACTTGATTACAGACTTGCTTATATGTGCCATAGGCTTCTGACATGTCCTGATAATAATTTATATGCATCCCATCCATTTTGCTTCTCTGCCACAAGTATCATTAATTCATCTGACATCCATTTAGGCCCAAACTTTGACCAATATTTCTTAGTTGGTATGAAAAGAAGATTAATTCTTTGAATGCGTCCCATTTTGAATTTTCTTTTGGTAATATCATCAGTTGTCCCACCGTATAGAACCACCCCAGCCTTTCTTATGTTTATCTGCAACAATTTCTTCTCCACTTTGCTCTCAGTTATTACAAAATCATCTAGCTCACTGCCAGAGTTTAATTCACCTTTGGCATTCCTCTCCCTCAATAACTCCTCATGTGTGAATGTAGATGCAAAATACTCATTTAGTTTGTTAGCCACCTGAGCAGAATTATCAACAATTGAACCCTCAATATCCAGTGGATCAATCTGACTCATCTCTTTGTTTCTAGAGTTTACATAGGTAAAGAACTCTTTGCTGTGTTTCTTTGCATCTTTTGCCAAAAATTTCTCATAATCTGCCTTTGCCTGCCTAATCTCCTTTGGGACTTGATTACAGACCAGCTTATATCTATCATAGGCTTCCATGTCACCCATTAATTTTTATATGTATCCCATGCATTTTTCTTCTCTGCTACATGTCTCATTAGTTCATCTGACATCCATTTTGGCCTAAACCTTGAACTTATTTCTTAGTTGATATGTAAAGCCTAGTAGCTTGCAAGATTAATTCTTTGAATGTCTCCCATTTTGAATTTGCTGTTGATAACATCATCAGTTGGTCCCACCATATAGAATTTAAATACTGTCTCAGACCACTGTAGTCACCTTTATGAAAGCAAAAACCCTTCCCTTTACCCCTGATAGTGGTTACCTTTTTGAGTAAATCCCAGTTCAGCACACTGTGATCACTGCCACCTAGTGATTCCTTTTAACTGCAGATTCTTAATTCATGAAGAGACATCACTGAATTTCTACATATCTACACATGACTACAAATTTCTGCACATCTATTCTACAACTGTCTTTCCTCAATTTGAATTTATATTCCCTCAGGTGTTTTATCTGGGCAAGAGGAAGAATCCCATTGGTATTGAGCTTACTCAAACCATTCAAGGCCTTATACACCTCAATCGGATCCCCTTGCAGCTGCCTAGTCTGCAGACATTGCAATTTGCAGAGCTTATGCCTTTCTTTGTAATAGCAACCCTTTTCCATGCAGCTCTACATCCTTCCTAAAATGGTAAAAAGTGATTAAAAAGTGATTCCACACATGGTAAAAAAGTGGTTTAATTTAGACAGTATTGGTTAATTTCAGTATGTTTAATTCATTTTTTGAGTTTTAAATTTTTCATTAAAAAATACATAATACGTTTAGTAAGCATTTTATTAGGAAAAGGTCAAGCAGCGGTTTTATTTATTAATCTATTTTTTTTTTTTTTTAATTCTGCTTGAAAAATTTTGAAAACACCCAGAGATTTTAGAGAAAAAGAAAAAAAAGAAAGGAAAAAAATTGGTGGGCCTGTCAGGCCCACACCACTGTGGTTGTTATGATCATGGATGCTTCCACTGCCAGGTTAAGTTACTAGTGCTCGTACTGTGAATCAAAGGATGGTAAATGGAAGAAGAAGAAGAAAATGGTTATAAAAGGCCACTCACTTCTCTTCACTGACTAATGTCAAAAGTAGGTATTAGCATTAGCAGGGCACCTCTGTAGCCAGGAGGGCAGGAGCAGCAGTGTGTAGCACACGCTTCTTGATTAGACTGGGGTTCAAACCCATCACCACCAAATACAGAGGATGCGGAAAGGTCAGGGAATGACCACCGCATATCCCCGGAGCAATATGGCCTTAGTTGCTAATGCTCCTAAAAACCAAATAACAGCATTAGCATTAGCGCACATGATGCAAGAAAGCAAGCTTATATGGCATCAGCCAAAAAAAACCTTTATTTCACCCATCCCCTCTCTCCAAATGTCTGTCAAGTTCTGCCTTGAATTTATTTAAGTTATCAACTTCTACAACGACAGATGGAAGTTTGTTCCACCAATCACAATCTGCTGGCTAAAAGCAAACTTCCGCACATCTAACGTACAACCGTCTTTCCTCATTTTGAATTTATGCCCTCAAAGGCGATTATTCGCCTTAGAGGGCAAGAGTAGGAGACTGGCAGAATTGCTTAACAAGTACAGGTCACTGTTGAAAAAAAGCCTTGAAATAGGGTTGAATTTGAAGGTGTCTGCAATTCTACCCAGACACGATAGGAGGGAGTATATGATGAGAGCCTTGTCAATCAATTCGGCCCTGGAAAGATTGTGCAAGGCTCAAGGGGTAGAATTTTTTTCAGCCTGGACTGTACTTGTTAACAGGAGAGATTGCTTCTACAGGGATGGGATACACTTAAATAGAAAGGGTGCGAGAATATTTGCTCATGCTATCGAGGCAGTGTTAGGTGGGTCGGAAAACTGCTAGCTTGGGGGAAGACAAAGACGAATAGATTAACAGTAGCCACTGGCAGAGGTGAAAGAGATTCTTGCACTGCTTCTATTGGAATGAGCAGAAGCCTGAAAAACAAGATGCAGGATATTTCAGAGACTGCTGGGAGTCATTGCGGTACAAGTAAACACATGGGTTGTGTTAGGGTAGCTAAGAATAGAAATAGGTGCATGTATACTTGTGTGTACACCAATGCTAGGAGTTTAGTAAATAAATTTGATGAATTTGAGGTATTACTCAAAACATCAAAGGCAGATATTGTTGGGATATCAGAGACGTGGTGTCACACAGATATAAGGAATGCAGAACTGGAATTTGGGGAGTACGTCTACAGAAAGGATAGACTGGATAGGAAGGGAGGAGGGGTTATGCTATTAGTTAAGAAATACATAAAATCCAAGGAAGTGAAGCCAGTGGACATCGCTGGACAGCGCAGTGTCGAGTCAGTTTGGTGTGACATAAGCATTGGGAGATCAAAATTGAGAGTAGGAGTGTGCTATAGGCCTAATGACTCTGATGAGTATAATAAGAAACTGTACAGGGAAATAGAGTGGGCCAGTAAATCAGAGAGTCTTATAATGGGGGATTTTAATTTCCCAGATATTGACTGGAATTTGGGGGCTGGTCACTCACACTCTAGCAGGTCTTTTGTGGATTTATTGGATGATTGTTTTCTACATCAGCATGTTCGGGAGGCAACTAGAGGGAGTAATACTCTTGATTTGATTATCAGCAGTGATTCGTCATGCATTAAGAATCTGCAGATAAATGAACCACTAGGTGGCAGTGATCACAGTGTGCTGAAGTGGGATTTACTCAAAGAGGTAACTACCATTAGGGGTAAAGGGAAGGGTTATTGCTTTCATAAAGGCGACTAGGATGGACTGAGACAGAATTGAAATTCTATACAGTGGGACCAACTGATGATGTTACCAACAGCAAATGCAAAATGGGAAGCATTCAAAGAACTTATCTTGGAAGCTACTAGGCTTTACATACCAACTAAGAAATATTGTTCAAGGTTTAGGCCAAAATGGATGTCAGATGAATTAATGAGGCATATGGCAGAGAAGAAAAATGCATGGGATACTTACAAATTAACACATGACACAGAAGCCTATGATAGATACAAGTTGATATGCAACCAAGTTACAAAGGAGGTTAGGCAGGCGAAGGCAGATTACGAGAAATCCTTGGCAAGGGATGCAAAGAAAAACAGCAAAGCGTTCTTTACTTATGTAAACTCTAGAAGGAAGGGGATGAATCAGATTGGTCCACTTGATATTGATGGGTCAACTGTTGATGATCCTGCTCAGGTAGCTAACAAACTAAATGAATATTTTGCATCGACATTCACACATGAGGAGTTATTCAGCAAGGGGAATGCCAGAGGTGTATTCAACTCCAGCAGTAAGCTACAGAATCTTGAAATAACTGGGAGTAAAGTGGAGGAGAAACTGTTGAAGATAAACACAAGAAAGGCACCCGGGGTGGATGGGATCTATCCAGTTATATTAAAGGAGGCAGCAAAGGAAGTAAGCAAACCCTTAGCCATAATTATGAGAGCTTCTTTGGACTCAGGGGAGATACCCATAGACTGGAAATGTGCAAATGTGACCCCCAATTCACAAAGGAGGATCAAAGGCTGACACAAGTAATTATAGACCTGTGAGCTTAACTTCTGTTCCAGGAAAATGAATGGAGGCACTGGTTAAAGAAGCACTGCAGGATCATTTAGACAAGACTTCAGTTATAGCTCGGACACAGCATGGTTTTGTTAAGGGGAAGTCTTGCCTGACCGATTTGATCGGATACTATGATGCAGTCACAAAAGAACTGGATGCAGGGAATAACTTTGATATTATATACTTGGATCTTAGAAAGGCTTTTGATACTGTTGCACATGGAAGACTGCTACACAAATTGGAGCAGTGTGACATTGGAGGCAAATTGCTGCTGTGGATAAAGGGGTGGTTGAGGGGGAGAAGACAGAGAGTGGTAATCAATGGACACTGCTCGTCGTGGACTAATGTTATTAGTGGAGTCCCTCAGGGCTCAGTGTTGGGTCCATTATTGTTTTCTGTATTTATAAATGATATTGATGATGGTATATCAAGCTTAATGTCCAAGTTTGCAGATGATACAAAGGTTGGCAGGGTTGTCAAGGACACTACTGACACTATGCTGCTGCAACAGGATCTGGAAAGGTTGAGCAGATGGGCTGAGAGGTGGCAAATGAAGTTTAACATTGACAAATAAAAAGTACTACACATGGGAAACAGCAACTCCAGAGCAACGTATCAACTCTGTGGTACTACACTGACAGTGGTAGAGAATGAAAGGGACTTGGGGGTGGTTGTGCAGGCAGATATGAAGTTCTCTGAGCAGTGCAGACGGGCTGCAAGAGTAGCTCATGGAGTATTGTCAATGATATACAGGAATTTTTCCAGCAGGGATAAGGAGGTGATTATTCCATTGTATAAGGCAATGGTCAGGCCACACCTAGAGTACTGTATACAGGTCTGGAGGCCTCATTTCAAGAAGGATGTAGAGCTGCTGGAACGAGTACAGAGAAGGGCAACAAGATCAGTGAATGGAACAAAGGGGTGCTCTTACGAAGAAAGGCTTAAGTTTTGCAAATTACAGTGTCTGGAGACTAGGCACCAGCGAGGTGATCTGATAGAGGTGTATAAAGCCTTGAATGGTTTAAGCATGCTCAATGCTGATGGGATTCTTCCTCTAGCTCAGAAAAATCACCTGAGAGGGCATAAATTCAAATTGAGGAAAGACAGATGTAGGATAGACGTGCGGAAATTTGCCTTTAGCCAGCGGGTGGTTGGTTGGTGGAACAGACTTCCATCCCTTGTGGTGGAGGTTGATAGCCTGAATAAGTTTAAGGCTCAGCTGGACAGGTATTTTGAACAAACAGAGGGGTGAAGTGGAAGTGGGTTTTTTTTTTTTTTTTTTTTTTTTGGCTGATGCTGCATAAACTTGCTTTCTTGCATCAAATGCCTCTACTAATGCTAATGCTAATGCTAATATGGATAAAAACATAAACTTGACAGAAATAAGCATAAATTAAAAAGCATAACCTTGACTGCAATAAGGATAAATTAAAAAGCCTAAACTTGACTGAAATCCTTAAGAAAAGGAAATTTCATAAAATACTCATAATTTCTACATTTCATAAAATACACAATTTCTGGAGTGGTAGGTGTATCCTGAATTACAAAAATAAATTGTTTAAATGTTAAATTCCAACCAAAATCCACAAGAAATTAAGCATGCTACATAGTGGCACACACAATAATTTTCATTTCTTTATGCAATTAACCATCCAGTGGGTGCAGCAAAAAAAAAAAAAAAAATCCAAGAATGGGCACACAGTATATTTAGAGACCATGTAGATTCCTTTTTTTTTAGGATAAAAGGCAAGAAAAAGTTTCAGTTAAAAATGGTGCATTTTATAATTTTATTCTTTATTCTGACACCATACTGGATAATAAGAAAACAAAATATACTGTAATATCTTCATTAACAGTGGTCTTATTACCAAAAAAATAATGACTTCCAACTACTTCAGTTCAAAGTAAATGTCTTCAATTAGAAATCAATTAATGATACTGAACAAGTGAATACCATACTTAAAGAATGCTAAAATTCACATTCACATGATTCTAATAGATACTGAACTTTTTAAGTATTACATTTTTCGTGCATAATCACAAAGTGTGTCTAAAAAAAAAATTCTAATTGAGACTGTTATAGAGTAACCTTTGTCTTCCACAGCAGGATGTGCCAGAAAGGAAAATGCAGTCAAGTTCTATTATTTTTGTTCATCTATATGAAAAAACATTAATTATATCACAAAGAATGCAAGAATACTGACTTGCCTGCTTTAGCTATTGCAACCGAATGTTTAGGTGTAGAAAGGGTCAGATGACGGTCACAAGTTCTAGATGCAATATTCAAAATTAAAACAGAGTTTTTACTAGACATGGTTCCCTGATTTGTTATGTGGTCATCAACACCTCCAAAAAGCCATAACTTTCTTCCAAAGGCAAGTCCAGCACACATTGCACGTGATTCAGGAAGTGGAGAACTGTTATACCATCTAAAAAGTAAATATAATTAAATAAAAATATACAGGGTGTATCATATAAGGATATAAGTGGGTCTTAAAATAGATTTAGGACCTAAAACAATAAAAAATTTCATCTAAACATAATCCAATTTGGTCTTGTTTCCAAGTTACAGCTATTTTTGTGTTCCAGCAACTATCTACTTATGACCCCTAGTTCTAGAATTATTTATAACCATGAAAATTTAATCCTCATTCATTTTACTAAGGTGCCTAGTTTCCAAGCTCTGCAACACACATATTCAAAGTCTTTCCTCATATGGCTGCCCTTTTGCTGATCTCACCAGGTGAGATACCCGTCTTTGGACCCTTTCAAGAAGCACAATGTCTTTCTTTAGGTGTGGCCCCCATATCTGAAAACAGTATTCCAAGTGTGGTCTAACAACAGCTTTATACAATGGCATTATGATGTCTTTATCTCTACTAGCAATTGCACAATAAATCATCGATAGGACACCATGGGCCTTCCTTGCAACCTGTTTACAATGCTTGGAGAACTTCATGTCTGACCCTCATGTCTAACTCTAAAATAACTTATACACCAAGTGTATAAGTTATTTTAGAGTTATTGTTCCCCAAGATGTAATACCTTACACTTTGCTGGATTAAAGTATAGCTGCCATTTTTCTGGCCATCCCTGAAGTCTATCTAGGTCATGGTGAAGAAGCTCTGCTTGGTGGTGATCATTAACTACTCCCAATCTTTACATCATCTACAAATTTTGACATCAACCCTCTATCCTTTCATCGATGTCATTTATGAAAATCAAAAACAACAGTGGTCCTAATACTGATCCTTGGGGAACCCCACTTCTTACATCAACCCAATCTGAGGAATAACCATTTATCACAACACTCTCCCTAAAGCCATGCAGCTATCCATCTAAGGATTTTCCCTGTGATTTCAACCTGTTCCAGCTTATAAAGTAACCACTCATGTGGGACTTAGTCAAATGCTTTGCTGATATCCAAATAAACAATGTCGAAATTATTCCCTAAGTCCAGCTCGAGTGACCCTGTCAAAATAGCTAACTACATTAGTTAAACATGATTTTCCCTTTACAAAACCATGCTGAGTATCCTTCAAAATTCCATTTTTACTGAAGTTAGACTAAGCGGTGAAACCCATGTTTAGTCTCTAGAGCAAAGTTTCTGGCAACCCCCCCCCCATACTTCTCCTTCAACCCATGCACGGTACTAAGTACTATAGGTTTTTATACCCTTCGTGTTTGGGGTTTTCATAAAAAAAAAAAAAAAAGCGGCCAGTAATTTCCAAATTCACTTGTACCATTAGCATTAGTTGATGCAAGAAAGCAAGCTTATACAGCAGCAGCCAAAAAAAAAAAAAAAAACTTCCCATTTCCCCTGTCCAGTCATTCCAAATGTTTGTCTAGTTCAGCCTTAAATTCATTTAACCTGTCAGGGAAATGGGGAACATATTGTGCTAAAAGGATAGATGGAACAGGACCAGGGTATATCAGTATGTCTGCCAGGGGCAAAGGTTGATGATGGTGTAGAGCAGATATCATCTGTTAAGGGCACAAAGGGTGATATTGTTGTACACACTGGCACTAATGATATTAAGAGTAGGAGACCAGCGGAATTACTTAACAAGTACAAGTCAATGCTGAAAAAAAGCCGTCAGATAGGGTTGAATTTGAAAGTGTCTGGAATTCTGCCCAGACATGATAGGAGGGAGTATATGATGAGAGCCTTGTCGATCAATTCTGCCCTGGAGAGATTGTGTAATGCTCAAGGGGTAGAATTTTTCTCAGCCTGGTATGTGCTTGTTAACAGGAGAGACTGCTTCTACAGGGATGGGAATCACTTAAATAGAAAGGGCACAAGAATATTTGCTGATGCTATCGAGGCAGAGTTAGATGGGTCGGAAAACTGTTAGCTTGGAGGGATACACGGACTAATAGATTAACAGTAGCTGCTGGCAGAGGTAAAAGTGATTCTTGCACTACTTCTATTGAAATGCAATTCAACAGCAGCCTGGAAAGCAAGGCAATGGGGATTTCCAGGACTGCTGGGAGTCATAGTGGAACAAGTAAATACATGGGCTCTGTTATGGTAACTAAGAGTAGAAACAGGTGCATGTATACTTGTATGTAAACCAATGCTAGGAGTATAGTAAATAAATTCGATGAGCCTGAAGTGCAAGTCAAGACATCAAAGGCAGATATTGTTGGGATATCAGAGACATGGTGTCACACAGACATAAGCAGTGCAGAACTGTAATTAGCATTAGCATTAGTAGAGGCATATGATGCAAGAAAGCAAGCTTATGAAGCATTAGCAAAGAAAAAAAAACCCACTCCCATTTCACACCTCCGTTTGTTCAAAATACCTATCCAGCTGAGCCTTAAATTTATTTAGGCTATCAACTTCCACAACAAGGAATGGACGTCTGTTCCACCAACCAACTACCCGCTGGCTAAAGGCAAATTTTCGCACATCTATCTTACACCTCTCTTTCCTCAATTTGAATTTATGCCCCTTTCAGGTGATTATTCTGAGCAAGAGGAAGAATCCCATCGGCATTGAGCATGTTCAAACCATTCAAAACTTTATACACCTCAATCAGATCACCTCGCCGGTGCCTAGTCTTCAGACACTATAATTTCCAAAACTTAAGCCTTTCTTTGTAAGAGCAACTTTTTGTTCCATTCACTAATCTTGTTGCCCTTCTCTGTGCTCATTCAGGCAGCTCTACAGCCTTCTTGAAATGAGGCTTCCAGACTGGTATACAGTACTCAAGGTGTGGCCTGACCATTGCCTTATACAAGTGAATAATCACCTCCTTATCCCTGCTAGAAAAATTCCTGTATATCATTGACAAGACACCATGAGCTACTCTTGCAGCCCATCTGCACTGCTCAGAAAACTTCATGTCTGCCTGCACAATTACCCTCAGGTCCTTTTCATTCTCTACCACTGTCAGTGTAGTACCACAGAGTTGATACGTTCCTCTGGGGTTACTGTTTCCCATATACAGGGTGATTCACAACCAGTGCGACAAACTTGCAGGAGGTGTAGGGGGCACAAAGACGAATTGGAATCACATAGCATTGCAGGGTCCGAAATGCCTTCGTCATGTGGTAGAGGACATTGAACGGGAGGTCACGTGAACAGCGATCCTGCTGGAAGTCAGCATTTGCGAACCGGTTCCTGAAGCAGTAGGATGGACGAGCATTCAAATGTTAAACTGGCCAACATGCACCTTGCATATGGAGCTGCGGACTGTAATGGGCGCGCCGCTCTGCGCTTGTACCAGGAACGTTTCCTGCACAGGCGTGCTCCTCATCATACGATTTTTGCACATGTGCACAGAAGGTTATTTGAGACTGGTTGTTTCACGAGAGGTACCATGAATCAAGAGCGAACAACGAGGACGCCAGACAATGAGGAGAATATCCCATGTCTTGCAGAAGGCAATCCGAGTATGAGTACTCGAGCGATAGGCCAACGATTGGGTATTTCCCAATCCACTTTATGGAGGATACTGTCAACAAACCAAATGAGTTCATACCATCTGCAGCGCATCCAATCATTGGAGCCTGTGGATTATCCATTCCGGAGGACTTTTGCTACTTGGTTTCTTCAGCAGAAATGGTTTGCAAATGCTGACTTCCAGCGGGATCGCTGTTCACATGACCTCCCATTCAACATCCTCTACCGCATGACGAAGGCATTTTGGATCCTGCAATGCTATGTGATTCCGATTCATCTTTGTGCCCCCTACACATCCTGCAAGTTTGTCGCACTGGTAGTAAATCACCCTGTATAGTACTTTACATTTGTCAATGTTAAACTTCATTTGTCACCTCTCAGCCCATCTGCTCAACCTTTCAAGATCTTGTTGCAGCAGCAGCATACTGTCAGTAGTGTCCTTAACAACCCTGCCAACCTTTGCATCATCTGCAAACTTGGACATTAAGCTTGATATACCATCATCAATATCATTTATAAATACAGAAAACAACAATGGACCCAACACTGACCCTGAGTGACTCAACTAATAACATTAGTCCACAATGAGCAGTGTCAATTGATTACCACTCTCTGCCTTCTCCCCCTCAACCATCCCTTTATCCACAGCAGCAATTTGCCTCCAATGTCACACTGCTCCAATTTGTGCAGCAGTCTTCCATGCGCAACAGTATCAAAAGCCTTTCTAAGATCCAAATATATAATATCAAAGTTATTCCCAGCATCCAGTTCTTTTGGGACTGCATCATAGTATCCAATCAAATTGGTCAGGCAAGACTTTCCCTTAACAAAACCATGCTGAATCCGAGCTATAACCGAAGTTTGTCTAAATGATCCTGCAGTGCATCTTTAACCAGTGCCTCCATTAATTCCCCTGGAACAGAAGTTGAACTCACAGGTCTATAATTACTTGTGTCAACCTTTGATCATCCTTTGTGAATTGACATCACATTTGCACATCTCATTTCGGTACCTCCCCTGAGTCCAAAGAAGCTCTCATAATTATGGCTAATGGTTTGCTTACTTCCTTTGCTGCCTCCTTTAATATAACTGGATAGATCCCATCCACCCCACGTGCCTTTTTTATGTTTATCCTCAACAATTTCTTCTCCACTTTCCTCTCAGTTATTACAAAATCATCTAGCTCACTGCCAGAGTTTACTTCACCTCTGGCATTCCCCTTTCTGAATAACTCCTCATGTGTGAATGTAGATGCAAAATACTCATTTGTTTGTTAGCCACCTGAGCAAGATCATCAACAATTGAACCATCAATATCCAGTGGACCAATCTGATTCATCCCTTTCCTTCTAGAGTTTACATAGGTAAAGAACTCTTTTCTGTTTTTCTTTGCATTCTTTGCCAAAGATTTCTCATAGTCTGCCTTTGCCTGCCTAATCTCCTTTGTGACTTGGTTACAGACCAGCTTATATCTATCATGGGCTTCCATGTCACCCATTAATTTATATGTATCCCATGCATTTTTCTTCTCTGCCATATGTCTCATTAGTTCATCTGACATCCATTTAGGCCTAAACCTTGAACAATATTTCTTAGTTGGTATGTAAAGCCTAGTAGCTTCCAAGGTAAATTTCGGGAGTACAATGTGTACAGAAAGGATAGACAGGACAAAAAGAGAGGAGGGGCTATGCTGTTAGTTAAGAAACACTTAAAATCTAAGGAAGTGCATCCAATTGATGTTGGTGTACAATGTAATGTTGAGTCTGTTTGGTGTGACATAAGCACTGGGAAAGCAAAAATGAGAGTAGGTGTGTATTATAAGCCAAATGAATCTGATGAGTATAATGAGCAATTGTGCAGAGAAATAGAGTGGGCCAGTAAATCAGATTGTCTTATAATGGGGGATGTTATTTCCCAGGGATTGACTGAAATTTGTGGGTTGGTCACACACACACACACACACACACACACACACACACACACACACACACACACACACACACACACACACACACACACACACACACACACACACTAGCAAGGCTTTTGTGGATTTATTGGATGATTGTTTTCTACAGCAGCATGTTCAGGAGGAAACTAGAGGAAGTAATACCCTTGATCTGATTATCAGTAGTGATTCTTCATGCATCAAGAATCTCCAGATAAAGAAACCACTAGGTGGCAGTGATCACATTGTGCTGATGTGGAATTTACTCAAGCTCTCATAATTATGGCTAATGGTTTGCTTACTTCCTTTGCTGCCTCCTTTACTATAACTGGATAGATTCCATCCACCGCAGATGCCTTTATTATGTTTATCTTCAACAATTTCTCCTCCACTTTATTCTCAGTTATTACAAGATTATCTAGTGACAGTGACAGTGACACTTCATGAAAAAAATTCTGAAACACTGTCTTCTTTTCAAAAAATGCAATCAGGATGATCTTCATATGAGAATTTGATTGTCATACTTTGTTTGGTATTGGTGACATCTCTGCATCATATCCATACACCCAAGACTCACCACCTGTTATAATTTTGGTGAGAAATGCAGGATCTGACAGATTGATTGAACAACTCAGGTGAGATCAGGTTTGTGGTGCCTTGAATTTTGAGTGATAATGCTTGGAGCAAACTTGGTGCTCACTTGCTTTGTGCCCAATTTCTCAGTCAAAATAGCCTGAACTAAATCAAATGAAAGAGGCATTTCAGCAATTTCTCTATTAAGTCCACACCATCAAATGAATGGTGGTGTGAACTTAATTTATGTTTTGATCCTTTCAGGATGCTGACAAGTGATCACTTCTTTCTTCAACTTCATGTAAAAAATTTTCCTAAAAAAAACACTTTAAAACCACTTGAAGGCTGCATTTTTTTAAATTATAGTATCATCTCTTTAAACTGTAATGAGCATTTCATGTGTTTCTGTGGCTAAATTTCCAAGTTTATAACAAAATTTAATGTTCACATGTTCGAATTTCATAATTTTCAGTACATACAGCAAGTGAGAAAAACAAGTGTTCATTCAAAGTAGCTTCCCACTAGACTGGCAAGTAACAATTGAAAACTTAGTGAACATACTCAAAAGATCTCATTGTAGATTCCAACACAATCTTTTAGCTACTGCTGTCTTTAAGAATTATAAGATTATTCATCAGACTTTTTGTTTGAACCTTGGATATAATGGTAGTTTTTGTGCTCAATTATGAAAATCCAAACTCATTCTATAAAGTTAAAATGAGTTCTAATTTTATATTACACTAAGAAATTTTAAATTCAACTTGAGTTAATTTTTTTGTTATAGCCAAATAGTTTTATTCTGTCCTAACTACATACATGACTAGCAACTACTAAATAAATAAATAACTTGAACAAAAAAACTTTATTCCTTTCATCACAAAAATGTTTTAAAATTATTTTTGCACTGAAATCTTAAATTTTTTTTTTGTACATATAATTACTTTTTCTTTATTATAGTATTTGTAAGCATAACAATTTAAATATTAGAATACTCACAACTGACTGTATGGGTCATAATAAATTATGCTGTTGGTAACAGGAACACCATCATCAGAGTAATTTGATAAAAGCCCTCCTGCCACCCAGACTTTTCCATTTAAATAAGCAACAGTCATTCCCATTCGAGGTTCTGGCAATGAATTTAACAGAGTCCATTGGTTTCTATTAGAGTTGAATAATTCTACAGTTGCCAAGATTCTGGTAAAAAATATAAACAGTATTTTAAATAATTATAACTATAATGTTTAATATTTATTTTAAATATAATACTGTGTTAACATTAAAGGATTTTCCTTAGATTTTGGAAGTTACCTATGAAACTTTGAGTTGGAGTTTTTTATGATGATTATTGCATTTCATTTCTAAACTTTATCCATATGATCTCACTCTTTCAAGTTCTGTGTATTTATTTAAAATTGCCTAGTAAATAAAATTACTTGCAACTAAGTAACATGCATGTATATGATTATCCTTTACATAATTTCCCAACAATTCTGACACTTCCTCCATTTTCATTAACTCCTCCCAATACTCTATTTATACACAGGAAAATTAAGAATGGGTCAAATACACATTCTTAATATCCCCATATAATTTATTTCTTTCTTTAACAAAAATTATCTAAACCAATATTCCTACTCTTGCAAACAGACTTTACAGTTTCAAATATATTACTCAATATAAAAAGTGCAAACTCATATATGGTATAATTATATTCCATACATGAATATCATGAAAACATTAATGTCAGTTTTCCTGACATTCATGTTTTCATGATAACATCCAAAAAGTATCCACACGCCCTTGTGTTCATAGGCAGTCATTGGACCTTCCCAGATAAACAAGAGTGACTCAGATCAGATGAATGCTGTAACTGGTCTACAGAGCAGTGGAAATTGATTTTATGGATTGACAAATCTTACTACATGCCACTCTTATCAGGTGGATGGGTGTAAGTGTGGAGAATGCCTAGAGAATGGGATCAAGTCAATTCGTTGCAAGCAAATTTGTTACAAATTTGTTACAACAGTTTAGTGCATTGACAATTCCTTGCATGACAGTTCTGTGTATGAGACAATTTGGTAATAACATTTTGGCAAAAGACAACTGGTGGCTAAGACAATTTAGTGAGTACAATGATTCAGTGAATTCTTTAAGAGAATCTGGTGTATGGTAAAGCAAGACAGAAAATGCAAACTTTTAACATGCCATTCTGTAAATGGTGAATTTAGTATCATGATACTGTTCTTGATATTTGATATTTTTGATGGAGTGTACTATCCACCTTCATTTTTTAATGCACATTATACTTTTTTTTTTAAAGTCTGAGGCACTATTAAAAAAGTGCCTCAGACAGGTTAAGATTGGGATACAAGAAAACCTTGTTTGCACTTTACTTTCACTTCTGTAAATTGCATTTTTTTGGAAATAAAAATGAGGCAGAGTTGTTCCAGGGACCAAAAGTGGAGATTATTAATAGATGCTGGCTGGGTAATGCACATCTTCTTATGTTTAGTTTTCAACCTGAGCTATAGTTTTTATTGAAAGAGGCTAGTACCATGGATAAGCTTCCCTGGAGATTGTGTAAGGGTTGGAATTGGAATCCAAGTCCCCTATATGAAAAAGTGCTCTAGCCCAGTAAGGTATTTTCGGTAAGGTATTTTCACAAGGGCCGATGCTGGTTCCTTGACACTCCTGACTAAGGGGTGGTATGCCAAAAGATACTTAATTAGCACATGGTAGATGATAATTGAAAGGGGTGTTTGTTTTAGCATCATACAACTAAAGTCATGAGGCACCTGTATGTAAAACAGTGTATGGCTTTGCAATTCTTAACAAGTCCATTACTAAAACAGCACATGGCTTAAACAACTTTCACGGCAATAATTTTCATTTCTGTTTGTTTCACCTGGTTTCTGTGCCTGTAATTTTATTCTAGCTTCTCAATCCTCAACCAATTCATGCTCCTGGAAAAGCATAGGATTCAACTGAGTAGGTAAGTTAAAAATAATTAATAAATAATCTTACGTGGATTAAAGGTGCTACAATATGGTCAGTCATGCTGAAATAGGTATATATTCACTTTCCAACTTGCCTATGAAAAGGATCAGCACGAATCCTTCTATACAAAATAAATGGATAAAAAGTATTATTTTATTTTTTCTAAATTTATACATTCCTTCTCTTGTTTCCTAAATCTTTTTCTTCATTTATTTTGTTAATTTCTGATCTCTGTGTGATACACCAAACAGTCATAGCTCCTCCAGTCTTCACTGTTGTCATGTACACTGAATTGTCACCTACAGTGAACTGTCATGCACTGAACTGTTGTGTAACGAACTATTTTGCAACAAACTGACATGAACTATGGAGAACATCTGCTGCCAAAGTGTACTTTGCCAACAATGAAGGTTGGTGGAGGTAGGATTGGGTGTGGGGTTGTTTCTCTAAGGTTTAAAACCATTGGTGGTTGCATGGGCAACCTTGAATGCCAACACTTACATTAACATTTTGCACAATTCCATGTTCTCTGTTACATGGCAGTTCTAGATGTAGATCCATGTTTGTTTCAACAGGATAGTATCCCATGCAATACAGCTGGTGCTATTCAAGAATGGTTCATGGACACGAATGTACAAAAGTTGTAATGGCTGGTGCAGAATCCCAGTATGAACCATACCAAAAACCTATGCATAGCTGCCAACCTTTGACTTTCAAAAAGCTGAAGGTCAGGTAAAAAATCTCCTGTTTTCCTCCTGTAAACAGATGGTTTAGCCAACTATTGTACTAGGCTGAATGCCTCCGTTCACGTACGATCACTGAAGTTAAGCAGCATTAAGCCTGGTTAGTAATTAGGAGGATGACAGTTTGGAATTACTGGTATAGTTGACATGTGGAGAATATTGTTCTGATTTTCACTTATCATTTTGTTAGGGTAACTCAGAGTAAGAACAGGTGCATGTATACTTGCATGTACACCAATACTAGAAGTATAGTAAATAAATTTGATGAATTTGAAGTGCTGATCAAGACATCAAAGGCAGTTATTGTTGGGATATCAGAGACATGGTGTCATACAGATATAAGTAGTGCAGAATTGGAATTTGGAGAGTGCAATGTGTACAGAAAGGACAGACAGGGTAGGAAGGGAGAAGGGGTTATGCTGTTAGTTAAGAAACACATAAAATTTAAAATTAAAATTAAATACAGGTGCAGAGAAATAGAGTGGGACAGTAAATCAGAATGTATTGTAATGGGGGATTTTAACTTTCCAGATACTGACTGGAACTTGTGGATTGGTCACTCGCAGGCTAGCAAGGCTTTTGTGGATTTATTGGAGAATTGTTTTTTCTTCAGCAACATGTTCGAGGGGCAACCAGAAGGAGTAATACTCTTGATCTCACTATCAGCAGTGATTATTTATGCATTAAGAATTTGCAGATAAAAGAACCAGAAGGTGACAGTGATCACAGTGAACCGGTGTGGGATTTACTTAAAGATATAACTACCATCAAGGGGTTAAAAGAAAGGGTTTTTGGTTTCATAAAGGTGACTACAGTGGTCTGACAGTTTTTAAATTCTATACAGTGGGATCAACTGATGATGTTATCAATGATGAATTCTAAATGGGAAGCCTTCAATGACTTTATCTTGGAGGCAACTAGACTTTTCATTCCAACTAAGAAATACTGTTCAAGGTCATGCTGAAATTGCCTAAATGGAATTAATGAGGCTCGTGGCAGAGAAGAAAAATGCATGGGATGCATATAAATTATTAGGCAACACAAAAGCCTACGGAAGATTAAGCTAGTCTGTAATCAAGTTACAAAGGAGTTCAGATAGGCGAAGGCAGATTACGAGAGATTTTTATCAAAGGATGCAAAGAGTTCTTTACTTATGTAAACTCTAGAAGAAAGGGGACGAATCAGATTGGTCCCCTTAACATAGATGGTTCAACTATTGATGATCCTGCTCAAGTAGTTGATAAACTAAATGAGTATTTTGCATCCACATTCACACATGAAGAGTTATTCAAGAAGGGGAATGCCAGAGGTTTATCAAACTCTGACAGGAAACTAAGTGATTTTGTAATAACCGAGAGCAAGTTAAACATAAAAAAGGCACCTGGGGCAGATGAAATCTATCCAGTTATATTGAAGGAAGCAGCAAGGAAAGAGTAAATGCCTAGCCATAATTATGAGAGCATCTTTAGAGTCAGGGGAGATCCCCATGGACTGGACATGTGCAAATGTATACCCAATTCACAAAGGGGATGCAAAGGGAGACACAAATAATTATAGACCTGTTAGTTTAATTTCTATTGTGGGGAAAATAATTGAATCACTGATTAAAGAGGTGATACAGGATCACCTAGACAAGACTGCAGCAATAGTTCAGATACAGCATGGGTTTGTTAAGGGGAAGTCTTGTCTGACCAATTTGATGGGATACTACGAGATGATCAAAAGGAACTGGATGCAAAAAATAATTCTGATATCATATACTTGGATTTCAGGAAAGTTTTTGATGCTGTTGCACATGGAATGACTAATTTTACACAAATAATTTTAATACAAATTGGAGTGGTATGGCATTAAGAGCAAGTTGCTACAATGGTTAAAGGGATGGTTGAGTGGGAGACGACAGAGAGAAGTAATAAATGTACACTGCTCTACTTGGACTTATGTTATTAGTGGAGTTCACCAGGGTTCAGTGCTTGGCCCATTGTTGTTTTGTGTATTTATCAATGATATCGATGAAGGCATATCAGGCTTAATTATTTTTATTATTATTATTATTACTAGCTATATGGTGCAAGGAAGCCTGAGGCTTATGCTGCACCAGCCAAAAAAAAATTCCAGAGTTGCCCTGAGAGAGAGAGAGAGAGAGAGAGAGAGAGAGAGTCAAAAGGGAATCACCAAGAAAGAGAAGAATGATGGTATCCAGCTCAGGACCCTGGGTGTGCCAAGCCCATACTCATGTCCAAGTTTGCAGATGATACAGAGGTTGGCAGGGTTGTTAATCACAGTAAAGACAGTATGCTACTGCAATAAGATCTAGAAAAGTTAGGCAGATGGGTTGAGAAGTGGCAACTGAAGTTTAACATTGACAAATGCAAAATACTGCATATGGGTAACAGTAATCGAAGAGAAATGTACCAACTGCGTGGTACTACACTCAGAGAGGTGGAGAATGAAAAAGACCTGGGAGTAATTGTTCAGTCAGATATGAAGTTGTCTGACAGTGCAGACAGGCTGCCAGAGCAGATCATGGAGTTTTGTCATTTATAGGAATTTTGCTAGCAGAGACAAGGAGGTGATTATCCCTTTTTATAAGGCAATGGTCAGGCCACACCTTGAGTACTGCATACAGGTCTGGAGGCCTCACTTTACGAAGGTTGTAGAGTTGCTAGAATGAGTACAGAGAAGGGCAAGAGTGGTGAGAGGAACAAAAGGCTTACGAAGAAAGGTTTAAGTTCTGCAAGTTGCAGCATCTGGAGACTAGACTTCAATTTGAGGAAAGACCGTTGTAGGAGAGATGTGTGGAAGTTTGCCTTTAGCCAGTGGGTAGTAGATTGCTAGAACAGACTTCCATCTGTTGTTGTGGAAGTTGATAGCTTAAATAAATTTAAGGCTCAACTAGACAAACATTTGGAGTGACCGGATTGGTGAAATATGAAGTTTTTTTTTTTTTTTTGTTTGTTTGGCTGATGCTGTATAAGCTTGCTTTCTTGCATCATATGCCTCAACTATGATGAGCTCTTGTTTGATGCATATCAGCTAAATACATAAAAACCATTTGCAAAGGTCTGCATTTTCAATTCTGTCACTGATAGACAAATATTTGGCATTACTCAGTTATAGCAAGCCTCATTGTTTTTTCTCCTAATAATTAAAATTTTTTCATCCTGCAAAAAGGCAAACAAACTTTAGAATTCACACATTACATAAATATATACCTCTTCAAGGTATGTCCTATATCTCTCCCAACCCCTGGGGTACAAAGCTTGTTCACCTCATAGTGCACCCTGGATAATGATAAATGAACTACTGGCAGCCAGACTAGCTTCAGTTTATCTCTAGATTTCCTGGCCTTTGCACATAGGAATGGCATATGCTAAAAAAATCTCTCTCTGATTTTTTTCATACAGAGTTATATATTTATGTCTAATGGTCATAGGAGGCATATATATATATATATATATATATGCCTCCTATGACCATTAGACATAAATATATAACTCTGTAAGAAAAAAATCAGGTAACCAAAAAAATATCATGTGAAAAATTAATAATAATAATAATAAAAAAAACAATACACACACACACATAAACTAGAAATACATAATTCTAACCTTCCAGTTTTGTCTCTTCCTCCAACTACGATAATATTATCTCCAAATACTGTACAACCATGGTGAGCTCTTGTTTGATGCATATCAGCCATTCGCATCCACCTTTTAGAATGTAACTTCAACTGAAATGTAGTAGATGTTGCTAGCATCTCTCCATTGACTTTTCGAAGAGGATTATAGCCACCTGTAATGGTTCATAAATATATATATATATGTACACACACACACACACACACACACACACACACACACACACACACACACACACACACACACACACACACACACACACACACACACGCACCCTGTTTCAATTAAAATACACTAGGGTCTGTCTTGCTTATTTTTAGGTTTAAACTATTTGTTAAAACTCTTTTAGCCTGAAATTTTTGAATTTGATGTTAAAATTGGACTAAGTATTAATGTTCTGTTTTTCAAATTCTAAATTTAAATTTTACTTAATAAATTGTTTTTTTCTCAATGGGAAACCTCAGTCTAGCCAAATCTTGTTGCTCTTCTCTGTGCTCGTTCCAACAGCTCTACATCCTTCTTAAAATGAAGCTTCCAGACCTGTATACAGTACTCAAGGTGTGGCCTGATCATTGCTTCATACAAGGGGATAATCACCTCCTTATCCCTGCTAGAAAAATTCCTGTATATCATTGACAAGACGCTATGAGCTACTCTTGCAGACAGTCTGCATTGCTCAGAAAATTTCATATCTGCCTGCATAATTACTCCCAGATCCTTTTCGTTCTCTACCACTGTCAGTGTAGTACCACAGAGTTGATACGTCACTCTGGGGTTACTGCTTCCCATATGTAGTACTTTACATTTATCAATGTTAATCTTCATTTGCTACCTCTCAGCCCATCTGCTCAAATTTTCTAGATCCCGTGGCAGCAGCGTACTGTCATTAGTGTCCTTAACAACCCTGCCAACCTTTATTGTCTGCAAACTTGACATTAAGCTTGATACACCAACATCAGTATCATTTATAAATACAGAAAACAACAATGGACCTAACACTGAACCCTGAGGTACTCCACTAATAACATTAGTCCATGATGAGCAGTGTCCATTGATTACCACTCTCTCTCTTCTCCCACTCAAATATCCCTTTATCCATAGCAGCAATTTGCCTCCAATGCCACACTGCTCCAATTTGTTCAGCAGTCTTCCATGTGCAACAGTATCAAAAGCCTTTCTAAGGTCCAAATATATGATATCAAAGTTATTCCCTGCATCCAGTTCCTTTGTGACCACATCATAGTGTCCAATCAAATTGGTCAGACAAGACTTTAGAATTAGCATTAGTAGAGACATATGGCGCAAGAAAGCAAGCTTATGCAGCATCAGCCAAAAAAAAAACCTATCCAGCTGAGCCATAAATTTATTTAGGCTATCAACTTCCACAACAAGGGATAGAAGACTGTTCGACCAACTAACTACCTGCTGGCTAAGGGCAAATTTCCGCACATATATCCTACATCTGCCTTTCCTCAATCTGAATTTATTCCTTCTCAGGTGATTATTCTGAGCAAGAGGAAGAATCCCATCGGCATTGAGCATGCTCAAACTATTCCGGGCTTTATACACCTCTATCAGATCACCTCACCAATGCCTAGTCTCCAGACACTGTAATTTGCAAAACTTAAGCCTTTCTTTGTAAGAGCAACCCTTTGTTCCATTCACTAATCTTGTTGCCCTTCTCTGTACTCGTTACGGCAGCTCTACGTTCTTCTTGAAATGAGGCCTCCAGACCTGTATACAGTACTCAAGGTGTGGCCTGACCATTGCCTTATACAAGGGAATAATCACTTCCTTATCACCTCCTTATCCCTCACCCCCCTGACTTTCTCTTAACAAAACCATGCTGTGTCCCAGCTATAACTGAGTCTTGTCTAGATGATCCTGTAGTGCTTCTTTAACAAGTGCCTCCATTAATTTTCCTGGAACAGAAGTTAAACTAACAGGTCTATAATTACTTGTGTCGCCCTTTGATCCTCCTTTGTGAATTGGGATCACATTTGCACATCTTCAGTCCATGGGTACCTCCCCTGAGTCCATAGAAGCTCTCAAAATTATGGCTAAGGGTTTGCTTACTTCCTTTGCTGCCTCCTTTAATATAACTGGATAGATCCCATCCACCCCGAGTGCCTTTTTTATGTTTATCTTCAACAATTTTTCCTCCAATTTCCTCTCAGTTATTACAAAATCATCTAGCTCACTGCCAGGGTTTAACTCACCTCTGGCATTCCCCTCCCTGAATAACTTCTCATGAATGTAGATACAAAATACTGATTTAGTTTTTTAGCCACCTGAGCAGGATCATCAACAGTTGAACTATCAATATCCAGTGTAGCAATCTGATTCATCCCTTTCCTTCTAGAGTTTACATAGTTAAAGAACTCTTTGTTGTTTTTCTTTGCATCCTTTGCCAAAGATTTCTCATAACCTGCCTTTGCCTGCCTAATCTCCTTTGTGACTTGGTTACAGACCAAAATCACTCTCCACTCGCTAGTGTGCGAGTGACCAGGCTTGGTCACTTGCACACTAGCAAGGCTTTTGTGGACTTATTGGATGATTGTTTTCTGCAGCAGCATGTTTGAGAGGCAATCAGAGGGAGTAATACTCTTGATCTGATTATCAGTAGTGATTCTTCATGCATTTAGAATCTGCAGATAAAGGAATCACCAGGTGGCAGTGATTACAGTGTGCTTGATGTGGGATTTACTCAAAGATGTAACTACCATCAGGGATAAAGGAAAGGGTTTTTGCTTTTGTAAAGGTGACTAAGGTGGTCTGAGACAGTTTTTAAATTCAGTACAGTGGGACCAATTGATGATGTTACCAGCAGCAAACTCTAAATGGAAAGCATTCAAAGAATTAATCTTGGAAGCAACTAGGCTTTACATACCAACTAAAAAATATTGTTCAAGGTTAAGCCGGAATGGATGTCAGATGAACTAATAAGACTTGTGGCCGAGAAGAAAATGCATGGGATGCATATAAATTATCGGGTGACACGGAAGCGTATGGTAACCTCATACGTATGGTAACCTTCGCCTGCCTAACCTCACAAAGGAGGTTAGGCAGGCGAAGGCAGATTACGAGAAATATTTGGCAAAGGATGCAAAGAAAAACAGCAAAGAGTTCTTTATTATGTAAATTCTAGAAAGAAGGGGATGAATCAGATTGGTCCACTTGATATCGATGGTTTGACTGTTGATGAATCCTGCTCAGGTGGCCGACAAACTGAATGAGTATTTTGCCTCAACATTCACACATGAGGAGTTATTCAGGGAGGCAAATTCAAGGAGTTTATCAAAGTCTGGCAGAGAATTAAATGATTAACTGAGATTAAAGTGTAGGAGAAATTGTTGAAGTTAAACATAACAAAAGTAACCCCAGGGGCTCACATCTGGTGAGCATGGGATTGGCACACCCATGGTCCTGAGTTGGATATCATCATTCTTATCTTTTTTTGTGATTCTCTCTCTCTCTCTCTTTCTCTCTCTCTCTCTCTCTCTCTCTCTCTCTCTCTCTCTCTCTCTCTGTGGGTACTCAAATTTGTTTTCACTAGTGCAGCATAAACCTCAGGTTTCCTTGCATCATATGGCTAATAATAATAATAATAATAATAATAATAACACCAGAGGTAACAACAACCACCCTGGGTACTTGGTAGCAATACCTGTCCGTGGTGGTACCCCCAATCAGGGAGAAATAATATGAGCAATAATAATAATAATAATAATACAGTGAGTTCCGGTTATTTGGGACAAATCTTAAAGAACAGAACCCAATCAAGAAAAATAGCCAGGGTTTACTTCGCTTAATTGGGACAATATGCTGTTTAATTGGGGCAGGAGACCGCAGTACTGGAGATTACCATAAGATTGTCTCTTACTGTACCTCGTAGTTCGGTTAGATTTCTGGAGGTCGCAACCATAAAACAATTAGCAGTCACCTGTTTATTGGGCTTTTCTGTTAGTGCAATCTCTCATAAACAGATAGTAAACTCCATGTTTTGTTTTTAGGAGCATTAGCAACTAAGGCCATATTGCTCCGGGATATGTGGTGGTCATTCCCTGATCTTTCCGCATCCTCCGTATTTGGTGGTGATGTGCTCAAACCCCGGTCTAACCAATAAGTGTGTGCTACGCACTGCTGCTCCTTCCCACCTGGCTACGGAGGTGCCTAGTAAACTCCATCTTATTGAATTTGCGATAATACCCACAGCTGGAATTCTGTGGGTTATTATGGTGAAATGTGTTTACACTTCCATGAAATCTTCAATCATATAAAAAAATTAATTTTCAGAATCTTCACTTCATTCCTATTTTTAAATCTTCATAACTTGTTACTCCGTTCTCACTTACGTATATCATGTAACTTGCAATTTGTGTGTGCTGTGTTCTTTGTTATTGATTGCTTATCTTTTTACTGTTATAAATTTTAAACCCCACCCACAAATGTCAGTGAACACAAATGGTAACTAGTTAGTATGTGCATATTACAGTACATATTAATTATTTCGATTATCACATATATTCTTCCGATTTTCACATATCATTTAATTTTTTAATTGGTAAGGTAATAAAAGATAAATTTGTGCTTAATATTTCTTTACTTTTATAGCCTGTGAAAAATATTCCTCCTATTTTCACTAATTAGAATTGCTAATTTAATAGAATTAAAATTCAATTCACAAATGTGATCATAATGACCAGCGCTTACTACACATCATATAGTGAACGGTACTTTACAATAGTGAGTGAAGTTATTTGATTGTAAAAGTAAAGTGCAGCCATTATCAACCCACTGCAGGATGGAAGCCTCCTCAACAATTCATGCTGAGGGAAAATGGACCATAATCTGCCACGCTGGTCCAGTGCGGGTTGGCAGATCGACCATATTCAGCAGTCAAGGGGCTTGAACCCCGGTCTACTCAAAGAGCGTGTGCTACTGCACTCCCACTCCTGCCCACTCGGCTACAGAGGCCGTTAGTGAACCAAATGTAAAACGGGGGTCCACTGTATTTTTAACTATTTATGTGAAACTTCATATAATTTGGGCAGCTGCTTAATTGGGCCAAAATGCACTAGTCCTGATGTGTCCCAAATAACTGAAATCGAATGTAATAATAATAATAAGGCACCTGGGGTGGATGGGATCTATCCAGTTATATTAAAGGAAGTAAGCAAACCCTTAGCCATAATTATGAGAGCTTCCTTGGCCTCAGGAAAGGTCCCCATGGACTAGAGACGTGCAAATGTGACCCCAATTCACAAAGGAGGATCAAAGGGCGACACAAGTAATTACAGACCTGTTAGTTTAACTTCTGTTCCAGTTTAATTAATGGAGGCACTGGTTAAAGAAGCACTGCAGGCTCATCAAGACAAGACTTCAGTTATAGCTCGGACACAGCATGGGTTTGTTAAGGGGAAGTCTTGTCTGACCAATTTGATTGGAAAGTATGATGTGGTCACAAAGAACTGGATGCGAAGAATAATTTTGATATCATATATTTGGATCTTAGAAAGGCTTTTAATACTGTTGCACATGGAAGACTGCTGCACAAATTGGAGCAATGTGGCATTGGAGGCAAATTGCTGCTATGGATAAAGGGATGTTTGAGTGAGAGAAGACAGAGAGTGGTAATCATGGACACTGCTCTTCGTGGACTAATGTTATTAGCGGAGTCCCCCAGGGTTCAGTGTAGTGTCCATTGTTGTTTCTGTATTTATTAATGATATTGATGATGGTATATCAGGCTTAATGTCCAAATTTGCAGATGATACGAAGATTGGTAGGGTTGTTAATGACACTAATGACAGTATGCTGTTGCAACAGGATCTAGAAAAGTTCAGCAGATAGACTGAGAGGTGGCTACTGAAGTTTAACATTGACAAATATAAAGTACTGCATATGGGAAGCAGTAACCCCAGAATAACGTTTCATCCTCTACACTAAGGGTTGTAGAGGATGAAAAAGATATGGGGGTAATTGTGCAGTCAAGTATGAAGTTTTCTCAGCAGCGCAGACAGTCTGCAAGAATATCTTGGTGTCTTGTCAATGATATACAGGAATTTTTCTAGCAGGGATAAGGAGGTGATTATCCCCTTGTACAAGGCAATGGTCAGGCCACACCTTGAGTTCTGTAGGCCTCATTTTAGGAAGCGTGTAGAGCTTCTGGAATGAATACAGAGAAGGGCAATGAGATTGGTGAATGGAACAAAGGGTTGCTCTTACAAAGAAAGGCTTAAGTTCTGCAAATTGCAGTGTGTGGCGACTAGGCACCTGCGAGGTGATCTGATTGAGGTGTATAAGGCCTTAAATGGATTAAACAAGCTGAATGCTGATGGATTTCTTCCTCTTGCCCAGATTAATTGCCTTAGGAGGCATAAATTCAAATTGAGGAAAGACAGTCGTAGAATAGATATGAGGAAAATTGCCTTTAGCCAGCGGTTGGTTGATTGCTGGAACAAACTTCCATCTCTTGTAGAAGTTGACAGTTTAAATAAATTCAAGGCAGAACTAGACAAACATTTGCCGTGAATGGATGGATGAAATGGGAAGGTTTTTTTTTTTTTTTTTGCTGATACTGTATATGCTTGCTTTTTTGCATCATTATGCCTCTACTAATGCTAATACTCTCTTCGAAACCAATTTGAACACATCCTGCTACCAGTCAGTGTCCATCCATCCATTGTCCAATTCCAAACTCACTGAACTAACTTTTCCTTTTCCTTATTTATCCCTTCTACTTCTGTTTCTGGAACAACTTTTTTTCATCTGCATTACCTGAAAACTGCAATCCACAGAAATTCAAGTTTAATATCAATGAGCGCCTTAAGTCTTAGCCTTCAACCCATGCACACTACCATACTTACTATATGTCCCACACTGTGAAATCCTTTATGAGTTGCTACTCTTGCATTTCAAACATGTTATGCCCCTCAAATAAACTTTAACATAGTGATATTTAAGTAATGAATAAGTAATGTTCCACCTTGTCGCAGTGGGGGAGCTTGCGTGTCCCGATGACCCGGAGAGCTAAGTCGGCAGTAGCTTAGCTACTGGTAGGGCCTCCCAAGCCGGACAGGTCAAAGGGTACGGGCCAGACTAAGAGAGATACCCCGGCCCTCCAGGTTGTGGGTTGCTGCAACGGGCTAGCTCCTCATTCAGTGTAAAAAATACACAAACGCTAAACGACCTACAAGTGAAAATGAAAATGGACTGCACTTTCGGTAACGACTCGGCAAACAGAAAAGGACTATGATTTTGGGATGCTGGAATATTCAAGGCCTTTCAACTAAAAGAAACTTTCTTTCGGATGAACTGCAAAAATTCAAGTTAGACATCGTCGTGTTATCAGAGACAAAGAAAAAGGGATGTGGAGAGGAAATAATGGGAGAATACTACCATTTTTGGAGTGGAGTTGATAAGAGTGAAAGAGCAAGAGCAGGAGTTTCTATTGCTGTTAAAAAGAAATTGAGACACAACATCAAAAACTGGCAATTTATTAATGAATGAATGATCTCATTGGAACTGAAAATGTACGGGAGAGAAATATGTATTTTGGGAATATATGCCCTGACTAATGACACCGCCAATACCTTGAAGGATGAATTTTGGGAGGATCTGAGAGAACTAATAGAAAAAATTCCTAAGAACAAAGAGATATTTCTAATGGGAGATTTCAATGCAAGAGTAGGAACTGAACAAAATAGCAAAGTTATTGGAAGATTTGGAGAAAAAGAGAGGAATGATAACGGAGATAGACTATGCAATCTTTGTGAACAGTTCAACTTGAGAATAAACAACACATTTTTCCAACACAAGGATATCCATTAATATACTTGGTCACAGGAGACAAGACAAATTAGATCAGTTATAGATTACATTATTTCAAAACATTCAGGGACATGTATTGAAAGATGTCAGAGTTTATAAAGGAGCTGAATGTGGATCTGACCATTTTCTTGTTAAAACAACACTGAGGTGGAACTGGATTAATAAAATATGTGTGGACAACCAACAATGGAGGGAAGGAGAAATGCTACAAGTGGATCAATTTAACATTGACCTACTCCAGGACGACAGCATTAGAAACAACTTCACCCAGAGATTGGATGCTGCAATTAACATAGAGATAAAAGGTAATACTGAAGAAATCTATGAATATTTAAAAAATACTGTTAAAAAAATATCTCATGAAATCCTAGGCAAAAAGAAGAGCCAAGGACCAAAAAAAGACCTGGATTACAGAGAAAGTAAGAGCTGCTGTAGAGGAAAAGAAACTTGCATATCAGAAATGGCTGGGTGATCGGAATGATGCATATAGGAACATTTATGTTGAAAAAAAGAAAATAGCCAATCAGTTGGTAGTAGAAGCGAAAAATGAAGAATGGGAAAGGAAATGCGCAACTATTAATAGCAAATTGGGCTTCAAGCAATCAGCGGAATCATGGAAGGTCCTTGAAGACTTGAGAAAACAGAATAAACACAATGCTAGTTTGCAATTAATACCTTTGAAAGACTGGACGGAGTACTACAAAGGACTTTTAAAAGAAGGCCGGGAAGAGTTCAAGATGATGGAGGATTTTGGTGTAGAAGACCCGGGCTTAAAAGTTTCTGTTAGGGAAGTGGAACTCCTGCTAAAGGAAGGAAGGAATGGCAAATCACCTGGACCTGGAGGAGTTAACATGGAACTTCTGAAATATGGAGGAAGAGGAGTGGCTGTTTTGATACAAAAACTGTTAAATAGTATACTGAGAGGAGAAGAAATACCGAAAGAAATGATAACAGGATATATTACATCAATTTATAAGAAAGGCGATCGGAAAAGCTGTTCAAATTACAGAGGAATATGCATCCTGAACCTGCTGTTAAAGATCCTTGGAAAATGGATCAGGAACCATTTAGAAGCCCGAATCGAGGTATCAGAAGAACAAAGTGGTTTTTCAGCTGGGAGGTCATGTATAGATCATATCTCAACAGTACGACAGATCCTTGAAAATGCCAATCAAAAGGAAAAAAAATCTTTATGATTTTCATTGACCTTGAAAAGGCATATGACAGTGTTCCAAGAAAACTTATGGGAAGCACTGAAAGAGGCAAACATTGATGGACAAATGATTAACATTATTAAGGCAATTTACAGGAATAATAGATGCAGAATTAAAGTGGGATCAGCTTTGTCACCTGAATTCCACACTTCAAAAGGCTTATTACAAGGTTGTTGCATGCCACCAACACTTTTCAAAATTTATATTATCTGCCTAAGATTCTGGTCAAAAAAATGCAATAAAATGGGATTACGGATTAATAAGAACATCTATATTCACAATTTACTTTTTACAGATGATCAGATGGTGATAGCACAAGACTTAGAAGATGCAAAGTATGCATGTCGTCAATTGTTTGAGGAATATAAATAATGGGGTCTAAAAATCAATTTTAGCAAGTCTTCAGGGCCAGGACACGTTCTAAATATTGCAGGTTTTAAAATCAAACAAGTCGATAAATTAAAATATTTGGGATCAATCTTATAAAGTGATGGATCATCCCAAGCAGAGATCAATAAGAGAATTACAGACGGCAGAAAGGCTATCGGCATGTTAAACTCTGTTCTGTGGAGAAAAAATATCCTACATAAAACAAAGAAACTTATATTTCAAATGATTGTACAAAGTCTTCTATTGTATGGAGCGGAAACCTGGACATTGAATAGGCGAGCGGAAAACAAATTGCTTTCCACAGAAATGGATTTTTGGAGATGCTCAGCAGGAACTTCTAGAAGAGACAGAAAACGGAATGAAGACGGGAAAAAATGGAAGTGAAAAAGACTATTATTGACACCATCAGAGAAAAGCATCTAACATGGTATGGACATGTAAAACGGATGCAAGAAAACAAATATCCAAAGGCTATCCTGGAATGGATACCTCCTGGAAGAAGGAGAAGAGGAAGACCTAGGAGTACATGGATGGATGGAGTACGGGAGTGCATGACAGCCCGAGGCTTAACCGACCAAGACACATTGAACTGCACTTTATGGCGGGAAAAATTCCTAACAAGAAATAACTTGTAGGCTGAGGAAACCCATTGTAAATGGAAACACTCCTCTTGAAGAAGAAGAAGAATAAGTAATGTTTTCCAAGCAAACCTCAAGAGAGCAAAATTAAACTTATGCAAATTTAGCTTTGCTTTTTTGAAGTTTGCTACATAAAGACGCAATCCTCACCACTAAGTACAAATAAATCCTATCTATATAATAAATTGTTTATGTCCCTGCATCCTTCTGTTCAGAATGCCCTTTGAACTTGAATAACTCAACAACTAAAAAAGTTTTTGATCTGGTTCCTTTTACAATATGTTTTTTTAGCAATAAAATTGAGAAAAAAAAAATTATTTTCTGACCAATTTTCAAATCCCAAGAATTGATTTAGCTCCCAGTGAAACTAACTTGCTATTTGCCATTTACTTTGAAGAGAAGACAATTTCTTAGCTTTTTTCATCACAAATAAACCTTAGGGTCAGAACTTTGACAAAGTTGGTATTTTTGCTCATAGACAACTTTATGTAGCAGTTTCCAGATCCAGATAATTTTTATGCAATAACTGTAATTTTTTTAAAGGATGATGTAGTCATACATATAAAAAATTATCGAGCTGCATTTTTCCTGAGTCCATCCCACTGATACCTTAGCTAGCAGCAAAGAGAGCTGAGGAAGAGGTTTTTGTAATTATTTTGATATTAATCTTTACTTCTTCTCTGAAACAGTTTTGGCAAAATATCATCACAGGTATTCTAGTATATGTGTAAAGTTTTTGAACCATGTGGCTATGTAGTCCTACACTAACATGGTGTTCAAATATGTACCTTTTGGTGTCTCTCATATTATGTAAACATTTCACAACTGGATTGTTACTTCTTGCACTTTGAGTGCTTATGCAAAGATGGGGGAGCCATCATCTCTGAAATGGTGTCATCTGGGTGATGGCACTCAATTGAGAATAAGTAGCAATATCTTTCTCTATTTGGGAAGTGTTATTTATTCAAAATGCAATTGTAGGCAACTCACTGTGAAGGATTTGGCAATGTGAGATGCATAGTAAGAATGCTGCTTATGCAAACTTAGTTTTGCTTTCTTGAAGGTTGCTAGACACCCCCAGGGGCTCAATGTGGTCAGTATGGACTTGGTTCTGAACTGGATATCATCATTCTTCTCTTTCTTGGTGATACCATTCTACTTTTGACTCTCTCTCAGGGTAACTCGGGAATTTTTTTTTGGCTGGTGCAGCATAAGTCTCAGGCTTCCTTGCACCTTATGGCTAATAATAATAATAATAATGTAGGCATGATGCTTTTCACTAATATATACATATATATCAAGTTTTTGAAGACTGATATTTTATAACCCTAAAGTAATATGATTCTAGTTTTAACATCAGTAAAGAATTCTTTGCTATTTTTCTTCAAGTTCTTAGCCAAAGACCTGTCAAAATCTAATAGTCAATTAATGCTCTCATAATTAAGTTATTAATAGGGATAGGCATACTTTAGCATGCCTAATCCTATTAGTAACTTGATTTCATTAAGTATTAATATTGGTTTCTGTTGCTGTGATCCCAAGTATCATGCTTTTATAAAGACTGATGTTTTTAGACTTTGCTCAATAATTATTATATATTTAAAATCAATCTGTACACCTGTAAGAAATATTACACTGGCATTTTGCCCTTTTTTGTGTTTGTGTGCGTGTGCATATTCTGAATATGCGTGTGCATATTCAGAATATGCACACGCATATTCAGAAAAAGAATATGCGTGTGCATATTCTTTTTCTTTTGGCAATAAATTGAACATATATATATAGTGTTATAATGGCTAAATGATGCAAGGAAGCAGGCTTTTCTACATCCGCCAAAAAAATATATTTCTATCATTCATACCACCCCCTTTCCCTGTCACCAAAAGTGTCTATCCACTTCTGCTTTGAATTTTACTAAACTATTAACCTCAACTACTGTTGCATGCGATTCAATCAAATTATCTACAATGCACTGCCTGAAAGTAAACTTCATGAGATTCAGCCATCCATCTGTTACTCCCCAATATATATATATATATATATATTAGGGGTGGACAAAATATTGGAAATACCTTATATGAAAGTAGTAGTTTTTGTAAAGATGTGTTTATGAAGATGCAGTGATGATTTTTTTTTTGTTTGTTTCTTGCAAGTAGTACTGTGAAGGAAAGATGATAAAAGCTGATGTTTATTTAGAGGTAACACAAAAAGTGCATTCAGAAAAATTACTGATCTGTTTGAATTCCAAAGAGGACAAATTGTTGGTGCATGTTTAGCAAAGGCATCAGTGACTAAAACTGTTAATTTGTTTAATCCAGAACAATTGTATCAAAAGTAATGTCTGCATTAACTAAGTATAGAAAAACAAACTCTGATAGGATGAATTGTGATATAAAATCAAAGCTGAATGAAAGAAACAACCACTGGACAGAAAAAAAACTGAAACCATAAAACTACTGCCTTAAAAACAACTGCAGAAATTAGCGAGTCTCAGCAGTACAGTTTCTAGCAAAACAGTTTGCCAAGAACTTCATAAAGTTGAAATATATGGCATAGCTGCTATTGCAAAGCCATTTTTCAGCTTTTCAGAGAAATCATCATTCACATTTTTTCCAACATCAGGAGAGTTTACATTAGGCAAATGCCAAAGGGAACATATCATCCTGACTGTCTTGTGCCTAATGTCAAACATGGAGGAGGATTGACAATGGTTTGAGCATCAATATCCTGACATTCTTTAGGTCCTATCATTACACTGAATAGGCAAATTACCTCTGATTACCTTGATATTCTGAGTGACAAAGTTCATTCCAAGGTACAAGGAACAATGTTATTTTCAAGATAATAATGCTCCAATATACACACAGCTAAACACAGCCAATATACACATGATGCTATGTTTCAAGATGATAATGTTCCAATATACACACAGCCAAATATATCCAATCTTGGTTTGAGGAACATGAAACTGAGGCTAAGCATCTTCCATAATCATTAGACTTAAATCTTATTGAACCACTGTGGGCATATTTGGAAAGGAAAGGTGAAGCAAACTTCCTCTACCTTCATCACCCAAGAAGCTTGAAACATTTACTCCAAGAAGAATGGTCCAATATTCCTCTTAAGACAGTTCAAGATTTATTTGAATCTCTTCCACATAGAATACAAGCAATTTTAAAAGGAAAGGATGGCCCAACACTATATTAGTGCATACCTGTAACTGTTGTCACAGGTTTTCCATTATTTTGTTCACCCACTCTATATATATTTATGATTTGTTGAACATGTTCTGTTTGTCTGTGAAGCTATTCAGGCTTTTTTGAGGTATCACATCTTTGAATAATATTCTCCACGGTGCATTTTAGGATGTTCAGATGAGTCCGGATTAAGGTCGGTTGAGGCCCCGGGCGCAGAAGAAAATATTGGGCCCCTTAAAAAAAAGAGAGAGACAGGGAAAATAAAAATACATGTTAACCATTTTTTAAAATAAATAAAAAATATTATGTACTATTAATGTTTTATTTCCAATAAAATTTGAATATAATATATGTATAATATAATTAATAATAGCATAATAATAATCACAAAGTTTTGAACTAATATGTTCAACTAATTTGTTGGGGTTTTGCGTGGGCCCTTCAGAAGTTGGGGCCCTGGGCGCGTGCCCGCCGTTAAATCGGCCTCTGGATGAGTCTCAGTTATGTATATGGAAAGGTTAGTGATGTTGCAGCCAATCACCATCTTGCAGGAGTCTGTAAAGTTCTGACCTACAACCCATGCTGGTTTCTAACAAACTGCTGATATTGCTGTACAGGCAGACCCATGAGATTTATATTGGGGTGTCTGAGCCAATATGCATGTATAGAGGACCTTTGGCATGGTACATGATTATTGTGGAGAGATGGCAGAAATATGATAGAATTTCATATTTTGGTTGCCAAACTATAACAGCCTTTTTTAAGCACTACCTTTAAAATAAGATATTCTTCTTCCACAAAATATGGTCCTTAAACTTTGTGGACTTAATAATTGGAATGTTATTAGTAATGTAAGTGATCAGTTGAAGAATGATCTGTAAAATCAAAATAAGCTTGAAAAGTATATCATGAAAGATATACTTTTGTGATATACTTTTCAAAAAGAACTGCCTTACTAAAAGAACTGACCTAAATTTGCAAATTTTCTTACCATTTTGAACTTCCTTATTTAGTATTATTTGTTCCACTTTTATTGGTAATAGAAAGAAATATAAAAGTAATTTGTCTTCTAAATTTGTTATAAATATAAAAAAACTGCAGTGGTATACCTATTACATAAACTTTTCCATGTAAATAGACAGCTGCATGATAATTCCTTGGTTCAGGCATATTTCCACAATTAGCCCAAAAGTTTTCTTCAGGATCATACAAAAGAATTGTAATACCTGTTTAAAAAACATTTATTAAAACTATAATTATGTTAATTAGTCGAAATCACTTCACAACATTAAGAAATTACATTTCATGGCACATTAAGGAATTACATCTCAAGATACAGTATATTAAAAAATTACTTTCACAATATATACTGCCTATTGAAATTATGTGCTAAGGCATAATTTTAATAGACAGTATATCGAAGAAAGCATAGTTTGTAATATGGGATCATTACTATAACATCTCATATAAAATCTTTCACAATGTGAGCTGCCCAGCCTTGCACTTTTGAATAAGTAAAGCTTCCCAAATAGTAGTAGTGGCAAATGATGCAAGGAAGTAAGCTTATACAGCATCAGCTAAAAAAAAAAAGAAAAAGCACTACACACTGCTCCCACATCCATATCTTCCAAGAATTTGTCCAGTTCTTCCTTTAATTTATTCAAACCATCCACTTCCATAACAGATGGAAGCCTGTTCCAACAATCAACCTGCTGGCTGAAGGCAAACTTCTGCATATCTATCCTGGAACCATCCTCCCTCAACTTAAAGTTATGCCCCTCATGTATGTAGTCTGAGCAAGAAAAAGAATGCCATGCACACAATTAGAATAAATTACTGTTATTTATTCTCAGTATAGCACCACCACCACCACCCAGACACCACCATTTTGGAATTATATATTTTATCTGTTCCCTCTTTGGTGGTTGGGTAAACACAATGAGCAAAGAGTAGACAACACAGAAATGCCATAGTGCACTATCTGATATGTATTAGTAAATTCCTGAAGCCAAAGGCCTAAAAAGGCCATAAATTTTCACAAATATATTAATAAAACTAATAAAATTTATCACAATCTGAAGTGTTTGACTACATTCGTATATTCTCACCAACTCCTTAAAATGACTTTACCATGCCTCAAGAAACTATCAAAGCTTATATATTTTTTCTTTATAAATTTTTTTGGGTTGAAATATAAGCATTTATTTTTTATATAATTTCAGTAACATGCTATTTATTCTTATTTATTACTTTTAGGAAGTAATGGTGCCCACTCTCAAATTCAAATAACAGCCACTAATTACTTTTAAAATCACAGAAGAGGATCAACTCATGAGTTATCCCTTTCAGTTCAATTTTCATTTATTTTAGCAGAATTTATGAATTTATTTTTATAAATTTAGTTTAATGAACAAAAAGTCTTTATTATGCTTGCATATTTTACATGAAATGTGCAAGCATATTAAAGATTTTAATAGAGATTATAATTATTTGGTACAGTAGAGCCTTGATTAACTGGAGTCTCTGTTAATTGAATTGGCTAAAGAAATTCAAAAAAGGAAGAATAGTACAGTATGAGCTGTTAAAAGTAGTCATAACTAAATCAGAAGGGTAAAATTTTATGCCAGTAAACAGCATTGGTCTTTCTCTGAACGCTCTATTTACTTGACAGTGTGTGAGTTAATAACATACATGAACTGCATGCAGGATCACATAAAGACCAACACAGCACTGTCTGTTTTCTTTATAATTAAATTAATTTTAGATTTATAATCTACATTCAGGATTTTAAATTCTAAGCTTCCTTTTCTTCAAATTATTATAAGTTTCATTATTAAAATGAGACAACAGTTTATTAAATGTTTATATTCGATTAATTTTATTTCATTCTTATGTCAAAGGCACAGTAGTACCTTTATAGTAGTACCTTTAGCTACTACTATAAAGACTAAAGACAGGTGCTATTGTGATGTTGATGCAAAATATCTATATAACAATGGCCACTGTAATGGAACCTGCTTGATTTTTTGGAAAGTCGAAAAATCAATCATTACTGCTCAGTCTTAACCATCAAGAAACAGAGTAATATCGGTGCTATTCCTTCAAATGAATCTCCTTCAAAGCAGTCTCCTTGATATACTGTATACACCAATTTCAATGCTTTTGCAGCATCTGGAAGCATTCCTTCATTTTTGGAATTGCTAATAGTTCCTGTGTCACGATCTGAATAATTACCTCTGTCATTGCAAATCTGAAACCTTTCAAGGGGAACTTTAGTTCACAATAAATTCAAAAATGGAAAGCACTGAGAGTGCATGGGTATTGTCATGCTCTCTCATGTGTGTTGCACAATGCTCTTTCTCCAAAGATCATTGTGTAACTGCCACAGTTTGCAAAATTCCTAGTTTACTTTTTGATCATACAGGACAAATTCCTATCGAACAATGCCCCATGAGTCAACAAATATGATAAGCATGATCTTCACATTTGATCAAGATTGTTTGGTTTTTTTGGGCTTTAGAGAAGACAGTCTTCCATTAAGAGAATTGGACCTTTGTTTCCAGGTCATGCTATACACCCACAGTTCACCAACTGTGTAATAATGGAAGGAAGAAAGAAAGTATGAGTCAACAACAGCACATCCTGCATGACAGTATAGTAGTTTGTCACTTTTTTTTGGAGAGGTCTGGGTTCTATTCCCATCTATGACTGGAGGAATTTCAAAAGTCATCATCAGTTATTCAGGGTTTTTCAGCTTGCACAACATGTAAATTAGCCTATGGACAAACATTTGCTCATAGGCTAATTTGTGCAAATGGTTTAAGTCACTGACATGCTTAAAATGGTACAACAATAGCAACAGCATTCCAATGAAGATGCTGACATGCGAGAACTAAGGCGCCTCCGTAGCCAGGTGGGCAGGAGCGGCAGTGTGTAGCACACGCTTCTTGATTAGACCAGGGTTCGAGCCCGTGATCACCAAATACGGAGGATGCGGAAAGGTCAGGGAATGACCACCACATATCCCCAGAGCAATATGGCCTTAGCTGCTACTGCTCCTAAAAACCAAAACAATAACAATAATGTGAGAACTCTCCACCCACAGTGCTCATCAGTGAAGATAAAGGAACAAATCTGACTGAAATGCACTGCATTCCATATCGTATGTTAAAATTGATTGTATGTCCCATAAAAAAAACAATTGACTAGCAATATTGCAGATAGTTACAAGTCAATCCCTCCCAATAAGATCACAAATACAAGCAACTGAATCAGTGGTTTTTGAAATAAATGGTAAATTGATTCCAAAAATCAGATTTTGACAGCCAGATTGAGGATCACCTTTGACAGACAAATGACCCTCATTAAACTTTGTAAACTATTGAAAACACATAGCTTCAAATGACAAATAGCATTTTCTACAAAATCCTGCTTTTAACATGGTGTGGGCTTCTGTTGCAGTTTTTCCTAATTAAAAAAAATATATATGTGATGAAAATTCACTGTCCAGTAAAATCATTCATTTTAAAATACTGTGAAATACAAAAAGCACTTTCTATTCAGAGTTATTATAGGCCTAATAACTCTGATGAGTATAATAAAACACTGTACAGGAAATAGAGTGGGCCAGTAAATCAGAGAGTCTTATAATGGGGGATTTTAATTTCCCAGATACTGACTGGAATTTGTGGGTTGGTCACTCACACACACTACCAAGGCTTTTGTGGATTTATTGGATGATTGTTTTCTACATCAGCATGTTTGGGAGGCAACTAGAGGGAGTAATACTCTTGATCTGATTATCAGTAGTGATTCTTCATGCATTAAGAAACTGCAGATAAAGGAACCACTAGGTGGCAGTGATCACAGTGTGCTGAAGTGAGATTTACTCAAAGAGGTAACTACCATCAAGGGTAAAGGGATGGGTTTTGCTTTCATAAAGGCAACTACAGAGGTCTGAGACAGTATTTAAATTCTGTACCATGGGACCAACTGATGATATTACCAACAGCAAATTCAAAATGGGAAGCATTCAAAGAATTAATCTTGGAAGCTAGGCTTTACATACCAACTAAGAAATATTGTTCAGGGTTTAGGCCTAAATGGATGTCAGATGAACTAATGAGACATACGGCAGAAAAGAAAAATGCATGGGATACATAAAAATTAATGGGTGATATGGAAGCCTACGATAGATATAAGCTGGTATGTAACCAAGTCACAAAGGAAGTTAGGCAGGCAAAGGCAGATTATGAGAAATCTTTGGCAAAGGATGCAAAGAAAAACAGCAAAGAGTTCTTTACGTATGTAAATTCTAGGAGGAAAGGGAAGAATCAGATTGGTCCACTGGATATCGATGGTTCAACTGTTGATGATCCTGCTCAGGTGGCTAACAAACTAAATGAGTGTTTTGCATCTACATTCACACATGAGGAGTTATTCAGGGAGGGGAATGTCAGAGGTGAAGTAAACTCTGGCAGTGAGCTAGATGATTTTGTAATAACGAAGAGCAAAGTGGAGGAGAAATTGTTGAAGATAAACATAAGAAAGGCACCTGGGGTGAATGGGATCTATCCAGTTATATTAAAGGAGGCAGCAAAGGAAGCAAGCAAACTCTTAGCCATAATCATGAGAGCTTCCTTGGACTCAGGGGAGGTACCCATGGACTGGAGATGTGCAAATATGACCCCAATTCACAAAGGAGGATCAAAGGGCGACACAAGTAATTATATATCTGTTAGTGTAACTTCTGTTTCAGGAAAATGAATGGAGGCACTGGTTAAAGAAGCACTGCAGGATCATCTAGACAAGACTTCAGTTATGGCTCGGACACAGCATGGGTTTGTTAAGGGGAAGTCTTGTCTGACCAATTTGATTGGATACTATGATGTGGTCACAAAGGAACTGGATGCAGAGAATAACTTTGATATCATATATTTGGATCCTAGAAAGGCTTTTGATACTGTTGCACATGTAAGACTGCTGCACAAATTGGAGCAGTGCGGCATTGGAGAAAAATTGCTGCCAGGGATAAAGGGATGGTTGAGTGGGAGAAGACAGAGAGTGGTAATAGTAGTAGTAGTAGTAGTAGTAGCAGTGGCATTTGATGCAAGAAAGCAAGTGTATGAGCTTATGCAGCATCAGCCAAAAAAAAAAAAAAAAAAACACCATTCCCTCCAAATCAATGGACACTGCTCTTTGCAGACTAATGTTATTATAGGAGTCCGTCAGGGTTCAGTGTTGGGTCCATTGTTGTTTTCTATATTTATAAATGATATTGATGATGGTATATCAGGCTTAATGTCCATGTTTGCAGACGATACGAAGGTTGGCAGGGTTGTTAATCACACTAATGACAGTGCGCTGCTGCAACAGGATCTAGAAAATTTGAGCAGATGGGCTGAGAGGTGGCAAATGAAGTTTAACATTGACAAATGTAAAGTACTACATATGGGAAGCAGTAACCCCAGAGTAATGTATCAACTGTGTGGTACTACACTGACAGTGGTAGATAATGAAAAGGACTTGGGGGTAATTGTGCAGGCAGATATGAAGTTTTCTGAGCAGTGCAGATGGTCTGCAAGAGGAGCTCATGATATCTTGTCAATGATATACAGGAATTTTTCTAGCAGGGATAAGGAGGTGATTATTCTCTTGTGTAAGGCGATGGTCAGGCCACACCTTGAGTATTGTATACATACTATCATACTATCAATATATTAATACAAACTTATATATTCTCTTGCATCCTTTAACACTGCTTTGCACTTTTAGGTGCATCTGTCATACCTGACTTATTAACCTTTCATTAACTGAAACTATTTCATCAGCTGAAAACCTTTTTTCATCCACTGTAACATTTAATATATATATATATACCTACAGTTTTGTGTATAGTATGAGCATAATATAGTATAGCATAGTATATATGTTTTTCAAAATCATTTCAAGTAAGTTTCAAATAATGTTATACACAAATTGCCATAAAATCATCAAGTAAGTGTTGTCATCTCTTATCTTGTTTTCAAGCAATTATAGACATAGTTTATAATAATGAAAGCATGAAAATAGCTTGTAAAATATGATAATGATAAAATATGTCAGATATGCCAGACAAGCTGTACTTGCTACCTGGGAGTCTAAAATGCTGATGGAACTGATATTCGGATGACACTCAAGTCAAGTGGATCCAAATTTCGGTGTAGTCCGGACGGTCTGTGGCAGCCAAAACCTCTGCTTGCACCTTCACAATGGTGGGACTGTTAGTAATCCTGGGTATAACCTCCATGCACAAGTACATGGTGGGTGACCACCCAGGTGTGAACCAACGTAAGCAGGGGTCGAGGTGTGGCGCCCACACCACATGGAGGAATGCCGCCCCCTCTATGTTACCAGGCAGCACTAGGTGGTAAATGACTCTCATCAAATGGTGCAATACCACCACTTCGCTTATTGGAGGCTTGAAGTGGTGGAACCCATGTTTAGTCTCTAGAGCTAAGTTCTGATCAACCCTTCCCTATCTCTTCCATCATGCAGTATGATTGATGACTTTTGAGGTTATGATGAACATCGTGGTGAGATCCAATATTCCTTACATTTCGAGGGTACTGCTCTAAAACAGTGTTTGCAGGCTGGCCGCTAGTTAGTACACCAGACAGAACCTATTGGTAACTCTTTAGGAGGCTTCCAGATCAGCTAGTGTATAATTGTGCTACCTCTACTCTGGCAGATAGAGACTGGAGGGAGTCCGAGTAGTGTGTATGCGGGAGGCATTGTTGAGGCCACGTTATGTTAAGGACCTGAGTATATTCTTACCATGTGTATGCCACATTCAATTCATTACTTCATACAGCATGTCCCCCCCATCTTTTTCTTATTATTGAATACACCATGAATCATAAAACTAATAGAGTAAGCTTATCAGCGAAAAGATCTAAACCTCCCAATCGCTTCTTAGTTCATTTCACAAATATATGTGGTCTCAATTCTAATCTCAAACGATGTCCATTTCCACTTGCAGTCTGCCAAACCCCATGTACTTTTTCTGACAGAATCTCAGTTATTGGTTAATTCAACTACTACTCATCTCAGTTGCCCAAATTATTCACTGTACGACCCCTTTCGCCTCAAAGGTGGTACTTGTGCATATGTCCATTCCAATATTCCCTGTCAGAGAATTGGCAATTTGGAATCTCCTCTCTTCGATCTTCTCTGGTTTAAAATCTCTCTACCTCACTGTGTCAAATTAATCTGTTGTCTCTACCGTTCTCCCAACTGCACTAATCACATGGAACTCTTTGACTTCCTCTCTTTGCAACTTGACTTTCTCCAGTCCAACTTTCCTAACAGTGAGGTAATTTTCCTTGGTGATTTTATTGTTCACAACTCCAGCTGCCTTCCTGTTTTCTAGTCACACAGATGTCACACTAATGACCTTGCAAGGTCACACTAATGACCTTGCACAGATTGTTCATTTATCTACAAGAATACCGGACAATCCTAATCATTCAGCCAATATGCTTGATCTTTTTCTCACAAACAACCTTTCTAAGTACATGGTCGAAGTGAGAGGTCCTTTAGGCACTTCAGATCACAACTTGGTGATTGTCTCTTCTCCAATGGCCAATGGAACCTTTATCTCATGGCTATTCCAAACCTCGTGTTGTTTGGCATTACAAGAATGCAAAATGGGATGATATGCGAGATTTCTTTTCCTTGGTCGGACTACTGTTTCAAAACTTCTGATGTCAATGTTTTCTCAGATCGTGTCAGTGAAATTATTCTTGCAGGAATGGAATCCTTTATCCCACACTCCACTTTAAAATCTCGTCCTTTATCTAAACTTTGGTTTTCCAATAAATGTGCTAAGGCTGTTCAAGAGAAGAATGTTGCATATCATAACTGACTTGTTTCTAATTCTTCAGTTTCATTTTCTGCCTACACCAAAGCTCGCAACAATTGTAAAGCAGTTATTAACCAGTCCAAACTAGAGTTTGAACGGGCTAAGAGTAGAAAACTTTGCTTCGTGCCCTAATGGTAGCCGAGCATTCTGGTCTCTTGCCAAAGTTATTGGCTGCAAATTTTGCCCATCTCTGCTCCCACCTCTGTCCAAACCAGATGGTTCTGTTGTCACTTCAGCCAAGGATAAAGCTGACCTGCTAGCATCCCATTTTTCTTTCAACTCATGCATTACCGATCTTGGTAAAATACCTCCCACTATTCCCAACATGCTCCATTCAATGCCTCCTGTGGTCTTCCATCAAAAGGATGTCAGAAGGATTTTGATGAATCTTGATGCTAAGAAAGCTCCAGGTCCCGATGGTATTTCTCCACTTGTTCTCAAAACCTGTGCTCCTGAACTTACTGCTATTCTTTGCCGCATTTTTTCATTTTCTTATTTCAAAGGTGTTTTTCCTTCTGCTTGGAAATTTGCTCATATCCAGCCAGTTCCTAAAAAGGGTGAGAAATCCCTCCCATCCAATTATTGTCCCATTGCAATTACTTCTAGTCTTTCTAAAGTAATGGAGAAATCAATTAATCACCAAATTTTAAACTACCCAGAAACCTTCCATCTGATTAACGATCGCCAGTATGGATTCTGTCAGTGTCGAACCACTGGTGATATTCTGGCTTATGTTACCCATTTATGGACTAATTCAATGGAAAGGTTCGGTGAAACACAAGTAGTTGCTCTTGACATCTCAAAGGCTTTTGATCGTGTTTGGCATAAAGGTCTTCTAAACAAGCTTCCATCTTATGGTTTGCCAACTGTTTTTAGTAATTGGTTATCCAGTTTTCTCTCTGATCGCTCACTGAGGGTGATGGTAGATGGCTCTGTCTTCTAACTTCTCCACTAATGCCGGTGTCCCCCAAGGTTCAGTTCTTTCCCCCCACTCTTTTCCTCTTGTATATTAATCACCTTCTTCCATTGACTGGAAATCCTATCCATAGTTTTGCCGATGATAGCACATTACATTTCACTTTCCATTTTGAGAACCTTGTCCTGCTCAATCAGCTTCAACTTCTCGAAAATCTGCTCCCAATTCCTTAAATGCCGATCTTCAGGTAATTCTCCAGTGGGGCAAAGACAACTTAGTTGATTTCAACCCTTCTAAAACTCAGTCTTGTCTTATATCTCGCAAAACGGATTCTTCTGCTCCCATGCTTATCTTTAGTGACACTCTGATTTCTAGGCAAAATGATATATCTCTTTTGGCGATTACCCTAACTTCTAATCTCTCTTGGCAAAAGCACATTACAAATATTGCTTCTTCTGTATCTAAAAAACTTGGTTTTCTCTTTCGCTCTCGGCGTTACTTTTCTTCCAAACAGCTGCTCACTCTGTATAAATCGCAAATCCGCCCTGCCATGGAATATTGTTCCCACATCTGGGGTGGCACCCCCAAAACCTCTCTCAGGCTTCTTGATTCCATTCAGAAGAGGGCAGTTAGGTTAATTAATGATTCATCTTTAACAAAGTCTCTCCACTCGCTGTCTCATAGACATACTGTTTCTGCTGCATGCCTCATCTACAGATACTTCCATAGGCACTGTTATTCTTAATTGGCTTCTATAATTCCCGCTCTCTCTTTCAAAACAGTCCGAACACGTGCCGCCACCAGCCAACATCCATTTACTGTCCAACTCCAAATTCACAGAACCAACTTTTCATCTTCCTCATTTATTCATTCAACTGCCGTTTTCTGGAACAACCTTCCTTCATATGTATTTCCTGAAAATTACAGTCTACAGAAGTTCAAGTCCAATGTCAACAAATGTCTTCTTTCGTCTTCTCAACCTCCAACCCAAGCACGGTACTAAGTACTATAGGTTCTAATACCACTTGTGTTTGGGGTTTACATAAAAAAAAATTGGAGAGGGGGAAAAGGAGGCAATTGCATCTCATCAGCCATTACTTCATTACTGTCTAGTTATGGCTTATAAAAGCTGAAATTTTGGAATTTATATCCAGTAGTAAGATATTTAAATTGAATCATGCAATACATAAATATATGTAGATGATAGTATTACATCAAAAAAGAAGAAACCATGAGTTTTTTAAAGAATTTTTTACTTTTTTCCAAAATTTTTAAAACTTTTAATTTGATTTATGACACTAATTCTATTTTAATGTTGGGTAACTGAGTCAAAATAAGAACAAATTAGTATTTAAATGCATTTATATACAAAGTTTTCACTTTACAAATTTTCAGAATTTCATGAACATACTCAATTCACAAAGCTGTTTGCCATGACATTTTGTGTTTTAAGTAGTAGAAAACTTTATAGGATTTCACTTGAACAACTGAAGTTCATGTTTAATGGCGGCAAAGATTACAGAAAATTTAATTAGGCTAAAAAGTAAACATTTTGATTTACTGGAACTGATAAAAAATCCATTTAGGGCACAAAAGAATTTTATTTATTAACAGATGTACTAATGCTGACCTTTTCAAAGGAAGGTAAGTTATCAAGGTTACTGGCAGAGAAAGATACCATCAGAAAAATGCAGGAAGGAAGAAGGAAGTACCAAAAATAATAGAAGAGAAGGAATGTTACTTAGGGAATTCCTATTGTATATGAATGATTTTATTAACTGTTTCATCATTTAGTTTAATAAACAAAAAAACATTCTAACATTAGAAAACACGCCTTGTGCATCAGGTTGCATTATATCATCAAAGTTTCTTGCAATGACCGACTAACTGGTTAAAATAAATTTATTAAAATAAAAATGATATATACATAAGATAAAACAGAAATAAAATAAGATAAAAGCTTGTTTGTTATTTGGTTTTTAGGAGCATTAGCAACTAAGGCCATATTGCTCCGGGATATGCGGTGGTCATTCCCTGACCTTTCCACATCCTCCGTATTTGGTGGTGACAGGCTCGAACCCCAGTCTAATCAAGAAGTATGTGCTATGCACTGCTGCTCCTTCCAACCTGGCTACGGAAGCGCCAAGATAAAAGCGTTAAAATACAACAAGATAAAAGAGTTAAAATATATATAATAAAAGTGTACACGATCATCACGTGTACATAATTCTGCTTTACCGGCACCGGACTCGTGATTAGTATTAGTATTAGTATTTATATTAGTATTAGTAATGGCTGCATGGTTCAAGAAAGCCTATGGCTTATGCTGCACTAGCCAAAAAAAAAAAAAAAAAACCGAACAAAACAAAGATAAAAATAATAAATAAATAATAATAATTAATAAAAAAAAGGAAATTAAATCTATCATCCTATGCGCTTCCCTGACCTGAAGGTACTATCCAGATGACCTTTGAATTTCCCCAAACTGTCAGCCTCTACCACCCATGTAGGCAACTTATTCCTAATTTATAACTCGCTGGCTAAAATAAAACTTCCTGCAGTCCAATCTAAACATTTCCCTCCTTAACTTGAATTTATGTCCCCTAGTTCTAGCATCATTTCTAATCTTGAAAATTTTGTCCTCATTCATTTTACTGATGCCTCTCAGAGCCTTAAACACCTAAATCAAATCTCCTCTAAGGTGTCTAGTTTCCAAACTCTGCAACCCACATATTTGAAGTCTTTCTTCATAAGGACGCCCTTTTGCCGATCTCACCAGGCGAGTTACCCGTCTTTGCACACTTTCAAGAATCCCGATATCTTTCTTTAGATGCAGTCTCCATACTTGAACACAGTATTCCAAGTGTGGTCCAACAAAAGCCTTATATAATGGGATTATCACGTCCCTATCTCTATTTGCAAAAGTTCGATAGATCAACAATAGGACACCATGGGCCTTCCTTGCAATCTGTTTACAATGCTCAGAGAATTTCATGTCTGACCGTATCGTAACACCCAACTCCCTTTCCTCCAGTACTGGGTTTAGTTGAACTCCACCAAGTGAATAAGTTATTTTGGGATTACTGTTTCCCAGGTGTAATACCTTACACTTTGTTGGATTAAAGCATAGCTGCCATTTTTCTGACCATTCCTGAAGTCTATCTAGGTCTCGCTGAAGAAGCTCAGCTTGACAGTGATCATTAACAACTCTACCAATTTTAACTTAACGATAAGTGTTTGCTTTTTATTTACATAATTGTTATTTTATATTGTACTTAATACGTAGTCTTATAGTTTTAATTACACTGGTTATTTTTATTTTAATTTATATAAACAGTTTTTGTAGATATACGTAATACTTTATAAAACTGTTAGTCCGTTCGAATCTTGCAGGCATTGTTTTTTGTTTATAGTGATAGGGAATTCAAATTTTTAATTGAGGTATCTAGGTAGCTCTAACGTATAATTATAGAAACAGTAATACGCTTCACTGTTTCTATTAGATAGCGTAGTATTGACATTTAATTTAATTTAATTTAATTTATTGATCTTAATAATTTAAAATATCATGCCCCAAACTAGAGCAGCAAAGCAACGGGCACAAAGTGGCAGGAGTGCTGTGACTCGTGGGAGAACTGAGGGGGGCGATTCTCCAACGCATCACAGCCTAAAAAAATGTGCAACTTGTGAAATGTTTGCCGAACTATCTGGAACGGAACATGATATTGCCATGGGAATGTCTTTGTGTGTGCGCGATGTAAGGAGTGTAAGGAAATCAGGCGACAACTCAGCGTTGTTATGGGCCTATATGAGAGTTTGAAGGACAGGGTGGATGCCCTCGAAAGATCTAAATTGAGGGGCCCATCAGGCTCTCAGCTGCCCACATCAACGCCAGAGCTTGCACTTGGTCATCACGCAACACAGCGGCAACCCCCAAGGCAGATTGCGCTGGTCCCAAAGGAACTAGTAGTTGTTGGTGACTCTATTGTCAGGGAAACGGGGAACATCCTTTGTAAAAAGGATAGGTGGAACAGGACCAGGGTATGTCTGCCAGGGGCAAAGGTTGATGACGTTGAGCAGATATCATCTTTTAGGGGCACAAAAGGTGATATAGTTGTACACGTTGGCACTAATGATATTAAGAGTAGGAGACCGGCAGAATTACTTAACAAGTACAGGTCACTGTTGAAAAAAAGCCGTGAAATAGGGTTGAATTTGAAAGTGTCTGCAATTCTGCCCAGACACGATAGGAGGGAGTATATGATAAGAGCCTTGTCGATCAATTCGGCCCTGGAAAGATTGTGCAAGGCTCAAGGGATAGAATTTTTTTCAGCCTGGACTGTACTTGTTAACAGGAGAGACTGCTTCTACAGGGATGGGATACACTTAAATAGAAAGGGTGCAAGAATATTTGCTGATGCTATCGAGGCAGTGTTAGGTGGGTCGGAAAACTGATAGCTTGGGGGGATACAAGGACTTATAGTTTAACAGTAGCCGTAGGCAGAGGTGAAGGTGATTCTTGCACAACTTGTATTAGAATAAGAAGCGACCTGGAGCGAGGGGTGTTGGGGGTTTCAGGGACGGATGGCAGTCATCGTGAAACAGGTGGGTATATGGGATGTGTTAGAGTAATTAAGAATAAGAATAGGTGCATGTATACCAATGCTAGAAGTATAGTAAATAAATTTGATGAATTTGAAGTGTTGGTCAAGACATCAAAGGCGGATATTGTTGGGATATCAGAGACGTGGTGTCACACAGATATAAGGAATGCCGAACTGGAATTTGGGGAGTACAATGTGTACAGAAAAGATAGACAGGATAGGAAGGGAGGAGGTGTTATGCTGTTAATAAAGAAAAACACAAAATCAAAAGAAGTGCATCCACTTGATATAGATGAACAGTGCACTGTTGAGTCAGTTTGGTGTGACATAAGCACTGCGAAAGCAAAAATAAGAGTAGGAGGGTGTTAGAGGCCTAATGACTTGAATGAGTACAATGAACAATTGTACAGAGAAATAGAGTGGGCTAGTAAATCGGAATGTCTTATAATGGGGGATTTTAACTTCCCACATATTGACTGGAACTTGTGGGTTGGGCACTCACACACTAGTCAGACTTTTGTGGATTTATTGGATGATTGTTTTCTGCAGCAGCATGTTCGAGAGGCAACCAGAGAAAGTAATACTCTTGATCTGGTTATCAGTAGTGATCATTCATGTATTAGGAGTTTGCAGATAAAAGAACCACTAGGTGGCAGTGATCACAGTGTACTGACGTGGGATTTACTTAAAGATTTAACTACTATCAGGGGTAAAGGAAAGGGTTTTTGCTTTCGTAAAGGCGAGTACAGTGGTCTCCGACAGTTTTTAAATTCTGTACAGTGGGATCAACTGACGATGTTACCAACAGTAAATTCTAAGTGGGAAGCATTCAAGGAATTAATCGTGGAAGCTGCTAAAAGATTCATACCGATTAAGAAATATTGTTCAAGGTTTAGGCCTAAATGGTTGTCAAATGAACTAATGAGACTCGTAACAGAGAAGAAAAATGCATGGGATGCATATAAATTATCAAGCGACTCAGAAGCATATGGCAGATATAAGTTAATCTGTAATCAGGTCACAAAGGAGGTTCGGCAGGCAAAGGCAGATTACAAGAAATCCTTGGCAAAAGATGCTAAGAAAAACAGCAAGGATTTCTTTACTTATATAAACTCTAAAAGGAAGGGGATGAATCTGATCAGTCCACTTGACATCGATGGTTCGACTGTTGATGATCCTGCTCAGATAGCAAACAAACTGAATGAGTATTTTGCATCTACATTCACACGTGAGGAATTATTAAGGTTTGAAAATGGCAGAAGGTTATCAAATTGTAGCAAGATACTTAATGATTTTGCAATAACCGAGAGCAAAGTGGAAGAGAAATTGTTGAAGTTAAACGTAAGAAAAGCACCTGGGGTGGATGGGATCTATCCAGTTATATTAAAGGAGACGGCAAAGCAACTAAGCAAACCCTTAGCCATAATTATGAGAGCATCCTTGGACTCAGGGGAGGTTCCCACGGACTGGAGATGTGCAAATGTATCCCCAGTTCACAAAGGGGGATCGAAGGGTGACACGAGTAATTACAGACCAGTTAGTTTAACTTCTGTTCCGGGTAAAATAATGGAGTCGCTGGTTAAGGATGCATTGCAGAATCATCTAGACAAGACTGCAGCAATAATTCAGACACAGCATGGGTTTGTTAAGGGAAAGTCTTGTCTGACAAATTTGATAGGATATTATGATGTGGTTACAAAGGAACTGGATGCGAAAAATAATTTTGATATCATATATTTGGATTTCAGGAAAGCTTTTGACACTGTTGCACATGGAAGACTATTGTACAAATTGGAGCAGAATGGTATTAAGGGTAAGTTGCTACAATGGATAAAAGGATGGTTAAGTGCTAGAAGACAGAGGGTAGTAATCAATGGGTGCTGCTCTTCTTGGACTAATGTTATTAGTGGAGTCCCACAGGGTTCGGTGTTAGGTCCACTGTTGTTTTGTATATTTATCAATGATATTGATGAAGGTATATCAGGCTTAATGTCGAAGTTTGCAGATGATACAAAGGTTGGCAGGGTTGTTAATGACAGTAATGGCAGTGTGCTACTGCAACAGGATCTAGATAATTTGGGCAGATGGGCTAAGAAGTGGCAACTGAAGTTTAACCTTGACAAATGCAAAATACTACATATGGGTAGAAGTAACCCCAGAGAAACGTACCAACTGTGTGGTACTACACTTAAGGTGGTAGAAAATGAAAAAGACCTGGGAGTAATTGTGCAGTCAGATATGAAGTTTTCTGAGCAATGCAGACAGGCTGCCAGGGCACGTCATGGGGTTTTGTCAATGATATATAGGAATTTTGCTATCAGGGAAAAGGAGGTGATTATCCCTCTGTATAAGGCAATGGTCAGGCCACGGCTTGAGTACTGCGTACAGGTCTGGAGGCCTCATTTTAGGAAGGATGTAGATTTACTTGAGTGTGTACAGAGAAGGGCAACAAGATTGGTGAGGGGAATGAAGGGATCCTCTTACCAAGAGAGGCTTAAGTTCTGCAAATTGCAGTGGCTGGAGACTAGGCACCTGCGCGGTGATCTGATTGAGGTATATAAGGCCTTGAATGGGTTGAGCACGCTGAATTCTGATGGGATCCTTCCACTTGTTCAGATTACGAATCTAAGGGGGCATAAATTCAAATTAAGAAAAGACAGATGTAGAATAGATGTGCGGAAATTTTCCTTTAGCCAGCGGGTGGTTAATTTCTGGAACAAACTTCCATCTGTCGTTGTGGAAGTTGATAGGTTGAATAAATTTAAGGAGGAACTGAACAGGCATTTGGAGGGAATGGTGTGATTTTTTTTTTTTGGCTGATGCTGCATAAGCTCATACATTTGCTTTCTTGCATCACATGCCACTACTACTACTACTACTACTACATCATCTGCAAATTTAGACATCATGCCCTCTATCCCTTCATCAATGTCGTTTATGAAAATTAAAAACAACAGTGGTCCTAATACTGATCCTTGGGGAACCCCACTTCTTACATCAACCCAATCTGAGGAATAGCCATTTATCACAACCCTCTGCCTCCTGCCCTGAAGCCATCCTGCTATCCATCTAGGGATTTTCCCAGTGATTCCAGCCTATAAAGCAACCACTCATGTGGGACTGAGTCAAAAGCTTTGCTGAAATCTAAATAAACAATGTCGAAATTATTCCCTAAATCCAGCTTGTGAGTGACCCTTTCGAAATAGCGAACCAGATTTGTTAACCATGATTTTCCCTTTACAAAACCATGCTGGGTATCCTTGAGAATTTCAATTCGATCCAAATGATCCTGAATTCCACCCTTGATCATTGCCTCCATGATTTTCCCTACCACTGAAGTCAGACTGACAGGTTGATAATTTCCCACTTCACTTTTAGAGCCACCCTTATGTATGGGAGATACATCGGCACTTTTTTAGTCCAAGGGGCTCTCCCCAGAGTCTAGTGATGCTCGCATAATTAGCCTCAATGGTTCAGTGCACTCACTTGCCACCTCCCTTAAGATTATGGGGTATATTCCATCAACTCCAGGAGCCTTACTGGCCTGTAGGCTCGAAAGTTTTTTCATTAAATAATCTTGCAAAATTTCAATATCATTAATTACATATTTTTCAACTTCGCTCCCACAATTTCCCATTGCCACAAAAGGTTTTTCAATTTTAAATATCAATGCAAAATAACTGTTGAGTTCATCTGCAATGGCAGCTGGTGTATTTAATACTATCCCCTTTTCCTTATGTAAAGGTCCGATTTGGTTTGTCCTGCTCTTCTTGGCATTTATATAAGTGAAGAATTCCTTATCCCCTCTCTTTGCTCTGTTTGCTAGTGATTTCTCATAAACTGCCTTTGCCTGTCGAACCTTTTCTGTGGCTCTATTACAGATCACCTTGTAGCTGTTATAGGCTTCAGTACTTTTTATTGCTCTGTAACCTTTCCATGCCACCCTTTTCTGCTCAAGTAATGTGGCAACTTCACTATTCATCCAACTTGGAGCCTTCCTCGTGGAGTATTTTTTTAATGGTACATATGCATTCAAGGCATTTGTGATTAATGTTTTAAAAGCATACCACAGTTCAAATGTGTTCATTCTCTGTGCGATATCTACCCAGTTAATAGAGGCCATGTAGTACCTTAAGGCATCGTAATTTCCTTTTCTAAAATTAAAACCCATTCCTTTGCCTTTTACTACTGGTACCTCTCTCATCATCATCCACCGTAGAACTCCGTAATCACTTCCTGCTACTGGTTCTTCTACTGTCAACCCTGTTATGTCATCTGATTCATGGGTGATGATGAGGTCTAGGATATTCTTTTCTCTAGTACTTTCCCTGACATGTTGATACAAATAACAGTCATCTAGTTGATTTAAAAATTTTGTTCGCCATGTCGAGTTTCCTTCCCATTTTCTCCAATCAATTAAAGGCAAATTGAAATCACCCATAATAAGGCATTGACGCTTACTTGCCCGTTCCATTTGAATGTAGAGTCTTTTGTCATAATCTTCACAATCACCTGGTTTGTAGATTACTCCTATTCGCATTATACCTTTGTTTCCAACTATCTCACACCATATAGATTCTATACTAGCATGTGAAACGTCTGAATCCGGGAAAGCTATCGTTGCACTCAGGCTGCTTCTGATAAGAAGCATTACCCCACCACCCCTTCTATCTATCTTAACCTTCCTAAATACATTATACAAGCCATACTGAAACTCATCATCCCCAATTTCCGGGTGGCACTACGTCTCCGTAAGCCCTATTATGTCTGTGTTACTTGTTTTAAACAGCAGTTCGAATTCGCTCATTTTATTGACGACACTTCTAACATTACTGTATAAACAATTAAGATTTACTGTTCTTGTATATTTGACAAGTATATTACATGATCATGCCCAGCTGACTTGTGCTGTTGTAAGTATCAATATATACTGAAGTACACCATTCACACATACACTAGCTGATGAAGAGGCACTTCGTTTCGAAAGCTACTATCTGTGTATTTTAACGCTTTATTATATATATTTTAACTCTTTTATCTTGTTGTATTTTAACGCTTTTATCTTATTTTATTTCTGTTTTATCTTATGTATATATCATTTTTATTTTAATAGATTTATTTTAACCAGTTAGTTGGTCGTTGCAAGAAACTTTGATGATAAAAAACATTCTATTTAATACACAAGAAGATAAGTTAAAAATAGATTCATTAATGTGTGGCAGTATTGTTTAAGTTAAGTCAAAAAAAAACAAAAAAAAAACAAGATTATTAAGAGTCAAAAGCTGAAGAGATTCAACTTGAACAAAGTTCATGTATAGTAGGGAAGGGGGGAAAGATTACATAAAATTTTGTTAGGCTGAAAGAACATTTTGATTTATTAGGATTAAGCAAGTAACACTTTACTTTCAATGATGGCTGATGAGATGCAATTGCCTTCTTCCCATTCTCCCTTCAAGGACAGTTTTCATTTAGCTAAAAGGAGCAGAGTTTTTAATTCAATGCAATAATTTAAATAATTAGATAACAAATGCTTCTCTGTCCTCTGCATAATTTTCTTGCCTTCAATGTGCTTCTGTTCCTCCCAATGACAGCAACAAGACTGGACTTATGATCACTTTGAAAATGATATCGTTATTCAAGAGTCAACCTAAAATAACTAATATTATTTTTAATTGTATAATATTATCAAAAGAGGTGAATTTAATGAATAACAAATTCATCTCTTTTGGCAGAGTTATTCAATTCAAAATGATAGTAATTTTAGGTTGATTCATGTAAAACAATGTCATTTATAAAGTGAGTATACAGAGTATCCCAAAAAAAAAAAACCAGCATGTAGAGAAATGTTTATAATTGAATAGTTTTGACTCTCACACTATTTGTATTTGTAAAATTAAATTTAAACAGTTTAATATAGGTAGATTTATGTGGAAGCACATAATGCAGCTAGTTAAGATGAATTGAAAAAAATTGTGAAGTGAAAATAGGAAGTAAAATTTTTCTAAAATATTTAATAGACAAGAAGAAATAAAAACAGGACAAGTGTTTGAAAGTGGATATAAGAATAGTTTTTTCCTTTACAAGTCAAAAAAACAAGTATGATACCAAAATTCAGAAAAAAAAAAAAAATGTCTTACAACTTTTGGGACATACCTTATGGATAGTCATTTATATTTTATAAATACTTTTCAACCACCCATTTTTACCTTGAAAATAATCTTTTGGTGAAATAGGATTAATACCACCCAAAAGCATGATTCGAGAACCAGACTCCTTTTGCAGGTTTGAAACACATGGTACAGAATGAAGACTATAATTTGTAGCTTTCAGATCATGTAATATAGATGTCCTGAGAAAATCACGAATATAAAAAAGAGAATAAAACTTTTTAATTTCTTGTTCTGTACATATAAGAAAGTAAAATAACATAAAAATAAAATGCCTTATGGCCAGAAATAAATAAAGAAAATTACACAGAAAAAATACATAATGAAATTTTAGTAAATTAATAAGAGGAGTTTACCTCAATATAGTAACGTGGAACACTTCCGTATGATACCCTCCAGAAATTAAAACGGAAAATTATTAATTTACTAATTTACTAAATATTATTAATTTACTAATATTATTATCAACGTAGAACATATTGAGTATTACAGCTCTGATTCATACTTTATAATGAAATTTTAAAAATTATAAAGGAGGCTATGACATTTAATTTAAAAAAAAAAATTAAAAATCCTGAAACACTTAAAATATTAAAATAGTTTCTATTAAGATCAATTCTGAAAAATTCTTTTGTGCATTAAATATAGGCAGAGTCAAAATGTATCAAGAGAATAACTGAAATATTAAGTGTGAAGCTATTCTGAAATCAACACAGATTTTTCTCTCTAGTTGCAAGAGTCATATAGTAAAAATTCATATATGGGGTGCATTTCATGCATTGTATTATTTCTTTTCTTTGCAGTTTCACAAGCTTGAAATTTTTAATAGCAATAGCCTTACTATAAAAAACGAAGGTCCCACAAGGGGTACAAACCAACTGGATCTGATTTTCACTTCTATTGCCTGTATGTGCGAGACTTCTCAAGATGGTTACTTTAACTCTGACCATGACCCAATCCTAATACAACTAGAACCACCAAAACCAAGTTACAACAACTCAAAAGGACAGGTGATACGAAGAACAATCTATAGTCTAAAATATTGGATGTTTCCAGATAATTACAGCAGCATCTCTCATCCCATGGTATGTCCTTGATTCCTGCAGTACCCTACTAGCAGTCGACCTGTTAACTCAAAGGATTATTACAGTAGATCGATACACTGCCTCAAAGTCACTATCACTCCCCATGGTGGTCCCCACATCTAAACTCCAGCTTTCAACTAAAGCAGCAACTACATAAGCAATGGAAGCAGTCTGGTGAAATTAATGACAGAATAGCCTTTTCAAGAGCAAGAGCAATTTTCAACCGCCAAAAATCCCAGGCCATCAAGAGCTATTTTGATCATTTGCTAGCAATAGGTAAGATACCATACACCGAACAAACCACCAGTTCCCCAGAGCAACTCGACCCCCAGAGGTGGATTGACTTCATAACCAGATTTGAAGAAGTTGTGGGATCCAGCAGTAATCTCAACCACATATTCAATCATGACAAACAGAACTCTCTGACAACTATCACCATATCAAAGAACTAAATCTTGACAGCCTTGAATTCAACCCCATCCTCTACAGCTGTGGGTTCTGATGGAATACCGCAGTTCATGTTGAGATGCCTGGGACCATATATCATCCAGCCCCTTGTTAACATCTTCAATGCAGTGCTGACCAGCCGCATCTTCCCCCATCAATGGAATGTATATCTGGTAAGGCCACACCCAAAAATAAGAACGCTGTCATTGGAAAAGCACTTTAGACCCATCTCCAATTCCCCATGTCTCCTGAAACTACTAGAAAGAGCCCTCCTTCCAACTCTAATAACTGACATACTTCCAGATGCCCCACCACAAATTCATTCTTCATTACCAAATAGGTCCACCATTACCAATCTCCTTGCCAATCCTTACAGCATTTGAGAAAAAAGAACTCCTCATAACATACCTCAACATCGAAGCGGCTTTTGATGCCGTTCAGGTACCTGCTCTCCTACAACTGCTTGAAGACCACTACTCTAGGCGGGGATGCACTGCACTTCCTCTCATCACTTCTTTTCAACCGTACTATCATACTCCATCATTCAAAAAAAACCTATATCAAGCAAATATCTACAGGTGTACCACAAGGGGGAGTCCTCTCTGGTCTCCTCTTTACTGTCATTATCTCCCCTTTCATAAGCCAGAGACCAGATGTATTGTCTTATGCAGATGATTTAAAATATTGACCACCATCCAAGCAACCACAGACCCCTCTAGGATCGCAGAGCAGGTGGGCTACCTTAAACATTTTGGCCTTAACATTAACCCAGCCAAGTCTAAGTGCATGCTCTACTCCCTGAAGAAAGAAACAATGGTTGTCTCACCCAACATCAGTGGATTTTCCATCCCAACTGATCGATATTGAGATTTGGGGGTTGTTTTTGACACAAAATTCAGATTCAACAAGTGTCTCATCAGTCATGTGGTGAATCTGAAATGGAGAGTGAAACAACACCTGCATTACGTCTCAGACAGGGTTATAGCAACAAAATATGTCAGAACCATTATATACTCCCTACTACTTTATGCAGCTGAAATCTGGGCGTCAACAGCACCTACGATCAGAAAACCCATCTGGCAGTGGAATATTGGCTCCTTAAATGGTTAACCTACAAGCACAGGTTACCACCCCATGTTCATACAACTGAAATGGCCCAGGCCCTGGGAATCCCAGGCTCCCTCTCTCTCACTGATGAAATAAGACTGATAATCACAGTAAAGATGTTGACTGATCTGATCACATCTCCTTTATTCTGGGATCTCTGTGGCTGGAGGATTCCACCTGCCCCACTCAGAGCCACCCCAACTATTTGCCCTCTTCATTCATGCCTCCACCTATCAGATCGTTTCTTACCATACCAGATACTCAGACGAATCCAGGACACAGACGCCGAACTTAACAAATTTGCCGTCAACTGACGATATAGATGTGGGATACTCGGCCCAACACCCTCCATGGACCACAAACTGTCAGCTGCATTTGACAATCGCCAAACTCCTGTACTAATACAGGGAATGGCAAGAACATAGCACCACCATCTCTTGACACGTGGCATCCATAGCACCACCATCTCTCGACAAAGTGTCGCAACTGTCTAGACAGAAGTGAAACTGCCCTGGTTGGAGAACTCTGTGAATTAATTAGTGAGCATAATGGGAAACAAGCCTGACAGTGCTCTTGTTGCTCTCTCCCATGAATTGTGAGAACAACAGTCACTACTGTAAATTGTATATGTATTTGTCATTTCGTTTTATACCTATATCATTTAATGTCATCTTGTTGTTGTTCTTGAATGTCTTATGGTATTTAATGTTTTTGTAACATCTCTTATCTGTAAACCCTTGGCCTTTTGGCCATGAAGGGAAAGTTGCAATACTTAACCTTGTAACCAGTTACAATCAAATGTCGCAATAAAGATTCTCTCTCTCTCGGATGAAATTTTTGACAACAGGCTGGTTTATAACTGCTACCTTGAGATGTATGGCAAAAGAATGGCGTGACATCCAATGTCACCTCATTTAAGCCCAAGTGATTTTTATCTCTAGTGTTATCTCAGAGTCAAGAGTGTTTCAGAAGACTCCACAAACATTCCTTCACTGCAGAAAGCAAATGAAGATGAAAGTACTATGTTGAAGGAAACATTGAAGCATATACTTCACAACTTCAAACTCCAACTGCGACATATTATTGATAAACATGGAAGTCACATTAAACATGTTGTGAAATGAAAATTCAAGCATTAAGTTCAAGTGTTAATTTCTGTATATAAACAACGTTTTATGTTTTTCAAGTGAATAAAATGGTACTGGAAAAAAACCCCCCAAAAAACCCCATCCTATATAATTACTCAATACAGTAAAAATAAACAGAGTTTAAATCACACAGACCCAAACGATATGCTTTTTTAAACAAAAAACTTCACCATTAGTATCAGCAGTAGGCCGCCGTAGCCTAGTGGTCAGGCGCGCGGGTGCATAAGTACACGTGCCTTGAGTGACCAGGGTTCAAGCCCGTGACTACTGAATATGGTGCTGTTTCTTGTATTCTATCTATCTTGTGAACTCCTCTGACCGTTTGGTCGTCCCGGAGTATCAGCAGAAGTAGTACCAGGATTTTCCAAAGAAGGAGAGGAGACTGAAACTACTCTTTGAGTATAATGTATTATAATACTATACTGTAATGTATTATAATATTTGGATACCCCAGGTAGTTGAAAAAAAAAAAAAAGTGTTTTTAATGCAAAATCTAATGCATAATAGGCCACGTTTTAACCTGTATGATAGCCTTAACCCTCCTGAGCATACTTTTTACTAACAACTGGGGTGTTTGCCAGAATTTTATTATTTTTTTTATGAAAACCCCAAACATGAGAGGTATTAGAACCTATGGTATTTAGTACCATGCTTGAGATGGAGGTTGAGAAAATGAAAGAAGATACATTTGTTGACATTAGACTTAAACTTCTGTAGACTGTAATTTTCAGAAAATACATATGAAGGAAGGTTGTTCCAGAAAACGGCAGTTGAAGGAATTTCGGAACTTCCTCGGAGTTTGAGGAAGATGAAAGGTTGGTTCTGTGAGTTTCAAGTTGGACAGTAAATAGATTTTGGCTGGTGACTGATAATTTTTGCCTTGATCTTGGGACTTGTTTTCAACAAGTACAGATCAATGTTGAAAACAAGTCACAAGTTAGGAATAAAATTCAGTATCTACAATTCTGCTCACACACAATAGGAGGTAGTACATGAAGAGAGCCTTGTCAATCAATTCGGCCTTGGAGAGATTGTGCAAGGCTCATGGGGCAGAATTTTTCTCAGCATGATCTGTGCTTGTTAACAAGAGAGTGCTTCTACATGGATGGGATACACCTAAATAGGATGCAAGAATATTTGCTGATGCTATTGAGGCAATGTTGTTAGGTGGGTCAGAAAACTTTTAGCTTGGAGGGATTCACAGACTAATAGATTAAAAATAGCTGCAGGTAGACGTGAAAGCAATTCTTCCACTGCTTCTACTGGAATGAGCAGCAACCTAGAAAGCACGGTGCTAGGGATTTCAAGGACTGCTGGGAGTCATCACAGAATAAGTAAATACATGGGCTGTGTTAGGGTAACGAAGAGTAAGAACAGGTGCATGTATACTGGCACGTACACCAATGCACTAGGAGTATAATAAATAAATTTGATGAATTTGAAGTGTGGTCAAGATATCAAAGGCAGATATTGTTGAGATATCAGAGACGTGGTGTCACAAAGATATAAGGAATGCAGAATTTGAAACTGGGGAGTACAATGTGTACAGAAAATACAAACAGGTAGGAAGGGAGGAGGGATTATGCAGTTATTCAAGAAACACATAAAATCTCAAGCAGTGCTTCCAGTTCACATGGGTGGCCAGTGCAGTGTTGAGTCAGTTTGGTGTAACATACAAATTTGTATGCACTGGGAAAGAAAAAATGAGAGTAGTAATGTGTTATATGATTAATCAGTCTGATGAGTACAACAAACAATTCTACAGAGAAATAGAGTGGGCAAGTAAATTAGAATGTCTTATAATAGAGTATTTTAAATTTTCCATATACTGACTGCAACTTGTGGATTGGTCAATCACACACTACCAAGACTTTTATGGATTTATTTGATGACTGTTTACTACAGCAGCATGTTTGAGAGGCAACCAGACAGAGTAATACTCTTGATCTGATTGTCACCAGTGATTATTCACACATTACGAATTTCCAAACAAAGGAACCTCTAATTGGCAATGATCACAGTGTATAACAGAAAAATTTTAAATGACAAGCATTCAACAAATCAATCTTGGAAGCCTAGGCTTTTAGCATTAGCATTAGCATTAGCATTAGCAGAGGCATATGATGCAAGAAAGCAAGCTTATTCAGCATCAGCCAAAAAAAAAAAAAAAAAAAAAAAAAAAACACCCACTCCCATTTCACCCCTCCGTTCGTTCGAAATACCTGTCCAGTTGAGCTTTAAATTTGTTTAGGCTATCAACTTCAACAACAAGTGATGGAAGTCGGTTCCACCAACCAACCACCCGCTGGCCAAAGGCAAATTTCCGCACATCTATCCGACATCCGTCCTTCCTCAATTTGAATTTATGCCCTCTGAGGTGATTATTCTGAGAAAGATGAAGAATCCCATTGGCATTGAGCATGCTCAAACCATTCAAAGCCTTATACACCTCTATCAGATCACCTCGCCGGTGCCTAGTCTCCAGACTCTGTAATTTGCAAAACTTAAGCCTTTCTTCGTAAGAGCAACCCTTTGTTCCATTTACTAATCTTGTTGCCCTTCTCTGTACCCGTTCCAGCAGCTCTACATCCTTCTTGAAATGAGGCCTCCAGACCTGTATACAGTACTCAAGATGTGGCCTTACCATTGCCTTATACAAGGGAATAATCACCTCCTTATCCCTGCTAGAAAAATTCCTGTATATCATTGACAAGACACCATGCGCTACTCTTGCAGCTCGTCTGCACTGCTCAGAGAACTTCATATCTGCCTGCACAATTACCCCCAGGTCCTTTTCATTCTCCACCACTGTCAGTGTAGTACCGCAGAGTTGATACGTTGCTCTGGGGTTACTGTTTCCCATATGCAGCACTTTACATTTGTCGATGTTAAACCTCATTTGCCACCTCTCAGCCCATCTGTTCAACCTTTCCAGATCCTGTTGCAGCAGCATAGCGTCAGTATTGTCCTTAACGACCCTGCCAACCTTTGTATCATCTGCAAACTTGGACATTAAACTTGATATCCCATCATCAATATCATTCATAAACACCGAAAACAACAACGGACCCAACACTGAACCTTGAGGAACTCCACTAATAACATTAGTCCACGTTGAGCAGTGTCCATTGATTACCACTCTCTGTCTTCTGCCACTCAACCATCCCCTTATCCATAGCAGCAATTTGCCTCCAATGCCACACTGCTCCAATTTGTGCAGCAGTCCTCCATGTGCAACAGTATCAAAAGCCTTTCTAAGATCCAAATATATAATATCAAAGTTATTCCCTGCATCCAGTTCTTTTGTGACTACATCATAGTATCCAATCAAATTGGTCAGGCAAGACCTGCCCTTAACAAAACCATGCTGCGTCTGAGCTATAACTGAATTCTTGTCTAGATGATCCTGCAGTGCTTCTTTAACCAGTGCCTCCATTAATTTACCTGGAACAGAAGTTAAACTAACAGGTCTATAATTACTTGTGTCAGCCTTTGATCCTCCTTTGTGAATTGGGGTTACATTTGCACATCTCCAGTCTATGGGCACCTCCCCTGAGTCCAAAGAAGCTCTCATAATTATGGCTAGGGGTTTGCATACTTCCTTTGCTGCCTCCTTTAATATAACTGGATAGATCCCATCCACCCCAGGTGCCTTTTTTATGTTTATCCTCAACAATCTCTCCTCCACTTTCCTCTCAGTTATTACAAAATCATCCAGCTCACTGCCAATGTTTACTTTACCTACATCATTCTCCTTCCTGAATAACTCCTCATGCGTGAATGTAGATGCAAAATACTCGTTTAGATTGTTAGCCACCTGAGCAGGATCCTCAACTGTTGAACCATCAATATCCAGTGGACCAATCTGATTCATCCCTTTCCTTTTCGAGTTCAAGTATGTAAAAAACTCTTTTCTGTTTTTCTTTGCATCCTTTGCCAAGGATTTTTCATAGTCTGCCTTTGCCTGCCTAATCTCCTTTGTGACTTGGTTACAGACCAACTTATATCTATCATAGGCTTCCATGTCACCCGTTAATTTGTATGTATCCCATGCATTTTTCTTCTCCGCCACATGTCTCATTAGCTCATCTGACAACCATTTAGGCCTAAACCTTGAACAATATTTCTTAGTTGGTATGTAAAGCCTGGTAGCCTCCAAGATTAGTTCCTTGAATGCTTCCCATTTTGAGTTTGCTGTTGGTAACATCATCAGTTGGTCCCACTGTATAGAATTTAAATACTGTCTCAGACCATCATAGTCGCCTTTACGAAAACAAAAACCCTTCCCTTTACCTCTGATGGTAGTTACCTCCTTGAGTAAATCCCACTTCAACACACTGTGATCACTGCCACCTAGTGGTTCATTTATCTGCAGGTTCTTAATGCATGAAGAATCACTACTGATAATCAGATCAAGAGTATTGCTCCCTCTTGTTGCCTCACGAACATGCTGATGTAGAAAACAATCATCCAATAAATCCACAAAAGCCTTGCTAGTGTGCGAGTGACCAACCCACAAATTCCAGTCAATATCTGGGAAATTAAAGTCCCCCATTATAAGACTCTCAGATTTACTGGCCCACTCTATTTCCCTGTACAATATCTTATTATACTCATCAGAGTCATTAGGCCTATAGCACACTCCTACTCTCAATTTTGATCTCCCAATGCTTATGTCACACCAAACTGACTCGACACTGCGCTGTCCAGCGATGTCCACTGGCTTCACTTCCTTGGATTTTATGTATTTCTTAACTAATAGCATAACCCCTCCTCCCTTCCTATCCAGTCTATCCTTTCTGTAGACGTACTCCCCAAATTCCAGTTCTGCATTCCTTATATCTGTGTGACACCACGTCTCTGATATCCCAACAATATCTGCCTTTGATGTTTTGAGTAATACCTCAAATTCATCAAATTTATTTACTAAACTCCTAGCATTGGTGTACACGCAGGTATACATGCACCTGTTTCTATTCTTAGCTACCCTAACACAACCCATGTGTTTACTTGTACCGCAATGACTACCAGCAGTCTCTGAAATATCCTGCATCTTGTTTTTCAGACTTCTGCTCATTTCAATAGAAGCAGTGCAAGAATCACTTCCACCTCTGCCAGTGGCTACTGTTAATCTATTAGTCCTTGTATCCCCCCCAACTAGCAGTTTTCCGACCCACCTAACACTGCCTCGACAGCATCAGCAAAAATTCTTGCACCCTTTCTTTTCATGACAACTAACAAAAATTGTTCAAGGTTTAGGTCTAAATAGATTTCAGATGAACTAATGAGACTCAAGGCATAGAAGAAAAATGCATGGGATGAATATAAATTATCAGATGACACAGAAGCCTGTAGTAGATATAAGCTAGTCTGTAATCAAGTCTTAAAGGAGTTAGGCAAGCAAAGGCAGATGACGAGAAACCTTTGACAAAGGATGCAAAGAAAAACAGCAAAGACTTCTTTATCTATATCAGCTCTATAAGGAAGGGGATGAATCAGATTGGTCCACTTGATATCAATGGTTTGACTATTGATGATCCTGCTTAGATAGCAGGCAAACTAAATGAGTATTTTGCATCTACATTCACACATGAGGAATTCTCTAGGAAGTGGACAGAAGCTTATTAAACTAACAGAGAGCTAAATGATTTAGTATTAACTGAGGGGAAAGTGGAGGAGAAATTCTTGAAGTTGAACATAGGAAAGGCACCTGGGGTGTATGGGATCTATCCAGTTATATTAAGGGAGGCAGCAAAGGAAGTAAACAAACCTTTAGCCATAATTATGAGAGCATCCTTGGATTCAGCTGAGGTCCCAATGAACTGGAGCTGTTTGAAGAATGTATCCCAAAATTACAAAGGGAGATCAAAGAGTGACATTCCGTAGCCGAGTGGTCACAAACGGGTGAGTAGCACACACTCTTTGCGTAGACCGGGGTTCAAGACTCTGACTGCTAAATACTGTCGATCTACCAACCCACACTATTAGGGTTCATTTCCCTCAACATGAATTGTTGAGGAGACTTCCATTCTGCAGTAGATTGATAATGGCTGCAGTTTACCTTTTAGTTTAACTTCTGTTGCGGGGAAAATAATGGAGCCACTGGTTAAAGAAGCATTGCAGGATCATTTAGACAAGACTGCAGTAATAATTCAAATAAAGCATGGGCATGTTAAGGGGAAGTCTTGTCTGACCAATCTGATTGGATACTATTATGTAGTTACAAAGGAATAGGATGCAAAAAATAATTTTGATAACATATACTTGAATTTCAGGAAAGCTTGTGATACTGTTCCACATGAAAGCTACTGTACAAATTGGAGCAGTATGTCATTAAGGACAAGTTGCAACAATTGATAAAATGGTTGAGTGGGAGAAGACAGAGAGTGGTACTCAATGGACACTGCTCTTTTTATTATTATTATTATTATTATTATTATTATTATTATTATTATATTAGCCCTATAATGCAAGGAAGCCTGAGGCTTATGCTGCACCACCTGAAAAAAAATATTCAAGTTACCCTGAGAGAGAGAGAGAGAGAGAGAGAGAGAGAGAGAGAGAGAGAGAGAGAGAGAGAGAGAGAAGTAGAACGGAATCACCAAGAAAGAGAAGTAGAACGGAATCACCAAGAAAGAGAAGAATGATGATGATATTCAGCTCACCAAGCCCATACTCACCAGATGTGAGAACCCCTGGGGTTCTTGGAGTAATATTATTAGTGGAGTCCCCCCAGTGTTCAGTGTTGGGCCCATTGTTGTTTTTGTATATTTATCAATGATATTGATGAAGGTATATCAGGCTTAACGTTGAAGTTTGCAGATTATATAAAGGTCGGCAGGATTGTTAATGACAGTATGCTACTGAACAGGATCTAGAAAAGTTGGGCAGATGAGCTGAGAGGTGGCAACTGAAGTTTAACTTTGACAAGGGGAAAGTACTGTACATGGGTAGCAGTAAACCCAAAGAAAGGTACCAAGTTTGTGGTACTACACTCAGGGTAGTGGAGAATGAAAAAAAACCTGGGGGTAACTGTGCAATCAGATATGAAGTTTTCTGAGCACTGCAGTCAGGCTGCCAGAGCAGCTCATGAGGTTTTTTCAACGATATACAGAAATTTTGCCAGCTGGGATAAGGAGGTGATTATCATTAGCATTAGCATTATGCTAATGCTAATGATAATCACCTCCTTATCCCAGCTAGCAAAATTCCTGTATATCCCTTTGTATAAGGCAATGGTCAGGCCAAACCTTGAGTACTGTGTACAGTTCAGAAGGTCTCATTTTAGGAAGTAGAGTTGCTAGAACGCGTACAGAGAAGGGCAACAAGATTGGCGAGGGGAATAAAGGGGGTGCTCTCCCCAAGGAAGTCTTAACTCCTGCAAATTACAGCATCTGGAGACTAGGCATCTGAAAGGTGATCTGATTGAGGTGTATAAGGCCTTGAATGACTTGAGCAGATTCAATGCTGATGGGATTTTTCCTCTTGCTCAGATTACAAACCTGAGGGGAAACAAATTTAAATTGAGGAAAGACAGTTATAGAACAGATGTGCAGAAATATGCCATTAGCCACTGGGTAATTGATTGCTGAAACAAACTTCCATCTGTCGTTGTGGATGTTGATAGTTTAAATAAATTCAAGGAAGAACTAGACAAAAATTTTGGAGTGAATTGATGGGTGAAATGGGAAGTGGTTTTTCTGGCAGAGGCTGTATAAGCTTGCTTTGTTTGCTGACCAATCTGAACAAGAGGAAGCACTCCATGGTATTGGGCTTGCTCAAACATTCATAGCCTTATACACCTCAACTGGATCACCTCGCAGGTACCTAGTCCCAAATGCTGCAATATGCAGAACTGAAGCTTTTCTTGGTAAGAAGATCCCTTTTTCCCCCTTCATCCATATCATTACCCTTCTCTGCACTCGTTCAATCAGCTCTACAACCTTCCTAAAATGAGGCCCCCAGACCTGTATGCAGTATTCAAAGTGTGGCCTGACCATAGCCTTATACAAAGGGATAGACACCTCCTTATCCCTGCTAGCAATATTACTGTATATAATTTAACAAAACCACATGAGCTGTTGTGGCAGCGTGTCTGCACTGCTCTGAAATTGTCATATCTGGCTGTACAATTACCCCAGGTTTTTTTCATTCTTCACTACCCTGAGTGTAGTACTGCACAGTTGATACATTACTCTGGGGTTACTGCTACCCATATGCAGTATTTTGCATTTAGCATTAGCATTAGCAGAGGCATAATGCAAGAAAGCAAGCTTCTGCAGCATCAGCCAAGGCAAATTTCCACACATCTGTTCTACAACTGTCTTTCCTCAGTTTGAATCTGTGCCCCCTCAGGTTCTTATCTGAGCATGAGGAAGAATCCCATCAGAATTGAGATTGCTCAACCTGTTCAAGGCCTTATACACCTAAATCAGATCACCTTGCATGTGCCTAGTCTCCAGGCACTGCAATTTGCAGAACTTAAGCCTATCTTGGTAAGAGCTCCTTTTGTTCCCCTTACCAATCTTGTTGCCCTTCTTTGTACTCATTCTAGCAACTCTACACCCTCCTAAAATGAGACCTCCAGACTTGCACACAATATTCAAGGTGTGTCCTGAATTTGTTAATGTTCAACCTAGATGGGCTGAGACTTCTCTCAGCCCATCTGGTCAACATTTCCAGATCCTGTTGCAGCAGTATACTGTCATTACTGACATTAACCTTTGCCATCCCTGCCAACCTTTGTATCATCTGCAAACTTGGACATTAAGAGTGATGCACCTTCATCAATATCACTTATAAATACAGAAAACAACAACAGGCCCAGCACCATACCCTGGGGGAGTCTAGTAATAATATTATTCCACAAAGAGCAATGTCCATTTATTACCACTCTCTGTCTTTTCGCAATCAACCATCTCTTTATCCATACCAGCAACTTGCCCCTAATGCCATACTACTCCAATTTGTACAGTAGCCTTCCATGTGCAACAGTATGAAAACCATTCCTGAAATCCAAGTATACGATATCAAAATTATTTTTAGCATCAAGTTCCTTTGTGACCACTTTGTAGTATCCACTCAAATTTGTCAGACAAGACTTCCCCCTTAACAGACCTATACAGTGTCTGAACAATAACTTTAGCCTTGTCTAGATGATCCTGCAATGCTTCTTTAACCAGTGGCTCCATTATGTTCCCTGGAACATAAGTTAAACTAACAGGTCTGTAATTACTCATATCACCCTGTGATCCCCCCCTTTGTAATTTGGGGATACATTCTTTGAACATCTCCAGTCCACCTCAGTTGAATCCAAGGATGTTCTCATAATTATGGCTAACAGTTTGTTTACTTCATTTGTTGTCTCCCTTAATATAACTGGATAGATCCATCCACTACAAGTGCATTTTTTATGTTTAACTTCAAGAATTTCTCCTGCACTTTCCACTCAGTTATTACAAAATCATTTAGGTCCCTGTTCAAGTTTGATAAACGTCTGGTGTCCACTTCCCTAGAGAATTCCTCATGTGTGAATGTAGATGCAAAATACTCATTCAATTTGTCAGCTACATGAGCAGGATCATCAACAGTCAAACCATGAATTGCCACAGTTAAAGCACTATGGCAATTTGTACAGGCAACACAGGAAGTTATATTTTGGTGCTGTCAGTAATGCTAAGATAAGTAGTTTGAAAAATTTTGTTGAAGAGCAAGGATCCCGAGATCCATGGCGTTCTGTGTTTAAAAAAATTTAAATAACAAGAAGTACTTAGCTAATGTTTCTTGTACTATAGGTAATGAAAATAATACTTCTCTAAATTGGGCTGATTCCGTGAGAATGGTCTTCAATGATCTCTTTCCGGAGGATGTAAATACTATGGATACAACAGAACAACTTATTATGAAGCCAGAAAGTGCTATATATAATACAGTAAGCAGAGAAGAAATATTTACTTTGGAGGTAGTTGTCTGGGCTGTAGACTGTGCAAGGACAGGCCGATTGCCCAGTCCTGATAAAATTGAAGTTGATGTGCTTAAGAAGTATTATAAACTTATGCTAGGAATATACTTAGATATGTATAACAAGTGTTTGGAGTAGGGTGTCTTTCCCCAGGCCTGAAAGGAAGCACAGGTGAAGTTGATTTTGAAAGGAGTTGATAGACTATTAAATGAAACTGGTTCATATCCCCCATTGTTCTGCTATCTGTTTTTTTTTTTTTTTTTTTTAGGAGCATTAGCAACTAAGGCCATATTGCTCCGGGAATATGCGGTGGTCATTCCCTGACCTTTCCGCATCCTCCGTATTTGGTGGTGACGGGATCGAACCCCGGTCTAATCAAGAAGCGTGTGCTACGCACTGCTGCTCCTTCCCTCCTGGCTACGGAGGCGCCTCTGCTATCTGTGCTGTGAAAGACTTATGAATGATTGTGTATCAATAGCTTAATGATTAGTTATAATATGAAGGCTATAGGGTGCCTCCATAGCCAGGTGGGCAGGAGCAGCAGTGCATAGCACATGCTTCTTGATCAGACCGGGGTTCGAGCCCGTGACCACCAAATACGGAGGATGCGGAAAGGTCAGGAAATGACCACCGCATATCCCCGGAGCAATATGGCCTTAGTTGCTAATGCTCCTAAAAACCAAATAACAAACAAACAAACGAAGGCTATATCCTCTGAAAACCAATTTGGCTTTAAAAAAAGGTTATGTATGGAACAGAGGATGCTGAATATAGCTTGATTCTGATAGTGGAGGGCTGTGGGGATTGGTATGTGCCAGGAATTTTTATAGATTTTAAAGGTGCCTTCGACAGGTTGTGGTGGGACGCATCCTTGCTCGTATAAGAGCAACAGAGTGCTCTGTTTTATTATATAAAGTATTTAGAGACTATTTTAATGAAAGGAAAGTGAGTGTAAAAACTGTGTATACTAAAGTTGAGCAAGTAGTACAAAGAGGTTGTCCTCAGGGCTCGGTTATCAGTCCCTTTGCATGGAACGTAGTCCTTGATGAGTTCTTACTTCAGGAGAAAGAAGGAATAAAAAAGATTGCATGTGCTGATGATTTAGAAATTTTAGTATTTGGCAATTCTCGTTCTGTATTAGAGAAAAGATCTGAAGAAATTCTAAGTGAATTGGAAAATTGGAGCAAACTCTATAAACTGCAGATATCTTGAGACAAGACAGTCCAGATGTTGCTGAAAGGCCACTTAAGTATGAACTGAGCACTGACTGTGAGGCTCCTGGGCAATTCAGTTTGATAAGTTAGGAGTGACAAAATACTTAGGCTTAATGCTTGAAGGACAATTGTTCTTCACAGAACATGCAAAAAATTAAAAAACAAAAATTAGGACACTTTATGCCAAGCTTCGGCAGGTTGTAAGAAGGGAGTGGAGCATTAAAGGCCACACCTCAAATTTACTTTATGAGTGCCTATTTGTCCCGATCATAACTTATGCCTCCAGAGCACCGGTGAATCGAATTGATAAGGTGGTCATTAATAAGTATTTATTACAAGCACAAAGATTTAGTATTACTCATGCTTGCCAAACTGTCTCGACAGAGGCCTTGCAGATTATATCTAGTAGGCTGCCAGTTCAGTATAAAGTTTTACTGTCTGGATTTATGTATTATACAAAAAGGAATAAAAAGAAAACCATTATGGGCGTGACATCTTGCCCAGATGAAGGAAGGCTTCACACTAGAGCTGATATAAAGCAAGAAAAAAAACAAATATGTGAAGAGCTCAAAGTCAACTGGCAAGGATCTGAAAAAGTTAGGCAAACCTATATGTTCTTTCCAAATGTGGATATAGTGGATACTAGGAAAAGAACTTGGTTGCAGTTCAGGTTGAATGCTTCCTTTTTAATAACAGGCCATGGTCTATCTTATAGGCTTTTTCAGTTTGGACTCTTGGACCGAGGTACCTGCATTTGTGGTGAAGATGAGATCATGGAACATGTTATGTTAGTTTCCAATCAATATCTTGATTTAAGAATGAATTTGGAGTTGTCTGTAGGCACTCTGGTGAGGGAGAGACTTTGGGTAATGTTCACGGATAGATGGCTATTTAATTATTTTAATAATTATGTTGCAGCAGTGTTCAGAAGATGTACTGCAATTCAATTAGGTAGTACAGGTAATTCTTTTCACTAAGATTGATGGAAGTAAAATCTTTAAGATCTTTACTTAGAAGAGGCTAAGTGGCTGAAATAGTTGCATTTAATTTATGTGTTGTGTTAAGTTATATTAACATCTTTATATTAACCAAAATTGAACTTGAAGCTCTGTAATTAATTAATGCTTTGACCATAACCACAGAGAGGCTTTGGTCTAAGTAGTGGATTTGGCAAAGTTGTCTTAAATAAAAAAAAACCAGTCAAACCATCAATATCAAGTGGACCAATCATAAGTAAAGAACTCTTTGCTGTTTTTCTTTGCATCCTTTGCCAAAGACGGCTTGTAATCCGCCTTTGCCGGCCTAACCTCCTTTGTGAATTGATTACAGACTAGCTTATATCTATCACTGGTTTCTGGGTTGTCTGATAATTTATATGCCTCCCAAGCATTTTTCTTCTCTGTCACGAATCTCATTAGTTCATTTGACATCCATTTAGGCCTAAATCTTGAGCAGTATTTTCTTAGATGGTATGAAAAGCCTAGTAGCTTCCAAGATTAATTTTTCGAATGCCTACCATTTAGAATTTTCTGTTGATAGCGTAATCAGTTGGTCCCACTGTATAGATTCTAAAAACTGTGTACTGCCATAGTCACCTTTACATAAGCAAAAACTCTTCCTTTATCCCTGGTGGTAGTTACATCTTTATGTAAATCCCACATCAGTACACTGTGATCACTGCCCTCTAGTCGTTCCTTTATCTGCAGAATCTTAATGCTTAATGAATAATCACTGCTGATAATCGGTATTACTCCCACTGGTTGCCTTTCAAACATGCTGCTGTAGGAAAAATTCATTCAATAAAAATACAAAATTCTTGCTAGTGTGCGAGTGACCAACCCACAAGTTACAGTCAATATCTGTAAAGTTAAAATCCCTCATTATAAGACATTCTGATTTATTGGCCCACTCTATTTCTCTGTATAGTTTTTAATTGTACACATCAATGTCAATAGGCCTATAACACACTCTTACTCCCCCTGTGCTTATATCACATCAAACCAACTCAACATTCCACTGGCCACCTGTGTCAACTGGATGCACTGCCTTAGATACCATGTGTTTCCTACTAACAGTATAAACCCTCTTCGCTTCCTATCCTGTCTGTCTTTTCTGTTCACTTTGTACTCCCCAAATTCAAATTCTGCATTCCTTATATCTGTGTGACTCCACATCTTTGACATCCCAACAATCTGCCTTTGATGTCTTGTCCAACACTTCAAATTCATCAAATTTACTTACTATACTCCTAGCATTGGTGTACATGCCAGTATACACGAACCTGTTCTTACTCTTAGTTACCATAACATAGCCCATGTATTTACTTGTTCCGTGATGACTCACAGCAGTTCTTGAAATCTCAAGAACCTTGCTTTCTAGGCTGGTGCTCATTCCAATAGAAGCAGTATAAGAATTGCTTTTACCTCTTCCTGCAGCTATTAGTCTGTGTATCCCCAAGCTAGCAGCTTTCCGAACCACCTAACACTGCCTCAATAGCATCAGCAAATATTTCTGCACCCTTTCTATTTAAGTGTATCCCATCCCTGTAGAAGCAGTCTCTCCTGTTAACAAGCACAGACCACACTGAGAAAAATTCTGCCCCATGAAACTTGCACAATCTCTCCAGGGCCAAATTGATTGACAGGACCCTCATCATATACTGCCCCCTATCGCTTCTGGGTAGAATTGCAGACACTTTCAAATTAACTCTAACTCACAACTTTTTTTCAACTTTGACCTATTCTTGTTAACTAAGTCCACAGATCTCCTACTATTAATGTCATTAGAGCCGATGTGGACAACAATATCACCTTTTGTGCCCTTAAAAGATATCTGCAATACAACATCATCAATTTTTGTCCCCTAGCAGACATACCCGGTCCTATTCTACCTGTTCTTTTTGCACAATATAATTCCTGTTTCCCAGAAAACAGAGTCACTGACAATAACTAGCTCCTGTGGGACCTGCGCATTCTGCCTTGAAGATTGCCACTGTGGTGCTTGATAATCTAGTGCAAGCTCTAGCATTGATGTGGGCAGCTGAGAGCTTGATCAGCCCCCAACTTAAATCCTTCAAGCACATCTATCCTGTTCTTCAAGCTCTCATAAAGGCCAATAACAATGCTGAGTTGGTGCCTAACATCCTCATGCTCTTTACACTGAGCACACAATATCCTTAGCAATATCCTGTCCCATTCCTGATAGCTAAGCAAGCATCAAACAAGCAGTACATTTCATAAGGCTGCGATTCGAAGGACAACTCCCCCCCCCCAGTTCTCTCCGGCCATGGCACTCTCAACACCTTGAGCCTTTTGCTTTGCTGCTCTGGTGTGAGGCATGATTTCAGTTCAAATTAAATATAATTAAAAATACTACACTGAACCTTATATCCAAAGTTTATGTTATTGTATATATATATATATATATATATATATTTCAATATCAAGCTTACAGTATATGTATTTTGTATCTCCTACCATGTTTACATTATATGTGTTCTGTACCTCCCATCAAGTTTAAGTTATATGTATTACATTAGAACATTATGTTTGTAAATTCTAAGTTGTAATAATTGATAATAAATTTAACTATCTGATTCAAACTCTCGAGTGACTTATTTGATATACTATATCTATGCCAAATCATACCAAAAGCTCTACAGATATTAATTTTGCACATTACAGACTATGTGATAAAGTAAAGTTAACCATTGTCTTTCATAATAGCACAATAGCTTCCTTGTCCCTGCTGGCAAAGTTCTTGTATACCATTGACAGAACCCTATGAACTATTCTAGTAGCCTGTCTGCACTGCAGAGACATGTTCATGTCGGACTGTACAATTACCCTTAGGTGTCTTTCATTCTCCATCACCTTGAGTGTGACCCCACCTAATTGATATGTTATTCTGGAATCTCAACACTTCCACATTTGTAACTTTTGTTGTCCATGGAATATATAATATTCTTCTATATATGTACATCTCAAATGCCTCCAATTTCTTAATTGTTGCTTTCTTTAATGTCCAAGTCTCGCAACCACAGAGTAGTGTGGACCAGATGTAGCACTCCATTACTTTTAGTCAAAGATTTAGATCCAATTGCAGATTACATAAAACACCTTTCATTTTGCAAAATGCTGATCTTGCTATTTCAACTCTTCTTTTAATTTCAGTTGAATCATCCCCTTCGTCATTAATTTCTCTTCCTAAATAGACATAACTGTTAACTTTTTCAACCAGTTTTCCATTGACTATAAGTGTGAGATTTGTATAATTTTTGGGGCCAACTACCATCCATTTAGCCATACTGGGATTTATCCAAAGACCCATCTTATTACTTTCTGCATTAACTATTTCTATGAGTGGATGAAGATCAGAATCCCTTCCTGCAATGATAATTGTATCATCGGCATAGCAAATATTATTTATAAATAACATTTAATATTTAGAATAATATTGATGATTTATAAATAACATTTAACATTTAAAATAATATTGATGATTTATAAATAACATTTAATATTTAGAATAATACTGATGATTTATAAATAACATTTAATATTTAGAATAATACTGATGATTTATAAATAACATTTAATAAATACAAACTCAATTTTAAGCCAAACACTAATACATATTTCTTATATTTTTTTACATATTTTTATACATATTATATAAATTTTTTCACAGTATTTTGTTTAGAAATTTATTGATACACTAATGAAATGGAATCACTAGATATAAATTAAAACTCACATATTCTCATTTTCTAGGGAAGTTACTTTTGTAATCAAGCCAAGATTTGGGTCCATCTTTAATGGAAGCATGGATATTTTTAAGTCTTCCACTGCTGAAAGTTTATTGTGATATTCACCAGTGCCACTTGTTTTACTTTTGCTCTGCATTCTCAATGCTTCCTATTGTGAGAATATAATAACAAGACTAATGAGAGTGATAATGTAAATAATTTCCCAGAGACATTCAAACAAATAATAGTTTTTAAAAAGTTATATCCATTATGTAAATATTATTGAGAGGAATTTCCTATGGTAGTTCAGCCAAGTGGCTTAAAGTTATCTTTTCTATGGGAAAAAATATCTGGTCTTCGCTGGTTTTCAATGGTTTTGTTATTTTTATATTCACAGTTGTTTTATAGTATATATTATAGTAATGTGATGCAGTGTGTAGTAATATTATTGTAGTATTTTATGCAATACTATACTAATATTATTATATATTACTATATATACAATACGTATTATATACATAATATAATTATACATTATTATATTATATTATGTTATATATATATATATATATATACACAAGGGGTGATCATTTAATTTGCAGAACAGTGCAAGATTTTATGTTTACTGTATGAACTTTCCATAATTGCCACTGAAGACACTCTCCATGATCGCTACTGAGCAGATTCTGTGTGCACATGCCAGTACTTGTCGAGCTAGTGTTGCATGAAGAGAGTTTTTTAGTCGCGTGTCACTGATGATGATTTTGAAGCAAGTATCATGTCAATTATACAGATTGAATAGCGATATGTGATTCGTTATTGTGTCAGATGGGGCTTAAATGCATCGGAAACAGTTAAAGAAATGAATGACGCATATGGTAATGAGTGGCTTGGTAGGATGGTCATATTCTGGTGTGGCTGAACTTTCCAGTGTGAAGTAGTTTCTCCATTAAGACAATTCTAGGCTACCATACAGCTAATATTGTGTACGCAGTGATCACTGCCATAGGTGTCAAGGTTCTGCCAGATCCCCGTTATTCACTGAACTCAGCCCTGTGTGATTTCTTCTGTTTCCACATCATCTGAAGAAAGTTATGAAAGGCAAGAGTTTCACATCTGACATGACAATGCTTGCAGAGCCACAATGGAAGCATTTTGCAGTCTTTCAAAAAATGGATTGCAAGAAACATTTAATGCATGGGTACGACAGTGGTGACAGTGTGTAAAGTTCAAGGGAGAGTATTTTGAGGAGAAATCCACAGAAGGTTCAGATGATGGCAATTAAGACAAGATCTTGCACTAGTTTGCAAATTAAATGATCACCCCTCGTATATACTATACAAATATTAGAGAATCCAAAATTGATAAATTTGTCCCATGTGAAAGGTTTTAAAATAACATTTATAAATACTGGAATATATTTATAAATATTTTTATGAAAGCAGAAAATGTAAGGAAGATGCACTTTTGTACTGTCATGTATGTGTATCTTGTATGTATGTGTAAATGGGAGAAACATGCAATACATAAAATTTCATTTGCTCTTCCAAGAAATAAACAGTGTGCTAATTCACAAAGAATGGCCTGACAAAATGCAAATTTCATGTCCCATCCCAAAATAGGTTTATATGACATTTTTCACTTTCATTACTACTAGGAAATAAAAAGGAAATGTACCCAAATGGTTTTCTTTTACAGGATGGTATACAACATGGTAAGAAGATACCATCCAGATGACTGTAATTAAAGGAGGGTCATTGAACAAATCACAAAGAGGTTGACAGGGCTTTAAATGTCTATTTTTTTTTTGTTTCATTGTTTTGTACCACAGCAACAGGCTGTGTGACATTGGTATATCACAGATGAAAAATTAGCATTAGCATTAGTAGAGGCATACGATGCAATAAAACAAGCAGCATCAGCCAAAAAAACCCCTCCCGTTTCACCCCTCCATTTGTTCCAAATGCAAGCTCAGCCTTAAAATTATTTAGGCTATTAGCTTCCAAGATAAAGATGGAAGCCTGTTCACCCATTCAACTACCCTCTGGCTAAAGGCAAATTTCCGCACATCTATTCTACAACTATCTTTCCTCAATTTGAAACTGTGCCTCCTCAGGTTCTTAGTCTGAGCAAGAGGAACAATCCCATCAGCATTCAGCTTGCTCAACCCATTCAAGGGCTTATACACCTCAATCAGATCACCTCGCTGGTGCCTACTCTCCAGCTGCTACAATTTGCAGAACTTAAGCCTTTCTTGGTAAGAGCACCCCTTTGTTTGGCTCACCAATCCTGTTGCCCTTCTTTGTACTCATTCTAGCAACTCTACATCCTTCCTAAAATGAGGCCTCCAGACCTGTATACAGTACTCTAGGTGTGGCCTGACCATTGCCTTGTATAACTGAATAATCACCTCCCTGTCCCTGCTAGCAAAATTCCTATAGATCATTGACAAGACTCGATGACCTGCCCTGGCAGCCCATCTGCACTGCTCAGCGAACTTCATATTTGACTGCACAATTATCCCAAGGTCTTTTTTAATTTTCTACTTCCCTGAGCATAGTACCACACAGTTGGTATGGTTCTCTTAAGTTATTGCTACCATTATGCAGTACTTTGCATTTGTCAATATTAAACTTCAGTTGCCACTTCTCAGCCCATTTTCCCAACTTATTTAGATCCAGTTGGAGTAGCATACTGTCTTTACTGTCATTAACAACCCTGCCAACCTTTGTATCATCTGCAAACTTGGACATTAAACCTGATATACCTTCATCAATATCATTGATACATATACAAAACAACAATGGGCCCAACCCCGAACCCTGGGGAACTCCACTAATAACATTTGTCCATGAAGAGCAGTGTCCATTGATTACCACTCTCTGTCATCTCTCACTCAACTTCCCTTTATCCATTGTAGCAACTTACCCTTAATGCCATACCTCTCCAATTTGTACAGCAGTCTTCCATGTGCAACAGTATCAAAAGCTTTCCTGAAATCCAAGTATATGATATCAAAATTATTTTTGGCATTCAGTTCCTTTGTGACCACATCATAGTATCCAATCATATTGGTCAGACAAGACCACCCTTCAACAAACCCATGCTGTGTCTTAACTATTACTGCCTTGTCTAGACGATCCTGCAATTCTTCTTTAACCAGTGATTCCATTATTTTCCCCGGAACACAAGTTAAACTAACAGGTCTGTAGTTATTTGTGTCATCTTTTGAACCCTCTTTGTGAATTGGTGATACATTTGCACACATCCAGTCCATGGGGACCTCCCCTGAGATCAAGGAAACTCTCATAAATATGGCTTATGGTTTGCTTACTTTCTTTGCTGCCACCTTTAATATAACTGGATAGATCCTGCCCACCCCAGGTGCCTTTAGCATTAGCATTAGTAGAGGCATATGATACAAGAAAGCAAGCTTATGCAGCATCAGCCAAAAAAAAAAACTTCCATTTCACCCCTCCGTTCATTTGAAATACATGTCCAGCTGAGCCTTAAATTTATTTAGGCTATCAACCTCCACAACAAGGGATGGAAGTCTGTTCCACCAACCAACTACCCGCTGGCTAAAGGCAAATTTCCGCACATCTATCCTACATCTGTCTTTCCTCAATTTGAATTTATGACCTCTCAGGTGATTATTCTGAGCGAGAGGAAGAATCCCATCAGCATTGAGCATGCTCAATCCATTCAAGGCTTTACACACCTCTATCAGATCACCTTGCCGGTGCCTAGTCTCGAGACACTGTAATTTGAAAAAATTTAAGCCTTTCTTCATAAGAGCAACTCTTTGTTTCATTCACTAATCTTGTTGCCCTTCTCTGTACTCGTTCCAGCAGCTCTACATCCTTCTTGAAATGAGGCCTCCAGACCTGTATACAGTACTCAAGGTGTGGCCTGACCATTGCCTTATACAAGGGAATAATCACCTCCTTATCCCTGCTAGAAAAATTCCTGTATATCATTGACAAGACACCATTGAGCTACTCTTGCAGCCCGTCTGCTTCACTGCTCAGAGAACTTCATATCTGCCTGCACAATTACTGCCAGGTCCTTTTCATTCTCTACCACTGTCAGTGTAGTACCACAGAGTTGATACATTTTTCTGGGGTTGCTGTTTCCCATATGTAGTACTTTACATTTGTCAAAGTTAAACTTCATTTGCCACCTCTCAGCCCATCTGCTCAACCTTTCCAGATCCTGTTGTAGCAGCATAGCGTCAGTAGTGTCCTTAACAACCCTGCCAACCTTTGTATTGTCTGCAAACTTGGACATTAAGCTTGATATGTCCATAGGTCTATAACAGGTCTATAATTACTCATATCATTCATTGATCCCCCTTTGTGAACTGGGGATACATTCGCACATCTCCAGTCCATAGGGACCACTCCTGAATCCAAGGATGCTATCATAATTATGGCTAAGGGGTTACTTACCTCCTTTCCTGCCTCTCTTAATATAATTGGATAGATTTCATCCATCCCAGGTCCCTTTCTTACATGTAACTTCAGCAATTTTTCTTCTGCTTTCCTCTCAGTTATTACAAAATTCTTTAGCTCTCTGGTAGAGTTTGATAAACTTTTGGCACCCATTCCCCTAAAGAATTCCTCCTGTGTGAATGTAGATGCAAAGTACTTATTCAGCTTGTCAGCCACCTGAGTAGGATTGTCAAGTGGAACCATCAATATCAAGAGGACCTATGTGATTTATCCCCTTCCTTCTAGTGTTTACATAAGAATAGAAGTCTTTGCTATCTTTCTTTGCATCCTTTGCCAAAAATTTTCATAATCTGCCTTAACTTGCTTAAAATCTTTTGTGACTTAATTGCAGACCAGTTTATATCCACCATAGGCTTCTGTATCATCTTATAATTTATATGTGTTCCATGCATTTTTCTTCTTTACAACTAGTCTCATTAGTTCATCTGGCATCCATTCAGGTCTAATCCTTGATCGTTATTTCTTAGTTGGTATGAAAAGTTAGCTTCTATGATAATTTCCTTGAATGCTTCCCATTTAGAATTTGCTAATGTATCATCAGTTGGTCCCACTGTATAGAATTTAAAAATTGTCTGAGACACTGTAGTTGCCTTTATGAAAGCAAAAACCTTTTCCTTTACCCTTGATTGTAGTTCCATCTTTAAGTAAATCCGGTGCTTTTTTGGGATGGTATGCAATGGTACAGCATACCCACACCTTTATTAACAGTGATGTGTGACATTTGGATGCAGTGCACTTCGAAATTTGTAATATTTCCGTAAATTTTTTTCACATATTTACCTACTATTCAAATAAATTTAAGATTATTTACCTAAATTTGCATTTTTCACTGCCTATTGTTAAGATATTTTCTATATAAAACTGTATAACCATTTTTATAATTCTAAATTACTCAGTCAGACCTATGTTTAACGAAGTCCTTTTATAGCGAATTATTTTGAGAGAATTAACTCGGTATGCACTGTTAGCATTTCTGGCCTTCAGGCAATTTAGGCAATTAGTGCTGCTGCGCGAATTAAGAGAGGTAAAGGGATTATCATTCTACAATTTAGTGGTACCTGGTAAAACCTATCTGACCACCTGTCCCACATACGGGGAAGTCGCACTGGTCAACAGTGAGCAGATCAAGGGGTATTCCCAATGGGCTCTGGTCCACCTTCTACTGCAGTGGTGTCTAAACTTTTCTAGTACAGAGGCCATATTAAAAAAAAATTCAAAGTTAGATTTCTTTAGTGTGTTACATTTTCCATATCTTGTTGCTTGTAAAAGTAAAATTGAAAATATTCGAAAATTTTATTAAGTACAATACACAATTACATTTACTGAACAAAACATTTAATGAGAAGTTTTTGATAATTAACAAAATTTAAAATGCTGTTTTAGTTCACTTTCCGGGCAGGCCGTAGGTTGGATACTGCTGTGAATCAACTGTAAGCGTCCCATTCGAGAATTAGGAGAGTGATTTTCTTTTACCCAACTTTTTTTTCCCCTAAATTTTTCCTATCTCTGTTTACATGGTCACAGTACCTGAATATCCGAATGACACTGACATTTTGGACAGTTTCAAAAAAAAAAAAAGAAAAGAAAAGAAAAATATATGGTATTAATCCTTCTAAGCATGAATTGTTGGTATTTGGTGAAAATAAAGTTAGAAAATTACAGTTAAATGAAAGAGATACAATTCGTGGATTTCGGGAATACCTAATTGAAAAGATGGTTTCGGAAGAATTGAAGCATTTGATGGACGCTCTGAGTACAATACCAGTTTCATCGAATGAATGTGAATGAGGATTTTCACAAATGAATCTGATCGTCATCCCAACCAGAGCTTTGTTGATGACAAAAAACAGTTTCTTCACTACTGTTTCTTAAAATTGTAGGCCCACCGCTGACCCACTTTGATCCAGCAAGCATGTCGATTGGTGGCTGCTTCGGAAACATCATTCATTAATAGGCACAAACAGTAAGAAAAGAAGTCGGCATAAGGTGTCAGATGAAAACTTAATAAAAATTTGGAATATTCTACAAAAACTTTATTATGAAATTATTTTTACTTGTTATTTATTTTTACTTATTATTTTTAGGGTCTGTAGTCCAACGAAGAACCCTTATAATGTCACTCAGTTGTCTGTCACAGCATTGTATCTCTGGAATCACTCAACTTATTGACTTGAAATTTTGCATGGGTTTGTACATCATGTGGGCCAACATAATGCCATATTATTCATTGCTGACAAAAATTTGTTTGAGAGATGAGGGGGTAACATGTGGGGGGAAAAATGTTGTCGACAACCTATAGCTTATTATACACCGTTGGAAAGAGCTCAACGAGTAGGTTTAAAATATTTTTTAAATTAAAAATGGCGGCGCCAGACAGGAAAATGTGAGTAATTTTCATGTCCCCCTCTATTTCCATCGCTAATGGAGCTAAAAATTTAAAAATCACATTAGCTATATGTTACTGCGCACTAACTAAGCTCCAGGATTGGGTGGCCAACTAAAGATTCACCAACTAAAGATCTCGGGAGAGAAACTACGAAGACCACCGGTTATCAAAATTGACAACACCTCCATAAGATTATACCCAGAAATCAAGTATTTAGGAATCGTCTTAGATATGAAGCTAAATTTCCATCCTCACTTGAAATATATGTCAGAGAAAATAAAAAAATACTCGGCCATGATCATCCGTATAAGCCGTGCAGGTTGGGGCCTTAAGCGCCGGACTCTGGCCCTCATCTATAATGCCATATTTGTCCCAGTAGCTTGCTATGGAGCCTTAGTATGGTGTACTAGGGCATCCCTTGACCGAAATCACCGTAAACTAGACTCCATACAGCGTTCTATGCTCCTTGCCATAACAAGGGTATATCGTACAGTAAGCACCCCAGCCCTACAGGTGCTAGCTGGATGTATATCCCTACACCTAGAGGTAATAAGAAGAGGATTGTATCAACAGTTGAAGAAGAATATTCCCACCGAAACAGCAGGCATCACTCTTAACCTTGATAATAACCCCAAACAGGAAAGGAAGGGAATCTCTGAAATTATGTACAGGACCTGGCAAGAGACATGGGACGCCACCAACAAAGGATTAATAACCAAAAAGTTCATTCCCTCTGTGAAACTCATCAGTCCAAAGCCTCCTCCCTGGTACTCACCAGGCCTCCATACTACATTTCTCTTGACAGGTCACGGACCCTTTAAAGGGAAGTTAACATCCCTAGGCATTGAAGATGCCTACTGAGGGGCTAAAGAAACATGGGATCACGTAATGTATGATCGCCATGAATATGATATGTTCGGGCTAAGGTTTGCTATTAAAATCCAAGATAATCCTTGGCATTGTGAACACCTGATTATAATGGCGAGCAGCGCTACACTGCCTTTACTGAGATTGCGCAGTCTGTCTTCACTGCTAGATGGGTTAGGCACTCAAACACTACCCATTGAAGATCAAAATAAGAAACTTCCTGGATATGATAGTCCTCTCAGAGAGAAAAAAATAAAAAAATTCCTTCCTTCATTCGTCCCAGGAGTGACAAAACCACCAGCACAGCTCAGCTGCTGCCATTAGGCCTCCCTAGCCACGCTCCCTTGAGTGATCCTTTGCCTCCACTCCCCGGGCGGGGGAGGGGAGGTTACCCCTGGTCTCCCACCCTCGCCACCCCTCTTTTTCACTCTGGTGGGGCATGGGACTGCTCCACTGACTTGGGGTCGTCTTCTCTATGGACCCCGTATCTCTATCCTTTCCCCCCAGTTTTCAGTCTCCCTCTCCTTCTCTAACTTACAACTAGCATCCGAATCAACTCCAGATTGCTTGAGCCCTACACCCAAAAACTTAATAACATAAAATCGCCCAACTAGTACTCCTTTTGTTTTGGCTGACCCCTATTTATAGTGATTTTTTTTTTTTTTTTTTAAGGTCCTTGCCACTGAAATCTCAAGAAATTATGTGGTAGGACCTGCCAGAGTAAATAACTATGATACTGGCGTACCTGGTCTGCCCCCACGAGGTGGAGTGGGGCAACATTGGGCCCCGTTAGGGGCCCAGCAGCTAAATGACCAGAGGAACAATGGTACACGACACTACACATGTACAAAATCCATACACTTTAAACCTCTGGCATTGACAGTGTTCTGTTTCACACCCACAATGTATAGCACGCGGAGATGGGGAAAATCCCTGGTGCCATTTGACACTAAACACACTCTACACTCTATACGTTATTCAATGCTTATGAAGGGAAAACTATTCCAATTGAAATCTATCATTTATTTTTTTGTGTTAAAATTAAAAAAAACAATTTTTTTATTGCACTTCGATTCTTTGTACTAAGTAACTCTCCTTTTGGTGAAAAAAAAGCTTGCTAAATAATTAGTTAATAATTCTCTAAAGGTCATTTATAAATTTTGCGACGAGAAGTATTTTTTAACAATTTTCAAAGCTGGAGTTGTCCTGACAAGGAGGTACTCAGAGAGCCAGTATTAAGGCAGTGGTTGGTGGGGAGGCACCTGTGCAGAGTCTTGCATAGCCCTCACCTGCCAGTCACTTTTTCCCCAAGACTTTAATCGCTTCTCCAGGAAAAAGTCAGGGTTGCTTCTCCCACGCTTGTCATTCACAACAACTGGAAAGACTCAAATAGACAACATTTTTGTTAGTTCCTCAATTTTAGTTTAGGGGAACCAGGAACTTTTTTTTCAGTTACCATAAAGCTCTCTATTTGAGATTCGTGACTATGAATCCTTCATCCTGAGTGCCCGGCACTCAGTAGTTGACCGATTTATTTATTTATTTGACTTATTATTTTATATACTTGAATAATAAATTTATGCTTAATAAACTGTGTTAATATACTAAATTTGTTGTTCTTATTCCAAAAACATTACTACTAAAGTAACAATATCAGGAAAAAAAATTTTAGAGTACTTTTCATATCCTTTTAATTTTAAATTTTTCTTGATAGCAAAGAATGAGTACCAGCACCTATTTTTTTACAAAAAAAGCACTGAGTAAATCTCACATCAATACACTGTGAATACTGCCACCTAGTGGTTCTTTTATCTGCAGATTCTTAGTGCATGAATAATCACTGCTGATAACATATCAGATCAAGGGTATTACTCCCTCTTGTTGTCTCTAACATGGTACTAAGGGCGCCTCCGTAGCCAGGTGGGCAGGAGCAGCAGTGCGTAGCACACGCTTCTTGATTAGACCGGGGTTCAAGCCCATGACCACCAAATACAGAGGATGCGGAAAGGTTAGGGAATGACTACCGCATATCCCTGGAGCAATATGGCCTTAGTTGCTAATGCTCCTAAAAACCAAATAACAAAACCAAACCAAACCAAACAAAACCAACATGCTACTGTAGAATGAAACCATTCCAATGATAAGAAACTGTTTTGATAACACAATAAGATGATATTTTTGTTTCTACTCCAGCATGTCCACTAGGCCAGAGGAGTTTACAATTTTTATGAAGAATGCAATCATTAACCATATTTTTCAGTTGTGCATGCTTGAACCACAGTCAACTCAAACATATGTGCATTGTTTGTTTGTTATTTGTTTTTTAGGAGCATTAGCAACTAAGGCCATATTGCTCCGGGAATATGTGGTGGTCATTCCCTGACTTTTCTGCATCCTCCGTATTTGGTGGTGATGGGCTCGAACCCCGGTCTAATCAAGAAGCATGTGCTACGCACTGCTGCTCCTTCCCACCTGGCTATGGAGGCACCCATATGTGCATTAATGCACTCTTGCTCTTGATCACTTGGACATATTGAGCCTAAAAAAAGCTCTTGTTTATACTCCATCGGAACCACTAGATATCACCGAAGTTCATAGTCAATTATTTTGACAATGAATACAATCCTTAACTGTATTTAGCAGTCATATGAGCATGAACAATAATAAACTGAAATGTATGCATTACTGTACTCTCATGCTTGACCACTCAGTATCTTATAACCTTCAATGGTCCATTAATGAATTTAAGCTGGGCATTAGTGAATGATCTTAATATCAACCTGGCTAAATGTTAAAATATAACTTAACCAGAAAATGGAGATTGATCAAACATGACTATTAGATAACAGATTCAGTAAAATCAGCAGATCCCAAAATGAAAAAGGCCTAGAAGTGACATTCACCACAACCTATATATTCAAGGCCTGCATCAGAGGCCTTATCCTTCATAATATTTATGAATGAACTGCCTTTGTGTATTGTTCATGTAGACACCAAACTTTTTATTTAAGCAGGTGATATAAACCTCTTCAGTGTGATAATACAACAATAAGATGTTTGAAACAAAATTGAAAATGTTATCAACATGATCATTTGAAAAGCCAGGAGGGAAACTGGATTAAGAAATGTACTATTCAGGAGTAAGTACTACAATTTGTTGCTAGATTACTTTTGATCTGCAGTCTGTAATTACTTACAGAAGCAAGACAAAACTGCTTTACCAAATATTGATGAGAAACCATACTGAACCTCAATCGAAATACATCTTATAGATAAAATATATTTCAGTAGTCCATAAATGAGATATCTCCAAGAATAATGCTTTCCAACTGGGAAAGAACAATATCATTAACAGGCTGCTAAACCTTGCAAATGTCACTGAAATAGATATTCTCTAGGAGTGAGCCAAGTGTCAAGACTAATACTCAAGATTTCTAAGAGGTACAAGCTAAAGGTTATAATGATTTATGGACCAACATCAAGCCATGGTGATGAAGAGGTTGAAGAAATGTACACCGAAATTGAGAGTCTTCTAGATGAGCAGAAAACCCACTACACTATTATTATGGGGGACTTCAATGCTAAGGGTGGAAAAAGACAAAACAGTGCAGAAAGGGGAGCTTACAGGAAATTTTGGAATTGGTGAAAGAAATGAAAGAGGCGAAAGACTTGTGGAATTTGCAGAATCTCAAGGACTGTCAATAATGAACACTTTTTTCAAGAAAAGGGTGAACAGAAAGTGGACATGGAAGAGTCCAAATGGATTAACAACTAATGAAATCGACTTCGTCCTCACTAACAGAAGATATATTGTGAATGATGTTATCGTAAATGTTGAAATGTTATGGTAAATGATGTTATAAGGTAAATGAAAGTGATCACAGAATGATAAGATGTACACTTGATATAGATGTAGGAAAGGAAAGGAAAAAAACTGACTCGAGTAAAAAGGTCTTTGAGATAACAGAAGAGGAGAAAAAGCAGTATGTACTGGAACTTAAGAACAAGTTTGAGCTTCTGCAGACTGCTCAGGACCAAGATATCAATGAGGAATATTACAACTTTCTGAAAGTGATAAAGCCCAAGAAACCTATAGGGAAAAAGAAATCCAAAGAGGAAAAAATTAGTCAAGAAACACTTGTTATGATGAACCAAAGGCGAAAAATGAAAAGCAGGATAAACACTGACAAGGAAAAAATTTAGTATACTGAGTTATGCAAAGCCATTAGGAAGAGACTCAGACAGGACATAAGAATATTTAACACAAGAAAAGTAGAACAAGCATTAAGGGAAAACAAAGGATTTAAATCAGTAATACAGAAAGGCAAATGATACTGAAACTGAAGAATAGCGATGGTGTACTTACAAACAGCAGAGAAGGCATAATTTAAATAGCAGAAGACTACTACAGAGATTAACCCCGGGGGCTCACATCTGGTGAGTATGGGCTTGGCAAACCCAGGGTCCTGAGCTGGATATCATCATTCTTCTCTTTCTTGGTGATTCCTTTCTACTTCTCTCTCTCTCTCTCTCTCTCTCTCTCTCTCTCTCTCTCTCTCTCTCTCAGGGTAACTCGGGAATTTTTTTTTTTTTTTGGCTGGTGCAGCATAAGCCTCAGGCTTCCTTGTACCATGTGGCTAATAATAATAATAATAATAATAATTATACAAGGAGCGAGGGAATGATGCCAGCAGTGGGGAAGATGGATTGCAAATTAGCAACACATACAACATACCCGATATTCTTCCTGATGAGGTAGAACATGCATTGAAGAAAATGAAGAATCAGAAAGCCCCGGGGGAAGATGAAGTTACTGCAGAGTTTTTAAAATTGGGAGGAAGAGACATAACACAAAATCTGGCAAGGCTCTTCACAAAGTGCATTAGAAAAGGTGTGACGCCTAAGCAGTGGAATAATGCAATCATAGTTTTTTTGCATAAGAAAGGAGATAAATTGGAAATTATAGACCAATTAGCTTGTTATCCCACATCTACAAGTTGTTCACAAGGGTCATTACTAACAGATTAGAAAGAATACTTGATGCGAATCAACCGAAGAGCAAGCTGGCTTTAGGACAGGATTCTCAACTATGGATCACCTTCACGTAATATCACAGCTAATGGAGAAAGCAAATGAATATAAAACACCATTATGCCTGGCATTTGTGGATCATGAAAAGGCATTTGACTCCATACAGCATAACGCAATGTTTCGGGCACTGGAAAGACAAGGCATAGATACCCCATATATTATGATTTTTAAGAAAATATATGAGAGTGCTACCTCCTTTATTAGACTAGACAAAGACAGTAGGAAATTTAAAATTGAGAAAGGAGTTCGACAAGGAGACACAATATCTCCGAAGCTGTTTACTGCTGCCCTTGAGGAAGCTTTCAGAAGATTAGACTGGTCGCAGAAAGGGGTCAATGTGAACGGAGAGTACCTAAACCATTTACGATTTGCAGATGACATTGTGGTCATAAGTCACGATCCCAAAGAATTAGAGGAAAATCTTAATCAGTTATACAGAGTTAGTAAGGATTTTGGACTAAAGATGAATATGGCTAAAACAAAAGTAATGATGAACAAGTATGCCTCAGAAAGGGAAATAATGATTGAAGGAGCAGTAATTGAAAAGGTGGAGTCATATACTTATCTGGGACAAGTTATTAGCTGTAATAATGATAAATGGCTGGAAGTCAAGAGAAGAATAAATTTTGGATGGATAGCATTCAGGAAATATAGTCATATACTGAAGAGCAATATCATGTTTTAATATCAATGGCTCCTGTAAGTTTGTTAGAGATTGCAGATTTACTATATGGGAATTGTGAGAGTAACTGCAGTCAGTAAGGATGTGTTTAATTGCAAATTGTGTATTGCAATTTATGCAGTGTTGGAGATTCCATTAGTAGATACAGGTGAGCAAGATGCGCATGACTGATACACGCCCTTGATAAAACTACCTCTTCCTGCTGATTTGTTCTGTAACTAGATTTCCATAGTTGTGGTTGCTAAAGTTTGTTAGTGGTTTTTGATCTGATCTGATAAAGTTTGTGATTTGATCTGATGACGTTTTTTAGTTATTTGTGCTTGCCAGCTTTGAACAGATTTTTACACTGATTATCATTTTATAATCAGTGTAAGATACAAAAAAATTGAGCTATGTTTGATCTAGTTGGATGTGTGGCAGCTTTGTCTGCTAACTCATCCCCTGAGATTTCAGAATACCATGGAATCTAGCAGAATGTTATTGTTTAGTTTTTTTTCTAAAAATCCATAAATAGGCTTGAATTTGTTGCATTATAAGATGTGTGGAAGAGGAACTGTTTTTTAAGGCTGATATTACTGTACTCAGGGAGTCAGTATATAAGATCTGGGAAGTGGTCAAGTTATTAACATACTCTAAAGCTAGTTTAAAGGTATATATCTAGTGTGTTTTATTGGTAGGGAGACAGCATTGTACAATGTATACTTCTGTATACATTGTACAATAGATACTGCTGCAGCACCCACAGCAGTATCAATTTTGGAGCCATCAGTATAAATTTGATAGCAATGAGAATGATCACTGAATGAGCTGCATGTAGATGCTGGATGTTGCAGGTGGCTAATGAATTTTCTATCCCAATTCAAAGTAGTCATTGTTGGAAGCTATTTCTTGGGACCAGAGTAGATCTGATTGGTCTATTTCTTGTTGAATGTTGCCAAGATGAATGTTCCAATTGTTTAACCGATCTTCTAATCTAACTTCAGCAGGTTTGTTTTCACATGACTTACTTTCATAAAATTGTACCAATGATGGATCAAAAAGATATTGATCCATCAAAAAGCACAGTGGAGATGTTCAAAAACTCCCAAAGCAATTCTCAGGACACTGTGTTGGATGGTGCTCAATTTTATAAGGATGCTCTTTCTAGCAGAATCATAAACAGGTGCTCTGTAATCTAAACAGCACCTAATTAGTGCATGTATAGATGTAGCAGCAGGGTGTAATGATCAGGACCTCATTTTGTTGTAGAAACTCTTTACGAATGTTTAATTTTTTAAACACAAGGCACATAAAATCTACAAATGTAAGTTTGGTATCTAGAAATCAGACAGAGTTGATTATTGGGATTAGTTGACTTTTTAACCTCAATTCTGGTTCAGGGTTCATACTGCAATCCTTACAGAAGTGGATAATGGTTGGTTTCTGCTCTAAGAGGGGATAGCCATTATGTGCCATCCAATATGTTATTTTGTTTATTGAAGTCTGAAGTTGTCTTTCTATGGTATGCATATTCTGAGAATGGCTCAAGATTATGAGATCATCCACATACGAATAAGCTCTAACAGTATTTGGGATATCTCGTAATGTCTTGTTTATTCAAATAGAAAACAAAGAAGCATTAATTATTGATCCTTGTGGTATGTCTCTTCTTGAATGTATGTTTGAGAAAGTACATTTTTGTATTATACTTGAAGGTTTTGAGAAGTAAAAAATTTTGTATGAGGTGAGGTAACTGTCCCCTTAGTCCAAAGAAGTGAAGGCCTTGTAGAATGCTGAATCTCCACATTGTGTCAAAAGTTTTTCTGACATTGAAACTCACCATAATTAAATGTTCCATTTTGATGGATGCATTAAAAATTTTTGACTCTGTTTTGATCATTTTAAGTGTATATCTATTTCACCTAAATCCATAATGGTTTCATTCATTAGATTTTTTTGTTTCCAGAAACCATGTTTCTGGAAACAAACATGGGAAAAGCTAAGACAGAGGAATGTTGCCATAACTGTGGGAATGAACTTTCCAAAGGGTCTGATTATAAAAATTCAGCAACAAATTTAAGGTTATTCCATTTATATGTTTTAAAATGTCATATATTCCATCTGGACCAGTAGCACTAATTAATGGATGTCCTTGTTAAAGCCTCTTTGAGTTCAGTTATTGTGAACAGTTGAACAGGGAGCTAAATGATTTTGTAATAATTGAGAGAAAAGGGGAGGAGAAATTGTTAAAGTTAAACATAAGGAAACCAGCTGGAGTGGATGGGATCTGGTTATATTAAAGTAGGTAGGAAAGGAAGTAAGTAAGCACCCTTAGCCATAATTATGATTTCAGGAGAGGTCCCCATGGACTGGAGATGTGCAAATGTATGCTAAATTCACAAATGGGGATCAAAAGGTGACATGAGTAATTACAGACATGTAAGTTTAACTTCTTCCAAGATAAATAATGAAGTCACTGGCTAAAGAAACATTGCAGGATCATCTAGACAAGACTGCAATTATAGTTCACACACACAGAATGAGTTGTAAAGGGGAAATCTTGTCTGACCAACTTTGATTGGATACTATGATGTAATCACAAAGGAACTGGATGTCAAAAATAATTTTGATATCATATACTTGAATTTCAGGAAAGCTTTTGATACTGTTGCACATGGAAGGCTACTGTACAAATTGGAGTAGTATGGCATTAAGGGCAAGTTGCTGCTATGGATAAAGAGATGGTTGAGTGTGAGAAGACAGAGTAATAACATTAGCTTTTCACGGACTAATGTTATTAGTGGGGTCCCCCAGGGTTTGGTGTTGGGCCCATTGTTGTTATCTACATTTATCAATGATATCAATGAAGATATATCATGTCCAAGTTTGCAGATGATATGACAGTTGGCAGAGCTGTTAATGATAGTAATGAGAGTATACAAAGGGTACTAGGAAAGTTTTGCAATACAGCTTTGTTTATTTAATTTTTTTCAAAGTAATTTCCTCTACATTCAATACACCTCTCCATCCTCCGAAACCAATCTTTAAACCAGTTCTGCCAAGTTTCACTAGGGAGTAAAGCACACTCGTTGTCCCAAGCCCGTAGAAGGCCCTCATCACTGGAAAACCGCCTCCCTTTTAGCTTCATTTTCACATGCGGGAACAGTGCAAAGTCGCAGGGAGCAAGGTCTGGACTGTAGGGAGGGTGCTCGAGAAGTTTCAGTCCTGTCGTGGTCAAATATTCGGTGCAGGCTTTGGCGCTGTGAGCTGCAGCATTATCGTGATGGAGGTACCAGGTGTCCATTCTTGACTTTGGCCGCAGGTTCTTCATAGATCCAATGACTTTAGGCAGGCATTGTTCAGTATACCACTTAGCTGTGACTGTCTTCTGCGTGTCCAAAACGACACGTTCCACAATTCCACTCGATTTGAAAAATACAGCTATCATTTTCTTCTTTACAGATCGGGATTTTCAGACAATTACGGGTGTGTCGTCATCATCAAAGACCCAAACTTTGTTTTGAGCCTTGGTCGGCAGATCGTAATAGTACAGCCAAGTCTCGTCACCTGTCACGATGTTGTTCACATACCGAGATTGTCCCTTATCAAACTTTAACATCTCCCGGCACCAAGTCACACGTTGTGTCATCTGCTCTTCAGTCAGTTGATGCGGCACCCAGAGAGAACAAAGTTTCTTCACGTGCAAATGATCTTGCAGAATCGAACGAATTGCTGGTGCATTTAGGCCCAAAGTATCCTCTATCTGTTGGTAGGTCACTCGTCTGTTTTCGTCAAGCATTTTCCTCACAGCAGTAACGTTTTCCTCCGTAACTGACGTTCGTGGCCTTCCCGGCCTCTCAGAATCCTCCAGAGTGAAATTTCCCTTTTGGAATTCTCTATACCACCTGAATATCGTTGTACGATGTGGACAATCATCATCTAGTGCAAGAGTCATTTCTTCTAAGCACTGGTCTGTGGTTAAACCACGCACGAAATTATACCGCAAAACTGTCCTTATCTCATTTCGTGACCAAGATGCCATCGCAAGCACTTTACACTCTCACTACTAATGAATAACTGAGCCCATCGACTTGGCGCGGCGGCTACTATGCACGTATGAACATGTCTCAACATGCAGCAACAAGCAGCTTCCTGTGATTCATTGTTGCGTCATATTGCAAAACTTTCCTAGTACCCTTTGTACTACTGCAAAAGGATCTAGAAAAGATGGGCTGAGAGGTGGCAACTTAAGTTTAATGTTGACAAATGCAAAGTACTGCATATGGGTAGCAATAACCTCATAATAATGTATCAACTGTGTGGTACTATACTCAGGTTAGTGAAGAATGAAAAAGACCTGGGGGGGTAATTGTGCAGTCACATATGAAGTTTTCTGAACAGTGCAGACAGGCTGCCAGAGCAGATAATGGGTTTTTTCAATGATATACAGAAATTTTGCTAGCTGGGATAAGGAGGTGATTATCCCTTTGTATAAAGCAATGGTCAGGCCACACCTTGAGTACTGCATACAGGTCTGCAGGACTCATTTCAGGAAGGATGAAGAGCTGCTGGAATGAGTACAGAGAAGGAAAAAAACTTAAGTCTTAAGAAGAAAGACCAAGAAAGGCTTAAGTTCTGCAAATTGTAGCATCTGGAGACTAGGCAACTGTGAGGTGATCTGATTGTAAGCCTGACGTAGTGGTCAGGAGTGAGAGTGCAGTAGTACGTGCTCTTTGATTGGACTGGGGTTCAAGTCCATGACTGTTAAATATGATTAACGTTTGTATTGATGATTTATTGTAAACTCTACTGACCTGGTGGTCATGCCAGAGTATAAACAAGGCCTTATCCCCTTGGTTTGAGCAAGCTCAATGCTGATGGGATTCTTCCTCTTGCTCAGATTATGCACCTGAGGGGGCATAAATTCAAATTGAGGAAAGACAGTTGAAGAACAAATGTGTGGAAATTTGCCTTTAGCCAGTGGGTGTTTGATTGCTGGAACAAACTTCCATCTGTAATTGTGGAAGTTGATAGCTTAAATAAATTCACAGAAAAATTGGACAAACTTCTGGAGTGAATGGATGGATGAAATGGGATTTTTTTTTTTTTTTTTGGCTGGACTTAATGCTAATACTAATGCTAATCAAGAGAAGTTAGTGCTAAATTTATTTTATATCGCTCTGCTATCTTTTTGATATGTTGGAAAAACTGGTTGCATGTAGTTAATGTTGATGCCACGTAGGCATGACAGACAATGTAATGATTAGTTTTTCTCATTATTGGATTATTGGAGTTGATGAATGTTTTTGCTATTAAAAAAAAACATATTATTATCTGAATTCTTTATACATTTTTAAGGTTTTTTTCTAACCTTAAAGGATAGGTTAGAAAAAAAGGAAAAGATTTCTTTATTTTTTGTTATATTTCATAACCTGACCTTAAATGTTAGGTTTAGGAAATAACAGGAAAAGGTTTCCTTACCTAACTTTAAAGGTTAGGTTATGAAATAACAGGAAAAGAAAGAGATTCTTTATATATATATATGCTATCATAATCAATGAATCACTTAATGCTATGATATTGTCATTTGTCACGCCTAAGTGTCAATCAATATATCGTCCTTGGCTTCTACTGCCAATACTGATAACACGCACTGTCTATTTACCGAGAATGCAGGGAGACACTGTGGTAGTGAGAAAGTAGTTTGTCCAGTAAGTTTCTAGTAGTATGCCATGGTTCTCATGTTGGCTTTCTTTACCTTCACTGTCCTGTTCACTCCATCTGAAAATTGGGGAGGATAGCAGTGGATATTTGCCATTTAGCTGTTTTATCTTTTTCCAAATTAAGCTGATATCTGTGTCTTTGGTAATAGTGGATGCAGCGTATCCAATACTCCTTTTTTTCAGTTCATCTAATTTTTCTTGCTTTCACTTTCAGTATCTTATAATTAATGATGTTTGCTGTTGTGGGGTGATTGCAAAATAAGTTCCCCACTTTATTTCTTTATTTTTTGCTTAATTACAAGGTCCATTCCACCACGTTGTTATATTTGCATTTACCACTACATGACTAAGGTACTGACTTAGTAGCTGCTTCTCGTATTTCTTTAGTTATTTATTCAATCAAATTGTCTATGAGTTGATTCTGTATAATGTGATTGTAAAGAGAGATACTTGCAAAAATCTTTTTCCAATCTGCTTTGGAGGATTTCCAGGTTGTTTAACTTTCTCCATGTAATGATCTCGATGTTTGTAATTCGCAGATGATATGAAAATTATCACTGCCAAAAGGGTCATTTAGTACTGTTCACTCTATGCTTAGGAATAGAGTGGAGGAGCATATAGAGAGAGGACAATAGCAGAGGTGGATCCTGTTTGGAAATGTATATGAGTACATGTGATCCAGTGTTAAGTAATGTTAGGTTTTGCTGATCCAATAAATTTGTATGATCTGTCCTTTCCTGTCCATATGGGCAGAACTCCATAATGGGTGATGCTCATTGAAGTTGCTCAATAAACAGAAAGGAGCAGGTATTTGTGCTACAAGTTCTTCTAGGTCTTTGGTAGTGCACGTATGATTTGGTGAGAGGTATATAGAAACACTAGTTAAAGAAAATCTCAGTGTAATGAGCCGAGAATTAGGGTTGAATTTGAAAGTGTCTGCAATTCTGCCCAGACACGATAGGAGGGAGTATATGATGAGAGCCCTGTCGATCAATTCGGCCCTGGAAAGATTGTGCAAGGCTCAAGGGGTAGAATTTTTTTCAGCCTGGACTGTACTTGTTAACAGGAGAGATTGCTTCTACAGGGATGGGATACACTTAAATAGAAAGGGTGCAAGAATATTTGCTGATGCTATCGAGGCAGTGTTAGGTGGGTCAGAAAACTGCTAGCTTGGGGGGAGACAAAGACCAATAGATTGACAGTAGCCACTGGCAGAGGTGAAAGAGATTCTTGCACTGCTTCTATTAGAATGAGCAGAAGCCTGAAAAACAAGATGCATGGTATTTCAGAGACTGCTGGGAGCCATTGCGGTACAAGTAAACACATGGGTTGTGTTAGGGTAGCTAAGAATAGAAACAGATGCAGGTATACTTGCATGTACACCAATGCTAGGAGTTTAGTAAATAAATTTGATGAATTTGAGGTATTGCTCAAAACATCGAAGGCAGATATTGTTGGGATATCAGAGACGTGGTGTCACACAGATATAAGGGATGCAGAACTGCAATTTGGGGAGTACAACGTCTACAGAAAGGATAGACAGGATAGGAAGGGGGGAGGGGTTATGCTATTAGTTAAGAAACACATAAAAACCAAGGAAGTGAAGCCAGTCGACATCGCTGGACAGTGCAGTGTTGAGTCAGTTTGGTGTGACATAAACATTGGGAGATCAAAATTGAGAGTAGGAGTGTGCTATAGGCCTAATGACAATGATGAGTATAATAAGGAACTGTACAGGGAAATAGAGTGGGCCAGTAAATCAGAGAGTCTTATAATGGGAGATTTTAATTTCCCAGATATTGACTGGAATTTGGGGGCTGGTTACTCACACACTAGCAGGGCTTTTGTGGATTTATTGGATGATTGTTTTCTACATCAGCATGTTCGGGAGGCAACTAGAGGGAGTAATACTCTTGATTTGATTATCAGCAGTGATTCTTCATGCATTAAGAATCTGCAGATAAATGAACCACTAGGTGGCAGTGATCACAGTGTGCTGAAGTGGGATTTACTCAAAGAGGTAACTACCATTAGGGGTAAAGGGAAGGGTTATTGCTTCCGTAAAGGCGACTACGATGGACTGAGACAGTATTTAAATTCTATACAGTGGGACCAACTGATGATGTTACCAACAGCAAATTCAAAATGGGAAGCATTCAAAGAACTTATCTTGGAAGCTACTAGGCTTTACATACCAACTAAGAAATATTGTTCAAGGTTTAGGCCAAAATGGATGTCAGATGAACTAATGAGGCATATGGCAGAGAAGAAAAATGCATGGGATACATACAAATTAACACATGACACAGAAGCCTATGATAGATACAAGTTGATATGCAACCAAGTTACAAAGGAGGTTAGGCAGGCGAAGGCAGATTACGAGAAATCCTTGGCAAGGGATGCAAAGAAAAACAGCAAAGAGTTCTTTACTTATGTAAACTCTAGAAGGAAGGGGATGAATCAGATTGGTCCACTTGATATTGATGGGTCAACTGTTGATGATCCTGCTCAGGTAGCTAACAAACTAAATGAATATTTTGCATCGACATTCACACATGAGGAGTTATTCAGCGAGGGGAATGCCAGAGGTGTATTCAACTCCAGCAGTAAGCTACAGAATCGTGAAATAAGTGGGAGTAAAGTGGAGGAGAAACTGTTGAAGATAAACACAAGAAAGGCACCCGGGGTGGATGGGATCCCTCCAGTTATATTAAAGGAGGCAGCAAAGGAAGTAAGCAAACCCTTAGCCATAATTATGAGAGCTTCCTTGGACTCAGGGGAGGTACCCATAGACTGGAAATGTGCAAATGTGACCCCAATTCACAAAGGAGGATCAAAGGCTGACACAAGTAATTATAGACCTGTGAGCTTAACTTCTATTCCAGGAAAATTAATGGAGGCACTGGTTAAAGAAGCACTGCAGGATCATTTAGACAAGACTTCAGTTATAGCTCAGACACAGCATGGTTTTGTTAAGGGGAAGTCTTGCCTGACCAACTTGATTGGATACTATGATGCAGTCACAAAAGAACTGGATGCAGGGAATAACTTTGATATTATATACTTGGATCTTAGAAAGGCTTTTGATACTGTTGCACATGAAAGACTGCTACACAAATTGGAGCAGTGTGACATTTGAGGCAAATTGCTGCTATGGATAAAGGGGTGGTTGAGGGGGAGAAGACAGAGAGTGGTAATCAGTGGACACTGCTCATCGTGGACTGATGTTATTAGTGGAGTCCCTCAGGGCTCAGTGTTGGGTCCATTATTGTTTTCTGTATTTATAAATGATATTGATGATGGTATATCAGGCTTAATGTCCAAGTTTGCAGACGATACAAAGGTTGGCAGGGTTGTCAAGGACACTACTGACACTATGCTGCTGCAACAGGATCTGGAAAGGTTGAGCAGATGGGCTTAGAGGTGGCAAATGAAGTTTAACATTGACAAATGTAAAGTACTACACATGGGAAACAGCAACCCCAGAGCAACGTATCAACTCTGTGGTACTACACTGACAGTGGTAGAGAATGAAAGGGACTTGGGGGTGGTTGTGCAGGCAGATATGAAGTTCTCTGAGCAGTGCAGACGGGCTGCAAGAGTAGCTCATGGAGTATTGTCAATGATATACAGGAATTTTTCCAGCAGGGATAAGGAGGTGATTATTCCATTGTATAAGGCGATGGTCAGGCCACACCTAGAGTACTGTATACAGGTCTGGAGGCCTCATTTCAAGAAGGATGTAGAGCTGCTGGAACGAGTACAGAGAAGGGAAACAAGATTAGTGAATGGAACAAAGGGGTACTCTTACGAAGAAAGGCTTAAGTTTTGCAAATTACAGTGTCTGGAGACTAGACACAAGCGAGGTGATCTGATAGAAATGTATAAAGCCTTGAATGGTTTGAGCATGCTCAAACTGATGGGATTCTTCCTCTAGCTCAGAAAAATCACCTGAGAGGGCATAAATTCAAATTGAGGAAAGACAGATGTAGGATAGACGTGCGGAAATTTGCCTTTAGCCAGCGGGTGGTTGGTTGGTGGAACAGACTTCCATCCCTTGTGGTGGAGGTTGATAGCCTAAATAAGTTTAAGGCTCAGCTGGACAGGTATTTTGAACGAACAGAGGGGTGAAGTGGAAGTGGGTTTTTTTTTTTTTTTTTTGGCTGATGCTGCATAAGCTTGCTTTCTTGCATCAAATGCCTCTACTAATGCTAATGCTAATGCTAATACAGACAGCAACTGCTTCAATAAAGGTTTGAAGAGAGAGAGAGAGAGAGAGAGAGAGAGAGAGAGAGAGAGAGAGAGAGAGAGAGAGAGAGATGCCTGGATGGTATTCTTGAGTCTATTAGAACTGCCACAAATACCTGCTCCTTCGCTATTAATATGCACCCTGGCATAATTAATTTTCCTTGTTTTCTTGCTTCTTGGTAGGTTACTTTCTTCTTGATATTATATTTTTGAATTTTTTTACCTAGTTTCCAAAGATCACATGCTTTTGAGAAAGGAAGATGCTCATCCTTACAACTAGGACATTGTGGAGATGTGGCAGTAAATTCAGTTTTTGCATAATTTTTAGATCTGCAGTTTGCATAAGTAGTATCACCCTAGCAAGCTGTTTGAGAATGTCCACACTTCTGACATTTGTAACATCATAAAGGGTTAGGGATGTACGATTGGACATGGCAATTGAGGCATCCTGCTTTAACTGAGGTCAGCAAATTTGGTGAATTAAAGATCAAAATGATGTTGTATGTCGGAATTATGTTACCATCTTTTCAGATCATTATCCCTTTGCTTGTGTCACTTTCTGATCTTGTAACTCTTGGACTATTTTTCTCTTCTGAACAGTTTAATTGGTTCTATTCGTTTATAACTCTCTTAGAGGAATTCAGCATGTGCAGAAACCTGAACTAGAATTTGACTTAATGACATAAGCTTCAGTAAGTATTCTGAATATTTGGGTTGAATTGTTTCTATCAGTAGATCACCTGACTGGAGCCTTTTGACCATTTTTTGTGATCCTGCTGCATTCTGTACACATCTCAATATGACAAAAGGCAAAAGTTTTCACACCGGCTTATTTGTGTATTATCAGGAATGCTAATGGTCCCTGTTTGTCCAAATTAGTTTTAAGTCTCTTTAGCATAGAGACGTCTTTAATATATAAATTTTTTTATAAAATTTTCAACAGAAATATTATTTTAAATAGTAAATACTACTATTTGCTAATATTTACTAGAAATTTTAAAACAGCATACCTTTTTACAGATCAATAAATAACTGAAACCAATTTAAACTGAAATAATCACACTTATTTTACTAGTATTATATAACAAAACCTAAGCTAGTTTCTTGGTCACCTGTAATCTTATGGATACACACACACACACACTCTCACATGAGCACATTTAAAGAACATACCTTTTCTTTCCAAAACTGTTTTCTTAATTGGTAATTCCGAAAAGCATTCTGAATAAGACATGCAGAATGATTGAACTTATCTATTGTCATGTCACCACAATCTGGCAGAAACTTAAAATATCAACAGTAACATAAAATGAAATTAATTTAAAAAATAATAAAAGAGTGTAACTCTAATAAAATGTACAAGTTAACATTACAGTACTTAAGCAAATCGATGAAATAAAAATATTTTTCAAAAATCCTAAAATAACAAAAAAATAATAATAAAAGCAAAAAAAAAAAAAATATAACTTTATTCCAATGTAAAAAGGTGCTTATCATATTTTATTACCAAGTTCATTGGAAAGTTAGTATATTCTAATTCATTTGCCTGGAGATTTTTAAGCTCTCCTTTTTTTTAGCAATAAATAATACCAGTATCAGTTCTTAAATGTATACCTGTTCCCACAACCACAAAGCAATATATATAACCAACTTGTTTATATGCTTGACTATTTCCTCAACAGTATTATTTAAAAATTTCCTTGAATCAAATATAAAAGATGGGGGTGGACATTATTTATGATTAAAAATACTAAGGCTGATCTGATATTATCTGACCTTGTGTAATTATCTGATTAAAGAAAAATGGATATGCAAATCAGCAAATGGTTCAATGGATCACACTGGTTCACATTTCATTACAAGACATCCACATGGTATCTGGCAGATGCAATGTGAACATCTTTATTTTTGTCAACTGTTCACATTTAGCCAGAGAAAAATTGGATAGATGAACTCTATCCAATTATATTGAAAGAAGCAGAAAAAAAGTAAGCAAACTTTTGGCCATAATTATGATAGTATCCTTGATTTCAGGGGTGGTACCCTTGGATTGAGGTGTGCAAATGTCTCTCCTATTCACCTATAGGGGAATCAAAGAGAGAAGTGAGTAATGAAGTCAAGTAAAGAAATGAAGCTTGATCTGTAAGCTTGTCTTCAGTTGCAAGGAAAATAATGGAGTCAGTGATTAAAGCAGTATTACATTATCATCTTGACAGGGATGCAGTTATATGAAAATCAAGATTTATTAAGGGGAGATCTTGTCTGCCCAATCTGATTAGCTATTATGACATAGTAACAAAGGAAACAGATGCAAAAAATAATTTTGACATATATTTAGATTTCAGCAAAGTTTTTGAGACTATTCGGCATGAAAGACTGCTGTACAAATTAAAGCTGGTAATGGGGCAAGATGGGGTAGCAGAAGAAGGGTCGTGGTTATTAATATGCACTGCTCTTCTTGGGCTGGTGTTATTAGTGGCATTCTTCAGAGTTCTGCACTGGGCCCCTGCTGTTTTCAGAATTTATTAATGATAGTGATGAAGGCATATCAAGCTCATATTGCAAGTTTGCAGATGAAATAATGGTTTGCAGGGTGGCTAATGACATGAATCAAGGTAACTTCTGCAACAAGACCAAGAAAAATGAGGCAGATGGGCTGATATGTGGCAATTAAAGTTTAACATTGATAAATGCAAAGCACTGCATATGAGCAGCAGTAATAGCAGAATAACTTACCATTTGGATGGTACCAAACTCAATACAGTGGAGAATAAAAGAGACCTAGGCTGACATGAAGTTCTCTGAGCAGTACACAGACTGGCTGCTAGGGTGGCTCATGGGGTTCTGTCAACAGTATATAGAAATTTTTCCATCAAAGACAAGGAGATAATTTTGTGATTTTTCCATTGTATAAGGCAGTTTACACCCAACACACTACATACAAATGGCCAGTTTTGGCATAAGCTTCAACACAAGTAGAATAATGGCTAATGGGGGAACCCTGGGGACTGCCACAACAACACATGAATATCCCTGTATAAGGCAGTGTTTTTGTCAACCAGGGTTCTGCAGAACATTATAATCAGGGTTTCACAAGAAATCATGGACTAAATAAAATAAAAAATTTTAAATACTGCAAAAAATTGCAAATATCCCTTGAAATTTCATAGGAATTTTTGTCTGGAAATTGGCAATACTGGAGTAATCTTGATGCATTCGCCTGCCTATTTGTTTTGTTTTGGTAAGTTCATAATTAAGGTCATATTTAGTTGTACTGTATCTATGTTCATTTTGTATTGTTACAGAGCCACTTGACCGGTGGCCAAATTAATCAACACTTCATCAATAAATCATGACCACTTATCAAATAAAACAGTTGACTACTTTCAATTACTTTTGGATTCACAAGGCAAACAACGTAAAGGTTTTGAGGAGAGTAAGTATCAGTGGAAAAGCTCATAAAGCAAGCTATTTAATAGCTGAGCTAGTTGCACAAAAATGAAAAGTCACATTATTGCTGAAGGACTAATAAACCTTGTTTATAAAATAATAGTAAAAACAATGTTTGGCAAAGAGACTGAAAGTGAAATTGACACAGTTCCTGTTTCTAATAATATAATTAGTAGGCATATGGATGACATGTCACACAACATGGAAGATGTCTTGTCAGAAATACTTAATAATACTAACTTTGCTCTCCAAGTCAATGAGTCAACAGACATAACAAGTAAAGCTCAGCTTGGCATTTGAACAATTTGAAGATGAAAGTGAAATAATGGAAAATTTTTGTCATTGTAAAGAACTACCAGAAACAACCAAAGGTCAAGACATTTTCAATATCTTGTCTTCTTATTTGGAATCCTGCACTTTGTCATGGAGCTGGTGTGTTGGAATTTCCACCAATGGTGTCCCCTCAATGATTGTCTCAATAAAAGGCCTTGTTACACTCATCAAAGAAAAATTCCTGCTGTCATAATGATCCTAACCTTTAAAAATAAGAACTTCCACTAGGAAGTTCTTGTTTTTAAAACAATTAGAGCAGATTTAAAACAAGTCCTTATTGTAGTGTGAATATGATCAATTTTATAAAGCAATTCCCTCTTAAGTCATGCATGTTTGCAAAGCTGTGTTAAAATATTCAAAAAGACCATATGACTCTCCTTCTAAACACTGAGGTTAGATGGCTTTCAAGAGAAGAAAGTTTTAACAATAGTATTTGAGTTGCAAGAGGAAATACCGTTTTTCTTCAAAGATAAAAATAAACCAGTTTTCTGACTTTCTTGAAGATACAAATGAAACTAGCCTACTTAGCAGATATTTATGAGCAATTAAACACCTTGAACACCAGCATGCAGGGCCCAAAATAAAACATTTTAACTACCACAGACAAACTTCTTGCATTCAAGAATAAAATCAAGGTTTTGGAAAAAAATACCTTTCAAGTGGAAATATTGAAATGTTTCCACTCCTACTTCAGGTTCAGAGTCAGACAGATTATAAGGAAGTCATTCCATTAAGTATCAGTCATTTGAAATCACTGACTTGACCAATACTTTCCTTCTTTGTCATCAGAAATGTATGATGATTTAAGAACACGTTTGTTGAGTTTTCACCAAATTCAGAAAAATTTACTTAGTCTGCAAGAAGAAGAACTGACCAAACTCCAACGTGATCGAACTTTGATGATAACATTCAATGAATGTGTTATCTGATGCATTTTGGATTTCAATAAGAAAAGAGTAGCATGTAATCTCAGGAAAAGCAGTGAATATCTTACTCAAGTTTTCAACCTCTTACCTCTGTGAATAAGCTTTATCATGTCTGAAAAACATTAAAAGCAAAGAAATAAATCATCTGCTATCTGTCAAGTAAAAACTGCATTAGCATTAGCAGTGGCAAATGATGCAAGATAGCAAGCTTATACAGCAGCAGCCAAAAAAAAACAAAAAAAAAAAAAACACGACACCTCCCATTTCACCTATTTATGCCCTCCGATGCTTTGTCTAGTTCTTTCTTAAATTTATTTAAGCTATCAACTTCCACAACAACAGGTGAAAGTTTGTTCCAGCAATCAACAACCCACTGGCTAAAGACAAACTTCTACACATCTATTCTGAACCATCCTTTCTCAATTTGAATTTGTGCCTCCTTGTGTGTATGGTCTCAGCAAGAGGAAGAATCTCAACAGCACTGAGCTTGCTCAATCCATTCCAAGCCTTAAAGACCTCAATCAGGTCAACTTGCAGGTGCCTAGTCTCTGGATGCTTCAATTTGCAGAACTGAAGCCTTTCTTGGTAAGAGCACGCCTTTGTTTCCCTCACCAATCTCGTTGCCCTTCTCTATACTTGTACCAGCAGCTCCACATCCTTCCTAAGGTGAGACCTCCAGACCTGTATGCAGTACTCAAGATGTGGCCTGACCATTACCTTATACAATGGGACAGTCACCACCTTATCCCTGAAACTTCCATATATCTATCCTGAAACCATAATTTATCAACTTGAATTTAAGCTCCCTCACGTATAGTCTCAACTTTAAAAGAATACCACACTAACATTCAGCTTACTCAATCCATTCAAGGCTTTAAACACCTGAATCAGATCTCCCAGTAGATGCCTGATTTTGAGACTGCTGCAATTTGCAGAACAGAAGCCTTTCTAGGCAAGAGCCCTCCTTTCACCAATCTGATTGCCCTTCTCTGCACCCATTCCAGTAGATCTACATCCTTCCTAAATCCAGACCTGTACACAGTACTCAAGATGTAGCCTAACCATGGCCTTATATAAAAGGATAATCACCTCCTTATCCCTGCTAGCTAAGTTTCTGTATATCATTGACAAAAAAAATCTGGCAGCATGTCTGCATTGTTCAGAAGATTTCATGTCTGACTGCACAATCACCCTTAGATCTCTTTCATTCTCCACTACCCTGATGTAGTACCACACAATAGATGTTACTCTAGGGGTTACTGTTACCCATGTTCGGTACCTTGCATTTGTCAATGTTAAACTTCAACTGCCATTTCTCAGCCCATTGACCCAATTTTCCTAGATCTTGTTGAAGTAGCTCACCCTAATGACTGTCGTTAAACGCCCTGCCAACTTTTGTATCATCTGCAAACTTAGACATTAAGTCTGATATACTTTCATCAATATCATTGATAAATATCGAAAACAACAATGGACCCAATACGAATCCTTTGGAACACCACTAATAACATTAGTCCATGAAGAGCAGAGCCCATTGATAACTACTTTGTCTTCTTCCAATTAACCATCCCTTTATCCATAGCAGTAACTTGCCCTTAATGCCACATTGCTCCAGTTTGTACAGCATTCTTTTATGTGCAATAGTATGAAAAGCCTTCCTGCCAAGTATATGATGTCAAAATTATTTTTTGCATCCAGTTCCTTGGTCACTGCATCATAGTAACTTATCTGATTGGTTAGACAAGACCTCTCCTTGACAAATACATGCTGTAATTGCAGTATAATTGCATGCCTGTCCAAATGCTATTACTTCTTTAACCAGTGATTTCATTATTTTCTCTGGAACAGAGGTTAAGCTAACGGGTCTGTAATTACTCATGTTGTCTTTTGATTCCCCTTTATGAATTGGGGATATATTTGCACTACTCCAGTCCACCGGGACCTCCTCTGAATCCAAAGATGCTCTCATAACTATATTATGGGTAAGGGTTTCCTTACCTTCTTTGCTGCCTCCCTTAATATAACTGGATAGATTCTATCCAACCCAGGTGCCTTTTTTTATGTCCATCGTCAACAACAATTTCTCCTCCACTTTCCTTTCAGTTATCACAAGATCATTTGGCTCCTCATTAGAGATTGATAAACTTCTAGTAGGCGCCTCCGTAGCCAGGTGGGAAGGAGCAGCAGTGCGTAGCACACGCTTCTTGATTAGACCGGGGTTCGAGCCCGTCACCACCAAATACGGAGGATGCGGAAAGGTCAGGGAATGACCACCGCATATTCCCGGAGCAATATGGCCTTAGTTGCTAATGCTCTTAAAAAAGACCAAAATAACTAACTAACTAACTAACTTCTAGCATTTCCTTTCCTAAACAATTCCTCATATGTGAATGCAGATGCAAATGAATGGTAATTGAAGTTTAACATTCACCAATGTTAAACTTCAATTGCCATTTCTCAGCCCATCTGCTTAACTTTTCTAGATCCTGTTGCAGTAGTGTACTGTCATTCACAAACAACCAACCTTTGTATCATCTGCAAATTTGGACATTAAGCCTGATATGCTGTCATCAATATCATTGATAAATATACAAAATAACAATGGGCCCAACACCAAAACCTGGGGGACTCCACTAACAAGATTAGTCCACAAAGTGCAATGTCCATTGATTACCACACTCTGTCTTCTACCGCTCAACCATTCCTTTATCCACGGTAGCAACTTGCCTTTAATGCCACACTGCTCCAATTTGTGCAGCAGTCTTTTATATGCAATAGTATCAAAAGCTTTCCTGAAATCCAAGTATATTATATATTTTTTGCATCCATTTCCTTTGTGACCACATTGTAGTATCCAATCAAATTGGCAGACAAGATTTCCCTTAACAAACCCATGCTGTATCTGAACTATAACTGCAGTCTTGTCTAGATGATCCTGCATTGCTTGTTTAACCAGTGAATCCATTATTTCCCCCAGAGCAGAAGTTAAACTAACAAGTCTGTAATTACTCATGTCACACTTTGATCTCCCTTTGTGAATTGGGGATACATTTGTGCATCTTCAGTCCATGAAATCCTCTCCTGAATCTAAGGATGCTCTGCAAGTTTTTTTTCAAAAGGTTTGTCAATAATTCAACATTTGTGCAAAAAAAAATAAGTCCAAGTGTCAATACTGAAAGTAAATATTGTATTAACTTCAGATGTGAACTTTATTTTGATTTATTAGTTTCATATTTGGAAAGATATAACTGTCCCATCACATACAGAGGAAATGCTGTATCTGAAACCTGCCTAGAGTCTATAAGGTGGCAGCCCTACCACTAGACTTACCCCGCGAAAGGCTGGTAACCTGTCCGGGGGACATTCTAAATACTCGAAATAAGCTTAGGGGAAAAAACTGGATGGATCTCAAGGGTAACTATAGGACTAAGATTAAGGAACTTAAAGTAGCAACTTGGAACGTTAGGGGAATAAATCACAAATTAGATTAATTAACCATGGAACTAGAAAACAGAAATATTGACATAGCAGTCATTACCGAAACAAAAAAGAAGAACAAAGGATCCAAAGAAATAGGTAACTTCATAATGATATACTCCGGCGTAACAAGTGGGCATCATCGGGGGTTGCTGTTATAATAAAGAAAGAATGGGAAAACAAAATATTAAACTACTCTTGGATATCCAGAATATTGAAATTAAGACTAAAAATTCTATCTCATACAATAACAATCATTGGCATCTATGCACCAGTAGGAGGAAACATTGATGAAACCATAGAATTTTATGATGAATTACAACAGATCATAGACCAAACTAACAAAATCAAGTATCTCATAATAGCATGAGATTTTAATGCAAGGGTTGGTGCTCAATCAGTAGACAAATGTATAGGATCAGAAGGCGAACCCGTGGTCAACAATAATGGAAGATGCCTGATAGACTTCTGCATTTTTAATAAACTTAAAATTACAAATACTTTTTTCAGACACAAGAATATCCATAAATTCACATGGGAAGCAAGAAACACAAAGTCTATAATAGATTATATTATCATTAATGAAAATTTAAATGACAAAATTAGAGACACTAGAGTATACAGAGGCAGTGAAATTGACAGTGATCGCTATCTAGTAGAAAGCACTTTCGAAATAAAAAGAAATTATCAAAATAAAAAGAAGAAAATACCAACAAAAACTACTAAGAAATTAAAAATACATTGTTGGAAGATGAAAGCACTAAATTCCTGTATGAAAGTCGATCGAAAGATAAACTCAAATCAGATGAAAGTGATAATTCGAGGAAATCTGGTCAAACATGAAAAAATCAATTCTGGGAGCTGCTGAAGAAAGTCTTGGATATAAACCTATAAAAAATAAAAACTGGCTAAGAACTTGGAATGAAGAATTGAAGCAAACAATCAATGAGAAAAAAAAGACCTACAAACTGTTCCTACAAACTAAAGACCTACATCTACACATAAAATATAAAAAGCTTAGAGCAGAAGTCAGAAAACTAATCAGAAAAATCCGATGAGATGACTGGGATAAATTTTTTAAATCTTTAGAACATGATATTATGGGCCCACAGAGAAGAGGTTTTAAAATTTTTAAGAAATTACAACTAGACACAAATGATCAAATAAAAACCAACTCCATCTCCCAAGCAGAATGGAAGCAACACTATCCCAAACTATGGTATAACCCAGGCACTAGGGAATTGGAAAATGAATCTGTGGTAACCAAAGGTGAAGAAAATATAATGATGGAAGAACTAGAGTTAATATTACAAAAATCAAAAATCCGAAAAAGCCCAGGCATAGACAATTTGAATGTAGAACTATTTAAATATGGGGGCACCTTACTAAAAAATGCACTACTAAAATTATTTAACATCATATGGCATAAGCAACAGATATCCAAAGATTGGGAAACAGGAATAGTAATCAATTTACACAAACAAGGCTCCAGAAATAACCCTAACAACTACAGAGGGATAACACTGCTGTCAACTGCTGCAAAGCTATACTTTAATGGCGCCTCTGTAGCCAAGTGGGAAGAAGCAGCAGTGCGAAGCACACGCTTCTTGATTAGACCGGGGTTCGAGCCCGTCCCCACCAAATACGAAGGATGCGGGAAGGTCAGGGAATGACCACCGCATATCCCGGAGCAATATGGCCTTAGTTGCTAATGCTCCTAAAAACCAAATAACAAACAAACAAACAATATACTTTAATATACTAAAGAATAAACTTAATAAATACAGTGAACGATTCTTAGAAGAAGAACAATGTGGGTTCAGAAAAGTGAGAAGCACAATAGATGCCATTTTCTCCCTACAACAAATTTTGGAGAAAAGAAGAGAATTCAATCTACCAACATTTTTGCTGTTTATTGATTATGAAAAAGCATATGACAATGTAAACTGGGAAAAACTTTGGCAGATTCTACGTGAAAAAAATATCCCAACCCAACTCCAGAAAGCGATCCAAAGCCTATATAAAAACTCAAAAGTCTGTATAAAATATTCTAATGGCCAACTATCAGACCCAATTAACACCAATAAAAGAGTCAAACAAGGATGTGGACTATCACCAAATTTATTCAATATCTACATCAATAAAATTCTTAAAGAATGGAAACAAACAATTAACAACAGAATACAGTCGAACAACAGGAATAAAATTCAAACTATATTATGTGCTGATGATCAAGTTATAATTGCAAAATCCTAAGATGAACTACAGATAGCAGCAAATGAACTTAATAAAATAGGTAAAAAGTACGAGATGAAAATCTCCACCTCAAAAACAAAATCAATGGGATTATGTGGAAAAAACATACAAAGAGTCAAAATTGTTATTGATGATAAAATAATAGAACAAATATCTGACTTCACCTATTTTGGGAAATTTAATATCAAATGAAGGGAAAGACATCCACACTAAACTACAAAAATTTAATAAAATGAATGGAACGATTAAACGCCACTTCGGAAAACAAATGACAACTGAAACAAAATTACGACTGCACAACATCACTTCAAAACCAGCCCTCTTCTACAGCTGTAGGGCTTGGTTCACAAATAAGAAAGATGCACACAAACTAGAAGCAGCGCAAATGAGATTTTTAAGACCATTATTAGGCTTTACAAGACTACAACCATCAAAGAAATTTAGATATCCGCGAGAAATTAAAAGTAGATAACATAGTAAATGACATAAAACGGTATCAGGAAAAATGTATGAGAAAGATGGATTAGAAAGAATGAAAGAATGAAAAATGGATTAGAGAGAATGAACCCAGACCGGATCCCAAAATTAACCTTTAACTACAAACCTACAGGCAAGAGAGATGTTGGTCGACCAAGACAACGATGGCGAGATAAAGACCGCCTCCAAGAGCTAAAACGGAACAGGTCTTAAAAGATCTAAGCTGGACCAAGTTCATGATGACGATGATATTTGGAAAAAAATAAATAAGATTAGACAATAAAAAAAATACAAGAAAAAATTTTTTTCTTACAATGCAAGCTGACATATATTATAGCACTGACTTACATACAGCACTGCCATATAAATAAATTTTCTTGACAATATTTTAACAGTAATTGAATTGTGCTCCCTGCTATCAACTTTTTCTGAGCTGTAAACATTTTCATATGTAGGAGTGCTTTAAGATATGAATAATTATTTTAGAGGTTCCTCCATAAAAAAAAAAAATGTTGAGAATCATGTATATGGCACCCCAGGGTGCCATATACATGATTCTCAACCCCAGGGGCTCACATCTGGTGAGCATGGGCTTGGCAAACCCAGGGTCCTGAGCTGGATATCATCATTCTTCTCTTTCTTGATGATTCCTTTCTACTTCTCTCTCTCTCTCAGGATAACTTGGGAATTTTATTTGGCTGGTGCAGCATAAGCCTCAGGCTTCCTTGCATCATATGGAAATAATAATAAGGCAATAGTTAGAGCACATCTTGAGTACTACGTACAAGTCTGGAAGTCTCATTTTAAGAAGGATGTGGATCTTTTGGAGCAAGTGCCCAGAAGAGCACAAAGATTAAACAAAACAGGTATCCTAACCACAAAATTTCAGCACTTGAAAACCAGAAAAGAGCCATGATTAAAGTAATTAAAGTCTTTAAATTAATTGAATTAACTAAATGCTGATTGTATCCTTATTCTTTCTCAAATAACACACAAAAAGAGGACATAACCTTAAATTGCAAAAGTATGGCTGGATTACGGATTGCAAAAATTTGCTTTCAGCCAGAGCATTGATTGTTTGAATAAAATTTTATCTGGTGTTATAAGTTGATAGTTTGAATAAATTTAAAGAAGCATTATATAAGTTATTTAGAGGGGGATAGACAGATGAGGTGAGTAGTTTTCATTTTTTGGCTGATCCTGTATAAGTTTGCTTCCTTGATGTAGTGTGAACTTGCCACTATTAATACTAATTAATACTGATTAATACTAATATTACATCACTGAATAACACACAGCATCTTATCCAAGAGATGTTTTTATCATTTCATTCATTTTCCTTGCACTTCCCCCTAATCTGAAACAAAATTTGATGCATTTCTGATCAGTAAAATCACTCATTTTAAAATGCAATGAAACACATAAAACACCTATTCAACACATACTAATTCAGATTGCAACAAACAGGTGATTCACACATTACTGTATCTTGATGGGTTACTAAACATGTTTCAGTTGCAACTTGATATGCTGCTGGAGCAATTCAACAAAACCAGTCCCTCAATTTTTGATCAGTACTAATGAGGAAAAAGGGAAAAAAAAGGGAAATTGCAAAATTAGACTAAAACCCTAAGAAACAGCACAGCGACCTGTCACTTGTGGTTTTCATATACCCTACAAAGAATAAATCCAAAAATTACACCCACTTCCAGAAAATAACATAAATGTTAAAAATAGTCATAAGTGAAATAATAATAACTAATAATCAGTTTTGCACATAGAGAGGTGTGAAAAACTTATTAAATATGACAATTATATCTAATCTCTGCAGTTTATTAACTTTGAAATAAAGTATACTTTATTCCATGTAGTCATTTTTCTTTTGGAATTTTTCATATTTTTTGGCTCTCTCTCTCTCTCTCTCTCTCTCTCCTATAATTTTGCCAAGTATTAATACAAATATGATTTTGTAATACTTTACTACAGAACTCACTGAGAGGTTACTCAGTATCACTGAGAGTTCTATAGTGAATTTTCAATGTAGTATATTATGCCTTGTGCATTTATTTTTCTTAGTAATACTTTATACATTTTATATAATAAATTTCTAAAAATATGTTGCCTGCAGGAAGAAAAACTGTCAAGCAAGATATGTTAACTTAATTTTAGTCATAAAATGTGTGACACAAAAATAAATATATTTGTAAAGTGGCATATTTAATTTTGCATAGAGAATATTACTATTAAAAGACAAATTACTGCCATTGTTATATGATGCAAAATATATCCCAAACTACTAGATTAGCACTAGATTAGCATTAGCATTAGTAGAGGCATATGATGCAAGAAAGCAAGCTTATGCAGCATCCCCCCCCAAAAAAACCCACTTTCACTTCACCCCTCCATTCGTTCGAAATACCTGTCCAGCTGAGCCTTAAATTTATTTAGGCTATCAACTTCCACGACAAGGGATAGAAGTCTGTTCCACCAACCAACTACCCGCTGGCTAAAGGCAAATTTCCGCACGTCTATCCTACATCTGTCTTTCCTCAATTTGAATTTATGCCCTCTCAGGTGATTATTCTGAGCAAGAGGAAGAATCCCATCAGTTTGAGCATGCTCAAACCATTCAAGGCTTTATACATTTCTATCAGATCACCTCGCTTGTGTCTAGTCTCCAGACACTGTAATTTGCAAAACTTAAGCCTTTCTTCGTAAGAGTACCCCTTTGTTCCATTCACTAATCTTGTTGCTCTTCTCTGTACTCGTTCCAGCAGCTCTACATCCTTCTGGAAATGAGGGCTCCAGACCTGTATACAGTACTCAAGGTGTGGCCTGACCATTGCCTTATACAAGGGAATAATCAGCTCCTTATCCCTGCTAGAAAAATTCCTGTATATCATTGACAAGACACCATGAGCTACTCTTGCAGCCCATCTGCACTGCTCAGAGAACTTCATATCTGCCTGCACAATTACTGCCAGGTCCTTTTCATTCTCTACCACTGTCAGTGTAGTACCACAGAGTTGATACGTTTTTCTGGGGTTGCTGTTTCCCATATGTAGTACTTTACATTTGTCAATGTTAAACTTCATTTGCCACCTCTCAGCCCATCTGCTCAACCTTTCCAGATCCTGTTGCAGCAGCATAGTGTCAGTAGTGTCCTTGACAACCCTGCCAACCTTTGTATCGTCTGCAACCTTGGGCATTAAGCTTGATATACCATCATCAATATCATTTATAAATACAGAAAACAATAATGGACCCAACACTGAGCCCTGAGGGACTCCACTAATAACATTAGTCCACAATGAGCAGTGTCCATTGATTACCACTCTCTGTCTTCTTCCCCTCAACGATCCCTTTATCCATAGTAGCAATTTGCCTCCAATGCCACCCTGTTCCAATTTGTACAGCAGTCTTTCATGTGCAACAGTATCAAAAGACTTTCTAAGATCAAAGTATATAATATCAAAGTTATTCCCTGTTCCAGTTCTTTTGTGACTGCATCATAGTATCCAATCAAATCGGTCAGGCAAGACTTCCCCTTAATAAAACCATGCTGTGTCCGAGCTATAACTGAAGTCTTGTCTAGATGATCCTGCAGTGCTTCTTTAACCAGTACCTCCATTAATTTTCCTGGAACAGAAGTTAAACTCACAGGTTTATAATTACTTGTGTCGGCCTTTGATCCTCCTTTGTGAATTGGGGTCACATTTGCACATCTCCAGTCTGTGGGTCCCTCCCCTGAGTTTAAGGAAGCTCTCATAATTATGGCTAAGGGTTTGCTTACTTCCTTTGCTGCCTCCTTTAATATAACTGGATACACCCCATCCACCCTGGGTGCCTTTCTTGTGTTTATCTTCAACAATTTCTCCTCCACTTTACTCTCAGTTATTACAAGATTCTCTAGCTTACTGCCAGAGTTGAATACACCTCTGGCATTCACCTCGCTGAATAACTCCTCATGTGTGAATGTCGATGCAAAATATTCATTTAGTTTGTTAGCTACCTGAGCAGGATCATCAACAGCTGACCCATCGATATCAAGTGGACCAATCTGATTCATCCCCTTCCTTCTAGAGTTTACATAAGTAAAGAACTCTTTGCTATTTTTCTTTACATCCCTTGCCAAAGATTTCTTGTAATCTGCCTTTGCCTACCTAACCTCCTTTGTAATTTGGTTACAGATCAACTTGTATCTATCATAGGCTTCTGTGTCACGTGTTAATTTGTAAGTATCCCATGCATTTTTCTTCTCTGCCATATGCCTCATTAGTTCATCTGACATCCATTTTGGCCTAAACCTTGAACAATATTTCTTAGTTGGTATGTAAAGCCTAGTAGCTTCCAAGATAAGTTCTTTGAATGCTTCCCATTTTGAATTTGTTGTTGGTAACATCTTCAGTTGGTCCCACTGTATAGAATTTAAATACTGTCACAGACCATCGTAGTCGCCTTTACGAAAGCAATAACCCTTCCCTTTACCCCTGATGGTAGTTACCTCTTTGAGTAAATCCCACTTCAGCACACTGTGATCCTGCCACCTAGTTGTTCCTTTATCTGCAAAGTCTTAATGCATGAAGAATCACTACTGATAATCAAATCAAGTATATTACTCCCTCTAGTTGCCTCCCGAACATGCTGATGTAGAAAACAATCATCCAATAAATCCACAAAAGCCTCGCTAGTGTGTGAGTGACCAACCCACAAATTCCAGTCAATATCTGGGAAATTAAAATCCCCCATTATAAGACTCTCTGATGTACTGGCCCACTCTATTTCCCTGTACAGTTTCTTATTATACTCATCAGAGTCATTAGGCCTATAGCACACTACTACTCTCAATTTTAATCTCCCAATGCTTATGTCACACCAAACTGACTCGACACTGCACTGTCCAGCGATGTCGACTGACTTCACTTCCTTGGATTTTATGTGTTTCTTAACTAATAGCATAACCCCTCCTCCCTTCCTATCCTGTCTATCCTTTCTGTAGACATTGTGCTCCCCAAATTCCAGTTCTGCATTCCTTATATCTGTGTGACACCACGTCTCTGATATCCCAACAATATCCGCCTTTGATGCTTTGAGCAATACCTCAAATTCATCAAATTTATTTACCAAACTTCAAGCGTTGGTGTACATGCAAGTATACATGCAACTGTTTCTGTTCTTAGCTATCCTAACACAACCCATGTGTTTACTTGTACCGCAATGACTCCCAGCAGTCTCTGAAATATGCTGCATCTTGTTTTTCAGGCTTTTGCTCATTCCAATAGTAGCAGTGCAAGAATCACTTTCATCTCTGCCAGTGGCTACTGTTAATCTATTAGTCTTTGACTCCCTCCAAGCTAGCAGTTTTCCGACCCACCTAACACTGCCTCGATAGCATCAGCAAATATTCTTGCACCCTTTCTATTTAAGTGTATCCCATCCCTGTAGAAGCAGTCTCTCCTGTTAACAAGTACAGTCCAGGCTGAAAAAAATTCTACCCCTTGAGCCTTGCACAATCTTTCCAGGGCCGAATTGATCGACAAGGCTCTCATCACATACTCCCTCCTATCGTGTCTGGGCAGAATTGCAGACACTTTCAAATTCAACCCTAATTCACGGCTTTTTTTCAACAGTGACCTGTACTTGTTAAGTAATTCTGCTGGTCTCCTACTCTTGATATCATTAGTGCCAACGTGTACAACTATATCACCTTTTGTGCCCTTAAAAGATGATATCCACTCTACAATGTCATCAACCTTTGCCCCTGGCAGATAGTGTAAGGTTTAATGTAAAACTAGATAGCGAAATGTAGCACTGTATTAGAAATCTGTTAGCTAAATATGGTATAGTATAGTATGGTATATTCAATTAATCAGTAAAATTTAGCATACAAGTTAGTGCAATTGCATCAAAAAAATTTATTAAACTTATTAAATTTCATTGTCAATTACATCGTACTTTTTTAACTAAATACATTTAACAACCTAGATTTTACAAATGTTACATTATAAATTAATAAATATAACTTGACAGAATATATGAAAGTCATATAACGTTACTCAGAGATAATACTCGATACTAATATATAAATATATATATATATATATATATATATATATATATATAGTGTTATAACTGCATTGGGATATAAGTTTAGGGTTATATTTTTGTATTGAAATTGAATCGAAATCATGACCCAGACAAGAGCAGCAAAGCAAAGGGATGAAGTTAATGGGAGTGCTGTGGATCAGGGGAGAACTCAGGGGAGCAGTTTTCCTATGAATCACAGCCTTTTGAAATGTACTGCTTGTTTGATGTTTGTTGAGCAATCAGGAATGGGACATTATATTGCCAAGGGGAATGTCTTTGTGTGTGCATGATGTGAGGAAATCAGGTCCCAACTCAGCGTTGTTATGGGCTTATATGAGAGTCTGAATAACAGGGTGGGTGACCTCAAAGGATTTAAATTGAGCGGCCATCAAACTCTCAGCTGCCCATATCAATGCCAGAACTTCCACTTGAACATCACGCAACACATAGGCAACCCCCAAGGCAGAATGCGCTATCCCAAAGGAACTAGTTTCTGTCGTTGACTCTATTGTTAGGGAAAAAAGGAACATATTGTGCAAAACGGATAGATGGAACAGGACCAGGGTATGTCTGCCAGGGACAAAGGTTGATGACATTGTAGAGAAGATATCATCTTTTAAGGGCACAAAAGGTGATATTGTTCTACAAATTGGCACTAATGATATTAAGAGTAGGAGACTGGCAGAATTACTTAACAAGTACAGGTCAATGTTGAAAACAAGCCGTGAGTTAGGGTTGAATTTGAAAGTGTCTGCAATTCTGCCCAGATATGATAGGAGGGAGTATACGATCAGAGCTTTCTCGATCAATTCAGCCCTGGAGAGATTGTGCAAGGCTCGAGGGCTAGAATTTTTCACAGCCTGGTATGCGCTTGTTAACAGGAGAGAGTGCTTTTACAGGGATGGGATACACTTAAATAGAAAGGGTGCAAGAATATTTCCTAATGCTATCGAGGCAGTTGTAGGTGGGTCGGAAAAATGCTAGTTTGGGGGGATACACGGACTAATACTTTAACATGTAACCACTAGCAGAGGTGAAAGTGATCCTTGCACTGCTTCTATTGGAATAAGCAGCAGCTTTGGAAAACAAGGTACAAGGGGATTCCAGAGACTGCTGGGAGTCATTGTGAAACAATTAAATACATGGGCTGTGTTAGGGTAGCTAAGAATAAAAACAGGTGCAAGTATATTTGCATGTACACCAATGCTAGGAGTTTGGTAAATAAATTTGAGGTGTTGGTCAAAACATCAAAGGCAGATACTGTTGGGATATCAGAGATGTGGTATCACACAGATATAAGGAATGCAGAACTAGAATTTGGGGAGTACAATGTATACAGGAAAGATAGACAGGATAAGAAGAGGAGAAGGAGTTATGCTATTAGTTAAGGAACACATAAAATCCAAGAAAGTACAGCCAGTCGACATGGCTTAACAGTGCAGTGTCAAGTCAGTTTGGTGTGACATAAGCACTGGGAAAGCAAAATTGAGAGTAGACGTGTGTTATAAGCCTTATGGCTCTGATGAATATAATAAACAGCTGTGCAGAGAAATAGAGTGGACCAATAAATCAGAGTATCTTATAATTGGGGATTTTAATTTCCCAGATATTGAATGGAATTTGTGGGTTAGCATTAGCATTAGCATTAGTAGAGGCATTTGATGCAAGAAAGCAAGCTTATGCAGCATCAGCCAAAAAAAAAAAAAAAAAAAACCCACTTCCACTTCACCCCTCTGTTCGTTCGAAATACCTGTCCAGCTGAGCCTTAAACTTATTTAGGCTATCAACCTCCACCCCAAGGGATGGAAGTCTGTTCCACCAACCAACCACCCGCTGGCTAAAGGCAAATTTCCGCATGTCTATCCTACATCTGTCTTTCCTCAATTTGAATTTATGCCCTCTCAGGTGATTTTTCTGAGCTAGAGGAAGAATCCCATCAGCATTGAGCATGCTTAAACCATTCAAGGCTTTATACACCTCTATCAGATCACCTCGCTGGTGCCTAGTCTCCAGACACTGTAATTTGCAAAACTTAAGCCTTTCTTCGTAAGAGCACCCCTTTGTTCCATTCACTAATCTTGTTGCCCTTCTCTGTACTCGTTACAGCAGCTCTACATCCTTCTTGAAATGAGGCCTCCAGACCTGTATACAGTACTCTAGGTGTGGCCTGACCATCGCCTTATACAATGGAATAATCACCTCCTTATCCCTGCTGGAAAAATTCCTGTATATCATTGACAATACTCCATGAGCTACTCTTGCAGCCCATCTGCACTGCTCAGAGAACTTCATATCTGCCTGCACAACCACCCCCAAGTCCCTTTCATTCTCTACCACTGTCAGTGTAGTACCACAGAGTTGATACATTGCTCTGGGGTTGCTGTTTCCCATGTGTAGTACTTTACATTTGTCAATGTTAAACTTCATTTGCCACCTCTCAGCCCATCTGCTCAACCTTTCCAGATCCTGTTGCAGCAGCATAGTGTCAGTAGTGTCCTTGACAACCCTGCCAACTTTGTATCGTCTGCAAACTTGGACATTAAGCCCGATATACCATCATCAATATCATTTATAAATACAGAAAACAATAATGGACCCAACACTGAGCCCTGAGGGACTCCACTAATAACATCAGTCCACGATGAGCAGTGTCCATTGATTACCACTCTCTGTCTTCTCCCCCTCAACCACCCCTTTATCCATAGCAGCAATTTTCCTCCAATGTCACACTGCTCCAATTTGTGTAGCAGTCTTCCATGTGCAACAGTATCAAAAGCCTTTCTAAGATCCAAGTATATAATATCAAAGTTATTCCCTGCATCCAGTTCTTTTGTGACTGCATCATAGTATCCAATCAAGTTGGTCAGGCAAGACTTCCCCTTAACAAAACCATGCTGTGTCTGAGCTATAACTGAAGTCTTGTCTAAATGATCCTGCCGTGCTTCTTTAACCAGTGCCTCCATTAATTTTCCTGGAACAGAAGTTAAGCTCACAGGTCTATAATTACTTGTGTCAGCTTTTGATCCTCCTTTGTGAATTGGGGTCACATTTTCACATTTCCAGTCTATGGGTACCTCCCCTGAGTCCAAGGAAGCTCTCATAATTATGGCTAAGGGTTTGCTTACTTCCTTTGCTGCCTCCTTTAATATAACTGGATAGATCCCATCCACCCCGGGTGCCTTTCTTGTGTTTATCTTCAACAGTTTCTCCTCCACTTTACTCCCAGTTATTTCAAGATTCTGTAGCTTACTGCTAGAGTTGAATACACCTCTGGCATTCCCCTCGCTGAATAACTCCTCATGTGTGAATGTCGATGCAAAATATTCATTTAGTTTGTTAGCTACCTGAGCAGGATCATCAACAGTTGACCCATCAATATCAAGTGGACCAATCTGATTTATCCCCTTCCGTCTAGAGTTTACATAAGTAAAGAACTCTTTGCTGTTTTTCTTTGCATCCCTTGCCAAGGATTTCTCGTAATCTGCCTTCGCCTGCCTAACCTCCTTTGTAACTTGGTTGCATATCAACTTGTATCTATCATAGGCTTCTGTGTCATGTGTTAATTTGTATGTATCCCATGCATTTTTCTTCTCTGCCATATGCCTCATTAGTTCATCTGACATCCATTTTGGCCTAAACCTTGAACAATATTTCTTAGTTGGTATGTAAAGCCTAGTAGCTTCCAAGATAAGTTCTTTGAATGCTTCCCATTTTGAATTTGGGATGGTCACTCACACACTAGCAAGGCTTTTGTGGAGATATTGGATGATTGTTTTCTATAGCAACATGTTCAGAAGGCAAATAGAGGGAGTAATACTCTTCATCTGATTATCAGTAGCGATTCTTCATGCATTAAGAATTTGCAGATAAAGGAACCACTTGGTGGCAGTGATCACAGTGTGCTGAAGTGGGAATTACTCAAAGAGATAACTTCCATCAGGAGTAAAATGAAGTGGTTTTGTTTTCATAAAGGTGACTACAGTAGTCTAAGACAATATTTAAATTCTATACGGTGGAACCAACTGATGACTTAACCAACAGTAAAATCAAAATGGGATGCCTTCAAAGAATCAATCTTGGAAGCTACTAGGCTTTTCATACCATCTAAGAAATATTGTTCAAGGTTTAGACCTAAATGGATGTCAGATGAATTAATGATACTTGTGGCAGAGAAGAAATATGCATGGGATGCATATAAATTATTATTAGGACATGTCAGAAGCCCATGGCAGATAGAAGCTAGTCTGTAATCAAGTCACAAAGCAGGTTAGGCAGGCAAAGGCGAATTACGAGAAATCTTTGGCAAAGGATGCAAGGAAAAAACAGCAAAGAGTCAGACCTGTTAATTTAACTTCTGTTCCAGGGAAATTAATGGAGGCACTGTTAAAGAAGCACTGCAGGATCATCAAGCCAAGACTTCAATTATAGGTCGGACACAGCATGGGTTTGTTAAGGGGAAGTCTTGTCTGACCAATCTGATTGGATACTATGATGTGATCACAAAGGAACTGGATGTAAAGAATAATTTTGATATAATATATTTGGCTCTTATGCTTTTAATACTGTTTCACATGGAAGACTGCTGCATAAATTGGAGCAGTGTGGCATTGGAGGAAAATTGCTGCTATGGATAAAGGGATGGTTGAGTGAGAGAAGACAGAGAGGGGTAATCAATGGACACTGCTTTTTGTGGACTAATGTTATTAGCAGAGTCCCCCAGGGTTCAGTGTAGCGTCCATTGTTGTTTCTGTATTTATTAATGATATCGATGATAGTATATCAAGCTTTATGTTCAAGTTTGCAGATGATACAAAGGTCGGTAGGGTTGTTAATGACACTAATGACAGAATGCTGCTGCAACAGGATCTAGAAAAGTTGAGTAGATGGAGTGAGAGGTGGCTACTGAAGTTTATCATTGACAAATGTAAAGTACTACATATGGGAAGCAGTAATCCCAGAGTAACGTATCAACTGTGTGGTACTACACTGACAGTGGTAGAGAATGAAAAAGTCTTGGGGGTAATTGTGCAGGCAAATATGAAGTTTTCTGAGCAGTGCAGACGGTTTGCAAGAGTAGCTCATGGTGATATACAGGAATATACTTGTCAATGATATACAGGAATATTTCTAGCAGGGATAAGGAGGTGATAATCTCCTTGTATAAGGCAATGGTCAGGCCACACCTTGAGTAGTGCATACAGGTGTGAAGGCCTCATTTTAAGAAGATGTAGAACTGCTGGAACAAGTAACAGAGAAGGCAACAAGATTAGTGAATGGAACAAAGGGTTGCTCTTATGAAAAAAGGTTTCAGTTTTGCAAATTACAGTATCTGGAGAGTAGGCACCTGCGAGGTGATCTGATTGAGGTGTATAAAGCCTAAAATGGTTTGAGCATGCTCAATGCTGATGGGATACTTCCTCTTGCTCAGAATAATTGCCTAAGAGGGCATAAATTCAAATTGAGAAAGACAGTTGCAGGATAGATGTGTGGAAGTTTGCCTTTAGCCAGCGGATGGTTGATTGCTTTAACAATCAACCTGGAATAATTGCTGGAATAAGTTAGATTCAAGGCAGAATCTATTTAAGTTCTTAAATAAATTAATAAATATTAATTTATTTAAGAAACTAGACAAACGTTTGGAGTGAGTGGATGGGTGAAATGACAAGGTTTTTTTTTGGCTTATACTACATAAGCTTGCTTTCTTGTATCATGTGCCTTCACTAATGCTAATGCTAATTACAGATAGAATATTCTGTATAGTACTGAAGCAATGATATTGCTCATGATTATTTAATGGGCATCGTTCTTACCATTTTTTCTCTAAAATGTTAATTGTACTGATTATATAAATTAAGAAAATTACATTTTCAAAGTGTAAAATAAATAACATTTAAAAAAACTGATAAAATTCTCCATAAATTTATAATACCTTATGATATGCTCTCCTTTGATTTAAATATTCTGTTGGTGTTCCACATGTTTGACAAACAGAAAAAGTTGACTTATATAAATTTCTGCACTTCTTTATTCTATCTGATGGTGAAATATCTTTATATGTTTCCATTTTTAAACTTCTTTTGCAATGTTAATATCATAAAACGGAATAAATTATGTATAATTACTTTATCCACTTTAATATATAACATTAAATCTGAGGTTAATGACTTCAAAATTGAAGAACACAGTAGACAATGTGTTACGTTTTTAAATAAAGCATCTCTAGATTTCTTTGTGCAGTTACAACTAATTATTATTTTCCTTTCTTCATCACCATAAGGAAGGAGATTTATTTCTGTATAATATTAAAAAGCAGTGGAGTCCTTTTAAATCAATGGCTAGTAAATTCCTCTCTGAATGTTTTTCAAATATCATTTTAAAATTATAAAATATATTAAGCATGTAGTGTTCTGAAGAAATCTGCAAAAGACAAAAAATATATAAATTTATTATTGTATCACTTCTGAATATATATATATATATATATATATATATATATATATATATATATATATATATATATATATATATATTGTGTTCTTACTGAAGACTATAAAAATGATATTTGGTAAAGTTTACCATAATAGGTACCTGTCAGGTGTGCAATGTTAATGCTATTGCACATAGGGCAATCAGGCATTATAGGTGCATGAAATTATATTAGTCAATTATTTAATGGTATCTATCTGTGGGGAATTAGGTGTATAAGGACCAAACTAACAAGTTAGTAAAAGTAAACTAGCCTGAAAGACTAGTTTACTTTAGCCTGGAAGGCCTATATAAAATTATATTAATGAAAAATGTAAATAAAAATAAAAAATGATGATTAACAATGAAAATAGCAATAAAAAATGATAATAAACAATGAAAATAAAAATGTAAATAACATTCTTCCACTTGGTCATCGGTCTGCTACTTCTTTGGGGCTTTGAGCAGACTGATAGCCAGACTAAAAGAATGTCTCATACCTACCCATTTCTGTTGTCTCCATTCCGGTTTTGCCTGATTTTAATTTTTAGGTGATTGTACAGAAATTAATAGAAATTAAATGGGAAGTTCTAATAAATGAGAAAAGATAATATGTGTTAAATTTAAATTTTGTAAAAATAGTGTCAGAATCAGCAAACTGGGATAGGCGACACAAAGCCCAATGGGTATGTATCAGATTAAATGAGAATGGGTTCTTACTTCCTTCTTGTGCTGTGGTGGTCAGACTGAAAAGGGATTAATTCCCACCTTCTGGTTGTTTTATGTGTGCTGATTAAATGATAGTGCGCAGCTGTGCTTTTCATTGACTATGGCGTGATGGTGAAATTGCTGTAGGCAATATGCCCTATGTCAATGTAAATGTTCTGATAGCCTTGAGAAGGATTTTATTTGAGTTAGTGGGGGGGGGGGTTGCCTCTGATGGCGGAAGGAACCTATATAAATGAAATGATGTGTTTATACAAATACAAGAAGTGTTAGTATGATTAAATACAAGAAGTATGCTAATGAAAAAGTGTGTTAATGAAAATATATAGGAAATGCTATCCCCTGGACAAGGGACAATATAGCTTTTCTAAGGCATAATGACTTGTGTATGTCCGAAGGGATAACTATATACATATTTACAGCCTCCTTCAATGTGAATTTTCGCTTAACATATACATATACATAAATAATAAATAAATAAATCTGCAACCACAGCAGGATAGAGGCCTCCTCAACAGTCATGTTGAGGGAATGGACCCTAATCTGCCACACTGGTCCAGTGTAGGTTGGCAGATTGACTGTATTTAGCAGCGAGCTTGAACCCCAATCTATATACATATATATATTTATTCCATATAGTATTTCATTTCACAAACAGAAAACACCAGGCTTAGAAAACACTTTGCTGACAAAGTGCTAACTTCAGACAGATGAAGTTACTTAGGTGCTAAATGGCAAACAGTTAAATCTTATTAATGTAATTTATGGACTAAGGTCACTGCTAAAGGAATTACATCACAATAATGAATGTATAGCCTGTAATACATATGAGAGAATAAGTACATAGTTGAGTAAATACTGTATATCTCTGTTTGAATTTACAAAAAAAAAAAAAAAAAATGTGTACAAAAAGCACACACAAAAAATAAAAAATTCTTACGCACTGTATACTGTTATATACTGCTCAATTTTAGTATTATTTTAGTATTTTAATGAACATAGTCACTAGAATTGAGCAGTATATGACAAGTTACTATATTTGTATACATGTAGCCCTTTACAATGGTTTGTTTTTTGCATCGAGTCACAATAACAACAGTTTTCAAACCAGAAGGCCAAAAGTATCAAAAAACTATAAAAAATTCCAAAAATGTGCAACTATAAATACGGGATATGATGTAAAGAAATAGCACAGTCAATCAGAGATGCCAGCTATACCCAGCTACCATCTAAGCTAATCAGGGATGAGGTGGCTGGAGATAAGAGGAGAGGTTCACTCAGTTCACTTGTTTGTGTACTATTGTTGGGCCATTATTCTACAGTGTTAATTTGTGTTTTAATTAAAAATTGTTGATTAAATTAATAAAATAAGAGCCTCCATGTCTAGTAAGAGAAGTGCAGTAAAGCCAAGTGAATGTGAAAATGTTGCTAAAAAGCCAAGTAGATCTATCATGTTGGAAAAAAAATGGTGGTAATTCGTAGAATGGAAGATGATCAGACATATCCTAATGTATGTAGAAGTATGAAATGGTCTCCATTGACTGAGTACCATAATGGAAAATGCAGATAAAATAAAATTAATGCAACATGTTACGACAGTAAGTGCGGTGCAAGTGAGTTATAGCAGCAGTAAACTTTTAGAAAAATGGAGGAATTATTGTCATTGTGAGTGGATGACTTAAATAAAAAAAAAAACATTCTGTTGACTCAAGTTGTTTATTACTGATAAGGCAAAGTCAATTTTTGAAGTTCTTAAGAAATAATGGGTGGTGAAGAGATATTTTTAGGTAACAAGGAATGGTTTGTGTGATTTAAATCTCAAAGTAAGTGTGAAATTAAGTGGCAAGGCGGAAGTGCAGATGCTGAGGCAGCTGCAGCATTTCCTGCAGGGTTTCAAGCCATTGTAGAGGAGGGAAATTGTCCTCCTGATCTCATTTGCATGATGACAAGACCGAGCTTTATTGGAAAAAATTATCATTACAAACTTTCATTGCCCATGAAGAGCAATCTGCACCAGGTTTCAAGGCTGCAAAAGACAGGCAACACTTCTTTTTTTTTTTTTTTTTTATGTAAACCCCAAACACGAGAGGTGTTAGAACCTATAGTACTCAGTACCGTGCTTGGGTTGGAGGTTGAGAAAAGGAAAGAAGATATTTATTGCCATTGGACTTGAACTTCTGTAGACTGTAAATTTTCAGGAAATGTAATTTTCAAGAAATACATATGAAGGAATGTTGTTCCAGAAAACAGCAGTTGAATGAATAAACGAGGAAGATGAAAAGTTGGTTCTGTGAGTTTGAAGTTGGACAGTAAATGGATGTTGGCTGGTGGCGGCACGTGTTTGGACTGTTTTGAAAGAGAAAGCAGGAATTATAGAAGCTAATTCAGAAGAACAGTGCCCATGAAAGTATCTGTAGAAGAGGCATGCAGCAGAAACAGTACGTCTATGAGACAGCGAGTGCAGAGACTCTGTTAGAGATGAGTCATTAATTAACTTAACTGCCCTCTTCTGAATGGAATCAAGAAGCCTGAGAGAGGTTTTGGGGGCACCGCCCCAGATGTAGGAACAATATTCCATGGCAGGGCGGATTTGCGATTTATACAGAGTGAGCAGCTGTTTGGAAGAAAAGTAACGCCGAGAGCAAAAGAGAAAACCAAGTTTTTTAGATGCAGAAGAAGCAATATTTGTAATGTGCTTGTGCCAAGAGAGATTAGCAGTCAGGGTAATCCCCAAAAGAGATATATCATTTTGCCTAGAAATCAAAGTGTCACTAAAGATAAGCACAGGAGTAGAAGAATCCTTTTTGCGAGATATAAGACAAGAATGAGTTTTAGAAGGGTTGAAATCAACTAAGTTGTCTTTGCCCCACTGGAGAATTACCTGAAGATCGGCATTTAAGGAATTGGTAGCAGATTTTCGAGAAGTTGAAGCTGATTGAGCAGGACAAGGTTTCTCAAAATGGAAAGTGGAATGCAATGTGCTATCATCAGCAAAACTATGGATAGGATTTCCAGTCAATGGAAGAAGGTCAATAATATACAAGAGGAAAAGATTGGGGGAAAGAACTGAACCTTGGGGGACACTGGCATTAGTGGAGACATTAGAAGACAGAGAGCCATCTACCATCACCCTCAGTGAGCGATCAGAGAGAAAACTGGATAACCAATTACTAAAAACAGTTGGCAAACCATAAGATGGAAGCTTGTTTAGAAGACCTTTATGCCAAACACGATCGAAAGCCTTTGAGATGTCAAGAGCAACTACTTGTGTTTCAACGAACCTTTCCATTGAATTAGTCCATAAATGGGTAACATAAGCCAGAATATCACCAGTGGTTCGACACTGATGGAATCCATACTGGTGATCGTTAATCAGACGGAAGGTTTCTAGGTAGTTTAAAATTTGGCGGTTAATTGATTTCTCCATTACTTTAGAAAGAGTAGAAGTAATTGCAATGCGACGATAATTGGATGGGAGCGATTTGTCACCCTTTTTAGGAACTGGCTGGATATGAGCAAATTTCCAAGGAGAAGGAAAAACACCTTTGGAATAAGAAAGTGAAAAAAGGCAGCAAAGAATAGCAGTAAGTTCAGGAGCACAGGTTTTGAGAACAAGTGGAGAAATACCATCGGGACCTGGAGCTTTCTTAGCATCAAGATTCGTCAAAATCCTTCTGACATCCTTTTGACGGAAGACCACAGGAGGCATCGAATGGAGCATGTTGGGAATAGTGGGAGGTGTTTTACCAAGATCATTAATGCATGAGTTGAAAGAAAAATGGGATGCTAGCAGACCAGCTTTAACCTTGGCTGAAGTGACAACAGAACCATCTGGTTTGGACAGAGATGGGAGCAGAGATGGGCAAAAGTTGTGGCCAATAGCTTTGGCAAGAGACCAGAATGCTCGGCTACCATTAGGGCAAGAAGCAAGTTTTCTACTCTTAGCCTGTTCAAACTCTAGTTTGGACTGGTTAATAACTGCTTTACAATTGTTGTGAGCTTTGGAGTAGACAGAAAATGAAACTGAGGAATTAGAAACAAGCCAATTACGATATGCAACATTCTTCTCTTGAACAGCCTTAGCACATTTATTGGAAAACCAAGGTTTAGATAAAGGACAAGATTTTAAAGTGGAGTGTGGGATAAAGGATTCCATTCCTGCAAGAATAATTTCACTGACACGATCTGAGCAAACGTTGACATCAGAACTTTTGAAACAGTAATCCGATCAAGGAAAAGAAGAAAAGAAGTCTCGCAGGTCAACCCATTTTGTATTCTTGTAATCAGGAGCGGATTAAGGTCGGTTGAGGCCCCGGGCGCAGAAGAAAATATTGGGCCCCTTAAAAAAAGAGAGAGACAGGGAAAATAAAAATACATGTTAACCATTTTTTAAAATAAATAAAAAATATTATGTACTATTAATGTTTTATTTCCAATAAAATTTGAATATAATATATGTATAATATAATTAATAATAGCATAATAATAATCACAAAGTTTTGAACTAATAGTTGAACATATTAGTTCATTCGTTTAACTGTTAGTTGAACTAATATGTTCAACTAATTTGTTGGGGTTTTGCGTGGGCCCTTCAGAAGTCGGGGCCCAGTGCGCCCGCCGTTAAATCCACCTCTGCTTGTAATGCCAAACAACACCAGGTTCGGAATAGCCATGAGATAAAGGTTCCATTGGAGAAGCGACAATCACCAAGTTGTGATCTGAAGTGCCTAAAGGACCTCTTACTTCGACCGTGTACTTAGAAGGGTTGTTTGTGAGAAAAAGATCAAGCGTATTGGCTGTATGATTAGGATTTCCGGTATTCTTGTAGGTAAATGAACAATCTGTGCAAGTTCATTAGTAATTGCAAAAGCCTTAGCATCTCGACCAGCTGGGTCGGTGTAACTAGAAAACGGAAGCCAGCTGGAGTTGTGAACATTAAAATCACCAAGGAAAATTACCTCACTGTTAGGAAAGTTGGACTGGAGAAAGTCAAGTTGATAAGAGAGGAAGTCAAAGCGCTCCAAGTGATTAGTGGAGTTGGGAGAACGGTACAGACAACAGATGAATTTGACACAATGAGGTAGAGAGATTTTAAGCCCGAGAAGTTCAAAGAGAGGAGATTCCAAATTGCCAAGTCTCTGACAGGGAATATCAGAATATACATATGCACAAGTACCACCTCTGAGGGGAAAAGAATCATACAGTGAATAATTTGGGCATCTGAGATGAGCAGTAGTTGAATCAACCGATAACTGAGATTCTGTCAGAAAAAGTACAGGGGTTTGGCAGACTGCAAGTGGAAATGGACATCGTTGAGATTAGAATTGAGACCACGTATATTTGTGAAATGAATTAGGAAGTGCTGCTGGGTGCAAATGTCTCTGCACTTTAAAATTAAAACCAATGTTAATGTAACTTTCACAGACACCATGTACTCTCAAGGGCCTAAACAAAGCCATGTTGCCAGTTTACCGTAAATGGAACAAGGGGACCTGGGTGACACAAGAAATCTTCTTGAATTGGTACACAAACTATTTTTGCCCTACTGTGCTCTGTTTTTGTTAAGAGAACGAGTTAGAGTATTAGTATTAGTAATGGCCGCATGGTGTAAGAAAGCCTATGGCTTAAGCTGCACCAGCCAAAAAAAAAAAAAAAACCGAATAGAACAATGATAAAAAAAAAAATAATAAATAAATATGTAAATAATAATAATTAATAAAAGAAAAGGAAATTAAACCTATCATCCTATGCACTTCCCTGACCCGAAGGTGCTATCCAGATGACCTTTGAATTTCCCCAAACTGTCAGCCTCTACCACCCATGTAGACAGCTTATTCCAGTAATTTATAACTTGCTGGCTAAAATAAAACTTCCTGCAGTCCAAGCTAAACATTTCCTTCCGTAACTTGAATTTATGTCCCCTAGTTCTAGCATCATTTATAATCTTGAAAATTTCGTCCTCATTCATTTTACTGATGCCTCTCAGAGCCTTAAACACCTAAATCAAATCTCCTCTAAGGTGTCTAGTTTCCAAACTCTGCAACCCACACATATTCGAAGTCTTTCTTCATAAGGGCACCCTTTTGCCGATCTCACCAGGCGAGTGACCCGTCTTTGCACCCTTTCAAGAAGCTTGATGTCTTTTTTTATGTGCAGCCTCCATACTTGAACACAGTATTCCAAGTTTGGTCTAACAAAAGCCTTATATAATGGGATTATCACATCCCTATCTCTACTTGCAAAAGTTTGATAGATCATCAATAGGACACCATGGGCCTTCCTTGCAACCTGTTTACAACACTCAGAGAATTTCATTGAGGCCCCTCCATAGCCAGGTGGGAAGGAGCAGCAGTGCGTAGCACACGCTTCTTGATTAGACCAGGGTTCGAGCCCGTCACCACCAAATACGGAGGGTGCGGAAAGGTCAGGGAATGACCACCGCATTTCCCGGAGCAATATGGCCTTAGTTGCTAATGCTCCTAAAAGCCAAATAAACAAACAACAACAGAATTTCATGTCTGACCATATTGTAACACCCAAGTCACTTTCCTCCAGTACTGGGTTTAGTTGAACTCCACCAAGTGAATAAGTTATTTTGGGATTACTGTTTCCCAGGTGTAATACCTTACACTTTGTTGGATTAAAGCATAGCTGCCATTTTTCTGACTGTTCCTGAAGTCTATCTAGGTCTCTCTGAAGAAGCTCAGCTTGAAAGTGATCATTAACCACTCTACCAATTTTAACATCATCTGCAAATTTAGACATCACGCCCTCTATCCCTTTATCGATGTCGTTTATGAAAATTAAAAACAACAGTTGTCCTAATACTGATCCTTGGGGAACCCCACTTCTTACATCAACCCAATATGAGGAATAGCCATTTATCACAACCCTCTGCCTCCTTCCCTGAAACCATCCTGCTATCCATCTAGGGATTTTCCCAGTGATTCCAACGTGTTCCAGCTTATAAAGCAACTGCTCATGTGGCACTGGGTCAAAAGCTTTCCTGAAATCTAAATAAACAATGTTGAAATTATTCCCTAAATCCAGCTCGTGAGTGGCCCTTTCGAAATAGCGAACCAGATTTGTTAAACATGATTTTCCCTTTACAAAACCATGCTGAGTATCCTTGAGAATTTCAATCCGATCCAAATGATCCTGAATTCCACCCTTGATCATTGCCTCCATGATTTTCCCTACCACTGAAGTCAGACTGACAGGTTGATAATTTCCCACTTCACTCTTAGAGCCACCCTTATGTATGGGAGATACATTGGCACTTTTCCAATCCAAGGGAATCTCCCCAGAGTCTAGTGATGCTCGCATAATTAGCCTCAATGGTTCAATGCACTCACTTGCTGCCTCCCTTAAGATTATAGGGTATATTCCATTAACTCCAGGAGCCTTACTGGCCTGTAGGCTCAAAGGTTTTTTCATGAAATAATCTTGCGAAATTTCAATATCATTAATTACATATTTTTCAAACTTCGCTCCTACAATTTCCCATTGCCACAAAAGGTTTTTCATTTGTAAATATCGATGCAAAATAATTGTTGAGTTCATCTGCAACGGCAGCTGGTGTATTTAATACTATCCCCTTTCCCTTACTTAAAGGTCCGATCTGGTTTGTTCTGCTCTTCTTGGCATTTATATATGTGAAGAATTCCTTATCCCCCCCTCTTTGCTCTGTTTGCTAGTGATTTCTCATAAACTGCCTTTGCCTGTCGAACCTTTTTTGTGGCTCTATTACAGATCATCTTGTAGCTGTTATAGGCTTCAGTACTTTTTATTGCTCTGTAACCTTTCCATGCCACCTTTTCTGCTCAAGTAATGTGGCAACTTCACTACTCATCCAACTTGAAACCCTCCTCGTGGAGTATTTTTTTAATGGTAAATATGCATTCAAGGCATTCAAGCTAGGAGATCCTCACTGTTGAGCTCTGTGAGATTTACTCTGACTGGGAGTGTCAACCAGGGATTTCATCAAAGAAGTGAAATCTCTGGATTACGCTAGTGTTAAAAAAGATCGATGCAGGGGGCCTTACAAAACCCTTCGGTCTAGGCTTCGAACATATCAAAGTAAATGTATAAAATTTTATTTTTTTATTTAATTAAATTTAGTTTCGTTATTTTATACTGTATTACATTTAATTGATTTATATATGCATAAAATTACTGATTTTACATTCATAGCAGTCATTTCAGGGCTTTAAATATAATAATATTTTATTACTTATGTCAATTTTTGAGAGGGGCCTGGAATGTTTCTCATTGACTTACATTATATAATTAGGTTCATTTTACACCAATTTTTTTTGCAACAGTTCCTTCAGGAACGGAACCCTTTCATAAACTGAGGTTTACACATTCAGAATAAAAAAAAACACTTTGGGGTAACTGTGTAGTATAGACTGTTAGGGAATCTCCTGGGTGTTTTGTCAATGATATACAGAAATTTTGACATAAGGGACAAGGGGATAATTATCCCATTGAACAAGGCTACAACTTGAGTACTGCATACACCTATGAAGGCCTCATTTTATGAAGGATGATCTTTTGGAATGAGGGCAGGGGAGAACAACAAGATTGATAAGGGGAACATAAGGGTGCTCTTACCAGAAAATACTTCAGTTCTGCAAATTGCAAGGTCATGATCTGACTGAGGTGTTTAAAGCTTTGGATGGATTAAGCTAAAAGCTAATGGCATCCTTTTTCTTGCTAAGACTGAGGAAACTGTGGAAGGATTTTTGAAGGATAGATGTGTGGAAATTTTCCTTCAATCAGCAGGAAATTGTGGGTACAAACTTCCATCTGGTGTTTCAGAAATGGGTAGTTCAAATGAGTTCAAGGAAGAATTAGACCAACTATTAGAGGGGATGGACAGCTGATACAGGAAGTTTCTTTTTGTTTTTTTTTTTTTTGGCTGATTCTGTATAAGCTTGCTTTCTTGAGCCTGCCACTACTAATACTATTAACAATATAAAATAAACAAAATATGCACATGTGATTGTGCTCAAGTGATACATTTCATAATCTAAATGTAAATGCAGATCCTATCATTGGTACAAAAATGTGTAAATGGAAACTCATCAGATCACATGAATTTCGACTTCTACTGCCTAGTTTGGTTGGAAATGGATCTTTCTTTGCTTGATTTAAAATTTTCATCCACTTGCTGCACACTGGACCTTCTATTCCAACGCACAACTTGTTTTTAATTTTTGCGGTCTCATTCTTCATTAGCATTAGCATTAGCATTAGTAGAGGCATTTGATGCAAGAAAGCAAGCTTATGCAGCATCAGCCAAAAAAAAAAAAAAAAAAAACCCACTTCCACTTCACCCCTCTGTTCGTTCAAAATACCTGTCCAGCTGAGCCTTAAACTTATTTAGGCTATCAACCTCCACCACAAGGGATGGAAGTCTGTTCCACCAACCAACCACCCGCTGGCTAAAGGCAAATTTCCGCACGTCTATTCTACATCTGTCTTTCCTCAATTTGAATTTATGCCCTCTCAGGTGATTTTTCTGAGCTAGAGGAAGAATCCCATCAGCATTGAGCATGCTTAAACCATTCAAGGCTTTATACACCTCTATCAGATCACCTCGCTGGTGCCTAGTCTCCAGACACTGTAATTTGCAAAACTTAAGCCTTTCTTCATAAGAGCACCCCTTTGTTCCATTCACTAATCTTGTTGCCCTTCTCTGTACTTGTTCCAGCAGCTCTACGTCCTTCTTGAAATGAGGCCTCCAGACCTGTATACAGTACTCTAGGTGTGGCCTGACCATCGCCTTATACAATGGAATAATCACCTCCTTATCCCTGCTGGAAAAATTCCTGTATATCATTGACAATACTCCATGAGCTACTCTTGCAGCCCGTCTGCACTGCTCAGAGAACTTCATATCTGCCTGCACAACCACCCCCAAGTCCCTTTCATTCTCTACCACTGTCGTCAGTGTAGTACCACAGAGTTGATACGTTGCTCTGGGGTTGCTGTTTCCCATGTGTAGTACTTTACATTTGTCAATGTTAAACTTCATTTGCCACCTCTCAGCCCATCTGCTCAACCTTTCCAGATCCTGTTGCAGCAGCATAGTGTCAGTAGTGTCCTTGACAACCCTGCCAACCTTTGTATCGTCTGCAAACTTGGACATTAAGCCCGATATACCATCAACAATATCATTTATAAATACAGAAAACAATAATGGACCCAACACTGAGCCCTGAGGGACTCCACTAATAACATCAGTCCACGATGAGCAGTGTCCATTGATTACCACTCTCTGTCTTCTCCCCCTCAACCACCCCTTTATCTATAGCAGCAATTTGCCTCCAATGTCACACTGCTCCAATTTGTGTAGCAGTCTTCCATGTGCAACAGTATCAAAAGCCTTTCTAAGATCCAAGTATATAATATCAAAGTTATTCCCTGCATCCAGTTCTTTTGTGACTGCATCATAGTATCCAATCAAGTTGGTCAGGCAAGACTTCCCCTTAACAAAACCATGCTGTGTCTGAGCTATAACTGAAGTCTTGTCTAAATGATCCTGCAGTGTTTCTTTAACCAGTGCCTCCATTAATTTTCCTGGAACAGAAGTTAAGCTCACAGGTCTATAATTACTTGTGTCAGCCTTTGATCCTCCTTTGTGAATTGGGGTCACATTTGCACATTTCCAGTCTATGGGTACCTCCCCTGAGTCCAAGGAAGCTCTCATAATTATGGCTAAACTTGCTTCAAGTTGAAGACAGTTGCTTCAAGTAGCAACTGTCTCCCACATTTCTTCTTTTTGGGTATTCTTCTTTTGTCTTCCATTCATCGTATACTTTGAGATCGTTGCTTTCCGCACACCAATGATTTTCTTTTTTTTTCAAATGTGACTCCTGTTAAACATGCTCCAACAATAACACCTTTCTCACAATCGGAAAGATCAACTGTCTTCCCCAAGACCAAATCGAATAAGCCCAGAAAAGCATACAATATTTATCTAATACTAAGAAACTTATTAATACATCATGTGACAACATACATTTGCATACCATACATTTAATTATCTACTGATGACATCCTTATGGGTAGCACAAGGATGTCATCAGTACCTTGTGGGTAGCACAAGGATGTGCTACCCACAAGGTTAGTAGAATTGCTGTATTCCCCACCCTGGCTGGATAAGACCTGAGTTCAAGCCCCATCGATGATGAGTTATTTTTATGGGCCTTTTTCACAATGTAGGTGAGTTAGTTGGTTTCAGGTGAGGTTATCATGGTTTTTTTTCCCAGAACTTCAGGAGAAAATTCACCACAGAACACACGCAATTTATAGACGGTAAATTGCGTGTGTCACTAATGTATGTCACAATATGGCTAGTCACTAATGCTCCTAAAACCCTACTATAACAACAACAACATCTACTGATGAAAACTGCAAAAGGTTTTTAATTTTTTGCCCAGTGTGTATGTCTGTGTTCTTTTATCATAATTTCTGTTTCTATGAATGTGTAAATATGAAAAAATAAAAAAAAAACCTTTCATGTTAGGGTCACCCAAATGACCTCATCTATCCATGTGTACTAATTTTATAAATTAGTGTGTGTTCTCTTGTCAATTTGCTGTTTTCCATTTAAAGCCCTTAATAATTCAATCAGATCATCTCCAGATGCTTAGTTTCTAAGTGCTGTAATTTGCAGAACTGAGGTCCCTCATAGTATGAGAGCTTTTTTGTGGCCTTGACTAATCTGGTAGCAATTGTTATTCAAAGCTCTCTCATTATGAATGATGTCTCCAAACCTTGACGAAGCTACAGTTTGGAGTTTCAAAAGTTGGCACAAATTCTGAAGCATAGCTGATTTTGGAATCAGAAGTTCACCTGTAAAGATTGGAATGCAGTCACAGTTTCCACTAAATTGCGTGGATGATTGAAACTGTAATTTGTTTACTGATACATGTTTAGAAATGTTTATACCCATCTTATGATTGGTGAAGCCATCTCATATTTTCATCTGTAACACCAGTGAAATATGGTGAGTTTCTTTTGTCAACAAAACAATGCACTTGCCCAATTACAGTAGCTTTCTTAATCAGATATTAGCAACACCTGGAAGGGAAAATAAAAATCAGTAATTATTAGTGTTGCCAGATGACCTCATGAGAAAAACCAGATGGCTATCAGATTCACATATCTGGAACATCTGAATTTGTTAATCAGAAACTTATGGTTTCATATATTCAGGTAATTTTCTTCCATTGTTTTGGTGGATGGTTTCCATAAAAATCGTGGATACACACAATTAAAGTTGGAGAGGCAAGAAACATTCTCATTGAAAGGGATAGATTATATGAGAGATGATAATTTAATTCTCAGACTAGTGCAAGATCTTATCTTAATTGTCATCATCTGAACCTTCTGTGGATCTCTCTCTCTCTCTCTCTCTTTCTAAAAATAGTCCCCTTTGAGCTTTACACACTTTCGCACCCACGGTCATACTCATACATTTAATGCTTCTTGCATGCCATTTTTTGAAAGACTGCGAAGTACTTCTGCTGTGGCTCTGCAAGCATCGTTGTGCTGGATGTGAAACATTTGCCCTTCAGAGCCTTCTTTGGATTTGGAAACAGGAAAAAATCACATAGAGCTAAGTGCAGTAAGTAAGGGGGGGATGTGGCAGAACCTCGGCACCTGTGGCAGTGATCACTGCCTGCACTATATTAGCCATATGGGGCCTGGCATTGTCTTGATGGAGAAACCACTTCACACCAGAAAGTTTGGTCACACAGGAATATGGCCGTCCTACCAAGATAATCATTACTATATGCTTCATTCATCTCTTTAACTGTTTCCGATGCACATAAACCCCATCTGACACAATAACGAATCACATATTGCTATTCAGTCTGTATGTCCGACATGATACTCGCTTCAAAACAATCAGTGACACACAGTTAAAAAAACTCTCATCACATAACACTAGCTCAACAAGCACTGGTATGTGCAAATGGAGTCTGCTCAATAGCGATCAGGGAGAGCACCTGTAGCAGCAGTTATGGAAATTTTGTACAATAAACATAAAATTTTGCACCAGTACATGAATTAAATGATTGCCCCTCATTGTAAAATATTGGTATTAATGGTCTTTCTCCCCCCACCCCAGTGTGCACATGACTGTAAGTGTATTATGTCTGTAGAAGTGTGTGTGTGGTGTATGTACGCTGGCCGGTTTGGATGTTTCACAGGCTATAAAACCAGGAACAACTCTCAGGTGAACCCTTCACTCAGAAGCAAATCCAGGCACAGCTAATAGGGCTTGAGCTCTTGAACTCCTCAAGTCCAGGGGCTTCAAATACTTAACTTGTATTTTTTTTTTTGGGTTAGAAAATGTTTTTTATTTATTATTTACAATACATACGGACACTGTTAACTTTCGAATTTTTAAATGATTACCAGTTATTACGACCTTGAAATCTAGACAGTATAGGCTGACCCTTTAATTGACCAATTATATTATTCAGGAACGACCACATTGATTTAATTGACTGTGCCATGCATATCATACTAATACCTAAAAGGAGCCCACTAAGAACACCAGCCCTGGGTTCCCATTATATTATTATTCAGTAATGACCACGTTGATTTAATTGACTGTACCATGCATATCATACTAATACCTAAAAGGGACCCTGAGTCCCCAAGAACCTAAATGTCCCTGCCTACACTGCCTGAGATCAGCTAATTGCAGCCTTGAATAAAGACGACTTCAGAAATTTCCTCAATTGTTGACAGGAATCAAACCTAGACCTTTCCAAACAAGAGGCAGGTGGTGATATGTTACACTGATACATCATCATGAAAGGTTAAGCAGATTACAGTAAGAAATTGAAATCTAAAATATAATGGAAATAAATTGAACAGACTGAAGGCAACAATTTGTGTATTGAATCTGCAGGAAGTAACCTCTGTTTAATTTAAATCTGTTGGTCGTTAGATTATTATTTTGAACGAAGTTTCAATTTAGTTCTATTTAAAACTTTGTTCAAAATAATAATCTAATGACCAACAGATTTAAATTAAACAGAGGTTACTCCTGCAGATTCAATGCACAAATTAGTACATTCATCTCTCTACAGAAATTATTTAAACAGTTCAAACATTATTTTTAAGACTATATTAGAATAATGAACACTAAAGAACTTACCACAGCAACAATGGTTGCAAAATTTATTAACACTAATTAAAACAACTATAATGAAAACTGAATGTAACTAAAATTAAACTAGGAAACTTATGAAGATAATAAAACTTTAATTAATTAGAAAATACCAGACATTTACACATCCAGTATTTTCTCAATTTGTTTACCGGACTGCCAGGGCCAAAACCTGGCAATCCTAATAATACTGATTATGAAACTTGATAACATTTTACATTCAGTAATGAAATTTACACATCTATCTTCATTTGTTCTGGAATTATTAAACTTTGAATTATTGATATTCGAAGTTTAATAATTCCAGAACAAATGAAGATAGTTTTGAAGGTTTGTCTGTTTAGATAAACAGTTAACTATTACTGAGAATGGCTAAATTGGCCAAGATGTGAAAATACCAAGGAAGGATTAAGTTCTTCAAATTTCAGTGTTGAGAGACTAGGCACCTGCGAGGTGATCTGATTGTGGTGCATAAGGTTTGAGCAGGCTCAATGCTGATGGGATTCTACCTCTTGCTCAGATTACCCAACTGAGGGGGCATAAATGCAAATTGAGGACAGAATAGAGGTGTGGAAATTTCCCTTTAGCTAGTTGATTGCTGGAACAAATTTCCATCTGTGGTTGTGGAAGTTGATGGCTTAAATAAATTCAAGGAAGAACTGGACAAACTTTTGTAGCAAATGGATGGGTGAAATGGGAAGTGTTTCGGCTGATGCTATATAAGCATGTTTTCTTTCATCATATGCCTCTATTAATGCTAATGCTAATACATTAATGAGGATGTATTAGCATTAATGCTAATGCTAATACATCCTCAAGACGCCTGGTCAGCGTGAAGAGGAAAAGACCAAACCCTCCAGCAATGAGAGTGCAACAATACAAATGGCCCTCAGTCCCCAGCAGCTTTCACTCTCCCTCTTACGGCAGAGAGAGGATCAGAGTGGAAGCAGAGGGTGCTAAGAATCTCTGGGTACAACCAGGCTGCCATGCACGGAAATTGAACTTGGCCTGTTATAACATACGATCACTCATCGGTGAAGACAGGATATTAGAGCTGGAAAAGGAATTAGAAAATGTGAATTGGAATATCATCGGTTTGGCTGAAACAAGAAGAAGAAATGAATCACTTATAAGTTTATCAAGTGGAAATCTGTTGTACACCAATGGAAACAGTGAAAGGAGTGAAGGTGGAGTTGGGTTTCTGGTCCATAAAGATTTTAAAAACGACATTTTGGAATTCCAAAAGTACATCACCAAAGGTGTCAAGACTAATACTCAAGATTTCTAAGAGGTACAAGCTAAAGATTATAATGATTTATGCGCCAACATCGAGCCATGATGATGAAGAGGTTGAAGAAATGTACACTGAAATTGAGAGTCTTCTAGATGAGCAGAAAACCCACTACACTATTATTATGGGGGACTTCAATGCTAAGGTTGGAAAAAGGCAAAACAGCGCAGAAAGAGGAACTATAGGAAATTTTGGAATTGGTGAAAGAAATAAAAGAGGTGAAAGACTTGTGGAATTTGCAGAATCCCAAGGAATGTCAGTAATGAACACTTTTTTTCAAGAAAAGGGTGAACAGAAAGTGGACATGGAAGAGTCCAAATGGATTAACAACTAATGAAATCGACTTCATCCTCACTAACAGAAGATATATTGTGAATGATGTTACCGTCCTGAATAAGGTAAATGTTGGAAGTGATCACAGAATGGTAAGATGTACACTTGATATAGATGTAGGAAAGGAAAGGAAAAAAACTGACTCGAGTAAATAATACAAAGGTCTTTGAAATAGCAGAGGAGGAGAAAAAGCAATATGTACTGGAACTTAAGAACAAGTTTGAGCTTCTGCAGACTGCTCAGGACCAAGATATCGACGAGGAATATTACAACTTTCTGAAAGTGATAAAGCCCAAGAAACCTATAGGGAAACAGAAATCCAAAGAAGAAAAAATTAGTCAAGAAACACTTGTCATGATGAACCAAAGACGACAAATGAAGAGCAAGAAAAACACTGACAGGGAGAAAATTGAGTATACTGAGTTATGCAAAGCCATTAGAAAGAGACTCAGAGAGGACATAAGAAGATTTAACACAAGAAAAGTAGAACAAGCATTAAGGGAAAACAAAGGATTTAAATCAGCAGCCATGAGCAGTAATACAGAAAGACAAATGATACTGAAACTGAAGAATAGCGATGGTGTACTTATAAACAGCAGAGAAGGCATAATTCAAATAGCAGAAGACTACTATAGAGAATTATACAAGGAGCAAGGGAATGATACCAGCAGTGGGGAAGATGGATTGCAAAGTAGCAACACATATGACATACCCGATATTCTTCCTGATGAGGTAGAACATGCATTGAAGAAAATGAAGAATCGGAAAGCCCCGGGGGAAGATGAAGTTACTGTAGAGTTGTTAAAATTGGGAGGAAGAGACATAACACAAAAACTGGCAAGGCTCTTCACAAAGTGCATTAGAAAAGGTGTGATGCCTAAGCAGTGGAATAATGCAATCATAGTTTTGCTGCATAAGAAAGGAGATAAATCAGAAATTGGAAATTATAGACCAATTAGCTTGTTATCCCATATCTACAAGTTGTTCTCAAGGGTCATTACTAACAGATTAGAAAGAATACTTGATGAGAATCAACTGAAAGAGCAAGCTGGCTTTAGGACAGGATTCTCAACTATGGATCACCTTCACGTAATATCACAGCTAATGGAGAAAGCAAATGAATATAAAATACCATTATGCCTGGCATTTGTGGATTATGAAAAGGCATTTGACTCCATACAGCATAAGGCAATGTTTTGGGCACTGGAAAGACAAGGCATAGATACTCCATATATTATGATTTTGAAGAAAATATATGAGTGCTACATCCTTTATTAGACTAGACAAAGACAGTAGCAAATTTAAAATCGAGAAAGGAGTTCGACAAGGAGACACAATATCTCCGAAGCTGTTTACTGCTGCCCTTGAGGAAGCTTTCAGAAGATTAGACTGGTCGCAGAAAGGAGTCAATGTGAACGGAGAGTACCTAAACCATTTACGATTTGCAGATGACATTGTGGTCATAAGCCACAATCCCAAAGAATTAGAGGAAAATCTTAATCAGTTATGCACAGTTAGTAAGGATTTTGGACTAAAGATGAATATGGCTAAAACAAAAGTAATGATGAACAAGTATGCCACGGAAAGGAAAATAATGATTGAAGGAGCAGTAATTGAAAAGGTGGAGTCATATACTTATCTGGGACAAGTTATTAGCTGTAATAATGATAAATGGCTGGAAGTCAAGAGAAGAATAAATTTTGGATGGATAGCATTCAGGAAATATAGTCACATACTGAAGAGCAATATCCCAGTTTGTCTGAAACGTAAAATAATGAATCAATGTATACTCCCCACCATGACTTATGGAAGTGAAACTTGGGCACTCACCAAAAGAATGGAAGAGAAGCTAAGAACTACACAGCGAAGAATGGAATGAATTATATTGGGAATCAGACTGTTAGATAAGAAGAGAAACACATGGATTAGGCAGCAAACTCAAGTAAAGGACATTCTTATCAAAACTAAAGAACTAAAATGGTCTTGGGCAGGACACATAGCTCGAAGACATGATGACAGATTCACTAAGAAAATAACATAAGCACTGCGAAAGCAAAAATAAGAGTAGGAGTGTGTTATAGGCCTAATGACTCGAATGAGTACAATGAACAATTGTACAGAGAAATAGAGTGGGTCAGTAAATCAGAATGTCTTATAATGGGGGATTTTAACTTCCCAGATATTGACTGGAACTTGTGGGTTGGTCACTCACACACTAGTCAGACTTTTGTGGATTTATTGGATGATTGTTTTCTGCAGCAGCATGTTCGAGAGGCAACCAGAGAAAGTAATACTCTTGATCTGGTTATCAGCAGTGATCATTCGTGTATTAAGAATTTGCAGATAAAGGAACCACTAGGTGGCAGTGATCACAGTGTGCTGAAGTGGGATTTACTCAAAGAGGTAACTACCGTCAGGGGTAAAGGAAAGGGTTTTTGCTTCTGTAAAGGGGAGTACAGTGGTCTCAGACAGTTTTTAAATTCTGTACAGTGGGATCAACTGACGATGTTACAAAATGTAAATTCTAAGTGGGAAGCATTCAAGGAATTAATCGTGGAAGCTACTAGACTTTTCATACCGATGAAGAAATATTGTTCAAGGTTTAGGCCTAAATGGTTATCAAATGAACTAATGAGACTCGTGTCAGAGAAGCAAAATGCATGGGATGCATATAAATTATCAGGCGACGCAGAAGCCTGTAGCAGATATAAGCTAGTCTGTAATCAGGTCACAAAGGAGGTTCGGCAGGCAAAGGCGGATTACGAGAAATCTTTGGCAAAAGATGCTAAGAAAAACAGCAAGGATTTCTTTACTTATATAAACTCTAAAAGGAAGGGGATGAATATGATTGGTCCTCTTGACATCGATGGTTCGACTGTTGATGATCCTGCTCAGATAGCAAACAAACTGAATGAGTATTTTGCATCTACATTCACACGTGAGGAATTATTACAGTTTGAAAATGGAAGAAGGTTATCAAATTGTAGCAGTGTGCTTAATGATTTTGTAATAACTGAGAGCAAAGTGGAGGAGAAATTGTTGAAGTTAAACATAAGAAAGGCACCTGGGGTGGATGGGATCTATCCAATTATATTAAAGGAGGCGGAAAAGCAACTAAGCAAACCCTTAGCCTTAATTATGAGAGCATCCTTGGATTCAGGGGAGGTTCCCACGGACTGGAGATGTGCAAATGTATCCCCAATTCACAAAGGAGGTTCGAAGGGTGACACGAGTAATTACAGACCAGTTAGTTTAACTTCTGTTCCGGGTAAAATAATGGAGTCACTGGTTAAAGATGCATTGCAGGATCATCTAGACAAGACTGCAGCAATAATTCAGACACAGCATGGGTTTGTTAAGGGAAAGTCTTGTCTGACAAATTTGATTGGTTATTATGATGTGGTCACAAAGGAACCGGATGCAAAAAATAATTTTGATATCATATACTTGGATTTCAGGAAAGCTTTTGACACTGTTGCGCATGGAAGACTACTGTACAAATTGGAGCAGAATGGTATTAAGGGTAAGTTGCTACAATGGATAAAAGGATGGTTAAGTGGGAGAAGACAGAGGGTGGTAATCAATGGGAGCTGCTCTTCGTGGACTAATGTTATTAGTGGAGTCCCACAGGGTTCGGTGTTGGGTCCACTGTTGTTTTGTATATTTATCAATGATATTGATGAAGGTATATCAGGCTTAATGTCGAAGTTTGCAGATGACACGAAGGTTGGCAGGGTTGTTAATGACAGTAATGGCAGTGTGCTACTGCAACAGGATCTAGATAATTTGGGCAGATGGGCTAAGAAGTGGCAACTGAAGTTTAACCTTGACAAATGCAAAGTACTGCATATGGGTAGAAGTAACCCCAGAGAAACGTACCAACTGTGTGGTACTACACTTAAGGTGGTAGAAAATGAAAAAGACCTGGGAGTAATTGTGCAGTCAGATATGAAATTTTCTGAGCAATGTAGACAGGCTGCTAGGGCAGGTCATGGGGTTTTGTCAATGATATATAGGAATTTTGCTAGCAGGGAAAAGGAGGTGATTGTCCCTCTGTATAAGGCAATGGTCAGGCCACGCCTTGAGTACTGCGTACAGGTCTGGAGGCTTCATTTTAGGAAGGATGTAGATTTGCTTGAGCGTGTACAGAGAAGAGCAACACGATTGGTGAGGGGAATGAAGGGATCCTCTTACCAAGAGAGGCTTAAGTTCTGCAAATTGCAGTGGCTGGAGACTAGGCACCTGCGCGGTGATCTGATTGAGGTCTTAAGGCCTTGAATGGGTTGAGCACGCTGAATTCTGATGGGATCCTCCCACTTGTTCAGAATACGAACCTACGGGGACATAAGTTCAAATTAAGAAAGGATAGATGTAGAATAGATGTGCGGAAATTTGCCTTTAGCCAGCGGGTGGTTAATTGCTGGAACAAACTTCCATCTGTCGTTGTGGAAGTTGATAGGTTAAATAAATTTAAGGAGGAACTGGACAGGCATTTGGAGGGTATGGTGTGATTTTTTTTTTTTTTTTTTTGGCTGATGCTGCATAAGCTCCTACACTTGCTTTCTTGCATCAAGTGCCACTACTACTACTACTACTACTACTACTACTACTACAAAGGCGGAGATGGATAGATGAAATTCATGAGTTTTTGAGTAGTAAATGGATGGCCAGTGCTCAAAACAGAAGGAACTGGAAAGTTGCTGGAGAGGCCTTCATCCTGCAGTGGATTGAAAATGGCTGATGATGATGAATACATTACAGTACTTCGCTACTTCCAAACAGTGTATTTCCATACAAGATATAAGCTATACTACTTTTCTAGCTAACTGGTGTGGGCGTTAATCTGGTTATATGCCAATAACCAGATTAACGCCCACACCAGTTAGCTAGAAACAGGAAACAGGCAGGAAGGTCTCACAGACTTCCAAAGAGGAATAAAAGTCAGTGCAACTTTATCAGATGCTGCAGGAGGGTGCTGAGGACCTTGCCTACAAATAGGAAAGCGGGGAATTTGCATACAGCAATATATTTTCATACGTAATTTTTACTAACACGGATATAAAGAAAAGTTGATATTGAAAATAAAAAATTATTCTATTAAAATTTAAAAACCATCATACCTTTCTGTGTAGGAAACATATGTCCCATACCCTTTATAGCAATCAGAAAAATGAATGAATGTTTAATGTGAAACATTTTTGAAATTATCATTATTAGCCTTTTCTGAACTGTTAGCATTAGTAGAGGCATACGATGCAAGAAAGCAAGCTTATGCAGCATCACCCAAAAAAAAAAAAAAAAAAAACCTCCCATTTCATCCCTCCATTTGTTCCAAATGCCTGTCCAGCTCAGCCTTAAATTTATTTAGGCTATCAACTTCCACAACAAAAGACGGAAGTCTGTTCCACAAATCAACTACCTACTGGCTAAAGGCAAATTTCCACAAATCTATTCTACAACTGTCTTTCCTCAATTTGAAACTGTGCCCCCTCAGGTTCTTAATCTGAGCAAGAGGAAGAATCCCATCAGCATTCAGCTTGCTCAACCCATTCAAGGCCTTATACACCTCAATCACATCACCTTGCTGGTGCCTACTCTCCAGGCACTGCAATTTGCAGAACTTGAGCCTTTCTTGGTAAGAGCACCCCTTTGTTACCCTCACCAATCTTGTTGCCTTTCTTTGTACTCGTTCTAGCAACTCTACATCCTTTCTAAAATGAGGCCTCAAGACCTGTACACAGTACTCTAGGTGTGGCCTGACCATTGCCTTGTATAATGGGATTATCACCTCCCTGTCCCTGCTAGCAAAATTCCTATATATCATTGAGAAGACTCCATGGTCTGCCCTGGCAGCCCATCTGCACTGCTCGGCGAACTTCATATTTGGCTGCACAATTACCCCAGGTCTTTTTCACTTTCCACTTCCCTGAGTGTAGTACCACCCAGTTGGTATGTTTCTCTTCGGTTATTGCTACCCATATGCAGTACTTTGCATTTGTCAATGTTACCCAACCTTTGGGGTTAAAGGGCTATATTCCCATCCCCATGTTCTTGTTAAAAAATGAAAAAGTGAAGGAATCATTAATGTTCTTCATTTTTAAAATTATCATATAATCAAAGGTTTTAAGCTGTGGTCCTGGGGTAATATATGTGGAGGAAAATTTGCACATTGCGAGGTAAAAACCGTATGTTCCTACAAAAAAATGGACAACCCATTTTTAGTTGCTACACTGATATATCAGCTGCAATAAAAACAGTAGTGAACTCTTCTGGCCTCGGGGCCATCCAGAGTAAGGGCAAGTTACTGCTATGGATAAAGGGTTGGTTTTGTGACAGAAGACAAAGAGTAGTTACCAATGAACACTGCTCATCGTGGACTAATGTTATTAATGGAGTTCCCCAGGGTTCAGTGCTGGGCCAACTGTTATTTACAATATTTATCAATGATATTGATGAAGGTAAATCAAGGCTTAATATCTAAGTTTGCAGATGATACAAAGATTGGCAGGGTGGTTAGCGACAGCAATGAAGGTATATTGCTGCAAGAAGATCTAGGAAATTTAGCAAGAGGGCTCGCAAATGGCAAATGAAATTTAACATTCACAAATGCAAGGTACTGTATATGAGTAGCAGTAATACAAGAATAACGAATCAACTGTGTGGTATTACACTTAGCTACAGAAAAATTTAGTGAAATTTCGAAAAATTTAGTGAAAAATGAAAATGACTCTGTTGTAATTGTGCATTTTGATATGAAGTTCTTTGAACAGTGCAGATAGGCTGATAGGACAACTCATGGGTTTTGACAATGATATATAGGAATTTTGCTAGCATGGATAAGGAGGTAATTATCCTATTGTGTAAGGTATACTCAAGATGAGGCATTGTTAGGCCTCATCTTGAGTATTGCATACAGGTCTGGAGGCCTCAGTTTAGGAAGGATGGAGGGCTGCTGGAACGTGTTGCAGGCGCTTAATCTCCTGGAAGCATCTGAAGATTAGGCACCTGTGACATGATGTTATCGGGGTGTTTTAGGCTTTGAATGGTTTGAGTGAGCTAAATGTCAATAGCATTCTTCTTGCTGCTACTACACATGAGGGAGCATAAATGTAAGTTGAGGAAGGATGTTTGCAGGATAAATGTGCAGAAGTTAGCCTTCAGCCAGAGGGTGGTTGATTGTTGGAACAGGCTCCAATGCATATTATGGAAATGAATGGTTTGAATAAGTTCAAGAGAGCACTAGACAAATTTTTTTTTGATTTTCTGATGCTATATATATATATATATATAAGCTTGTTTTCTTGCATTGTTAGCCATTGCTACTACTACTAGTAGTACTACTGCCCTGTTCAGTGTTGTCAATTTAGCAGTTTTCCTGCTAGTTTTAGCAGAATTGCTTCAGGTTTGGTGGATTAAAATATGTAATAGCGGATAGTGGATTTTTTAGCGGAAAGAGTATAAATGTAAAAATTTTAAATATGTTTAGCATTTTATATATTTTGGCAATGTAACATTTAAATTAAGAAATATTTATTTAACAATATAAATATTTCATAATTGAAATGTTTTATTGATATAGTAGGGATATCTTATTTCATAGTTTTTTTTTATAAAGCGAAAAATCAGTTTTATATTATTCAGGTATTCCCCTGAGGGGACCCCAACAATTTCAATATGTAGTTACACTCGTGTATTTTGAAAGTTTAAATTTTTTTGTATTTTGAAAGTTTCAATTGAAACTTTCAAAATACAAAAAAATTTACCTTTCTAATTTATTTATTTCTAAAATAAGGTAATTAAGTAATTTTTCTTTAGAAAATTTTCTTCTAAATAGAAACTCATATAGATAACCTCCAATAGACTATCCTGTGTTCCAAATTGGTATTTTTATTTTCTTTTGGCATGTAACCAAGTGTTTTTAATATTTTGAGTATGAGCACTTGAATCATCTGGAGAAACAAAATTATAGCGATGAATAACCTCATCATGGGTATAATTAATGTCTCGGTAGAGATCTTTATATGCAGACCATCCATCACCAATGATTCTTGTACCTGTCAAAATATTCTCTCTTTATAATTGATAATAGAGTTGTTTTATCTCTATATTCTACCGGAAATAAAAAACATCATTTGGTATTTCTTTCGAATGCATCAAAAACCCATTGTGTTCCTATTAGTCATCCTCTATTATATTTTCTTTTGAAAAATGCTGATTCATCAATTTCAACTTCGACAGGTATTCCATTGTCTGAAACTCCCCCAAGTTAACTATCTGAATCAATTATTGATATCATGCAGATCTCCCTCAGATCTTTGCATTTTTCAATAACAGTGTTTTTATTGATATTTAAATCAAGAGCAATGCGATCTTGAGACCAATCTTGGGACCAGAAGTATAGAAATAACAAATTTTGAGATAATGATGATCTACTATCATCAAAAAGTGATTTATGTCTAATACTCTTTGTTTTATGGAAAGGTTTCTTACAACCCCATCTAAACATATCAGTTTTACATTTACTTTTTGTAAGCCGTATTTCAAGATTGCAAACTTCACAAAAAGCTGTATTTTGCAAAGCGTGATTTTTCGCCAACCAAGAAATCAAGTGATCAATATTGCCACTGCATAAATTCATCAATTCTGTTAAACGGTAGTTGTTATTTTTGACTTCTTACATCTGGTGAGTATGGGCTTGGCACACCCAGGGTCCTGAGCTGGATATCATCGTTCTTTTCTTTCTTGGTGATTCCTTTCTACTCTCTCTTTCTCTCTCTCTCTCTCTCTCTCAGGGTAACTCGGAAATTTTTTTTGGCCAGCATAAGCCTCAGGCTTCCTTGCACTATATGGCTAATAATAATAATAATAATAATAATAATAAAAAAGAAAGTGTACCATACTACAAGTACGAACCCCAGGCAGTACTAGAGACCCCGATCCCATCATATCCTTACCGGAATCGTAAGAGCCGTATTACTTGCTTGGTCTGAGTGTTTCAGGGCATTCGACTTGCTGAGAGAGGGCAGCTCGAGCCCAGTCGGAGATTGATATGTTGGAACAGTAACATCAGTTTGCGTGGCTATTGTTTGATGTTTTTTTGCAATACTGGCATAGGTACGGTTAGTTATACTTGGTGCAATTAATTTTCTTGCTTCCTGATAACTAATTTTGTTTTCAACTTTATATTTTACAATTTTTTTCTCCATTTTCACCTCTCACGTATCTTAGAGTAAGCAGGATGGTTACCTTTGCAGTTGGGACAGGTCATTTCTTTCGCTGAACAATCATTTTGATTGTGATCGGAGGATCCACAGTTGGGACAAGCTGGGTTATCTCTGCATTTATAGCATCTCAACGGATTAGGAATATAAGGAGAAATGTGACAAAGTAGATATCCTGCTTTTACTGATGAGGGTAGATTTGGACTGTTAAAAGTGAGAATGATATTTCTGGTGGGTGTAAGTATATTGTCTCTTTTAGTCATAATTCTTTTGAGTAATTACATTTTGTTCCTGAAGCTCTTCTTTAATTTCTTCCTCCATCACATTCAAAAGGACCCAACTAGATATTACACCCTTTGATGTATTTAGGGTTGCATGGGGAGTTATTTTCACTGGAATTTTAGCAAAGTTTGTCATTTGTAAGATTTTTCAGAATGCCTGTGGTTGACAGTTTCTACAAGTAAGTCCCCTGATTGCAGCTCTTAACCGTCTTGGGAGACCTTGCAATACTTTCCAGGTGTTTTTGGATTATAAAGGGGGATAGCTTACTAAGAGGCTGTTCTGATAATGAGTGCATTATTAAGAATTTTGAAGAAATTCTTAATAATGCACTCTATTAAAGAAAAGAATTTGGAAAATTAAATGCCTAGTGCATTTAATTTTCCAAATTATTAAGAATGCAGGAAACTCGGTCGCAGAGGAAATGGTTTTTATCCTCTTTGGTTGTGACGAGTCGTGCTCATTTTCTGTCTCTGGCCGACAGCCTGTCGGTTCTAAAGATGGAAACATACAGTATTGTGTTCCCTGTTGGCTCCTTTTTGCCCTTGGCAGATGAACTTTTCTGCCAAGGTTACCAGCCCCGCCACAGGGAGGCAGGAGCAGTGCCTGATGTGACCAAGCGAAATTAGTAGGAGTTAGTCTATTAAATATGAAATATAAAGAAAGGTTACTTTCCTTCCTTGCTCTCTACCAGTACTTTTGATACAAGGGCTGCTATTAAAGAAAAGGATTTCTTAAGGAGAGGAATGTAAAAGAGAACTAGAATTCGCCTTTTAGAAAATCGCAGTGAAAGCACATTTCCATTCCATTTTCCATTTAATTGTACACACAATTAATATATAAATATATATACAATACTTAAAAAAGATATATATACAATTTTATATACATTAACATTTCATTACACATATATAAAACATTATATTATATTTGACCTCCTAGTGCACTGCATATGTGTATCTCAGATTCCGTTTGTGTGGTACACTGCGTACGTGTATCCCTTTTGGCTCCTAATCAAAAGCCCATCTCCACCTAGTTCATATGTTTTGCCGTAGAAACTCAACAAATCTAGGCTAAAAACATGTGCAAGGTATTTTACCAATGCCAATATAAAACAGCTACTGCCCGGTGCCCTTCTCTAGGCCTGAGTTTACATTTTGTATTTATTGTTCAGTCACAATCGCTTGGCACCCGGGGCCACCAAAAAAAAAAAAAAGTCCAAAACTATGCCAGAATGACTGACAGAATCAGCCGAGCCGATTGGGATCTCAAACACAGAACCCTGGCACTCATTTACAGAGCAGTGTTTTTACCTGTAATCTCCTATGGTGCTGGCGTATGGTTCCATCGCACAGTCATAGTTAGAAACAGAGGAAAATTAAATAGCATTCAAAGAACAATTTTATTAACAATAACTAGAGCATGCTGTACAGTTAGTATCCCGTCCCTGCAAGTTTTGGCCGGTACCCTACCACTGCACTATGAAATTGTAAAAAAAGGGATATATTATAGACTTAAAAAAGGAATCTCCATGGGTTTCCTAGGCATAATCCAAAACCTTGCCAATGACATCAAGGCAGAGAAACAACAAATTGCCACATGACTACATCAGATATGGCAAACTGAATGGGAGCAAGAGACCAAAATTGTTACTACCAAAACGTTTTCTATGGTTAGCCCAAAACCACCTAAGTGGTATGCACCAGGACTTTATACCATACCACATTTCTCTTGACAAGTCATGAATCCCTTAAAGCTAAATTACACTCTTTGGGACTGGCCGATGACCTCCACTCTACCTGTGGCCAAAGTGAGGATTGGGCACACATTCTATATGACTGTGTAATCTATGAAAATCAACGCAGACAGTTAATCACAGAATTTTGACCCCTTCCTACACCAAGAACACCAATTCATCATGGGGGAGGTCTTTTACAAGACCTTCACCAAGTATGCTCAAAACATTTTTGAAATCTGCTGAAACTTGCAGAGAATTGCTCTTGCTTTTGAAATCTGCCAAAACTTGCTCTTCAACCAGTCCCTGTATCAATTCAATAGACCAAATATATAACCAGCCTATTTCCCTCGCCATGCCCAGTGAATGACAAAATCTCTACATGACTGAACATACCTGAATTGACTCAGAAATTACCGAACTTTACCAGATTTGAAGCCCTGCCTCTGAGGACTCCTTTGGCTCATTGCCAGGGGACCACAGAGGTAGGAAAATAACCAAATGTGACTGATGGGAATAAAGGCAGGCTGGTACTGCCCTCATCATAGAATACATTGAGCCAAAACAGACTGAGTTCCCAAACATGACAACACTCAGGGAAAGGACTTGTAGACATGCAGCCAGGGTTACCTGTCAGCTGGAACAAACTAGTAAGTGTCAGGTTTCTGAAGTATGCTAGTATGAATGAGGATTGAATGAATGAGAACTGGAATGAATGTAAAGGTGAGAGTATGAAAGGAAATGCTAGGAAGGGTGAGTAAATGATAATTTATGCCTCTGGGATGAATGTGTGAGAAACTTAACATACTTAAGTAGTTGTTGGTGACTCTATTGTCAGGGAAACGGGGAACATCCTTTGTAAAAAGGATAGGTGGAATAGGACCAGGGTATGTCTGCCAGGGGCAAAGGTTGATGACGTTGTAGAGCGGATATCATCTTTTAAGGGCACAAAAGGTGATATAGTTGTACATTGGCACTAATGATATTAAGAGTAGGAGACCGGCGGAATTACTTAGCAAGTACAGGTCACTGTTGAAAAAAAGCCGTGAATTAGGGTTGAACTTGAAAGTGTCTGCAATTCTGCCCAGACACGATAGGAGGGAGTATATGATGAGAGCCTTGTCGATCAATTCGGCCCTGGAGGGATTGTGCAAGGCTCAAGGGGTAGAATTTTTTTCAGCCTGGACTGTACTTGTTAACAGGAGAGATTGCTTCTACAGGGATGGGATACACTTAAATAGAAAGGGTGCAAGAATTTTTGCTGATGCTGTCGAGGCAGTGTTAGGTGGGTCGGAAAACTGCTAGTTGGGGGGGATACAAGGACTAATAGATTAACAGTAGCCAGTGGCAGAGGTGGAAGTGATTCTTGCACTGCTTCTATTGAAATGAGCAGAAGTCTGAAAAACAGGATGCAGGATATTTCAGAGACTGCTGGTAGTCATTGCGGTACAAGTAAACACATGGGTTGTGTTAGGGTAGCTAAGAATAGAAACAGGTGCATGTATACCTGCGTGTACACCAATGCTAGGAGTTTGGTAAATAAATTTGATGAATTTGAGGTATTGCTCAAAACATCAAAGGCAGATATTGTTGGGATATCAGAGACGTGGTGTCACACAGATATAAGTAATGCGGAACTGGAATTTGGGGAATACAATGTGTATAGAAAGGATAGACAGGACAGGAGGGGAGGAGGGGTTATGCTATTAATTAAGAAACACATAAAGTCCAAGGAAGTGAAGCCAGTCGACATCGATGGACAGGGCAGCGTCGAGTCAGTTTGGTCTGACATAAGCATAGGGAAATCAAAATTGAGAGTAGGAGTGTGCTATAGGCCTAATGACTCTGATGAGTATAATAAGATATTGTACAGGGAAATAGAGTGGGCCAGTAAATCAGAGAGTCTTATAATGGGGGACTTTAATTTCCCAGATATTGACTGGAATTTGTGGGTTGGTCACTCGCACACTAGCAAGGCTTTTGTGGATTTATTGGATGATTGTTTTCTACATCAGCATGTTCGTGAGGCAACAAGAGGGAGCAATACTCTTGATCTGATTATCAGTAGTGATTCTTCATGCATTAAGAACCTGCAGATAAATGAACCACTAGGTGGCAGTGATCACAGTGTGTTGAAGTGGGATTTACTCAAGGAGGTAACTACCATCAGAGGTAAAGGGAAGGGTTTTTGTTTTCGTAAAGGCGACTATGATGGTCTGAGACAGTATTTAAATTCTATACAGTGGGACCAACTGATGATGTTACCAACAGCAAACTCAAAATGGGAAGCATTCAAGAAACTAATCTTGGAGGCTACCAGGCTTTACATACCAACTAAGAAATATTGTTCAAGGTTTAGGCCTAAATGGTTGTCAGATGAACTAATGAGACATGTGGCAGAGAAGAAAAATGCATGGGATACATACAAATTAATGGGTGACATGGAAGCCTATGATAGATATAAGTTGGTCTGTAACCAAGTCACAAAGGAGATTAGGCAGGCAAAGGCAGACTATGAAAAATCCTTGGCAAAGGATGCAAAGAAAAACAGAAAAGAGTTCTTTACATACTTGAACTCAAAAAGGAAAGGGATGAATCAGATTGGTCCACTGGATATTGATGGTTCAACAGTTGAGGATCCTGCTCAGGTGGCTAACAATCTAAACGAGTATTTTGCATCTACATTCACGCATGAGGAGTTATTCAGGAAGGAGAATGATGTAGGTAAAGTAAACATTGGCAGTGAGCTGGATGATTTTGTAATAACTGAGAGGAAAGTGGAGGAGAGATTGTTGAGGATAAACATAAAAAAGGCACCTGGGGTGGATGGGATCTATCTAGTTATATTAAAGGAGGCAGCAAAGGAAGTAAGCAAACCCTTAGCCATAATTATGAGAGCTTCCTTGGACTCAGGGGAGGTACCTATGGACTGGAGATATGCAAATGTGACCCCAATTCACAAAGGAGGTTCAAAGGCTGACACAAGTAATTATAGACCTGTTAGTTTAACTTCTGTTCCAGGTAAATTAATGGAGGCACTGGTTAAAGAAGCACTGCAAGATCATTTAGACAAGAATTCAGTTATAGCTCAGACGCAGCATGGTTTTTTTAAGGGCAGGTCTTGCCTGACCAATTTGATTGGATACTATGATGTAGTCACAAAAGAACTGGATGCAGGGAATAACTTTGATATTATATATTTGGATCTTAGAAAGGCTTTTGATACTGTTGCACATGGAAGACTGCTGCACAAATTGGAGCAGTGTGGCATTGGAGGCAAATTGCTGCTTTGGATAAGGGGATGGTTGAGTGGCAGAAGACAGAGAGTGGTAATCAATGGACACTGCTCAACGTGGACTAATGTTATTAGTGGAGTTCCTCAAGGTTCAGTGTTGGGTCCGTTGTTGTTTTCGGTGTTTATGAATGATATTGATGATGGGATATCAAGTTTAATGTCCAAGTTTGCAGATGATACAAAGGTTGGCAGGGTCGTTAAGGACAATACTGACGCTATGCTGCTGCAACAGGATCTGGACAGGTTGAACAGATGGGCTGAGAGGTGGCAAATGAGGTTTAACATCGACAAATGTAAAGTGCTGCATATGGGAAACAGTAACCCCAGAGCAACGTATCAACTCTGCGGTACTACACTGACAGTGGTGGAGAATGAAAAGGACCTGGGGGTAATTGTGCAGGCAGATATGAAGTTCTCTGAGCAGTGCAGACGAGCTGCAAGAGTAGCTCATGGTGTCTTGTCAATGATATACAGGAATTTTTCTAGCAGGGATAAGGAGGTGATTATTCCCTTGTATAAGGCAATGGTAAGGCCACATCTTGAGTACTGTATACAGGTCTGGAGGCCTCATTTCAAGAAGGATGTAGAGCTGCTGGAACGGGTACAGAGAAGGGCAACAAGATTAGTAAATGGAACAAAGGGTTGCTCTTACGAAGAAAGGCTTAAGTTTTGCAAATTACAGAGTCTGGAGACTAGGCACCGGCGAGGTGATCTGATAGAGGTGTATAAGGCTTTGAATGGTTTGAGCATGCTCAATGCCAATGGGATTCTTCATCTTTCTCAGAATAATCACCTCAGAGGGCATAAATTCAAATTGAGGAAGGATGGATGTCGGATAGATGTGCGGAAATTTGCCTTTGGCCAGCGGGTGGTTGGTTGCTGGAACCGACTTCCATCACTGGTTGTTGAAGTTGATAGCCTAAACAAATTTAAAGCTCAACTGGACAGGTATTTCGAACGAACGGAGGGGTGAAATGGGAGTGGGTTTTTTTTTTTTTTTTTTTGTTTTTTTTGGCTGATGCTGAATAAGCTTGCTTTCTTGCATCATATGCCTCTGCTAATGCTAATGAAACGGTGAGTGCTGAAAGAGTAAATGTGGAATTTGAGTAAAATTAGCGAATGACTGTGGAGTCTGAGTGAAATGAGCAGTGTAAAAGTGTGTGCCTGGATGAGTGAATGAATGCAAGAAATAGTGTGTTAAATGTATAAATGTCGAAAGAAGAATGTAAAAGTATGACAGGAAGTTTGAAAATTAGTATAATTGTTATATAAATGTGTGTGTGTGTGTGTGTGTTTTGTTCAATTAGATATGTAGATAAATATTCTCCTAAATTTGATTATTTGTATATCATTTAAATTGTGTGAGCTTTCTTTAAATTATTTGCTTGTTTAAATTGTTGCTTTGTCTTTAAAGCAATGGTTAACACAATCATTGAATTATTTTAAAAGCAAAAATTGGACAGGCAGGATTGACAGCTTGGTGTCAATTTTGCTTGTTTAATAAGTTCCCCCTCCCTGGTGTGAATGAGAATGATGGATGAATGGGAAAAAAATAATTTTTTTAAAATTGTAAAATGTAAAATGTAAAAAAAAAAAAAATAATAATAAAAAATAAAAATAATAAAAATGGTGTGTGAGCGAATGATATTAATTGCATGTTTTATTTCAGCCTCTCCACCAGATGGACGGATTGCCATGGGAACCTTATGGACCCCAAGGTCATTTATGCTGTTGGCTCGTCTGCGCGGGTAGCACAGTGGTATAGTCACCGTCCTCCCCACACCGGGTGGAAAAGGTTCGAATCCCGTCAATGACACGAGAAACTTTAGTGGGCTTTTTTCACTCAGTGGCTGAGTTAGTCGGTCTCAGGCGTAGATAGCAGGGTTTTTTTCCCCCAGACCTGGCGTTTTTTTGTCCAGCAAAATAGGCAAATCGACCAGAGAACACACGCAATTTACAGACAAAATAAATATCGGTAGATGTAATCATTTACAGAGGACCCTAATATCATATATTTTTTTTTTTATGCTGTTGGCTCGTCACTGGTAGCACAGTGGTATCGTCACCGTCCTCCCCACACCAGGTGGAAAAGGCCCAGGTTCGAATCCTGTCGATAACGCGAGGAACTTTAGTGGGCTTTTTCAACAGTGGCTGAGTTAGTCGGTCTCAGGCGTACAGAGCAAGGTTTTTCCCCCAGACCTGGGGGTATTTTCATCCAGCAAAACAAGCAAATCGCCCAGAGAACACACGCAATTTACAGACAAAATAAATATCATCATCATCAACATCAGCCATTTTCAATCCACTGCAGGATGAAGGCCTCTCCAGCAACTTTCCAGTTCCTTCTGTTTTGAGCACTGGCCATCCATTTACTACTCAAAAACTCATGAATTTCATCTATCCATCTCCGCCTTTGTCTTCCAGGTTTTCTTCTAGCTCCTCTTGGGTACCATTCTGTTATTTTCTTAGTGAATCTGTCATCATGTCTTCGAGCTATGTGTCCTGCCCAAGACCATTTTAGTTCTTTAGTTTTGATAAGAATGTCCTTTACTTGAGTTTGCTGCCTAATCCATGTGTTTCTCTTCTTATCTAACAGTCTGATTCCCAATATAATTCGTTCCATTCTTCGCTGTGTAGTTCTTAGCTTCTCTTCCATTCTTTTGGTGAGTGCCCAAGTTTCACTTCCATAAGTCATGGTGGGGAGTATACATTGATTCATTATTTTACGTTTCAGACAAACTGGGATATTGCTCTTCAGTATGTGACTATATTTCCTGAATGCTATCCATCCAAAATTTATTCTTCTCTTGACTTCCAGCCATTTATCATTATTACAGCTAATAACTTGTCCCAGATAAGTATATGACTCCACCTTTTCAATTACTGCTCCTTCAATCATTATTTTCCTTTCCGTGGCATACTTGTTCATCATTACTTTTGTTTTAGCCATATTCATCTTTAGTCCAAAATCCTTACTAACTGTGCATAACTGATTAAGATTTTCCTCTAATTCTTTGGAATCGTGGCTTATGACCACAATGTCATCTGCAAATCATAAATGGTTTAGGTACTCTCCGTTCACATTGACTCCTTTCTGCGACCAGTCTAATCTTCTGAAAGCTTCCTCAAGGGCAGCAGTAAACAGCTTCGGAGATATCGTGTCTCCTTCTCAAACTCCTTTCTCGATTTTAAATTTGCTACTGTCCTTGTCTAGTCTAATAAAGGATGTAGCACTCTCATATATTTTCTTCAAAATCATAATATATGGAGTATCTATGCCTTGTCTTTCCAGTGCTCAAAACATTGCCTTATGCTGTATGAAGTCAAATGCCTTTTCATAATCCACAAATGCCAGACATAATGGTATTTTAAATTCATTTGCTTTCTCCATTAGCTGTGATATTACGTGAAGGTGATCCATAGTTGAGAATCCTGTCCTAAAGCCAGCTTGCTCTTTCGGTTGATTCTCATCAAGTATTCTTTCTAATCTGTTAGTAATTACCCTTGTGAACAACTTGTAGATGTGGGATAACAAGCTAATTGGTCTATAATTTCCAATTTCTGATTTATCTCCTTTCTTATGCAGCAAACCTATAATTGCATTATTCCACTGCTTAGGCGTCACACCTTTTCTAATGCACTTTGTGAAAAGCCTTGCCAGTTTTAGTGTTATGTCTCTTCCTCCCAATTTTAACAACTCTACAGTAACTTCATCTTCCCCCGGGGCTTTCTGATTCTTCATTTTCTTCAATGCATGTTCTACCTCATCAGGAAGAATATTGGGTATGTCGTATGTGTTGCTAATTTGCAATCCATCTTCCCCACTGCTGGCATTATTCCCTTGCTCCTTGTATAATTCTCTATAGTAGTCTTCTGCTATTTGAATTATGCCTTCTCTGCTGTTTATAAGTACACCATCGCTATTCTTCAGTTTCAGTATCATTTGTCTTTCTGTATTACTGCTCATGGCTGCTGATTTAAATCCTTTGTTTTCCCTTAATGCTTGTTCTACTTTTCTTGTGTTAAATCTTCTTATGTCCTTTCTGAGTCTCTTTCTAATGGCTTTGCATAATTCGGTATACTCAATTTTCTCCCTGTCAGTGTTTTTCTTGCTCTTCATTTGTCGTCTTCGGTTCATCATGACAAGTGTTTCTTGACTAATTTTTTCTTCTTTGGATTTCTTTTTCCATATAGGTTATTTGGGCTTTATCACTTTCAGAAAGTTTTAATATTCCTCGTCGATATCTTGGTCCTGAGCAGTCTGCAGAAGCTCAAACTTGTTCTTAAGTTCCAGTACATACTGCTTTTTCTCCTCTTCTGTTATCTCAAAGACCTTCGTATTATTTACTGGAGTCAGTTTTTTCCTTTCTTTTCTTACATCTATATCAAGTGTTTATCTTGCCATTCTGTGATAACTTCCAACATTTACCTTATTCAGGATGGTAACATCATTCACAATATACCTTCTGTTAGTGAGGATGAAATCGATTTCATTAGTAGTTAATCCATTTGGACTCTTCCATGTCCACTTTCTGTTCACCCTTTTCTTTGAAAAAGTGTTCATTACTGACAATCCTTGAGATTCTGCAAATTCCACAAGTCTTTCACCTCTTTCATTTCTTTCACCAATTCCAAAATTTCCTATAGTTCCTCTTTCTGCGCTGTTTTGTCTTTTTCCAACCTTAGCATTGAAGTCCCCCATAATAATAATAGTGTAGTGAGTTTTCTGCTCATCTAGAAGACTCTCAATTTCGGTGTTCATTTCTTCAACCTCTTCATCATCATGGCTCGATGTTGGCACATAAATCATTATAATCTTTAGCTTGTACCACTTAGAAATCTTGAGTATTAGTCTTGACACCCTTTTTGAATTCCAAAATGTTTTTAAAATCTTTATGGACCAGAAACCCAACTCCACCTTCACTCCTTTCACTGTTTCTATTGGTGTACAGCAGATTTCCACTAGATAAACTTATAAGTGATTCATTTCTTGTTCTTGTTTCAGCCAAACCGATGATATTCCAATTCACATTTTCTAATTCCTTTTCCAGCTCCAATATCCTGTCTTCACCGATGCGTGATCGTATGTTATAACAGGCCAAGTTCAGTTTCCGTGCATGGCAGCCTGGTCGTACCTAGAGATTCTTAGCAACCTCTGCTTCCACTCTGATCCTCTCGCTGCCGTAAGAGGGAGAGTGAAGGTTGCTGGGGCCTGAGGGCCATTTGTTTTCTCATGCTGTCATATGCTGGAGGGTTTGGTCTTTTCCTCTTCACGCTGACCAGGCGTCTTGAAGAGAACCACTCTACATGTTCGTTGCCACCTAAGTGACATAACAGGGCTTACCATCGAGAAGGTGTGTATGAGTGTATTTTAGAGAGGCAGGCCAACCGGACTTCTCCTAAATCTTCTGTAATAGAGAGATATTGAATCCATCAGTGTTTTAGGCTGAGTGTCTGATAACACACAGGACCTGTTCCCCTCTAAGTCCCTTATAAATTAATAAATATGGGTAGATGTAATCATTTACAAGAGACCCTAATATCATAATTTTTTTTTTTTTTTTTTTTTATGCTGTTGGCTCGTCTCTGCAGGTAGCACAGTGGTATCGTCACTGTCCATCCCACGCCGGGTGGAAAAGGCCTGGGTTCAAATCCTGTTGATGACGAGGATCTTTAATGGGCTTTTTTCACTCCATGGCTGAGTTAGTCGGTCTCAGGCGTAGTTAGCAAGGTTTTTTTCCCCAGAAACTGGGGTTTTTCGTCCAGCAAACAGACAAATTGACCATAGAACACACACAATTAACAGACATAAGACACAGCACGGCAGATGAATTTAATTATTCGGGTGGCCTAAATATAATAGTTTGGTTTTTTTTTTTTATGCTGTTAGCTGTTCCTAGTCAACATGCTGTGGAATGCTGTCCCAGGTGGACACAACCACCAGCACAGCTCAGCTGCTGCCCTTAGACCTTCCTAGCCAAGCTCCCTTGTGTGGTCCTTTGCTTCCACTCACTGGGTGGGAGGTTACCCCCGTCTCCTCCCCTCTCGCTTCCCCTCTTTCTGCTCTGGTGGGGCATGGGCCTGCTCCACTGATTTGTGGGTCATCTTCTCTATGTATCCCCATATCTGTCTTTCCCCCACCCTTCAGTCTCCCCTTCCCCCCTAACTTACAACTACTAGCTTTCGAATCATCGTTAAATAGCTTTAGCCCTACATCCAAAAGCTTAATGACATCAAATCGCATAACTAGCACTACTTTCGGCTGACCCCTAAATATCGTGTTTTTTTTTTTTTTATATATATATATATATATATATATATATATATATATAGTCCTGGTCACTGAAATCAGGTGGCAGAACCTGCCAGAGTAAATAACTATAATACTGGTGTACCTGCTCTGCCTTCATGGGGTGGAGTGGAGCAATATTGGGTCTCATTAGGGGCCCAGCAGCCAAATGACCAGAGGAACAATGGTACATGACAGTACACATATACAAGATCCAACATACACCTTTAAACATCTGACATTGACAGTGTTCTGTTTCACACCCACAATGTATAATACGTGGAGATAGGGGAACCCCCTGGTGCCGTTTGATACTAAACACATACTGCCCTGTCGGCTAGCACAGTTGGTAGAATTGCCTTCCTCTGCATACTGGGTGTAAAATTGCTGGGTTCGAGTCCCATCAATGACGATTTATTTTAATGTTTTTTTTTTCACAACGTGGCTGAGTTAGTCGTCTTAGGCTATGGTGGCATGGGTTTTTCTCCAATATACTCTGGTTTTTCATCCAACAAACAGAAAATCGGTCACAGAACATTTAAGATTGGCTTCTCAAAATATTTGAGAAGTCAATCTTAAATATTATTATTATTATTATTATCAGCCATATGGTGCCAGGAAGCCTGAGGCTTACGCTGCACCAGCCAAAAAAAAAAAAAAAAAAATTCCCTATTACCCTAAGAGAGAGAGAGAGAAAGAGAGAGAGAAGTAGAAAGGAATCACCAAAAAAGAGAAGAATGATGATATCCAGCTCAGGAACCTTGGTTGTGCCAAGCCCATACTCACCAGATGTGAGCCCCTGTGGTTAAAGAAATAGTTAAGAAATACTGTCATCCATCACTGATTCGGAAATAGACCTGCGTAGTTGCATTCAGTGATTATCCAAAGATATGGAGCAATATGGCCTTAGTCACTAATCCTCCTAAAAACCCAATAACAACAACAACTGCTACTCTGGCTGATGGTTTTAGTTGAAAGTTTATTGCTATATGGAGAGAGAACAAGAGGTGGAGGAGTAACGATGCTATAAAAGAATAACTTGTCAATAATCTATTGTTAGAAATGAAGAGGCACTCTCCTAAAATTTTTCAGCCGCTCCCACAACAATTAACGATGGCGAAAAAGGTGCAAATCTGCATTCTATAATTTTAAGCCAACCATAAGAGCGAGACCAAAAATGAACTCCTAACATGACTCGTCTTAAAACTAAACACAAATGGCATGTTCATATCTCAAACCATGATGGGAGATATGAACATGCCACTTCCAAAGCACAAGGATGCAAGGGATCAATTGGATAATACTATTGGCAACCTTCTTGCTGTAAGAACTAAAAACGTCTCTAACAAGAGGCACCAGCATCTTGATTGGTAGCCCACCTATCGCCCAGATATGGGCAGTCATACGGCGAGGCATTGAGTCCACTAGTTCACAAAAGCATTCCACAAGTATTTCCATCCATGCTTGCTGTCCAAAATCTTGTTGCATTCCTGCTGGAGGATACAAAGCTTGAACGGACCATTCCACAACATCCCAAAGATGCTCCACAGGGTTCATGCCCAGTGAATGGGGAGCCCATTTCATGGTAGTAAAATCTGCAGAATGCTCTTCGAACTGTGTTCTAGTCACAATGGCTCTGTAGGAAGGCGCATTGTCCTGCTAAGAGTCCATTTCCGTGTGGATGCACGATGACCATGAAGGGATGTAGGTGGTCTGCAAGGATGGACAAGTAACCTGGACCGTTCAGAGATGCATCTAGGCGTACCAGAGGTCCCAACATGAGCTAGATGAACACGCCCTAGACCATTACCGACCGTCCACCTGCCTGAACAACTTTTTGTTGACATGATGGGTGCATAGCTTCATGAAGTTTCTGCCTGATACGCACCCTCCTGTCCTCTCAAAATAACTGGAAAGAGATTCATTGGACCAGGAAACCAGTCTCCAATCCTCCAAAGTCCAATGCTAATGTTATTTTGCCCACTTGAGGTGCAGAGGCCTGTGTCGTGGTGTTAGCATTGTGGCTAACGATTGACTGATGGTTTTGGTAGAGACGTTTCTGGCATCTCCCTCGTTGAAGTCAGCGGGTGATTTGTGCCACTGTCGCTCTCTGGTTGGCTGCAACAATGCAAGATAGACGTCGATAGCCACATTCGTCCACCACCTTTCTCTACCCACAGCGCTGTCTACGATGAGATGTTATCTGGGAAATATCGTATTCCTGATACACTCTTCTCCGTGTGTCTGACATCAACTATCATCCCGCTTTCGAAGTCAGTTAACTCACGACATTTATCCATACTGACATCGAATTACCGTCTACATGAATGCAGTATACCTATATACGAGTACATGCTAAGTGGTGGATTCTTCCACTAGCGAGAGAGACGACAGCATCACGTTGCCCAGGAACCAGATATTCCATGAATTCTGTCCTTTCAATGTACTTTGGATATATCCAAAGTACTAAATCAAGGCGATGTGTCAATGAAGGTGAGAAAGAAACACAGACGTTATCTTCTCCACCAGATACAATTTTTAAACTTATATCAACTGACAAAATCTCTATTATTATTATTATTATTATTATAATTAGCCATATGGTACAAGGAAGCCTGCGGCTTTTGCTGCACCAGCCAAAAAAAAAAAAAAAAAAAAAATTCTGAGTTACCCCTGAGAGAGAGAGAGAGAGAGAGAGAGAGAGAGAGGTCAGAAACAGAAGGGAATCACCAAGAAAGAGAAGAATGATGATATCCAACTCAGGGCCCTGGGTGTGTCAAGCCCATACTCACCAGATGTGAGCCCCTGGGGGGGGGGGGGTATCTTCTCTTCATAGACGATGCCTTAGACGTATTCTAGGACACGCTTCACTATATTGCTATTGAGAGAGCATCAAAAAGAATTAAAAATTCCGCTCATGCAAATATCTGGTTTACTCCTAATTAAAATCAGCTTTGAAGAAAAACAAAAACTCTTCAGAAAATGGAAAAAAATAATCATCTAGCCAATTATATTCAATATAAACAAGCTAAAACACAGTTAATCCAAATGAAACAGTAAGACAATTATGATATGGCAAGATCCAATTTAAAAAGAGAAAGAAGGAGATCATATAAGAAAAGAGGTACGGAAACAATTCCGAAGCATATCTCAGACTGGACGCAAGCCACCAATTTGGAACTCCCCTGGCAGAAAATCAAGTCGATAATGAGAACAAAATAAAGAGAATGCGAGAAGCCATTATGCAACTAAAAAAAAATCCCGAATCGTGACCTTAAGACAGAAGTCTATTTGGAATTGTCTGAAATTAATATCACTAGAGATAATGTTAAAGCAGCAATTAATAATCTCCCGAATAAAACCACAATTGGGCCTGATAAATTCCCACTCTTTATGATTACGATCAGCAGGGTATATAGTAATAGTAACAGAGGTGTGTTAGCAAGAAAGCAAGCGTATGAGCTTATGTAGCATCAGACAAAAAAAAAAAAAAAAAAAAAATTCACACAACCATTCCCTCTAAACGTTTGTTCAGTTCCTCCTTGAATTTATTTAAGCTATCAACTTCCACAACGACAGATGGAAGTTTGTTCCAGCAATTAACCACTCGCTGGCTAAAGTAAAATTTCTGCACATCTATTCTACGACTGTCTTTCCTCAGTTTGAATTTATGTTCCCTTAGGTTCGTAATATGAGCAAATGGAAGAATCCCATCAGTATAAATCATAGATTTTTCTTCGCATTTTTCACAAATCTCAAGTGAAAACCATTTAGTAGAAGTAGAGGCACGTGATGCAGGAAAGCAAGGTTATGTAAAGTCAGCACAAAAAAAAAAAAAAAAAAAAAATCCATTTCACACATCCATTCCATCTAAAGCGGTGTCCAGTTTCTCCTTGAATTTATTTCAGCCATCACCTTCCACAACGACAGATGGAAGTTTGTTCCAGCAATCAACTATCCGGTGGCTAAAAGCCAATTTGCGCACATCTATTCTACAACTTGCTTTCCCCAATTTGAATTTATACCCTCACAGGTGCGTAATCTGAGCAAGAGGTAGAATCCCATCAGTATGGAGCCTGCTCAACCCATTCAAGGCCTTATACACCTCAATCAGATCATCTCACAGGTGCCTACTCTCCAGATACTAATTTTCAGAATTTAAGCCTTCCTGGGTAAGAGGACCTCTTCGTTCCCACTCGCAAATCTTGTTGCCCTTCTCTGTACTCGCACAAGAAACTCTATATCCTTCCTAAAATGAGGCCTCCAGACCTGTACGCAGTACTCAAGGCGTCACTTGACCATTGACTAATATAGTGATGGCGAACCTATAACAAATTTAGAGAAATTTTCCTTTAATTTCTTGTAAAATTATAAATCATGTTTTAAATGTGAAAATAACAGTATGAATATATGCGAATAATTATGTATAATTCTATAATTATATGCATATTTCTTCTTCTTCTTCTTCAAGAGGAGTATTCCCATTTATAATGGGTTTCATCAGCCCACAAGTTAATTTTTGGTGGGAATTTTTTCCCGCCATAAAGTGAGGTTCAAGGTGTCTTTGTCAGTTAAACCTCGGGCTGTCATGCACTCACGTACTCCATCCATCCCTGTCCTCCTAGATCTTCCTCTTCGCTTTCTTCCAGGACATATCCATTCCAGGATAGTCTTTGGATATCTGGTTTCTTGCTTCCGTTTTATATGTCCTTACCATGTTACCGCTTTTCTTTGATAGTGTCAATAATATTCTTTTTCACTTCCATTTTCTCTCTTCAATTGTGTCTTCAATCATGTCTTAATCCGTTTTTTTGTCTCTTCTAGAAGTTCTTCCTGAGCATCTCCAAAAATCCATTTCTGTGGAGAGAAATTTGTTTTCCCCTCGCCTATGCAACGTCCATTACATTCAACAGAAGACTTTGTACAATCGTTTGAAAAATAAGTTTCTTTGTTTTATTTAAAATATTTCTGCTCCATAGAACAGAATTTAACATGCCGATAGCCTTTCTGTCGTCTGCAATTCTCTTATTGATCTCTGCTTGGGATGATCCATCACTTTGTAAGATTGATCGCAAATGTTTGAAAATATCGGCTTGCTTTATTTTACAATCTTCAGTATTTAGAATGTGTGTGTCCTGATCCTAAAGACATCATTTCAGTCTTGCTAACTTGATTTTTAAACCCCTCGTTTATATTCCTCAAAGAATTGACGACATGCATAGTTTGCATCTTCTAAGTCTTGTACTATCACCACCTGATCGTCTGCAAAAGTAAATTGTGAATATAGATGTTTTTATTGATCGGCAATCCCATTTTATTGCAATTTTTTGACAAGGATCTTAGGCAGATGCGGAAATAAATTTTGAAGTGTTGGTGAATTGCAGCAGCCTTATAATAAACCTTTTGAAGTGTGGAATTCAGGTGACAAGTTGATCCCACTTTAATTCTGCATCTATTATTCCTGCAAATTGTCTTAATAACGTTAATCAATTGTCCACCAATATTTGCCTCTTTCAGTGCTTCCCATAAGAATTTTTTTGGAACACTGTCATATGCCTTTTCAAGGTCAATGAAAATCATAAAGATATCTTTCCCTTTCGCTTGGCATTTTTAAAGGATCTGTCGTACTGTTGAGATATAGTCTCTACTTGACCTCCCGGCTGAAAAACCACTTTGTTCTTCTGACACCTCGATTCGGGCTCCTAAATGGTTTGTCATCCACTTACCAAGAATCTTTAACAGCGGGTTCAGGATGCATATTCCTCTGTAATTTGAGCAGCTTTTCCGATCGCCCTTCTTATAAATTGATGTAATATATCCTGTTGCCATTTCTTTCAGTATTTCTTCTCCTCTTAGTATACAATTTAACAGATTTTGTATCAAAACAGCCACTGCTCTTCCTCCCTAATCCAGAAGTTCCATATAAACTCCTCCAAGTCCAGGTGATTTGCCATTCCTTCCCTCCTTTAGTAAGAGTTCCACTTCCCAACCGAAAATTTTAAGCCCGAGTCTTCCACACGAAATCCTTCACCGTCTCGAACTCTTCCCGGTCTCCTTTTAAAAGTCCTTCACAGTATTTCATGCAGTCTTTCAAAGGTATTAATTGCAAACCAGCGTTGTGTTTATTCTGTTTTCTCAAGTCTTTAAGGACCTTCCACGACTCCGCTGATCACTTGAAGCCCAATTCGTTGTTAATAGTCGCGCAATTCCATTCCCATTCTTCGCCTCTACTACTAACCAATTGGCTATTTTTTTTTTCAACATAAATGTTCCTATATGCATCATTCCTTTCACCCAGCCTTTTCTGATATGCAAATTTCTTTTCCTCTACAGCAGCTCTTACTTTCTCTGTAATCCAGATCTTTTTTGGTTTTTGACACTTCTTTTCCCTAGGATTTCATGAGCTATTTTTTTGCAATATTTTTAAATAGTCGTAGATTTACTTCAGTATTACCTTTTATCTCTATGTTAATTGCATCATCCAATCTCCGGGTGAAGATGTTTCTAATGCTGCCGTCCTGAAGTTGTTCAACGTTAAATTGATCCACTTGTAGCATTTCTCCTTCCCTGCATAGTTTGTTGTTCTCTCTTATTATCTTAATCCTCAGTGTTGTTTTAACAAGAAAATGGTCAGATGCACATTCGGCTCCTCTAAAACCCTGACATCTTTCAATAGGTGGTTTTCAAATGAACTAATGAGACTCGTGACAGAGAAGAAAAATGCATGGGATGCATATAAATTATTAAGCGATTCAGAAGCCTATGGCAGATATAAGCTAGTCTGTAATCAGGTCACAAAAGAGGTTAGGCAGGCGAAGGCAGATTACGAGAAATCTTCGGCAAAAGATGCTAAGAAAAACAGCAAGGATTTCTTTACTTATATAAACTCTAAAAGGAAGGGGATGAATCTGATTGATCGACTTGATACCACTGTTGGTGATCCTGCTCAGATAGCAAACAAACTGAATGAGTATTTGGCAACTACATTCACACATGAGGAGTTATTAAGGTTTGAAAATGGCAGAAGGTTATCAAATTGTAGCAGGGTGCTTAATGATTTTGTAATAACTGAGAGCAAAGTGGAGGAGAAATTGTTGAAGTTAAACATAAGAAATGCACCTGGGGTAGATGGGATCTATCCAGTTATATTAAAGGATGCGGCAAAGCAACTAAGCAAACCCTTAGCCGTAATTATGAGAGCATCCTTGGACTCAGGGGAGGTCCCCATGGACTGGAGATGTGCAAATGTATCCCCAATTCACAAAGGGGGATCGAAGGGTGACACAAGTAGTTACAGACCAGTTAGTTTAATTTCTGTTCCGGGTAAAATAATGAAGTCACTGGTTAAAGATGCATTGCAGGATCATCTACACAAGACTGCAGCAATAATGCAGACACAGCATGGGTTTGTTAAGGAAAGTCTTGTCTGACAAATTTGATAGGATATTATGATGTGGTTACAAAGGAACTGGATGCAAAAAATAATTTTGATATCATATATTTGGATTTCAGGAAAGCTTTTGACACTGTTGCGCATGGAAGACTATTGTACAAATTGGAGCAGAATGGTATTAAGGGTAAGTTGCTACAATGGATAAAAGGATGGTTGAGTGGGAGAAGACAGAGGGTGGTAATTAATGGGTGAGGGGAATAAAGGGATCCTCTTCCCAAGAAAGGCTTAAGTGCTGCAAATTGCAGTGGCTGGAGACTAGGCACCTGCGCAGTGATCTGATTGAATTGTATAAGGCCTTGAATGGGTTGAACACGCTGAATTCTGATGGGATCCTTCCACTTGTTCAGATTACAAACCTAAGGGGGCATAAACTCAAATTAAGAAAATACAGATGTAGAATAGATGTGCGCAAATTTGTCTTTAGCCAGCGGGTGGTTAATCGCTGGAACAAACTTCCATCTGTCGTTGTGGAAGTTGATAGGTTAAATAAATTTAAGGAGGAACTGGACAGGCATTTGGAGGGAATGGTGTGTTTTTGTTTTTTTTTTGGCTTATGTTGCATAAGCTCATACACTTGCTTTCTTGCATCACATGCCACTACTACTACTACTACTACTACTAGGTATGTCCCTGAATGTTTTGAAATAATGTAATCTATAACTGATCTAATTTTTTTTGTCTCCTGCGACCAAGTATATTTATGGATATCCTTGTGTTAGAAAAATGTGTTTATTCTCATGTCGAACTGTTTCTCAAAGGTTGAACAGTCTACCTCCGTTGTCGTTCTTCTCTTTCTCTCCAAATCTTCCAATAATTTGGGATTTTGTTCTGTAATACCCTTACATTGAAATCCCCTATTAAAAATATCTCTTTCTTCTTAAGGATTTTTTCTATTAGTTCTCCCAGATCCTCCCAAAATTCATCCTTCAGGGCAGTATTTTAGGTGATTTTTTTTCATATGACCCCAAAATAGATATTTTTTCCCATACATTGACAAATCCGATGAGATAATTCTTTCATTAATCAATTGCCAGTTTTTGATGTTATATTTCAATTCCTTATTAACAGCAATAGAAACTCCTGGTCTTGCTCTTTCACTCTTATCGACTCCATTCCAAAAATAGTAGTATTCTCCCTTTATATCCTCTCCACATCTGTTTTTCTTAGTCCCCGATAACACAAAAATGTTTAAGTTGAATTTTTGCAGTTCATCCGGAAGGAAGTTTCTTTTAGTTGAAAGACTTTGAATATACCAGCATCCCAAAATCATTGTCCTTTTCCGTTTGGCGAGTCGTTTCCGAAAGGGGAGTCCATTTGTAGGTCGTTTAGCATTTGTGTATTTTTTACACTGAACAAGGAGCTAGCCCGTTCCACCAACCCCCAACCTGGACCAGGGTAACTAACTCTCTTAGTCTGGTCCCTACCCTTTGACCTGTCCGGCTTGGGGGGGGGGGGATACCAGTAGGTAAGCTATCGCCGACTTAGCTCTCCCAGTCATCGGGACACCACGAGCCCCCCCCCCCCACCGCGACAAGGTGGAGAACACCATCGGGTGAGGATATGTATATTTGTTGATGTTATTCAGGTTTCACGCCACTAGGCTATGGCCAATATGTGTCTGTCAAAGTCACAATGTATATTTGAATTATTATTATTATATTTCTCCCTGATTCGGTGTTGCAACCAAGCACACAAGGTAGTTGTTGTTATGTCCGGTGTTACTGTTGGTCGAAGAACTCTCTGACTGTCCACAGGTGTTCAGGATTGCGACTTTCTGGAGTTCCTTGTAGATGTTCGCTGGGTGGCCTATTGCCGCTAGAGACAATAGATCACCCAGCGAACTCTATATAACAGCCGCTAGGCTGTTATATAGAGTCTTTGGCACCATACCGGTGGTTGACACAATGATCGTTACTTGATGCATATGCTACATCTCTTTGATCTCCTGTCTTAGATTCATGTACTTCCTGATTTTTGTACCATGGGTTTTCTGCAGGTTGCCAGTATATTTGGGAACCGCTATGTCAATCAGATAGGTACCCTTTTCCTCCTTGTCCACAAGGATTATGTCCGGTCTGTTATGCAGGATTGTCTTATCCGTTATTATGGCGCGGCCCAGTACAGCTTGTGAGGTGGGGTCTCTAGTACTTCCTGGGGTTCGTACTTGTAATACGGTACACTTTCTTTGGTCAACTGGTATTTCCTTTCTAGCTCCTGATGTATTATCCTGGCTACCTGGTCGTGTCTATGAGCGTACTCAGTCTGGGTACCCTTGCATCCCGCGGTGATGTGTTGGATCTTTTCTGAGGCCAAGTTGCATCGTCGACATGTGTCATCGGACACTCCGGGCTCCTTGGCGATGTATTTTCTATACTTTCTAGTGTCAATTACATCGTCTGGAATGGCGAGTATGAATCTTTCAGTCTTGGGGAAGAGCGTTCATCTCGTAAGCCATGCACTGGAAGCAATTTTATCTATGTGATCTTGATGGAGATCACTGGAGTGTCTTCTCTGCCCATCTTTCTAGCTTCGTTTGTGCCTCCTGGTTGGAAGGGGACTCCTCTCTTAGGTTGAGTTGGGTATACCGCTTGTCTATCTTCCTTATGGCCTGGTGGAGTGCTGCTGAGTGTTTCTGGAAGTAATCCTTCAGGTTAGCAATCGCTGTTTTGTATTGCTCGATGAGATCTATCAGTCTCCTTCCTCCTTCTTTCCGAGCAATTGTCAGTCCCTCCATGGCTGACTTCTGGTGGTGTTGGCGGCTTTTTTCATCATTGTCCTTCTTTTTCTCATGATATTCTCCAGTTTGGTGTTAGTCCAATCTATGACCCCGAAGGAATATGTTAGCACTTGGACTGTATAGGTGTTTATGGCTTTAATTGTGTTTCCTCCGTTCAATTTTGCTTTCAGCAGGCTTCTGAGTCTCTGATTGTATTTTTCGGTCAGACAGGCCTCAATTTCCTTGTGCTGTAACTGCTGAGCCTGGTCATCCCCAAGTATTTGTAGGCCTCTCCCCCTGCCATGGCTTCGAACTCTTTACACAGTTTACACACACACACACAGCACTGCTCAAGATCTGGTCCTCAGGGAAAAGGTTCTTCGCTATCTGTATGACACGGTCAAACAGATAGTTAAGAACCTTTTCCCTGAGGACCAGATTGAATTGGACACGCAGGATCAATCCAGAATACGTAAGGAAAATGTTGAGTATGAGGGCCCAGCTGAAACAAGTCTTTTTTCTCTTTCAGAGCTTGGAGTTGCTGTCACTAGATTGAGTGTTAAAAAATGCCCAGGTTTGGATCTGATTGAAAACAAGATGTTAATTAAGTTCTTTGATCATTGTCCACAAATATTATTACAAATGTACAATAAATGCCTTCTTGAGATGATTTTCCCAAGATCCTGGAAGATAGCACTGCTCAAGATCCTTCATAAGCCTGGAAAACCTAGGGCTGATCCCCGGGCATATAGACCCATCTCTCTGTTGGCAAATCTAGGGAAATTATTTGAAAGATTGTTGGTCCCTCGAATCGTTGGAAGTCTAACTGAGGGTCACATGTTGTCAGATTCTCAGTATGGCTTTAAAAAGGGTCATTCAACCGAGGAAGCAATTCTAGTGCTGATTAATTACATTAATTCTTCTCCCGAGAAGTATGTGCTGGCTGTATTTGTTGATTTTGAGGGTGCCTTTGACTCTGTTTGGTGGGAGAGTGTGCTTATGTCTCTGAGGAGATCTGGGTGTGATCGATATGTTTATGGAGTTATCCGCTCTTACTTCAGTGATCGACTCGTGAGAGTTTGTGCCAGACACCTTATGTTCAGCAAGTATGTCAATAGGGGATGTCCACAGGGTTCTGTCCTTGGACCGTTATTCTGGAACTCGGTTTTTGATCAATGGTTAAACAGATCGCAGGCTTCTCAGTGTTTGCAGGTGGCTTATGCGGATGACTTGGTTCTGGGAGTTGATGGTGGTTCTAGAGCAGTAGTAGAGTCGAAAATTCAGGAAATTCTGAACAATCTATCGGAGTGGGCTGTGTTAAATAAATTAAAGATCTCATCTAAAAAAACCAAGATGATGGTATTTAAGAAGCATTTTGACTATAACCGCCCGCCTAGAGTATTGTTAAACGGATGTCAGATTCCTTTGGTGTCCAGTGTTAAGCATTTGGGTTTGATTCTGGATGATCGGCTGGGTTTTCATCTGCATGTGTCGCATTTGAGGGATTAACTCAGGAATTTTACTTCTTTTGTGATGCGTATTTCTAGGAAAGAGTGGGGACTTAACAAACGAACTATGTCACTATATTATAAGACTATATTCTTGCCGATTGTTGCATATGCTGCAGGAGTTTGGATGAAGGCTGTGATTAAGGTAAGAATTAAAAATCAACTTATGTCGTTGCAGAGGTCCATGTTGTTGGCATTGTTGTATGCTCCTAGAACTGTTTCTACGGCAGCACTACAGGTGATTGCGGGGGCTCTTCCTGTTGATTTATATATATTGTACCGTGGTTTATTATATGCATTAAGAAAAGGAATTTCAGCTCAGTGCCTGGGCATCTCTGTTGATCTCACTGCTAATCTCAAAGAAGAAAAAGCCAGAATTTGGAATTCCCTTATTGCTATTTGGAGGACTAGGTGGAGTTCTTCTGAATTTGGAGAGATAACAAGAACAATTATTCCTGTGGCGGATTTTGCTATGTCAAAGACAGTGTCTTCTTGGTTTTGTCCAACGATGTTCACAAGTTATATATTGACCGGACATGGATCCTTTAGAGACAAACTCTACTCAAGAGGATTGGAGCCTGATCCTTGGTGTTCGTGTGGTGATGCAGAAACGTGGACACATGTCTTGTTTGTTTGTCCGTTTTATGGTTCAGAGCGTCGGCAACTTTTTGATGAAGTTTCTCCCTTTACTGAGATCAATGTGGGGGTCCTTTTGAGTGATGCATCTCACTTCCAGGCTCTGCAGAGGTATGCTGCTGCCGTGTTTGCCAAAAGAACAGTTATAAGAAACCTTTCAGATGTGGAGTTGGCAGCATATGTGAATCATGCATGATTGCATCTGGGTTTGGGAGCTTCAGTCTGGGAAGCTATTTGTCCGGTCTGTGGCTCCTGAACATGTACCACTACGGTGGTTTTTTTTTTTTTTTTTTTTTTTTGTTGTTTCCTTGGTTCTTGGGTTTGGGCGGCCTAAGACCAGGGATGTTGGCACCCAACAGTATTGCACTTCCTCTGTTGGGTGCAGGTTTGTGCTTTGCACTTCAGAATAAAATAGTAGAGACAGGTCCGGCTCCACGTGCCGGGGACGGGCATCAGATTGCAGCCGAAGATATTGGCTGCTTCCTGATGGCAGAGTGACCTGACATAAACAACATATTAAGCTCACAAACATTTCTTCAACACTAATTTAATCTTTCCTATACAAAATTTGATTGTTTATATTGGGATACATTTATCTACCTCAAAATTTTGTTTGAATATTCAACTTCTTAGCTATATTTCAGGCCCATTTTACAGATTTCTGTTTTATTGAAAGAATTAGGTGGAGATGGGCATATGCCTGGGAACCACCCCGACACAGTTTACACACACACACACACACACAGCACTTGGACTGTATAGGTGTTTATGGCTTTAATTGTGTTTCCTCCGTTCAATTTTGCTTTCAGCAGGCTTCTGAGTCTCTGATTGTATTTTTCGGTCAGACAGGCCTCAATTTCCTTGTGCTGTAACTGCTGAGCCTGCGTCATCCCCAAGTATTTGTAGGCCTCTCCCCCTGCCATGGCTTCGAACTCTTTACCAGTCTGCAGCTGGTAGTTTCGGTTGACTAATTTTAGATGGCGCCATCCTTGGGTCTTGCATTTGGATTTGTCCAACCTAATATCGTTGTTGACTTCTTCGGTGATCCCGAGTAGTTGCAGGAGTTTTTCTCGGTTCCTGCGTATTATTATTAGCTTATTAGCTATATAGGGCAAGGAAGCCTGAGGTTTTTTCCTGCACCAGCCAAAAAAAAAAAAAAAAAAAAAAAAAATTAGTTACCCTCAGAGAGAGAGAGAGAGAGTCAGAACTAGAAGGGAATCACCAAGAAGGAGAAGAATGATGACATCCAGCTCAGGACTGGATGTGCCAAGCCCGCTCACCAGGTGTGAACCCCCTAGAGTTATAATAACTTGTACTATTTTATAATACAATTTTACAATGCCATAATGCTTACTCTCCCTAATCAATGGTGGTAACCGGCGGGGTATCTCTTAGAAGAAATAAATATAATAATAATAATACTAAATTTAATTACAATCGGAAAAATATAAATCCGACTTTTTTCCCCTACAATTTATATATGAAAATGAAATTCATAAATGTGTGGGGGGGGGGGGTGAGAGAGACAAAGAAAAAAGCGGCAAAAAAAAGTTTACATGGAAGAAGTATTGTGTTAATCAGTGAAGTCAACAGCTAAGTTTCGAAAACGTTAAACTATTGTTTTAGTAAGTGTCTATTAAGTTATAACCTTAGTAATCGATTGATAAGGAGTAAGTGTATTATTTTCTTTTCTCTTTCATTAATCACAGAAAAGAAAAAAAAAAATCAGTTAATTTAAGAAAAAAAAATCGAATACGTCTTAAATGAAATACAATGCATAGAGCAACTTGTTAGTAGCAGTGCTGGCAAATAATGCAAGGAAGAAATCTTATATTGCATCAGTCAAAAAAAAGTCATCACTCCATACCCTCTATTAACATGGATTAATTTTAGGTGATTTTTTTCATATATTATGATAACACTCCTAAAAAATTTAGGCAGATGGGATGAAAAATGGCAACTGAAGTTTAATATTGAGAAATGTGAAGTATTGCATATGAGTAGGAGTAACCCTAGAGTAACAACTGTGTGTACTTAACTCAGGGTAGTGGAAAATGAAAAAGACCTTGGGGCAATTGTGCAGTCAGATACGAAGTTCCCAGAGCCATGAAGACAGGCGACAAGACAGCTCATGACATTTTGTCAATGGTATACAGGAATTTTGCTAGCAGGGAGGTAATTGTCCCATTGTATAAGGCAATAGTCAGGCCACGTCTTGAGTGTTGCAAGGATGTAGTCTGATGCCTCATTGATGCAAGTCTGGAGCCCTCATTTTAGGAAGGATGTAGAACTGCAGGAACGAGTATAGAGAAGGGCACAAGAATGCTCAGCGGAAAAAATGGGCACTCTCTCCAAGAAAGGCTTCACTTCTGAAAATTCCTAGTCTTCAGCATCTGAAGACTAAGCACCTGCGAGGTGATCTGATCGAGGTAGTAGTAGTAGTAATGTGATGGAACGTATGAGCTTATGTAGCATCACAAACTAGATCGCACACTTCTATCAGGAAGTTGTAAGAACTTCATGTAGTACTCGCGTAAGATCCTAGAAATCTGGTCTGAGGCGCCCGGGGAATATGGGATATAAACAGTAGATACCGTTTCGCTGTCATGAAGGGGCGAGAACCTCGGGCGAGTTGCAAGTTCTTCTTCTTGTAATGAGCACTTGTCCAAAACACAGGCTGGGTAGCCACAGTTGGTGGTCAGCTTTTACCCTAGAAACCTTTGTGTACCTGGCTTCTTCTGAGCTGGAATGACTAAAAGCTCGAGAGAGTAGAGCGCATGCAGTGCAGTTCAGGTGCAAGGGGCATGTGCTGACCTGTAGTTCGTTAATTTTCTGCAGCATATCAGTTTCCGGTATACCGAGGTTTCCAGACGAGGGCCCACCAGTCTCACTAAGACATCTAGGAAAGAAAGGGTCTTGTTCGCTTCTAATTCTAAAGTGAACTGGATGAATGGGGAATAGAGAGTTGAATTATTCTAATAGCGGTGTATCCGAACCATGGGAGATGATGGTGAAAATATCATCTACATACCTGCACCACATGGTGATTGGTGCCGGTGGGTTCTGGAATATGCGAATTGTATGTACCCTCAGCCCGCAGAAAAAAAAAAAAGAAAAGTAATATTAAAATAATTTGTATTAAATTTGGTACAAATTTTCTGTAATAATACAAGTTAGCTTTAAATTAAAATAAAGCATTCAACAATATTAATATTTTATTGTTTATAATACATTAAAAAAACCCAATTAACCTGAGGGGCAAAAATGAATCCTGTCTTCAATACAATTAATATTACAAATTTTTTTGGTAAGCTGATATGCAGAAACCGGATATCAACAGTTTGGGAATCTGATGTATTTTTTCAGCGCCCCTTTTACTAAGGATATAAATATATATATATATATTTTTTTTCATGATTTAAAATTTGGCTCCCCTTACAGAATGGCTCCCCGGGCAAGGCCCTGCTAGCCCGTGCCTTAATCCAGCACTGATTACAATGGCCGTTCAGAATGCGGGAAGGTGAGGCTACGTACACAAGTATTTTCCCTCGAATTCAAACTCAAAATACTCTGCATTAGTTTTTCTTAATTATATATTCTAGTATTTTACTTAATTATATGGCGCCTCCGTAGCCAGGAGAAGCAGCAGTGCGTAGCACACGCTTCTTGATTAAACCGGGGTTGGAGCCCGTGACCACCAAATACGGCGGATGCGGAAAGGTCGGGGAATGACCACCGCATATCCCGGAGCAATATGGCCTTAGTTGCTAATGCTCCTAATAACAAACAAACTTAATTATATTATACTGTATTATTTTTTCTATATCCTTAAACTTGGAATATCATGGCCTAAGCTGCTCATCCGCCATAAAAATTCAAATCAAACCTTTATATCCTTATTATCTCGAAGGAGTCTGCTTATGAATATTAACTTTATAATTTTTATATATAACAAAAAATGAAAATGCAGATAATTTTGTATGTACGACGGTAAGCAACTTGATCTTTACAAGCTGATACCCTTCCGGTTGTTCGTTGGGAATAACAGTTAAGGTGTTAACCATTCCCCCTTACCGCTGTTTTAAAATTGGAAAACGAGATCCCGATTTTAAAATAGCGGTAAGGGGGGATCGGGGGTTAAACACCGTAAGACTAACAGTAGCCGGCTATGCATATACAGTGAGTCACACCTCCTCTAAACTGAACTGGAAGGGTATTTGTAAGTTTGTAAAGATTAACCCTAAAATTATAACACAATTTTGAATTTTCCACGGAGAATACAATGCTATAAAGTTAGTGCTCTTTTTATCTACTTGTCTGTAGAACGCCCACAAGAGAAGTATACAAATATTACTTCCATTGTGAATTGCCTTCAATATTAACGTTTCTTTTCTAAAAATAAAGAAGCAAAAAAAATTCTGATTAGCTGTAAAGTAGTGAAATTAATGAATAATGAAAGTAATGAAAAAAATCCGTGTAGGTTAATTTAATTTCAAAAATACAATAAGAAGACAATTAATTCAACAGTTTATTTTCGGTATAAACGATTTTTTAAACGAGAATTATACCTGCCTTTCTGGTGGCAATGTACTGTCGTTTAATCAGCTCAAAGTTTAAATCTTCCGAATGGTGGTAAAATGTTAACACCGTATTTATAAATTCAGACACTTCTCACTGACAAATTACGACGCCATCTTTACTTATTCATGCCATTATAGCTCCCCGTAATACAAATTATTATACACTGAAATTCTATCACTTGAAGCATTTACTAAATCAGTAATACAGAATACCCCCCCCCCCGTTTCCCCCACCACAGTTCTAATTTCTGATTATATTGAGAAGAGTAGACAATCAGAAGCAACATTTATAACACCGTAATCTTTTTGTCTAGGTGTTATGAGTATATGAAAATCGTAATTGTTTTTATTGTCTATATCTTAATTATCAGCTTTTCCTTTTGGAATTTGTGTGTTGTTGCCCCAAGGCAAGTAAGGCAATGAGGTGGAAACAGATGATATCTGTAAATTCGTATATTTAATTATCTGCTTACCTGGATGAAAAAACGACGCCATCCAGAAAAGTAATTCCCACGTAGAAGTCACTCAAAACGTTATCTGTTGTTGTTAGTTTTACGGCGCAACGGCAGCTAAAGGCCATTATGCACCAAACAATGGCAGGAGATTTCAGGTGTTATTAAATGTGAGATATGCATTATGTGGGATTTAAGATTATATTCAGTCATAGGATTTTATTCTTTTTAGGAAAGCGAAAACTGCATTAATGTCAGATCTGTTGCCTAATATTTGTTGCTATGTAAGTATGATTTGGGCTGCATGGTTTGATAAAAAGGTGGTTTGCCGTACTCCATTATAGAAAGGGCAGTCAACCATGATATGCTGGACTGTGATTTGTGCTTGGTAGTTCGGACAGAAAGGCGGACCTGAGGAAGAAAGAAGATAAAAGTGAGTAAGGTCTTATTCGTAGTCTTGCAAGTGTGACTTCTTCCTTTCGGTTCGAGCAGAAACTAGATGGCCAAAACCGGTTTAATCCGAAGGAGTTTGTTGCCTTCTTTTTTATTACTGGTTTGTTGCCTTCCTTTTTATTACTGGTTTGCCAGTAATTCATACTTTGCCTTATTATAACACTTTTATAGTTGATGAAAGGCATTTTAAAAGATCAACTGGTTCCGCAGTAGATTTGGCTGCATGGTCAGCACTCTCATTGCCCGATGCCAACATGGCTAGCGACCCAACAAAATTTTACAACTTTCGTGTTCTTAGCTAGATGAGTCAGGAAGTTGTGAATATTACCAAGTAGGTAATTGTGATGCTTTCTTGGTTGCTTTAAAACGAGAAGGGCACTAGAGAATCGATAAAAATAATACTATTGGTAGGTAAACTGGTGCAATTTTATAGTTTCTAGGGCCAATGGCGGATTAAGGATAGTTGGGGCCCCTAGGCAATTATATTTGGGGGCCCCCCAAAAAAATAATAATAAAAAAAAAAAGAAAAAAAGAAATAAATAAAAGTTAGGTGGCAAATAAATGAAATTTAGTACTTTCGATTTTTTTGCTTAAATTAATCAAGATTTTTATGATCTTTACTTAAAACATTAATCTATTTTAAAGCACTATAGGAAAATGTCTTGGCTTGGGGTCCCCAAAAGCCTGGGACCCCTAGGCACGTGCCTCAATGCCTTAATGGGTAATCCGCCACTCTCTAGGGCCATTTGTATGGTATGTAGTTCAGAAGTAAAGATACTGCTTTCTAAGGGTAACTGACTAGAGATTATGAATGATGGTTGTTGTTTGGATTTTAGGAGCATTAGCAACTAAGGCCATATTGCTCCGGGATATGCGGTGGTCATTCCCTGACCTTTCCGCCCCCTCCATATTTGGTGGTGACGTGCTCGAACCCCGGTCTAATCAAGAAGTGTGTGCTACGCACTGCTGCGCCTTCTCACCTGGCTACGTAGGTGCCTATGAATGATGGAAGAACAACAGCAGTACCGAGATGATGGTCAGTTTTGGAGCCGTCAGTGAATATCTGGGTATAAGATTCATATTTTCAATTAGAAATTTGTTAATCTGTTTTACATTCTGTGGAGAAAGAGTGCTTTCCCCCCATTTTTGCAGGGACAGATCACATGTTGCAGAACAGAGGGCCCATGGAGGAGCAGTGGAACTAGTGGTGGATATTTTAGAAAGGCTAGCTGCCAATTATCATGTAAATAGCGAACATATGCCAGCAGGTCGATTTATTGATGGATAAACGGCTACAAGTTCTTCGTACGTGGAGTTAATACAGTGGCAGACAAAAAAAAACTGCATCACTTGTGAATTTTGCAATAATGTGTTTTGCGCTGCATTCTGGCTTGCAGAAATGTTCGAAATGTATTTGTTAGATGGGATATATATCTCTGTGAATGAAATCCAATAAAAAGACTCCACCTGATATACCTAATTGTCATATCTTCCCAAAGGGTAAAATGCGTAATTAATGGTAGTATGAGAAATCATGCAAATGACAATCATGACACCCAAACATACATTTTATTCAATTTACGTGTACAAACTGAAATGACAAGTTAACGTAATAGTATTATGTACTGTAAATCAGCAAAATAGGTCCACAATATTTTGTTGTTCCTCCTCGAGCTGCAGCTACAGCCTTGCGACGATCTGGCATAGAGTTAATGAACTTCTGGATATACGGTTGCCGAATTTTGTAGTACCACACCTTTACAATGCTCTCCTGCAGCTGAATCTTACTTGTTGGCTTCTTTTGAGCAGTTTTAGACGACATTATGTACCAGCAATTTTCAATAGCATTCAAATCTGTACTGTAGCCGGGCCAGTCCAACACTGTAATGGCAGCATTTCTGAGTTATGACTGCACCTTAAGGGAGAAAAATGAGGGAAAATATTGGTGTAAGTGTGTTTTAAAACTTGTGAGACAAGAAGTCAATTCATTAAATCTAAATAGCATAAAACTAACCAATTTTGCCATGTGAAAAGGTGCTGAGTCCTGTTGAAAAATGCAGTTTTGGACGTCTTGTGGTGATCCTAATAACTGGTTTCAGGCATTCCTCCAAGATAGCAGTGTAGGTTTCGGCATTCACCATTCTGTTAATAAACTTAATTCGCCCCACCCCTTTGCTTCTTATGCATCCCAAGGGCATCTGACCAGTGAGGAACTTTACAGTCGATATTATGCCGTCAAGATGGTACGCCTCCGATTTTCGTCTTCTGATATATCGCTTCCCATCTGCGCCATGCAGGTAGAATTTCAGTTCGGCAGAAAAGATGACGGTGTCCCATTGCTCTTTTGTCCATGAAACGCGTTTTAGCCCAAGCAAGTCGCTTTTTCCTCATTTGTTGGGTCAACAAAGGCTTCTTTGGGCCGATAGGCTTGCAGACCACATCCTGTAAGCCGTCTTTGAATATTCAAATTATTAGATTAGGGCCACCCTTAATCTCTTACATATATGTATTATGACTGTAAATTGCGGTGTTTTCTGGTTGATTTGCCTGTTTTTCTGGACGAAAAAACCCCAGTTTCTGGTGGAAAAATCTTGCTAAAAACCTGAGACCGACTAACTCAGCCACGGAATGAAAAAAGCCCACTAAAATTCCTTGCGTCATCGACGAGATTCGAACCCGGGCCTTTACCACCCAGTGTGGGGAAGATGGCACGCAGACCGTCTTTGGATAGTTCGTGCACTTGTTTCAACACCAGAGGCCATCTCAAAGTCCAGTTTTAGATCAGGAGCGCTAGAATGGCGATTACAAAGGCATAGCCATTTCAAATATCGATCTTGGGAAGGCGTAGTCAATATCTTACTGGTTTCATGCTTTAATTTCAGCACCCGGGATACTGACTGGTGAGAGCCTATTTTATCGGCGATAGCACACGTAGAAAGCCCTTCCTGTAACTGAGCAACAGCTACACTTTTTTTCTTGGTGTCAACTGAACATATGGAGCCATGCTTATTCCTCTGCAAACAGGATCCTAATCAACGCCGTATTTATAGAAACGGCTGATGCAACACCTTGCAATTACTGTCTGATGCAATAGAAGCATTATCTGATCTTTGCTTTACGATAAACAAAATGACTGTAATCAAACCATATGTTATACGTTTCACTACAAATGTTACTTTTTTTTTAAGATGATGCAGTTGTTTTGTCCGCCACTGTCAATATTTCCACGCTGGATGCAGGCAGATGGCTCTTGATTTTGACAGCATAATTTAGCAGTAAAATTTGTCTTCGTAGATAGAGTGGAAGACCGTGAGCTTCAGTGTACAGGCTTTGCACAGATGTGCATTAGGCTCTAAGAGCAATGCGTAGGCCACTGTAATGAATATGGCCCAAAAAAACTTTTTTTTTTTTGTTAGTTGTTGGCGCATCGGCTTCTGTGGCCATAATGCACCTCCCAAGGTTTTTGTACTACTCTGATCCAAGCCCGAGGCGGGATTCGAACCTGCGACCTTTTGTTGCCAGGCAGGCACTTTACCAGCCCGGCTAATCTGTTCCATAGGATGTGACAATGTGCAAAGTCAGCGACATAACCATTGTGCTAGCTGCAAGTTGATGCACGTGTAGGCACACATAGGTGCAGGTATTTGTTTTGTAAGATAACTTTTTAAGTGAATAATGCTGGCTTGTTCACATTTTGTTTCGATGAATCTAAAGCCAGAATGACCCAATATAATGTGTCTGTAAAATATGTGTTTTCTCGGAATGGTTTTCCAATTTTGCAGAATGAAAACCCAGAGCTTACGAGAAAAACAGACCACCGAAACTACTATACGTGACCAATTAACTAGGCCACGACAAGCAGAAGCTCAAAATGTATATCATTGCTACTACACATACACATTGGCCAAAAAACACGAACGTTTATTCAGCATCGAATCGGGCCGCCTTTGTTTCTAATAACAGCAAGTATGCAGCACATCACGGATCTATAGGGTGTTTTATCGCATTTTGGTCAAATTCAAAACTCGCTTCCAGCAAAATATCGCGTATCTGCGAATAAGTTGGAGAGAATTTCGTTGCCGAACAGCCCTATTCAGAATATCCCAGACATTTTCAATTGGGCTGCAATGAGCTGAATGTGGGGGCCATGGAAGTTGGTCGAAATCTTTGTCATGTTCTCCAAACTATCCTTAGACGATTTTGGCAATATGCACTATTATTCATAAAGTGGCTATCACTTTCGTGATAAAAGAGTAACGTAGTAGAGTGCAGTAGACCTGATGCAAAATTCAGTTACGCCCTGCATGACAGTAGACCTTCTACCAGTATCAACGTACCCAGTCCGTGCCAGTAAAACGTTCCTCATATCATGATACCATCTCCAGATGATTAGGTTTCGATAGCAAGGTAAGGCTCGATGGCTTCGTGAGGTTCTCGCCACACTCTCTGCCTATCATCAGTGCAAAACCACATGTATCGTGATTGGTCTGACCACAAGACTTTCTTCCATTGTTCCACTGTCCAATCATGACATTCTCAGCACCACTGCGAGTGGATTTTTCTGTTTTTCTCTGAATCAAGTGGCTTCCGAATAAGCAGCTAACTGCCAATACCCAATTTCTTTAATTCCACTCTCGCATGGTACAGGTTGAAATAGGTCAGTTCTGGAATTGGTTTGATTCATATTTTTCTGTTCAATCCATATATTTCGAAGGCTTTGCTCTTGAAGCGTTGTTTTCTGCCACCTTTACACTTAGGTTCTATGTGTACTTAGGTTCTATCTAAAAAACACTTGAAAACCTGGTTGTAATGCTCCCCCTTACGATGATACCTGGATTCGACAGATCCAAGTTTATGGCAGAGGTTTAATTTATCACATAGGTATGATTCTAAGTTGAGAAAAAAATTGAGTGATTGATCCAAAGGTGCAGCAAATTCAATCCAGGTTTGAGGTAAAGGTTCCATGAAGTTGTCAATCTGCATAAGATTTCAAGTTAAGAGAAGGTTTAGAGTAATGAGCTTGAGGGTCTAGTAAAGCCAGTCCAAAGGTTTAGCAACAAGTAAGTAGAGTTAAGCCAAAGGTTCATTAGTTATTCTACCTTGTAGCATGAGGCCTTTTGCCCTTAAATACTTTATAGCCAAAGGTTCAGTATATTAAGTATAGCTAGCAGAAAAACGAAGTCAAGAAACAGACTCAGTACTTTTAAGTTAGGTGGAGCCAGTAGGATGAGAAGGCCCAGCCGAAGAAACAGCTTTAGCTGACAGCCCACACTGATGATTTATGACCTCTAAGTGTAGTTTAAAGACATTAATAGCAAAATTCTTTGAATTTTCAAAATTTTTTTTAGATTGCAAAAATTTTGATACATCCTCACAAGGCAAGGGTCCAATTTTCTTATTCTAAGAATCTAACAGAAATGGCTCTAGCGGTAAATTCATATGCTTATAATCCATCATTATTAACAGTGGCATAGGAACACCTTGGCATTGGGATGGAGGGACAGCCTGGAAGATTGTTTGTTATTTGGTTTTTAGGAGCATTAGCAACTAAGGCCATATTCTCCGGGGATATGCAGTGGTCATTCCCTGACCTTTCTGCATCCTCCGTATTTGGTGGTGACGGGCTCGAACCCCGGTCTAATCAAGAAGCGTGTGCTACGCACTGCTGCTCCTTCCCACCTGACTACGGAGGCGCCCTCAGCCTGGAAGATGACTCATGCCATGGAAGACCTGCAACATCCATCATTTCAGTAGTTGCTGACTTCTGGAGTGATGGATGTTGCATGATCTGATAATGAGTGATTGACGAGTGATAGTTCTTTATATTGCCAGCATCTTGGGCATTTCATTCGAACGTGTACCACATAATAGTGGTATACACAGGTTCCTATGAAAAAGGTGTCAGCCTTTTTTCATAGAAACCAAGGGTGCCTGTATCAAAGGGCACCACTGACAGGCTAAATCAGATCTGAGTCAAACTATTTTGACACCTGAAGCTAGCTGACGAAATGGCGCCCCTAGATGATATTGCATCAGGATGAGAGTAGAGGGTGGGGTGAAATTTAATGGTGTGTTTTCAGAGGAAAAGGTCAATTCAAGCCTACAGCATCATTAAATCTCAGTACATAGCAGCACAGATCTATTTGCCATCCAGACCGTAACTTTGAAGGGACCAATCAAGCGAATGCTTCACCAGTGCATGCTCAAATGCATAGCAGTGTTTGCAATTCATGCATTGCGTACGTTCTACGACACTGAATAAGTGTGTATAATATAGTGTTTTTGTGCTTTAAACAGGTAATCGTGAATATTGTGATTTGTAATTTAAATAAAACAACAAAATCCCAGGGGTGGGTGGTCCCGAGGGTGAAGGAGTGCACTGTACCCAGGCGCCAACGTTCCAGGGGCTTCTGAAACTTACATACACATATGAAGAAAATTTTAAAGGGCTGCCAAACTGTGATTGGCACCACATTCCCTAGGAATGCCCCCGGACATGCCACCAAAAGCCAAAAAGCAGACATCAGTACCACGTAGAAAGACTACATAAATAGGAAATTAAAAAAAAAAAAAAAAATTCCTCTAGTTTACTGGCTTATATTAAGCCACTCCAAACACTGAAAGTGACAAAGTCCAAGAAAAAGCCCAAACAGTTATTTTAAAAGAATTAGAAAGTATGGAGAATAACGAACAACAGTTGGCAGAAAAAAATGATGGCAGCAATGATATTAGCATTAGCATTAGTAGAGGCATTTGATGCAAGAAAGCAAGCTTATGCAGCATCAGCCAAAAAAAAAAAAAAAAAAAACCCACTTCCACTTCACCCCTCTGTTCGTTCAAAATACTTGTCCAGCTGAGCCTTAAACTTATTTAGGCTATCAACCTCCACCACACGGGATGGAAGTCTGTTCCACCAACCAACCACCCGCTGGCTAAAGGCAAATTTCCGCACGTCTATCCTACATCTGTCTTTCCTCAATTTGAATTTATGCCCTCTCAGGTGATTTTTCTGAGCTAGAGGAAGAATCCCATCAGCATTGAGCATGCTTAAACCATTCAAGGCTTTATACACCTCTATCAGATCACCTCGCTGGTGCCTAGTCTCCAGACACTGTAATTTGCAAAACTTAAGCCTTTCTTCGTAAGAGCACCCCTTTGTTCCATTCACTAATCTTGTTGCCCTTCTCTGTACTCGTTCCAGCAGCTCTACATCCTTCTTGAAATGAGGCCTCCAGACCTGTATACAGTACTCTAGGTGTGGCCTGACCATCGCCTTATACAATGGAATAATCACCTCCTTATCCCTGCTGGAAAAATTCCTGTATATCATTGACAATACTCCATGAGCTACTCTTGCAGCCCTTCTGCACTGCTCAGAGAACTTCATATCTGCCTGCACAACCACCCCCAAGTCCCTTTCATTCTCTACCACTGTCAGTGTAGTACCACAGAGTTGATACGTTGCTCTGGGGTTGCTGTTTCCCATGTGTAGTACTTTACATTTATCAATGTTAAACTTCATTTGCCACCTCTCAGCCCATCTGCTCAACCTTTCCAGATCCTGTTGCAGCAGCATAGTGTCAGTAGTGTCCTTGACAACCCTGCCAACCTTTGTATCGTCTGCAAACTTGGACTTTAAGCCCGATATACCATCATCAATATCATTTATAAATACAGAAAACAATAATGGACCCAACACTGAGCCCTGAGGGACTCCACTAATAACATCAGTCCACGATGAGCAGTGTCCATTGATTACCACTCTCTGTCTTCTCCCCCTCAACCACCCCTTTATCCATAGCAGCAATTTGCCTCCAATGTCACACTGCTCCAATTTGTGTAGCAGTCTTCCATGTGCAACAGTATCAAAAGCCTTTCTAAGATCCAAGTGTATAATATTAAAGTTATTCCCTGCATCCAGTTCTTTTGTGACTGCATCATAGTATCCAATCAAGTTGGTCAGGCAAGACTTCCCCTTAACAAAACCATGCTGTGTCTGAGCTATAACTGAAGTCTTGTCTAAATGATCCTGCAGTGCTTCTTTAACCAGTGCCTCCATTAATTTTCCTGGAACAGAAGTTAAGCTCACAGGTCTATAATTACCTGTGTCAGCCTTTGATCCTCCTTTGTGAATTGGGGTCACATTTGCACATTTCCAGTCTATGGGTACCTCCCCTGTGTCCAAGGAAGCTCTCATAATTATGGCTAAGGATTTGCTTACTTCCTTTGCTGCCTCCTTTAATATAACTGGATAGATCCCATCCACCCCGGGTGCCTTTCTTGTGTTTATCTTCAACAGTTTCTCCTCCACTTTACTCCCAGTTATTTCAAGATTCTGTAGCTTACTGCTAGAGTTGAATACACCTCTGGCATTCCCCTCGCTGAATAACTCCTCATGTGTGAATGTCGATGCAAAATATTCATTTAGTTTGTTAGCTACCTGAGCAGGATCATCAACACTTGACCCATCAATATCAAGTGGACCAATCGGATTCACCCCCTTCCTTCTAGAGTTTACATAAGTAAAGAACTCTTTGCTGTTTTTCTTTGCATCCCTTGCCAAGGATTTCTCGTAATCTGCCTTTGCCTGCCTAACCTCCTTTGTAACTTGGTTGCATATCAACTTGTATCTATCATAGGCTTCTGTGTCATGTGTTAATTTGTATGTATCCCATGCATTTTTCTTCTCTGCCATATGCCTCATTAGTTCATCCGACATCCATTTTGGCCTAAACCTTGAACAATATTTCTTAGTTGGTATGTAAAGCCTAGTAGCTTCCAAGATAAGTTCTTTGAATGCTTCCCATTTTGAATTTGCTGTTGGTAACATCATCAGTTGGTCCCACTGTATAGAATTTAAATACTGTCTCAGTCCATCGTAGTCGCCTTTACGGAAGCAATAACCCTTCCCTTTACCCCTAATGGTAGTTACCTCTTTGAGTAAATCCCACTTCAGCACACTGTGATCACTGCCACCTAGTGGTTCATTTATCTGCAGATTCTTAATGCATGAAGAATCACTGCTGATAATCAAATCAAGAGTATTACTCCCTCTAGTTGCCTCCCGAACATGCTGATGTAGAAAACAATCATCCAATAAATCCACAAAAGTCCTGCTAGTGTGTGAGTAACCAGCCCCCAAATTCCAGTCAATATCTGGGAAATTAAAATCTCCCATTATAAGACACTCTGATTTACTGGCCCACTCTATTTCCCTGTACAGTTCCTTATTATACTCATCAGAGTCATTAGGCCTATAGCACACTCCTACTCTCAATTTTGATCTCCCAATGTTTATGTCACACCAAACTGACTCCACACTGCACTGTCCAGCGATGTCGACTGGCTTCACTTCCTTGGTTTTTATGTGTTTCTTAACTAATAACATAACCCCTCCTCCCTTCCTATCCTGTCTATCCTTTCTGTAGACGTTGTACTCCCAAAATTGCAGTTCTGCATCCCTTATATCTGTGTGACACCACGTCTCTGATATCCCAACAATATCTGCCTTCGATGTTTTGAGTAATACCTCAAATTCATCAAATTTATTTACTAAACTCCTAGCATTGGTGTACACGCAAGTATACCTGCACCTGTTTCTATTCTTAGCTACCCTAACACAACCCATGTGTTTACTTGTACCGCAATGGCTCCCAGCAGTCTCTGAAATACCATGCATCTTGTTTTTCAGGCTTCTGCTCATTCTAATAGAAGCAGTGCAAGAATCTCTTTCACCTCTGCCAGTGGCTACTGTCAATCTATTGGTCTTTGTCTCCCCCCAAGCTAGCAGTTTTCCGACCCACCTAACACTGCCTCGATAGCATCAGCAAATATTCTTGCACCCTTTCTATTTAAGTGTATCCCATCCCTGTAGAAGCAATCTCTCCTGTTAACAAGTACAGTCCAGGCTGAAAAAAATTCTACCCCTTGAGCCTTGCACAATCTTTCCAGGGCCGAATTGATCGACAAGGCTCTCATCATATACTCCCTCCTATCGTGTCTGGGCAGAATTGCAGACACTTTCAAATTCAACCCTAATTCTCGGCTTTTGTTACATGTTCCATATTAATATGGAACATGTAAGTCTGGACTTTAATAATCCAACCACATGGAATTTTTATATCCACAAAAACAGATCTCTTATAGTGCAACAATATCCTGTCACTAATGGCTGATGTTTCAATAATTCGTGGAAATACAAATATGAAGTTATTGAGAAAAAAACCCAGAGTAAACGGGTTATTTTATTGAAAAAACAAAGATGCAATATATTGTTTTCTGTGCTTCTTATTTGTATTTGTAATAATGGGCCATTTTGCAACACAGATCGATTTAAGGACTGGAAACATCTAAATCCAAACGTTCTATTTCATGAGAATTTGTTACGACACACAAAAAATTTCACAAAATGGAAACTATTAGAAAAGGATCTTCAAAAAAAAAAAAGGTGGACTAATTTACGACGTTGCACAAGCAGCACTAAGAATTGGTGATATATTTGCACATCTCCAGTCCATGGGACCTCTCTGCAGGCCACAGATGTTCTCGTAATTAGGGCTGAGGGTTTGCTTATTTCCTTTGCTGCCTCTTTTAATATAACTGATATATCCCATCCATCCCAGATCCCTTTGTTATATTTAACTTCAACAATTTCAATTTCTCCTCCACTTTGCTCTCAGTTATTACAAAATCATTTTTTAACTCTTGTTAGAGTTTGAAAAGCTTCTGGTCTCCACTTCCCTACAGAATTCCTCATGTGTTAATGTAGATGCCAAATACTCATTCAGTTTGTCAGCTACCTGAGCAGAATCATCAACAATCAAACCATCGATATCATGTTGACTAATCTGATTCATCCCCCTTCCAACGATTTCTCACTATTGTTAAAATGAGATAGCAAGGCTTCCTTGCTATCTCATTGTTGATAGCAAGGAAGCCTAAAGCTTATGCTGCACCGGCCGCCGAAAAAAACATTTCTGAATTACCTGAGAGAGAGAGAGAGAGAGAGATAGAAGGGAATCACTAAGAAAGAGAAGAATGATGATATCCAGCTCAGGACCCTGGGTGTGCCAAGCCCATACTTACCAGATGTGAGCCCCTGGCATAATCTGCCTTTGCATACCTAACCACCCTTGTGACTTCATTACAGACTAGCCAAGTTACAAAGGAGGTTATGGAAGCAAAGGGTACCATTGAAAATAATATTAAAATGTGTATTGTTCTGTGCTGAAAATAATTTGGCATTTCCTTGACATGCTAGTAATATCAATACCCAGTGGTGTAGGTGCCCTTCTGGGTACCACCAAGTTGCAGATGGTAATCTCTTTAGCTCTTAATTCATGCTTAGCAACCACTATTGCCTAAATTGCTTGAGGCCTGCTGCCCAGTTAAGTCTCTCCTTATCCATTCATTATATCGAATATTTTCTTCATTCTACAGAAATTATTTTAAACGTAATTATCAAGGATGAATTCAAAAAAATTCGCAAAATAGAAAAATTCACTAAAAAGAAGTTCGTTAAACAGAGGTCAGACTGCACTTATTATTATGTATTATGATTTTACCAATTATCAAAAAAAGGTGTGTAACGACGAATTTGCCAAGGGCGCCAAAAACCTAGCTACACATCTGATTATTAATAATAATAGAACGACAAGAACTGTGCATGCCAATAGCTACAGTAAACATAAAAATACACAGCAAGCATCATGGGAATCATATAACAGTGGCATGGCTATCCCTGTCAGAATCCCCCCCCCAATATACCTAACATTAAAAGAGATGGCAACAACATGGAAAGCCTAAAAACATAATATATATCAGCCAAAATAAACAAACTACATTTATCTACCAAAATGTTCACAGCATCGAATTACTAGCCATATAGTGCAAGGAAGCCTAAGGCTTATGCTGCACCAGCCAAAAACAAATTTCCGAATTACCCTGTGAGAGAGAGAGAGAGAGAGAAGTAGTTGGGAATCACCAAGAAAGAAAAGAATGATGATATCCAGCTCAGGACCCTGGGTGTGCCAAGCCCATACTCACCAGATGTGAACCCCCTGGAGCATGCCTAATGTCAACAAGTATCTTCTTTCATCTTCTCAACCATCAACCCATGCATGGTATTAAGTACTATAAGTTATAATACATCTTGTGTTTGGGGTTTTCATAAAAAAAAAAAAAAAATTCACCAAGTCATACTGAATGCCATAATCAAGATAACTGCAGGCATCATAAATACCCATCATAAACAATTGTTGATCTTGATACTTATCAACAGATATATCAAGGATTAGAAGGACTAGAAAAGTGTTTAAATTAAACTGATTAAATAGCAGCAGAACATCTATGGCTTTTGTCAATCAAATGTTTAACTAATACAAACCATAGATGATAGCACTGTTTTATACAAATGAAATGTAAATTGTCTGCTACCAATTACACATGTTTATATCCCATTGTCTTGATGGGGATATAAAAAGGGGTGTTGCTCCTCCAAAGTAATGTAGAATAAAGTTTAATTATTATTAAAACTTGTGCTGCTTTTTTTTTCACCCCTATATGTCACAACAGTCATATCAAAATCCTCAAGATTACACTGACAGATTAATAACCTCTCTCTTTTACCTTTTTTGTTTCAAATTCCTGAAACATATTGGACTTTCCTTATTGTTTACAAAAAGAAAACCTACCAGTCTATTTCTGTGCCCTAAAGATTATGTTCTGCCGAAAAATTAAGGCAAGCAACCTTAAGGGCTTTTTGAAATACACGAGGATGTTCAGCTATGAGGGAGGGGGGGGGGGTAATGGTTAGTGTTTCTTAAATTGAAATCCATGATAACTTGATGTTGGCCCTAATCCATATCCAGGTTTGGTTTTACAAAGAATATGTGTTTCAAGGTATTGTGTATATATATATATATATAAACATATGTGAAATAAGTAATAAAAATATAGAAAAAAAAATAGAATTAGTGAAATAGAAAAAGAGTATCAGATCAGATTAATGCCATCAAAATATTGATTAAACATTACATCAGTCTGTAAAACATACATTACAGTATTTATTGAACTGAATACCAAGAGAATCATATGACTAATGAAATTTAATAAGAATATGAAATACATGTATAGGTATTCATTCGGATTTAGGTAAGGCCAAGTATTTAGGTAACCTAAGTTGTACTTCATTGTTATACCCTATAATTAAACACATAAATTATAATAAAATAACATAACAATAAAAATAAAATGATGAAGCAAATTACTGATAAAAGGATACATTGAATGGAACGTTGATGAAGGCTAGCTCCACTAAATACATTCTATCAATAATTGACTAAAGCTATCTGTTTCTGTTTGCCAGTTTGTCTAGGTTCAAATATTCTGAAATTATAAATTCCAATACTAGCAATAGACCTCAATTTCCCTCAAATTGCTATCCTCCTTATATTCTTCCTTATATTCATCTTAATTTGGCAAAAGAAATTCCTTTTCACTTCATAAATAATTTTCATTAATAAAATTATTAGTTGGCACTCACTTTCATTATTTTTTATTCACTGCTGTCGGGCTAGCGGCTATTCTGCCAGTTTGCTGCTAAATTTAACATAGATTGCATCTATAATATTAGAGTATTATAATTTTAGAATATTTGAACATAGACAGACTGGCAAATAGCAAACAGAAACAGGCAGTTTTAGCCATTTATTGATAGGATTGATATGTAGTGGAGCTAGTCCTCATCAATGTTCCATTCAATCCCACTTCTGACAAAGGTTCTTTAACCCCAGGGGTTCACATCTGGTGAGTATGGGCTTGGCAAACCCAGGTCCTTAGCTGGATATCGTCATTCTTCTCTTTCTTGATGATTCCTTTCTACTTCTCTCTCTCTCTCTCAGGGTAACTTTGGGAATTTTTTTTTGGCTGGTGCAGCCTAAGCCTCAGGCTTCCTTACACCATATGGCTAATAATAATAATAAAATAATAATGTATCCTTTTATCAGTAATTTGCTTCATCATCATTTTATTATTATATTATAATTTATGTGCTTAATTATAGGGTATAACAATGAAGTCCAACTTAGGTTACCTAAATACTTGGCCTTATGGCTCTACAGGTATATTTTTACTCTGAATACCTATATTCCATATTCTTATTAAATTTCATTTGTCATATGATTCCCTTGGTATTCAGTTCAATAAATACTGTTATATATATATATATATATATACAGTGGCAGAAAAACAACTGCATCACTTTAAAAAAAAGTAACAGTGTAGTGAAACATATAAGATATTGTTTGATTACAGTAATTTTGTTTGTCACAAAGGAAAGGTATTCCGTCAGATAATGCTTCTATTGCATCAGACAGTAAGTGCAAGGTATTGCATCAGCCGTTTCTATAAATACAGCGTTGGAAGAGTATACACACTCACTAGTGTCCTGTTTTGCGGAGGTGTAAGCATGGCTCCATATGTTCAGTTGACACCAAGACAAAAAAGTGCAGCTGTTGCTCTGTCCCAGGAAGGGCTTTCTATGCGTACTATCACTGATAAAATAGGCTGCCACCAGGCGACAGTATCCTGGGTGCTGAAATTAAAGCATGAAACAGGTTTTGTGAAGAGAAGACCTGGATCAGGCCGTAAGAGAGTGACTACACCTTCCCAAGATCGATATTTGAAACGGCTATGCCTTTGTAATCGGCATGCTAGTGACCCTGATCTAAAACTGGACTTTAAGATGGCTTCTGGTGTTGAAACAAGTGCATGAACTATCCAGACGGCTTTCGGAATGTGGTCTGCATGCCTGTCGGCCCAAGAAGAAGCCTTTGTTGACCCAACAAATGAGGAAGAAGCAACTTGCTTGGGCTAAAACACGTTTCATGGAAAAAGAGCAATGGGACACCATAATCTTTTCTGAAAAATTGAAATTCAACCTGCATGGCTTGGTTGTGAAGCGATATGTCAGAAGACGAAAATCTGAGGCATACCATCCTGACTGCATAACACCAACTTTAAAGTTCTTGAGTCTGGGGATGTTGTTGTTATTTGGTTTTTAGAAGCATTAGCAACTAAGGCCATACTGCTCCGGGGATATGCGGTGGTCATTCCCTGACCTTTCCGCATCCTCCATATTTGGTTGTCACAGGCTTGAACCCTGGTCTAATCAAGAAGTGTGTGTGCTACACACACTGCTTGCTCCTGCCCACCTAAGTTACGGAGGCACCTCTGGGGATGCATAACAAGCAAAGGGGTGGGGCGAATTCAGTTTATTAACAGAATGGTGAATACAGAAACCTACACTGCTTTCTTGGAGGAGTGCCTAAAACTAGTTATTAGGGATCATCACACAGACGTCCAAAACTGCATTTTTCAAAAGGACTCAGCATCATGCCACACAGCAAAATTAATAGCATAAAACAGTAAGTTTTATGCTATTTAGATTTAATGATGAGTTGTCTTTTTGTCTCACAAGGCTTAAAACATACTCACACCAATGTTTTCCCTTATTTTTCTCCCTTATGGTGCAGTCATACCTCAAAAACGCTTGCATTACAATATGATTGGCCCAGCAAAAGTTCAGATTTGAACTCTATTAAAAATTGCTAGTACATAATGTCATCGAAAATTGCTCAGAAGAAGCCAACAAGTAAGATTCAGCTGCAGGAGAACAACCGAATATCCAGAAGTTTATTAACTCTATGCCAGATCGTTGAAAGGCTGTAATTGCAGTTCGAGGAGGAATAACAAAATATTGGGGACTTATTTTGCTGATTTACAGTACATAATACTATTATGTTAACTTGTCATTTCAGTTTGTACACATAAATGCAATAAAATTGTCATTTGCATGATTTCTCATTTTTCCATTAATTACGCATTTTACCCTTTGGGAAGATATTTATGGCAATTAGGTATATCAGGTGGAGTTTTTTTTATTGGATTTCATTCACAGAGATATATATATCCCATCTAACAAATGCATTTCGAACATTTCTGCAAGCCACAATGCAGCGCAAAACACATTATTTGCAAAATTCACAAGTGATGCAGTTTTTTTGTCCACCAGTATATATATACTTTTTTTTACATTTAATATTTTAAATAGTGTGCAATCACCTGGGTTTGGAACTATAATTTCGTTACATATCCTTACGCTTTTTTTTCAGGAATATAAGTTAAAATTCATTGTGAAAAATCTAAAGGGCATTGTTAAGGAGGCAGGCGAACAATTTGTAAAGTAAACAGACTAAAATATGCTGGATAGTCATAAAAATTTAGTTACATATATATTATATCATATACATATAAATAACCCAATTTCAGTACCCTTTGGTTCCCTCATCAGTTAAAAAAGAACAGAAATAAAACTGATACTGATCTTATAAAATTTTGTTATTATTCTTTATGTTTTTGTCACAGATGAAAAAACAAAAAAGTTCTGAAAATGGTTTATTTTTTATATGAAAAATGTGATGAGAATGTTCAAGAGGTGAAAACTAATATTTCAAAAATGCAGTTATGGGCTATTCAAATGGATTTCCTTTTAAGTAGTCTCCTTAACATCTGATTCACCAATTCCTATGCTTCTGCAACATCTGAAAGCATTTTCCAATAGGCTTATTTTGAAACTCCTCTTGCTCAGAATAATCACCTGAGAGGGCATAAATTCAAATTGAGGAAGGACGGATGTTGGATGGATGTGCGGAAATTTGCCTTTAGCCAGCGGGCAGTTGGTTTGTGGAATAGACTTCCACCACTTGTTGTTGAAGTTGATAGCCTAAACAAATTTAAGGCTCATCTGGACAGGTATTTTGAACGAATGGAGGGGTGAAATGGGAGTAGTGGTTGTGTTTTTTTTTTTTTTTTTTTGGCTGATGCTGAATAAGCTTGCTTTCTTGCATTATATGCCTCTACTAATGCTAATGCTAACTGTTAATAGTTCCTGTGTTACATTCTGCATAATTTCCTCAGTCACAGAAAATCTGTGACCATTCAATGAGCTTTAAATCCTGGGACACACACTCAAGGAGCTAAATAATCCAGTGAGTATGGCAGATGGGAGGCTACACAGATGGAGTGTTTAAGAAATTTTTTTAAATGGAAAGTGCTTAGCGTGCTGCAGAATCAATGCAAGTGCAAATTGACTGAAGCCCATTTTCCCCGTCATTTTCACCAGAGAGCATTGTGCAATCACCACAGAACATTTATAAAAAAAATATATGCATAAGCTTTACATTTCACAGTAGACTGACACTGTTTTGCCTATCTGGTCATTGGAAAACAAAGTCATCCACTGAGAGCACTGGGCCATTGTTTCCTGTTCATGACCATACACCCATGATTCGTTACTAGTAATGATGGAAGAAAAAAAAGTGCAGGTCAGCAGTATATTGACAAAGGTGACACGAGAGACCTTACTGCTTTCTTTGATCATCAGGAGTATGTGAGTCATAAACTTAGTTGAAATGCATCACAGTCCCAGTCCCATATTTTGTGTTAAAATTGATTGACATCACAAAACAAATATCAATTTCACTAGCATTTCAGTGATAGTTAAATGATGTTTAGTTAATTATTGATTCCACTGGCTCTGCTGTATTCTCTTCTTCTAAACCTTGGAAACCAGTGCCACAGGCCCATTCTATTTCAATTAAATGATTATTATTCCTGATCAGATTGCAAATGAATGAATCATTGCTTTCTGAAGATACCAAGGATGGACAGAGTGAGGATAATTTTCAACAGACAGGTGGTCTTCTTTAAACTTTGCAAACAACACATAGCATCTTCTCCAAAAGGTTTTTTTAATATTTCACGCATGGATCTCTGTTGCACTTTTCACTAATTTAAAATAAAATTTGATGCAAATCTGCTGTTCAGTAGAATCACTCATTTTAAAATGCAATGAAACATATAAAACAAAACACTTTCTGTTCAAAGCATGCTAATTCAGGTTGGCTGTAGATAATTGGGTGATTTATGTATCACTGTCTAGATAAGTCACTGAACACAATCCAACTTGTTACGGTGCCTCCGTAGCCAGGTGGGAAGGAGCAGCAGTGCGTAGCACACGCTTCTTGATTAGACTGGGGTTCGAGCCGGTCACCACCAAATACGGAGGATGCGGAAAGGTCAGGGAATGACCACCGCATATTCCCGGAGCAATATGGGCTTAGTTGCTAATGCTCCTAAATAACAAAACAAACCAACTTGTTACAATGCTGCAATTTCAAGATACAAAGTCATTATCTGAACTTTTTTGTCCACACCTGGTATGACTGGTTGACTGTTGTAGGGTTTTAGGTGCATCAGCAACATAGACTCTATATTGAGCTATATACATGCAGGGGCATTCCTAGGGAATATGATGTTGAGTGCCAATTGAAACTTGGAGCCCCCCCTCAAAAATATTTATATATTTTGTTGTATTTTTATTCATGTAATTATAATTAATGATAAAAGTAATACAATTATAATTATTGACAACAAAAATTACATAATCACAACTAATAAAAAGTATAAATTAAAAATTAATTAGAAAAGGAACAATGAAGTAAAGTTATACATACAAAAGAATTATGTTATACATATAAATTATATAACAAAGAATACAATAATATCACAGTAAAAAACTAAATAATGTTTATTCTTCTTGATTTTCTTATTTATTGAAAAATTGTTGACAATTTCAGAAATATTGAAACTGGAAACAATATCCTTTCAATTCTAATGAGACTCAAATTTGTTAACCTTTCTTGCATCATTGTTGATCTTAAATAGTTCATTGCCATTTTTAATTTGTAAAAAACATGCTCTTCATGTACTACGATGACAGGAGGGGTGAGAAATATTCGTATTGCAATAGAAACATAGCAAGATCGTTTGAAAAAATATATTGTAACATATATTATTATTATTATTATTCTATATTGTACCGAGAAGTTGCGCTGGTCAACTGCTATCTATGTGTCCACAGCCATTGGCAAAGATTAAGGCATATTCCAGACGCTGACATTTGGGTCTGATCAATTGTTTTCTACTGTAAGCATCCCATTAGAGAATTACAGAATTAGAAGAGAGTGAATTTCTCTTATCTGGGAAATTCATCTGTTGTTTCGAAGAAATGAGTCATCCACACTTTCATTAAATTTCACCCGTCTCTGTATGGCAGGTACAAGTGGTCCCTAAATCAGCTTTGTTTTAGCTGCTGTGCAAGTAACCTTACAGTGTCTAAGAGGAAATTCTTGAGTATAGTGGAAAAAGTGGAAGTGCTTAATAGTGTAGATCGCAGTGTTAGAAAAAAAGAAATAGCTTTAAAATTTGGTATCCCTGCCAATAGTGTATCAACCATTCAGAAAACCATGTTTCGATTCTCAAATCATTTGAGGAAATGGATCCCTGTCTGAAGCGTGGGAAATTATGCCTATGTGAAGATGCAGATGAAGCAGTTTTTAAGTGGATGAAGTTGGTTTGAGACCAAAACGTGCCGATATCAAGGCCATTAATAAAAGAAAAGGTTATGGAGTACGCATATTATCTGGGGCATAAAACATTCCAAGTCAGTTCTGCTTGGTTGGATAAATTTAAAGAGCACCATGGCTTACTTGAACATGTTATTTCTGATGAAAGTGGAGTTGCAATTGAAGAAGACTGTACCAATGGACGAAAGAAAAAGAAAAATCGCATTGATTGTCGATAACTGCCCTGCCCACCTCCACTCGGTAATTTTGAAACTTACAAGTGTGAAGCTTGTTTTCTTCCCTCCGAATACCTTGTCTAAACTGCAGCCAATGGACCAAGGATTTGAAAATGCATTACTGAAGGTGCATACTGAAAAAAAATTATACTGAGAATAGAAACCAACAAACCTATAGATTCTGTTATAGATTTGTATATGTGCATATCAGAGTTAGCAAGTGTGGAGTTAAGATGTGACGGAAACAACAATTAAGAATTGCTTCGCAAAAGCAGTTGTTGCTAAAATCCCAATTAACAGCAATGAGAGGGATTAACTGCTATAAGACATTGAGCAATCTTGGGAAGAGTTCCAAGAGAGGTTTGATCGGTGGAGAAATTGTTCTTGACGAATTTGTAGGAGTTGAAAATGATGTCATAGTAGCTTAATATCCGAGTGACTCCAAAATTTTGGAGCGTAATTAAAGAACTTGTGACAATATCGGCGATGAGTTGGATGAAAATGACAGCAACAAAGGGAATGAGGGCATTATTAAACCTTCCAAACATGAAATGTTGGCAGCATTTGAAACTTTGCGCCAAGGCCTTCAGTGGGAAGAAAATGTAACAGAAAATATACTACCCTACCATTAATATCCGACACCCCTCCATGGATAGCGAAACAGGTCCTATGCATGCAGCACATCACAGAACCTGCTATAAATATGCATGCTGGATGCGGATTAACATGGTGTAAGGAGCGCAAATCCAGGACTGTAGACCAGTCCTATGAACAGACGAGTTGAGGTTCGCACTCTACATTCAGATGGCCATTCCTGGGTGTGGCTAATGCCAGGGAAACACTTCCTTCCTGATTGTATCCTCCCAACAATAAAGTTTGGTGAAGGCAGTGTCATGGTATGGGGGTCCTTTCATGGTTTGGCTTAGACCCATTAATTCTTATCGACAAAGTCATGAATGCTGTGCAATACCAGGCCAGTCTGGACAATTATGCACTTCCAACATTATGGCAATACTTCGGGGAAGGCCCATACCTGTATCAGTAAGACAATGCACCAAGCCATACTGCTTGGGTCGTAACAGAGTTGTTTGAGGACATGGGTGTGGAAAAGTTGGATTGGCCAGCCCAGAGTCCTTGTCTGAACCACATCGAGCATCTTTGGGATGTATTGGATCGTTGGGTACGTGCATATCGAGATCTCCCAAAGAACAAGGCTGAACTGGTGGCTGCATTAAAGGCCGAGTGGAGGAACATATCACCTGACATTTATAAAAAGCTGGTTGAGGGTATGCTGCAAAGATTGAAGGCTGTCATAAAAGCAAAAGGTTTCAGTACAAAATATTAAATAACACAATAAAAGCTCTTTTTTTGTCTAAAGGCAAGTGTCTGGATATTAATGGTAGGGCAGTGTATATTTGAGTGTTTGAATGGTAATTCAGAGGACTGCTAATGTTTAAACAAATGCAACCATTTTTATGAAAGGTGTACGGCAGAATTCAGTGTGCAACAAAAATAACTAAATATTTTACGACATAATTCTTAAAAGTGTACTAATATATTGTGCATATCATGTAAGTAATCGTTTCTTACTATGTATGTATTAATAAATTGTTTATTTTAAAACAATTAATTGAGCAAATAAATTTTCAAACATTTTAGTTAGAAAATTTATTCATTGCCACTTATTTCTGATTTATTTCCCATCTTTTACTATATTTCTAAATTTACAGTATTTTTCATTGTTGAAAGAGTCATATTTCTTATAAAACAAAATTTCTGTATAACGAATTTTTTTCAAGGGAACAACTGATTTTGTTATATAAAGGTCCGACTGTATTTAAAATTTTCTTCATATGTGCATGTCATGTAAATTTCAGGTTTTTCAGGTGCCCCTTGAATGTTGGCGCCCAGGTGCAGTGCATATATACAGGGGCAGGCCGCCCCAAGGATGCACCCCTGGCACCCTCGGGATGGCCCACCCCTGTATATAGGTCTGTAAATTGCATGTGTTCTATGGTTGACTTGCTGTTTTCTGAATGAAAAACCCAAGTTTCCAGGAGGAAAAAAATCATGCTTCCCTTGCCTGAGACTGACTAATTTTTATGGATCTTTTTCACAGTGTGGTCAACCACACTGTGAAAAAGATCCATAAAAATTCCTCTTGTCACTGATGGGATTCGAACTCAGGTGTTTTTCACCCAGTTTTACATTTGATATGTGCATTTTAATTTATATAAATTATTACTGCCATCCAAAACGGTGTTTACATATTTTTTTTAGTCCACTCAATTAGTCTTTCAGCAACACTCAATATGAACAGTAGGTACATGCTCCTAGAACAGGGCTTCCTAACCTTTTGGTACAGTTACCTTCCTTCCAATTTTTTTTTGCCACTTAATCTCCATTATCCTAGTTTCAAAAACTGTAATGAAATAAATGGTCAGAAAATTGTTTTGAACAGGCTTTGTTTGAAGTTCCCATGACTTGCATTCCTGGTTAAGAATCCCCATCTTGGAGGAACAAAGCCTGTTCAAAACTGAATTTTCTTTTTTTTTTTTTATGTGAACCCCAAACACGAGAGGTATTAGAACGTATAGTACTTGGTACGGTGCTTGGGTTGGAGGTTGAGAAGACGAAAGAAGATATTTGTTGACATTGGACTTGAACTTCTGTAGATTGTAATTTTCAGGAAATACGTATGAAGGAAGGTTGTTCCAGAAAACGGCAGTTGAATGAATAAATGAGGAAGATGAAAAGTTGATTCTGTGGGTTTGAAGTTGGACAGTAAATGGATGTTGGCTGGTGGCAGCACGTGTTCGGACTGTTTTGAAAGAGAGAGAGCAGGAATTATAGAAGCCAATTCAGAAGAACAGTGCCCATGGAAGTATCTGTAGAAGAGGCATGCAGCAGAAACAGTACGTCTATGAGAAAGCGAGTGGAGAGACTCTGTTAGAGATGAATCATTAATTAACCTAATTGCCCTCTTCAGAATGGAATCAAGAAGCCTGAGAGAGGTTTTGGGGGCACCACCCCAGATGTGGGAACAATATTCCATGGCAGGGCGGATTTGCGATTTATACAGAGTGAGCAGCTGTTTGGAAGAAAAGTAACGCCGAGAGCGAAAGAGAAAACCAAGTTTTTTAGATGCAGAGGAAGCAATATTTGTAATGTGCTTGTGCCAAGAGAGATTAGAAGTCAGGGTAACCCCCAAAAGAGATATATCATTTTGCCTAGAAATCAAAGTGTCACTAAAGATAAGCACAGGAGTAGAAGAATCCTTTTTGCGAGATATAAGACAAGAATGAGTTTTAGAAGGGTTAAAATCAACTAAGTTGTCTTTGCCCGACTGGAGAATTACCTGAAGATTGGCATTTAAGGAATTGGTAGCACATTTTCGAGAAGTTGAAGCTGATTGAGCAGGACAAGGTTTCTCAAAATGGAAAGTGGAATGCAATGTGCTATCATCAGCAAAACTATGGATAGGATTTCCAGTCAATGGAAGAAGGTCATTAATATACAAGAGGAAAAGAGTGGGGGAAAGAACTGAACCTTGGGGGACACCGGCATTAGTGGAAAAGTTAGAAGACAGAGAGCCATCTACCATCACCCTCAGTGAGTGATCAGAGAGAAAACTGGATAACCAATTACTAAAAACAGTTGGAAAACCATAAGATGGAAGCTTGTTTAGAAGACCTTTATGCCAAACACGATCGAAAGCCTTTGAGATGTCAAGAGCAACTACTTGTGTTTCACCGAACCTTTCCATTGAATTAGTCCATAAATGGGTAACATAAGCCAGAATATCACCAGTAGATCGACACTGACGGAATCCATACTGGCGATCGTTGATCAGACGGAAGGTTTCTAGGTAGTTTAAGAATTGGCGGTTAATTGATTTCTCCATTACTTTAGAAAGAGTAGATGTAATTGCAATGGGACTATAATTGGATGGGAGGGATTTGTCACCCTTTTTAGGAACTGGCTGGATATGAGCAAATTTCCAAGCAGAAGAAAAAACACCTTTGGAATAAAAAAGTGAAAAAAGGCAGCAAAGAATAGGAGTAAGTTCAGGAGCACAGGTTTTGAGAACAAGTGGAGAAATACCATCAGGACCTGGAGCTTTCTTAGCATCAAGATTCATCAAAATCCTTCTGATATCCTTTTGATGGAAGATCACAGGAGGCATTGAATGGAGCGTGTTGGGAATGGTGGGAGGTGTTTTAACAAGATCATTAATACATGAGCTGGAAGAAAAATGGGATGCTAGCAGGTCAGCTTTATCCTTGGCTGAAGTGACAACAGAACCATCTGGTTTGGACAGAGGTGGGAGCAGAGATGGGCAAAAGTTGCGGCCAATAGCTTTGGCAAGAGACCAGTATGCTCGGCTACCATTAGGGCAAGAAGCAAGTTTTCTACTCTTAGCCTGTTCAAACTCTAGTTTGGACTGATTAATAACTGCTTTACAATTGTTACGAGCTTTGGTGTAGGCAGAAAATGAAACTGAAGAATTAGAAACAAGCCAATTATGATATGCAACATTCTTCTCTTGAACAGCCTTAGCACATTTATTGGAAAACCAAGGTTTAGATAAAGGACGAGATTTTAAAGTGGTGTGTGGGATACAGGATTCCATTCCTGCAAGAATAATTTCACTGACCCGATCTGAGCAAACATTGACATCAGAAGTTTTGAAACAGTAATCCGACCGAAGAAAAGAAGTCTCGCAGGTCATCCCATTTTGCATTCTTGTAATGCCAAAGCACGAGGTTGGGAATAGCCATGAGATAAAGGTTCCATTGGAGAAGAGACAATCACCAAGTTGTGATCTGAAGTGCAATAAATGGTCAGAAGTGTCCTTCTAACCATTTATTGTAAAATGAGCATGAATTATTGCTAAAACATGTCCAATTAAATGATGCCGGCTTTTTATGCAAACAAGAAAGATTCAAGAACTTTGCTGTTTTGACAAGGGCATAAAAAATTTTTTATATATTTTATGTATCAATTACTGTACAAGATTCTCACTCTCCCAGATTGGTAAATTTTTGTGCTTTATCTTCTTGGTTATACATCATGTTGTTTTCACTTAAATGAAAAAGTGGTTGCATTACTGAAGACAACTTTTATGTATATTCAGCTCATCAGTTTCAAGCCTGAAAATGTTCTTGCAGCAAAATGTAGAGTTCTCTGTCATGAACATTCACACTGTGTAGATGGAACTTGTATGTCAATGGCTAGTATTAATACTGATCTATCACAAAGAATTATTGGACAGCTTGAGATTTTCCTGGAAAACAGTGGATTGGTAAACTGTAAAATATTGTTTGAATCATATCTATCTGAACTTGTTCCTAGTTGCTTTCTAGAACTCCTGTCTCAAATAATATTTATATGTGGTATCTTTTTTGAACTGTCACATGAGATATTTGTATCTTTATCAAAAAGTTATGCTTCTGAAACCAAGCCTACACATAACTTTTTAAACTTGCAATGGTGTTTTCGAAACTGACTTTAAAAAGTAAAAATGTCACTGTCAAAAACTGGACGACTTATTTTTTATTTATATCAAAAAAAGTTCTTGTAATCACCCAGTTTTTGACAGTCATTAAAAAAAAAGAAACCCTCACCTGAAAAGACTTTCCTCATAGTTATGAGAAAAGTCCAGAAAGGTTCTCCCTGTGCCAACACAGTATGTTTCAGTTAAGGATTTTCTCCAAATTGAATCCAGGCCTTTTCTATACAGCTGTGTGTGTGTGTGTGTGTAAGAGAGCTAACTAAAAAAAAAAGGTAACTGCAAACCAGAAATGGAACTTACTGATTAAAGGTTGTCTGACCTCTGCTGATGATAGCTAATAATCTTACCTGCTCTGAACCATAATGCATTTCAGTTTTGGTTCCATATCAGACAGTTCAACCATGCACATTATTTTGCCATGTGCTCATGGATTTCATGGTATTATCATGGAAGGGACACTCCCACCATATTTCAGATATATTTTTTTATACTTTCTTACAAAATTGTCAACAGATGTTGGTCCTTATGATGTACATCTTCCCCCAGAAAAATGTCACATGATTTAAGAATGTGTTTGTTTTTGGGGCTACAGAGGAAAAAAATTTTTTTACACAGATAAATTACCTGCACTGCATTCTCTTCCACCCCAAAGGTGTAAAAAGCTTGTGATAATTTAAAATAATTATGGCATAAACAATATCAATGAAAAAGTTTATTCTCACAATATATAATTAGAATATAAATAAAATGTATGACAAAGTTATTGTTTTTATCACACAAAAAATAACTCTATATATTCACATCTCAGTTAAATAATAATTCTTGGCATTTAGCAAAATCTTTTACAATACCTTTCATGTCCAAAGAATTAGCAACATCAAATTTAATGGAATGGAAATTAGTGTTAAGCCATTTCTATGTGAGTTTTTGTCAATTTCAGAGACGTTTTAATTTCATATTGAAAAACTTCTGCTTGCTGTAGCATTGGTAAGGTGGGTATTTTTAAGGTGATAAATTATCCATTTCAAAATGTACTTTAATACATTGAATGATGCAGAAATTTTCCCCTACACAAATTGTTCATAGTCCTTGATAATTCTTTGTACAAATTTAACACACATTTAGGTCAGCTGATTTACCATCATTAAGATTTAATTGTACTGTTTTCAGTATTTTAGTAATCATCAAAATGCACAGTTATTTGTGAGATGTTAATTGTTTAATTTTTTTTCTTTTCATTCTTTTAAACTTCTATTCAATGTTTCCTAAATATGAAAATTGTTGCCTTTGTTGGTTTCCTGCATTACCAGTCCCTTAAACTGGCTCTGAAGATCTGTGTTTTTTATTGTAAACTACTGATCAGGATCTCTGGAAAGAAAATAAAAAAAAATATATTGAAATGTCTAGTTCATCGAAACAGCCCTCTCTAAGTAATATTTTATCCTAAAAGTGATTAAATTGTTTATGTTATTATGTGAAAAATATATCTTTGTATTAATGGAATCTGAGCTTTCTGGCTGGTGGCAACTTTACTGTTGTCACTATGCAGGTCAATACATGTTAATTTTTCATTGAAACTGTGAATGGCAGATATAAACATCTGTTGTGAAACTTAGTGGCATGATGCTTCTACATGGTATGAAGAAGTTAACAATTATGTAAATATAATTCTGGTTAAGTCTTTATTCATTGATAAGGTGGGATTAGACTGCTTCATTTATTAAAAACAACAATTAAGAATTACATTATTGCCTACAGATTCTGCTGGGATGTGTAGCATGTCATTTTATTATATTCTTTTGACTACATGCACAGGGTATACATGTCTAGCTAATATATGTTAAAAATAGATATTACCATAATTAAAGAAATGTAATTCCTTAATTATGATAAATGTAATTAAGATGAAAGAAAGTAACTAACAACAGTTAGTAGTGATATCATTATGGTGTTCTTTAATAAATTTACACAGGAAGTTATCACATGGAAAAAGATGAATTACTCCATCAGTCCTGGGATGGGCCGTGAATGGCATGGAGTAATTTGGAGAGATGACTGTTTCTGTAGGGATAGCATTTAACCTTTTTTTTTTTTAGGGGTAGAATTTAGCTAACTTTGCTGCATTTTATTCCCTCATCCAGCAAATTTCAGCATAATGACTCTCCTCCTGGGCAGTCATCAAGCAATTCTGCCAAAGATCTGTATTATATATCAATTATGTCAAAGATGGTTTTGATCGAATGATGGTCAAAGATCGAAGAAACAGACTTTTCAAAAATTTTAAAAATGCAAAAACCCTATTATTGTTTCAAGATATTGATACATCACAACAAATTGCAAATTATATATTCCAACACTTTTCATAACAGAGAAAATTGTTTACCACAAGTATAAATATTTCCTACTGCATGTACTCCAACAAATGCTTGATGGCTTTAACTGAAGAACCACTTTTGTGTGGCTTTTTTAATTGTTATTTTGGAAATACCAAGTTATTACTATTTAAACAGTGACATTTTTTGACAAGCTTTTGGGCCAATGCTTCAGCCTTTACTTGTTTGTCAAGTTGCTTTGAAGGGCATCCAGGCCTTTGGAAAGCCTGGATGCACTCCATCATAACATATGTTGACCTTCTCAAATCTGGCTTTTATTTCCTAACACTACTCTGTTTCCAGATATTTCTAGGGAAGAAGGCAAATCCAAGGAAATTACCTTCAAATCAGCAAATTTAGTTCTCTGGTTGGCTATATGTTTGCTTAAGCAGCATCAGAACTGAATGTGCAGGGTTGATATTTCATCCAAGACCCATGACAATTTTTATGTCCTTTCAACAGCTTTTGAAGTGAGTGCATAGTAACATATATTTATTGTTATAAGTAATTTAGGGCAGAGAGAGATCTATTAGGTCATGAAATTGTTTCAATTTTGAAAATTAGCAGTGGAGTTTCTTTGAGTTTCTAGGTCCTGGGATTTGTTCATGAAGCATTCCTACCCTAAATAACATTTAGCTTATGTTTGTAAACAATATTGACAGAGTAACTTTCATCAGTTTTGTATTTAACCAAGGTGAAAAAAAATTAAGTGTGTTTATTCCTGCATGTTATTTTGACTTTATCATGTAATGAGCATGATTGGTAGAAAAAACTTCCACCTAGCGTTGTAGAGGTAGGAATTATTAATAAATTTAAAAAAAATTGGAAAAATTATTAGAAAGGATGGTCAAATTATATATGTAAGGAAGCATGCTTTTACAACTTTGTTGTTTAAGCTTCCTTCCTTTCTTTCTTTCTTTCTTTCTTGCATCATTTATCCCAGTGCTAACAATAAAATACTAATAAAATAATGTAGTAAAGGAACTTAATTCATAGCTTGTATGGTATTTAGATGGCTTTGGAAAGTAGTTCAGAAAGTAGATGAATTTGCATTTAACTGGTAATCAGACATGCAGTGTTTAGGTGACTCTTCAAGTGAGCAATTTTAAAAACTCAATGGTATCAGCATTTATGAAAATTTAATTTTTTTTTCTTGTTTAGTAATAATATCTAGTTTGCAAAGCTAAAGTTTCTCATTAATCATTGCAGTGCTTATTTCTTTTAAAAAATTACCCTTCATTTTCAATTTCATGCCCATTTTTGGACGTTTACAACAGCTTCCAACAGAAAGTTTCCCTGAAATTTTGTTATTAGCCAAGTCAAATATATATTAAAGCAAGATTTTGTAAAATTACAAATTTCAAAAAACATCTGTTATAAGTAGTGAAGTTTTTTTTTTCCTTTGCACATAAGGTAATAATGGATGAAAAGGTTTCAGTTTAGACCACTTTCCAGAATGTTTATAAGGTGGCAGCAGAGATTTTTAATTGAAAATTTGTTACAAGATCAAACAGAATAAAAAAAAAAATAAAATAATACAAATAATAAAAAAAAAAAAAGTTCTGTTTACACTCTGACACAATTATCAGGTTATAGGTGTTTACAATTAATAATTTTGACAATTGTTAACAATATGTAGCAGTCACATGAGCTTGAACCATGATTCACTCAAATTATTCTTCAGCATGGCTACTAGGTCGGAGTAGTTTATGATTAATTTTTTCGACAATGAATACCATTGTAATACTGTATCTAGCAATCGCATGGACTTGAACTATAGTTTACTCAAATGCTCTTCCTCTTGACCATTCGACTACATCCGGGAAAGGTGTTATCATAGTATAGTTTTTGAAAAATATTTCTGAGTAATGCAAACTTTTTTATCGAATGTGCAATGTGGCGTTTTCTGTTTGTTGTAATTTATAATGTGGGTACCAACATAGGAATTTCCTTGAAATTTTAGACATAATATGTACTAAAAAAAATATATATATATATATATATATATATATATATATATATGTATTTTGTTTAAAAAAAGAACTGATTGCGAGGGATGTAAACTTATTTTTTTTTGTTTGCATGCAAAGGAAAGTTATAATTATTTCTTTTCTATTCCTGATGTAAATACATGGAAGTACACGGCTGCCTTAGCTGAGGGAATCAGCCTTAGAATTATGTCTTAGCTGATCTTTCATTTTCCTGTTTGCAAGATAGAATTTTCAACAGATAAATCACAGAAAACACTTTGACAGAAATTGATGAAATTTGTGTGGTCTTTGAAACCTGCATGTATTCCTCCTGGGTTAAATATGCTCTTTAAAAGAAATGCAAGTGGCTCAGAGGATTGTGATAGTTTAATTCTTTATTAAAATTCCTATATTTTATTCTTTCTTTTATTTTCTCATTAATTTTATAATTTTTTCAGTAATTTTTTAAAATTTTCCTTGCTTCAGTCTCTAGAAGGCAAATTTTGAAAGAAATTTTGTTTTTATTATTATTATTATTATTTTTTCATTCAGAAATCATTTTCTTTATTTAACTTAGCAGTAATACCATCACCAATTGTAATACTGAGCAGATTCTGTAGCAATTAATTGCACTATCTTACAAAGGCATTTGTTAGTGAATTATGGACATTATAATAATTTTAAAATAAACATGGATTTAAATTAGCATTAAGAAAATCATTATTTGACTCTTGGTTCCCTCTGTTGGGGCCTATACAGAGAGATATTTTGTCTGGGGCCCATGTGTGTGTAGGGAACACATATTTATAAATGTAGTATCCTCTGAGTGAATAAATAAAACTACATGGTAAAATAATTGGTAAAAAGCAGCTGAAAAAATGTTTATATGAAGTATTATTGACAGTGCATTTTTTTGCTGGGATGATGTTCTGAAAGTTAAAAAGAAATAAAAAAAAATCATATGTTTAAAACAAAAAATATTTCTTTTAAAATAAAAATTATTTATTATTACTAATGCCTTTGGTGTGTTGCATGTCAGCAGAGAGGTAAGCCCGATGCACAGCTTGACTTTGACTCATCTATTTAAGCATTCACCAATCACAATGCTTAATTAATAATTAAAATGCTTAATAAACCATGGCATTTCCACAATAAAAGCATGGCAATAACATGCTTTTATTGTGGAAATTACTATTAAAACATTTTGAATAATAAATAAATAATACCCATTAATTGTCCAATTTACTATACTTTTGTAATTTGAAAAGTCAAATCAGTGTTTATGATGTCACTATTTAAAAGCATCACTGTGAAAGTTTAAAAGCATCATTACACAATAAACAGTACATATATCGAGAATGTGTACTGTTTATTGGGTAAGTATGATAATATTGAAGTATCAAAATAAAGGAAAAGTTGAATTTATTAAATCACTGCAACAAAGAAGTGAGAAGGCAGGGAGAGCAGAAAAAGTAACAAGTGGCCAAAATGATAAAATAATTTTTTTCTTGAGATCTCAGAAAAAAAAAAAAAATAATTCAGATTAACCGTTTACTTTGTAAAAAAAAAATCCCAAAATTCAAAAATTTGGCACCAAGATTTTCTAAAAAAGTTTCCTGGGGAAGGGGTTAATCCCCCCCCCCTCTTAGCATTCTGGAAGTTTATATTTTACAAAATGAGGCCTGATTATTAACCTTTATCACTGCTACTGGAAGCACTGTTAGGATCCAACATAATATCATCACTGTCTAACAGAGATGTTATGTTTGTTATTTGGTTTTTAGGAGCATTAGCAACTAAGGCCATATTGCTCCGGGATATGTGGTGGTCATTCCCTGACCTTTCCGCATCCTCTGTATTTGGTGGTGACGGGCTCGAACCCCAGTCTAATCAAGAAGCGTGTGCTACGCACTGCTGCTCCTTCCCACCTGGCTATGGAGGCACCTCTAACAGAGATAAATCAAATTCTGAATCAGAAAGTTCTAACAATTTCTGAATTTCATTAGAATGTCCTTAAGACAGATGTTGTCACAGGATCTAAATAATGTACTTTTAAAATGGCGGGGGGGGGGGGGGGGTATTACCTGCTCTTAACAAGTGAATACATAGCTGCCAACTTTTAACTTTCAAAAAAGGAGCTGGAGATCAGGTAAATATAAGCAGGAGGAAAACCAGATTTTTTTTGGCCAAAACACGGAAAAAAAACCCAGCTTTTTTAAATGTCCACACTGAACTACAAATTAAAATTCACTGACAATATACATATTTTATATTAAAGTCTCCCAGGGAGGTTTTTGTGTGAATGGGATAGCAGCTAGTTTGCTGAAGTCAAGTTACCACTTTGGACATAGTTCTTTGAGGTATATATTTGCTTGTTTGTTAACTGATGGATATACTCTATACATATTTTCCCACTTTGCTGCATACAAAGTTTCCCACACAAGATGGTTGAGAATATACTTTACTTTGGTTGCAAAAGATAAAAGTAGCACTTGTTTTCCTGAGGTGAAGTGGTGGTGGTTCATAGGCTTTGGACTTCCGAAGTTCTGTAAGCTCCCAGGGCTATGTGCAATGCATTATGGTGTATAGTCTAGCCATCTTAAGGCACTTGGTTTACAGCTCTACAAAATCTTATCTCCACAACTGGGATAATATTAAAGATCTATACAAGTGTAACAAAGTGTACCTGTCTGCCAGATATAATCCATAAGATATTTAATTTCTTTAAAGTGTTTTTCCTTAGACAAAAAAGGTCAATTTCTTATTCAGAGTTATTCCAAGAAACCATCTGCTTGGTATTACTGGAATTATTCATTCACCTAGCTTTAGTTCTGGATCTGGATGTAAGTTTCATTTTTTATGAAAGTGTATTCCTACTATTTTTTATTCAATGATTGGAAAACCATGTTTCGGGTCCATGTGGCGATCTTACTGATTGTAGTTAGTACTCTATTATTTGCATATTTTGGGAGTGACCTGAAATGATCAACATAAAGAGCTGTGTCTACTATATTCAGTATTTTTGTTATTGAGTTGAGTTTTAATAGTGAACAGAGTAGCACTGCTTACTGATCCTTGTGGCACTCCTTCATGTGAGAAGATGATCTGTGATAGTGTGGTTAGTATTTTAGCCTGAAAAAGTTCTTTGTTGCAAAAAAGTTTTGGATATATATTGGGAGATGTCCTCTCATCCCAAAGTTATATGAATATCCCTAAATTTCCATATTTCCATGCATTTCTGGTCTTTTTTCTACATCAAAACATATCATTACTAAGTGTTTTTTAATGAAAGTGTTTCTTATGTTGTTTTCTGCTTTTATCATTAAGTCTAAAGTGGACCTGTTTTTTTATAAAACCACAGTGGGCTGGGCCTCTTAGATACAAACATGAGTTGGGTGTATACAATTTTTTCAAAGGATTTTTCCTAGACAACTAGTTAAGGCTATAGGATAATAGTGGTTTGGATTAATAGGATCTTTATCTGGTTTTGGAAAGACAAACTATAGTTTGAAATTACTTTCCAAAATAATTTTATCAGTATATTCTGTTGTATAAGAGGAATAACCATTTTAATGAGTTCTTTTTTTTTTTTTTTTTTTGATTTGGTAGTTGTTGGCGCATCGGCTTCTGTGGCCATATTGCACCTCCCAAGGTTTTTGCAGTACTTTGATCCAAGCCCGAGGCGGGAATCGAACCCGCGACCTTTGGGTTGCCGGGCAGGTACTTTACCCACTCGGCTAGCCCGGTCGGCTGTAATGAGTTCTCTTCTAGTAGTTGTTATTTTTGCACCATCACAGACCACTTCATCTGGACTTGCTGTGCTTTGCTTCATCTGAGAAAGAGCTTTGTGGAATTCTGTCATAGTGAAAGGTTAATTATGTGGCTTATCATTTTTGCTGGAGAAGTTCAGATTATGTTTTCACGTGCTTTACATTTTTAAAAAGTTTATTCACAGGAGTTACTAGTTGCTGTCTTTGCGAAGGTTCTACCAAGTGCATTTGCTGACTTTCTGGTTTAGCATATTTATTCCATTTGATGAGGTGAAATTCTTTAGTAACTACTGTTCATTTTGTTTACTTTGTTCCAGACTGTCTTTCTGTCTGTTTTCTAGTAAATGTGGATGGAAACTCGATCCAAGAATCTTTTTTTGCTTTTCTTAACATGTCTGACTTTGACTCTGGCCTTTTTGATTGTATCATATTGGTTCTAGTAGGTTTCTTTCGAAAAATATTCCACGCTTTGGCTTTCTCACATTTCACTCTATTATGTGCGTTATCCTACCATGGTTTTGGATGTATGGGGGAATTTTGTTGAAGTTTTGGGTATTATGTAATTTTGCTGCTTGGAGTTCATCCATTATATTCACTGCAGTGTTGACTGTTACCTGTTGGATTTGTTGCTTTTCTAGTATGGTTAATTGTTTATGTTGGTTTGCTTCATCAAATTTCCATTTGGAATTCTTTTTGGTTGACAAAGAGGCAATTCCTTTAAAATAATTTTTTCTGGGAAGTGGTCATTACTATTTAGTGGGTCATCATGACACATTGATTAGTAATGCCCATCACTGCCCACTCCAGTAGAAGATATTGTTGATGTGCAGAGAGAGAGAGATCTATTACTCTGCTAGTTCTGGTGGGTAATACATATGTAGGTGTTCCATCATTGAAGAGTGTAAGATTCTGCTTATTGAGTAGTTTTTCAATAATTCACTAGCCAACAAAAATTTTTTTTTGTCATACCTCCACAATGAAAATATGTGATTCTGGAGGAAATAAATGCACTGATTCGGAAAATCACCATAAAAAAATCTCTATAAGTTTGTAATACAAGCGTAAAAAAAATTATACACTGTGCTGCCACTTTATTAGGTACACCTACTTAGTAATGTGTTGAGCCTCCTTTAGCCTTCAAAACAGTTCTCAATTTGTTTAGGCATGGATTGAACAAGATGCTGAAGTGCAGGAATGGAGTACCATGCAGACATGAGTGTGTCACGCAGTTCCTTGAGATTCGATGGAGGTGTAGGCCTGAAGCGAACAGCCCCTTCCAGCTCATCCCAAAGATGTTCAATAGGATTGAGATCCGCGGACTGAGCGGGCCACTGCAGCAAAGAAAAGTCATTGTCATGTTCCTGGAACCATTCCATAGTGATTCGGGCTTTGTGCACTGGCACATTATCCTGCTGGAAATAAGCATCTGACTGAGGATAAACTGTCAACATGATTGGACTTGGTCAGCAACGATGTTTAGGTACAATGTGGCATTCAGACTCGAATCTATGGGTATCAATGGACTCAATGTGTGCCAAGAAAACATCCCCCATACCACCTTGCACAGTAGTCGTCAGACACGACGGGTCCATGGATTCATGTTGTTTTCGCCAAATTCTGAGCCTTCCATCAACATGATGCACCAGGAACTTCGACTCGTCAGACCAAGCAACTGTTTTCCAATCCTTGATAGTCCGGTGCTAGTATTGTTGTGCCCACAGGAGGCATGTTCTCTTGTTCTTCATTGATAACAAAGGTATGCGATATGGCAGTCGGCTGTTGTAGCCCATTCGCGACAGTGTGACTAGTGGCCCATTGCGATATTTTGTTCTGCGCACCAAGGTTGTATTTTGACATGATGTGCGACATTGTAGCCTGTCTGTTTGCACAATTCTAGCCATCCTCCTCTGACCTCTCTCATCAACAAGCGATTTTCTTCCACAGGAGTGCCGTTGAGAGGATGTTTTCTGTTCATTGCACCATTCTCAATACACCCTTGAAACTGTGGTGCGTGAAAAGTTCAGGAGAACTGCCGTTTCAGAGATGCTTTGTCCAGCACATCTTGCATCTACTAACATGCTACGTTTGAAGTCTGTTAGATCACTCCTTTTACCCATTCTTGCTACGGTTTGTACGCTTAACTGATACTAGAAAGGTTGTTCTAGTATCAGTTCTTAACTGATACTAGAACAACCTTCTAGTATCCCACCCTTCTCATTTCACTCATCCATTCGCTCCAAATGTTTGTGTAGTCCTGCCTTGAACTTATATAAGTTGACCTCTACTGCGACAGATGTTCCCCAAATGCGAATTTCTGCACATCTATTCTACAGTTGTCTTTCCTCAGTTTGAATTTATGCCCCCTCAGGGGAGTAATCTGAGCAAGAGGAAGAATCTCATTAGCATTGAGCTTGCTCAATCCATTCAAGGCCTTATACATCTCAATTAGATCACCTTGCAGGTGCCTAGTCTTCAGAAGCTGCAATTTGCAGAACTTAAGCCTTTCTTGGTAACACCAACCTTTTGTTCCATTCACCAATCTCATTGCCCTTCTCTGTACTTGTTCCTGCAGTTCTATATCAAGGTGTGGTCTGACTGTTGCCTTATTGTCTTTCCTGAATATAGTGTAATGTTTTAGTGATAAGTTATTCTGCGGTTTAAGATATGGTTCTGGCAAAAAAAAAAAAAAAACATATTGGATTGCATTGTGCTAAGAGGACATGGATGTCTTTAAAATTGACGTTGATGTGGAAACCTCTACAGTTCCAATTTAAAAAGATATTCATTAATTGGGTTTGAATTAACTTTGAGCCTGTTGTATTTTGTTTACCTGTTTTTCTTTTTTTAGGAAAGCCAGCTTTTCTTCTGGCTAATTCTTTTCTTCTATATCCATTTGGCCTGTTTTATCTATGTCTGTATTTCTCTCTCTCTCTCTCTCTCTCTGGTTGTATATTGATTTGTGAGTTTGGTGGCTTCTCCAGTTACTTGAAGAAAAAAGTTACTTGAAAATTACTTACTCTAGTTATTTAAAAGTCCCTTGACCTTTCAACTCTTCTTGGTATTGAATGTTGATATTGGATTTTTCCCCCCAGGTACTCTGAGGAGATCCCATTCCACGATTACTCCTTTTGAGGTGTTCAGAGTAGAATGTGGAGTAACCATTATTGGAATTTCTCTAAAGTATTTTGCTTTTTGTAGCTGTTCTGCTTGTTTTTTGTTTGTCATCTTTACTAGTAAGTCCCTTAATTTTAGTTGTTTGATTATTTTAGGAGGAACTAGCTATGATTTTGAGTTTTTTGTATACAGAAAGGTGACAGACTTCCCATGGGCTGTTCATTCACAGCATAATAACTCCGAATAGAGGTGAGACTAGAGGATATGCCTCTGTCTTTTGCTAGTTGGCTGCATACATACTTGTTTCATCAAGTTTCTGCTTATTTTAGCAGCACTTTGATTGTCTGCATTTGCTATGTTTGCTCTTGGCAAGAGGACTTTTATTGCCTAGGTTTCCAGTCTTGAAACAGGGAGGCTAGGAGGCAAAGTGATTGAAGGCTAGTTGGTTAGTAAAATTAGATATATATACTAAGAAAAAGAAAGGTGAATTTCCATTGTGTTTTACTTGTGACTTTAAGTATCGAACTGTTTTATATTAACTGATGAGAAAAGGACAATTAGAAATTAAAAAGGACCTTAATCACTGATCAAAAGCACTATATAAATCACAGTAGGATCGCTTGGCTTCGAAATATGCTTGTCACCTGGGACCCTGGTATATGTGTCTACTCATTTGTTTGATAGATGATTAAGTGTCATGTCTTCTTGCACTCCTTTAGGAGGTCCTTACATAAGTAACATGAAAATACGTTGTATTTTCATGTTACCATCTGAATCTTAAAGCATTCTAACTCCTCTCTTCACTTTTGCAATATTATCTCTATTTTTAATATATCTGTCTTCAGTATTTAATATCTTATCTCTTCAGGTATACCTAGCACAAATATATGTCTCTCAGTAAATTTCCTAAATATATGATTGCTATTTTTTGTGTTATACTTACACAGTCCATTGAGAAACTGTTCTGCAGTTTCGTCTGATCTCTGCATGCAGAAAATATCATATGTGACAACTTTCTGTTTGTGAGAAAAAGGCAGTTTTTAATTCACCCATAGGAATGTCTTCTTTAATTTCAGTGATAGATTTACAAAACTTTTGACCCCATTCTATAAGCATGGATTAATTACTGCAATATCTTTCAGTCTCTCTAGAATGTTGATATGGGATACTCTTGATTTTTCCCCTAAGAGAGATCTCAAGTTTAAAAGTCAGATTTGATTTGACTGGTATGAAATGCTATCACACCACTGCCAAATTCCACAAGCAATTCAACTCTTCAGCACCTCTGAAGAACATTTATATCTATAACATACGTGGGGGGGGAGGGTGTTCTTGAGTTGTATCCAGAACTGTGGTGTAAACTTTTGTTAAGTGTCTCGGAAAATTCATCCCACAATTGTATTAACATTACCAATATTTTTCAATTAAGTAAAGTATGGAAAACATCAAAAATGAGAAAAGTTTGAAAAATGATTTGCAAGAAGCATTTCTATTGCAGTTTTGTGAAGACTGTACATCTGAGTTATGATTATTGTATTTAATTTTTTTTTTGTAGTATAGCGCCTGTTGCATGCACTTGAGTTTAATGTTTATTTGCATTTTTAAAAAAGCCAAAATGCATTCATTGTTCCTTATTTCTGTAAATGCGTACCCTATCCCACCTATTAATGATAAATGCATTTATTATGTGGGATAATTTTTTATCTCAGATGTGAGTACCAAAGTTTAAAGTTTTATCGAATGTACTTGTAGCTTAGACACAGTGGCTAGACAGTTTCACTGTCTGTTTTGAATCACACAGGATACAGCTTTTAAGTTCGCTATACACCAGTTATGTCATGTGCTCTATTTTAAACTATAAAATTACCCAACAATGGACATTGTTTGAATAATAAAAGATTTCCTTTTATTTTCATTTCATGTAATAAATTTTCAAAACAGGTTATCTACATTTCTTGGTGTTTCTTTATAAACTTGGGTACCAATTCTGAATATCATCTTAGTTTTTTTGCAAATAAAAAAGAAGGAACCCTCTTTGGGATAATCAAAAAAAAATTTCCATAAAAATTAACATTAGGATGTCTTTGCCTTTTGTTTTTGCAATCAGTGTAATTGACTCAAACAAAGAGCCTGACAGAGTTGCCCACCATAGCTTCGTCCTGCCTTGCATTGTACATGGTCTCCATTGATTGTATGCCTTGGTGGAATCTCTCCACATGCTCTTCACTATGTTGATTTTGTCTGAACATAGAATGAGAGTAATGGAGCTTGATTGACATTCTGCATCCCATTTTTCTATAATTTTCAATCAACTTTAACTACTACTTTGTAATTTTCACTCTTAATGTTACCAAAAAAAGCCATTCACTACAAAGTGAAATGATTGCCATGTTGTTGTTGTTGTTGTTGTTGTATTTGAGGTTTTTGGCACAAGGGCCTCTTGGGCCATATTGCGCCTGTTCATGGTTTGGGTATCACTGATTTCACGTTATGATTAGATGCTGTTATATAAATTTATGCGTTTTAAATACTTAAACAGATCCTCGAAATTTGCTTCATTACCAAGAATATGTGATAAGTTTAAGGGTTCCTGCAAGTTGGAGAGGGAGCTGAAGCTGGAATTTCGGACAGATGAAAGGTGGGGACATTCAATGAGAACATGTTTTATTGTTAGGTGCGACTGGCAAAAAAAGCACTGAGGAGGAGTCTCTCCCAAAAGCAAATGCAGATGAGTTGGATGTGAATGACCGATACGAAGCCTTGCCAGGATTACTTCTTGTCGCCTGTTTCTTCTAAAACTAGATGTCCACAGTTCAGGCTCTTTTTTTATCTGGAACAGTTTATTATTAGTTTGAGATTGCCAGAGGTGAGACCATTGTTTCCAACATGTTTTTTAATAATGGATTTGTAGTCTGTGTATGGAACTTTCAGTTGACTGTACGATCCAGAGTCGGGATGTTTAACAGCCTCATCCGCACGATCATTACCTTGGATGCCGACATGACCAGGAATCCAGTAGAAGATAACCTTGTAGTTGGCTGTTTGATGGTAAAATAATTTAGACCGGATCTCTTTAAGAACGGGATGAGAGGGAGGAAAGATAAAGGCACTGATTGCACTTAAAGAGTCTGTATATATCAGAGATTGTTTGATATGATATTTGTTTATGTTATCTAGAGCCAGTTTTATTGCAAATAATTCTGCAGTATAGATACTGCATTCAGTGGGAAGAGAGGCAGCTGTTAAGAAAGTGGCGGAAACTGCTGCTGCACCAACAGCCGTATCTGTTTTGGAGCCGTCGGTATAGATATGAACTTTCTCTGAGTTTTCCAAAGAATACAGTTTATGTAGCTGTTGAAAGTTGGTATTTGCCAGGGAGGATTTTCCCCATCTTGAAAAGAAATTGTCACAGAGAGGTATGAATTCAGTCCAGGGAGGTTCAGGTGTAGCAAGGTCTTGGAATATATTCTTAAAGTTAATTTTCCAACTGATCATCAGTTCTTGCAGTCGAATCCCCGTGGGGCGGTTTTCATTAGGTTTATTGTGATATAGGAGGGTGTTTTGAGGATCAAACAGATACTGCCAGCTGGGGTGGTCTGGAGTACTTCCAATCTTTGCTGCATAATTTAACAATAACATTTTTCTCCTGAGATGCAGAGGGGATTCGTTTGCCTCAATATACAGGCTTGAACCGGAGATGTTCTGAAGGCTCCAACAGCTATTCTAAGGGCACTATGCTGGATGGTGTTCAGACGTAATAGAGAACTTTTCCTGGCAGAGTCGTAGACAGGTGCTCCATAATCCAAGCGCAATCTTATTAAAGCTCTATAAAGATGTAGGAGAGAGCTTCTGTCAGCACCCCAGGACATAGCGGAGACAGCTCTTAGGATATTCAGTTTTTTAAGACAAGTATTCCGGAGGTACGCCATATGGGAAGCAAAATTAAGTTTATTATCTAGATTTAACCCCAACAGACGGAAATTGTTAGTGACAGGAATCAGGCTGTTATTTAAAAATATTTCTGGATCCGGATGTAGTTTCCGTTTTTTACAGAAATGAATAGCAGTAGACTTCTTTTCTGCTAGGGAATAACCATTCCGCAATGCCCATGATTCTATTCTAGCTATAGCAATTTGAAGTTGCCTTTCGATGGTGTTCATAGTCTGGGATTGAGAAGAGATAATGAGGTCATTGGCAAACATGTACGATTGTACTGTATTTGGTACATCCCTTGTCATGTTGGTGATTCTTATTGCAAATAATGTTGGACTCAGAATGGAACCCTGTGGTACACCTTCCTCTGGTTCAAATGTTTTGGATAAGTTATTCATATATCTGACCTGAAAAGTTCTATGGCATAGGAAGCTTTGTATAAATTGGGGTAGATGACCTCTCAAGCCGAAAGAGTGTAGATCTTTAAGAACACCATACCACCAGGTGGTATCAAAGGCCTTCTGAATATCTAGATTAAACATCACCAGATGCTGCCCCCTTATGAAGGCATTACGTATATTTGACTCTGCTTTTATCATTACGTCTAAGGTGGAACGGTTTTTTCGAAACCCGTACTGATTACTATTTAGCAAGTTGTTAGTTTCCAGGAACCAGATTAACTGCCTGTGAACCATTTTTCCCAGGACTTTGCCTAAACAATTGGTCAGTGAAATTGGCCTATAGTTATGTGGAAAGGTACGATCCTTTCCGGGCTCTGGGAAGGCTAGAACTATTGAGTGATACCAGGAAATTGGGTAAGCATTTTCTAAGAATATTCGGTTGTAATAGTTTAACAATGATCTTTTTGCTCTGTCGTTCAGTTGTTTTAACATTATATAGTAGATCCCATCTGGACCAGCAGCGCTATTTGATGTTTTATTGAGCGCTCCAAAAAGTTCTGTTAATGTGAATGGCTGGTTATATGGATGTGAAATTCTCGTGGAAAAATTAATCTTATGCTGCTCTGCAGTTTTTTTAATTCGCTGAAAGGTTGGTTTGTAGGAGGCTATTGCTGATATGCTGGCGAATGATTCCGATAAGGCATTTGCTATTTCTCCCGGGGATGACAACTCTTTCCCTTCCCAGTTTAGTATTGTAGCTGGGGACTGAATGTATTTGCCATTTAGCGTTTGTATTTTTCTCCAGATAATTCTGCTGTCTGTATCCTTGTTTATGCTCGAGGAAAAGCTAATCCAGGCATCTTTCTTTGCTTTTCGTCTTATTTGGCGGAACTGAGCTTTCAGTCTTTTGAAGTTAATTAGATTGGTAGTTGTGGGAAATTTACGAAATAAATTCCAAGCTCTATTTTTGTACTGTTTGGCGTGTGTGCAATCTTGATTCTACCAGTAATTACTATGTTTCCGTTTCCCCGGGAAAGATTTTGGTATTGCAGAGGTAGCAGCTTGTAATATTTGATTAGTTACATGTTCTGTGACATTGTCTATGGGTTGAGATTGGATTATTTTATTGTCTAACTGCACGTGAGTTGCATATTCATACCAGCGTGCCCTACGAAATTTCCAAGTGGAGCGACGTAATGAAGGAGCGTTTGCAGCTTGCAGAGAATCGGAAGGTGATCACTGTTTAGTGGATTTTCAAGAACCGACCACTCCATAATAGTATATATGGAAGGAGAACAGATTGACAGGTCTATTGCACTCATGGATCCTGTCGAAAAATGAATATAAGTAGGTTCACCAGTGTTCAGAAGGGTAAGTTGATAAGAGTCCAGAAGGGATTCTATTAACTTGCCTCTCTTGTCAATTGTTGGAGATCCCCACATCGAATGATGAGCATTAAAGTCTCCATGTAAGCAGAAAGGAGACGGTAGCTGTTCTATTAGTTTTTCTAGGTCATCTGAAGAAAATGAGAAATTAGGAGGAATATATATAGATGCTATTGTAAGAGTGATGCCAATTTCAATGCGCACTGCCACTACTTCAAAAGGAGTCTGAAGAGCAATATGTTTGGCGGGTACGTTGTTTCTTATAAGAACCGCCACTCCTCCATGGGCTGGAGAGTCGATATTTCTATCTCTTCTAAAGATAGAGTAACCTTTTATAGTAGGACACACTTGTGAATTTAAATAAGTTTCCTGTAGGGATACGTCTGCTGGATCATAACGGTGGATGAGATCACATATATCATCTTTTGTACTGCGAAACCCTCTACAATTCCATTGAAGAATTCTTTCCATTAGGCGGTTTTGTTGGTTGTTTTTGTTTCTGACTGCTTTTTAGTTGTGACTTGTTTGCATCGATCCGATTTTCCTTTGTCTTTCTTTGGAAAGTAGGGACGTGTTACGTCCATCTCATCAGTCGCATGAAGTTCTAATATGGCATCTTCTGGGTCATTGTGCTGGTCAATATCCATTCTGGTTGAATTTGGTGGTTTCAGTACCATGGTTTCTGTCACGTTTTGTTTTGCTTTTGGGTTTACATTAGCTGGAATGGTAATTGGGGTATTACTGGCTTGTTCAGTTTTTTGCTGCAAAGGACACTGTTTGGGGGCAGAGAGCATGGAGCGTGCCCAATTAGCGATAGACATATTTGGGGGAACAGCAACATCTGTTTGTGTACCTGTTGACTGAAATTGTTTAGCAGCCGTTGCATATGTACGTTTTGGATCTGTTTTTAGTATTTGCCTTCTCGCCTCTGGATATGTCACTTTATTCTCAATTTTATATTTCTGGATTTTTTTTCCTTGCTTCCAAAGTTCGCAACTTTTGGAAAAAGCTGGGTGATCACCCTTACAGTTTGGGCAAACAGAAGTCGTAGCAGTGCATTCAGTTTGATTGTGCTCCTTCGATCCACAAATTGGACATACTAACTCACCTCGACATGCAGTTTGGGAGTGTCCATATTTTTAGCACTTGTAACACCTGAGTGGGTTTGGGATGTAAGGACGGCAATGGAGATAGCCTGCTTTAACAGATGATGGTAGGATGGGAGAGCTGAAAGTAAGAATTATGCTCCTAGTGGGAACAAGAACACCATCTTTCCGAGTCATAATTCTCCTTGCTTGTATGACTTTTTGTTTACTTAGCTCTTGAACTATCTCCTCCTCTGATACAGCTAACAAGGGAGTAATCGAAGGGAGTAATCCCATTCTGCGATTACTCCCTTCGAGGAGTTTAAGGTGGCACGGGGAGTAACTTTTATTGGTTGTCCACCAAAAGTAGTCATGTTTAATAATTTTTCGGAATGCTGGGATTTCATGGTCTCTACAAGAAGATCCCCTGACTGGAGCCGCTTTACTGTTTTTGGTGAATCTGCAGCAGACTCGATGCATTTTTGGACAAGGAATGGGGACAGTTTACTCAGAGGCAACTCTGATAGAGAGCGTAGTATGAGGAATGCTGGTATTTCCTCTTGTGGGGTTGTTTTCAACCTCTTTGGTTGAGAGTAGTCATTTTCGGTATCATTTTCTAGTCTTGAGCTCGATGGCTCTAAAGGTGGAAAAGAACTGTTTTCCATCTTTGCTCCTTTCAGCCCCGGGAGAGTGGATTTCTTCTCCCAGGTTACCGGCCCCGCCACAGGGAGGCAGGAGCACTGCCGCTAGAGTGACCAAGCGGTATAAGGGTTAATGCGTTAGTTTAAAGAGAAAAAAAAGAAAGGTGGATTTCCTTCCTGTAACTTAGTTACAATTCGTAATACTAAGTTAACAAATAATTAATGGGAACGTAAGAAAACTTTTACAAATGAATATAACTGTAGCTTTGAAAAAACGCTCTAGAAATCACTCAGGGAATCGCTTGATCACTATAACGCTTGGCACCCGGGGTCTGATTGCCATGTATCACACAGGATACAGCATCAGTCATTTTTGTTTTACAGTTCTTGTGAAGCCAATATATGCTTAACTTGTGGACTAATAAATATATCACCTTTCACTTTTGAATTAGACAATTTTGGAAACTGACTGTATATGTTTGAAGGTATATATAATTGATGACTGTATATCACACCATAAGGATTAAATGCTTTAGCAAATTGTTTGACCAGGCCCAGCTTTATATGGAGTGGTGGAAGCATGACTGTTTCTTGGAACGAAGGAATTGTTTACTACACTATGCATCAGGCTGCAACTGAATTCTGGCAGTTGGTTCTCCACTCCTGCCCTGTGGTCCCAAAGGCAGAGAGAGAGAGAGAGAGAGAGAGAGAGAGAGAGAGAGAGAGAGGTGGTAAATTAGTGAAACCACTTTGCAAACCCAGAAGAAACCCCAGCATCTTGAAGTTCCCACAACATCATTTATACTGGTCATAATTGATGTTCTCCAAGTATGATTCAAATTTCCAAAGTCTTCTATATAAAGAAAATTCCACTCTTTTAAATGAAACTGGAGAACATCAATATTGAATGAGCAAGTCATCCAATTCTTGCTGATTAGGGATGTGTGTGGCATTTTACTTGAACAGGATTCTGAGGAGTAATCCCAATTATCCTGCTCACCAGTATCATACTTGTCAAATTGCAGTGGCCACACTGGGAAAACTTTGATAAAAATTACAGTTCCATCAAAATTTTTGAATAAGGCATGCTTAAATTTCAGTCAGTTTAAGATAAAAACAAAACAAAACTCAATGTTCTATATGACAGAAGAAAAGAGATTTTCTAATCCTAAACTAGAAAGTTTAGGATTAGAAAATCTCTTTTCTCCTGTCAGGTACAATATATATAAACCCTGTCAGGTTTATATATATATATATAGGATGTCTATAAATGGTGGGAATACTTTCAATAATTTATTGCACATGGAGTAAGAGAAGTACCATTTACTTATTTATACCATGTGAAAGAGAAAACATGAAAGTTTCCCAGTTGTTACTGCTGAGGCATGTAGTTCCATCATTCACCACCAGTTGGCATTACCTGTCGTACCCCTACCACATACATAGCCTTGTTGAAAGATAGTGGCTTCCGGTCCTGAGAAGGCATTTTGTGTGCTGCTGTTTGATAAGAACAAGTGTGCAACAGATGTTCAAAGGAAATTTCGAACACAGGTTGCTTGTGTTCAGGAAAGAGCAGTGGCCGGCCTAGTGTTACTGTGGATAATGTGGAACAAGTGAAAGAGACATTCACAAGGAGCCCCAATTAATCAGTGCGGAGAGCATCACATGAGCTGCAAATGCCAGCTCCAACAGTATGGAAGGTTCTTCGTGAAAAACTTTCTATGAAGCCGTATAAATTGCAGTTGGTGCATATGCTAAAGGAAGATGACAAAGAGAAGCATTTCCAATTTTGTTGTGAACCACAAGGACCAACAGAAGAACATAACTTCTTTAATCGTGTAGTGTTTAGCAATGAGATCACATTTCACACCAAGGAGATCAACGAACACAATTGTCGAATCTGGGGCACCCAGAAACCTGAAGAGATAATTGAATATAAGCTAGTTAGTTAGTTATTTGGGTTTTTAGGAGCATTAGCAACTAAGGCCATATTGCTCCGGGATATGCAGTGGTCATTCCCTGACCTTTCTGCATCCTCTGTATTTGGTGGTGACGGGCTCGAACCCTGGTCTAATCAAGAAGCGTGTGCCACGCACTGCTGCTCCTTCCCACCTGGCTACGGGGGCGCCTTGAATATGAGCATGATTCGCTGAAGGTGAATGTTTTCTGCACCTTGTCACGCCAAAAACTGTACAAACCTTTCTTTTTTTTTGCTGAGGACAACTGTAACTGGACTATCCTACCTCGATATGCTTCAGCAGTGGTTGATGCCTCAAGTTCAGGAAGATAGTGATGACATTATTTACTAGCAAGAAGGGGGCCCCTCCCCACTTCCATAATGACGTTTGGGTCTACCTTAACACCAAGCTACACAAGTGCCGGATTAGACGTGTTGGAGAAAGGGACGAATGCTTCTTGAAATGGCCGCCGAGATCACCGGACTTAACTCCGTGTGATTTCTTCTTGTGGGGCCTCCATAAAGGATCGTGTTTATGTACCACCTTTGCCACATGACAGGGTATGTCAAGAGTTCGATTACCATGTGGACTTTTGCCGTGTCACACGAGGTTTCCACATTGAATTATTGTGAAGTGATGTGATGTAAAAAAAAAAACTTTGACCTTTTTTTTTTTTTAACCTTTCCTGTGAGAGTAAAATTTGATGTTTCACATTCATTTACTTAGTGTTAAGTTATATCAGAAAATTTTTTCCTATTCTATATTATGAATTATTATCGTATCCTATTTGGAATGCTTTGATAAGTTGGTTTTTCAAGCTAAGTCATGTGTGGAATGTTTTTACCACACAGTAGTTATTTGTGGAAGATGACAAAAAATTAGTTAGTACGTTTGAAAATGAGTTTTTAAACTACTAAAGAACTTGTAAAATATATTGATTTGTAAATAGGACTGAACTGTGGTCTGTGCATTGCTAATTTTTTAAGATCATTGTGATTTTCCTTTGTTTGATAAAATATTGCATTAAGAGAAGGGTGGTTCCATCTTTATTTTTTGAGAGAGCAAGGGAGAGTGCCCCCATGTAATTAGAAGAGAGAGTGAAAGAGATGTGAAAATTTGAAATTTTATTTATTTAATTTTTTTTTCACAAATCTTAGTTTTTTAAGTCTGTCCTAATCTTTGTGCAATAAATCACTGAAAGCATTCCCACCATTTATAAACATCTTGTATACAAAAAACACAATTTTTTTAACCTTTCCATTGGCTTAACAATGGTAACAGAGGAAACCTATCTATTAATTGTTAAGCTAATATTACTATTAGCTTAACAGCAAGTAAAAGTTCATGATATAATGCAGTTCTTGCACCTTATCCCACCTCCCCCAAACTCTGGGACTGGTAGCACATTTTGGTGGAAGGGGAAAAGGTAAGGTGCAAGAACTAAAGTTTGGTCCATCTGATCCTCCCTGTTGTGAGTGAAGGGGATCCTCTTGCTCACCTCCCTGGGTGAATTACACTTCCCCTCCTTCCCAAGATCTGGCCTGACGTAGTTATGCCTTGAGTCCTTCATGTATATATTTTGTGATATAATTATACAATTTTAAATTACTTGTGCAAAGCACAAGAAATTAAACAAATTTAAAAAGTTCATTTTAGTTCCTATAATTTGTGTGTTACAAACACTAAATTTCATAAGATTGCCGTTGCCATTCTCGACAGTTCAGAAAGTGACTGGTAAGATACTAGTACCAAAACAGCTTTGAAACAATAAACATTCTACAACCAGCTGACACAAAAGTGCTAAGAAACATGCTTTACTGTATAAGATTTGTATATATTGCATATGTTTAAGATTCACACATTTCCCACAAATTTCCATTATATTCTCAATGTACTATTGTATGATTCAGTTTTAACTGAATTTTTCAGTTTTAGTAAATTGACTTACTTCTTTAAGGAGGTTTGAGTCATGGTCCCATTCTAGGTGCACATTACATGATAAGTTGCCATGCAGTGTATAGTAGTAGTAATAGTGGCATGTGATGCAAGAAAGCAAATGTATGAGCTTATGCAGCATCAGCCAAAGAAAAAAGAAAAAAAAAAAAAATCACACCATTCCCTCCAAATGCCTGTCCAGTTCCTCCTTAAATTTATTCAACCTATCAACTTCCACAACGACAGATGGAAGTTTGTTCCAGCAATTAACCACCCGCTGGCTAAAGGAAAATTTCCGCACATCTATTCTACATCTGTCCTTTCGTAATTTGAATTTATGCCCCCTTAGGTTCATAATCTGAACAAGTGGAAGGATCCCATCAGAGTTCAGCACGGTTCTGAATGGTATAATCTGAATCAAGGACAAAGGTTTCTCAGACACAACCATTTCCATGTAGGATGGGGAATCATCCCTTCCTACTATAGTGGTGACAGTTGCTTTGCAATATATATCCCAGTGTCAAGGAAATTTCTCACTATTTTCGACCTCATTTACTTGACTTCAATGTATGCAACTTCTTGTTGTTTAGTGACAGAAAGTTTAAGTAACCTTTCAAACTGATGGACTTGAAGTAACATTACAAAGCATCTTGCAAACATTCCACAGGAAATACTGCAAGTAACAAGTGAAAACAAATTTTGACGTTTCCATCATATTAGGATTTGAATAAACTTCTACAGCAGCTGCGACCTAAACAGACATGTTATATACCACAGAGTAGTGTCTGGTTTTTGGAATTTCTTGTTATGCTTTTCATTTATTTTGTCTACAGGCCTCCAAAATTGATTCTGTTGCCTTGGAAGAACAACATAATTATAAACATCTTATTTATATCTTAATAAATAGAGATAGCATGAAGTACATCTTTGAAAGTATTAAATCTAATTAAAATTTAAAATCGTGTACAACTGTTTCAGAAATTCTGAAATAAGCATTCTTAAGAATAATGAGAAGCAGTGATGTTAAACTTGATGCAAGAAAGCAAGCGTATGAGCTTATGTAGCATCAGGCAAAAAAAAAAAAAAAAAAATTCACACAACCATTCCCTCTAAATATTTGTCCAGTTCCTCCTTAAATTTGTTTAACCTATCAACTTCCACACCGACAGATGGAAGTTTATTCCAGCAATTAACCACCCACTGGCTAAAGGCAAATTTTCACACATTTATTATCTTTTCCTATCATGAAGTTCAACAAAGATGTGCATGTTCACAATTTCATGTGGCAACAAGGCATAAATTATAAAATTGGAATGAAATGAAAAGAAAAAATGAATCTGCAGAATACAGAAGTGTGAAATGTATCACCACCTATACTAATGAATATAAAAATGTAATTCTTCTACACAAGGATGAAAAAATATTTGATATAACCATAGAAAATTCCCAATATTAATAATGATATAATGAAAGAAAACAATTTGCAATGTTGGCACAGGTATATATAATCTTTATAAAACTGTAATACAAGTATTAGCATAAAAAGCATGAAACAGTCTACAATATGAACATTTCTTACATTAAGATATAGTATCAAACAAATGTGCCAGAAAAAAAAATGAACATGAAAATGATTTATATTGATTTATTTGCGGAAAACAATATATTAAAATATTTTTTAAACAAATTATTTATTTTTAAATAGAGTAAATTAAAAATCAACTTTTAAAAGTATAATAAATAGACTTTATACAAATACATTGAGGTAATTTAACACATCTATAAAACTATATGGAATTACAGATATCTTCCATATCAGTAAATCTTACTACACTTCACAATGTGAGAAAAAATATAATTAAGAGCACTACCAAATATATACTGTATATTTGTCTATAAAAAATGTATCCTTAAAGCACCATTAAAGAAATTTAGTTTAGAAAAATAGATCATTCAGTCTAATTGGAATGACTAATCTATTTAATCTAATGAGTGTGTGTGTGTGTGTGTGTGCATGAGTGATGCACGCAAGTGCACAAATCTATGCAAAAAAATATAATGATGCTAATAAACTTAGTAATTCAGCCATAGAAATAAGTCTGCTTTCTTAAATTCCTATAATCAAGTTTTTCAACATCCAACTTTAAATTTTATACAAATACAGAGTATCTTCAAGTTAAATTTGTCATTTGACATTATTAAATTCCCATGAATGAAAATTCACAAATAAAGAGTCTGAATCTGGATGTGTAAGCTGAATATTTAATTTAAACAAATTATTATACATATAATACATACGCTCTCACTTTTACTAAAATTTATTTGGAGTCACTTCCCTATTATGTAAGAATACACAACATATGTGCAAAAAAAAAAAAAAAAAACAGAACAAGACCAAATAATCAAGTAAAATTCAAGATTATTAATGGTAAGAGAAATGTGGTAATCTGGTTTAAGAAGGTAATACAAAACAAGATGTACTGAACAAGAAAGAATGTAATTAGACAATCCTCTTATTAATGGTTAGAAAGAGAATGTACTGATTTTTTTTTTTTTTAATCACAAAAAATATAGTTTTTGAATTCATGATGGTATGAAAATTACAGAAAACTTAATAAGGGAAAAGCACTTTAATCCAAAAAGAAACATAACATGCCTTTTTAACAGTGAAACAATGTAACTACAGTCTGAAAGAGCAACATATCAAGAAACTCAGATTTCTGTTGTGCTCATGAATATAACAAGAAGTAAAACTTTCAGATTTAGAATGCTTTAAAGCAAGGCTTTGAATCAATTATTATTTTCATTGAAGATGCTCACTGAATGTTTTAATGATAGTATAAGAAATTTTATTTACAAACAGATATAAACCAACCAAAAGGGGATGTCAAAAACTGACAAATATAAAAATTATTTATCCTTACCAGCTCAGACAAACTTTTTTTTTTTTTTTTTTGTATGGAAGTATGTCTAGATAATATTACCATCTTAGTTCAGGTGATTTATTAGGTAGTAAAATACATCAATTATACATTAAAATCTGTTATGATCATTCAACAGTATTCTACTATTTATTAATGAACCCTTTAATTAATATTAAAATAAGTGATAGCATATACTAATTGGAAGGTAAAGCTAAATAAGCGTAATAAGAAAAACTATCATTTTTATTATCTTTCAATAACAATTACTGTACTTGATGTGAACCTGCAATGAATAATTATTTAAAACCTTTAAAAGTTTGAAACACATTCTTATATGAACATAACTGAAAATAGTTTGCTAGATAATTTTGTTTTAGTTTGAGTGCAAATGGCTCAATATCTTTTTACACAGATAAGTAATATTTAGAACATTTTGGTTACATGTAAAGCTGTATGCATTTCTAAATTGAAATAACTATCTGTCTGTAGTATATATAAGTTTTCACTAAAATTATGAAATTATATTTTGAATCAATCACAGCTGTAGTTCGAGAATAAAACACAATACTATTACAAATATAGTTTTTAGAACAGAATAATTAAGAAGCTAGGCAACTAAATATCCTCATTACGCACACAATTCTAATAATATTTATATGGTTAAATTATTATCATTAACTACGTTATATGTTAGCAAATAACTACATTGCTTTGGAAATAGATCATAATGTTCAACACTTCTTATTGATAGTTATTTTAATTCATTAGATTCTCTTTAATAATTCTTAAAACACTATACTCTTAACTTATAGATTAATACTCTTTGAAAAACACTATAATATAAATTTAAAAACATCAATCTTCATACAGATTTAAGCTTGGTTACTGGCAAACTGGCTTCTTAAATAATTAATAAGCATTAAATTGTTATTTATGAAATCAAACTGCATAGAACATAGGTTTATCATAACAAAAACTAAATTTAATAAAATATAACAACAAATAAACAGGTCTGGTACCAATGCCATCATATCATAATTCATATAAACACTATCCTGCATATTTGTGAACAATAAGTATTTTGTATATAGTTTTTTCAGAAAATATTTTTTGGTAGTATATATCATTTACAACAAGATTTTTCAAACCTTTTTTTGAAAATCTAAATCTTCCATGGAACCCTAATATCTTTAAAAATAGTAATGATTAACAGTAAATTAAAAACAGTAAATATATGTTAAGATCTGCAGAATCCCAGAGTTCCGTAGAACACACTTTTAGAAGCATTCCTCTAGACCAGGGGTCACCAAACTACGGCCCACGGGCCAGATCCAGCCCGCGTAGTCTGTTCATGTGGCCTGGCCTGCCCCGCATTGTGCTACAAATGATCAAAATTTCTAAAATATATTGTAATTTATATGGAAATATAATAAATAGTGGCCCGCCCCGCACTGTGCTACAAATGATCAAAATTTCTAAAATATATTGTAATTTATATGGAAATATAATAAATAGCGAATCAACGAAATACTACTGTTTCAATGACATCTTGTGAGTGGGGTTTATACCTTGGCAATGGCAAGCGAAATCGGAGAAGATATCAATCTTGAGTTTCCAAAGAAAATTATTAATGACTTAAAAAAGCATTTTTTTGGAAAGATTTTCAGACCTCGACAGAATTGAGAGTGATATTCTTTTGTTTCAAAATCCGTTTCATTGTAACGTTGATGAGGTGCCAGTCGAACTACAGTTAGAGATCATTGATTTACAAGCAAATGACCTATTGAAAGAGAAACACAGAGAAGGAAATCTTGTAGAATTTTATCGCTGCTTATCTGATAATGAGTTTTCAAAATTAAAGAAATTTGCCTCTGGTATGGCATCAGTGTCTGGTACAACTTGTGTCTGGTACAACTTATGTCTGTGAGCAAGCATTTTCAAAACTGAAATATGTAAAGTCCACATATCGAATAAGGCTGAGTGATGAACATTTAAAGGCAATTCTCTTGGTTGGGTGTAGCAATTCAAAAGCAAACTGATGATATTTTAAAAGCTAAATGCCAGTTCCATAAATCACATTAATCTTTTCTGCTTATCTTATTCCTAATGTCGCCTTAATTGATAAGTTTTTGATAAATAAATATATTTGTTATCTTTATTTTTCTATATATTCTTTATTTTTGCGTATTTTGTGTATTGGTAAATAAATATATTCATTGTCTTCATTTTTGTTGTATTTACTTAATTGTACATATTGAACAAAATGATTATACGGCCCACGCTCGTCAATCTCTCGGTTATCTGGCCCGTCGTGAAAAAGGTTTGGTGACTAGACAGTTCTCAATCTTGGATATTTCCCAATTCATATTAAAATATTGTTAATATGGCTGAAAAATCCTCACCCCAGACTATTTTCCAAGACTGACAAGAGAGAGAGATATCAACCTCTCTCTTTTTTCTTTCTCATTAAAAATCTGATGGAATCCTAAAAAAACCCTCATGGAACTGTAGGATTCTACAGAGCCCAGTTTGAAAGCTTATAAGAGATATGATTTACACAATAGATAATAAAATATGCAATTTATGTATAATACTATCATCACCTTGATCTTCCTTTTTTATTTTTTTGTTTTATAAAAGTGATTAAAGAACTGTAAATATTAACAAAGGACTACAAATTTGGGAAAATGAACTTGACATTACATCTAATATCCTTAAATTCTGTTTCTAAATAGTAATTGTGATAGGAATACTGTTGTAAATGAATGCAATTTAATGATATTTTCTCTAAGTATTTATAAAATAGAAAATACTAAAAGGTTTAAATACAGTAATTTAAAGAGAATTAATTCAGGATTCAAAAAATGAAATTCAATTAAACAAATGAAGTTCATCCACAAGAGAAAGCAGCGTGTGTACCCTGTATGCACGAAATATGTTTTATTTTATGTGAAAACATCTATGGCGACACTAGAGTAAAACCATTTAAATTTTTAAACGGTTTGATTGAAACTTACTTACGTTACTTAGAAGGTTGATGTTGATCAAATTCTTGAGAAGCAGATTTTATTAAAGTTTGCATTTTATTCCTGCATAATATTACTACCCGCTTTCTTGCATAATATTCTGCTTTTATTCTTGCATAATATTACTACCCGCTGCTTACTCTACTGAATCAACGTTAGTGACTGAGTTAGCATCGTTAGCGCCGTTTATGAAGTGACGTCATTTGTGTCATTTAAAATTTAACAGCCACCTAATAGGAAGTGACATTAATTGTGTCATTTCCGTAAAAAAAATCTCATTACCAATCGATTTTATGCCACCATTGATATTTTCACATCAAAACTGTAACCTAATGAAAGTGTACTGTAATAAAATATATTAAACACTTTTAAAATTATAAGTCAGAAATAGTCAAATTCAGAAAACAATCAGGACTATACATATCTAACATAAAAAAAACAAAAGGCATATGTTAAGTTACTGACACATGCATACATTTATACCAATCATATCATTAAATATATGAACAGTATTCAATATAGTAAATTCTCTCTCTCTCTCTCTCTCTCTCTCTCTCTCTCTCTCTCTCTCTCTCTCTCTCTCTCTCTCTCTCTCTCTCTCTCTCTCTCTCTCTCTCTCTCTCTCTCTCTCTCTCTCTGCAGAGCTTGCATAGAAAGCAAGGCATAGCCTACATAATATAATGGTCAGAATGTAAATGGCAAAAAACATTTACTTAGTGACTTCACCAAAACATGGATCACAGACTCTGACGGGCTTCTTTGATGATGCGATGGTGGCAGTTCTTGCAGAGCATTCATTGCAAAAAATATTACCACAGTTGCGGCAATGATGCTGAAATAGAATAAGAGGGCAAATGATACATAAAAAAAAATTATTACTTTATAATAAATTACCTTTGAGAAAAATTAAATATTTTTTCTTATTTTATGATGATCATAATTTAAACCATTAGAATTCCAAATTTAGTTAGTTGTGACAAAGGGCCATTGTTAATATAAATTGAAATATGATCTACTGTTTACCACTTGATGTATTCTGAATAGTCTTCCTCCTCAAGAGAGGTATTAGTTCTGGTATCTCCTTTCCCCTCTACTTTTAAGCACACTTTCAATATTTTATATTACTAACTGGGGTGGAGGGTACATATACATGTATTCACTTAGTGGATACATGTTCTTAAAGCTACAACACAAATGATAATTTAATTGAGACTCAGAATGAGATCCTGTAAAGTTAATATCAAGGTTCAACTTATATATTTCTTGTTTCAGTTGCCACCACTGTGGAATTGGGTGTTAGTTAAAAAATATGTGGTTTAGGTGGAAAAAGCTGCAATATTAATAATACAGTAAAGTTTAGAAAAACTGAAATCTGACTTATTTTTTTATTGAAATTGATTCATTCCAATTTGGTGAAAACCTGTTCTCTGAGTAATAACACCACTGAATGATAAATTGGTTCTCTGAATATGATATTTAATTTAATGATTCCAAACATGCAGTTGAAAGTTTGCTGGCTACCAAGCATAATATGTAAGATGGAAAAGAAAACTACCAACTTATATGAAAAAAAAAAAAAAAAACCTGTAAAAAATTATATCAAGGGTTGAAAAACTACAAAACTTATATATCGAGGGATGAAAATTTGCAAAAACTTATATCGCAGGATGAAAAACTGCAATCAATTGCACTTTATCATTTTACAAAACATTTTGCTGTTGAGTGAGCACAATGTCTTTTTTTAATCAAAAATAAATTTCTTATTTCAACCAGAAAATAAATATTTTAACCATAAATAAGAAATAAAAAATGAGTTTTTCACAAAAATGTTTAAAAAAACTGTCATTTTTTATATACTTTTCAAAAATTACTTAGCTTTATGAGATATTGTCATTTACATATGTGTCCTCAACTTAATAATATCTGTCTGCAGTCCGATCGAAACCAAATTTATCACATAACACCCAAAACATCAAGATGTTCAAGTAGATAGATAGACAAAATTCTTTCAAAACAATAGATAAAATTATCACCTCCACTAGGTTCCTCAATGGGGGAGATAATTTTATTTATTTAGTGCAACTGGACAATTTATACAAAATTGTCCGGTTGCACTAAAATCAGCTTTTCCTTCTGAACTACTTAATTGTTGAATTAGAAATATCTGTTGCCACAGAACCTAAATCACTAAGAGAAATTGCATTTACAATTTCCTGTAAGCTGCCAGTATTCATTAAGAAAACCAATGCATAATAATTACTTTTATGTAAGGTGGCAACTACTTACAGAAGAAAAGCAAAATAATGTTATACTTAACAAATAATAAAAAATATAAGCAAGCATTCCATTGCTAGTCAAATAAATCTTCACGTTTGCATTTAAACAAAAGGTAAAATGGGTGTTGATATTATTGAATTGGTGACAGTAGAGCTAAGTAGTATAATATTAGTATCCAGTTACAATTATAAAAAAAGATAGTTTTACAGGCAAATCAATGCAATGCTACAACAGTTTTGCAAATATGTGTCCAAAAAGAAAATTAAGACATCAAAATGTATAATGCACTTATCACACATACGCATGTCAAGAAAGTAGTTAAAGGATGGTATATATACAGTCAAACTTGGTTATAATGAGCATGGAAATAATATGAGATCTTGGCTGTAATGAGCAAAAAGCCATAATAATTTTAATTTATAAGTATTACCATACAGTTTCTCACTGTTATAACAAGTCTACTGCACAGATATACCATACAAATTTTGGTAACTATGCAAACATTCTTAATTGTGCAGGTAGTTGAAAAAACCCAATTCATGGAGTAGACAAAAATGAAAAGGGTGACATAGCTTTTATGACCACCTGCATCAGATTAGCGGCCGGTTTATGACCTTGTCCTTTCGGGGATGGGGGCTATGTAATAGTGAAATGGCGTTCCAATTGTCATATTATCCTATTTACAGATTGTCTCGTATTCACTGAACCATACATTTATTTCGGAAATTCTAAGAATTTTGGAAACGGGACTTCTAAGAACTTTGTATGCAGATAATTTTACTGTCATTTTAAAGTAAAATCAGTTAGAAATGGACCCTTCCTTTCGAAATATGTCTACTAACAAAAGAAAGTGTCTCTCGATTTGCGTAAAAGTCAAAATTATTCGTGAGTTACCAAGCATAATGTGTAAGGTGGAAAAGCAAACTACCAACTTATACGAAAAAAAAAACTGCAAAAAATTATATCTAGGGATGAAAAACTACAAAACTTATATATCAAGGGATAAAAACATGAATGATTATGAGAACGTGGCGAAAAAAATATCGAAGTGTGTAAAAAGTTTTCTTTGTCCTCTTCAACAGTATCGACATTGTGGAAGAATAAACATGTTTACATATCGGCACTGGAAAAGAACATAACCGAAAAAAAAATTTAGAAAGTGCGAGGTTACAAACATCGATGAAGCATTGCTTCAATGGTTCACTACACAAAGAAATGCTGGATTTTCAATAGACGGTTCGATCTTGAAGGCTCAAGTGGAAAAATCTGCTAAACAATTTAGATGCAACGATTTTGTATGTAACAATGGCTGGCTGGATCGATTTAAATGAATACAAGCATATTAATACAAATAATATGTAGGTATATACTAATATATTTTTTCTCTCTAATATTTCTTTTGTTTTTTTTGAATCTATCTTTTTTATCAAGTTATTGAGAATTAAAAAAAAATAGGAGGTAGATTTAACTCATCACTGATAAAGTGAGTAATGGTTATAACAAGGAAATTTTGTTGGTCCATTGATGCTTGTTATAACCAAGTTCGACTGTGTGTGTGTATATATACAGGGTGATTCACTACCAGTGCGACAAACTTGCAGGAGGTGTAGGGGGCACAAAGACGAATCGGAATCACATAGCATTGCAGGGTCCGAAATGCCTTCGTCATGCGGTAGAGGATGTTGAATGGGAGGTCCCGTGAACAGCGATCCCGCTGGAAGTCAGCATTTGCGAACCGTTTCTGTTGAAGAAACCAAGTAGCAAAAGTCCTCCGGAGTGGATAATCCGCAGGCTCCAATGATTGGACGCGTTGCAGATGGTATGAACTCATTTGGTTTGTTGACAGTATCCTCCATACAGTGGATTGGGAAATACCCAATTGTTGGCCTATCGCTCGAGTACTCGTACTCGGATTGCCTTCTGCAAGACGTAGGACATTCTCCTCATTGTCCGGCGTCCTCATCGTTCGCTCTCGATTCATGGTACCTCTCGTGAAACAACCAGTCTCGCGTAACCTTCTGTGCACATGTGCGAAAATTGTATGATGAGGAGCATGCCTGTGCGGGAAACATTCCTGGTCAAGCGCAGAGCGGTGCGCCCGTTACACTCCACAGCTCCATACGCGAGGTGCATGTCGGCCAGTTCAACGTTTGAATACTCGTCCATCCTACTGCCTCGGAAACCGGTTCGCAAATGCTGACTTCCAGCGGGATTGCTGTTCACGCGACCTCCCGTTCAACGTCCTCTACCGCATGACGAAGGCATTTTGGACCCTGCAATGCTATGTGATTCCGATTCGTCTTTGTGCCCCCTACACCTCCTGCAAGTTTGTCGCACTGGTAGTGAATCACCCTGTATATATATATATATAGGATATTGTTGCATGGAAAAACTCAGGAAAAGCATTAAATAAACAATTTTTTGTAACAAGAAGTAGGTTTCAATACATATCTAACCACAGCTAGTTGAGAGTGGTTGGATATTGATGAAATGCAGCAGCCAACATTGTATTAGTAGTTGCATATGATGTAATTATTTATTATTATTATTATTAGCTATATGGTGCAAGGAAGCCTGAGGCTTATGCAGCACCAGCCAAAAAAAAAAATTACCGAATTACCCCAAAAGAGAGAGAGAGAGAGAGTCAAAAGGGAATCACCAAGAAAAAGAAGAATGATGATATCCAGCTCAGGACCCTGGGTGTGCCAAGCCCATACTCACCAGATGTGAGCCCCCGGGGTTAAAAATGTAAGAAAGCGAGTTTATAGAGCACCAACCAACAAAATTCTCAACTTACTCATCTATCTCTTCCAAGAATTTGTCTAATTCTTTCTTGAATTTATTCAGATTACTCACTTCCACAACAGATGGAAGTTTGTTCCAACAATCAACCACTGGCTGGCTAAAGGCAAACTTCCACACTTCTATCCCAACCATCCTTCCTCAATGGGATTACTGCTACCCATATGTAATACCTTGTATTTTCCAACGTTAAACTTCAATTGCCATTTCTCAACCCATTGGCCTAATTTTTCTAGATCTTGTTGCAGGTAGCTTATCTTGATTATGGCCTGTGACGAGTATATTGTATATATCACTTTTGTATACAATAAAGATTATATAAAATCATAGCTAACGGTTTGCTTACCTCCTTTTGTTGCCCCCTTTATGTAATTGAACAGATCCATAGACCCCCCAGGTGCTTTTTTTTATGTTTAGCTTCAACATTCTCTTTCATTTTTCTTTCAGTTATCATAAGATCATTTAGCTCTTCGTCAGAGCTTGATAAAATTCTAGCATACTCTTCTCTAAAGAATTACTCATGTGTGAATGTAGATGCAAAAACCTATTCAGTTTATTAGAAATCTGAGCAGGGTCATCAACAGTGAAACCACTGCAATTAAGTGGTCCAATGTGATTCAACACCCTTCTACTGTTAATATATGCATTGAAGTATTTGCTGCTATTCTTTGCCAGAGACTTCTTGAAATATATCTTAGCTTACCTAATCTTCTTTGTGACTTGATTATAGACTAGATTATATCTACCATAGGCTTCTGTATCACCTGATAATTTATATACATCTCATGCATTTTTTTAATCTGCCACAAGTGTTATCAGTTCACCTGACATCGGTTTAAGTATAAGCCTTGAATAGTATATCTTAGTTGGTATAAAAAGGTTAGTGATTTCTATGATTATTTTTCTGAATGCTTCCCAATTAGAATTTGCTGTTGCTAACATCATCATTTGGTTCCACTGCACAGAATTTAAAAAATTTCTGAGATTACTGTAGTCATCCTTACAAAAGCAAAAGCTTTTCTCTTTACACTTCACAGTAATGTCTTTAATTAAATTCCACATCAGTATGCTGTAGTCACTGCTACTCAGTGAGACTTTTATTTGCAGCTTCTTAATGCATGAAGAATTGCTGCTGATAACCAGTTAGAGAGTACTGCTTCCTCTCTAACATGCTGCTGTAGAAAACAGAATCCAATAAATCCACAAAAGTCTTACAATATACAAATTCCAGTAAACATCTGGAAACCATGTCCTGGTTATTGTGGGAACAACTGCAGCATATAAGCTGGAATCTTTTTACAGGGTGCATAGAATGCTAATGGATGCCAGCTTTAACATCTCTTCAATGAAGCTAAGTAGGCATTGCTATATTATATTTCTGCAGTTATGCTACTGTTAGTGCTGATTGAGCAAAATTCCAGTGAGCAACATGGTGGTTGTATGTTATATACATTTGCTCCTCCATCATTATCTCTGTGCACAGTACAAAAAAAAAAAAAAAACTTTGTACAAACACCTAGGAAAAGTTTCCCAACTGCAATTGTTCATTACCCATCTTTTTTTTTTTTTTTTTTGGTAGTTGTTGCGCATAGGCTTCTGTGGCCATAATGCACCTCCCAAGGTTTTTGCAGTACTTTGATCCAAGCCCGAGGTGGGAATCGAACCCGCGACCTTTGGGTTGCCAGGCAGGCACTTTACCCACCCGGCTAGCCTGGTCGGCCATTACCCATCAAGCAAGCTTTGTTCTGCAGGATTTTCATATCCACCAATACATATCAATGGGGTTCAATCCCGTGACTGCTAAATAAGATTAATGTTTGTATTGATGATTTATTGTAAACTCCACTGACCTGTTAGTTGTGCTGGAGTATAAACAAGCAAACAATAGAGCTCATGGATGATTCCCTCTCTCAATTTGGAAAGCAGTTAAAATTTAATTTAAAAGAAAATAACTGCACGAGATGACAACTTCTTTAACTTTTTTTTGGGCTCTCCAGGGAGTTCCAGTTTCTAATTGAATTGGAAATTATAATTAATAGCCAAAATATGCCTCCCTCCCCAGTCAATAATTAGTAAAGGCCACTTTCATTGTCAGCCTCAGTTTCAGATGCTGGTAAGAGAATATTCCATTGTATTTGTTTACTTATTTCATTAGTTTACTTGTTAAATAGACAGAGGGACATTGCTGAGACAATTTTGCATGTAATTTCTTTGCTAATTTCATTGTGCCCAAGTTTCTCAAATTTTTACTGTTAGTGCTTATGCATACAGTACAATTATGTGTGTAATTGCACTGTATGCAAAAGAATAAAATACAGTTAATAAAGTCAATAAAAAAAGTTAATCATGAAGAGAAATTGGAAAAAAGTAGGATCTCCCTGTGCCAGTAGTGAGGGCAATTACTGTTGTTGTTGTTATTTGGTTTTTAGGAGCATTAGCAACTAAGGCCATATTGCTCCGGGATATGCAGTGGTCATTCCCTGACCTTTTCGCATCCTCCGTATTTGGTGGTGACGGTCTCGAACCCCGTCGATCAAGAAGCGTGTGCTACGCACTGCTGCTCCTTCCCACCTGGCTACGGAGGGGGCAATTACTGTAGTGTAAAGAATGAGCTTAAATAAAAAGATACTCATAAATAATAACAATTGAAATTTTTAATTACTGGACTAACTTTGCAGGATAAATATCCAAAAGGGCTCATTCAGCATAAGGTCATAAATGTCCATTATAAACTAATTTGGTGGAATTTTCTGACTTACCTTTCTGATAGTGACAGTAAACTGTTTACCACATGCTGTACAATGAGTAACAACGGCATCATTTGCCCACTTCCTGCTTAAATGCTTTGTATTTTCTATCTAAAATATATTCAACAATTAGAAAATTAATTTGATATTTTTAAATAAGAAACATTTATTTTTATAGAGCATACAGTGAATAACAACAATGGAAAGACTTTCCTCAAGCAAAAAAAGCAATGGCAACAGCTAGTACTTTAGCCTTTGAGAGGCCAGAACAAACTAGTGTATATTAAGTATGGGATAAATCACAATAACCATAAGAGTAGCAGTATGCTAGTACAGCAAATGTAATGAAATAATGTTTACAGAAGTACACACATCCTTTTTGTGAAATGGAACTCTCTTTCAGTAACAGCATCATGTTTGTATGATATAAAGCAGGTGGGAAGATATATAGGGATGCATACATATGCAATTGCAAGGATAGGCAAGATGAAAGATTTAAATGACTTTGACCGTGGCATGGTGGGTGTCAGATGTGCCAGAAATTTTCATGTCATTTATATATTCATTTCTTCTTATTTTCACATGAACTACCGAGCATTGCATTAGGGTAAAGTTAATGTCAAAAATCAAACAAGAATAAAAAATTTACCCATTTAATCCTTCTACTCCTGTTCTTTTGATTCCCGAACTCTAGAGAACTTCAAGTCCAATGCCAGCAACAAAGGACTACAGGTTCTAATACCTTTCATGTTTTGGGTTACCATTAAAAAAAAGGGAAGTGGGTGAGCAGATTAAAATATTTATTTATTTATCGCATGGGGGAAAAAAAAAAAAGAAAAAGAAAAAATACTCATAGATGAATACATGTAACAAAAAAGAAGATAGCATTAAAAAGAAAAACTCATATATTTACAATTGTATATCCAAATTAATAACATATTCAATTGATGCCGGAGTCAGTATCAGGAACTCTTCCAGTTTTCTGCAAAACACTCTCAGGATACAGTCTTGGGTAATATGTTGCACAGTCTGTCTATCAGCACCACAGTCACATCGTGAAATATAATTCTTATTCCACTTAGAAAGGAAATCCACACACCTGCCATGTCTAGTTCTTATTCGGCTTATTTTAGTCCAGATCTTCCGAGGCAGGTTGAAATCATCCGGTCTTTCCAAAATCCTTTTAGGAATTTTCTAGTCCTAGAGGGGAAAGTTGGCTCCATTCATGTATCCATTCCTTTAAGAGATTAAAATTAATAATTTTCAATCTCTCCACTGTTCTAGTAGGGGAATGTCTAGATCTTAATCTACTTATACCTATATCTGGTAGGTCATTATGAATGGGTAAGTACAAATTTGCCATAATTTTCTGGTATTCCTTTAGCAGTGCTTTACTCCTTCGAAGGTGTGGTGGAGGGATATGACTCAAGATTGGCAGCCATTGAGTTGGAATTGATCTGATTGTGCCTGAAATCAGGCACATCGTACTATTAAGGTGTGTATCGATTAATTTGGTACAAGGACTATTAATCCAGACAGGAGCACAGTACTCAGCCACAGAATAGACAAGACCCATAGCTGAGCATCGAAGAGTTTCTGCCTTAGAGCCCCAGGTTGTTCCACAGAATTTCTGCAAAATATTGTTTCGGGATTTTAACTTTGCAATAGTCTTAGTTAAGTGATATTTATATGATAAAGTTCTGTCAAGAGTGACGCCCAAATATCTTGGGCATCTATTATGATGTAATAAAATACTATCAAAGTACACTTCAATATCATGATTTTCCATTTTGTTATTAAGGTGGAAACATGTTACTTCTCTTTATTTTTATTTAGTTGAAGTCTCCATATACGGAAATATTCTCCTAAGATCGAAAGATCACTTGTAAGTGTCTGTTCAGTCTTTCTTAAAGTTTCATGTCTTGTAGCCAGAACCCAGTCATCAGCATAACCAAGTTTCCTCGATCTTGTTTTAGGCATATCTGCTATATACAAACTGAACAGAAGAGGGGACAGAACAGAGCCTTGTGGTATCCTTGTATTCAGCTTCTTCGGTACACTAACTGTGTTACTCCTGACAACCTTAAATAATCTATCACACATCATATCATTAATTAGACGTGCTATAGTCCTACATGGTATCACCTGAAGGAGTTTATAAATTAACCCCTCTCTCCAGACTGTATCATATGCAGATGTTAAATCTATAAAGGCAGCAGAGGTTTTTAAATATCGTTGATATCCAGCCTCTACATAGGTTGTCAGTGAGAGGATCTAATTAGTGCAGCCTGCGCCCTGGTCTGAATCTTGCTTGCTCAACAGGAACATGTTCTATAATTTTCTGACCGATTCTATTCGTTCCAAGAGCTTATAGCAGATGCTCAGTAAGGCAATTGGACGATAGCTTTTTGGTGGTTTATCGCTCAATTTACCCTGCTTTAAAATAGCAATGATTTTTGTCTGCTTAAAGGATTGTTGTTGTTGTTTGTTATTTGGTTTTTAGAAGCATTAGCAACTAAGGCCATATTGCCCCGGGGATATGCGGTGGTCATTCCCTGACCTTTCTGCATCCTCCGTATTCGGTGGTCATGGGCTCGAACCCCAGTCTAATCAAGAAGCATGCGCTCCTGCCCACCTGGCAACAGAGGCGCCAACTGCTTAAAGGATTGAGGCAGCTTACCAGTCCTAAGAATATCTGAGAAAAATCTTGAAAGCCACGTCTTAGCATGTTTGCCATAGTTTATCAGAAATTCAGGATGGATTCCATCGAATCCTGGCACCTTGCCTGATTTAAGTCTGCCTATGGCTGTTGTGATTTCTTCATTTTTAAATGGTTGAGAATATTCTGAATCAGCAAGACATGTAGTCTTCAGAGTTTTTAAGTTTTTCTTTACATGAACAGTATGTTTTTTGTCTCTTGGTACTCTGGACAGTGCAACTATGTGATCTTTTTTTTTTTTTTTTTTTTTTTTATTTGGTAGTTGTTGGCGCATCGGCTTCTGTGGCCATATTGCACCTCCCAAGGTTTTTGCAGTACTTTGATCCAAGCCCGAGGCGGGAATCGAACCCGCGACCTTTGGGTTGCCGGGCAGGTACTTTACCCACTCGGCTAGCCCGGTCGGCCGCAACTATGTGATCAGCAATATTATTTGGAGTAATTAAAGAATTGTCTCGTATTAATGGATTTCCACCACTTAATTTCCTTAACAAGGACCATGCCTGCCTGCTTGAATGTTTAAAATCTAAAGTCTCATCAGTATTAATCCATTTCTCTTGACGAGCCATATCAAGGCTACGTAGTAATTCATCAGCTATTTCCTGCTTATTATTCTTCAAATATTCATTATATAAATTTTCGCTATTTTCATTCCAGCCAGGAATGTATTGTTTCCTATAACCTCTAGGGATATGTTTTTTGGCTATGGCTTTAACAATTCCTGTAAATCTATCGTAATTTTTACAGGTTGGAGGGATCCATCTGAGACATTTGTCTAGCTCCTTGGAAAATTCCTTCCATCTGGCTCTCTTAAAGTTCCATCTTGGTAGAGGCACAGATGTCACTGATGGTATCTGGACACCAATTTGAAGAATCACTGGTCGATGCTGACTATGAGGGAAGTTGTCAAGAACTTTACGTGTTACCATCAAAGGTTGGTCCATCTTATCCTTGGATACAAAACAGAGATTCGGGTTATAATCTCTTTCCCAGACTGCTGATTTGAAAGTGCCTTTATCTTTTGCATCATAAACAAGGTAGTTATTGTTATCTTCTGCCCAATTCAGTAATGTTTCTCTGTTTAAGTCATTCTTTCTATAATTCCATTCACCATGATGACTGTTAAAGTCACCCACATATACCACTGGATGATCATGTAAGTGTAAAACGTGTGTGCTGGACATAGAATAGTAGGAGGTTAATATACATTTACCACTGTGATGTGTCCTATCTTAACTGTGATAGTGTAGATATTATCTTTTATATCTGTTGATATTAATACCACATTCTCAAGAGTATGCCTTGCATAAGTAACAGTACCATATGCATGATGATAGGTTACCCCGATAATATCGTATCCTTAATATCGATTAAACCAATAATATCAATTAAAATATGACTTGCAGGTAATCGTGTTGTTAAAGTTAAAATCCCTTTCTATAAATACTGAATTTTGAATATGATATTTTATTTTTTACATTCATATTACTGAGAAATATTTATATGCAGCCACATTATAAGCCTTTAAAAGCTAGAGTTAAGAACATGACTTGCAACTACTTGTGTCATTAAAGTTAAAATTCCTTTTTTTGGAATAAACATTGTTATTACAAAGAGGATATTTCATTTTCATAACATATCCTATTCATAAAAGGACAATCAAAAAATATTCAAAGACATAATACAAAATGGATTATGTCTGTAGAATGGACATGGGTTCATGTGGCATACTCCATCTCCTGAAATCAGAAACTAAACCTCTCTAATGGAGTGACAAAAGACAAAACCACTATATTGTCATGGAGGACTCAAAGAAGAGCCTCTATTTGTGATCAATATTATGAACTTTGAAAAGTCAGGCTGCAAAAATCAGTCAGTAAGACCACATAAATTAATTTGTTTTCCTTTTTCACTAATTACTTTGTTAATCTATTATACATTATCAAAACTGTCTTCAAATGTATGTTCATCTATGATCTTGCCCTTTCATTTTGCATCTTGAAAGATGCATCATATATCATTTAAAGGTCTTAATGAGGAATCAAGCTTATGATATTAACTAGAATTCCCACATCTGGGGCAGTGCCCCCAAAACCTCTCTCAGGCTTCTAGATTCCATTCAGAAGAGGGCAGTTAGGTTAATTAATGACTCCTCTCTAACACAGTCTCTCCCTCACTGTCTCATTGATGGACTGTTTCTGCTGTATGCTTTTTTTACAGATACTTCCACGGGCACTGTTCTTCTGAATTGGCTTCTATAATTCTCGCTCTCTCTTTCAAAACAGTCCGAACATGTGCTGCCACCAGCCAACATCCATTTACTGTCCAAATTCAAACTCACAGAACCACCTTTTCATCTTCCTCATTTATTCATTCTGCTGCCGTTTTCTGGAACAACCTTCCTTCATACGTATTTCCTGAAAATTACAGTCTACAGAAGTTCAAGTCTAATGTCAACAAATATCTTCTTTTGTCTTCTCAACCTACAACCCAAGCACGGTACTAAGTACTATAGGTTCTAATACCTCTCGTGTTTGGGGTTTTCATAAAAAAAATAAATAATTAAATATGTTTCTTTATGAAATTATGTAACTGAATAATTTCTCCATCATTAAGATGATATATAGTAGTAGATTTCAAACAAGCTAGTAACACATATAGTAGTGTGGAATGGTGGGAAGTGAGCTTCGAGCACTGATGTTATTTCTTGGTATAAATGATTGAATCCAACGTTGAATGAATGTTAAGTGTATTTTTTGAAAAAAAATTAAGAAAGTCATAGATGATAAGTATAACTGAGAAAGCCTATCACCAAAAAAAGCTTTTATGGATTAAATACATCAACCAATGTTATATACTGCTTTCCATTTAATAATTCCTGGAGAATGCACAGACTCCGTCATATGTTATTGATCATTGATCATATGACGGAGTCTCTTAGCTTTAATTTATAAATAAAAGCTTATTGAAAAGTTAACTGTATTAAAAGATATTTTAGAATGCACATCATCAAGAGTTAGTATTAAGATTATATGTTTAGTATTCTTTTAATGCAGACTAAACTAAATTTTATATTTACTGCAGTATGCCAGGTTTTGTGGTCAACTTGTAATATGACAACTTACTTGTAGAGAGAGAGAGAGAGAGAGAGAGAGAGAGAGAAGGGGGGGGGGGTGTTAGCTTTTATTAGGAATGGAGAGATTATTCTATTTTTCAAAAAAAGGAAATGTATTCTTCAGGTCACTCAATTTCACACAGAATTGAGAAACTTATTTTAACCCAAAATGTATATGAGGTTTTAGATATAATAAGAAAGTTGTGAAAGTTTTCAAACTAACACCAATGAAATACTTAATTCTGATATATAATTATCACAAACTTCATATTAAATTAAAAGAAATATAGCAGAAAAAAAAAACTGTACTAACTTGCAATGTTTGATTTTCCCTTCCAAGTTCATGTAATGCAGCTACAGCGTCATCTAGTTTCCTCCTTAAGTCGCCTGTTGTATTTCGCAATTTTTCACATTCTCCTTCACTCTTCAAACACCTAAACGACAGTATTTAATACATACAAGACTGATGAAACTAGCTGGTAAAAAAATTCTACTTATAAATTTTTAATTTGGTTCAAATTATTCAATTTTGTGATAATCACAATGCAGAAATTAAAATTAAGTTGTGGCACATCACAGTGAGCTGTTCTGTAACTAATGGAAGGACAGAGTGAGCAGTTGCCAGTAAATCTGCAATTCAGAAAGCAGAATGAATAGGTTAAGTAAACTGAATGCTGATAGCATTCTCATTCTTTTCTGGACAACACATACAAGGGAACAAATTTAAATTAGAAAAGAATGGTTGCAAGCAGATGTGCAGAAATTTGCTTTCAGCAATAGTAATTGGAACAAACTTCCACCCTTGGTGTTCTGTAAGTGGGGTTAAGTAAGTCGAAAAGAGGATTGGATAAATATAGATTAATGTGGTAACATTTCAATAAACAACTTAAACTGAATTCTGATATGGTATAATAGTCTCTTTTATTTTATTTTAACTTCTAATAATGACAAACCATGTATTGTTATTCCTCCAATCCAAACAATTAGAACTGGAAAAATTACATTGGAAAAATTTTATTTTTTCTCATCCCAAAAGAAAAAGTTGCAGATTCTATGGAAACTGATCTGCTGATTTCAAAAATATCAAAACTGTGCGTCTATCATGTCTCCACTGATTGGTCATTCATTAATTTACTAAAATTTCAGTAATTTCATGACACATTTCAGATATAATACAATATCTGACATTAGTCATTTTCTCCTCTTAAGAAACCTGTAGTAATTTCCCACCATAGCAGTATTACAATAACCTTGGTACTGCTTTTCCATCATGGATATGTTCTTATGAAATCCTTCCCCTTGCTCATCACTTATATCTCCCAAATTTTGAGGGAAAAAACTAAAATGGGAATGAATAATGAATTTTCAAAGACATTCAGAAACCCATATTTTCATAATATTGCAGTAAAGTTGATACAGCAATTCATAATTATATTTTTTTCTTTAAAAAATACATGACAAGTGCTTTAAATGACTGCCAAGCTGCTAGTGTAATGCCCAATGAAAATTCTTTATTTATCCAGTTAACAATATTCATTAATCCGGCTAATAATATTCATTAATCCAAGTATTATATGCAAAAAGTGGAAGAACCTTTTCTGTTAAACCAGTGGAACACATTTTGTTTACGTTTTTCTGTTGTTGTTATTGTTATTTGGTTTTTAGGAGCATTAGCAACTAAGGCCATATTGCTCTGGGGATATGCGGTGGTCATTTCCTGACCTTTCCGCATCTTCCGTATTTGGTGGTCACGGGCTCGAACCCTGGTCTGATCAAGAAGCGCGTGCTACGCATTGCTGCTCTTGCCCACCTGGCTACGGAGGCGCCCATTTTTCTGTTGCGTAACTCTCACAGACATAGAAAACAACAACATTTTGTGAAACCTCCCTGTAGGCCAGTGAGTAATTACATCATGATCACAAATTTTACAAGAAAAGTCATGGTACTTTACTACACTCAGCACTTTGGACACACTTTCATATGTTCCTTTCAAGCCAGCAGCATGAAGTTGAGGAACTGATGGGAATACATTTTCATTGTGCAGCAAAACTGCTTTTAAACTTAATTTTGAGGCATCAATAAATATACACCATTCATTAGGATTGTGTTTACTGCCTAGTCTTTTCAGAAGAGACCACTAATATCTTTAGATTGTTTGTTATTTGGTTAAATTAAAATTAGCAACTAAGGCCATATTGCTCCGGGGATATGCAATGGTCATTCCCTGACCTTTCCGCATCCTCCGTATTTGGTGGGCACAGGCTCGAACCCCGGTCTAATCAAGAAGCGTGTGCTACACACTGCTGCTTCTGCCCACCTGGCTACAGAGGCGCCTAATATCTTTAGAGAAACACATACTGTCATAATGAAATATTTTGAAAACACACTTTGTGATGCTTTCGGTATACTGTAATTTTAGTTCAAGTAACTTCCACTGTTGTGGCCTAAGTGTATAGAACTAAGTCAATAAACTCTTCTTGCTTAATTAAGTGTGATGCACCATAATTTTCTGGCTGGTAGTTCAAATCTGTTGAAGTGGATAGTCCAACAAAGTCTGCAACATAAGAATCCGTGCTATATTCATCACTGTTTCCTTTGTCTCATGATTTAGGGGGGGGGATCTGGTAATGTCAAGTCTTCTTTATGCTGAACATGCCTCATTGCAGTAAAGTTGATACAGCAGACACATTGCAGACACATTAGGATATTTTATGCTGTGCTTGCTTTTTATGGACATCCCTAATATTTTTATCATGCAAAAACAGAAATGATCAAAGTACATGGTTCACACCACAGAAAAAGGCATACTTTTAATTTTCCTACTTAGTCACAACCTCAGATTTGTGGTGCAGATAATAACAGCACATATGTAGAGCCCACATTTTGTCTTGATTACCAGACTTGCAACCAAAGTACAAAGAATGGGTACGTTTAGTGATACTGTAGATTTTCTTCCTCTGAGTTTTTGTTGTAAACAATCCACACATGTAGCAGAAAATTTCAAGGTAATTCAGACATTTCCTTTGCTTCTCTTAAATGTTTTAACTATACAATGTTAAGCATAACACAGAAAAAACAAAATATGCAATAGATATGCAGATAAACTGTACATGTACTCACACTACAACTGCCTTTCCATTACTGAAAGAGAAAGAGGTGGCAAGCAGACAGACAAGGTTAAACATATTAATCCTCCCTAACATTACTTCTATCTATACGCACATGCAAACATTATTATTTGCAGGTAATACAACATATCAGTGTCATACACTTCCCACACAAACATCTGTATATGTATAAATTGTGATGTGAAATTGTAAGAATTATTTTTGAAATCGACAAGTAAACATAGGCTGCAAATAGCTGATACATAAGTGGAGCTAAAAATCATGCTGGATAGTGTTATTAGATGGGATGGGAAAATGAAGTGAGTAGTTTTTTTTTTGGGATGATGCTGTATATAAGTTTGCTTCCTTGCATCATTTTACTACTATTAAGTGTGACACTACATGAGCATTCAAAATGCCATGTGTAACATGTGGCATCTTGAATGCTGGAGTGTAACCAGTACAAGTATATTCAGCAATTTAAATGGGAAATGTAAATGACACAGTGGGTGGCATTGGATTCAGGGTGAATGATGAATGCTGTGAGGTTCTGCCTGCATTATACATTTACATTTACACTATGATATATTTTTGACACTAGCCAAGTGGCCAACACACTTTCCCATGTCTGTAGCAAACAACTGTCACGTGAGTGCTATTGTGCACATACACACAAAAAAAAACCCTTTAGGAAAATTAAATGTTTGAATTTATTAGTGAAACTGAATGGTTATTTAATTGAATTTCAGTGAATTAAATGACATTTGACACTGAAAAATTTATTAACGGAATTTAATGACTGGTGTTAAACAACACAGAACTTCGAGAATACAGTAATCTTGATTTGAAGATAGCGTTATGGCAAGATATTGGGGCAGCTGTGCATGAAAACTGGGATGGTTTGCTGGCTGCTTAAAAAAACAAATTAAGTAAGTGACTTTATAATATCTAAAATTGACTGAAATTGTAGTATACTTGTTTTATTCTCCAAAATTAGCATTAGCATTAGTAGAGGCATATGATGCAAGAAAGCAAGCTTATGCAGAATCAGCCAAAAAAAAACTCCCATTTCACCCCTCTGTTCGTTCCACATACCTGCCCAGCTCAGCCTTAAATTTATTTAGGCTATCAACTTGCACAACAAAGGATGGAAGTCTGTTCCACCAACCAACCAACTACCTGCTGGCTAAAGGTAAACTTCCGCACATCTATCCTATAACTGTCTATATTCAATTTGAATTTATGCCCTCTCGGGTGATTATTCTGAGCAAGAGGAAGAATCCCATCAACATTGAGCATGCTCAATACAATGAAAGACAATGAAAAATACAATGAAAGCCATAAAAAAAATAAACAAAAAAAACTTAAGAAAAATAAGAAATACATATAGATTAATAAAATAAACTTTGGAGGTTTTTTTTCGAAAAAGAATTTCAGAACAAATAACCTGAACTACCAGGTAGTTGACTGAAATAGAAAGTGCCTCAGTTTGAAAACAATGAGTACCATGAACAAAAGTTCAAGAGTTAAAAGCAATTAGTGACATAGCATTGAAAAAGTGTAGCTATTCAAAAATGTGACCTTCTTTATTCATGTTTTTGAATTTTATCAAGACAAAATTTTGTCTTGATAAAATAGAAAAATAAAATAAATTTTCTGATGGGGACTTTGTTAGGGTCCCAAAAAAAGAAAAGAAAAGAAAAAATGATTTATATTAAGAATTCAAAGAGGTTATTTTCTAATTCAATGCTATCAGAGATAGAGACCAAAGGGATGCCAATCATGCAGCAAGCACAGATATAAGGAATGCAGAACTGGAATTTGGGGAGCACAATGTGTACAGAAAGAATAGACAGGATAGGAAGGGAGGAGGGGTTAGGCTATTAGTTAAGAAACACATAAAATCCAAGGAAGTGAAGCCAGTCGACATTGCCTGACAGTGCAGTGTCGAGTTAGTTTGCTTGGTGATTCCTTTCTACCTCTCTCTCTCTCTCTCTCTCTCTCTCTCTCTCTCTCTCTCTCTCTCTCTCTCAGGGTAAATTAATTTTGCAGCATAAGCCTCAGGCTTCCTTGCACCATATGGCTAATAATAATAAGCACTGGGAGATCAAAACAGAGAGTAGGAGTGTGCTTTAGGCCTAATGACTCTGATGAGTATAATAAGAAACTGTACAGGGAAATAGAGTGGGCCAGTAAATCAGAGTCTTATAATGGAAGATTTTAATTTCCCAGATATTGTCTGGAATTTGTGGGTTTGTCACTCATACACTAGCAAGGCTTTTGTGGATTTATTGGATGATTGTTTTCAACATCAGCATGTTCGGGAGGCAACTAGAGGGAGTAATACTCTTGATATGATTATCAGTAGTGATTTTTCATGCATTAAGAATCTGCAGATAAAGGAACCACTAAGTGGCAGTGATCACAGTGTGCTGAAGTGGGATTTACTCAAAGAGGTAACTACCATCAGGGGTAAAGGGAAGGGTTTTTGCTTCCATAAAGGCGACTACGATGGTCTGAGACAGTATTTAAATTCTATACAGTGGGACCAACTGATGAAGTTACCAACAGCAAATTCAAAATGGGAAGCATTCAAAGAACTTATCTTAGAAGCTACTAAGCTTTACATACCAACTAAGAAATACTAATGAGACATATGGCAGAGAAGAAAAATGCATGGGATACATATACACAAAGGAGATTAGACAGGCAAAGGCAGATTATGAGAAATCCTTGGCAAAGGATGCAAAGAAAAACAGAAAAGAGTTCTTTACCTATGTAAACTCTAGAAGGAAAGGGATGAATCAGATTGGTCCATTGAATATTGATGGTTCAACAGTTGACGATCCTGCTCAGGTGGCTAACAAACTAAACAAGTATTTTGCATCTATATTCACACCCGGGGAGTTATTCAGGAAGGGGAATGCCAGAGGTGAAGTAAACTCTGACAGTGAGCTATTTTGATTTGATTTGGTTTCGTTTTTTTAATGGCACACTGGGGCAGTGAGCTAGATGATTTTGTAATAACTGAGAGGAAAGTGGAGGAGAAATTGAGGAAAAACATAAAAAAGGCACCCAGGGTGGATGGGATCTATCCAGTTATATTAAAGAGGCAGCAAAGGAAGTAAGTGAACCCTTAGCCATAATTATGAGAGCTTCTTTGGACTCAGGGGAGGTACCCATAGACTGGAGATGTGCAAATGTGACCCCAATTCACAAAGGAGGATCAAAGGCTGACACAAGTAATTATAGACCTGTGAGTTTAACTTCTATTCCAGGAAAATTAATGGAAGCACTGGTTAAAGAAGCACTGCAGGATCATCTAGACAAGACTTCAGTTATAGCTCGGACACAGCATGCTTTTGTTAAGGGAAAGTCTTGCCTGACCAATTTGATTGGATACTATGATGCAGTCACAAAAGAAATGGATGCAGGGAATAACTTTGATATTATATATTTGGTTCTTAGAAAGGTTTTTGATACTGTTGCACATGGAAGACTGCTGCACAAATTGGAGCAGTGTGGCATTGGAGGCAAATTGTTGCTATGGATAAAGGGATGGTTGAGGGGGAGAAGACAGTGGTAATCAATGGACACTGCTCATCGTGGACTAATGTTATTAGTGGAGTCCCTCAGAGTTCAGTGTTGGGTCCATTGTTGTTTTCTGTATTTATAAATGATATTGATGATGTTATATCAAGCTTAATGTCGAAGTTTGCAGATGATACAAAGGTTGGCAGGGTTGTTAAGGACACTACTGACGCTATGCTGCTGCTGCAACTGGATCTGGAAAGGCTGAGCAGATGGGCTGAGAGGTGGCAAATGAAGTTTAACATTGACAAATGTAAAGAATTACATATGGGAAACAGTAACCCTAGAGCAACGTATCAACTCTGTAGTACTACACTGACAGTGGTAGAGAATGAAAAGGACCTGGGGGTAATTGTGCAGGCAGATATGAAGTTCTCTGAGCAGTGCAGACGGGCCGCAAGAGTAGCTCATGGTGTCTTGTCAATGATATACAGGAATTTTTCTAGAAGGAATAAGGAGGTGATTATTCCCTTGTATAAGGCAATGGTCAGGCCACACCCTGAGTACTGTATACAGGTCTGGAGGCCTCATTTCAAGAAAGATGTAGAGCTGCTGGAACGAGTACAGAGAAGGGCAACAAGATTAGTGAATGGAACAAAGGGTTGCTCTTATGACGAAAGGCTTAAGTTTTGCAAATTACAGTGTCTTGGGACTAGGCACCAGCGAGGTGATCTGATAGAGGTGTATAAAGCCTTGAATGGTTTGAGCATGCACAATGCCGATGAGATTCTTCCTCTTGCTCAGAATAATCACCTGAGAAGGAATAAATTGAGGAAGTCCTACATCTGTCCTTCCTCAATTTGAATAAAATTCAAATTGAGGAAGGACAGATGTAGGATAGATGTGCGGAAATTTGCCTTTAGCCAGCGGGTAGTTGGTTGGTGGAACAGACTTCCATCCCTTGTTGTGGAAGTTGATAGTCTAAATATATTTAAGGATCAGCTGGACAGGTATTTTGAACGAACGGAGGGGTGAAATGGAAGTGTTTTTTTTTTTTTTTTTTTGGCTGATGCTGCATAAGCTTGCTTTCTTGAATCAAAGCATATGGTAAACACATTGGATTCCTAAGGTGTTAGCCTGGACGCCAGGCAGTGAGCATTTAATCCCAATGTTGCACAGTTAAGCCTAAGGCAAAAGTGTCAAGCTATGAAAGCTATATAGAATCACTGTACATGTTGGGCATAACTATGATAGTAGTCAGCTCATAGGATTATGAGTACAGTACTTTTGGTAATAAGTACATCAATCTCAAATTGTGAAGGAACATCACTAGTTTCTGGGGTATTGTACTACTCTAAATAAAAGGCACTGCTCCAATGGAGAAGTACACTGCTTTTAGAAAATGCCTAGATCATTATGGTGTCTGGGTCTTCACAATGTCTATCTATCAACCAATGATGTTCCAATCAGAATTGAAACCTGGGTATGGTATGCAGTTTAAAAAAAGAGCAATATTCTTCTCCACTGGAGCAGTAGTTTTATTTAGAGTAGGATATATGAAGGCAACTCATTACGAAGTGCTTTCACAATATGAGATCAATGCACTAAGTAAACCTAGTTACTCACTAGTAACTAGGTGTGAGTAACTTGTAGTAAATTGTGAGTAACTTGTGAGTAACTAGTAAACCTAGTTACTCACAACTATGTATATAAAGACACTATGTATGATATGTACCTCCATTGGAGAAGTACACTGATTTTACAAAATGCCTAGATCATTATGTTGTTTAGGTCTTTACAATGTCAGCGCGCACAAAGTAGCAATAGTACTGTGGCTTGCGGGAGAACCGAAGGGGACGATTCTCCAACGCATCACAGTCTAAAAAAATGTGTGAAATGTGAAATGTTTGCAGACCCGTCTAGAACAGGACATGATCTAGCCATGGTTGTTGTTTGTTATTTGGTTTTTAGGAGGCCACATTGGAGGCAACTAAGGCCATATTGCTCTGGGGATATGCGGTGGTCATTCCCTGACCTTTCCGCATCCTCCGTATTTGGTGATCACGGGCTCAAACCCCGGTCTAATCAAAAAGCGTGTGCTAAGCACTGCTGCTCCTGCCCACCTGGCTACGGAGGTGCCAAATCTAGCCAAGGAGGATGCCTTTGTATGTGCTAGGTGCAGAGACTGTGAAGACATTAGGCACCAACTCAGCATTCTGATGGTGTCTATGAGAGTTTGAGGTGTAGGGTATGTGCCCTCGAAAAAATTAATATGAGTGGTCCATCAAGCTCTCAGCTGTCCAAGTCAACGCCACGTCACTCACTCCTGTGAATCAGGCAACACAGCTGCAATCTCCAAGGCAGAATGCGCTGGTCCCACAGAAAGTAGTTATTGTTGGTGACTCTATTGTCAAGGAGATGGGGATATATTATGCAAAAAGGGTAGGTGGAACAGTACCAGGGTATGTCTTCCAGGGGAAAAAGTTAATGACCTTGTAGGGCATATATCATCTTTTAAGGGAACAAAAGGTGATATTGTTGTACAGGTTGGCACATGACTTTTTCACAGTAAGAGATCTGCAGATTTACTTAATAAGTACAGGTCAATGCTGAAAAAAAAGTCGCGAGTTAGCGATAAATTTGAAAGTGTCTGCAATTCTACCCAGACATGATAGGAGGGAGTATATGATGAGAGCCTTGTCAATCAATTCAGCCCTGGAGAGATTGTGCATGGCTGACAGGGTAGAATTTTTTTCAGAGTGGTCTGTGCTTGCTAACAGGAGAGACTGCTTCTACAGGGATAGGATACACTTAAATAGAAAGGGTGCAAGAATATTTACTGATGCTATCGAGGCAGTGTTAGGTGGGTTACAAAACTGGTAGTTTGGGGGGATTCATAGATTAAAAGATTAACAGTAGCCACAGGCAGAGGCGACAGTGATTCATGCACTGCTTCTACTGTAATGAGCAGCAGCCTAGAGAGCAAGTTGCTGGGGATTTCAAGAGCTGCTGAGAGTCATCATGGAACAGGTAAATACATGGGTAGTGTTAGGGTAACTAAGAGTAAGAACAGGTGCATGTATACTTGCATATACGCCAATGCCAGAAGTATAGTAAATAAATTGGATGAATTTGAAATGCTGGTCAAGACATCAAAGGTAGATATTGTTGGGATATCAGAGACGTGGTATCACACAGATATAAGGAATGCAGAATCGGAATTTGGGGAGTACAGTGCGCACAGAAAGAATAGGCAAGATAGAAAGAGAAGAGGAATTATGCTGTTAGTTAAGAAACGTATAAAATCTAAGGAAGTGTATCCAGTTGACATGAGTGGACAGTGCTACGCTGAGTATGTTTGGTGTGACATAAACACTGGGAAAGGGAAAATGAGAGTAGGAGTGTGTTAAAAAGCCTAATGACTCTGATGAGTATAATAAACAAATGTACAGAAAAATAGAGTGGGCCAGTAAATCAGAATGTCTTGTAATGGGCGATTTTAACTTTCTGAATATTGACTGGAATTTGTGGGTTGGTTACTCACATGCTAGCAAGACTTTTGTGGATTTATTGGAGGATTGTTTTCTACAGCAACATGTTTGAGGGGCTGCCAGAGAGAGAGAGAGTAATACTCTTGATCTGATTATCAGCAGTGATAATTCATGCATTAAGACTTTGCAGATAAAGGAACCACTAGTTGACAGTGATCACAGTGTACTGATGTGGGATTTACTTAAAGATGTTAACTACCATCAGGTGTAAAGGGAACAGTTTTTGCTTTCGTAAAGGTGACTACAGTGGCCTCTAAGAGATACTGTTCAAAGTTCAAGCCTAAATGGATGTCAGATGAATTAATGAGGCTCACGGCAGAGAAACCTGTGTATGGGTATTCTGTTTGGTGTGACATAAACATAAAAATGCGTGGGATGCACATAAATTATCAGGAGACAGAAGCGGCAGATATAAGCTAGTTTGTAATCAAGTCACAAAGGAGGTTAGGCAAGCAAAGGCAGATTACAAGAAATCTTTGGCAAAGAAAAACACTAAAGAGTTCTTAACTTATGTAAATTCTAGAAGGAAGGTGACCAATCAGATTGGTCCACTTAACATAGATGATTTGACTATTGATGATCCTGCTCAAGTAGCTGATAAACTGAATGAGTATTTTGCATCTACATATATACATTCACACATGAGGAGTTATTCAAGGAGGGGAATGCCAGAAGTTTATCAAACTCTAACAGGGAGCTAAGTGATTTTGTAATAACTGAAAGCAAAGTGGAGGAGAAATTGTTGAAGTTAAACATAAAAATAAAGGCACCTGGGATGGATGGAAGGAATCTATACAGTTATATTGAAGGCAGTAGCGAGAGAAGTTAGGAAATCTTTAGCCATAATTAAGAGAGCATCCTCAGATTCAGGGGAGGTTTACATGGACTGGAGATGTATCCCCAATTCACAAAGGGTGACACAAATAATTATAGACTTGTTAGTTTAACTTCTGTTCTGGTGAAAATAATGGAGTCATTGGTTAAAGAGGTGATACCTAGACAAGACTGCAGTAATAGTTCAGACACAGCATGAGTCGAATAGGGGAAGTCGTCTGACAAATTTGATTGGATACTACGATGTGGTCACAAAGGAACTGGATGCAAAAAATAATTTTTATATCATATACTTGAATTTCAGCTTTTGATACTGTTGCACATGGAAGACTGCTGTACAAACTGAAGTGGTATGGCATTAAGGGCTAGTTGCTGCAATGGATAAAGGGATGGTTCAGTGGGAGACGGCAGAGAGTGGTACTAAATGGACACTGCTATATGCACACTAATGTAATTAGTGGAGTACCCCAGGGTTCGGTGCGGGGCCCATTGTTACTTTGTGTATTTATCAACGATATTGATGAAGGAATATATCAGACTTAATGTCCAAGTTTGCAGATGATACACGAGGTAGCATTTTTCACAGCAAGGCCTGTACATGTTAACAGGAGGGATTTGCTTTTACAGAGATTGGATACACTTAAATAGAAGAGGTGCAAGAATATATGCTGATGCTTTCAAGGCAAGAAAACTGCTAACTGGTGAGGGGAACACAGATTAATTGTTTAACAGCAGCTATAAACAGAGGTGAGACTGATTCTTGCAGTGCTTTTACATGTACATGGAGCAGCTGGATTGCATGATGGAAGGTATTACAAGTCTTACTGGTGGGTCGTCATTGGACAAGCAAATATATGAATATATGGACTATGTTATGGTTGCTAAGAGCACAAACAGGTGAGTGTGTATACATACACACTTGTACACTAATGCTAGGAGAATAAAAAATAAATTTGATGAGTTTGAAATATTTATTGTCATCAAATGTAGACATTACAGGGTGGTACTTTGACATAAGGATGTAGAATTTGAATATGGCAAGTACAGCGTGAAAGAAAGAAAAGAAGAGGGGGAGGAGTTGTGGTAAGAAGCATATGGATTCTAAAAGAGTGCACTCAACTGACATGGCCCGCCAGACAGACTCAATGTCGACAGTGCAATGTTCAGTCAGTCTGGTGTGATGTAAACATTGAGAAAACAGAATTGAGACCAAGACGTCATAGTTCAAATTACTGTATTGAGGTAATGAACAATAATATGGACAAATAGCATGGGCCAGATAGTATCATAATAAGGGATTTTAACTTTTCAGATACTGAACCAACTAATGTTAACAAATGCTAAATGAGAAGAGTTCAGGGAATTAATTGTAAATCCTTGCATTTATCAATGTTAAATCTCAATTACTTCAAGATGGATAAAGTACTTCATCTATCTTGTCCAAGTCTTCTTGAAATAGCTTAGTCTGATTACAGTTATTCATCATCTCCATTATATACTAATCTTTGTATCATCAGTAAACTTAGACATTAAAATTGATAATTCCCACATCAATATCATTAATAAATATTGAAAATAATATGACACCTAGCACTGAAAACTGTGGGACACTACTAATAACATTAGTCCATGAAGAGTGGTGGCCATCAATAACCATTCTTCTGCCACTAACCTATCCACTAACTTATCTACAGTAGTAACTTGCCCCTAATGCCACACTGCTGCAATTTGCATAGTAGTCATTTATGTGGAATGTTATCAAAAGCTTAAGTTTTGCAAATTACAGTGTCTGGAGACTAGGCACCTGCGAGGTGATCTGATAGAGGTGTATAAAGCCTTGAATGGTTTGAGAGTGCTCAATGCCGATGGGATTCTTTCTCTTGCTCAGAATAATCACCTGAGAGGGCATAAATCCAAATTGAGGAAAGACAGATGTAGGATAGATGTGCAGAAATTTGCCTTTAGCCAGTGGGTAGTTGGTTGGTGGAACAGACTTCCATCCTTTGTTGTGGAAGTTGATAGCCTAAATAAATTTAAGGCTGAGCAGGACAGGTATTTGGAACAAACAGAGGGGTGAAATAGGAGTGTTTTTTTTGGCTGATGCTGCATAAACTTACTTTCTTGCATTATAAGCCTCTACTAATGCTAATGCTTTATGAAATCCACATATACGATGCCAAAATTATTTTTTGCATTCAGTTCCTCTGCCACTATCTCATAGTAGCTAGTTAGATGGGTCAGACAAGACTTCCCCCTAAACAAATGTGTTCATAAAACTGCTGTGAATCCATTACTTTCCCTGGTCCAGAAGTCAAGCTTAAAGGTCTGTATTTGTTTACTTCACCCTTTTACACAACACACCCATTGTGAACTAGAGAGACATTTGAAAATCTCAAGTCTGTAGGAACATCCCTTGAATCCCAGTGTGCACTCAAAACTGCTTACTTTATTTTTTACCTATTTTAATACAATTTATGGAAGGTGTTTAGCATTATATGAAAAATTTTTGTGAATTCTTTTTATCTTCAGTAACATGTACAGATTTTATTAATAAGTTATTGTAAAAACAAGAATACATTGTTTTAACAATTTTTTAAAAATATAAGATGAATGTGCTTGGGATTAATTAAATTAAAAATCAAGATAAAGGATTTTTTAAAGGAAAAAAAAAATATATATTTTTATTGACATTTCTCCCGGTTTTTTCCTTTCTCAAGAGAAGGCTGCATCATCTTCAGATCTTGATACCTTTTTTTCTGAAAATTTAATTCTGCTAAATGAATGCATGAGAAAATTTACTTGAATTTTTTTGATCTCTTGTTATTTAAGAGACTATTCTCTTCATCTGCTATAGCTACAGTAACTACAAATGAAAAAAATTTAAGGACACACACACACACACACACACACACACACACACACACACACACACACACACACACACACACAAAGATTAAACACAAAACAATCAATTGTGAATGTTCATGAAATACTGATGAGAAGAAACTTGGCAGCACTAAAGTTGTACAAGAGTGTTGGGCATTAGTCACTATTTATCAAAAGCACACATACGCCCTCTGCACTCAGTGGGTTAATTAAACTTTACTGGGAATAAAGAAGAATAAACTAAGATCTCATTAAACCAGCTTCAAAACTGCTCTGTACCAAACAACATGGATGATATAAATGGTAGTATTAAATTCTACAAGATAAAAAGTGTAATGATCGATGTTACTGGAAATTTTCAGATATTTATTTGGTCCATTTATTTGGTAAATAGAGACAATGATTAATATATATGCATAAAGTGCCAGTATTCTTTTTTTCTGAAAAAATAAATTTTATAGAGTATCCTTCTTTAAATGTTAATCATATAAAATAATTCTGGTCCTTCAATATGGCAACAAATTTTACTTAAATTTAGGTTAAAACTTTCTTAAATAAATTAAAAAGAGGAAATGATGCCATTTTTGCCTACATGAGATCTAAATATCTTTTTATTTTTTATTTTAGTTGGAAGTTACATACAGATGAAAATCAGATGTTACTTATACACCATATCATTCAAAGCAACATTTAAGATTACTTAAATAAGCATACTGAAAGTGTGTGCATGTGTGAGAGAGAGAGAGAGAGAGAGAGAGAGAGAGAGAGAGAGAGAGAGAGAGAGATATACCTATCTAATAATGCTCTTCTTTCATCTAATGCATTTTCTAATTTGGCTTCCAGTTCTGGAATAAAGAATTAACAGAATATTAAAAATAAGAGTTTATAATGGACACGCGCGCGCGCACACACACACACGCACACATGCGCGCACGCACACACACGCGCGCACGCGCACGCACACACGCGCACACACGCACGCACGCACACACACATTTAATAATAATGTTAATGATAATTGTTAACATTCAAGAGCAAATCAAAAAAAAAAATTAAAAACATCAAGTTTTCAATTATACAATTGAAGCTCTATATAACAATCCCTCTGGGGAATGAGCAAAATGGTTGTTGTATCGGAAGGATGTTATATTGATCGTTTATAAAATCAACAACAAAACAAGTAAAAGCTTGAACATTTAATGTAATCCTACTAATACAATATAGTATAATCTTATTTATAAGATGTACTACAGTATTAAACAAGAAAAATAAATTTTGCATTGATTGTAGAGTGCAGTAAGGTTATAATTAAATTGTAAATTTCACTACATAGGCTACACATCTATCAAGACCTAACAAGATAATTGTTTTATACTTTAAAATAATCTGTCAGAACACACTGTTTCAATGGTAGAGCATGTTTTAAAAGAGAATTATGAAGATTCACGATAGCAGTTATTTCACTTTCGCAGTTAGGCTGCACTTGAAAAAAATCAATGTACAAGTTCTAATCCTTGATGAGCATTTTCTTGTTCAAGCATAGTTGCTTCCTCATCTTCATCATTACAAATTTCAAAAGATTCAATTACATCTGCAATGAGTTCCTCTTCATTCGTGCTTATCCTGAAACATTCAATGTCCACATCCACTTCTGCATAATCTTTGAAGCTTAAGTTTTCCTTTAAGTTTAGGTGATGATGCACATGCTCAAATATTTCTTCACTATTATCGGACTGTTCTTTGCAATTAATAGAGGAAGAAGTATGCGAAACTTCACATATTTCATCATTTAAGGTGGTAAATCCAGTTTGAAGCAGTTGGCGATCACTTTTTCATCAAATTCAACCCATGCAGAAACATATAAATACATTGTCTGCAGGATGTCACTTTCGCACTGAATTTTGCTTTCAAGACAGCACAATTTTGTTTAATAGCATTCTTCGGTAGTTTTGCACATAGGTCTTTTACTTGATGATGAGGGGTGCAGTTATCCACAAACAGCAAAATTTTTATATTCTTCTCACTCATACTGCAATCTAAGTTCCTGATCCATTCTTCATAGATTTGTGATGCCATCCATGCCTTTTGGTTTGCTCAATACATAGTTAGTAATGACTTCAAACCTTTAAAGCAGCGAGGGTTCTGGGCTTTCCTAATGATTAAAAGAGAATCTCTGTGCCAGACATGTTTGCCGCCAGAAGAATAGTAATCTGTTGTTTGGCATTTTTACTGCCACTACATTTCTCACCTTTAAGTGTAAGTGTTTTATCCACAGCAATTAAAAAAAAAAAAAGAGTCCAGTTTCATCAGCACTGAAGATGTCATTGTGGTCGTATATCAGCAAAACATTTTTTAAACAATTTTCCTTCCATTCCTTTGTGGCGTCAGTGTCCAGGGCTGCACTTTCGCCACACATTTTTTTGAAAGACAGGCCATGATGAGCCTTAAATTTCTGAGACATTCATCTGAACTTAAATATTCTTCAGTATCTATTCAATATGCAAACTATTCTGCCTTAGATTTTAAAAGATTACCATCTAACAGAATGTTTTTTTGCATGCATCACATTAGCCACTCCAAAAGTACCTTTTCAAGATTTGGATACTTCGCCTTTCATGCTCGAATCCTACTTGTTGCAGTAGATTTCTCTAAACTTTCTATCTTTTTCGTTCAGAATAGTGAACAGAGTACTATTAGGAATGCTGAAATATTTGCCGGTCAGTTTTAGAATGCACACCATTATCTACAGCCTGAAAAATTCAAATTTTACCTGCAATTGGCAAAGCAATCCACTTTCTTGGAGCCATACCAAAAAACATACACTCTAACTAATGAAACTGGCTTCTAACTGATGATGTTCATTCATTACCACGCTGTGAGAAAACAGCATGAAAAATCTTAACAAATGATTTCTCACAGTCAGGCTGCAAGCCCTGACTGCGAGATTAGTTGCTGTGATTCTAACATTTTAAACATGAATATTGTAATAAAAAAGTAAATATTCAGATTAAGAGGTAGAAATTTATGGTCATTATAGAGAAATCCTTTTGTTTTCAATGTTGTTATACTGAATACAAAATAGCATTAGGGTAATGAGAAATTGGTTGGGACTACTACATAGTATGTTATAACATGTTGGGATGTTAAAAAGAGGGTCGCTATAAATAGCTTCGACTGTACAGCAAACTTTCTACAACCCAATTCTTCCTTAAAGCACCTAAAATTTATATAACATTATAATTTTTTCTAATAAAATAATATAATTAATAATGAAAATGAATTAATCAAATTGTTAACTTACAAAAAAAAAATAAAAAATAAGTATAATAATGCTCTATGTCACCTCTATGGGTTGACAAATTGTTCAAGCATCTTTACCATTATATAGAACCCACTGTCTTCTTTCTCTAATTTCTCCTGAAGAAAGAAAATTTAAACAAATAAATCAGCATTTTAATTACTGAATTAAGCACTCTTAAACCATATAAGAGTAATAGTACTGAAACTCCTGTACATTCCATATTTAGGCAACTACTACTACTACTGTGACTTCGACAAAAAAAAAAAAAACAATTTTTTGGAAACCTACTTTCACTTTGTGAAGGATCCATTAGCCCTTTGAGAGGTTGGTGTGATGCTGCAGCTTATATTACAGAAAACAACCAAAGCAAATGACCAAATAAGAAATAAACTGAAATCATAAAATAATAAGCAAGAATTAAGAGTCAAAAGATTAGGGGTAACAGCCATGATTTCTTCAGGGAAGCACCAACACCTGTCAACACCTAAAAGGTCTATTTCCATAGTGAACTGCTGAGTAACAATAAAGCAACAATTCACTGTGCCTCTATACAGAGCTTGAAGGACAGGGTGGATGCCCTCGAAGGATTAAAAGTGAGGGGCCCATCAAGCTCTCAGCTGCCCACACAAATGTCAGAGCTTGCACTTGGTCATCACGCAACACAGCGGCACCCAAGGCAGAATGTGCTGGTCCCAAAGGAACTAGTAGTTGTTGGTGACTCTATAGTCAGGGAAATGGGAAACTTGCTTTGTAAAAAGGATAGGTGGAACAGGACCAGGGTATGTCTGTCAGGGGGAAAGGTTGATGATGTTGTAGAGCGGATATCATCTTTTAAGGGCACAAAAGGTGATATAGTTGTACACGTTGGCACTAATGATATTAAGAGTAGGAGACCGGCGGAATTACTTAACAAGTATAGGTCACTGTTGAAAAAAAGCCATGAATTAGGGTTGAATTAGAAAGTGTCTGCAATTCTGCCCAGACACGATAGGAGGGAGTATATGATGAGAGCCCTGTCGATCAATTCGGCCCTGGAAAGATTGTGCAAGGCTCAAGGGGCAGAATTTTTTTCAGCCTGGTCTGTACTTGTTAACAGGAGAGACTGCTTCTACAGGGATGGGATACACTTAAATAGAAAGGGTGCAAGAATGTTTGCTGATGCTATCGAGGCAGTGTTAGGTGGGTCGGAAAACTGCTAGATTGGGGGGATACAAGGACTAATAGATTAACAGTAGCCACTGGCAGAGGTGAAAGGGATTCTTGTACTGCTTCTATTGGAATGAGCCGCAGCTTGGAAAATAAGATGCAGGATATTTCAGAGACTGCTGGGAATCATTGGGGTACAAATAAACACATAGGTTGTATTAGGGTAGCTAAGAAAAAGAACAGGTGCATGTATAGTTGCGTGTACACCAATGCTAGGAGTTTAGTAAATAAATTTGATGAATTTGAGGTATTGCTCAAAACATCAAAGGCAGATATTGTAGGGATTTCAGATACGTGGTGTCACACAGATATAAGGAATGCAGAACTGGAATTTGGGGAGTACAATGTCTACAGAAAGGATAGACAGGATAGGAAGGGAGGAGGGGTTATGCTATTAGTTAAGAAATACATAAAATCCAAGGAAGTGAAGCCAGTGGACATCGCTGGACAGTGCAGTGTCGAGTCAGTTTGGTGTGACATAAGCATTGGGAGATCAAAATTGAGAGTAGGAGTGTGCTATAGGCCCAATGACTCTGATGAGTATAATAAGAAACTGTACGGGGAAATAGAGTGGGCCAGTAAATCAGAGAGTCTTATAATGGGGGATTTCATTTTCCCAGATATTGACTGGAATTTGGGTGCTGGTCACTCACACACTGGCAAGGCTTTTGTGGATTTATTGGATGATTGTTTTCTACATCAGCATGTTCGGGAGGCAATTAGAGGGAGTAATACTCTTGATTTGATTATCAGTAGTGATTCTTCATGCATTAAGAATCTGCAGGTAAATGAACCACTAGGTGGCAGTGATCACAGTGTGCTGAAATGGGATTTACTCAAAGAGGTAACTACCATTAGGGGTAAAGGGAAGGGTTATTGCTTTCATAAAGGCAACTACGATGGACTGAGACAGTATTTAAATTCTATACAGTGGGACCAACTGATGATGTTACCAACAGCAAATTCAAAATGGGAAGCATTCAAAGAACTTATCTTGGAAGCTACTAGGCTTTAAATAGCTAAGCTTTACATTTCTTTACAACTAAGAAATATTGTTCAAGGTTTAGGCCTAAGTGGATGTCAGATGAACTAATGAGACATATTTCAGAGAAGAAAAATGCATGGGATACATACAAATTAACACGTTACACAAAAGCCTATGATAGATACAAATTGATCTGTAACCAAGTTACAAAGGAGGTTAGGCAGGCGAAGGCAGATTACGAGAAATCTTTGGCAAGGGATGCAAAGAAAAACAGCAAAGAGTTCTTTACTTATGTAAACTCTAGAAGGAAGGGGATGAATCAGATTGGTCCACTTGATATCGATGGGTCAACTGTTGATGATCCTTCTCAGGCAGCTAACAAACTGAATGAATATTTTGCATCGACATTCACAGATGAGGAGTTATTCAGCGAGGGGAATGCCAGAGGTGTATTCAACTCTGGCAGTAAGCTAGAGAATCTTGTAATAACTGAGAGTAAAGTGGAGGAGAAATTGTTGAAGATAAATACAAGAAAGGCACTTGGGGTGGATGGGATCTATCCAGTTATATTAAAGGAGGCAGCAAAGGAAGTAAGCAAACCCTGAGACATAATTATGAGAGCTTCCTTGGACTCAGGGGAAGTACCCATGGACTGGAGATATGCAAATGTGACCCCAATTCACAAAGGAGGATCAAAGGGCGACACAAGTAATTATAGATCTGTTAGTTTAACTTCTGTTCCTGGAAAATTAATGGAGGCACTAGTTAAAGAAGCACTGCAGGATCATCTAGACAAGACTTCAGTTATAGCTCAGACACAGCATGGTTTTGTTAAGGGGAAGTCTTGCCTGACCAATTTGATTGGATACTATGATGCAGTCACAAAAGAACTGGATGCAGGGAATAACTTTGATATTATATACTTGGATCTTAGAAAAGCTTTTGATACTGTTGCATATGGAAGACTGCTGCACAAATTGGAGCAGTGTGGCATTGGAGGCAAATTGCTGCTATGGATAAAGGGGTGGTTGAGGGGGAGAAGACAGAGAGTGGTAATCAATGGACACTGCTCATCGTGGACTAATGTTATTAGTGGAGTCCCTCTGGGTTCAGTATTGGGTCCATTATTGTTTTCTGTATTTATAAATGATATTGATGATGGTATATCAAGCTTAATGTCCAAGTTTGCAGACGATATGAAGGTTGGCAGGGTTGTCAAGGACACTAATGACACTCAGCTACTGGAACAGGATCTGGAAAGGTTGAGCAGAGGGGCTGAGAGGTGGCAAATGAAGTTTAACATTGACAAATGTAAAGTACTACATATGGGAAACAGCAACCCCAGAGCAACGTATCAACTCTGTGGTACTACACTGACAGTGATAGGGAATGAAAGGGACCTGGGGGTGGTTGTGCAGGCAGATATGAAGTTTTCTGAGCAGTGCAGATGGGCTGCAAGAGTAGCTCATGGTGTATTGTCAATGATATATAGGAATTTTTCTAGCAGGGATAAGGAGGTGATTATTCCCTTGTATAAGGCAATGGTCAGGCCACACCTGGAGTACTGTATACAGGTCTGGAGGCCTCATTTCAAGAAGGATGTAGAGATGCTGGAACGAGTACAGAGAAGGGCAACACGATTAGTGAATAGAATAAAGGGGTGCTCTTATGAAGAAAGGCTTAAGTTTTGCAAATTACAGTGTCTTGGGACTAGGCACCAGCGAGGTGATCTGATAGAGGTGTATAAAGCCTGGAATGGTTTGAGCATGCTCAATGCTGATGCGATTCTTCCTCTTGCTCAGAATAATCACCTGAGAGGGCATAAATTCAAATTGAGAAAAGATAGATGTAGGATAGACGTGAGGAAATTTGCCTTCAGCCAGCGGGTGGTTGGTTGGTGGAATAGACTTCCATCCCTTGTCGTGGAAGTTGATAGCCTAAATAAGTTCAAGGCTCAGCTGGACAGGTATTTCGAACAAACAGAGGGGTGAAGTGGAAGTGGTTATTTTTTATTTATTTATTTATTATTATTATTTTTTTTTTTTGGCTGATGCTGCATAAGCTTGCTTTCTTGCATCAAATGCCTCTACTAATGCTAATGCTAAAAAAATGCTATACAACCTATGGAAGACAAAATGGAAATTTTGATTTGCATCTTGTATGGTTGGTTAAGTTAGCCTGATGATGGCTAGCCATATTTGAGTTTGTGTGTGTTTTCTACTCTGTGTTTGCATAGTTTGGTCTTCCATATGTCATATAGTGGTACCAGAAAACACTTCATTGCTTCTCAGTAGTTTACTATACAAATATGACCATTTGGATGAAACAGGCATGTTTCTTCTGAAGAACCATGCCTGTGTTACTCCTTTAAGTGTATCAGTTACCCATGGTCAAAAAAATCTTTTGATTCTTTCTGATTATTTTATGATTCAGTTCATTTTTTATTTTGTGGTCTGCTTTTGTCTTTGAGAATAGATTTATTTGGTCTTTTTGTGTAATAGGCCACAGCATTATTAGCATTAGCATTGCGGTTTTTTTTTTTTTTTTTTTGGTAGTTGTTGGCGCATAGGCTTCTGTGGCCATAATGCACCTCCCAAGGTTTTTGCAGTACTTTGATCCAAGTCCGAGGCGGGAATCGAACCCACGACCTTTGGGTTGCCAGGCAGGCACTAGCATTGCGGCATATGATACAAGAAAGCAAGGTTCTAGAGCATCAGCCAAAAAAAAAATTTAAAAAAACAAAAAACTTTCCCATTTCACCCATCCGGTCACTCCAAATGTTTGTCTAGTTCAGCTTTATTTAAGGTATTAACTTCCACAACAACAGATGGAAGTCTATTCCTGCAATAAACTACCTGCTGGCTTAAGGCAAACTTCGCATATCTATTCTACAACTGTCTTTCCTCAATTTGAATCTATGCCACCGTAGGTTCTTAATCTCAGCAAGTGGAAGTATCCCATCAGCATTGAGCCTGCTCAAACTATTCAATGCCTTGTACACCTCAATCAGATCATCTCGCAGGTGCCTAGTCTCCCGAAACTTACAGAATTTAAGCCTCTCCTGGTAAGAGAACCTCTTTTTCCTCTCACCAATCTTGTTGCCTCTCTCTGTATTCATTCTAGCAACTCTACATCCTTTCTAAAATGAGGTCTCCAGACCTGTATGCAGTACTCAAGGTTTGGCCTGACCATTGCCTTATACAAAGGTATAATCACCTCCTTGTCTCTGCTAATAATTATGTAAAGGACTAAGGGCTTTTCCCATGGGGAAAGTACACTTTTGTTTAAATTAATTTGGTTGGTTTGTGTACTTTTTAATTAGTTAATTAATTTATTTTTTGTCATGGAAACAGCAGTAGCTACAGCATTATTACTTTCACATGGTTTAAGAATGATTAATTCAATGAAACTATTTGTTTATTCTCTGCAATTTCTTGGATCCAGAATCTGATGAAACCATGAGGGGACATTCAATAAATTATCTACCTAAGGTACTTCCCAAAGTTATATTTCAATGATTCATGATTTATCATGTTCTTACATATCTCAACTTGAATAATGCTAATTTTGGTCTCACTACAATTTTAGATTGTGTTGCTGTAACAGAAAGAAGTAAGACACCAGTATCAAATTACGAATTTGCTAAAATTGGATCATCATTCAATCATCAAGTTTCTCACCAAAGAAGGAAATAGGCCAAAGGCCATTCATGAAAGGATAGTGGCTGCATCCTTTCATGAATGGCCTTTGGCAACAGTGCAACTTCAGAGTACCAGGTGAAATTCTGGTCCAAATAATTCAGGTGGGGTAGAGAGTCCATTGAAAATGATTCACGTCCAGAAAGGCCTGTGACAACCACTCCAGAAATGTGTCAAGTCGTGGAAACTCTTGTGTTGAATGACAGAAGTTTAAAGGTGTCCCAAATCTCTAGGGAATATGACATATCTGAGGGAACAGTTATAACCATCCTCCATAACCATTTGGGGGATGACTGAGGTCAGTGCAATGTGGGTCTCCAGATTTCTGACACCTGTGCAGAAGCAATTCAGAGTACGATGTTGTGAGGAGAATTTAGAGCTTTATGGAAGGGATCCTGAAACCTACATCTCCAAAATTATTACAGGTTATGGAACATGGGTTCATCACTGGGATCCTGAGACCAAGTAAAAATCAATGCAATGAATGCAGAAGGGTTCTCCCCCATCCAAAAAATTTAGGACACATAACCTTCAGCTGCCAAGATTATGGCCATCATTTTTTAGGATGCTGAGGGAATTTTGTACATTCACTACTTGGAACACAAGCAGAGAGTCACTGGGGAGTCATATGCATCCCTACTTTACAACCTAAGGGATATCATAAAGGAAAAACACTGTGGAAAACTTGCCAGAGGTGTGCTGCTTCTTCAGGACAACACATCAATGCACAGGTTTCATGGTGTTGCTGCTGCTTTGAGAGACTTACTTGACAGAACGTACCCATCCACCTTATGGGCCAGATCTGGTCCTTGTGAATATTTCCTGTTTCAACACCCCAAGAAAAATATATATGGATGTCGCTTTGCTGATGATAATGAAATGAAGTCTGTGTTTCTGCATTCTTTGATGGACAGGACAAAGAATTTTATTTGTCTGATATTTCCTCATTGCCAACAAAATGGAACAAGTGTATTGAAGTTCAGGAAAAACAAAAACAATGAAAAAAAAGTTCAGGAGAAACATTGAAAAATAAAAAGATTTTTGTCTCTATCTCATTTCCTTCATAAGTAGGTAGATAATTTAATGAACACACCTGTCATTTCAAATAACACACATTTAAATGTAGGCAAGTGAGTTTACTGCATTGAAAAAAAAAAAAAAAAAAAAAGTAACAAATTAGCATTAGCATTAGTAGAGGAATTTGATGCAAGAAAGCAAGCTTATGCAGCATCAGCCAAAAAAAAAAAAAAATAATAATAATAAATAAATAAATAAAAAATAACCACTTCCACTTCACCCCTCTGTTCATTCAAAATACCTGTCCAGCTGAGCCTTAAACTTATTTAGGCTATCAACTTCCACAACAAGGGATGGAAGTCTGTTCCACCAACCAACTACCCGCTGGCTAAAGGCAAATTTCCGCGTGTCTATCCTACATCTGTCTTTCCTCAATTTGAATTTATGCCCTCTCAGGTGATTATTCTGAGCAAGAGGAAGAATCCCATCAGCATTGAGCATGCTCAAACCATTCAAGGCTTTATACACCTCTATCAGATCACCTCGCTGGTGCCTAGTCTCTAGACACTGTAATTTGCAAAACTTAAGCCTTTCTTCGTAAGAGCACCCCTTTGTTCCATTCACTAATCTTGTTGCCCTTCTCGCTCCAGCAGCTCTACATCCTTCTTGAAATGGGCCCTCCAGACCTGTATACAGTATTCGAGGTGTGGCCTGACCATTGCCTTATACAAGGGAATAATCACCTCCTTATCCCTGCTAGAAAAATTCCTATATATATATCATTGACAATACACCGTGAGCTACTCTTGCAGCCCGTCTGCACTGCTCAGAGAACTTCATATCTGCCTGCACAACCACCCCCAGGTCCCTTTCATTCTCTACCACTGTCAGTGTAGTACCACAGAGTTGATACATTGCTCTGGGGTTGCTGTTTCCCATGTGTAGTACTTTACATTTGTCAATGTTAAACTTCATTTGCCACCTCTCAGCCCCTCTGCTCAACCTTTCCAGATCCTGTTGCAGCAGCATAGTGTCAGTAGTGTCCTTGACAACCCTGCCTACCTTTGTATCGTCTGCAAACTTCGACATTAAGCTTGATATACCATCATCAATATCATTTATGAATACAGAAAACAATAATGGACCCAACACTGAGCCCTGAGGGACTCCACTAATAACATTAGTCCTCGACGAGCAGTGTCCATTGATTACCACTCTCTGTCTTCTCCCCCTCAGCCACCCCTTTATCCATAGCAGCAATTTGCCTCCAATGCCACACTGCTCCAATTTGTGCAGCAGTCTTCCATGTGCAACAGTATCAAAAGCCTTTCTAAGATCCAAGTATATAATATCAAAGTTATTCCCTGCATCCAGTTCCTTTGTGACTGCATCATAGTATCCAATCAAATTGGTCAGGCAAGACTTCCCCTTAACAAAACCGTGCTGTGTCCGAGCTATAACTGAAGTCTTGTCTAAATGATCCTGCAGTGCTTCTTTAACTAGTGCCTCCATTAATTTTCCTGGAGTTAAACTCACAGGTCTATAATTACTTGTGTCAGCCTTTGATCCTCCTTTGTGAATTGGGGTCACATTTGCACATCTCCAATCTGTGGGTACCTCCCCTGAGTCCAAGGAAGCTCTCATAATTATGGCTAAGGGTTTGCTTACTTCCTCTGCTGCCTCCGTTAATATAACTGGATAGATCCCATCCACCCCGGGTGCCTTTCTTGTGTTTATCTTCAACAATTTCTCCTCCACTTTACTCTCAGTTATTACAAGATTCTCTAGCTTACTGCTAGAGTTGAATACACCTCTGGCTTTCCCCTCACTAAATAACTCCTCATGTGTGAATGTCGATGCAAAATATTCATTTAGTTTGTTAGCTACCTGAGTAGGATCATCAACAGTTGACCCATCGATATCAAGTGGTCCAATCTGATTCATCCCCTTCCTTCTAGAGTTTACATAAGTAAAGAACTCTTTGCTGTTTTTCTTTGCATCACTTGCCAAAGATTTCTCGTAATCTGCCTTCGCCTGCCTAACCTCCTTTGTAACTTGATTACAGATCAACTTGTATCTATCATAGGCTTCTGTGTCATGTGTTAATTTATATATATCCCATGCATGTTTCTTCTCTGCCATATGCCTCATCAGTTCATCTGACATCCATTTAGGCCTAAACCTTGAACAATATTTCTTAATTGGTATGTAAAGCCTAGTAGCTTCCAAGATAAGTTCTTTGAATGATTCCCATTTTGCATTTGCTGTTGGTAACATCATCAGTTGGTCCCACTGTATAGAATTTAAATACTGTCTCATGCATTTAACAAATGCATTTATTTTTTCCAGTTTTTTAAACAAAATTTTTATTTTGATTTATTTCTGATAATTTTTCTCTATTTTTATATTTTTTATGTAACAGTTTTTCAATTTTCATAAATATTCATATTCTTCAAAAAAATTCATTCCAGATAGCTTCCATTACTTGTAAAAGCAATAAGCAGAATTTTAATTTCTGTGTTACTTTTTATTAGTTTGGACGAATTTATTTTGGATATCTGCATTACATGGCTAATCAATTATTTCTGATCAAGAGTGAAATTTACACTTCATTGTTTAGTTTGCTTGGGCTGTTTCCTTGTTACAGGTTATCAACCATATTTAGGCACATGTTTTCAGTTATGCCCGTTTTTACCATTTGCACTGGGACATCCATTGTCACATTTCTGTTATGGCTTTGCTAGCAATAAGCAGGCCATAACAGAAATGTGAATGTTTTGGAATATTCAGAGTGGCAGATGTTCTGTAATCAAGTTGTCACTGTGGTTCCCCAAAGCTTTTTTTGTTTTTGTGTAATTTTTTTTTCTCTTATGTTTGTTTATTGATGGTGCAAGTAGGTGTATACCAGATCTTTCTAGTTATCTTTATTTTCATTTTATCATTTTGTAGTTTCACAGTATTCTTTAATTTGTTTATTTTAATTTTTTGTTGTAGGTAGCAGCTGGAATGTCTCAAGTATCATTTGCTGTATGTAGCAGCAATTTTCATAAGTATTTAATTAAAAACAACAAAAACATTATCCACTGCTTATTAAGTAGCTTCCCTTGTAATTGAGTCAAGCAGGTCAATGGCCTGGCTCAATTACATGGCAAATTATATATATATATATCTGATCTGATCATTGCAAAATAGATGACATACATAACATGGTTGTTTTAATATTACTTGAAATAATATTACTAAACTTACAATAATAAGACTATTAAAAAACTTAAGTTATAAATTACCTTTGGAAAACTAACCTAATTTATCCCCACTGAGCTCATCCACTCGCCTCTCCAGAGATTCTCTTCTGTTTTGTTCAGAATGGAGATCCTCTTGGAGAGTAGATACATTTTCATTCATAACGTCTATCTGTGCTTGGTAATGGGCTTCTTTCTGATCCCACTCTTGCTGTTTTTTTTTTTCCAACTGGATTGTTTCTCTCTAGAGGTATAAGGAAAATGAAACAAATATCGCATATTAAATGAATATATGCTGACTATGTGATGTTATTATTATTACTAGTCATTATTATTATTACTATTATTATTACCTGAAAAAAAAAATTTTTTTTTTTTTCAGGAATCACCAAGAAAGAGAAGAATGATGATATTCAGCATACATATATAAAAATATAAAGGATAACATTAATACAATAATTTTATCGGAATTTAAAGACTGTTTAATCCCTGAATAATATGTATTATAAATGGATGTAGCATGCATTAATTAAAATTCACTCATGCACCAGTTAGAATCCATGCTAACTGAAAGCAGTATGCATATTATGTAAATATACTTTAATTTTTATATGTGAAATAATTTTTGATCTATAGGTATTATACAATTTGTTTCTTTAATTCTGTGGTCAGGGTCAATAATTCACAGTTTTTCTATGTGATGGCTCTGAACTAAGAATCCTGCTCACATCTATCTGTCTTCTGGTTATCTTGGGATGAAGCTCAAAATTAAAAAAAAAAAACAGTAAATTTAGCCTTTTTTTCCACTAAGTAAAAAATTTCTCTATTATTATGAGTTGACATTAGGACATTTCAGAAAAATTTCCAAAGGGTAATCAGTTAATGTATTGTTAGTTTGCATGACTTTGGCACATGCCACATAGCGCACAATCTCCACTACAGGTTTTCGGATTGTTAACAATGGCAAATGCATAATCTGCCGTACAGTACAAATTTATTCACCATATAATGAAAATAAAAATGTTCCATAAAGATTGAAAGTTGCTTATATAAGCTTGGAGAATTTCTGAAATGTAATAACTGTTTTGATTTGTTCTATATTTGTTAATAATTTTAAAAATAACTGAAGGAAACAAAATGTTAATTGGAGGTGCTTTTGTTGTGGACAACAGTATAATAAGCTAGGTATTTTGGTACCTCAACATTTGTAACTGCTAAGCCAAATACTGTAGAGCATTTTAGAAGTGAGGTGGGAGGGAATAATTATATTTCCTTTCATGGAACACATTAACAGAAATAAAGATTTTGCAATTGGCAGCTCATGAACTTGCATGCCAAATTTTTATGAAGTAACCAGCAGCCAGCCACTACTGTTGTTGTTATTTGGTTTTAGGAGCATTAGCAACTAAGGCCATATTGCTCCGAGTATATGCGGTGGTCATTCCCTGACCTTTCTGCATCCTCCGTATTTGGTGGTCATGGGCTCGAACCCCAGTCTAATCAAGAAGCGTGTGCTATGCACTGCTGCTCCTGCTCACCTGGCTACGGAGGCGCCTCCAGCCACTGCCAAAGTAAGATAAATCCAAGCCTGTCTTCTCACCCTTCCCTACACTTATAATGTATATTTGTTAATATATTTCATAGGAAATGATACATTCTAAACTACATGTATTAATTACTATTTGCGATAAGGAAGGAAACAAAATTATTTTTCCTTTTTTAGATCAAGAGCTCACAATATTAATTACATTTAATCATCCAATTCTCTGAAAGCATGACGTAGTAGTAGTGGCATGTGATGCAAGAAAGCAAGTTTATGAGCTTATGCAGCATCAGCCAAAAAAAAAAAAAAAAAAAAAACACACCATTCCCTCCAAATGCCTGTCCAGTTCCTCCTTAAATTTATTCACCCTATCAACTTCCTTCCACAAGGACAGATAGAAGTTTGTTCCAGCAATTAACCACCAGCTGGCTAAAGGCAAATTTCCACACATCTATTCTACTTCTGTCCTTTTTGAATTTATACCCCCCTTCAGTCCGTAATCTGAACAAGTGGAAGGATCCCATCAGAATTCAGTGTGCTTAACCCAATCAAGGCCTTATACACCTCAATCAGATCACCGTGCAGGTGCCTAGTCTCCAGCCACTGCAATTTGCACAACTCAAGCCTCTCTTGGTAAGAGGATCCTTTCATCCCCCTCACCAATCTTGTTCCCTTCTCTGTACACGCTCGAGCAAATCTACATCCTTCCTAAAATGAGGCCTCCAGACCTGCTGGTCTGGAGGTCTCATTTTAGTAGTACATATTTATTATATACTACTAAATAATATATTTAGTAGTATATTTAAAATATATTTAAATATATTTATTATTTAGTAATATATTTAAAATTAATACTGACATTTATGTATAACTTTATTCTTATTACTGCAGTAATCTATAAAGTTACATTACTTTGCGGTTTCAGAAGTTCACATGGAATATAAAAGCAGATTCAATGTTAAACGGGGAACATGCTTTGTAAAAAGGATAGGTGGAACAGGACCAGGGTACGTCTGCCAGGGGCAAAGGTTGATGACGTTGTAGAGCAGATATCATCTTGTAAGGGCACAAAAGGTGATATAGTTGTACACGTTGGCACTAATGATATCAAGAGTAGGAGACCGGCGGAATTACTTAACAAGTACAGGTCACTGTTGAAAAAAAGCCATGAATTAGGGTTGAATTAGAAAGTGTCTGCAATTCTGCCCAGACACGATAGGAGGGAGTATATGATGAGAGCCTTGTCGATCAATTTGGCCCAGGAAAGATTATGCAAGGCTCAAAGGGTAGAATTTTTTTCAGCCTGGACTGTACTTGTTAACAGGAGAGATTGCTTCTACAGGGATGGGATACACTTAAATAGAAAGGGTGCAAGAATATTTGCTGATGCTATCGAGGCAGTGTTAGGTGGATCGGAAAACTGCTAGCTTGGGGGAGAGACAAAGACGAATAGATTAACAGTAGCCACTGGCAGAGGTGAAGGAGATTCTTGCACTGCTTCTATTGGAATGAGCAGAAGCCTGAAAAACAAGATGCAGGATTTTTCAGAGACTGCTGGGAGTCATTGGGGTACAAGTAAACAAATGGGTTGTGTTAGGGTAGCTAAGAATAGAAATAGGTGCACGTATACTTGCGTGTACACCAATGCTAGGAGTTTAGTAAATAAATTTGATGAATTTGAGGTATTGCTCAAAACATCAAAGGCAGATATTGTTGGGATATCAGAGACGTGGTGTCATACAGATATAAGGAATGCAGAATTGGAATTTGGGGAATACAACATCTACAGAAAGGATAGACTGGATAGGAAGGGAGGAGGGCTTATGCTATTAGTTAAGAAATACATAAAATCCAAGGAAGTGAAGCCAGTGGATATCGCTGGACAGTGCAGTGTCGAGTCAGTTTGGTGTGACATAAGCATTAGGAGATCAAAATTGAGAGTAGGAGTGTGCTATAGGCCTAATGACTCTGTTGAGTATAATAAGAAACTGTACAGAGAAATAGAGTGGGCCAGTAAATCAGAGAGTCTTATAATGGGAGATTTTAATTTCCCAGATATTGATTGGAATTTGGGGGCTGGTCACTCACACACTAGCAAGGCTTTTGTGGATTTATTGGATGATTGTTTTCTACATCAGCATGTTAGGGAGGCAACTAGAGGGAGGAATACTCTTCATTTGATTATCAGCAGTGATTCTTCATGCATTAAGAATCTGCAGATAAATGAACCACTAGGTGGCAGTGTGATCACAGTGTGCTGAAGTGGGATTTACTCAAAGAGGTAACTACCATTAGGGGTAAAGGGAAGGGTTATTGCTTTCGTAAAGGCGACTACGATGGACTGAGACAGTATTTAAATTCTATGCAGTGGGACCAACTGATGATGTTACCAACAGCAAATGCAAAATGGGAAGCATTCAAAGAACTTATCTTGGAAGCTACTAGGCTTTACATACCAACCAAGAAATATTGTTCAAGGTTTAGGCCTAAATGGATGTCAGATGAACTGATGAGGCATATGGCAGAGAAGAAACATGCATGGGATACATATAAATTAACACATGACACAGAAGCCTATGATAGATACAAGTTGATCTGTAATCAAGTTACAAAGGAGGTTAGGTAGGTGAAGGCAGATTACGAGAAATTTTTGGCAAGGGATGCATAGAAAAACAGCAAAGAGTTCTTTACTTATGTAAACTCTAGAAGGAAGGGGATGAATCATATTGGTCCACTTGATATCGATGGATCAACTGTTGATGATCCTGCTCAGGTAACTAACAAACTAAATGAATATTTTGCATCGACATTCACACATGAGGAGTTATTTAGCGAGGGGAAAGCCAGAGGTGTATTTAACTCTAGCAGTAAGCTAATCCACAAAAATGAATAAATTTAACATTTATTAACATATTAATATATAGAGAATCTTGTAATAACTGAGAGTAAAGTGGAGGAGAAATTGTTGAAGATAAACACAAGAAAGGCACCCGGGGTGGATGGGATCTATCCAGTTATATTAAAGGAGGCAGCAGAGGAAGTAAGCAAACCCTTAGCCATAATTATGAGAGCTTTCTTGGACTCAGGGGAGGTACCCACAGACTGGAGATGTGCAAATGTGACCCCAATTCACAAAGGAGGATCAAAGGCTGACACAAGTAATTATAGACCAGTGAGTTTAACTTCTGTTCCAGGAAAATTAATGGAGGCACTAGTTAAAGAAGCACTGCAAGATCATTTAGACAAGACTTCAGTTATAGCTCGGACACAGCATGGTTTTGTCAAGGGGAAGTCTTGCCTGACCAATTTGATTGGATACTATGATGCAGTCACAAAGGAACTGGATGCAGGGAATAACTTTGATATTATATACTTGGATCTTAGAAAGGCTTTTGATACTGTTGCACATGGAAGACTGCTGCACAAATTGGAGCAGTGTGACATTGGAGGCAAATTGCTGCTGTGGATAAAGGGGTGGCTGAGGGGGAGAAGACAGAGAGTGGTAATCAATGGACACTGCTCGTCGAGGACTAATGTTATTAGTGGAGTCCCTCAGGGCTCAGTGTTGGGTCCATTATTGTTTTCTGTATTCATAAATGATATTGATGATGGTATATCAAGCTTAATGTCGAAGTTTGCAGACGATACAAAGGTAGGCAGGGTTGTCAAGGACACTACTGACACTATACTGCTGCAACAGGATCTGGAAAGGGTGAGCAGATGGGCTGAGAGGTGGCAAATGAAGTTTAACATTGACAAATGTAAAGTACTACACATGGGAAACAGCAACCCCAGAGCAACGTATCAACTCTGTGGTACTACACTGACAGTGGTAGAGAATCAAAGGGACCTGGGGGCAGTTGTGCAGGCAGATATGAAGTTCTCTGAGCAGTGAAGACGGGCTGCAAGAGTAGCTCACGGTGTATTGTCAATGATATATATGAATTTTTCTAGCAGTGATAAGGAGGTGATTATTCCCTTGTATAAGGCAATGGTCAGGCCACACCTAGAGTACTATATACAGGTCTGGAGGGCTCATTTCAAGAAGGATGTAGAGCTGCTGGAACGAGTACAGAGAAGGGCAACAAGATTAGTGAATGGAACAAAGGGGTGCTCTTACGAAGAAAGGCTTAAGTTTTGCAAATTACAGTGTCTGGAGACTAGGCACCAGCGAGGTGATCTGATAGAGGTGTATAAAGCCTTGAATGGTTTGAGCATGCTCAATGCCGATGGGATTCTTCCTCTCGCTCAGAATAATCACCTGAGAGGGCATAAATTCAAATTGAGGAAAGACAGATGTAGGATAGACGTGCGGAAATTTGCCTTTAGCCAGCGGGTGGTTGGTTGGTGGAACAGACTTCCATCCCTTGTCATGGAAGTTGATAGCCTAAATAAGTTTAAGGCTCAGCTGGACAGGCATTTTGAACGAATAGAGGGGTGAAGTGGAAGTGGTTTCTTTTTTTTGGCTGATGCTGCATAAGCTTGCTTTCTTGCATCAAATGCCTCTACTAATGCTAATGCTAATCACTGGCCAGAGTCTGATTAGTGTCAACATTATATATATTTTTTCTTAATTTCAGTAACAGTACAAAGCACAAATTAAAAATGAGAAATGTTCTAAGAAGTAACTTTAAAAGCAGTTCATCCTCTTATACCTTTAAAGTGTTACTGGACTAGTTAGTATAAGTTAATTTTGGATAAAGTTACTCATGGAGTAAGACATGCAAAGATTACAAGAGAAGGACTGATGGATTCACTACATAGCTGATAATCTAAATAAAATGTTTATATCCATATTCATATGTGAGTGTTCTATTAGACTTGAAAGTTGGTTCATAATAGGTAATAGAATTCGCACAATTGCGTGTTTTTTTTTTTTTGTTAGTTGTTGGCGCAATGGCTTCTGTGGCCATAATGCATCTCCCAAGGTTTTTGCATTTTACTCTGATCCAATCCCGAGGCAGGATTTGAACCCGCAACCAGGCACACACACTTTAACCACCTGGCTAGCCCACTCAGCGGACAATTGTGTGATCATTTAATTATGATCGATGCAAATGTGGCAGGCAGGATTTTCCCAGTGATGTTAAAGGATGCAGCAAAACAGACTGTGAAACCCCAATCAATTATAATGAGTGTATTCAGGGAATCAGGTAAAGAAGCGACAAACTGGAGGTGTACAAATGTCTCTCTAATTATCAAAAGGGCAAATTAGATAATTACAGACCTGTACATTTATTAGTAGTGCCAAATGGTCCTTGAGGATATCACAGACATTCTCTCAGATATGCCAGACAAGCTGTACTCGCTAATTGGGAGTCCAAAAGGCTGATGGAACTGATTTTCGGGTGACATTCAAGTCAGCAGACCTAATTTCAGCAAAGTCTGGAGGGTGCGTGACAGCCAAATCCTCTGCTTGCACCTTCACAAAGGTGGGACTGTTAGTAATACCGGGAATAACCTCCATGCACAAGCACACTATGGGTGACCAGACCATCCAGGTATGAACCAATGTACGCAGGGATAGCGGTGTGGCACCCACACCACATGGAAGAATGCCACCCCTCTGTGTTACCAGGTAATACTAGGTGGTAGATGACTCTCATCAACCGGTGCAATACCACCACTTTGCTTATTGGATACCTGAAGTGGTGGAACCCATGTTTAGTCTCCAGAGCTAAGTTCCAGTCAACCCTTCCCTCATCTCTTCCATCATGCAGTATGACTGAAGACTTTTCAGGTTATGATGAAGATCATGACAAGATCCAATCTTCCTTACATTTCAAGGGTACAGTTCTAAAATGTTCGCAGGCCAGCTGCTAGTTAGTACACCGGACCGAATCTATTGATAACTCTTTAGGAGGTTTCCAGATCAGCTAGTGTATAATCGTGCTACCTCTACTCTGCCAGATAGAGACTGGAGGGAGTCCTTGTCGGAGACATTGTCGAGGCCACGTTATGTCAAGGACCTGGGTATATTCTTACCATGTGTACGCCACATCCAATTCATTACTTCATACAGCATGTCCCACCCACTTTTTCTTACTATTGAATACACCATGAATTGTCAAACTAATAGAACAAGCTTATCTGCGAAAAGATCTAAACCTCCCAATCGCTTCCTAGTTCATTTCACAAATATATGTGATCTCAATTCTAATTTCAAACGATGTCCATTTCCACTTGCAGTCTGCCAAACCCCATGTACTTTTTCTGACAGAATCTCAGTTATCGGTTAATTCAACTACTGTTCATCTCAGTTGCCCAAATTATTCACTGTGCGATTCCTTTCGCCTCAAAGGTGGTACTTGTGCATATGTCCGTTCTGGTATTCCCTGTCAGAGAATTGGCAATTTGGAATCTCCTCTCTTCGATCTTCTCTGGTTTAAAATCTCTCTACCTCACTGTGTCAAATTCATCTGTTGTCTCTACCGTTCTCCCAACTCCACTAATTACTTGGAACTCTTTGACTTCTTCTATTTGCAACTTGACTTTCTCCAGTCCAACTTTCCTAACAGTGAGGTAATTTTCCTTGGTGATTTTAATGTTCACAACTCCAGCTGGCTTCCATTTTCTAGCCACACCGACCCAGCTGGTCGATATGCTGAGGCTTTTGCAATTTATAATGACCTTGCACAGATTGTTCATTTACCTACAAGAATATCAGACAATCCTAACCATACAGCCAACACGCTTGATCTTTTTCTCACAAACAACCCTTCTAAGTATATGGTTGAAGTGAGTGGTCTTTTAGATACCTCAGATCACAACTTGATAATTGTCTCTGCTCCAATGGAGCCTTTATCTCATGGCTATTCCCAACCTCGTATTGTTTGGCATTACAAGAATGCAAAATGGGATGACATGCGAGATTTCTTTTCCTTGGTTGGACTACTGTTTCAAAACTTCTGATGTCACTGTTTGCTCAGATCGTGTCAGTGAAATTATTCTTGCAAGAATAGAATCATTTATCCCACACTCCACTTTAAAATCTCATGTTTTGAGCAATACCTCAAATTCATTAAATTTATTTACCAAACTCCTAGCATTGGTATATACACCTGTTCCTATTCTTAGCTACCCTAACACAACCCATGTGTTTACTTGTACCGCAATGACTCCCAGCAGTCTCTGAAATACCCTGCACCTTGTTTTCCAGGCTGCTGCTCATTCCAATAGAAGCAGTTCAAGAATTACTTTCGCCTCTGCTAGTGCCTACTGTTAATCTATTAGTCCTTGTATCCCCCCCCCCAAGCTAGCAGTTTTCCGACCCACCTAGCACTGCCTCGACAGCATCAGCAAATATTCTTGCACCCTTTCTATTTAGGTGTGTCCCTTTGCTGTAGAAGCAGTCTCTCCTGTTAACAAGCACAGACCAGGCTGAAAAAATTCTACCCCTTGAGCCTTGCCCAATCTCTCCAGGGCCGAACTGATAGACAAGGCTCTCATTATATACTCCCTCCTATCGTGTCAGGGCAGAATTGCAGACACTTTCAAATTCAACTGTAATTCATGAATTTTTTTCAACAGTGACCATGCTGAATATTCCATGGTATGGCGGATTTGCAATTTGTACAGAGTGAACAGCTATTTGGAAGAAAAGTAAGGCGAGAGAGAAAGAGAAAACCAAGTTTTTTGTATGCAGAGGAAGCAATATTTGTAATGTGCTTGTGCCAAGAGAGATTAGAAGGCAGGTAATCCCCAAAAGAGATATATCATTTTGCCTAGAAATTGGTGTGTTAACAAAGATAAGCACAGGGGCAGAAGAATCCTTTATGCAAGATATAAGACAAGGCTGAGTTTTAGAAGGATTGAAATCAATTAATTTGTCTTTGCCCCACTGGAGAATTACCTGGAGATCAGCATTTAGGGATTTGGTAGTGGCTATTTCAGAAGTTTAAGCTGTTAGTGAGGGGCAAGGTTTCTCAAACTGGAAGGTGGAATGCAATTTACTACCATCATCAAAACAATGGATAGGCTTTCTGGGCAATGGAAGTAGGTCATTAATATAAAATGGAAAAGAGTGGGAGTAAGACCTGAATCTTGGAATACCTGAATTAGTGGAGAAGTTAGAAGACAGCTGTCTACCATCACCTGCAATGAGAGTGGTCAGGGAGAATACAGGATACCCAATTAAAAAAACAGCAGTAATCCGTAAGATGGAAGCTTATTTAGAAGATCTTCATGTCAAACATGATCAAAACCTTTTGAAATGTCAAGTGTAACTGTTTCAGTTTCATCAAACTTTTCAAAGTTCGGCAGCAATTTTTTATAATTTCAGTTCACAAATTCTGCCAAAATTAATAAAAATTTGTGAAAAATCAAAATATCTTTAGTGATTTTTGAAGAAACTTGAAGTGATGGAACCAAACTTCTGTTTGTTTCAATCATGTCAGGTTTTGAAATCAGCATTAGAAATTAGGAATTGTTAGCAGATATTCGAGAAGTTGAAGCTGATTGAGCAGGGTGAGGTTTCTCAAACTGGAAACTGGAATGCAATGTGCTATCATTGGCAATACTATGAATAGGATTTCCAGTCAATGGAAGAAGGTCATTAATACACAAGAGGAAACGAGTGGGGGGAGAGAAATGAACCTTGGGGGACACCAGCATTGGTGGAGAAGTTAGAAGACACAGAGCCATCTACCATCACCCTCAGTGAGCGATGAGAGAGAGAAAACTGGATAACCAATTACAAAAAACAGTTGACAAACCATAAGATGGAAGCTTCTTTAGAAGACCTATATGCCAAAAAGGACTGAAATCCTTTGAGATGTCAAGAGAAACTGCTTGTGTTTCACTGAACTTTTCCATTGAAACTGTACATAAATGGATAACATAAGCCAGAATATCACCAGTGGATTGACACTGACGGAATCCATACTGGCGATCGTTGATCAGACAGGTTTCTAAATAGGATAAGAGCTGGTGATTAAGTGATTTCTCTATTACTTTCGAAAGAGTAGAAGTAGTTGTAATGGGATGATAATCGGATGGGAGGGATTTGTCACCCTTTTTTAGGAACTGGCTGGATATGAGCAAATTTCTAAGCAGAAGGAAAAACACCTTTGAAATAAGAAAGTGAAAAAAGGCAGCAAAGAACAGGAGTAAGTTCAGGAGTGCAGGTTTTGAGAACAAGAGGAGAAATACCATCAGGTCTTGGAAAATTCTTAGCATCAAGATTCATCAAAATCCTTCTGATATCCTTTTGACGGAAGACCACAGGAGGCACTGAATGGAGCTTGTTGGGAATGGTGGGAGGTGTTTTACCAAGATCATTAATACATGAGTTGGAAGAAAAATGGGATGCTAGCAGGTCAGCTTTATCCTTGGCTGAAGTGACAATAGGACCATCTGGTTTTGACAGAGGTGGGAGCAGAGATGGGCAAAAGTTGCAGCCAATAGCTTTGACAAGAGATCAGAATGCTCAGCTATCATTAGGGCAAGAAGCAAGTTTTCTACTCTTAGCCTGCTCAAAATCTAGTGTGGACTGATTAATAACTGCTTTATAATTGTTGCGAGCTCTTGTGAAGCGAAGAACAGGAGTAAACTAAAGAATTGGAAACAAAGCCAATTAAGACATGCAACATTCTTCTCTTGAACAGTCTTAGCATATTTATTGGAAAACCAAGGTTTAGATAAAGTACGAGATTTTAGAGTGGAGCATGGAATAAAGGATTCTATTCCTACAAGAATAATTTCACTGACATGATCTGAGCAAACGTTGACATCAGAAGTTTTGAAAGAGCAATCCGACTAAGAGAAAAGAAAATCTCACGGGTCATCCCATTTTGCATTCTTGTAATGGCAAACAAACAACACGAGGTTGGGAAAAGCCAGAGATAAAGGCTCCATTGGAGAAGGGGCAATCACAAAGTTGTGATTTGAGGTGCCTAAAGGACCACTCACTTTGACCATGTACTTAGAAGGGTTGTTTGTGAGAAAAAGATCAAGCATGTTGGCTGTATGGTTAGGATTGTCCGGTATTCTGGAAGGTAAATGAACAATCTGTGCGAGGTCATTAATAATTGCAAAAGTCTCAGAATCTCGACCAGCTGTGTCTGTGTGACTAGAAAATGGAAGCCAGCTGGAGTTGTAAACATTAAAATCACCTCGCTGTTAGGAAAGTTGGACTGGAGAAAGTCAAGTTGCAAAGAGAGGAAGTCAAAGTGTTCCAAGTGATTAGTGGAGTTGGGACAACTGAGACAACAGATAAATTTGACACAATGAGGTAGAAAAATGTTAAGCCAGCGAAGATCGAAAAGAGGAGATTCCAAATTACCAAGTCTCTGAGAGGGAATATCGGAATGGACATATGCACAAGTACCGCGTTTGAGGTGAAAGGAATCATGCAGAGAATAATTTGGGCAACTGAGATGAGCAGTGGTTGAACCAATTGATAACTGAAATTCAGTCAGAAAAAGTACATGGGGTTTGGCAGACTGTAAGTGAAAATGGACATCATTGAGATTAAAATACTGAGACCACCTATATTTGTGAAATGAACTAATAAGTATTTGGGAGATTTACATCTTTTTACAGAAAAAGTTTGCTCTATTAGTTTGACAATTCATGGTGTATTCAATAGTAAGAAAAAGTGTGTGTGTGGGGGGGGGGGTACGCTGTATGAAGTAATGAAATTTTTGGATATGGTGTATGCATGGTAAGAATATACCCTGATCCTTGACATAACATAGCCTCGACAATAACCCTCCTCCCCACATACATTAGTTGATCTGGAAGCCTCCTAGAGGGTTACCAATAGGTTCAGTCTGGTGCACTAACTAGCAGCCAGCATGAGAACACCGTTTTAGAGCTTGAAATGTACCCTTGAAATGTAAAGAAGTTTGGATCTAGCCATGGTTTTCATCATAAATTCGAAAGACATCAATCATACTGCATGATGGAAGAGATTGGTTTTGCCATGGTTGCTTCTCAGAAGTGTGTCATGGTTAAGTTGATTTTGGAGCCCTTCAGTGTCTCTATCAGCCAGCTATGGGGCATGGTGTTGGAGACCCTCAGTAGTTGATGTAGGCTGCATATAAGTTGAGATGCTTCTTATAGGCTTGCTCCATAAAATATTAACAATAGGTGCATGTATACTTGCATTTACACCAATGCTAGGAATATTGTAAATAAATTTGATGAATTTGAGGTGCTGGTAAAGACATCAAAGTCAGATATTGTTGGGTGATCAGAGACGTGGTGTCACACAGATATAATAAATGCAAAACTGGAATTTGGGGAGTACAATGTGTACAGAAAGGATAGACAGGATAGAAGGGGAGGAGGGGGTCATGTTGTTAGTAAAGAAACACATAAAAGCTAAGGAAGTGTATCCAGTTGACATGGATTGACAGAGATACATTGATTCAGTTTGATGTGAAATAAGCATTGGGAAAGCAAAATTGAGAGTAGGAGTGTTATAGACCTAATGACTCTGATGAGTACAATGACAGAGAAATAGAGTGGGCCAGTAAATCAGATTGTTTTATAATATAGGATTTTAACTTCCCAACTCAAAAGTTCCAGAAATAGACTAGAACTTTTGAGTTGGTCACTTGCACACTAGCAAGACTTTTGTAGATTTATTGGATGATTGTTTTCTGCAGCAGCATGTTTAAGAGACAACTAGAGGGAGTAATACTCTTGATCTCGTTATCAGCAGAGATTATTGATGCATTAAGAATCTGCAGATAAAGGAACCACTGTGTGGTTCCTTTATCTGCAGATCACAGTGTACTCATGTGGGATTTACTCAAAGATGTAACTACCATCAGGGGTAAATGGAAAGGTTTTTGCTTTCATAAAGGGGACTACAATGGTCTCAGACATTTATAAATTCTATACAGTGGGACCAACTGATGAAGATGGTCCCACTGTATAGAAAGATGATGATGACTGCCAACAGCAAATTCTAAATGGGATGCATTCAAGGAATTAATCCTGGAAGCTACTAGGCTTTTCATACCAACTAAGAAATACTGTTGCAAAGTTTAGGTCTAAATGATTTTCAGATGAACTAATTAGACTTGTGGCGAGAAGAAAAATGAATGGGATGCATATAAATTATCAGGAAATCATCATCATCAACCATTTTCAATCCACTGCAGGACGAAGGCCTCTCCAGCAACTTTCCAGTTCCTTCTGTTTTGAGCACTGGCCATCCATTTACTACCCAAAAACTCATGAATTTCATCTATCCATCTCCACCTTTGTCTTCCAGGTTTTCTTCTAGCTCCTCTTGTGTACCATTCTGTTATTTTCTTAGTCCATCTGTCATCATGTCTTCGAGCTATGTGTCCTGCCCAAGACCATTTTAGTTCTTTAGTTTTGATAAAAATGTCCTTTACTTGAGTTTGCTGCCTAATCCATGTGTTTCTCTTCTTATCTAACAGTCTGATTCCCAGTATAATTCGTTCCATTCTTCACTGTGTAGTTCTCAGCTTCTCTTCCATTCTTTTGGTAAGTGCCCAAGTTTCACTTCCATAAGTCATGGTGGGGAGTATACATTGGTTCATTATTTTACGTTTCAGACAAACTGGGATATTGCTCTTCAGTATGTGACTATATTTCCTGAATGCTATCCATCCAAAATTTATTCTTCTCTTGACTTCCAGCCATTTATCATTATTACAGCTAATAACTTGTCCCAGATAAGTATATGACTCCACCTTTTCAATTACTGCTCCTTCAATCATTATTTCCCTTTCCGTGGCATACTTGTTCATCATTACTTTTGTTTTAGCCATATTCATCTTTAGTCCAAAATCCTTACTAACTGTGCATAACTGATTAAGATTTTCCTCTAATTCTTTGGGATCGTGGCTTATGACCACAATGTCATCTGTAAATCGTAAATGGTTTAGGTACTCTCCGTTCACATTGACTCCTTTCTGCGACCAGTCTAATCTTCTGAAAGCTTCCTCAAGGGCAGCAGTAAACAGCTTCGGAGATATTGTGTCTCCTTGTCGAACTCCTTTCTCGATTTTAAATTTCCTACTGTCTTTGTCTAGTCTAATATCAGGAGATACCTTATATCTACCATAGGTAGATATAAGGTAGTCTGTAATCAAGTCAGAAAGGAGGTTAGGCAAGCGAAGGCAGATTACGAGAAATCTTTGGAAAAGGATACAAAGAAAAACAGTAAAGCCATCTTTACTTATGTAAACTCTAAAAGGAAGGGGATGAATCAGATTGGTCCATTTGATATCAATGGTTTGATTGTTGAGGATTCTGCTCAGGAAGCTGACAAAATGAATTAGTATTTTGCATCTACTTTCGCACATGAGGAGTTATTAAGGGAGGAGAATGCCAGAAGTTTATCAAACTGTAACAGGGAGCTAAAGGATTTTGTAATAACTGAGAACAAAGTGGAGGAGAAATCTTTGAATTTAAACACAAGAAAGGCACCTAGGGTGGATGAGATCTATTCGGTTACATTAAAGGAGGCAGCAAAGGAAGTAAGCAGGCCCTTAGTCATAATTACGAGAGTTTCCTTAGACTCAGGGGAGGTACCCATGGATTGGAGATGTGCAAATGTATCGCAAATTCACAAAGGAGGATTGAAAGGTGACACGAGTAACTGCAGGCCAGTTAGTGTAACTTCTCTTCCTGAGAAATTAATGGAGGCACTAGTTAAAGAAGCACTGCAGGATCATCTAGACAAGATTCAGTTAGAGTTCAGACACAGCATGAGTTGGTTAAGGGGAAGTCTTGTCTGACCAAGTTGAATGGATTCTACAATGTGGTCAAAAAGAAACTGGATGCAAAGAATAATTTTGATATCATATACTTGGACCTTAAGAGGGCTTTTGATACCGTTGCACATGGAAGACTGCTGTACAAAGTGGAGCAGTGTGGCATTAAGGGCAAGCTATGGATAAAGGGATGGTTGAGTGGGAGAAGACAGAGAGAGAGAGTGGACACTGCTCTTCTTGGACTGTTATTAGATTATGTTATTATGCAAAGTGAAGCTGTTTCTTTGGAAGCTACACTGTGTGCCCTAGAAAGGAGGCCACTTGCTTCTAAATACCATACAAGGCAAGCAGTCATCATTCTTTCCATGATCTTGTAGAAAGAGAAGAGCAAGTAGATGATTATTACAGGAATTTCCAAAATCCTTTCCTGGCTTTGGGAAAGCAAGGACAATTGCCCTTTGCAAGGAATCTGGAAACTGTCTTTCAGAAAAGATTTTACTGAATAAGATTAATAATGGATGTTTATCTGGTCCAAAAACACTTGGTAATGAGAAGAACAATGCTGCTCTTAGTACTTCTCATGTGAAGGACTTGTTATATGGTTCAAGCTCTTCGGAAGAGATGTTTAGTATCTGTTTTTCACTTTTCTCTTTTAGGGGCAGGAATTCTGGGGAAAATGATGTCATTGCAGAGAATTTGGCAAATGTTTCCACCTAGAATATTTGCAACTACAAGCAGATCTGCAATTGCACATCCATTATACTCTAGAATGACTGAAGGGTACAATGAATATATTCCTTTCATTTTCTAGATCTGTTCCCAGGCTTCCTTAGAGATTGGGTTGTGGAGAAAGTACAAAGGTTCACCCAGAAGTAGTTGTAACAGAAAGATGAAATTTTTTTTTTTTTTTTTTGTTTGTTTGATACCTTGAAATCTCTATAGGAACCACACAAATTTTGGTTTCTATCTAACTTTATTTTTTCTTTGCAGCACTAAATGAAGTTAACTTCATTCAGTACTGCAAAGAAAAAAAAAAAAAAAAATCTATTATGACACTTAATCGATAAAGTGGAATACAGATCAGTGATCTGGTTCCTCCTTCTGCAAGGGAAAACACCCAAAACAATCTAGGAAATGATCGCTGTTTATGGAGATGACTTCCCAGGTTACAGTGTTGTTGTACATAGGTATAAACAATTCAAATGTGGAAGAATCTCAGTGCATGATGAAGAAATCCAAGGATATTCAGTAACTGAATAGAGTGTTGAGTAGAGTGAATAGAGAAGAAAGTGTTGCAAAAATCGAGGCAATAATCCTAGAAGATTTCTGTATTAGAATCAAACTAGCTACAGAGCTCCAAATTAGTGTAGGGTTGAGAACAGCGCACGTCCATGCAACAACAATAACACATGAATAACGGACCTCACTCAGCTCATTGAACTTATCCGTTGTATTTGTATTTGAATTTCAGTTGATAAAGAGACTTGTTAGTTTCAAAAGCTACTGCCTGTTACTTATTAGTATATTTTACATTAAACTGGGTTATAATCTATATTTGTTCTCTCAACCATGGACCCCAGTACACCAGGCCCATTCGTTACTAGGGTCTGTGGAGAACATCACCCATCAACAGTAGCATATGAGTGTAATACATGGTCTTTCAGCCTTCTATCAACTACTTCTGGGTGAATATAAATCTCTTTTGAACCCCCCCCCTCATAAAATGGATCCAAGATTCCTTTTGCTCTGATGTTGTATATAACATCAGAGCATTTGGCAGGCACATATTTAAAGGAGATTTGATTTTCTGTGGTAGAATACCAGTGGAATATCCCCATGCCTTGTCCTGTGCTTAATTTTACTATTCTGCATTGAATTCTGTTAATGTTTTGGCAACAGTGGAAAGTGTGTGTGTGATATGGGAATTGTAACTGCTATGGGCACTATCTTCAGTTATGTACATTACTGCATCATTCGTGGGCTCCTAGCTTATTCTTTTGATTTCAAACTGTTCAGCTGTTGGAAGGCATTTCAGTCAGCTTCATCAAATTTCCAACATGATATCTATTATAGCTGACATAGTCACTACTCAGTCAAAGCAGATATCACAAGGAAGTGATCACTCCTACAGTGACTGTGTTCACTTTCCCACAAAGGAGAGAACAACAGACAAAAAGATCAGCAGCAGAAAATGTATACGTAGGCATGGGAAAAAGGTATAATTTCTCATTTAAGAGAGAGAGGGCTCATTATATTTGAGCATATGCTCTATTTATACAGCTCTTCAAGCTGATGTCTGCTTGTTATTTGTTAGTTTGTTATTTGGTTTTTAGGAGCATTAGCAACTAAGACCATATTGCTCCGGGATATGCGGTGGTCATTTCCTGACCTTTCCGCATCCTCCGTATTTGGTGGTGACGGGCTCGAACTCCAGTCTAATCAAGAAGCGTGTGCTACGCACTGCTGCTCCTTCCCACCTGGCTACGGAGGCGCCTGTTGTCTGCACTACCCCTATAGAGAGTATTATATCTATTAAGATCCCTTAATAAAAAGAACAGTAGAAGGCAGTTGTTTAATGAGATCATGGTCTGCCTGGGTGATGCTGATCCCTGATGGCAAATATACAGAACAACTGGAACCTTACAAAGAGGCAAATGGTAAGCACCTCCATGCTGAATCAAATGAAATTTTGCAATGTGAGGTCTGCATTTGTCTTTGAATATGCTCCCTTGCAAACAAAGGCAAAATGGCTTGTTCCTACAGAGCAGGACCCTAATGTCAATATTTTGTCAGAATCCATGGTAATTCCATTGTATGAATTTGGCAATTATTTGGCCTTGGTGACTCCTTGATGGATCAAGTGTGAGAAAAAGGCCATGGCTGAGGCCTTTTTCTCAGTCTTGGGTTATCTTTTATGGATGGATGCTGTCTTGTCCATTTCTTCCTCTGCAAATAGCTCCAAGAAGGGGTTGTTGTTGTTGTTTGTAGTTTTGTGGCACAAAAGCTGGTTCAGCTATATTGCACCCCAAGGAGGGGTCATTCAATAACTTTCAGCCTTTATATTCATTTTCTTTTGAATTACTGATGGTTTAGATTTGATTGGCTTCTCTTTGTCATTCTTCTTTTGGTAGAGGTGATGGTATCTGGTGTAATAAGCAGTGACAGCTGACTTTGGAGGATTCAATAAATAGTTTGTGATGAGAGGAAATGGTTCTGCCAGTCTGTGTTCTGAAAGAACATCCCCTCAACAACCTTTCGAAAATATGTAGGCATGTTCCTATTTACTGGTTTTTATCAGTAAATAGGAGCATATATACATGTTGTTTTCTTTCTTCCACTACTGGCATGCCCTAAACAGGATGCTAACCTTAACACTTGATATAAACTAGCTTTGGTGCACAGCAGATCTTGATCTCATGGTTTTGAGCACCACATTGAGCATAAGCAAGAGCACCATGGAAAGACATGAGAATGTCCATACTTTTTTTGACATCTGAAGCATCTTAATGGTTTGCAATATATAGCCTTACCATGCAGTGCAGGTTCCCAGTTATGATAGAATTGTGGGGTGTTGGTGCATTAAATGTAAGGATGAGATTTCTAGTTGGCACTAAATTTCCATCCAAACAGACATATATTTGCTTTACTGCTGTCAATCCTGTGATTTTAACTCAGAGCAAATCTCCTTCTCAGACTTCAAGGAGATCCCATTCAGGTAGTATTACGTCATTTGAGGTATTCAGTGTGTTATGGTGGGAATTACCGCAATTGGTATTTCTCCAAGAGCAGCAGCTTGGGGAAGCTGTGCTCTGAGTGTGTTCATCACTTTTTGTCTTAGAAGATTTCCAATCATAAATGCTGACAAACTTTGGAGAACCAGCCAAACATTCAAGACTCATTTGTTGAGGAAATAATCAGAAACTTTCTTTTAAAAAAATTTGATTATTTATTCATTTATTTTATTTATTTATAAATGTTACCTTTAAGAAAAGGGAAACATTTATGAAGGCTGTTGTAATTGTACAAATTTAAGTTTAAATAAATAAAAAAAAAAAAAAAAAAAAAAAGGTAAATTTTAAGTGATAATTTTTATTTTCATAATCTACTTAAATTTTGAATTTTAAATGTAGTACATAGCCAACAAAAGACAAAATGTATAGACCCCTGGTCTATACATTTCTAGTATTTTATCTTTCAAGCTTAGAGAGGGCAGTTAAAAAAAAATCTTCTTTGCATGTGTTATGATTAAATTTATAAGTCTAAAACTGCTTATTTAAATCATCATGGGAAGGATATTTGTACTTATATATTTCCATGAAAATGTGTTCTGAATAAACAAGTATGATAATAAGTAGTTATAAACCCAGGTTTGTGGGTACCTAGTTTGAGGAAAACGATATGCTGTCTAAATTTTTAGAGATTTCTGGGATTAGGTAGAATGTCAACTACACTCACAAGGTAGTTGACATTTGTGAAATTCCTTTCACAAGTGTTTGTTAGAAAAAAAGTTATATTTTAATGGGATTTTAGATAAATTTAGTTTTCTTAATGTGTGTTAATAGGTCACCATAATATCTTCATTTCATTATTACTTCAATTATTATTTTTTGTCAAAAAAGAATTAAAAAAACAATTGCAATATTACCATCTTGATTTGATCCCATATAACAGAAAATAGTATACATTCAATGAAAATGCATTATTCAATTTGTTACTAAACTGGTTAAAACACTAATTTAGAATTGGCCATATGTCTCACTCAATTATTTATTGACACCTCTGAATGATTTGTGAAATGCATTTGAAGATACAGTATTTGTTTGTAAATAAGTTACTAATTTATTATCTGTATGATAAAAAGTTAAGAGAATTGTGGATAGACTTTTTAATTAAAAAAAAAAAAAAATGCTCAATATGCTCAGTAAATGATATTTTTGAAAGAGGGTATACTTAAATGTAAGCTAATAATTCATGAAACTTTAAAACCTGTTTCAATTTTAAAGGAATAAAGAAGCGAGGAAAAACATTACTATTTTTATAGTTTAATAATGAAAATGTTTGTTATTGTTATTTGGTTTTTAGGAGCATTAGCAACTAAGGCCATATTGCTCCAGGATATGCGGTGGTCATTTCCTGACCTTTCAGCATCCTCCGTATTTGGTGGTGACGTGCTCGAACCCCGGTCTAATCAAGAAGCGTGTGCTACGCACTGCTGCTCCTTCCCACCTGGTTACGGAGGCACCAATAATGAAAATGTTGTAAGAAACAACCATTTTCTTTTAATTGAAAAATATTTCTTGATTGAATGTCTAAGGGTATGAAAGAGGTTGTTTATGCATGGGTATGACACTTCCATCATCTCTACTACCCAGGAAGTATGAATGCATCGTTTATTCATATCTCATACTGAATAAACTACACAATGAGTTGTCTAAGTATTGCACTACTTCCAATAAGTAACACTTCTTTGGTAGAGAAGACTACTGTTACTTATTCTCAGATGAGCACCACCACTCAGAAGCCATCGTTTATTCATATCACAATATGAGATATGAATAAATGATGCATTCATACTATCTGGGTAGTAGACATGATGGAAGTGCCATACCCATGCATAAACAACCTCTTTCATACTCTTAGACATTCAGAAAAAGAAATATTTTTCGATTAAACCATGCACACCATCAAGCATCTCTCATATTGTGGAGTTAAACTTCATAAGTGGGTTGTCACTATTGCAACAGGGTACCTGCCCACCCACTGATGATGAAGCCAACTAACTTTGAAACGTTGTTATAGAAAAGCAGACAAGTCATCAGCTTTCTTCTTCAAGCAGTTCAACAGATCACACAGAGACAGCAGTCTTATTCATCAGATACAGGAGGTAAAGCACCAGGTCCAGATGGACTAACAGTAGAGTTTTATAAAAAGTACTGGCAGGAAATTGGACCAGTCTTGGCTGTCATTTTCTCCGAGTTTTTCTCGGAAGGGGTAGTCCTAGAAGGATTTATAGAAGCCCAAACCGTATTCCTTAAAAAACAAGATAAAACGGGGAAAGAAGTGGGCGAATGGAGGCCAGTGTCATTATTCAACATAGATTATAAGTTGTATGCCAAAGTGCTAAATGCCCGACTTAAAAGGCATTTAGAGCACACATTATAGGTCCTAACCAAATGTATGCAATTCCAGCAAGATCCATGATGGCAACTCTGTCATTTCTGAAAGATTTGCAAGGATATTGTAAGCAGAAACAATACAGCATAGTGGTGGCTATTCTTGATTTAGCAAAGGCTTTCGACAAGCTTTCCCATGAATACCTAAGAAGTTTGCTACATACAGTCCGAATGGGTTCTCTATTAAGAACAGCTATTATAAGTCTGTACAAAGGAGCATAAACTACTCTTTTGATTAATGGCTACAGCTCAGAGAAAATAAAACTGGAATGGGGGGGGAGGTTTAGACAGGGGTGCCCACTGAGCCCTGCACTATTCTCATTGGCATTAGAACCCATATTAAGGCAATTAGTTATTTCTATAAACATCAGCGGGGTTCATCTTCCTGCCCCACATTCTGATTGTAAATATGTAGCACATGCGGATGATGTGATTTTAACTTTAGCAAACAGCAGTTCTCTACAAAGAGTGCTGGATACTTTCAGCTTATCTAGTGGTCTATGTCTAAATAAAAGCAAGACCAAATGTCAACAATGGGGAATTGAGGTTCCAGTACAATAGCCAGTAGGCCTCACAGTCTCGCCAGCCCCTGTAACTAACCTGGGGGTTCCTTTTGTGAAATGTCTGGCAGTATCGTCCCAGCAATTGCTGGGTTCTTGGGAGGATGCTTTGTCAGAGTGGAATCTGGGGTTGTTATCTTTCTCCAGAAGGGTTTGTATTATGTGGCCGATTCTGGTACCGATTTTGATGAACATTGTATCAATTACATCATTCAATTATTGCACGCAGAGAAAGGTAACGCGAAGATTATTTAATTTTTTCTGGAACAGTAGACAGCAAGAAGTGACGCAGCAGAGGCTATACTGCAGGAAGTATGAGGGGGGGGCTATGCAGTACCACAGCTGAAATGGTTAAGGTGGGCTTATGTGTTAAAGCACATCTGAATGGCTCTATGGGGAACCCATGCAGCGGCTGCCTTAGCAAAGTATAATATGGGGAGGTTTAGTGAATTGTTAGGAATGGAACACACTGATCTAACAGTAGAAATAATAACACCCTTTTATAAATTGGTAATCAAACATTTACAAGAATTATCTGCTGGAGGCCTGTACATGGGAAACAAGCTTAAAGTTTCAGAGATATATTGGAAGTTATTCGATATGAATGTACCACCGGTGCTGATGCCATGAAGCTGGCTGAGACCGGATACAACTCAGATGTTGAGTAACCTACATCTTCATATAGGTTATGGGTCACGAAAATACTTGGCATGGAGAATAATACACGGGCACTTGCCAGTGGAGATGAATAAAGCCAAATTTCGAGGGCACGTGAATGTTGAATGTTTATACTGCAAGGCGAGTGAAACAGTGGAACATGCATTCTTCTCCTGTCCGGTTATTCAGTGTATCTGGCTCAGTGTGCACAAAACAATGGGAATACTGCGCTTGACCAGGGTTGTTGTTTGTTTGTTATTTGGTTTTTAGGAGCATTAGCAACTAAGCCCATATTGCTCTGGGATATGCGGTGGTCATTCCTTGACCTTTCCGCATCCTCCGTATTTGGTGGTGACAGGCTCGAACCCCAGTCTAATCAAGCAGCGTGTGCTATGCACTGCTGCTCCTTCCCACCTGGCTACGGAGGCGCCGCTTGCTTGACTAGGGAACAAGTACTATTTTTACAGTTTCCGGCCCTGATTTCCAGAGCGACACTTATCCTAATATACCTCTTAAACGAAGACAAATATCAGGCTTGGAAAATTAGGAAAAGAAAAGAAGGAGGCTCTGCTGTGGAGGTGTCAAAATGCACCCTTTGAATGATGCATGCTGCAATCAGAAGAATTTTGGTACTAGAGTTACTACAACTTGGAAAGCAAAGGTTCTTACAATCATGGTGTTTCCCCACACCTTTATGTCGGCTAATAGATGATAACATATATGTGCAGCTTAGATGGTAATGATCAGTCTAGGAAGTGGAGTAACAACTTGATTAGCTTAGTTATTAGAGTGAAAGGGACCAAGTCAGCTGCGGGTACTTGGTCTCTCTCGCATGTACGGCGGCTGAGCTTTGAAAGCTGCATGTAATAAAAGGAGCATGAAAGAGGGGGACGACCCTAGAACCCAAGCAAACCTGGTGGTCACATGGACTGGGCCTTCCTCGGAGTGTGTCAGTGGGAGAGTGAGCAGCCCAACTGGGTTGGAAGGTATACAGATATGAGTGGATAAGGGCGACTATCCCTTTTTGTTTCTTATAGGGGCAGGGAGTATGGAGTTTTTTTTTTTTTCAGGACAATATAGAGCACTATGTGGTTCCAAAGCAGGATCCATATAGAGTCCTTGATGGGTTTAATTTTACAGAAATATATGAGAACTGGAAAGCACGTCTGGTTTAACCAGGATGCCTACCTGTCCACTGATGAAGACCAAATAGCCAGAAATGGCACCGGTGGGAAGAATTTAATTATCTTTGTGGGACCCCAATTGGGTAATAACAGTCCTCGGTAGTGGGACGCATTGCCCAGTCGGGGTATGGAGCTTTGAGTTTGTGTACGAGAGTTAAGACTAACTATCCCTTTCATTCTTCTACGGCATCTTTTCCTCTTCCTCTCTTAGTGTCCCTTTCCTACCTCTTTCTTTCCTTGCTCAGTCTCATAGGGATATTGAGGATAGCTGAGATCTTTATCCAATACTATTTTCAAAACGGTGCTGTCTGGGTGGTGGTGCCGCCCATCTGAGAATAAGTAACAGTAGTCTTCTCAACCAGAGAAGTGTTACTTATTCGAAGTAGTGCAATACCTAGGCAACTCGCTGTGAGGGTGTTCACAATATGAGATATTTGATAATATGAACCAGAGCTATAATGCTCAATATGTTCTATGTCGATATCATATTTGTAAAAGAATAAGAAAAGTTTACCTCAATATGATACGTACGAAGTATGAATCATATTGAGGTAAACTTCTTATTCTTTTACAAATACGAGATATGAATAAATGATGCATTTATACTACCTGGGTAGTAGAAATGATGGAAGTGCCATATACATGCATAAATAACCTCTTTCATTTTCTTTTAATGTTAAATACTTGTTAATTTAGAGAATGTCGGTAAAAACTTGACCAACAATTAATCAGAGCTTACCAATTTGGTTTTAAAATCTTCATTCTGTTCAGCCAAACTGTCAGCCCAATCTTTCATTTTTTTTATGGAAAGCTGATGACTAGTTGTTTCCTGTAGCAAAACACACAAATATGTACACAAACCACAAAATGAAAACACTTTGAATAAAACAAACTACAAGAAGTATGTTAATAATTTATTGATCTGTAATGTTCATAATGTTATATGCCTGTCTGTAAATGAACAGAGCAGTGCAAAAGGCTATCACTACAATTAATCCCCTGATTTATGAAGACCATTTTGGTGTCTGACAAAAATGATTATCAGTGAACTGATGAGCTTAGTATCCGAGAGAAAAATGCATACAATGATTATAAATTATCAAGGGATACTGAGTATTATAATAAATACAAACTAGTGTGTAATCAAATTACTCAGTGGGGTAGAAAGGCTAAGGAAAATTACAAAAATTTCTCACACTGCTCATCATGAATGCCAGCATGAAGCTCACTTTTATCTACATGGTTTTGTAAATAAACAAACCTTTCTTTACTAGTCAGAAGAAACCCTTGCCAATTCCACCAGCAACCGTTGCAGTGACTGGGTAACAGAGTGATGTACAATTTCATCTCAGGGCATTATCGTCCCATATATTTCTTTTGAAGATAATGGAAGGGTAACAATTGTGATGTCAGGGTGTTATGCTAACATGGCTGCATCGTTTTTTTTATTGATGAATTAGACCTGCAGCCCTGTTGGCAGGTGACTTTTTTTAATGGGGCACTTAAAAAGTATGGCATACTCTCCTGCCAACACAATTTTGAAGAACTGAAAGAAAGAAAGAAAGAAAGAAAGAAAGAAAGAAAGAAAGAAAGAAAGTTGTGTTAGGGTTGTTAAATATACAAGAACAGTAAATCTTAATTGTTTATACAGTAACGTTAGAAGTGTCGTCAATAAAATGAGCGAATTCGAACTGCTGGTTAAAACAAGTAACGCGGACATAATAGGGCTTACAGAGACGTGGTGCCACCTGGAAACTGGGGATGATGAGTTTCAGTACGGCTTGTATAATGTATTTAGGAAGGATAGGTTAGATAGAAGGGGTGGTGGGGTAATGCTTCTTATCAGAGCAGCCTGAGTGCGACGATAGCTTTCCCGGATTCAGACATTTCACATGCTAGTATAGAGTCTGTATGGTGTGAGATAGTTGGAAACAAAGGTATAATGCGAGCAGGAGTAATCTACAGACCAGGTGATTGTGAAGATGATGACAAAAGCCGCTACATGCAAATGGAATGGGCAAGTAAGCGTCAATGCCTTATTATGGGTGATTTCAATTTGCCTCTAATTGATTGGAGTAAATGGGAAGGAAACTCGACATGTGGAACAAAATTTTTAAATCAACTAGATGATTGTCATTTGTATCAACATGTCAGGGAAAGTACTAGAGAAAAGAATATCCTAGACCTCATCATCACACATGAATCAGATGACATAACAGGGCTGACAGTAGAGGAACCAGTAGCAGGAAGTGATCACGGAGTTCTACGGTGGATGATGACGACAGAGGTAGCAGAAGTAAAAGGCAAAGGAATGGGTTTTAATTTCAGAAAAGGAAATTACGATGCCTTAAGGTATTACATGGCCTCTATTAACCGGGTAGATATCGCGCAGAGAATGAATACAATTGAACTGTGGTACGCTTTTAAAACATTAATCACAGATGCCTTGAATGCGTATATACCATTAAAAAAATACTCCACGAGAAGGGTTCCAAGTTGGATGAATAGTGAAGTTGCCACATTACTTGAGCAGAAAAAGGTGGCATGGAAAGGTTACAGAGCAATAAAAAGTACTGAAGCCTATACCAGCTACAAGGTGATGTGTAATAGAGCCACAGAAAAGGTTCGACGGGCAAAGGCAGTTTATGAGAAATCACTAGCAAACAGAGCAAAGCAAAGAGGGGGGGATAAAGAATTCTTCACATATATAAATGCCAAGAAGAGCAGGACAAACCAGATTGGACCTTTACGTAAGGGAAAGGGGATAGTAATAAATACACCAGCTGCCGTTGCAGATGAACTCAACAGTTATTTTGCATCGATATTTACAAATGAAAAGCCTTTTGTGGCAATGGGAAATTGTGGGAGTGAAGTTAAAAAATATGTAATTAATGATATTGAAATTTCGCAAGATTATTTAATGAAAAAACTTTCGAGCCTACAGACCAGTAAGGCTCCTGGAGTTGATGGAATATACCCTATAATCTTAAGAAAGGCGGCAAGCGAGTGCATTGAACCATTGGGGCTAATTATGCGAGCATTACTAGACTCTGGGGAGATTCCCTTGGATTGGAAAAGTGCAAATGTATCTCCCATACATAAGGGTGGCTCTAAAAGTGAAGTTGGAAATTATCGACCTGTCAGTCTAACTTCAGTAGTAGGGAAGGTCATGGAGGCAGTGATCAAGGGTGGAATTCAGGATCATTTGGATCGAATTGAAATTCTCAAGGATACTCATCATGGTTTTGTAAAGGGAAAATCATGTTTAACAAATCTGGTTTGCTATTTCGAAAGGGTCACTCACGAGCTGGATTTAGGGAATAATTTCGACATTGTTTATTTAGATTTCAGCAAAGCTTTTGACTCAGTCCCACATGAGCGGTTGCTTTATAAGCTGGAACAGGTTGGAACCACTGGGAAAATCCTTAGATGGATAGAAGGATGGCTTCAGGGGAGGAGGCAGAGGGTTGTGATAAATGGCTATTCCTCAGATTGGGTTGATGTAAGAAGGGGTGCTCTTACGAAGAAAGGCTTAAGTTTTGCAAATTACAGTGTCTGGAGACTAGGCACCAGCGAGGTGATCTGATAGAGGTGTATAAAGCCTTGAATGGTTTGAGCATGCTCAATGCTGATGGGATTCTTCCTCTAGCTCAGAATAATCACCTGAGAGGGCATAAATTCAAATTGAGGAAAGACAGATGTAGGATAGACGCGCGGAAATTTGCCTTTAGCCAGCGGGTGGTTGGTTGGTGGAACAGACTTCCATCCCTTGTCATGGAAGTTGATAGCCTAAATAAGTTTAAGGCTCAGCTGGACAGGTATTTTGAACGAATAGAGGGGTGAAGTGGAAGTGGTTTCTTTTTTTTTTTTTTTTTTTTTTTTTTGGCTGATGCTGCATAAGCTTGCTTTCTTGCATCAAATGCCTCTACTAATGCTAATGCTAAAATGGGGTTCCCCAAGGATCAGTATTAGGACCACTGTTGTTTTTAATTTTCATAAACGACATTGATGAAGGGATAGAGGGCGTGATGTCTAAATTTGCAGATGATGTTAAAATTGGTAGAGTAGTTAATGATCACTGTCAAGCTGAGCTTCTTCAGAGAGACCTAGATAGACTTCAGGAATGGTCAGAAAAATGGCAGCTGTGCTTTAATCCAACAAAGTGTAAGGTATTACACCTGGGAAACAGTAATCCCAAAAAAACTTATTCACTTGGTGGAGTTCAACTAAACCCAGTACTGGAGGAAAGGGACTTGGGTGTTACGATACGGTCAGACATGGAATTCTTTGAGCATTGTAAACAGGTTGCAAGGAAGGCCCATGGTGTCCTATCGATGATCTATCGAACTTTTGCAAGTAGAGATAGGGACGTGATAATCCCATTATATAAGGCTTATGTTAGACCACACTTGGAATACTGTGTTCAAGTATGGAGACCGCACCTAAAGAAAGACATCGAGCTTCTTGAAAGGGTGCAAAGATGGGTAACTCGCCTGGTGAGATCGGCAAAAGGGCGTCCTTATGAAGAAAGACTTCGAATATGTGGGTTGCAGAGTTTGGAAACTAGACACCTTAGAGGAGATTTGATTGAGGTGTTTAAGGCTCTGAGAGGCATCAGTAAAATGAATGAGGACAAAATTTTCAAGATTTTAAATGCTAGAACTAGGGGACATAAATTCAAGTTACAGGGGGAAATGTTTAGATTGGACTGCAGGAAGTTTTATTTTAGCCAGCGAGTTATAAATTACTGGAATAAGTTGCCTTCATGGGTGGTAGAGGCCAACAGTTTGGGGAAATTCAAAGGTCATCTGGATAGTACTTTCGGGTAAGGGAAGCGCATAGGATGATAGGTTTAATTTCCTTTTTATTTTATTTTTTTTTTTTTATTTATTAATTATTATTATTTAGTTATTTATTGTGTTTTATTTATTTATTTATTTTTTGTTTTTATCAATTTTTTTTTTTTTTTTTGGCTGGTGCAGCATAAGCCATAGGCTTTCTTGCACCATGCGGCCGTTACTAATACTAATACTGACTTTTTTTAATGGGGCACTTAAAAAGCATGGTGTACTCTCCTGCCAACACAATTTTGAAGAACTGAAAGAAAGAAAGAAAGTTGTGTTACTAATAGGAAATTGCCATGAGGAAATTGCCCAAATTCCTCTAGATAGCTGAGATCGCTGATGGTCACATAGACTGGGCCTTCCTCGGAGTGTGTCAGTGGGAGAGTGAGCAGCCCAATTGGGTTGGAAGGTATACAGATATGAGTGGATAAGGGTGACTTCATCACATATGAAGATGAATTCATCTTCAAATGTGAGAATGTCATCTTCAAAATATAAATGGCATGATATGCTATTTAAGATAGCATATTTGTAATTTGGCAAATACATATTCTTTATTTAATTATTGAGTTTTAAAATCACTCTGCTTCACCATGTATATTAATCATTTTGAGGAAGGTATGTTTAAAATAACTTATTATTATTCTTTATTATCCAAAAGTGAGGTAAGCATGATTGAAAGATGTGTTTTTGTGGTAAAAAAAAAATGTGGCATTCTCTTGTATTTTGAGCAGTCGATAAGGATGTGGCAGATGGTAAGTAATGTGGCAAAGTTATAATACTTGGGGGGGGGGGGGAATGTCCTCTGAATCTTTAGATTTATTTTGAGATCCAGATAAGTTAGGAAGTTTTTGGTAAATTTTTGTGGTTTTATCATTTAATAGTATTGTAATTTTATTTCATTTCATAGATATTTTTTGTGATCTGCAGCTTTTATAGATATTTCTGTGTTGCTCAATCAGGTTTAGCATTATGTGTCATTTAGCATTAGCCTTAGTAAAGGCATATTATGTAAGAAAGCAAGCTAATATAGCATCAGCAAAAAAAAAAAAAAAAACCCTTCTCATTTTACCCATCCACTTTTTCCAAGTGTTTGTCTAGTTCTGCCTTGAATATGTTTAAACTATCAACTTCTACAATCACAGATGGAAGTTCGTCCCAGCAATCAACCACCCGCTGACTAAAGGCAAACTTCTGCACATCTATCCACAGCAGCAATTTGCCACACTGTTCCAATTTATACAGCAGTCTTCCATGTGCAACAGTATCAAAAGCCTTTCTAAGATCCAAATATATGATATCAAAATTATTTTTTGCACCCAGTTCCTTTGTGACTACATCATAGTATCCAGTCAAATTGGTCAGACAAGCCTTCCCCTTAATAAATCCATGCTGTGTCTGAGCTATAACTGAAGTCTTGTCTAGATGATCGTGAAATTAATGGATGCACTTGTTCTTTAACAAGTGCATCCATTAATTTCCATGGAACAGAAGTTAAACTAACTGGTCTGTAATTACTTGTCATCTTTTGCTCCTCCTTTGTGAATTGGGGTCACATTTGCACATCTCCAGTCCATGGGTACTTCCCCTGAGTACAAGGAAGCTCTCATAATTATGGCTAAGGGTTTGCTTACTTCCTTTGCTGCCTCCTTTAATATAACTGGATAGATCCCATCCACCCCGGGTGCCTTTCTTGTGTTTATCTTCAACAGTTTCTCCTCCACTTTACTCCCAGTTATTTCAAGATTCTGTAGCTTACTGCTAGAGTTGAATACACCTCTGGCATTCCCCTCGCTGAATAACTCCTCATGTGTGAATGTAGATGTAAAAATACTCATTTAGCTTGTTAGCTAGCTGAGCAGGATCATCAACAGTTGAACCATTGATATCAAGTGGACCAATCTGATTCATCCCCTTCCTTCTAGAGTTTACACAAGTAAAGAACTCTTTGATGTTTTTCTTTGCATCCTTTGCCAAAGATTTCATAAAAATAATGATTTGCAAAAAATCATATTATCTTTATGAAATAAAGATAATATATCCTTGCAAAAAAAAACAACAAAAAAAACCATCAATACCAAGGTATAGGAGTTAATATAAATATAATTGTTAAGAAACACAATATTAAGGTTTTCTTCAAGCCTTTCAGAAATGAGTATGCTGAATGTCTATGTTTTTTTTTGGGGGGGGGGGAGAAGATGGTGTTTCTGCCATGGACTCTGGAGTGCACTTGTGGAATTTTGAAGTTCTATTATTTTGCAATTTGGTCATTGTCCATCTAACATACAGTATAAATAGTTGTTTTTTTTTTTTTTTTTTGTATTAATTTATGTTATTTATTCATCAGCAAAGATGACATGAATGCACTTTGAAATGTTTTGCCATGTAAATAGCAAATTCAAATCTAACAGCAATCTTTATTATTATTCAAATCTATTATCTCTTATCAAGTATGTATACAAGGTCAAGGTGTGTTTGTTTCAATTGCGGTCTCCAGGGTTTTCCCTATATGCCGCTGTAGCATCTGAAAAGGCGAAGGCCGGCAAGTGTATGTATGTATGTAGGTGTATAAGTATGTGTCTTGTTATGTTGAGTGCCGCCACTGGTGACTTTGCAGCCGGGGGGCAGGGGACACCTGGTCCCCTGCCCCCCAACTCCCAACCTTGGCCACAAGGAGGCATGCCACGGTCCACTTTCTAGCCGAGACTCTTACTGGAGCTATCAGGCAAGCCTGGAGCCCCAAGGTGTTTAGGGAAAGGAAGTGGGGATTGGAAGGGATGGGGAGGTATGGATAGAAGATAAGGGGAAGAGATAGACCTCCCATGAAATAGAAGAGGAAAGTTTACAATAGTTTATAGAGTGAGAAAAAAATAAAAAATAAAATAAAAAAATAATAAAAAAAATAATTAGATAGTATGAACCAGAGCTGTAATTCTCAATGTGTTCTACGTTGATATCAATATTTGTAAAATAAGAAGAGAAGTTTACCTCAATATAGTACATAGAACACTTCGTATGATACTCTCCAGAAATCAAAATGAAAATAATCGAAAAACTTACATTAGAGTAACATACTGGGTCGAAACCCCATATCACATATTATGGGAGGTATTTAGACAATGTTCTAGTTATTACTGACAGTAGTACTATCCAAGACATTCTACATTCATTTAATAATATTCATTCTAACATACAAATACTCAAATTTACATTGGGAAGGGAGGATACGGTTACAAAGTCATTAAATTTTCTAAATTTCACGCTTACTAGGGACTTGCATAAAATCCAATTTAACATCTATCGAAAACCTACAAACACTGGTATGCTTCTACATTATAACAGCTATCACTCGTTCACCTACAAAAGATCGATTATCATCCATTCAATTTCTAAATGCCTACAAATATTCAACGACGGAATCTGCTTTGGGCTTAGAAATACAAATATTAACCAGCAGATTCTTAAACAATAAACCAAATTAGGGTACAAGCTAAGGATAGGATACAAAATACTACACCAACCAACAATAGCAATATCAAAAAATACTTTATTTCTGTCCCATACGTTGAACAGTGGCACAAACAGCTTAACAGATTCTTTAAAGATACCAAATTTAAAATTGAGGCCAGGCCAATACGGAAATTACACACTATACTAAACAATCGTTCAGTCTTTTTCTTGTTCGGAACACAAATCAATGACCTGGTATGCAACATTTCTTGCGGTGATTGCGACTTGTCTTAGCAGGGTTCGATGCATTTTCCTTTGAATATTCGTGTTAATCAACATGTAGCCTCAGTTCATGTTTCTCGTTCAGCTGTTGTTGTTGTTGTTTGGTTTTTAGGAGCATTAGCAACTAAGGCCATATTGCTCCAGGATATGCGGTGGTCATTCCTTAACCTTTCCGCATCCTCCGTATTTGGTGGTGACGGGCTCGAACCCCGGTCTAATCAAGAAGCGTGTGCTACGCACTGCTGCTCCTTCCCACCTGGCTACGGAGGCGCTTCTCGTTCAGCAGTGTCAGAATTAGCTTCTCACACCGTTAACGAAAAACACTTTTTTTATTTAACGAGGCCAAAATACTTAGTGTCCAACGTAATTAATATGACTATTAATTGCAGAAACCGTAGAAATTAAATTACACGAAGATTCTGCTAATGTTTGTCGGCCATATCTCATCTCCGATTCATGGGCTTTTGCGCGCATGCGTGAAGACTAATAATCCTTAATTAAGTTTCATACGCAACCATATTCGGTAATTTTTATTTTTGTGATCACGAAATACGGTCGAAAAGCGTTGTCAGCTTCAGGAAGGAAAATCGCTTTGCAATTTTTTCGTTAAAATTCTTTTAATTAATTTTCTTATTTTTAATTGTGTTAAATTGAGTTTTATTGATTTTTAATTATTTGTTACTCTTAAGTTTTTCGATTTTTTCCTTTTAATTTCTGGAGAGTATCATACGGAAGTGTTCTACGTACTATATTGAGGTAAACTTCTTATTTTACAAATAAAAAATAATAAAAAAATAAAAATAAAATAAAATAATAAAAAATAAAAAAATAATAATAAAAAAATAAAAATAAAATAAAATAATAAAAAATAAAAAAATAATAATAAAAAAAGTAATGAAAAATAATAAATAAATAAAATAAAAAAAATAAAATGAAAAAAAAAAAATAAATAAAATTAAAAAAAAATGAAAAAAATAAAAATAAAAATATAATAATAATAAAAAAATTAAAATCAAATTAAATAAAAAAAATACCTATATACAATGTTTACTATTAACTAAGTAAGTACGATCACCACTCCTGGGGAACTTAATCAGAAAATCCACAAATATAAATAACACTTCATTACATTAATTAACACCATTTCAAAAGTATTACTATTAAGCCACAGCAACCAGACATACTTGTCCAGTCATTATACAGGACTCAACTACATTGCCTCTTAATAACACTATGATTATCTGATTACCTACATTACCAGATTTCAGCATTAAACTTAGAAGGCAAATGTAGTATGTATACAGACATACCTACTAGATAACAGACTATAGTGACCCAGTAGGTATACTCGAGGTCACTACACAACACTCAACCTTTCTGGAATGTCAGCCATCTATTTGCTATTTTTTCCATGCTATCCTATTTTCTTTAAGATTTAATACAATGCTTACTTGAAACCATTTCTTATAATGCTTGCTTGGAACCATTTCTTATAATGCTTGCTTGGAACCATTTCTTATAATGCTTGCTTGGAACCATTTCTTATAATGCTTGCTTGGAACCATTTCTTATAATGCTTGCTTGGAACCATTTCTTATAATGCTTGCTTGAAATCATCCATCTCTTGATCTGTTTATGAGCCTATTATCATTTTTACTTCAACAGGGTGGTGTGAAATTTCATCTCACAGCATTATTGGCCTATATATTTTTTAAAGATGATAATGGGGAGGTAGCAACTAATAAATCAGACTGCTATGCTAAGCACAACTGCAACTTTTTCCACTGATAAACTAGCGACTAGGTTTATTCAAGTTAATGTAACCAGTTGGTTTCAACATGGTGCCATGTCTCATACTGCCAATAGTGTGAGACAATTGTACCATGTTGTTGACTACATCACTGATAGGAATGGTGACATTTCTTGGCTATACTATCTTAAGTTTTCTTCACAGTAACCTTCTATGGATATTTGTTAACCCAAAATTTTTGACTTATGAACTATATTTCTATTTTCTCATTTACAACATGATTTTGTCATCGCTTCCATCTGTTAGTCTCATTTATTTTTTCTCTAATTTTTAATCAATCCCAACATTGTGTATTTTTTACACAATTCTCAATCAATATTATCAATACTGTGTATTCTTTACACAATTCTCAGCTCCATATAACATATTAAGCTTTTGCTATTGAAACTTATTCCATATAACTTAAACTAAGCTTAAAAACTGTGTTATAACCAGCTAATTTTTATCTTTTTGCAAATTTTTCCTTTATTTCAAATGAATTTCTTTCACTAGTTGCCTATATAACACATAGGAAGTGAGAGTTAAACTTGGACCACTTTGACTTGGATCTAAGAGGGGAAAAAGGTAATTACTAGTTATCCACTGTATGCTAACTGAATGCTAAATATTGACCACTGTCATATTTAGCATTCAGCAAAGCATTCTAACATCTGTATAGTCTTAATCAGCCAATTAAATGTTTTTAATGTCTCATGTGGGCAAAGTACCCATCTGAGATGGTGCCTCCAAAACTCCAATTCCTATCTAAAAAAGGAAAATTAGGTTAATAAACAACCCTTCTCTTATAAACTATATACTCCTTATTACATAGATATTGTTCCTGCTGCATGCCTTTCACAGATATTTATCTTGGGAACTACTCTTCTGAACCAGCGTCTGTAATTAAACCCTTTGTTTGAAATCAGTTTGAAGATGTGCATTAGTTAGTCAATATTCATTAAAAGTTCAGCTTCGAACACATCCAAATAATTTTTCTCTTTCTTCATTTTTCCTTGCTATTGTGTTCTGTGGAACAACCCTCCTCCTTATGCATTTCCTGAAAATTACAATCTACAGAAATTCAACACACAACTTCTGTTTTTTTTTTTTTTTCAACACACAGGCACTATATAATACAAGCTACGAGCAAGGTGAGGTATGGAAAATTCACATAATGCACTTACCCTGGAATTGATTTTAGGAGGTAACAAAATGTTTAAAAGTTTTTTGTGCCAGTCATGATCATGATCAACAAATTTTCCACTGCAATAGTACCAAGCCTGCAAGTACGTTTGAAATATAGCATGTCTGTAATCTCTCACTTACTAGCTCAACTAGACTTACTTTTGAATTTTTTTCTATATCTCTAGACAATAAAATATTAGAACAAGTAAAATATTTTAAATATCTAGGATGTGATATAACATATGATGCCGAAAAAGATATGAACCAGAAATTGACGAAATTTCAAAATATAAGTGGAACAATAAAAAGAACTCTGGCTACGAAAACAAGGAAAGAAACACAATTGAAATTTTACAAAGTAATGGCAATACCAACACTTCTTTATGGTTCTGAAACATGGATACCGAAACAAAGAGACATTAATAGAATACAAGCTGTAGAAATAAAATTTTTAAGATATGTTAAAGGATGTACAAAATTAGATAAAATACCAAAAGTAAATATTAGAAAGGAATTAAAGATTTACTCAATTAATGGAAAAATTATAGAATATAGACAAAGATGGAAAGAACAGGTAGAAAGAATGGAAGATAATAGATTCCCTAAATTAGCTTATACATATAGAGCAAAAGGAAAAAGAGACAGAGTAAGACCAAAGAAAAGATGGGCAGGTCTCTTCGAGATCGGAACAGGCAGATCGCTAATCCAAGAAGGTAGATAAGGTAAGATAAGATCTCAAAGTGCTAGAAGACAGATATGACTTTTATTAAAAAAATCTTCTAAGTATGTTTTAATTAATAAAATCGAGTCAGTATGACTGCAGAGACTTAAACGAGGCTCAATGGACCAAATCCTGAAGTACACAATTTCGATGAAATATGTATTGTACGTGCTGTTCTGCTGAAGAAATACAACACATTTTGTATTTTCTGAAGACTATTTCAAAGTTGTAATTTCTTTTCAATTCTGAAAAGAAATTCTGCATACCCAAGATATATAGAATTGATAGTTTTTCATGGTTTATTAGAAATTTTATTGAAGAGCGAATGAAATCTATGGTAAATCAATAACATATTATAAATAAAATTCACATTAAAATATTTTAATTCAACGATTATTGCATATAGTTTATTTCATAAATATAATCTTTTAGTATTTATCTGAAACTACAACATGGAGACATTCCAAAATAAAAAATGAATGAATGTGAATTAAAAGTGAATAGCAATTTACTTATAAAGAATACTTTACTTTAGTTCTCTCTTCATTTATTGAATCAATATTATTTTGGAGTGAAAGTTTCTGATTGATCAAAAGCTGTTTTGCTTCTTTAAGATCTGACACTTCCTGTAATGATAAACACAAAGCAGACAAATGTTTTTAAAATTTTTGTAAATGGCAAATTAAAACTTATATGTATATATTTACATATACACACACAGCTGACTTTAACAAGCTGATGGTGCATTATAAATTAAAATATCTTAAGTTTTTATGAGTGGTTAGGTAAGTTTCACGTTTCTTTGTTATTAGTGTATTTTAAAAACAAAGCACAAATGTATTTTTTTGATAACTTAAATGACAGTGTATATAGCGTGAGTTATAAGTCACTTTATCATTTGTTTTTAATAAGCAGTCTATGGTTTTAAACCCGATAGAAGACAATAATGTAAATGTATTAATAAAAGACTCAAAACGTTTTTAATTATTGTATTTTACATCTGCCTACTCAAAATGGTGGCCTTATGCCTCAAAACAAGAAGTCTTTTTTTAAAATTTTGACAAACTTTCAAACATATTTGTCCATCAATGCAATCATCATCACCATCAGCCATTTTCAATTCACTGCAGAATGAAGGCCTCTCCAGCAACTTTCCAGTTGCTTCTGTTTTGTGCAATGGCCATCCATTTATTGCCCACAAACTCTTGAATTTTATCTGTCCATCTCCATTGTTGTCTTCCATTCTGTTATTTTCTTACTCCATCTGTCAATCATGTTTTCGAGCTATATGTCCTGCCCAAGTCCGTTTCAGTTCTCTAGTTTTGATAAGAATATCCTTTACTTCTCTTCTTATCCAACAGTCTGGTTCCTAATATAATTTGTTCCTTTCTTTGCTGTGTAGTTTTCAGCTTCTCTTCCATTCTTTTGGCGAGTGCCTTAAGTTTCATTTCCATAACTCATGGTGGGGAGTATACGTTGGTCCATTATTTTATGTTTCAGACAAATTGGGATATTGCTCCTCAGTATGTGACTATATTTCCTGAATGCTATCCATCCAAAATTTATTCTTCTCTTGACTTCCATCCATTTATCATTATTATAGCAAATGACTTGTCCAAGGTAAGTATATGAATCCACCTTTTCAATTTCTGCTGCTTCAATGATTATATCCCTTCGTCTGGAATACTTGTTCATCATTACTTTTGTTTTAACCATATTTATCTTTAGTCCGAAATCCTAACTAACTCAGCATCACTGATTAAGATTTTCCTCTAATTCTTCGGGATTGTGGCTTATGATCACAATGTCATCTGCAAATAGTAAATGGTTTAGATACTCTCCATTTACATTGATTCCTTTCTGCGACCAGTCCAATCTTCTGAAAGCTTCTTCAAGGGTAGTAGTAAACAACTTTGGAGATATTGTCTCTCCCTTGTCGAACTCCTTTCTCGAGTTTAAATTTGCTACTGTCTTTGTCTAGTCCAGAGATTCTCAACGGGGGTGATATCGCCCCCAAAGGGACAAAAATTGTTTTTTTTGGGGGGCAAAAAAATCATGGCCCTCAAGTTCAACCCTTCCTGATGACATCTTATGAAAGATGTCATCAGGAAGGGTTTCTGATGAAACCAAATGATTCATTTCATCTGGTTTTCTTTTCCCCTGAGACAACTGATTTTTAGCATACAGGTATATCATATTAGGAGTGAGTTAGCAATTTTGATAAAAGGAAGCTAGTGGGCATGATTTAATTCAACCACCTTTGCTTTTCATAGGCATTAAATGCCAAAGTGCTTTCAGAGGTAATGTCTTTGAAATTCTTGCCATTTTTGCAGCTTTCCAACAGCCATGACCTTGGCGGTGGATGGTGGACATTGTTTATTTATTTATTCTTTTGTTTCACTGGTCAATATATGAGACCAGGATGGGATGAGGAAATGCTTCTGTCTATTGTTTCTACTTTCTAAGTGACAATTAGTATTGATTTTTTGTTTCCTTGTGGAAGTTTTTTTTTTTTTTTTGATCCACAGTGCTTTTGTGAGTGACATGGGCTATGAGCATTCAATAAAAATAGTTTATATTTTATTATTTAATTCTTTGTAGTTATTCAACCCATCATCAATCATGTCAAGTGCTGGAAAGAAAAAGTATCAACAGTATCTGGATGAATATCTAGTTTATGGTTGTAGTGAAAGCCCATTCGAGTCAAGACAGCCTATGCGTCTTATGCGTAATAGTTATTTTTCAAATGAGGCTATAAAACCATCAAGATCACTTAAAAAGGAAACATCCTGATAAAGTTAGTAAACATATAGAATATTTTAAAAATTTAAAACAGAATTTTGAACAATGTAATGCTGTTACTTCCTTATTTAAGAAGAACACACAAACAAATGACAATGGAATGATTGCTTCTTATAAAATTGAAGAAATCATTGCAAAAACTGGTAGTGCTCACACTGTTGTAATTTCAACAATGATGCATCAAAATCCCTCCAGTATTTTAAAAGCATTGCCATTGAGCAACAATTCAATTTGAAAACAAATCAATGAGATGCCAGTTAACATTGAAGAGCAGCTAATTGACAAACTAAAAACGAGAATATTTTCTATTCATATTGATGAATTCACAGTTACTGACAATAAGGCACTTCCCAATGGCATACGTTCATTATTTCGATGATGACTGTAAACTGCTAGAATAGTTGCTGTTTGTAAAATCTATAGAAACTGACTAATGGAGCATCCATTTTTGCTGCTGTAAAAACATGGTTTGATGAAAAACAAGCACCATTGGAAAATTAGATATCCTGTTCCACTGATGGGGCTACTTCCATGGTTGGAAGACAAAGGTTTTATAGCCCACCTAAAGGAAGTATGTCCCGAAGTGAAGTTCTTGCAATACACTGCATTGTGCAACGACACCATCTGGTTGCAAAAAGTATTAGTCCAGTTCTTTAAGAATTATCTGAAATCAATGAATCTTTCACCAAGAATGATCTTAAGAATTATTCAGATCATTTGTGTTCATTAAAAGGTGAAATGAAAACTAGATTTATTTTCTTCTGAAGTGAAGCCAGCATGTTAGATCCAATTGGATGTGATTTTGGGTATGCTAGTGAAAAAATTCAAGAAGAACTCATTGCTCACATCTGGTGAGTATGGGCTTGGCAAACCCAGGGTCCTGAGTGGATATCATCATTCTTCTTGCTTTCTTTGTGATTCCCTTCGACCTCTCGCTCTCTCTCTCTCTCTCTCAGGGTAACAGAGGATTTTTTTTTTTTTTTTTATGGCTGGTGCAGCATAAGCCTCAGGCTTCCTTGCACCTTATGGCTAATAATAATTATAATAATAATTTAAATGCAATGAAGAATGCAAATATAAATTCGAAATGGTGGAATGGCTGAGTTGTGGGATCAAAAACAACTAAATTTCTTTATCCAACAATGTGGCCTGAAATGGCCAAAGTACTTCTTTGTTTTCCAATGTCTCATATGGTTAAAAGTGGTTTTAGTTCAGTAAATAAAATATTAACAAAGGAAAGAAACAGAATTGATACATGTTCAAGAGGAGAGATCAGAATTAAACTTACTAATATCATTCCAAACATTGCTAACATTATACCGAACATTGAAGCTAAGAAGCATCAGGCTCAAGGATCCCATTGAATAAAAGGAGTAAGTATAAAGTATATTCTTGTTTAAATTTTCACTAGGGGATGATTAGGAAAAAAAAAATTGTGTAAAAAAGCCTTTTAGGGGGTGATAATTAAAAAAAGATTGAGAAACACTGGTCTAGTCTAATAAAGGAGATAGTGTTCTCATATTTTCTTCAAAATCATAATATTAAAATGAAATTAAATGCTACTACGCATAATATTTTAAGAGTTTAAGATTATTTATATAATATTGGTGTAGATACACCATAGACAACTTTTAAAGAAAAAAACTATGATAGTAGTGTAAAGTGCATAATTTCATTTGTATCTCATATTGTGTTCATCCTTCACAACGAGTTACCATATATTGCACTACCTCAAATAAGTAACACTTCACTAATAGAGAAGACTATTGTTACTTATTCTCGGTGGGCACCACCACCCAGATGGCACCATAAGGCTTGTTGGCCTTTCATCGGTGGATGGGCAGGTAAGGAGTTTTGCAAAAATGACAACCCAATTGCGAAGTTAATTCCACAATATGAAGTTAATCCCAGTTGTGAAGTTAATTCCACAAAAATTAATCTCACAATAAAAATCGTAATGTATGGGATGTGTATGCCTTGTCTTTCTAGTGCCCAAAACATTGCCTTATGCTCAAATGCCTTTTCATAATCCACAAATGCCAGGCATAATGGTGTTTTATATTCATTTGTTTTCTCCATTAGCTGCAATATTATGTGAAGGTGATCGTTGAGAATCCTGTCCTAAAGCCAGTTTGTTCTTTTGGTTGATTCTTATCAAGTATTCTTACTAATCTGTTAGTAATGACCATTGTGAACAACTTGTGGATGTGGGACAACAAGCTAATTGGTCTATAATTTCCAATTTCTGATTTATCTCCTTTCTTAGGCTGCAAAATTATGATTGCATTATTCCACTCTTTAAGCGTCATGCCTTTCCTAATGTACTTTGTGAAGAGTCTTGCCAGTTTCTGTCTTATGTCTCTTTCTCCCAATTTTAACAATTCTACAGTAACTTCATCTTCACCCTGGGCTTTCTGATTCTTCATTTTCTTCAATGCATGTTCTACCTCATCGGGTAGGATATTGGGTATGTTGTATGTGTTGCTAAATTTTGTGATCCATCTTTCCCACTGCTGGTCATTCCCTTGCTCCTTACATAATTTTTTATAGTAGTCTTCTGCTATTTGAATTATGCCTTCTCTGCTATTTATAAATACACCATCTTCTTCAGATTCAGTATCATTTGTCTTTCTGTATTACTGCTCATGACTGCTGATTTAAGTCCTTTGTTTTCCCTTAATGCTTGTTCTACTTTTCTTGTGTTAAATCTTCTAATGTTCTCTCTGAGTCTCTTTCTAATGGCTTTGCATAACTCAGTATACTCAATTTTTTTCTTGTCAGTGTTTCTCTTGCTCTTCATTTGTTGTCTTTGGTTCATCATGACAAGCGTTTCTTGACAAATTTTTTCTTCTTTGTATTTCTTGGACTATATCACCTTCAGAAAGTTGTATTTCTCATTGAAATCTTGGTCCTGAAAGGTCTGCAGAAGATCAAAATTGTTCCTAAGTTCCAGTACATACTGCTTTTTCTCCTCTTCTGTTATCTTAAAGACCTTCGTATTATTTACTTGAGTCAGTTTTTTCCTTTCTTTTCTTACATCTATATCAAGTGTTTATCTTGCCATTCTGTGATCACTTCCAACATTTACCTTGTTCAGAATGGCAACATTGTTCACAATATACCTTCTGTTAGTGAGAATGAAGTCAATTTCATCAGTTGTTAATCCATTTGGGCTCTTCCATGTCTACTTTCTGTTCAACCTTTTCTTTAAAAAGGTGTTCATTACTGACATTCCTTGAGATTCTGCAAATTCCACAGGTCTTTCCCCTCTTTCATTTCTTTCACCAATTCCAAAATTTCCTATAGTTCCCCTTTCTGCACTGTTTTGTCTCTTTCTAACCTTAGCATTGAAATCCTCCATAATGATAGTGTAGTGGGTTTTCTGCTCATCTAGAAGACTCTCAATTTCGGTGTATATTTCTTCAACTTCTTCATCATCATGGCTTGATGTTGGTGCATAAATCATTATAACCTTTAGTTTGTACTTCTCAGAAATGCCGAGTAGCAGTCTTGACACCCTTGGTGATGTACTTTTGAATTCCAAAATGTTGTTTTTTACATCTTTATGGACCAGAAAGCCAACTCCACCTTCACTCCTTTCACATCCTTATCTCCTATAGATTGGAAATGTGCAAATCTCTCTCCCATTCACAAGGAGGGGAATCAAAGGGTGAAGTAACTACAGGCCTGTAAGCTTGACTTCTGTTCCAAGAAGAATAATGGGAGTCAGTGGTTAAAGAAGTACTGCACGATATGAAAATCACAGCATGGATTTGTTAAGGGGAGATCTTCGTTGATTACCTATTACTTACTATGACAAAGTAACAAAGGGACTGGATGCAAAAAATAATTCTGACATTACACTTAGATTTCAGTAGAGCTTTTGATGCTGTTCTGCATGGAACACTGCTGTACAAATTGGAAAGGTTACTGCTATGGATAAAAGGATGATTGAGTGGTAGAAAACAGAAGGTAGTTATAAATGTTCAATGCTCTTTTTGGATCAGTGTTATTGGTGGAGTCCCCCAGGGCTCAGTCCATTGTTGTTTTTAACATTTAATACTGATATAGATGAAGATCAAGCTTATTGTCTAAGTTTGTAGATGATACAAAGGCAGAGGGGTGGTTAATTACAGGACTCATGGCTACTACAACAAGACCTGGAAAAACTAGATATATGGCCTGAGAACTGGAAATCGAATTTAACACTGCAAGCTACTGCACATGAGAATTAAATGCAAGCTACTGCACATGAGAAGCAATAATCCCAGAATAATATATCAATTGGGTTGTACCATACCACACTCAAGGTAGTGGTGAATGAAAGAAACCTAGAGGTAATGACACTGTCAGTCATGAAGTTCTCTGAGAGATGCAGATGGGCTTGGTTTTGATATTGAACTGAATCACATATAATTCAGTAGGCAATTTTCAGAGTTTCGAAACTCTGAAAATTATCTGAAGAACTATAAGAAATTCAACTTGCCACATTCTGACAATTCATGCAAAACACTGGATCTTGTATGGATGGGAACTTGCTCTGATATAATATTCCACTAAATGTCCTGTTTGAAATGTTAAGTGTTGCACCTTATGTTTTCTAAAGATGTTTTCTCATATTAACTTGGTAACCCAAGTTAATATGAGATGAAGAGAAGAAGTAACTGCTTGTTTGAAACATAACAAAGCTTTTGTTAAGATTTTGTAATGGTATCGTAATTTGAAAATAATTTAACAGAAGAAATGCATGCCAACATTCTATTGTGCAGGACTAGTACGAAATGATTGGAGACAACTCCATTATCTGACACACTGGAGGATCTAGATTTTTTTTTTTTGTAGATAGGAGAAATGATACGATGATTATGATGACATATGTGATTAACAGTAACTGAAAATTATGCATGAATTTCTCTAATTTTTAAGAAGCCATTACACAGCAATAGTAGTAGTAGTAGTATGCAGACAGAATATGAATAGTTATCATACTATAATTTATATCACAAAACACAGTATTTGCTCCAATTTACTTGGGTTCTGGAGAGGGGAGGGAACTCCCTGAACACCCCCTCCCCCACTGGAACTGCCACAGATTTGACCTTCATGAATGACAATATTAGCATTAGTTGAGGCATATGATGCAAGAAAGCAAGCTTATATAGCATCACCCAAAAAAAAAAAAAAAAACCCCTTCCCATTTCACCCTTCTGCTCAGTGCAAATGTTTAACTAGTTCAGCTTTAAATTAATTTAAGATATCAACTTCCACAACAACAACAGATGGAAGTCTGTTTCAGCATTCAACTACCCGCTGGCTAAAGGCAAATTTCTGTACATCTATTCTACAACTGACTTTCCTCAATTTTAATCTATGCCCCTCAAGTTCTTAATCTGAGCAAGCGGAAGTATCCCATCAGCACTGAGCCTGCTCAAATGATTCAAGGCTTTACACCCCCCAATCAGATCACCTTGCAGGTGCCTAGTCTCCAGATGCTGCAACTTGCAGAACTTAAGCCTCTCTTAATAAGAGCACCCCTTTGTTCCTCTCACCAATCTTGCTGCCCTTCTCTGTACTCATTCTAGCAATTCTACATCCTTCCTAAAATGAGGCCTCCAGACCAGGACGCAGTACTCAAGGTGTGGTCTGACCATTGCCTTATACAAAGGGATAATTACCTCCTTGTCTCTACTAGCAAAATTCCTATATATCATTGACAAACCTCCATGACCTGCTCTGGCAGCCCGTCTGCACCACTCAGAGAACTTCATATCTGACTGCACAATTACTCCCAGGTCTTTTTCATTCCCCACCTCCCTGAGTGTAGTACCACACAATTGGTATATTTCTTTTGGGTTACTGTTACCCATATGCAGCACTTTGCATTTGTCAATGTTAAACTTCAGTTGCCACTTCTCAGCCCATCTGCCTAACTTATCTAGATCCTGCTGCAGTAGCATACTGTCTTTACTATCATTAACAACCTGCCACCCTTTGTTTTTTTTTTTTTTTTTTTGGTATTTGTTGGTGCATCAGCTTCTGTGGCCATAATGCACCTCCCAAAATTTTTGCATTTTACATTGATCCAAGCCCAAGGTGGGATTCGAACCCATGACCTTTGGGTTGCCAGGCAGGCAGCCAACATTTGTATCATCTGCAAACTTGGACATCAAGCCTAATATATCTTCATTGATATTAGCAGAGGCATATGATGCAATAAAGCAAGCTTATACAGCATCAATCGCCAAAAAAAAAAAAAAAAAAAAAAAAAAACTTCCCATTTCATCCCTATTTGGTCACTCCAAATGTTTGTCTGGTTCAGCCTAAAATTTAATTAAGCTATCAACTTCCACAACAACAGATGGAAGCCTATTCCAGCAATAAACTACCCGCTGACTAAAGGCAAACATCCACACATCTTTTCTACAACTGTCTTTCTTCAATTTGAATCTATGCCCCCTCAGGTTCTTAATCTGAGCAAGCAGAAGCATCCCATCAGCATTGGCCTGCTCAACCCATTCAGGGCCTTATACACCTCAATCAGATCACCTCGCTAAATACACAAAACAACAATGGGCCCAGCACTGAACCCTGGGGGACTCCACTAATAACATTAGTCCATGTAGAACAGTGCCCATTTATTACCACTCTCTGCCATCTCCCAATCAACCATCCCTTAATCCATTGCAACTTGCCCTTAATGCCATACTGCTCCAATCTGTACAGCAGTCTTCATGTGCAACAATATCAAAAGCTTTCCAGAAATCCAAGTATATGATATCAAAATAATTTTCTGCATCCAGTTCCTTTGTGACCACATCGTAATATCCAATCAAATTGGCAAGACAAGACTTTCCCCTTAACAAACCCGTGTTGTGTCTGAACTATTACTGCAGTCTTGTCTAGGTGATCCTGCATCACTTATTTAATCAGTGACTCCATTATTTTCCCTGGAAGAGAAGTTAAACTAACAGGTCTATAATTATTTGTGTCATCCTTTGAACCCCCTTCGTGAATTGGGGATACATTTGCACATCACCAGTCCATGGGGACCTCCCCAGAATGTAAGAATGCTCTCATAATTATGGCCAAGGGTTTGCTAACTTCCATAGCTGCCTCCTTCGATTTAATTTCTATCTGGGGCAGATATATTCCATCTGCTCCAGGTGCCTTTTTTATGTTTATCTTCAACAATTTCTCCTCCCCTTTGCTCTCCATTATTACAAAATCATTTAGCTCCTTGTTAGAGTTTGATAAACTTCTGGCATTCCCCTCCTTGAACAACTCCTCATGTGTGAATATAGATGCCAAAATACTCATTCAGTTTATCAGCTACTTGAGCAGAATCATCAATAGTTATACCATCTATGTTAAGTGGACCAATCTGAATCATCCCCTTCCTTTTAGAGTTTACATAAGTAAAGAACTCTTTACTGTTTTTCTTTGCATCCTTTGCTAAAGATTTCTCATAATCTGCCTTCACCTGCCTAACCTCCTTTGTGACTTGATTACAGACTAGCTTATATCTGCTATAGGATTCTCTGTCACTTGATAATTTATATGCATCTCACACATTTTTCTTTTCTGCCACGAGCCTCATTAGGTCATGTGATATCCATTTAAGTCAAAATCTTGAACAGTATTTCTTATTTGGTATGAAAAGCCTAGTATCTTCCAAGATTAATTCATTGAAGGCTTCCCATTTAGATTTCACTCTTTATAATATCATCAGTTGATCCCACTGTACAGAATTTAAAAACTGTCTGAGACCACTGTGGTCACCTTTACGAAAGCAAAAACTCCCTTTACCCTTGATCATCTTTAAGTAAATCCCACATCAGTACACTGTGATCACTGTCACCTAGTTGTTCCTTTATCTGCAAATTCTTAATTCAAGAATAATCACTGCTGATAATGAGATCAAGAGTATTACTCCCTCTGGCTGCCCCTCGAACACATTGCTGTAGAAAACAAGCCTCCAATAAATCCACAAAAGTCTTGCTAGCGTGTGAGTGACCAATCCGCAAGTTCCAGTCAATATCTGGAAAGTTAAAATCCCCATTACAAGACATTCTGATTTACTGGCCTGCTCTATTTCTCTGCACAATTGTTCATTGTACTCATCAGAGGCATTAGTTCCTAGAACACACTCCTACTCTCAATTTTCCTCTCAGTGCTTATGTCACACCAAACTGACTCAACATTGCACTGTCCAACCATGTAAACTGAATGCACTTCCTTAGATTTTATGTGTTTCTTAACTAACAGCATAACCCCTCTTTCCTTCCTACCTTGTTTATCCTTTATGTACACATTGTGTTCCCCAAATTCCAATTCTGCACTGCTTATATTTTTATGACACCATGTCTCTGATTTCCCAATAATATCTGCCTTTGACATCTTGATCAGCACTTCAAGTACATCAGATTTATTTACTATGCTTCTAGCATGAGTGTATACAGTCAGTCCTCGTATAGCATGATAGTTGTGTTCCTAGAAACTCTCGTGCAATGCAAAATCGTGCAATATAAACAACAGGGCCTATGGGAAAATTGGGTTAGGTGCCGGCCACCCAAGATTTAACACACATTTGTAACCAAAACATTACCAAACACAATAAATAATTGTAATAAAATACTTACCATACGTATTTTATTACGACTATTATGTAATAAAATATTGCTAATGCTTTTGCTTCTATCGTAAGCAAACTTGTGTTTTGTTTGATTTTCTATCCAAACAGATGACAGCCATTCCATCTCTTCCAGTTCTTTGTGTCTTAATCTAATGGATTTTAATTACACTTTGAGTTGTTCCTACTATGAAAGTTGTTTTTATTTTCTCTGCATTCTTTGTAATTCTCGGCCTTCCCTCATTTAGGTCTGTAGCACGTGCAATACCACATGGTCTTTCATTTCGCTCAAAGCATTTCATAATTTCAAAAATTTGTCTCTATCGACAGAGGCGGACTGGCCATAAGCCTTACCGGGGAAACCTCGGTGGGCCAGAGGCCGGTGTGATTTTGGCCATAAACCATAGTATGAGGCCACTATAAATTTTCCCGGGTAAGAATTTTTGACCCAGTCCGCCTCTGTTTATCGATATCGCTTTTCATTTTCTCTCTGAATCTGCAGTATCTTCACCAAGACGCTTCCTATTCACACCTTTTAAGTATTTTACTCATTTTTAGGGAATAAAGCACAATTACAAAACAAGGAGGTACGCTTGATACATATAAACAAAGCTGCGTGTGTGTAGCAACTGAATAAACAACACCATAAAGGAAGAGATACACTATTAACACCTCACATTTTACTAAAGCACATTTCTAGGGGTTACTACCATAAAACAATAAAAACAATTTCCAGTCGCGTTTCTGCTAGTGGAATCTGTTATAAAGTCGATCTAATTGCATTTGCGATTATACCAATAGCTGGAATTGTGTTGGTTTTTACGTTATTATGGTGAAATGTGTTTCCCCTTCACTGATATAAAAAACATAAATACATTTTCAGAATCTTCTCTTCATTCCTATCGTGTTGCGTTCAGTTGGGGTGATTCTGGTCTGACTGCCATTTCTTTTAAACACAAAGGCGAATCGTGCATAAGCGAATTCATGTAGTGTAAACACGTGTTATACGAGGACTGACTGTACATGCAAGTATACATGCACTTGTTTGTTTGTTTGTTATTTGGTTTTTTAGGAGCATTAGCAACTAAGGCCATATTGCTTCGGGATATGCGGTGATCATTCTCTGACCTTTCCGCATCCCGGGGTTCAAGACGGGCTTGAACCCCGGTCTAATCAAGAAGCGTGTGCTACGCACTGCTGCTCCTTCCCACCTGGCTATGGAGGTGCCCTACATGCACTTGTTTTTACTCTTAGTTACCCTAACACAGCCCATGTATTTACTGGTTCCATGATGACTCCCAGCAGCTCTTGAAGTCCCCAGCAACTTGCTCTCTAGGCTGCTACTCATTACAACAGAAGCAGTGCAAGAATCAGTTTCATCTGTGCCTGCGGCTACAGTTCATCTTTTAGTCAGTGAATTCTCCCCAAGCTAGCAGTTTTCCAACCCACCTAACACTGCCTCGATAGCATCAGCAAATATTTTTGCACTCTTTCTATTTAAGTGTATCCCATCCCTGTAAAACCAATCTCTCCTGTTAGCAAGCACAGACCATGCAGAAAAAAATTCTTCCCCATGAGCCTTGCACAATCTCTCCAGGGCCGAATTGATCAACAAAGCTCTCATCATATACTCTCTCCTATCGTGTCTGGGAAGAATTGCGACATTTTCCAATTTAACCCTAACTTGTGACTTTTTTTTCAACATTGACCTGTACTAGTTACATTAGACCGAGCATATGCAATTTAAAGACTAAATGTGCCATACTAAAATCCAAAATGCAGTGTAGTGCTTTCAGCACTCATACATATTCAACCAATTATCTTATCCTTCTTGGTGATTCCCTTCTACTTCTCTCTTTCTCTCTCTCTGGGTAAATTCAGAAATTTTTTTTTTGCCTTGTGCAGCATAAGCCTCAGGCTTCCTTGTACCATATGGCTAATAATAATAATTATACAAGAGCACAAATGAATCACAAAAAAAAAAAGTTAGTAGTGGAGATGCCACTACTGACTAATAGCAAAATAAAACCACAATATATACACCACCGAGGACATGATCTTAACATGATAAAGCATGCTATTCTCTACCCTAAATATGAGCAGTAATTGCATTTGAACAGCAGAAATCTGTATTTGAAAATAATATATAAAGGTGTTCCAAATGTTGCTTCCATAGGGAAAGTCAGTTATTTGACAAAATAAATACTGAAAACTGAAAGAGTAAAAAGCAATTGCAAATCATAGGTTTCCAACCTGATGTGGAATTTTTTTTTTATGAAAATCCCAAACATGAGAGGTATTAGAACCTATAGTACTTAGTACCGTGCTTGGCTTGGAGGTTGAGAAGACGAAAGAAGATATTTGTTGACACTGGACTTGAACTTCTGTAGACTGTAATTTTCAAAAAATACTTATGAAGGAAGGTTGTTCCAGAAAACAGAAGTTGATGAATAAACAAGGAAAAAGAAAAGTTGGTTCTGTGAGTTTGAAGTTGGAAAGCAAATGGATGTTGGCTGGTGGGAGCACATGTTCGGACTGTTTTGAGAGAGAGAGCTAGCGGGAATTATAGAAGTCAATTCAGAAGAACAGTGCCCGTAGAAGTAACTGCAGAAAAGGCATGTAGCAGAAACAGTACATCTTTGAGACGAGTGAAGAGAACCTGTTAGAGATGAGTCATTAAACCTAAGTGCCCTCTTCTGAATGGAATCTAGAAGCCTCAGAGAGGTTTTGGGGGAACTGCCCCAGATGTGGGAACAATATTCCATGGTAGGGCAGATTTGCAATTTGTACAAAGTGAACAGCTTTTTGGAGGAAAAGAGAAAACCAAGTTTTTAAGATGCAGAGGAAGCAATATTTGTAATGTGCTTGTGCCAAGAGAGGTTAGAAGTCAGAATAATCCCAAAAGAGATATATCATCTTGCTAGAAATCAGAGCGTCACCAAAGATAAGCATAGGAGTTGAAGAATCCTTTTTGCGAGATATACAAAAAAACTGAATTTTAGAAGGATTGAAATCAACTAAGTTGTCTTTTCCCCACTGGAGAATTACCTGAAGATCAGCATTTAAGGAAATGGTAGCGGATATTCAAGAAGTTGAAGCTGATTGAGCAGAAAAAGGTTTCTCAAACTGGAAAATGGAATGCAATTTGCTATAATCAGCAAAATGGATTGGATTTCCAGTCAAAGTTAGAAGGTCATTAATATAGAAGAAGAAAAGAGTGAGGGAAAGAATGTCTTAGGGGACACCGGCATTAGTGTAGAAGGTAGAAGATAGAGAGCCATCTACCATCACCGTCAGTGAGCAATCAGAGAGGGTGATGGTAGATGGCTCTCTACCATCACCCTCAGTGAGCAATCAGAGAAAATTGGATAACCAATTACAAAAAACATTTGGCAAATCATAAGATGGAAACTTGTTTAGAAGACCTTTATGCCAAACACGATCGAAAGCCTTTGAGATGTCAAGGGTAATTGCTTGTGTTACACAGAACTTTTCCATTGAATTTGTCCATAAATGGGTAACACAAGCCAGAATAGAACATGCACTGAAGAAAATGAAGAATCGGAAAGCCCCGGGGGAAGATGAAGTTACTGTAGAGTTGTTAAAATTGGGAGGAAGAGACATAACACAAAAACTGGCAAGGCTCTTCACAAAGTGCATTAGAAAAGTTGCGATGCCTAAGCAGTGGAATAATGCAATCATAGTTTTGCTGCATAAGAAAGGAGATAAATCAGAAACTGGAAATTATAGACCAATTAGCTTGTTATCCCATATCTACAAGTTGTTCACAAGGGTCATTACTAACAGATTAGAAAGAATACTTGATGAGAATCAACCGAAAGAGCAAGCTGGCTTTAGGACAGGATTCTCAACTATGGATCACCTTCACGTAATATCACAGCTAATGGAGAAAGCAAATGAATATAAAACACCATTATGCCTGGCATTTGTGGATTATGAAAAGGCATTCGACTCCATACAGCATAAGGCAATGTTTCGGGCACTGGAAAGACAAGTCATAGATACTCCATATATTATGATTTTGAAGAAAATATATGAGAGTGCTACATCCTTTATTAGACTAGACAAAGACAGTAGCAAATTTAAAATCGAGAAAGGAGTTCGACAAGGAGACACAATATCTCCGAAGCTGTTTACTGCTGCCCTTGAGGAAGCTTTCAGAAGATTAGACTGGTCGCAGAAAGGAGTCAATGTGAACGGAGAGTACCTAAACCATTTACGATTTACAGATGACATTGTGGTCATAAGCCACGATCCCAAAGAATTAGAGGAAAATCTTAATCAGTTATGCACAGTTAGTAAGGATTTTGGATTAAAGATGAATATGGCTAAAACAAAAGTAATGATAAACAAGTATGCCACGGAAAGGGAAATAATGATTGAAGGAGCAGTAATTGAAAAGGTGGAGTCATATACTTATCTGGGACAAGTTATTAGCTGTAATAATGATAAATGGTGGAAGTCAAGAGAAGAATAAATTTTGGATGGATAGCATTCAGGAAATATAGTCACATACTGAAGAGCAATATCCCAGTTTGTCTGAAACGTAAAATAATGAATCAATGTATACTCCCCACCATGACTTATGGAAGTGAAACTTGGGCACTCACCAAAAGAATGGAAGAGAAGCTAAGAACTACACAGCGAAGAATGGAACGAATTATATTGGGAATCAGACTGTTAGATAAGAAGAGAAACACATGGATTAGGCAGCAAACTCAAGTAAAGGACATTCTTATCAAAACTAAAGAACTAAAATGGTCTTGGGCAGGACACATAGCTCGAAGACATGATGACAGATGGACTAAGAAAATAACAGAATGGTACCCAAGAGGAGCTAGAAGTAAACCTGGAAGACAAAGGCGGAGATGGATAGATGAAATTCATGAGTTTTTGAGTAGTAAATGGATGGCCAGTGCTCAAAACAGAAGGAACTGGAAAGTTGCTGGAGAGGCCTTCATCCTGCAGTAGATTGAAAATGGCTGATGATGATGATGATGCAGCCAGAATATCACCAGTGGATCGACACTGACGGAATCCATACTACGATCGTTGATCAGATGGAAGGTTTCTAGATAGTTTAAGATTTGGCCGTTAATTAATTTCTCCATTATTTTAGAAAGAGTGGATGTAATTGCAATGGGACAATAATTCGATGGGAGAAATTTGTCACCCTTTTAGGAACTGGCTGGATATGAGCAAATTTCCAAGCAGAAGGAAAAACACCTTTGGAATAAGAAAGTGAAAAAGGCGGCAAACAATAAGAGTAAGTTCAAGAACACACGTTTTGAGAACAAGTGGAGAAATACCTTCATGACCTGGAGCTTTCTGAGCATCAAGTTTCGTCAAATTCCTTCTGCTATCCTTTTGATTGAAAACCACAGGAGGCATTGAATGGAGCGTGTTGGGAATGCTGGGAGGTGTTTTACCAATATCATTAATACATAAGTTGGAAGAAAAATGGGATGCCAGCAAGTCAGCTTTATCCTTGGTTGAAGTGATAACAGAACCATCTGGTTTTGACAGAGGTGGGAGCAGAGATGGGCAAAAGTTGCGGCCAATAGCTTTGGTAAGAGACCAGAATGCACAGCTACCATTAGGGCAAGAAGCAAGTTTTCTACTCTTAGCCTGTTCAAAATCTAGTTTGGAATGATTAATAACTGCTTTACAATTGTTGCGAGCTTTGGTGTAGGCAGAAAATGAAACCTAAGAATTGGAAACAAGCCAATTACAATATGCAATGTTCTTCTCTTGAACAGCCTTAGCACATTTATTGAAAAACCAAGGTTTAGATAAAGGACGAGATTTTAAAGTGGAGTGTGGAATAAAGGATTCCATTCCTACAAGAATAATTTCACTGACATGATCTGAGCAAATGTTCACATCAGAAGTTTTGAAACAGTAATCCGACCAAGGAAAAGAAATCTCGCAGGTCATCCCATTTTGCATTCTTGTAATGCCAAACAATACGAGGTTGGGAATAGCCATGAGATAAAGGCTCCATTGGAGAAGAGACAATCACCAAGTTGTGATCTAAGGTGTCTCAAGGTCCACTCTTCGACTGTGTACTGAGAAGGGTTGTTTGTGAGAAAAAGATCAAGAGTGTTGGCTGTATGGTTAGGATTGTCCAGTATTCTGGTAGGTAAATGAATAATCTGTGCGAGGTCATTAGTAATTGCAAAAGCCTCAGCATCTCGACCAGCTGGGTCGGTGTGGCTAGAAAATGGAAGCCAGCTGGAGTTGTGAACATTAAAATCACCAAGGAAAATTACCTCGCTGTTGGACTGGAGAAAGTCAAGTTGCAAAGAGAGGAAGTCAAAGAGCTCCAAGTGATTTAGTGGAGTTGGGAGAACAGTAGAGACAACAGATGAATTTAATAGAAGGAAGTAGAGAGATTTTAAGCCAGAGAAGATTGAAAAGAGGAGATTCCAAATTACCAAGTCTCTGACAGGGAATATCAGAACGGACATATCCACAAGTACCATCTTTGAGGTGAAAAGAATCATACAGTGTATAATTTGGGCAACTGAGATGAGCAGTAGTTGATTCAACTGATACGGCAGACTGCAAGTCAAAATGGATTAGAACTGAGACCATGTATATTTGTGAAATGAACTAGGAAGTGTTTGGGAGGTTTAGACCTTTTCGCAGATAAGTTTACTCTATTAGTTTGACAATTCATGGTGGGAGGGGACATGCTGTATGAAGTAATGAAATTTTTGGATATGCCGTACTCGTGGTAAGAATATACCCATATCCTTGACATAGCGTGGCCTCGACAATGCCTCCTGCATACACAATACTAGGACTCCCTGCAGTCACTATCTGGCAGAGTAGAGGTAGCAAGATTATATACTAGCTGATCCACAAGCCTCCTAGAGATTTACCAATAGGTTCGGTCCGGTGTACTTACTAGCAGCCGGCCTGCGAATGCCATTTTAGAGCTGTACCCTGGAAATGTAAAGAAGATTGGATCTCGCCATGAAGCCCATCATAACTTCAAAAGTCATCAGTCATACTGCATGATGGAAGAGATGGGAAGGGTTAAACGGAACTTAACTCTGGAGACTAAACATGGGTTCCACCACTTCAAGCCTCCAATAAGCAAAGTGGTGGTATTGCACCAATTGATGAAAGTCATCTACCACCTAGTATTGCCTAGTAACGCAGAGGGGCGGCAATCCTCCGTGTCGTGTGAGTGCCACACCTCGACCCCTGCTTACTTTGGTTCACATCTGGGTGATCACCCACAGTGCGCTTGCACATGGGGGTTATACCCAGTATTACTAACAGTCCCACCATTGGAAGGTGCAAGCAGAGGATTTGGCTGTTGTTTTTGTATAGCCACTGGTGTGGCTTGTTACTTGTCCAAATTGAGGAAGATAAGTGGAAGTAAGTCTTCCACTTATCTTCCAAAACTATGGATAGGAAATATGGGATACAACATTGCAGAATTTCAGAATAACAGGAACAAGCCACTTCTCTGCAATGAGCAAATGAAAGTGCATAGTGACGACAGCAATGATTTTGACAATTTCTGTAAACAATTTTCATACCACAGTCAAAAATGTTAACAAAATATCAGAATTAAACTTGTGATATGCTTTCTGTATTTCAATGCATGCATACAAACTTTATAGACTATACACTGTATCATCTCTGATTGAGGTGCAAAAAGGCCTTGAATGGATTCAGCAGGCTCAATTGGGATTCTTCCTCTTGCTCAGATTACAAACCTGAGGCAGCATAAATTCAAAATTGAGGAAAGACAATTGTGGAATAGTTGTGAGGAAATTTGCCTTTAGCCAGTGGGTAGTTGACTGCTGGAACAAACTTCCATCTGTCATTGTGGAAGTTGATAGCTTAAATAAATTCAAGGAAGAGCCGGACAAACTTTTAGAATAAATGGATGTGTGAAATGGAATTATTTTTTTTTGGCTGATGCTGTATAGGCTTGCTTTCTTGCATCATATGCCTTTGCTAATGCTAAGCCACCATAATAAAAACACCGGCGAAGGTAAAGAAAGCCTGCACGAGAACGACGAGAAACGTCGGATAACTTACGCGGAAAATTAGTTTGCCGATACGGCACTCTAGCGCTGCTCACTCGGTAAACAGACGGTAGGTGTTAACGGTCTGGAGCAAAGTCGAGAACGATATACTGATTGACAGGTAGGCGTGGCAAACGACGTGCTGATTGGTGCACGAACACAACACACGATAACATCGGTTTAGTATCACTGTAGCAGCACTAATGGTAACTTGTCCTAATCGTACATGCCCTAACATTTACTGTAACGGTGAAAAAAAGATCAGGTTACCTCGACTTGAATCCCATGGGAGCTTGAACCCCTCCCGAAGTGGAAGGGGTAACCTAACCTTTTTTCTTTAGAATCAGTCATATTTAGAAATACATTCATAAAAAAATAAATTTTTTTATGACCGTATTTTTATTTTCTTGTTCAATAATATGCCCTAATGGTGAAAATAGGTCAGGTTACCTCCACTTGAATCCCATGGGAGCTTGAACCTCTCCCGAAATGGAGGGGGTAACCTAACCTTTTTTCTTTAGAATCATGAGTGGACTAGCACATAAATTGTTTATTAATAAAATATTAATTTTTTTATTAATGTACTTTTATTTTTAAAGACACTCATGCGGATACACACGTATCATAACGTCAATCAGCACCTTAATAGCTATTCAGTATACTGTATATATAAAGAATCTTTCTTTCTTTTTCTATTATTTCCCAACCTAACGTTTAAGTTTAGGTCGCGAAATACAAGGAAACCTTCTCTTTTATTTCCTAACCTACCATTTAAGCTCAGGTTATGAAATACAACGAAAAACAAAGAAACCTTTTCCTTTTTTCGTAACCAAACCTAAATCAATAATACAGTAAAAGCACTCATCAACTCCAAAAATCTGCTTTTAATATGAGAAAAAAAAAAAAAAAAAACACAATGAAGAACATAAAATGAACGGAACGAAACTTTCTCAGAAAAAAAATTCATGAGTACAAATCATACAGTTGGACCTGAATAGCTATTCGCAATTTGAGTAACAATATTGTGAAAAGTATCTTCATGATTTTTCCCATAAATTTGACGCCACATATATTCATTAATGTGACCCATCAACATATGTTTACAGCTGCCATTTACTCCTTTAGTTACACTTTTTAGTTTCTTCCACTGGGCTTCGATATTATTCGTATGTGCTCCTGTATGTGGATCTACAAAATGTTCCTTGTGTTTCACCGTTAAATGTTTGTACTTCTTTTTTTCTAAGGCCATAATACGGCTATATGCACGCCATTCATCTGTTATGATGGTAGTATTTTTCTTCACTACTTTTCTAATAATGCGCAAAAGAGTTTTTGCTTTCCGATTTTTTATCAATTTCATGAAGACGAATTTAGATTCTCTTTCGAACACACCAAACACCCATTTCTTCTTAGCAGTTAAATTTCGTCCTCTGTGATGTTTTGGTTTTACCAGTACAGTTTCGTCTGCTTCTACAATTTTCCCCGATCCACCCAACTTAATGGTTTTTTTTATTAACTGCAATCCGCAAATATCTCTTAGTTTCTTATAAAACTTAATTGCTGTCACTTTCGAAATTTCCAGATGGAATGCTGTCTTAGTTACTGGCGTGCACGTTGACCAAAAGTATATAATGTACATTATCTTTTTCAATGAAACTTTTGTATTTTCCATAAAACTATGTTTCAATAAAGAAACTCGTGAAGAACATTTTTTGCAAAACCACAACTTTCCACATGACTCTGTTCGTGATTCAATTAGTTTAAAATAATCATTGCACTTAAAACAGTACAATTTCGGTCTTATCAATTTAGTTTTCATCAAAAAATCAAGCAACGTTTCATTTTCCTTACAAATTTCTTCCATCTTTAAAAGATTCATCGCTACTATTACCTGTTCACCGTTTATTACAAAACTATTATGCACCGTTCTTTACTGGTAAATACACATCATAATGCCAACCAATGACTACACAGTAGCTTGTCGTCTGTCGCGCCCACCACCAATCATTTCATTGTTTGCCACGCCTACCTGTCAATCAGTATATCGTTCTCGACTTTGCTCCAGTCTGATAACACCTACCGTCTGTTTACCGAGTGAGCAGCGCTAGAGTGCCGTATCGGCAAACTAATTTACCGCGTAAGTTATCCGACGTTTGTCGTCGTTCTCGTGCAGGCTTTCTTTACCCAAGCCAAAACACCAAGTATTTATTGAATCAATGGAATTTAATTGGTCCAAAGCAATAAATTCAATTATGAAATGTTCTGTAATAATGAGTATGATATATTAATTATAACTCAATAATAAGCATTACTCACCCTTTGTCTGGCATCCTTTTCAAGATGATAATTTTCTTGTAGCTCATTTACTCTTTGTTCTAATAATGTACACTGTTTTTCCATTTCTGATAAATGTGTAAATTTGGTTTCGAGTTCTTCTTCAAGGGAGGCCTGAAACAGCAAAGTGAATTTAAATTACATCATGAAAGTTTATTGCAGAAATTAAGGCTTAAATTTTAAGTGTCAGTTAAGGTATCTGTCAAGGTTATTGCTGCATTTGGGAAGCAATAACCAAAAGTGTTGCCCAGAATAATATATCAATTAGTTGATACCATTCAAGATAGTGGATAATGAAAAAGACCTAGAGGTAATTGTGCATTCCAACATGAAATTCTCTGAGCAGTGAAGAATCCCTATCATTGATAGAAACTGATGGGATAGGACAGCGCACAGGGTTTCGTCAATGATACACATGAACTTTGCCAGGAGGGAAAAGGTGTTGGTTATCTGGATGTATAAGGCAATGGTTAATCTTGAAATACAGGTCTGGAGACCTCATTTTAGGAAGAATGTGGATTGGCTGGAATGGGTGTGGAGAAGAGCAACAAGATTAGTCAGGCACACAAAAGGATACTCTTAGTATAAAAGACATTGGTTCTGTAAATTGCATCAGTTCTGTAACAGGCACCTGAAAGTAAAAATTACTTAAGTGTTTGAAGCTTTAAATGGATAAATGAAATGCTGATGGTATCTTTACTCTTTCTTGGATGATACATAAGGGAACATAAATCCAGAATAAAAATAATGGTTGCATGATATATATTAAAATTTGTTTTCAGCCAGAGAGTAATTGTTGAAGCAAGCTTTCATATGATGTTGTGAATGTGAGTAGTTTGAATAAATTTAAGGATGGATTAGACAAATTGTTAGAGGATGGTATCAGTATATCTGACCCTGATGTTAAAATTATATATTTATGACGCAAAGTCCATGGCTACAATTTGGACATTAAGTAAGTCTAAATAGGCAATGGACTTGGTGTTTTTTCGTTGATGGGATGGTTTTTCCCTCAGGCTGTGAGAGCTTGGCCTGTCTCTTAATGGCCTATAAACCCTTGTGAAGAGCCTGAGTCATCTCTCCATATCATACTATGCTGCATAAATTATTTTCATTTATAGGCAGATTTGGCAAGGGGGACATGCTCTGTAAATGAATGAGCATAACTTGTCTACGTTTTTCATTGACAGGACCTGTTGTGACTATTTTAAGTTTTGTTGCCAAGGTACAAGAGGCAAGGATAAGAAAAATAGCCACATTTTTCTTATTTTTGTAGAAACCTGCCTCCCAAATGCAGGAAGAGTAACCCAGTTCACTGGGATGGATGGAGTTTTTTTTTTTTGTCACTTAAATCTATCTCATTTAATAGAAGGTAACTGGTTCATGCCCTTCTGTTTAACAAAGTTTTGTTTGATTGTTTGTTGTTTAATTGAACAAAAATTTTGAACAATTTGTGTATATGAAGTTAAGAAATAATTGTAAGCGTATACTAACTAGGCTTTGGCCTAGTTAGCAAACTGTTCACTGGATCTCTCAAATATGCAGATGTACAGTCATAGGCTGAAAAACCCCAAATAACCCAAGGGGAAAAAAAAAAGAGAGCATTCAGGTGACATGGCCTCATGATGCCTTCTCCAAATGTGGATACACCCATCTGTATGATTGAATTGGAAATGAGATCTATCAGACCTGGTTACAGATTTACAAATGTTAGTGGTTCAGTGTTGGTACTTATGTACCCATGTAAGAGTTTCTTATGTCTAATGAGCATGTGGACCAGTGAAGACCATCAACTGTCATAGCCTATATGAGCTAATGACTGGCATATAGTACGTGCATTTTGGTTGTCTTGCTATTCCTGGGTGGTTTGTTGGGCCACTATGCTGTGTTGTGAGAAGAGACACAATTAGCACCACAGGCATCAGACACATGTGGCTGCCCCATATGTAACCTTTGGTTGGTTGTTTGACTGCTTTTGAGCCAATCATAGTAGACTCTTGTCACCACAGAACACAAGCACTCAACCATGTTGGCTACTGTCGCAATACTGACACTTGCACATCTTGCCCCAGAATCAATCCACATTCAAAGTCAGAAAGATAGTTTGACGGTGACCCAGTTTTCCTGGCAGACACTCAGAAACTGATTGTCATGTGTGCGAACTAAAATCTTATATCAGCTGGTTCTGACTTTGAGCCTTCACTAGTGTAACAAACAAGTCCATTCCTACATAAGGGTTCTAATGCAAATCCAACTCACACACACACACACACACACACACACACACACACACACACACACACACACACACACACACACACACACACACACACACACACACACACACACACCTCATATGATCTATTTTAAGAAAATGTCAGGAGCTGGGACATAGGTAGAAAGTAACATACATTTTGTTCAGGATTTCGTCTAGATATGACAAGAAGAAATAGTATATAATGCATTCTTTTGTTGATTAATCTTTGACCAGAAAAGCTATGTAAGAATAGAGAAGTGGAATATTTCACTACACTGTCCAGGCTAATTGGAAGACATGATTTTGAGCACTCAATCATGTCAAATTCATGTTTTGAATACTTTAAACTTTCAAAAAAATTTAACAGTTAAAATGGTTACTGATATTACAAACTTGCAGTAGCATCCATTCTTTATACGAGGAATGAAAGATACTGGAAATTTGTAATATCAGTAATATTTTTTAAATGTTAAATTTTCTTTAGCACAGAGCAAGAGAGTGTATTGACCCTATTATTTTATATAAATAATGACCTTCAAATCTTAACATTGCCAAATAGAGGTGTAATTAAGTTTGTGGGTAAAAACTGTAAATTAACTGTGTGTTCTGTAGAATCATATAGGTTTTTCTGCAGACCGAATGAATAAATGAACATGTATTGAAAAGCTTTACTGCTGAATGAATGAGCCGGAATGTCATTTTTAGATTTCAGCAGCACACTAAAAGTCCAAGTTTTTGTCTTATGTTAGCACCAATGTTGCAGTTATAAAAACATTTACTACTGGCAGTTTACATAGTAGCAATTTAAAATAATCTTTTTTTTTTTGTTACTTTTCATAAATTGTTCATTGTATCACTACAGCTAATTACGATTAGTGATAAATAGTAAGAGTTCGTCAGTTTTTTTTATTTATTTTTTATGTAAACCCCAAACACGAGAGATATTAGAACCTATAGTACTTAGCACCATGCTTGGGTTGGAGGTTGAGAAGACGAAAGAAGATATCTGTTGACATTGGACTTGAACTTCTGTAGATTATAATTTTCAGGAAATACGTATGAAGGAAGGTTGTTCCAGAACACGGCAGTTGAATGAATAAACGAGGAAGATGAAAAGTTCGTTCTGTGAGTTTGAAGTTGGACAGTAAATGGATGTTGGGTGGTGGCGGCACATGTTTGAACTATTTTGAAAGAGAGAGCGGGAATTATAAAAGCCAATTCAGAAGAACAGTGCCCATGGAAGTATCTGAGAAGAGGCATGCAGCAGAAACAGTACATCTATGAGACAGCGAGTGGAGAGACTCTGTTAGAGATGAATCATTAATTAACCTAACTGCCCTCTTCTGAATGGAATCAAGAAGCCTGAGAGAGGTTTTGGAGGCACCACCCCAGATGTCGGAACAATATTCCATGGCAGGACGGATTTGCGATTTGTACAGAGTGAACAACTGTTTGGAAGAAAAGTAACGCCGAGAGCGAAAGAGAAAACCAAGTTTTTTAGATGCAGAGGAATCAATATTTGTAATGTGCTTGTGCCAAGAGAGATTAAAAGTCAGGGTAATCCCCAAAAGACATATATCATTTTGCCTCGAAATTGGAGTGTCACCAAAGATAAGCATAGGAGCAGAAGAATCCTTTTTGCGAGATATAAGACAAGATTGAGTTTTAGAAGGGTTAAAATCAACTAAGTTGTCTTTGCCCCAATAGAGAATTACCCGAAGATCGGCATTTAAGGAATTGGTAGCAGATATTTGAGAAGTTGAAGCTGATTGAACAGGGCAAGATTTCTCAAAATGGAAAGTGGAAAGCAATGTGTTATCATCGGCAAAACTATGGATAGGATTTCCAGTCAATGGAAGAAGGTCACTGATATATAAGAGGAAAAGAATGGGGGAAAGAACTGAACCTTGGGGGACACCGGCATTAGTGGAGAAGTTAGAAAACAGAGAGCCATCTACCATCACCCTCAGTGAGCGATCAGAGAGAAAACTGGATAACCAATTACTAAAAACAGTTGGCAAACCATAAGATGGAAGCTTGTTTAGAAGACCTTTATGCCAAACACGATCAAAAGCCTTTGAGATGTCAAGAGCAACTACTTGTGTTTCACCGAACCTTTCCATTGAATTAGTCCATAAATGGGTAACATAAGCCAGAATATCACCAGTGGATCGACACTGATGGAATCCTTACTGGCGATCGTTGATCAGACGGAACGTTTCTAGGTAGTTGAAGAGTTGGTGGTTAATTGATTTCTCCATTACTTTAGAAAGAGTAGAAGTAATTGCAATGGGACGATAATTGGATGGGAGGGATTTGTCACCCTTTTTAGGAACTGGCTGGATATGAGCAAATTTCCAAGCAGAAGGAAAAACACCTTTGGAATAAGAAAGTGAAAAAAGGCGGCAAAGAATAGGAGTAAGTTCAGGAACACAGATTTTGAGAACAAGTGGAGAAATACCATCGGGACCTGGAGCTTTCTTAGCATCAAGATTCTTCAAAATCCATCTGACATCCTTTTGACGGAAGACCACAGGAGCCATTGAATGGAGCGGTTGGGAATGGTGGAAGGTGTTTTACCAAGATCATTAATATATGAGTTGGAAGAAAAATGGGATGCTAGCAGGTCAGCTTTATCCTTGGCTGAAGTGACAACAGAACCATCTGGTTTGGACAGAGATGGACAAAAGTTGCGGCCAATAGCTTTAGCAAGGGACCAGAATGCTCGGCTACCATTAGGGCAAGAAGCAAGTTTTCTACTCTAAGCCTGTTCAAACTCTAGTTTGAACTGATTAACAACTGCTTTACAATTGTTGCGAGCTTTGGTGTAGGCAGAAAATGAAAGTGAAGAATTAGAAACAAGCCAATTACGATATGCAACAGCCTTAGCACATTTATTGGAAAACCAAGGTTTAGATAAAGGACGAGATTTTAAAGGGGAGTGTGGGAAAAAGGATTCCATTCCTGCAAGAATAATTTCACTGACACGATCTGAGCAAACGTTGACATCAGAAGTTTTGAAACAGTAATCCGACCAAGGAAAAGAAATCTCACAGGTCATCCCATTTTGCATTCTTCTAATGCCAAACAACACGAGGTTGGGAATAGCCATGAGATAAAGGTTCCATTGGAGAAGAGACAATCACCAAGTTGTGATCTGAAGTGCCTAGAGGACCTCTCACTTCGACCGTGTACTTAGAAGGGTTGTTTGTGAGAAAAAAAAAACATCAAGCATATTGGCTGTATGATTAGGATGGTCTGGTATTCTTGTAGGTAAATGAACAATCTGCACTAGGTCATTGGTAATTGCAAAAGCCTCAGCATCTCGACCAGCTGGGTCGATGTGACTAGAAAACAGAAGCCAGCTGGAGTTGTGAACATTAAAATCACCAAGGAAAATTACCTCACTGTTAGGAAAGTTGGACTGGAGAAAGTCAAGTTGCAAAGAGAGGAAGTCAAAGAGCTCGAAGTGATTAGTGGAGTTGGGAGAATAGTAGAGACAACAGATGAATTTTACACAATAAGGGAGAGAGATTTTAAGCCACAGAAGATCAAAGAGAGTAGATTCCAAATTTTAACAAATCTCTGACAGGGAATGTCAGAACGGACATATGCACAAGTACCACATTTAAGGCAAAAGGAATCATATAGCGAATAATTTGGGAATCTGAGATGAGCAGTAGTTGAATCAACCGATAACTGAGATTCTGTCAGAAAAAGTACATGGGGTTTGGCAGACTGCAAGCGGAAATGGACATCATTGAGATTAGAATTGAGACCACGTATATTTTTGAAATGAATTAGGAAGTGCTTGGGAGGTTTAGATCTTTTCGCAGATAAGCTTGTTCTATTAGTTTGACAATTCATGGTGTATTCAATAGTAAGAAAAAGTGGGTGGGACATGCTGGAAGAAGTAATGAAGTTTTTGGATATGGAATATACATGGTAAGAATATACCCAGATCTTTGACATAACTTGGCCTTGACAATGTTCCCCGCATACACACTACTCGGACTCCCTCCAATCACTATCTGGCAGAGTAGAGGTAGCAAGATTATACACTAGCTGATCTGGAAGCCTCCTAGAGATTTACCAATAGGTTCGGTCCGGTGTACTAACTAGCGGCCGGCCTGCTAACACCGTTTTAGAGCTGTACCCTCGAAATGTAAGGAATATTGGATCTTGCCACGATGTTCATCATAACCTCAATAGTCATCAATCATACTGCTTGGTTGGTTGGTTGGTTGGTTTGGTTTTTAATGGCGCATTGGCAGCTAAGGCCATAATGCGCCAAGACAAAATCATACTGCATGATGGAAGAGATAGGGAAGGGTTGACCGGAACTTAGCTCTAGAGACTAAGAGCTAAGTTCCACTACTTCAAGCCTCCAATAAGCAAAGTGGTGGTATTGCACCTGTTGATGAGAGTCATCTACCACCTAGTATTGCATGGTAACACAGAGTCGCGGCATTTCTCCATGTGGTGTGGGTTCCATACCTCGACCCCTGCTTACGTTGGTTCACACCTGGGTGGTCACCCACCATGTACTTGAGAATGGAGGTTATACCCAGGATTACTAACAGTCCCACCACTGTGAAGGTGCAAGCAGAGGATTTGGCTGTCACACACCGTCTGGACTTCACCAAAATTGGGTCCACTTGACTTAAGTGTCACTCGAATATCAGTTCCATCAGCGTTTTAGACTCCCAGGTAGCAAGTGCAGTTTGTCTGGCATATCTGAGAGAATGTCTGTGACAACCTCAAGGATCAGTTAAAACAAGATGTACTGTTTTAATTTTGGCTATCATTATTTCAAAATTAAAAGCATTTTTCCACCTAGAATAAAACAGAGTGAGCTTCACAAAGTATCACTGATTTTTGTGTCGAGTTAGAATCAGGTCTTCCTGATATTTCCCAGCTTACTGATGTGCAAGAAAAAAATTACTCACCTAGACATAAAATTAAAGATTAAAATATGAAGTAATATATCGAATAAAAAAAAACATTACATTTGAATTTAGAAACTTAAATATACAATAAAGGGATGATGCTGTTTCCAAGTGAGAAAAGATTTATTTTTGTAGAGTTACCAAGCAAAGATTACCCCATATTATAGTAACTTGTTAAACTAATAAGTTATATGCTACATTTCTGGCTCAACTGTATAATTCGATCATCAGACAAAGAATGGAGTTCAGTTCTAGACAAGATTAAAAATTTAATTAAAATTAAATTACTCACAATTACTAACTACAAGGGGTGACCAAAGAGTTCTGAGAATGGTGTATAAAAGACAGGTAAATTCTATATTTTCTTTTATTATTATTTTTTATTTTTCTATGTATTCCCACTTAAAATTCAACACACTCATTGTATTTAATCTGCAAAATGTTTAATCCTTGAAAAAAAAAAATCACGTTGGGATCAAAACCAGGCATCGACAACTGCTTTTAACTCGTCATTTTTAAAATGAACCCTACAAAGATGAGATTTGAGGTTTCTGAACAAACAGGCACTTTGGGACCGGATCTGAACTGTACAGGGGTTTGCTTAATTGTTCAAATCCACATTCACGATACAACTTTTTTCTTCCCCACCTCTGAATTGCAGCTTTTAACTTTGGCACATGGCTGGCATAATACTTCTGTTATTGTGCTTTTAGATGCAATGTAATCTATTAATAACAATTCCTTTTGTATCCCAGAAAAAAGAATTGAGGCAACACTTTTCCAGCTGATGACCAAGGGTTGCAGATCATTTGTGCTTTTCTTTCAATGTATGCTTTTTTGATTTCGATTCAGGATCATAAAAATGCAGCTAACCTTCATTACTAGTCATCAAATGGGTTAAAAATCTATCTGGATTAGTAAGTATTAATTTTAAATTCTCCTTTAATGAGAATCTTCTAATGTTGTTTGTTATTTGGTTTTTAGGAGCATTAGCAACTAAGGCCATATTGCTCCGGGATATGCGGTGGTCATTCCCTGACCTTTCCACATCCTCCGTATTTTGTGGTGATGGGCTCGAACCCCGGTCTAATCAAGAAGCGTGTGCTACGCACTGCTGCTCCTTCCCACCTGGCTACTGAGGCGCCAATCTTCTAATGGTTGTCATGAATTGAAAGGATGGGAACCAATCTTGCACAAAATTTGGATATTCCAAATACTTATGTATTATTGTTAAACAACTTCCATGGAAAATAAGTACGTCTTCAAGTTCATACCCTTTAATTCTTCTGTTTTCTAAAATTTTTTCTTAAAAAATTGCCATTTTTAGCATGTCTGCCTTATTTGGTCAAAAATTTGATTACATTACTGAATGATGTTTGATTTGCTGGATATTCATTCTTCTTCTTCCACCTATAAACATAAAAAAATTAAATTTTAGAAGCTGCATAAGATATTTACATATAATTTTTTCATGTTATATTATAAGAAATTAAGCTATCAAAATAACTTATTCTATAATTCATTAAATTTTTATATATTCTGTTCTCAGAACTTTTTGACCACCCTGTATAGGTTTTGGGTTTAAATTTAAAATTCTAGTTATCTTATGAAATGTATTTTTATGTTCTAAGGCATTTATTGTAATGTGCATATTGTTAGTTTTACCACTGAGATACTTGTATTAAGAGCTTTCATTTATCAGATATTTTACATAATGACCCCTCACAACTACATAAAAGTGAAGTAAAATTAAATATCACATCATAAAGAAGACAAACCTTCTGTGTAGCAAGAAGATCCTTACTTTCTTCCAAATGCCTTATCTCTGCATCCAAATGTAAAACTTTGGCACTTAATTCTGATTTCACCTATTATAAAAAAACAAATTTAATTAAAAAACATTTTTATCCAGATTCTTATTGCCTATATAATATAGGTGTAAAAGCACCACAGCCAACTCTTAAAAGAAAAAACTACTATAGTAGTGTAAAGGCATCATTTCAATTGTATCTCATAATGCGCTCATCCTTCACGAGTTACCATGTATTGCACTACCTCGAATAAGTCACGCTTCACTAATAGAGAAGACAATTGTTATTTATTCTCAGTGGGCACTACCACCCAGACGGCACCATTCAAGGCTTGTTGGCCTTTCATTGGTGGGTGGGCAGGCAACCTGGTATTGCAAACATGACAATCTAGTTGTGAAGATAATCCTAGAATATGAGAGATGCCATATCTCTCATATTGTGGGAATAGCCTTCACAACTGGGTTGTCATGTTTGCGATAACAGGGTGCGTGCCCACCCACCAATGAAAGGCCAACAAGCATTGAAACGGTGCCATCAGGATGGTGGTACCAGCCCACCGAGAATAAGTAATGATAGTCTTCTCTATTAGTGAAGCATTACTTATTCGAGGCAGTGCAATACATGGTAACTCGTAGTGAAGGATGAGCACAATATGAGATACAGTTGAAATGATGCCCTTGGTAAATAAATTTGATGAATTTGAGGTATTGCTCAAAGCATCAAAGGCAGATATAAGGAATGCAGAACTGGAATTTGGGGAGTACGTCTACAGAAAGGATAGACAGGATAGGAAGGGAGGAGGGGTTATGCTATTAGTTAAGAAACACAAAATCCAAGGAAGTGAAGCCAGTCGACATCACTGGACAGTGCAGTGTCAAGTCAGTTTGGTGTGACATAAGCACTGGGAGATCAAAATTGAGAGTAGGAGTGTGCTATAGGCCTAATGACTCTGATGAGTATAATAAGAAACTGTACAGGGAAATAGAGTGGGCCAGTACATCAGAGAGTCTTATAATGGGGGATTTTAATTTCCCAGATATTGACTGGAATTTGTGGGTTGGTCACTCACACACTAGCAAGGCTTTTGTGGATTTATTGGATGATTGTTTTCTACATTAGCACGTTCGGGAGGCAACTAGAGGGAGTAATACTCTTGATTTGATTATTATCAGTAGTGATTCTTCATGCATTAAGAATCTGCAGATAAAGGAACCACTAGGTGGCAGTGATCACAGTGTGCTGAAGTGGGATTTACTCAAAGAGGTAACTACCATCAGGCGTAAAGGGAAGGGTTATTGCTTTCGTAAAGGCGACTACAATGGTCTGAGACAGTGCTTAAATTCTATACAGTGGGACCAACTGATGAAGTACCAACAGCAAATTCAAAATGGGAAGCATTCAAAGAACTTATCTTGGAAGCTACTAGGCTTCACATAACAACTGAGAAATATTGTTCAAGGTTTAGGCCTAAATGGATGTCAGATGAACTAATGAGACATATGAACAGAGAAGAAAAATGCATGGGATACATATAAATTAACACGTGACACAGAAGCCTATGATAGATACAAGTTGATCTGTAACCAAGTTATAAAGGAAGTTAGGCAGGCAAAGGCAGATTACGAGAAATCTTGGCAAAGGATGCAAAGAAAAACAGAAAAGAGTTCTTTACCTATGTAAACTATAGAAGGAAAGGGATGAATCAGATTGGTCCACTTGATATTGATGGGTCAACTGTTGATGATCCTGCTGAGGTAGCTAACAAACTAAATGAATATTTCGCATCTACATTCACATATGAGTTATTCAGCGAGGGGAATGCCAAAGGTGCATTCAACTCTGGCAGTAAGCTAGAGAATCTTGTAATAACTGAGAGTAAAGTGGAGGAGAAATTGTTGAAGATAAACACAAGAAAGGCACCTGGGGTGGATGGGATCTATCCAGTTATATTAAAGGAGGCAGCAAAGGAAGTAAGCAAACCTTTAGCCATAATTATGAGAGCTTCCTTGGACTCAGGGGAGGTACCCACAGATTGGAGATGTGCAAATGTGACCCCAATTCACAAAGGAGGATCAAAGGCTGACACAAGTAGTAGTAGTAGTAGTGGCATGTGATGCAAGAAAGCAAGTGTATGAGCTTATGCAGCATCAGCCAAAAAAAAAAAAAAAAATCACACCATTCCCTCCAAATGCCTGTCCAGTTCCTCCGTAAATTTATTCAATCTATCAACTTCCACGACAGATTTTTTTTTTTTTTTTTTTTTTTTGGAAGTTTGTTCCAGCAATTAACCACCCGCTGGCTAAAGACAAATTTCCGCACATCTATTCTACATCTGTTCTTTCTTAATTTGAATTTATGCCCCCTTAGGTTCGTAATCTGAACAAGTGGAAGGATCCCATCAGAATTCAGCGTGCTGAAGTAATTATAGACCTGTGAGTTTAACTTCTGTTCCAGGAAAATTAATGGAGGCACAGGTTAAAGAAGCACTGCAGGATCATCTAGACAAGACTTCAGTTATAGCTCGGACACAGCATAGTTTTGTTAAGGGGAAGTCTTGCCTGACCAATTTGATTGGATACTATGATGCAGTCACAAAAGAACTGGATGAAGGGAATAACTTTGATATTATATACTTTCTTAGAAAGGCTTTTGATAATGTTGCACATGGAAGACTGCTGCACAAATTGGAGCAGTGTGGCATTGGAAGCAAATAGCTGCTATGGATAAAGGGATGGTTGAGGGGGTGAAGACAGAGAGTGGTAATCAATGGACTCTGCTCATCGTGGACTAATGTTAGTGGAGTCCCTCAGGGCTCAGTGTTGGGTCCATTATTGTTTTCTGTATTTATAAATGATATTGATGATGGTATATCAAGCTTAATGTCCAAGTTTGCAGACGATACAAAGGTTGGCAGGGTTGTCAAGGACACTACTGACACTATGCTGCTGCAACAGGATCTGGATAGGTTGAGCAGATGGGCTGAGAGGTGGTAAATGAAGTTTAACATTGACAAATGTAAAGTACTACATATGGGAAACAGCAACCCCAGAGCAACGTATCAAACTCTGTGGTACTACACTGACAGTGGTAGAGAATGAAAAGGACCGGGGGGTAATTGTGCAGGCAGATATGAAGTTCTCTGAGCAGTGCAGACGGGCTGCAAGAGTAGCTCATTGTGTCTTGTCAATGATATACAGGAATTTTTCTAGCAGGAATAAGGAGGTGAATATTCCCTTGTATAAGACAATGGTCAGGCCACACCTTGAGTACTGTATATGGGTCTGGAGGCCTCATTTCAAGAAGGATGTAGAGCTGCTGGTACAAGTACAGAGAAGGGCAACAAGATTAGTGAATGGAACAAAGGGGTACTCTTACGAAGAAAGGATTAAGTTTTGCAAATTACAGTGTCTGGAGACTAGGCACCAGCAAGGTGATCTGATTGAGGTTTATAAAGCCTTGAATGGTTTGAGCATGCTCAATGCTGATGGGACTCTTCCTCTTGCTCAGAATAATCACCTGAGAGGACATAAATTCAAATTGAGGAAACATAAATGTAGGATAGACGTGCAGAAATTTCCTTTAGCCAGCGGGTAGTTGGTTGGTGGAACAGACTTCCATCCCTTGTCGTGGAAGTTGATAGCCTAAATAAATTTAAGGCTCAGCTGGACAGGTATTTAGAACGAATGGAGGGCGAAGTGGAGTGGTTTTTTTTTTTTTTGGCTGATGCTGCATAAGCCTGCTTTCTTGCATCATATGCCTCTACTAATGCCAATGCTTTAAACTACTATCGTAGTTTTTTCCTTTAAGAGTTGTCTATGGTGTTTTTACACCTATATTATATAGATAATTATACTCTTAAAAATATTATGTCCAGTTGCATTTAGTCTTACTTAAAGATTTTTATTGCATAAAGTTATACCTTTAAATTTTATGTTTGGCAATTATCAATAACCAACTGAAAGTTTTATGCTGTTTAATTTTTTTAGTCTTTCTCTGTGTACATGTCTAGGCCCATAAAGTTTCTAAATTAATGGTATTAGTTAAAAAAAAAAAAAAAAAACTTAAAATTTGAAGTTACAGATGGATATATATAATGTTGTTGTTTGTTATTTTGGTTTTTAGGAGCATTAGCAACAAAGGCCATATTGCTCCGGGGATATGCGGTGGTCATTCCCTGACCTTTCCGCATTCTCCGTATTTGGTGGTCACGGGGGATATATAATACTTCATTCTGAAGCTTCAGTGATCTGTGAACTGTTTTCTGGCATTCTTCTGATATTTATTCTGGGAAGAAATTTTACTGCAACTATTACTTGGAAAATTAGAAATCCAAAATCTTTTCAGAATGATAACAGCAGAAGTTATGAGCTGACTTTCTGCAACCATTTGCATGAAATATATTTTTAATTTCTACATTTTACATCTTCAATAATATTCCCCGAGACAATTAGATAAGTTATAGGATTTTTTAAAATACCAATATGACTGGACTCAAGTTCAAATAGCAAAGCTTAGAAACGGTACTCACCTTAGATAATCTGCAGTTGTTACTTGAGGTAGGATGGATGAATAATTTTGGGGTTTAAGAGGTTTTGAATAATTTAGAGTTTAAATGAGTTAATTAGTAAGGATACGGAATTAAAAATTAAAAACGGAATTAAAATATTCTCAAGGAAGTAGAAATGCACAACTATGTCCCTGGTTGTCATTGAAGAATTAATTGATTAAAAACTCTAAAATATATGAAACCGGTGAAGCCAAAAGTCATAACGACTGACTTTCTTTTTTTTAACGTCTTCAGTTTGTTATTTTGGTTTTTTTTTAGGAGCATTAGCAACTAAGGCCATATTGCTCCGGGATATGCGGTGGTCATTCCCTGAATGACCTTTCCGCATCCTCCGTATTCGGTGGTGACGGGCTTGAACCCCGGTCTAATCAAGAAGCGTGTGCTACGCACTGCTGCTCCTTCCCACCTGGCTACGGAGGTGCCAACGTCTTCAGTTGGCAATACTAAGTGAGGAGAGAACGCATGTTTTTTAAAGAACTTCTATGTTCCCAAGTGGTCAGGAGCGGGAGTGCAGTAGCACACGCTCTTTGAGTAGACCGGGGTTCAAGCCCCTGACTGCTGAATACAGTCGATCTGCCAACGCGCACTAGACCAGCGTGGCAGATTATGGTCCATTTCCCTCAACATGAATTGTTGAGGAGGCTTCCATCCTGCAGTGGGTTGATAATGGCTGCACTTTACCTTATGTTCCCGTGATGCTCTTTGTGACATGAGGGAATCTTAGGTGCATGCGATTCCAGACCAGGGAAAGATTGGAGGATAGTTTCGCATTTATGACATTTAATTTGGAGTGATGGCGGAACCATTCTATAATAAGGGCTTCGTATTGAAAAATTTTGTAACTAGATTTTAATTTTATGATGGTAATGGCTGAATCAACTAAAGGGTTGTGGTTGTGGGAATGTACGTGTAGTGTAAGCTCAGTACTGGATTGCCCTGTTCTGAAACTGTTGTAATGGTAATAAGCCCGTGTGTTAGAGGTTTTTGTGGAACAGTACTTGGTAGTGGTGCTTCCGATGTAGCAGGCATTGCAATTTTGCTGACATTTGATTAAATATACAATATTATTCATGTCATTTATTGGGTATTTATATGTTTCTTTGTATGTATTAAATAGTGACCCAAGTTTGTTATATGAGGAAAATAAGTGTAATGTCAGTGCCTGCAAACACTTGACAGAATTGTCTGGCGAGACTACTGTGATAAGGGAGAATGATGCGCATGCTCCCTTTTGTGTTGTGTTTGGGTGAACTATTGGTATTATTTTTGGCGACAGAAATAATGTGTTGGATTAATTGGAATGGGTATTTCCTGGACATGAACGTTTTTGTAAGATATTGTAGTTCAACAGATAAGTCATCTTGTGAAGAGCTGTATTTAATAGCGTTGTGAATTTGGTTATAAAGAACTCTAAAATATATGAAAAGCTTTTTTTTTTTTTTTTTGTGCTAAGTGGGTGGTATGATTCAAAGTGTAGATATTTACCTGTGTGTGTATTTTTCCTAAAAATCTTGGTTCCCAATTTGGTGTCTGTTTTGTATATTGTGAGGTTAAGGAATTGATTTGTTTGTTAACTTCTGTTTCAAGTGTGTATTTTAGTCTATCATGTATTGAGCTGAATTTAATAAAAAGATTATCAATTGTAGTTCTATTTCCTATTATAAGTATGCCATCTGCATAACTTATATACAGTTTAATCCCTGAAGGGTAAGGCTGTAATATTTGGTTTTCTATGGTTGCTAAATAAATCTCAGATAAGGGGGCAAAAATTCCTAGACCCATGGATAGGCTGAATGTTTGCTGAAATATTTGGTTATGGAACCGGAAGTGGCTAGCATCCAGTAAAAACAAAGTAAGTTCTAAGATATTGTTGATGGAGAGAGAGAGAGAGAGAGAGAGAGAGAGAGAGGTGCGGTTGATGAACAGGGCAATCCAGTACCGAGCTTACACTAGATGTACATTCCCACAACCACACCCCTTTAGTTGATTCAGCCATTACCATCATAAAATTAAAATCTAGTTACAAAATTTTTCAATATGAAGCCCTTATTATAGAATGGTTCCGCCATCACTCCAAATTAAATGTCATAAATGCAAAACTACCCTCCAACCTTTCCCCGGTCTGGAATCTCATGCACCTAAGATTCCCGCATGTCACAAAGAGCATCACGGGAACATAGAAGTTCTTTAAAAAACATGCGTTCTCTCCTCACTTAGTATTGCCAACTGAAGATGTTAAAAAAACGAAAGTCAGTCGTTATGACTTTTGGCTTCACCAGTTTCATATATTTTAGAGTTTTTAATCAATTAATTCTTCAATGACAACCAGGGACGGAGTTGTGCACTTCTACTTCCTTGAGCATATTTTAATTCCGTTTTTAATTTTTAATTCCGTATCCTTACTAATTAACTCATTTAAACTCTAAATTAGTCAAAACCTCTTAAACCCCAAAATTATTCATCCATCCTACCTCAAGTAACGACTGCAGATTATCGAAGACTCAAGTTCAATTTGCTATTTGAACTTGAGTCTTCCCTGAGACTTGTCCACAAGAAACTTCAAGAAATGGTAAGTAAAACTGCCACTTGGAAGTCTAAAATGCTGATGGAGCAAATGTTCAGGTTGCCTTTGTGAGTAGACTGAAAATTTTTTGCAGTCAACTAAGTGAGCCACTACATTCAAACATCACACGACACAACAATGTACAACACAGCCAAATGTGCTAGTCACACAAGAAGTAGGATGAATAGGATTGAACAATTATACAGACAAATAGCATGGGCTAGTAAATTAGAATGAGGACTTTAACTTTCCTGATACCGACTGGAACTTGTGGGTTGGCCATTTACATAGTATCAAGATTTTCCTGGATATACTGGATGACTGTTTTCTACACCAGCAGGTCAGAGAGGCAAGGAAAGAATGCAATACACTTGTTCTGGTTATCAACAGCCACCCTTCATGCATTAAGAATCTGCAGATAAAGGAACTATTAAGTGGCAGTGATAATGATTATTGATGTGAGACTTAATTAAAGATGCAACTGGCATCAAGAGCAAAGGGAAGGTTTTTTGTTTTCATAAAGGCGATACAATGGTCTCAGACTGTTTCAAAAATCCATTCAGTATGACCAACTGAAGATGTTACTAACAGCAAATTCTAAATGGGAAGCATTATGGAAAGAAATCATAGACACCTACTAGGCTATTCATACCAACTAAGAGATACAGTTCAAGAGATTAGAAGGGTAATTCCTAATAGAGATATATGATCTTGTCTAGAAATCTGAGTGTCACTGAAGATAAGATTGGAAGTAGAAGAATCCTTTTTGCAAGATATAAGATGGGACCGAGTTTTAGAAGGATTGAAATCAACTAAGTTATCTTTGCCCCACTGGAGAATTACCTGTAGATCAGCATTTAGGGATTTTGTAGTGGCTATTTGGGAAGTTGAAGCTGTTTGTGCAGGACAAGGTTTCTCAAACTGGAAGGTGGAATTGCAATGTACTATCATCAGCAAAACAATGGATAGGATTTCCAGTCAATGGAAGAAGGTCATTAATATAAAAAGGAAAAGAGTGGGAGAAAGAACTGAACCTTGGAATACCTGCATTAGTGCAGAAGTTAGAAGACCGAGCTGTCTACCATCACCTGCAATGAGAGTGGTCAGGGAGAATACTGGATATCCAATTAAAAAAACAGCCAGTAATCCGTAAGTTGGAAGCTTATTTAGAAGATCTTTTATGTCAAACACGATAAAAAGTCTTTGAAATGTCAAGTGTAACTGCATCAGTTTCACCAAACTTTTCAAAGTTCAGCAGCAATTTGTTATAATTTCAGTGCACAAATTCTGCCAAAATTAATAAAAATTTGTGAAAAATCAAAATTTCTTTAGTGATTTTTGAATAAACTTGAAGTGATGGAACCACACTTCTGTTTGTTTCCATCATGTCAGGTTTTGAAATCAGCATTAGAAAATGATTCAGAACCACCCTTTTCTGAGAAAACAACACTGAATTTTATTTCAAAATGCAGAGTAGTGTAATTAGGACAACTCAGATGAGCAGTGGATGAATCACATATGGGATTCTGTTAGAGAAAGTAAGTGGGACTTGGCAGACTTAAGTGGAAATAGAAATCATTGAGATTGGAACATAGACCACATATATTTTGGGAAATGAATGAGGAAGTGTTTGGGAGGTTTAGATCTTTTTGCAGGTAAGTCTGTTCTATTAGTTTGACTATTCATGATGTATTCACTAGTAAAGAAAAGGCAGGAAAACAGGTATAAAGTAATGAATTTTTTGGATATGGCTTACACATAGCAAGAATATATCCAGCTCCTTGACAGCTCCCCCCCCACATATACACTACTAAGACTCTCTCCAGTCACTATCTGGCAAGAGTAGAGGCAGTGAGATCATACAATAGCTGATCCAGCTGCCTCCCAGAGAGTTACTGAACTGAAGCTATTGGTAACTCTCTAGTGGAGCATCTAGTGAGAGGTCTGCAATCACCGTTTTAGAGCTGTACCCTTGAAGTGTAGGGAAGAATGGATCTTGCCATGATACCATCATCAACTCAAAAGACATCAGTCATACTGCATGATGGAAGAGATGGGAAGGGAGGTGGGGCTCTGTTCTGGAAACTAAACATAGGGTTTCACAACTTTACGCCTTCAATAAGCAAAGTACTCTCAACTGCTGATAATGTACCAGTTGACGAGAGTCACCTAGTATTGCATGGTAACATAGAGGGATAGCATTCTGTGCGGTGCGGTATAGTTGCCACACCTTGACCCCTGCTTATGTTGGTTCACACCTGGGTGGTCACCTTCTGTATACTAGTGAAGTATAGCACCTAGTAAACATACATACATGTTAACCACCTCACTCTATTGTATGCTTCCTGGGCAATAAGCCCATATGCACTAGGTCTAAAATTAAAATATGAACTAAGCTCTTGAGTATAGTTTTGTGAAAAGCAACATTATAGAATTCTTAATTAACAAATATATATAATTTTTCCTGAGCAAGTATTAACTTGAACTTTACATAAAAACATAACATAAAAAAACTACTAAAATCTAACAGGAGAATAGGCATTTAGGCCATCATTGATTCTGGAAAGCAAACTTTCCAGTGCCTCTGATTTCCCTTCCCACTTCAAGGATGTATGCCACTACTATCTTAGTCTTTTAAATCTCCTATTAAAAACTTTGTCCACATAAGACAAAAACATTCTAAATATCTCATGGCTAAAAAATAAACTTGTTAAAGTTTCTCTATTCAATGTGAAAGCGTCTCTCTCAAGCTCACTATGTAGATCTAAATATCATGGAAAATCAAGCACGACATGGATACCTGTTTCCATCTCTCAATAGATACACAAAACGGAAGGCACTAAGCCAATCTGACAAAGCCTAGACATTAGGCTGGCCCAGTCAGCAGAAAGCAAGCATTCAGACTGAATTGCAGAAAATGCTTCTGTTTATAGTTAATAATAGAGATGGAGTGCAGAATGCATACATCTATCTTCCTTTCTCAGAGCTATTCTATCTCAATTGTCATGTTTTTATAAGATCATCATTGATTCCTCTCCTCTCCACTGCAACCTGCTGACCCACAAGCTCCACCCCTCTTTCTGGCATGCTGAATACCTAAATATTTCTGTGGAAATAACGCATCTAAAGAAGTACACTAAGCCAGAATGGATCACAAGAAGATCCACTGCATTTTACCAGACAGCCCTTGATTTACATTGGTAGCTGCCATACAAAAAGCATGCAGTATACAGGAGGTGAGGTCCTATATTGCACACAGAACCATCTAGACCAGCGTTTTTCAACCTGTGGTCCGTGAGTTTGTTGTAGGTGGTCCATGGGAAGGTAAATTTTATTGTAAGCATAAAATATAATAACAAATAAAATTAAAATTGGAAATCAACTGTTTACTTTATTGTCGCAAATCAAGAGGTATCCGTTACAATGTAAGACTGTGTGTTGCCAGTGCACTGTTGGTGAGGCCACAAGCTTTCATCCATCACAGTCGATCACCAACTTCTGAGCACGTAATATGTATTGGATTTGTTTTTGTATATTCGTAAAGTATTTTTTACATTTTTGCAAAACTAGTGCGCAAGAATAACTGTTAAAATTTGTAGTGATTATTTGATTGTATATGTTGGTTGAGTGAGTTTTTTTTTTGTATATTTTTAATTATATTTAATTAATAAGTGATACTTTGTTTGAGATTGGAATTATTTATTTTGGGAATTTAATACCAGTCCTATATTCAGTATAGTATATTGAACAACATGGATAAGTGGCTAAAAACAGAATTTTTGAAATGTCAACCCAATACTAGTTTTTTCATAGATGTAAAGAAACCCTACCCGGTGATCTGCAGTAAGTAAAGCATGCTTGAGGTGGTCCACGAATGACAAAAGGTTGAGAAGCACTGATCTAGACAGATGCAGTTTTTTGGCATCCACAGCATGAATTTGTTAAAGGGGCCATCTTATTTGGCCAATCTAATTAGTAACAAACAAACAAACTGGATGAAGAAATAATTTTGATATATACAATAAGACAACTATATCCATGGGGGATATGTTTAAAGACCTACAGTGGATGGCTGAAACCATGGATATAAGCGAACACCTGCTGACCCCATATATAATGTGATTTTCTTGTACATACATACATACAATAAAGTTTAATTGATAAATTAAACACACAGTAAGACATTACCAACATTAAATACGGTAAAAATAAAGTACAGCAGACTCTCGATTTACCAGAATTGGATTAACCGGGACACTTCAATACTCCAAATATAAAAAAAAAACCAACCACAAGAAATCAAAATTCAAGTAATAACTAGAATAGGTATAAACAGATATTTTCCAAGTTGTAAATTAAGCAACAAGAACTGGCATTATAAGACGTCATTGGGAGATTAGTGTATCTATTATCTTGCAACCCCTGTTGTCTTCACACCTACCGCTCAAAACAAAAAAAAGAGACCAAATGTTTAGTTTGATTTAGTGCTATTGTTATTTTGGTTGTTAGGAGCATTAGCAACTAAGGCCATATTGCTCCGGGAATATGCGGTGGTCATTCCCTGACCTTTCCGCATCCTCCGTATTTGGTGGTGATGGGCTCGAACCCCGGTCTAATCAAGAAGCGTGTTGATTTAGTGCATCGTGTCGATTGTTGTGTTCCGTCACACAGCAAAAGGACAAATTTTGTTTCATTATTTATGTCAGGGATGTCAGAATTTTTTTTTTTTTTAATAGTAACTATTTTTTTTTTTGTTTAGAAATTGCAAAAATGATGGGCAAACACAAGAGTTGTGCTTTCAAATTAAACAAAAACTTGAAATTATTCAAAAAGTTTGAAAACAGTGCATCCGTTAAATCTCTAAAGAGCCATTATAATGTTGGTGACCAAACCATACGCGACATTGTAAAAAATAAAGGGAAGCTATTCAATTTAAAAAATAAAAGGAAGCATTGTATTGGACACACAAGTAGTAAGTGTTAAGTTTTTTCGTTTTTTCCGTGGTTAACCATGGGTAACTGAATCAGCAGATACGGGAGCACAACTGTACTTAGATTTCAGTAAAGCTTTTGAAACTGTTCCACATAAAAGACTGCTGTACAAACTGGAGCAGTGTGGCATTAAGAACAAGTTACTGCACTGGAAAAAGGGATGGTGTGGGAGAAGACAGAGAGTGGTTATCGATAACTAATATAAAACTCTATGAATGTAAGGCACAGCACAGTACACATAACAAAATTGATAGCACACTATGTATTAATGCATTTAGGTATCTATCAAGTTAGTATAGTATTATCAAGTTAAATTGAATTTAAACGAAAAGCATGCCTCAGATTAGAGCAGCAAAGCGATGGGCTCAAAGTAACAGGAATGCTGTGGCTTTGGGGAGAACTGAAGGGGGGGGGCAGTTCTACGAATCACAGCCTAACAAAATCTGCTACTTGTGTGATGATTACAGACCTGTCTGCAATGAGATATGACAAAGCCAATGGGGATGTCTTTTTGTGTGTCTGGGGCAGAGTGTGATGAACTCAGCATTCTGATGGGCATTTATGAGAGCTTGGAGAACAGGGTGGATGCCCTCAAAGGAATTAAAAAGGGGACCCACTTCAAACTCTCAGATGCTCAACTCAATGCTAGAGCTCCCACTTGAGCATCAGGCAACACAGTGGCAATCCCAAGGCAATGGTCCCACAGGAGGTAATTATTGTTGGTGACTCTATTGTCAGGGAAAAGGAAAACATATTGTGCAAAAAGCATAGATGGAATATGACCAGGGTATGCAGGGGGAAAAGGTAGATGACATAGCAGAGCACATATCTTTTAAGGGTATGAAAGGTGATATTGTTGTACACATTGGCAGTATTACGAGATCTGAGCAGGGAAATTTTGGGGAAAAGCAATTCAAGGTGGACTGATGGTGCCGAATATGCATTTGAAGAAACGTTTACTCAAATGAGAGCTAAAAATTTAACAGGAAGTGGGATAGAGCAGAAGAAATACATTCTTGGTTTTACTGTTGTTAATTTTATATGTTATAGGTTGGGAATGATTTCTTCCATATGAACATTTTGATTTTGATTTGATTTTTTATGGCGCATTGGCAGCTAAGGCCATAATGCATCAAGTCAAATTTAAAATGCTACTAAACATTTTGGTAGCCAAAGCTACCACGTCAAGCAATTAATTATTGTCAAAAGATACAAAGTAAAAGTATAAAAAGTATAAACTTTAGATCCTTGTATAAAAATTAATAGATTTTAAAAAGTTAAAAACGTCGGACATATTGTCTCTGTCACCTATTATCTGACTGAGTGTAAATGGCTCAGTCAAATTATTAAAAGCATTAAAACACAAGCGACGTGCTTCTATAAAAACAGGACATTCTATAAAAAGATGACTAACAGTTAAAATAATGTTACACATCTCGCACATAGGTGGGTCATCCGCCCTCAGCAAATAGGAATGTGTTAGATGACTATGACGTATGCGGAGCCGAGCAAGAACAACTTCCTCTCTTCGGACCCTGCGTAGACTGGACTGCCATTGCGAAATTACAGGCTTTATGTGATGTAGTTTATTTGTGGCCTGTCTGTGCCAAGAATCTTGCCATTGGGAATATAATTTAGAGCGTATTATTTGCCTGTAGTCTGTATAGGGGACTGGCAGGCAATGATTACCCAGGGAAATGGCTGATTTGGCAGCGATATCAGCTAATTCATTTCCCTGGATCTCAATGTGGCTTGGGATCCAGCAAAAGCGAATATCAAATTCTAATTCCATGAGAGAAAAAAGAATCTGCCGGATCCTGGACAGGATCGGATGAGGGTTACACCTCACCGATACTAGAGCCTGTAACACACTTAATGAATCGCAATAAATCATATACCTCTGGTAGTCGCGATTTTTAATGTGATCTAGGGCTGTTTGTATTGCATGCAACTCTGCAGTATAAATGCTAGTTTCTTGTGGGATCTTATAGGATAATGTTTTGTGAGGGAACACAGCAGCAGATCCCACATAGCATTCTAACTTTGAGCCATCTGTATAGACTGGCAGAAAGTCAGAATACTGCTGTCTATGTGATGCAAAGAGTTGCTGGTAGACAGATGGCGGTGTAGTAGCCTTCTCCCAGATCTTAAGGGAGAGGTCACAAGTTGGAAAATAAGCATGCCAGGGTGGAAAGAATTGCCTTGGTGACTTGGCAACGTTGTCTACCGTCAAGTTTAGCTCATTCAGCAGCCCTTAAATCCGAATACCAAAAGGTTTGTTGGCAGTCCGACGGGTGTTGTAGAGGTTTTCCCAGCGCGGCTCAAAAACGGATGGCCACGTGGGATGATCGGGCAGGGATTTTAATTTTAAGGCGTAATGTAAGGACAATTGCTTACGTCGAAGGGACAGAGATGGTTCATTTGCTTCAACGTAAAGGCTTTGGACAGGAGATGTGCAAAATGCTCCAGAGGCTGTCCGGATAGCTTGATGGTGGATTGGATCTAACCACCGATGTGCATTATCTCTAGCAGAACCATAAACCTGAGACCCATAGTCGAGTTTGGAACAAAGAAGTGCTCGGTAAAGACGAAGAAGGGTATAACGATCTGCACCCCATGAAGTTGATGAAAGGGCTTGTTTGTTTGTTTGTTTGATTTGGGTTTTATTGGCGCATTAGCAACTTAGGCTATAATGCGCCAAGACCATGATGATGAAAGGGCACGAAGGATGTTAAGCCCTTTGACACATCTTGTCCTCAGCTGACGAATATGTTGTAAAAATGTCAGCTTCTTGTCGAAAATAAGTCCAAGGAATTTGAATTCTGCTACAACTGGGATGTTATTTTGCCCAAGCCTTAATTCTGGGTCAGGATGAAGATTACGTTTGCGACAGAAGCGTACACAAACAGTCTTCTGTGATGAAAATCTGAACCCATTAGCCAAAGACCAAGCTGTAAGATGGTCAATGGTTTTCTGCAGTTGCCTTTCAATGACCCTCATATTGAATGAATGACAAAATATAGCAAAGTCGTCAAAATAGAGGGCATTGTTTACGGTTGGTGGAAGTTGTTCTGTGATAGTGTTTATTTTGATTGCGAAAAGCGTGACACTTAGAACGGATCCTTGTGGGACTCCCTCTTCCTGAGAGAAAACTCGAGAGAGGGTGGATCCTAAACGTACTTGAAATTGGCGATTCGAAAGAAAGTTTTTAATAAAAACAGGAAGGTTACCTCTAAGACCAAAGTTATAGAGGTCTTTTAAAATTCCAAATTGCCAGGCTGTGTCGTACGCTTTTTCAATATCAAAGAAAACTGCTACCAAATGCTCGGATTTAATAAAACCATCACGAATGGACGTTTCCAATCAGATTAAATGATCCAGAGTGGATCTATTTCTTCGGAAGCCGAACTGAGTCCTGGAAAGCAGATCATTTGTTTCTAAATACCATACAAGGCGTGCATTAACCATTCTTTCCAGGACTTTGCACAAACAGCTTGTCAGAGCAATAGGACGATAGTTACTTGGATTGCTAGGATCTTTTCCTGGTTTTGGGAAAGCTAGGACGATAGCCCTTCGCCAGGAATCCGGAAAATGTTTGTGAATAAAAATTCTGTTAAACAGAATTAAAAGGTGATCCTTAGATTGTGGTGAGAGGTGTTTTAACATTTCGTAGTGGATGTCATCGGGCCCCCACAGCACTTGCATGTGTGAGAAAGAGTGCTGCATTTAATTCTTCCTGTGAAAAGCGCTTGTTATACGATTCAAGCCCTTTTGAAGAGAAGTTCGGTGGGTTTTTCTCATTTTTCTTTTTCAGGGCCAAAAACTCTGCAGGAAAAGATGTTATTGCAGAGAGTTTTGCAAATGTTTCCCCTAAAGTAATTGCAACTATAGTTCGATCTGTAATTGGACATCCGTTGTGCTTGAGGATCGCTGAAGGGCATGGTGAATATTTTCCCTTCATTTTCCGGATCTTATCCCAGACTACTTTTGAGCTAGCAGTCTGAGTTATGGAAGATGTAAAACGAATCCAAGATTTGCTTTGGCTCTGGCGTCGTACATAACGCGCTTTCGCACATGATATTAAATTTTCGGTCGTGGGATATCCCCCAAGTTTTGTTTTGTGCTTTATTTGCTGCCGTGCACTCTGAATTCCACCAAGGTTTGGGGAATAGTGGGAACTGGCTGGATGATTTTGGGACTGCAATTGAGCTGCTTGGACAATCGTTTCTGTGACATACATGACTGCTTCAATGATTGGCTCCTGACTGACTGTAGCGACGTCAAGGTTTGCCAGATGTTGATAGGCATTCCAGTCAGCCTGATCAACCTTCCACCGCGGTACACTAAATGGCAAACATGGTCTACCACTAGTTAGGGTGGTTATCACGGGGAAGTGATCGCTTCCATATGGATTTTCTTCTACCTCCCAAGTAAGTGAAGGAAGGAGAGAAGGGGAGCAGATAGAAAGATCAATGGCAGAGAATGTACTGGTAGGCATGTGGAAGAAGGTTTTTGTTCCAATATTTAAGAGGGAGAGGTCATTGTCAGTGAGCATATGCTCTATGACTCGTCCCCTTCCATTGGTGTTAGCACTACCCCACAGAGTGTTATGTCCATTGAAATCCCCAAGAATTAAACATGGGGAAGGCAATTGCTTGATAACATCATCAAGGTCTTTCTGGGGGATGTCTATCCCAGGTGGCAAATAAACAGAGCAGACAGTTAATAAGAACCCCACTGTAAGGCGAATTGCTACAGCCTCAATGCTAGTTGTAAGCTGCAAAGGCTGAAATGGGATCTGGTTGCCGATGAGGATTGCAACTCCTCCGTGAGCAGGACCATCCACAATTCTATCCTTACGAATGATGGTAATGTTATGCATGGTGGGGTCATCATTTGCCTTTAAATAAGTCTCCTGTATGCAAAAACAAGCTGGTTTGTGCTTTTGCAGGAGTGCCTTGATGTCATCAGTATTTTGCCGGAATCCACCACAGTTCCACTGTAGGAATTTAGCCATTATTTTAGCCTGGTGGGTCCATCAGGCGGCTTCCGAGGAGCTGAGGGCTTACCTTTTTCAGTCTTGTCTTTATCCTTCCTGGGGAAGTATGGACGCTGTCCAGTGTCCATTTCCTCCTCAGCAAAGAGCTCCAAAACTGAGTCTTCTTGTACCTCCTTCTGCTCAACATCCATGTTTTCTTGGGTACTAGGTGGTACTTCACCTTTCTTATTTTTTTCTTTTGCAATTGCTTTTGTTACTTGTGGAGCATTAGGAGGTACCAATATAGGAGTGGCAGCTGATTGGTCCTTCTGTGCAGGTTTTTGCGAGCTTAAAAGATAACGTGCGATGGGAGTAAATGATTCTTTTGGAGGGACGGACATGTCCATCTGAGTTCCAATGGAACACCTCCCTGCTACCTTCTGGGTGTAGGTAGGTTTGTTGATGTTGAGAGGTTTCACTGCTTTCCTTGCCTCCTGGTACGATATGTTTAGCTCTGCCTTCAGCCGTTGAATTTCTTTTTCTTTTTTCCACCTCTGACATGCTCGTGAATAGGCTGGATGTTCTCCCTCACAGTTAATGCAGGTGGGTTTTGTGGCTGAACATGCTGTTGTTTCGTGGTCCTTTGCACCACATCGAGCGCATGCAAGGACTCCACGGCAGGCCATTTGAGAATGTCCATATTTCTGGCATTTAAAACACCGTAAAGGGTTTGGAACATATGGACGCGCTGGACAGTTGATGTAGCCAGCTTTAATCTCATCAGGAGGTCTGGGAGAGTTAAAAGTCAGAATAGCACTCCTGGTTTTAACAAGTTTCCCATCCCTATGCGCAGTAATTCTCTTGACGGCAATAACTCCTTGTGACTTCAATTCCAAGCAGATTTCCTCCTCGGTAACGTCGAGAAGGTCCCACTCTGAAATTACACCTCTCGATGAATTTAGTGTTCTGTGTGGTGTCACTGTTATGGGTATACCTCTGATTGATGTTACTCGGAGTAGATATTCAGACTGCCTGTCATTTTTAGTTTCAATCAAGAGGTCCGCAGAACGGAGCCTCTTAACTGACTTGGGTGAACCTGCTAACCCATCCAACCCTTTTTGTATAAAAAAGGGTGACATTTTACCAATCGGTGTTTCATTGGTGGAATGCATAATTAAGAACCTTGGGACAGGCCTTGATGGTAGTTCGGTTCGCTGCCTCTTTGTAGCAATAATGCTATCTGCCTCTCCGTCTGTATTTTCAGATAGGGACCGGGTTGGGGCCCCTGAAGAAATATGTTTATCAGGATTCATGAAGTTTTGAAGTGGGTCAGTGCCCGGGCTCCCCACCCACCACGGAGCCCAAAAGGATGCCCACTACCCGGCAGCAATAAATGCGCTCGGGAGTGGGACGCCAGGGCTACCCAGACACCATACCCGCACCGCCGCCAGCCTGAATCCTGTCCCTCGGACCATGAGGGTAGGGGCATGGCATTGACACGGCTGACCCTCGCAGGCGAGCCTACTAGCCGATTGATCCTAGCAGGGCCTTCCAGGACCTACCGTCTTGTCGAAGCAGGGGCCAAAGTGGTGTATTGAAGCTGGGCCCCTCAACCACCATGATCATCCTTTCCGAATTTCCACAGGTCGCAGCGCATGGCAAACACGCCGGGTTCCATTGATGTAAGCCTGGAACCTGGGCTGTGGGCGTTGGATCCCAGTGATGCTAGCCTGGGAGTCCAGCAGCGTCACTGGGAGGTCCCCTCACCACGTACAGGTGCCCACGTCGAGGGGTTCCATATGAACAAAAATGGTAACAGACTGTAACTATATTAAGCTTTTTTTTTTTTTTTTGAGTAGAGTTATACACTGGTGTTCAAAGAAAGTGCATCACCTAGGAATTTCACATTTCTAATCCTTTTTCATGATGGTATGTTACATTAATGACTAGCATCACAAATAGAAATATAAACAAAAGATATTTATTAATAGTTAAGGCAAAGCTAAGTAATATTTGACAGGTGCTCTCAAAATATTCCAAAATGAGCATTTGCAACCTTTATACAACAGTTTTGTATAAAACTGTCTTTTAAGCTTTATACAAAACGACAATCATGGCTGAAATGTTATCAGAAGCCCTCAATTTGCTTCAGTTTATCATTTTAAATGAAAACAAAATGAAAAGTTCATCAGGTGCAAACTAATATTTAGTCGAACCGCCTCTGGTCATGATGATAGCAGCATACTGTCGAGGCATTGACAAGATCAATTTCTGAAGATAATCAACTGGTAGTTCTTAGTTCCAAACACGAATTATGGCTTACTGAAGTTCACAAAGGGTCTTTGGTTTCTTTCTGGCAGCTGCAGATTCCCCACGATGCATGAATTCTCTATACAATTCAGGTCCGGGCTGTTTCCTGGCCAGCTAAAAGTTGTAATGTAAGCACATTATTGTCGAACCTCTACTGCAAAAATGAAGCTAAAGTAACTACAGAAGTGTCTACTTACACTTTTTGCCTGATGACAAGGAGAAGAGTTGTCCTGAAAGATGCAGTTTTTTTTTTTTTTTTTTTTTTATGTAAATCCCAAACACGAGAGGTATTAGAACCTATAGTACTTAGTATCGTGCTTGGGTTGGAGGTTGAGAAGACGAAAGAAGATATTTGTTGACATTGGACTTGAACTTCTGTAGACTGTAATTTTCAGGAAATACGTATGAAGGAAGGTTGTTCCAGAAAATGGCAGTTGAATGAATAAACGAGGAAGATGAAAAGTTGGTTCTGTGAGTTTGAAGTTGGACAGTAAATGGATGTTGGCTGGTGATGGCACGTGTTCGGACTGTTTTGAAAGAGAGAGTGGGGTTTATAGAAGCCAATTCAGAAGAATCAATGGAAGTATCAGTAGAAGAGGCATGCAGCAGAAACAGTACATCTATGAGAGAGACAGCGAGTGGAGAGACTCTGTTAGAGATGAATCATTAATTAACCTAACTGCCATCTTCTGAATGGAATCAAGAAGCCTGAGGGAGATTTTGCGGGCACCAGCCCAGATGTGGGAACAATATTCCATGGCATGGAGGATTTGCGATTTATACAGCGTGACCAGATGACTGGAATAAAAGTAACGTGGAGAGTGAAAGAGAAAACCAAGTTTTTTAGATGCAGAGGAATCAATATTTGTAATGTGCTTGTGCCAAGAGAGATTAGAAGTCAGGGTAATCCCCAAAAGAGATATATCATTTTGCCTAGAAATTGGAGTGTCACCAAAGATAAGCATAGGAGCAGAAGAATCCTTTTTGCGAGATATAAGACAAGATTGAGTTTTAGAAGGGTTGAAATCAACTAAGTTGTCTTTGCCCGACTGGAGAATTACCTGAAGATCGGCATTTAAGGAATTGGTAGCACATTTTGGAGGAATTGAAGCTGATTGAGCAGGACAAGGTTTCTCAAAATGGAAAGTGCAATGCAATGTGCTATCATCGGCAAAACTATGGATAGGATTTCCAGTCAATGGAAGAAGGTCATTAATATACAAGAGGAAAAGAGTGGGGGAAAGAACTAAACCTTGGGGGACACCGCATTAGTGGAGAAATTAGAAGACAGAGAGCCATCTACCATCATCCTCAGTGAGCGATCAGAGAGAAAACTGGATAACCAATTACTAAAAACAGCTGGCAAACCATAAGATGGAAGCTTGTTTAGAAGACCTTTATGCTAAACAAGATTGAAAGCCTTTGAGATGTCAAGAGCAACTACTTGTGTTTCACCGAACCTTTCCATTGAGTTGGTCCATAAATAGGTAACATAAGCCAGAATATTACCAGTGGATCGAACACTGACGGAATCCATACTGGCGATCTTTGATCAGACGGAAGATTTCTAGGTAGTTTAAGAGTTCCCGGTTAATTGATTACTCCATTACTTTAGAAAGAATAGAAGTAATTGCAATGGGATAATAATTGGATGGGAGGGATTTGTCACCCTTTTTAGGAACTGGCTGGATATGAGGAAATTTCCAAGCAGAAGAAAAAACACCTTTGGAATAAGAAAGTGAAAAAAGGCGGCAAAGAATAGGCGTAAGTTCAGGAGCACAGGTTTTGAGAACAAGTGGAGAAATACAATTGGGACTGGAGCTTTCTTAGCATCAAGATTTGTCAAAATCCTTCTGACATCCTTTTGATGGAAGACCACAAGAGGCATTGAATGGAGCGTGTTGGGAATGGTGGGAGGTGTTTTACCAAGATCATTAATACATGAGTTGGAAGAAAAATGGGATGCTAGCAGGTCAGCTTTATCCTTGGCTGAAGTGACAACAGAACCATCTGGTTTGGACAGAGGTGGGAGCAGAGATGGGCAATAGTTGCAGCCAATAGCTTTGGCAAGGAACCAGAATACTCGGCTACCATTAGGGCAAGAAGCAAGTTTTCTACTCTAAGCCTGTTCGAACTGTAGTTTGGACTGATTAATAACTGCTTTACAATTGTTGCGAGCTTTGGTGTAGGCAGAAAATGAAACTGAAGAATTGGAAACAAGCCAATTATGATATGCAACATTCTTCTCTTGAACAGCCTTAGCACATTTATTGGAAAATCAAGGTTTAGAATAAAGACGAGATTTTAGAGTGGAGTGTAGAATAAAGGATTCCATTCCTACAAGAATAATTTCACTGACACGATCTGAGCAAACACTGACATCAGAAGTTTTGAAACAGTAGTCCAACTAAGGAAAAGAAGAAAAGAAATTTCTCAGGTCATCCCATTTTGCATTCTTGTAATGCCAAACAACACGAGGTTGGGAATAGCCATGAGATAAAGGTTCCATTGGAGAAGAGACAATCACCAAGTTGTGATCTGAAGTGGCAAAAGGACCTCTCACTTCGACCGTGTACTTAGAAGGGTTGTTTGTGAGAAAAAAAAACATCAAGCATATTGGCTGTATGATTAGGATGGTCTGGTATTCTTGTAGGTAAATGAACAATCTGTGCAAGGTCATTAGAAATTGCAAAAGCCTCAGCATCTTGACCAGCTGGGTCGGTGTGACTAGAAAACAGAGGCCAGCTGGAGTTGTGAACATTAAAATCACCAAGGAAAATTACCTCACTGTTAGAAAAGTTGGACTGGAGAAAGTCAAGTTGCAAAGAGAGGAAGTCAAAGAGCTCCAAGTGATTAGTGGAGTTGGGAGAATAGTAGAGACAACAGATGAATTTTACGCAATAAGGGAGAGAGATTTTAAGCCACAGAAGATCAAAGAGAGTAGATTCCAAATTTTACCAAATCTCTGACAGGGAATGTCAGAACGGACATATGCGCAAGTACCACCTTTAAGGCAAAAGGAATCATATAGCGAATAATTTGGGAATCTGAGATGAGCAGTAGTTGAATCAACCGATAACTGAGATTCTGTCAGAAAAAGTACATGGGGTTTGGCAGACTGCAAGTGGAAATGGACATCATTTAGATTAGAATTGAGACCACGTATATTTGTGAAATGAATTAGGAAGTGCTTGGGAGGTTTAGATCTTTTCGCAGATAAGCTTGCTCTATTAGTTTGACAATTCATGGTGTATTCAATAGTAAGAAAAAGTGGATGGGACATGCTGTATGAAGTAATGAAATTTTTGGATATGGCGTACACATGGTAAGAATATACCCAGATCCTTGATATAATGTGGCCTCGACAATGCTCCCCGCATACACATTACTCGGACTCCCTCCAGTCACTATCTGGCAGAGTAGAGGTAGCAAGATTATACACTAACTGATCCGGAAGCACCCTAGAGAGTTACCAATAGGTTCGGTCCGGTGTACTAACTAGTGGCCAGCCTGCAAACACCGTTTTAGAGCTGTACCCTGGAAATGTAAAGAAGATTGGATCTCGCCATGATGCCCATCATAACATCAGAAGTCATCATACTGCATGATGGAAGAGATGGGAAGAGTTGAACGGAACTTAACTCTGCAGACTAAACATGGGTTCCACCACTTCAAGCCTCCAATAAGCAAAGTGGTGGTATTGCACCGATTGATGAAAGTCATCTACCACCTAGTATTACCTAGTAACGCAGAGGGACGGCAATCCTCCATGTCGTGTGAGTGCCACACCTCGACCCCTGCTTACGTTGGTTCACACCTCGGTGGTCACCCACCATGTACTTGTGCATGGAGGTTATACCCAGGATTACTAACAGTCCCACCATCGTGAAGGTTCAAGCAGAGGATTTGGCTGTCACAGACCGTCCGGACTTTGCCGAAATTGGGTTCACTTGACTTGAGTGTCACCTGAATATCAGTTCCATGAGCGTTTTAGACTCCCAGGTAGCAAGTACAGCTTGTCTGGCATATCTGAGAGAATGTCTGTGACAACCTCAAGGACCATGTTACTTGGCAGGTTGTAATGGTCTCTAACGGTTGGCAGCAATTTTTCTTCCAATATAGCCAGGTATCCATTGGCATTTACGGAAGCTTTTATAAATTGCAGGTGACCTACTCCGCGATATGAAATGCACCCCCACATCATTTGGCCGGTAGGGAATTTCACTGTAGACACCATACAGTCTGGATGGTATTCTTCACCACGTCTATGGGGAATCGTTTGTCTCCCATCAGAGCCGTGCAGGTTGAATTTCTTCTCATCTAAGAAAATAACTGATTTCCACTGCTTGGTTGTCCATTTGACATGCTCCTTACACCAAATTAATCGGGCCTTTTCGATTTTTTGTGTGAGGAGGGGCTTCTTCTTAGTATGATGGGCTACAAGTCCATTTCTGAAGAGGCATCTTCTGACTGTTACTGCACTCGTTACTACTCATGTATGTTCTTCCCATACTCTTTTCAGCTCAGATGAAGAAGCTTTACTGTTTTACGGTTCTTCAAAACGTGGTCCTGTTTTGGCGTAGAATTCCGTTTGTGTCCGGTTCCTTTTTCTTATTAGCAGAACCAGTATTCTTGAGTTTGGAAAGAAATCTACTCACTTTCGACTGATTACAAATAACTCCATAAGCAATATGATGGGAAGAACATCCTTCCTTGTGTAAAACAACAATTAACACTCTTTCTTCGTGACGTCAACTGCACGTAACTCGCCATCTTGACACAAGCAAGGAATGACTGCAACTCTTGCAGAGCGTGCATATATAGCTGAAAGTAACAGCTGATGAAATATTACATCATCACTTACGCGTGTCAATCTTATCTGATGCAATCTGTAAGAAATATTGCAATATACTTTATTCGGACGACAATTACAATTTTAAGAGGTGATGCACTTTCTTTGAATGCCAGTGTATAAATGTTGTTTAGCGCATGAAGATAAGAAAATTACTCCTGTACTTACATTTTTTAACAAAACTGAACAATTTATTTTGTTTTGAAAGTTTTCATGATGTTATTTAGTGCACTTCTATAACAAGAAAATACAGCTGAAAAGTTAACTGTAAAACTAACATTTACTGTCACCAATGATGTCCAGAGAGAGAGAGAGAGAGAGAGAGAGAGAGTACAATTGATTATTGCTGGTGAAACAGAGTGGCTTACATGATGACATAATGGAACATTAGAATACGGGAATTGAGAAAAACATTAACATTAGAGTGATACGTAGAATAGCTATAACCACTATGAAAGTTTTATTGTAGTGACGTGAAGTGAAGTAAAAGGCATCATTCATTTAGTGTGAATTTTATGTTTTGAGTATTTTTAATATTTCCATGTGTAGTTATCATTTCCATTTTGTTTTGTGAAGATCCATACAATATTTGGTGAGAAATGTAGGAATACAAGGTGTTTTGAATTGTTCAGCTGCTATGTTTTCTGCATTCAGCAAAGAAAAATATTTCACAATAGAATAATGTTCACATCAGTATACAGAAGAAGGTATATAAACTTTATTTTGTTAGTATTCTGCTGTCTGCAGAAAAGTTCATCCTGAGGGAAAATCTGGCAAAGCTGTTGCTCAGCAGAACAAGGAAGAGAATAGTGGTGAGCTTGTTTAAATCAATATGTGGAAGATCATTACTTCTTGTCAGCAACTCCTAGAAAAAAAAAGAAAAAAAAAAGAGGAAAAGGAAAAAGTAAGTTCCTGGATATTGAGCTATTTTGCTTGCAGAACTAATGCTTGTTTGAAATAAGTACTGCCAGAGTTGTTTTAAGAAGTTCTTTATGTAGTGTTGTCACCCTAACTGCATTTTTCTTGGATAGGAAAAAATCTAGAGAAACATGAAAAATCATGCATAAAAAGTTAGTTACCTTAGGATCAATAAATTGTCATTTAATTTTTGGTAAACAGTCTTTCAATAGCATGTTTATTTGCATATGTCAGAACCTGAATAATGAGGAATAAACCATTGGATTTCACAAAAATATTCTTTGTTCTGAGTTATGATTACAATGAGAAAACAAAGGATATGAATGCATTTGTGAACATATACATTAATTGATATAGCAACACAGTCAATGGAAGGCTGATAGCCCAGATTTAAGGTTTTTGTGGTCATTAAGCTATAACTTTTAAGAGGCCCCCTCTTCTGAGTAAATTTTAGGTTTAATACTGTTTCATGCTTGTCAAAAAGTGCATATAAAAGGTACACACGTGTATGTTTTTATTAATTGTTAAAAAAATTTACAGATATTTTTGACATTGGTAATAATATCAATAAATTATTAATATAATAAATCATGACATTATTTTCATTCATTTTTGTTAAAAAAAAATAAAATGAAATGCAATTTTTTGCTTGTAACAGATAAATTAAATATTTTTTTTATTTGATGATTAAAAATATTTTAATAACAAAAATTTATTGATTCAAATGATTGAAAATGTTCATTTCCGTGATTTAAATCTGGCAAAAATCTGAAACAATATCTTCAAATGATAAGCTTTTAAGCTTTTCACTTTCTATATACATGTATAAGATGCACAAGGAAGAGTTTGTTTTAAAGCATGGTTGTGCAACATTTATTTTTTACCTTCTTAAGCCTGCTAAATGATTTTTCTCCAGAGTAATCAGTTCTCCTCAAGGTAAGAAAAATTCTAAATATAGTTTCAACATTTGGAAAAACTGACTGTATTTTGTTTTAATTATTATATTGTATAAATTTTGATAATAAATCTCATTTGTTTGAGAATAATTTTTCTTTATGTACAGATGAAAATGTTTTATATCTTCGAATAAGTTATCGCCTATGTTTTTGGGGTAATTATTTACTAAAAGTATTACATTTTCTTTGAGCTCTTTGTCTGTCTGGTCAAAATTTAATAAAAATGAAAATTTTTGAGAAATATTCTAATAAATTTCAGCTCTTCTTTGTAAATTACTTTCTAAAGAATGCATGATAGGAATGAAAGATTTTATCCAATATCAGATGCATTTCCCGCATTAATCTGTACTTTTCTAGATCAGCTTTTCTTTGCACTCCTATAATCTATGTTATCTGGTAATTTTTTTTTTTGCATTTTGGTCAAATTCATTGAAACTATTTCTGGTTTCTTTTATGAAATCTGATAAATATGTATACAGTGTTGAACATGTACTTAATGTTTGAGGGTCTTGTAATATTTTACTAGTTTTGCGAAACTGTTCCAATATATAATTCCACAATACAAGCATAAACATAAATTCAAGTTCTTCCATTTTTTCGTGGATAATGGGGGCTTCTCTACTGGTTTTGCCATTTTCATATTCATCATCCTGAAATTTAATTAAAGCATTGATAATTGAATCATATGCACTTTTAACTTTAATATGTGCTTCCCATCTATTGTCAGAAATACATTTTGGAACTTCAGATTTGGATCCGAAAACTGATTTTAAAACAGACCATCCTTTTGTTGAGACAGAGAAAAATGTATAGGTTTGTTGCAAAATTGCAAAAATATTTACTGCATCTACGCAGCAATCAACTGCAGCACGGCTGACCAAATTTAACAAAATGTCCGGAGTAGAGAATATATATGGATATTTATTTTTTTCTAAAATTTTTGCTGCATACCCTCATATTTCCCGGACATGTTGGGTGCGTTATTGTAGGACTGTTCTCTACGCTTGCTGAAAGCAATGTTAACTTCACCTATAACATAATCAAGTATCAAATTGACTACATTTTCTCCAGAATGGTTTTCTATAGGAATGAATGTTAAAAATCGTTCAATGGGATGACCATCGTGAGGACATACATATCTTACAATAACAGTTAATTGATTAAGATGTGATAGATCAGGCATAGAATCTACAAACTGAAATAACCAGCTTTTTTTAAATCTTCAAATTTAGAATTTCTTTCATTTTAGCCATTAAATAAATAATTTCGTCGCATTTTGTTTTAGATAAATATGATGGCTTTCTAGATGCAGAATTTCCATAACCACCAAGATGATCAGCGAGAAAAGGATTAAATTCAGCAATTTGTTCTAATAATCCAAGAAAATTTCCATTTCGAGGTGAATTAAATTTTTTGTTATTGCCTAGAACAGGCAATCTTTATTCTGCCCAAATAGCTACAACTGCAACAATACGTTGAAGCACCTGCCTCCAATATATATATATATATATATATTTTATTTGTTTATCTAATTTTGAATCTAAAGTGGATCCGCATTTTCTTGATATGTGAACAAAGCTGCTCTATAAGTTGAATTCTCGCATTGGTGAAACCCCATTTTAATTAAAATGGGGTTTCACCAATCCTTAAAGCCATCATTGGCTAAAGCGCAACTTAAATTTGAAAAAAGCTTGCATACAAAACAGCAGACACATTAAGTGGATGGAGAATATACTAGCCACTGTCGAGTGTACTTTTCACTATTAATTTTTGTGGAGTGAAAGAATCCCTGGGAGCAACACCTTACTTGATTTTTAAACACAGGTCAACCATCACTAATCCAGCCACTGGTAATACAGTTTCACCGCTAATTCGGACATAATTTCCGTGAATGTAATTTCAAATTTCCTGGGTCGGTGCACCGACCTGCCGCTACTGTTTTGGTGGTGTTGGTTGCAGCATCAGTTGTTGGCGCGAACTCGTAAACACTGGCAAGCCATTCACACTTGTTTTTCTGCATTTATTATTATAACCTGCTCACATTTAGCCCCAGCCATGGTTCCAATGCATAAAGGAAGTGCCTCTCGTGGTGTAAAGCGCAAACACCGTACATTGTCCATAACAGATAAAGTTGAATTTCTGAATAAACTCGACAGACAGCGGTGTGTCTGTAAGAAGTTTAACTCTGCTTAATTGTAAATGCCAGCAATTTCTCTCAGTTCCTCTTATCTTAGTAATTTTCTTTTAGCCATTCCTTTTTAGTTTTTTTTTTTTTTACAACACACCTATACAAACTTGCGGAAAAACACAACACAATGGATAATATAGCGCGCTAACGAACTTGTTTTCACAAAATCTCTAATAATACTGACAAACTTATTGCGATGTTTGAGAGTTTATTTTATCGTAATTAGTTTTATTGCAGCGCTCACCATGCGTGCAATAAACCAATCACAAATGACCTTCATATGTATGCCGTAATAGTGTCACACGTATGTGGCCGACACGGCTTCTCAAGAAATAAAGTAACTATGTGGCCACATATATGCGACATAAAAAAAGACTTTTTTTTTAATATCGTAAGTGAAAAAACAACACTGACATTACAATATTTATTTTAGAATTACTAATCGAATTATTTCCTAAATATTTTTGGCCCCTGGGGAATTTGTTTCTTAAACTAGCTTGGCAGTCAACATGTTAAAGGTAGAAGGAGGTGTTGGGTAAAATGTATGAGACAAAATAACCACTGGTGATCCAGCAAACTCACTAATCTGGCACCCCACAGGTCCCAACGCTGCCGGATTAGTGATGGTCGACCTGTATCTGTTTTGATTTTTCAAATGAATCCTTCCAGTGTTGACAGTCAGCAGGTCCTTTTTGAACCCAAAATGAGCATATCATCCTTAGTTGAAGTACTCCATAGACCCACATCATTGTTTTTTGTATAGATGTTTTGTTGATTCTTTTCTGTATCGTAGTCTGAAATTTCAGGATCAGAGTAGTTGCCTTAAAAATATCTACAGGAATAGTTTCGGTTTTATAGTGTGCAATATCAGGATTTGATGTAATCGCACTAGAAACATCCATAGGAACAGTTAGTATTGATACATCAGGTCGATCCTCAATAGATGAACCTTCGTTTATTTGTGTTACTTTAAAATAAGTGTCAACTTTGGGTAAACTAGATAAAAGAGCCTGTAATAACTTCTTAGTTTTTCTCTTTTGATACCCGCTTGCAAAACTCCTCTTCATTTTTAATCCTAAGCATAATTTATTTCAGCTAAGTAAAAATATGTAAAAACGAAAATTTTTAAATTTGACTAAATAATAATTATTCACTCCTACTTTTATTACAATATTGAAAATGACATTATGCATGTTAATTATTTATTTAGATTATTAAATTGATTATTTTATTATTGTTGACAGAGTATTTTTATCTGTAAATTATGTTACATAAAATATGTTTCTAACTCACCTCACAATTAAATAAAGATATTACAGGTAACCCTCATATAGCACGGTTCCTATAAAATGTCGTGTTGTGTGAAACCGTGTTATACGGGACTAAGAAAAAGTACAAAAAAGGGGAGGTTACATTTCAAAAGCTAACAAAAAATACATATTTCGTTAAAAAAACTAAAAATACACCATTCTATATTTTGTGTATCTTCTATTCTTTTTAAAAAAAATCAGTAATCTGGTTTTGTTTGCTTTTGCTTGATAAATCTTTGTGAATTTCATCGTATGGAACTAAGCATTTTTGAAGCACCCTTTTCAACTTTGGGCTCCTTTCATTCAAAAAATAAGATTCTAATTGCTCGGCTAACTTTATGCCTTCCCGCATGCTTTTTGGTGTAAAATTTGGAAGTTTAGAATTTTCATCTGCGCTATGAGACTCTGAATTGATTTGGTTTATCTCCAATGCCATTTCCACCAAATCTGCTTCACCAGCAGTCTCTTTTTCTACCAGTAATTCTTGAACGTCTTAAGTAATCAGATCTTTGTTTATTCTTTTAGGAGCATAGGCAACTAAGGCCATGTTACTCTGTGTATATTGTCTATAAATTGCATGTGTCCTGAGGTCTATTTTCTGTTTTGCTGGATAAAAAACCCGAGATTCCAGGAGGAAAAACCATGGTACCTTCACCTGAGTCCGACTAACCAAGCCTCCTGTCATCAACAGGATTCGAAATCGGGTCTTTTCCACCCGGTGTTGGGAGAAGGGCGATTCTATCAACTGTGCTACCCACGAGGGCTTCAGTAGTCATATCAAAACCTTCCCCTCCTACCAATGCAGCAAGTTCTACTATCGCACCGATTCTGTTTTCTGCCGATTTGACCATATTTCCTGAATGAACTGACTCTGGCCATACATTTTTCCACACACATTTAACGTTGACGGTTTTACTTCTTTCAGCGATAAAGCTATGATTCTGATAAAGTCCACAATTGAGAAATGTTTCCATGCCTCCACTACATGAATAGATTCGGAATCAATTTTTTCCAAAATCCATTGTAATGATTTTCTGATGTAATAAATTTTAAAGGTGGATATAATGCCTTGATCTAATGGCTGAATGAAAGAAGTTGTATTAACCTAGTACATCTGTGGTGGTAGGAACATAACTTCAATGTTTGGATGACTTAAATCTTTTGGATGGTCTGGTGTGCTATCTAATAGTAATAAAACTTTGAAATCTAGATTTTTCCACAAGTTCAATAGCACAGAATGTAACATGGAGATTTCCCAACAAAATAAAATACAGCGATTTCTCAATATATTTTTTGACTAGCAAGTCAACAGCAGCAGCGATTCAAAAAGAGTGGAAATGTTGAAAAATCACATCCAACATAACAGCAGGGTTTCCCCCATGCAAAAGCTCAAAAATACCCTGTTATGCAAGTTTTACCGAATTTCTCTAACCATGTTAGAGTGAAACCGTGTTATATAAGTACTGTGTTGTGCAAGGATTGCCAGAATTTATCAATCATTTTAGAGCGAAACTGTGTTGTAAAAGTACCGTGTTATAAAGGTGTTGCCTGTATTTCATTAAATAATATTGTTGTAATAATATGTGTATTATTTTTAAACTATTTTTAAAATCTTGCTCACTTTAACAAGTTAACATATACATATTAACATACAACGCTGAAAGCAAACTGTCTGACAAAAGATTAGCTACCCAGTTTTGCCTCACTGTCCCCTATAAGTAAGAAAACTATCTCCGATTTGATGCTTACTGTTGTCATATTTGTAATTTATTGATTCCAAAAATAGGCGCACATTGTAAAAACAACCATAAGTATATTTCAATAAATTGTTTATTTTATGACAAGTAAAAGCAGAAAAGCAAAAAGTTTATTTATCAACAATAATTTTCAATTTTTATTATTTTTTCTATACTGACGCGGAGGCCCCTTGTAATGTGAGGCCTTAAGCTATAGCTTGTCTAGCTTATGCATAAATCTGGCCCTGGGTATAGCATATTTGGATGTTGATGATTGTCAGGTAACCTCAGAGATGTCATGTTGGTGCAAATTCCAGAATTGACAAAAAAGTGATGTCACAGATTTCATCATTATGGTATGTTCATGCATACTAACATTTAATGGCACAGTAATGACACTGTGCTGTTAAATATTAGTATGCAGGAACTTCAAGATCTCTGAATAAACTAGATTTGAGTTGTTGACAATCTATGGAGGAAAAATTAGCTACATCACAACAAAAATTAGGTAAGTTTGGGGGAGACAAGGAAAATTTAGAGTGTAAACTAAATAACTAAATATTGGAACAAGTTAGTAATTTTATATATCTCAAAACAGCTTTTAATGAAGTTGGAAGATTAGATATGAAAATTAACTGAATAAGTAAAGCAATAAGTAAAGCAAAGATATATCTCAAAACAGCTTTTAATGAAGTTGGAAGATTAGATATGAAAATTAACTGAATAAGTAAAGCAAGAAGTGTAGAAAGCCAGTTATAGTCATCTGGAACAACACAGAAATCAGTTAACAGACAAGAGCTTTTATAACAGCTCATTTTAATTCTCATTTTGTTTATAGCATATTTAATCCTAGGGATTTGCAAGCTGAGTACAAAATAAGGAATTGATAAAAAAAAAAAAAAAAAAATTGAATCCTCAAAAATAAGAATTTCAAGAAAAATAAATGGAACTAACTGATGGAAGCAGTGGCAAGACCACTGCTTCTACCTATTAGTTGCATGGGAATTATAGTGAGGCAATAAGAAAAAATTAATTATATCCCATCAAAGGTAAATGAAGCAGACTTAAGATGGAAGGTGTGCATGTAGAAAGGGCAGGAGGAAGGTTAATTAAAAAGGTATTTGAAGCAAAAATGAATAGGCCTATACGCAGACCAAGAGGAAGAAATATGTCATCAGGCAAGGATTGGAGGAATGGGAACTGACTTTAGCTAGCCCTAAAAATCTAACACGAAAATTATGAAAGACTGACAGTGTTTCACAGTAACCTATACGCATACGGTATCACAAATTCAGATTGATGATGATGGTACATGTTAAGGTAAAAATTAAATAAATTAAAAAAGCTTTAAGTGGCAGCATTTTTTCAGATAGTACAAAAAACAATACACAGTCACTACTATGTCAAATTCTGTAGGCTATACAGGCAGCAAAAATTCATTCATTTATTTTTAGGAGGTTTAATCAGTGGATATTTTGTTTTTTTAAGGATGTAAAGGGAAACTGAAATGATTTTATGCTAAGGAACTTTTCATTGTTTGTTAGAAGTAAACTGTAGCAAGTAAGTACTTTGTTTTGTGCAACACTTGTTTAGCAAATTCTATAAATATATTCAGAATCAGTAAATAATCTTCTTACCTCATTTATGTTTTCTAAGGAAGATATAAGTTGTTGCTCATTATTACGACTTTCAGCTAAATCATCATTAGTAATTTTTAGCTTTTCACTTAAAGATGCCTGGCTGCTTATACTCTCTCGTAACTGTTTTTCTACATCACGTAACTTAGAAACCACATCCTAGAAAAAAATAAATAATAAATAAAATATATTCCATGCAATTTTGTTTATAATAGTTCAGTGAGTTAACATACAGTGACAAAAACAAATTTTCTACATATATATCAACTGAAATTAATTTTCTTAATTAGTTTCACTTTGAATTCACTCTAGGATATTTGTCTTGCTGGACCTTTTGTGTTATTTGCGTTGAAATATCTGAATTTATAATAAAATCTGGCTAAATTATGTTTGAATTTTATGATTCCTAAATATAAACTTTACTTTAAAAAACATTACTTTTTTATGTAAATAAGAAAGCTGCTTGCCATTGTTGGTTTATTAAAAAAACTCAGTGAATTTTTTCTTTTACATTCAAAGATAAATCGGTATCCATTCCACTTTATGCCATGATCTGGTCCTCTGCACCCATCTACTATGAAAAACAAGTTTCTCACTATTGAATACTGGATCCCACACTGGTAAAATCACATAGGGAATAAATAATTCACAATAGTCAGATCTGCTAGATAGGGTGACATCAGCATAACTTCCCTTGAGGCATAAAAGTCTAGCAAGAAATGTTGACATGATGGTAGAACTCCTGACTAGTCACACAGATGTTCCTTCTATCAATAGATTTTTTTCATATCATAGAGCAAGATATAGAGACAAAAAAATGGTCCCTCCCTAAATCTGAGATTTGAAAACCTAGATTCTTTAAGAGACTCATATCCTGGAAACATCGGAATATTTCAATGCACTACACACAGACCCAGAAAAGTTAACTGAGAATAATCTATACAAGCAACAGAGATATATCTTACAAGACATATATCTGCAAATTAAATTACAGAGGAATAGTCACCTAAATGCAACATGATTATAGATTTGGTCTGTTCTAACCCTGACTTACTTCTGCTAGAGCAACAGATGTCCTTCCTTTATTCTTAATTTAGTACATATCTGATCATGTTAAGCCACAACTAAGATAGATATGTTAATTATGAAACAAAGATGCCATGTGAGAAAAGAGAACAACTAAATTAGTTCACTCTGAAGAATGCCCATTATTACTACACTCTGTCGCCTTTCACTTAATCAGCCTTGGATGTTCATGATGCACGTGCTGTGCAGTAAGATTGTTTAACAATTATTTTGTGGGGAGGGGGGAGAGGAAAGAGTGATGTAGTCTTAACTGATTTAATTTTAACTGTACAACTGATCTGATGTCAGTATCAATACATAATTTAAATTTTATTTTTGTTGCTTCCAGATATAAGGATTTTATTAGAGTAATAATCTAAAAGTGCAGTCCATTTATCATATCTAATTTTTACAGCTAAATATTTCTTCACTTAAATTTAAACATGTGGAGATGGCTTGTATCAAAAGCATGATTAAAAACAATACCTAAACATTTACTATACTGTAATTAAGTCGATAAAATAAAGCATAAGGGATATCTCTGGCAAATTGCACAGAACACCAACTGCATAATATCACTTAAAACAAAACAAACAAAAAAAAATTATATATATAGATGTTAACCTCATGGGTACTTCTTAACTGCAACAAATCTCCTTGATACATATCTGATTTTTCTTGCATTACTTGTATTCTTTGCTTGGCTTCTTCTAACCTTGTTTCCAGTTCTTTTATTCTTTCACATTGTTGTGTTGCCTCACTCCTAAATATTTTTTCCATTTCTTTCTGATGTTCAATTTGGGAAGTATATTCGGTAACATGTTTTTTGATTACTTCCAATTCAGCACTTAAATGTTGAATCTATAAATGATAAGAAGAAAAAAAAAAAATTCACCAGGTACACACACACACAAAACATAATTATTATATGGTTTATAATACAAAATAAATAATATTAGCAGTAATAGCATGATTGTTTTAAGTTATTCAAGTTACACATTGGAATTTTAATATGTTATAAAAAAATATATATATTTTTAATGAAAACTCCAAATACGAGAGGTATTAGAACCTATAGTACTAAGTACCATGCTTGGGATGGAGGTTGAGAAGAAGACAAAAGAAGATATTTGTTGACATTAGATTTGAACTTCTGTAGACTGAAATTTTCAGGAAATACGTATGAAGGAAGGTTGTTCCAGAAAACAGCAGTTGAACGAATAAACGATGAAGATGAAAAGTTGGTTCTGTGAGTTTGAAAGTTGGACAGTAAATGGATGTTGGCTGGTGGTGGTGGCACGTGTTCTGACTGCTTTGAAAGAAAGAACGGGAATTATAGAAGCCAATTCAGAAGAACAGTGCCCATGGAAGTATCTGTAGAAACGACATGAAGCAGAAACAGTATGTCTATGAGACAGAGAGTGGAGAGGCTCTGCTAAAGTTGTTATTTTGTTTTTTGGTTTTTAGGAGCATTAGCAACTAAGGCCATATTGCTCCGGGATATGCAGTGGTCATTCCCTGACCTTTCCACATCCTCCGTATTTGGTGGTGACGGGCTCAAACACTGGTTTAATCAAGAAGTGTGTGCTATGCACTGCTGCTCCTTCCCACCTGGCTACAGAGGCGCCCTCTGTTAAAGAGTCTCCACTCTCTGAGAGAAGTTTTGGGGGCACCGCCCCAGTTGTGGGAACAATATTCCACGGTAGGGCAAATTTGCGATTTGTACAGAGTGAACGGTTGTTTGGAAGACAAGTAATGCCGAGAGTGAAAGAGAAAACCAAGTTTTTTAGATGCAGAGGAAGAAATATTTGTAATGTGCCTGTGCCAAGAGAGAGATTAGAAGTCAGGGTAATCCCCAAAAGAGATATATTATTTTGCCTAGAAATCGGAGTGTCACCAAAGGTAAGCATAGGAGTAGAAGAATCCTTTTTGCAAGATATAAGACAAGACTGAGTTTTAGAAGGATTGAAATCAACTAAGTTGTCTTTGCCCCACTGGACAATTAACTATCATTAATATACAAGAGGAAAAGAGTGAGGGAAAGAACTGAACCTTGGGGGACACTAGCATTAGTGGAGAAGTTAGAAGACAGAGTGCCATCTGCCACCACCCTCAGTGAGCGATCAGAGAGAAAACTGGATAAATAATTACAAACGAAAAATGAAAAACAGCTGGCAAACCATGAGATGGAAGCTTGTTTAGAAGACCTTTATGCCAAACATGATCAAAAGCCTTTGAGATGTCAAGAGCAACTGCTTCTGTTTCACCAAACTTTTCCCTTGAATTTGTCCATAAATGGGTAACATAAGCCAAAATATCAACAGTGGATCGACACTGATGGAATTCATACTGGCGATCGTTGATCAGACAGAAGGTTTCTAGGTAGTTTAAGAGTTGGCAGTTAATTGATTTCTCCATTACTATAGAAAGAGTAGAAGTAATTGCAATGGGATGATAATTAGATGGGAGGGACTTGTTACCCTTTTTAGGAACTGGCTGGATATGAGCAAATTTCCAAGCAGAAGAAAAAACACCTTTGGAATAAGAAAGTGAAAAAAGGTGGCAAAGAACAGGAGTAAGTTCAGGAGCACAGGTTTTGAGAACAAGTGGAGAAATACAATTGGGACTGGAGCTTTCTTAACATCAAGATTTGTCAAAATCCTTCTGACATCCTTTTGATGGAAGACCACAGGAGGCATTGAATGGAGCATGTTGGTAATGCTGGGAGGTGTTTTACCAAGATCATTAATACATGAATTGGAAGAGAAATCGGACACTAGCAAGTCAGGTTTATCCTTAGCTGAAGTGACAACAGAACCACCTGGTTTTGACAGAGGTGGGAGCAGAGATGGGCAAAAGTTGCGGCCAATAAGCTTTGGCAAGAGACCAGAATGCTCGGCTACCATTAGGGCAAGAAGCAAGTTTTCTACTCTTAGCCTGTTCAAGATCTAGTTTGGACTGATTAATGACTGCTTTACAATTGTTGCGAGCTTTGGTGTAGGCAGAAAATGAAACTGAAGAATTGGAAACAAGCCAATTATGATATGCAACATTCTTCTCTTGAACAGCCTTCGCACATTTATTGGAAAACCAAAGTTTAGATAAAGGACGAGATTTTAGAGTGGAGTGTGGAATAAAGGATTTCACTGCTACAAGAATAATTTCACCGACACGATCTGAGCAAACATTTTCATCAGAAGTTTTGAAACAGTAGTCCAAATAAGGAAAAGAAGAAAAGAAATCTCACAGGTCATCCCATTTTGCATTCTTGTAATGCCAAACAATACGAGGTTGGGAATAGCCATGAATTAAAGGCTCCATTGTAAAAGAGACAATCACCAAGTTGTGATCTGAGGTACCTAAAGGACCACTCACTTCAACCATGTACTTAGAAGGGTTGTTTGTGAGAAAAAGATCAAGCGTGTTGGCTGTATGGTTAGGATTGTCCAATATTCTTGTAGGTAAATGAACAATCTGTGCAAGGTCATTAGAAATTGCAAAAGCCTCAGCATCTCGACCAGCTGGGTCAGTGTGACTAGAAAACGGAAGCCAGCTGGAGTTGTGAACATTAAAATCACCAAAGAAAATTTCCTCACTGTTAGGAAAGTTGGACTGGAGAAAGTCGAGTTGCAAAGAGAGGAAGTCAAAGAACTCCAAGTGATTAGTGGAGTTGGGAGAACGGTAGAGACAACAGATGAATTTGGCACAGTGAGGTAGAGAGATTTTAAGCCAGAGAAGATCGAAGAGAGGAGATTCCAAATTACCAAGTCTCTGACAGGGAGTATGCTGCCAACTTTTAACTGGCTGCCACAACAATAGCATTAACTTTCCTATTGGTCTAGGGCTATCAATGATTTCACATTTTATGCAGATTATGATTAATATATTTAGGAAGTTAGAATAATATAGCATAAAAATGACCATACAGTATTAAAACTAGTGGTTGTAGTTAAATGATTACTGTTATTCTCTTAGAACAATGTTGAGCATCTTACAGCACCATGGATTATGTGTGGCCATCCATCCAAACTAACTGGTGCTGTCTGAAAGTGTTTTTTTTTAATAATACATACACAGCAAAACCAATAATAGTATATGTTTAACAGACTTCTTCCAGAATAGGGAATTGCCTGTTAAAGTATATGCAGAATTTCACACCTTTAAAACTTTCATTAGTTGAAGAAGTTACGTTAGTTAAGCTGATGACTTTGAAGAGACTGTTTGATATCACAGTCTGAAGAGGAAGTGTGGTTATATTCTTGGATGTTTTTTGAGAGCACATGAAAGCTTACTTTAAATGAGTATTTCAGAAGCCAAACTACCAATCCTCCTCCATCTTCCCCAAGTTTCTCGAAAAATAAAATAGAACTAGCATTGACTAACCGGCATATTCACTAACTGACACCTTCATTACTTGAAGATTGTTGAAGAAGTTATGTTGGATGAAATGGCATTTCTGTTAAAGAGCACAGAATTCAAAATGGTATAATGACGGACCTGGCAGGAGACATCATATGTGTCCAGCATTAGTTTTATCATAAGTTTGACATTCCCTATTGTTCTTCTAGATGGGATTTTGGGCTAAAATAATGCAGATTTCATTTGATTTGATTTTATTTGGGTTTTATTGGCGCATTAGCAACTAAGGCTATAATGCACCAAATCCAGGTCATATATAAAAAGTTAAAACATTCAGTGACCTAATTAGTTAGGCCACCACGTCGAGATATAACATAGATATAAAAGGTATAAAAGGAAAAAATATATCAACAAAGAAATAACAATACAATTTAAATTTTAAATATGAGTAAAAAGGTTTACTGATTTTAAATAACTAAAAACAGCAGACACATTGTCATTGTCGGATAACAACTGACTGAGTGTATAAGGCTCAGCCAGATGACTAAAAGTGGTAAAATAAAAATCACGTTCGTGTCTAAAACGTGGACAATCGGTTAAAATGTGACGTATACTTAAATAGGTGTCACAGTTCTCACACATAGGAGAGTCATCTGCCCTCAGCAGAAATGCATGTTTAAGATGACTGTGTCCTATGCGGAGGCGAGCTAAAACAACTTCCTCTCTGCGATTCCAGTGCAGACTAGACTGCCAATGTCGGATTACAGGCTTTATCTGATAGAGCTTATTTGTGACTTGCTCATGCCAAGAACGTTGCCATTGGGACAGTAATTTGTTGTGTATTAACTGCCTGTAGTCTGTATAGGGGACTAACAGGCAATAAGTGTTGTGGAGTTCTGGTGACCTGGCCGCAGCATCTGCCAGTTCATTTCCCACGATCCCAATGTGGCTTGGAATCCAGCAGAAACGAATGTCGAAAGAACACTCAGACAGAGAGTGTAGCGTCTGCTGAATCCGGGTCACAAATGGATGAGGATTATACCTCATACCCGATAAAGCCTGCAGTGTACTTAGAGAGTCAGTGTACACCATATACCTTTGATACCTATGGGTTTTAATGTGGTCCAAGGCTAACTCTATAGCATACAACTCAGCTGTATATATGCTGCATTCTTGGGGAATCTTTCCAGATATAGAACGACCTGGAAAGATAGCAGCAGATCCAACAGACAACTCAGACTTTGACCCATCAGATGATGGGTCAAAAGATGCAGTTATGGACTTACCCCAATTTTTAAGGGAGAAGTTGCATGATGGTAAGCGAGCATTCCAGGGTGGAAGTGGTTGCCTTGGTGACTGGGCAACATTGTCTACCATGATGTCAAGCCCTCTGAGCAGCTCTTGGACACGGATACCAAAAGGACAATTGGCAGTCTGATGAGTGTTATATAGGTTTTCCCAGTGTGGCTTGAAAACGGATGTCCACGTAGAGTTGTCTGGCAGGTATTTTAATTTAAAGGTATATTTTAAAGACAATTGCTTTCGTCGAAATGACAGTGGTGGTTCAGTTGCTTCAACATATAAACTCTAAACAGGGGATGTTCTAAATGCTCCAGTAGCAATATGGATGGCTTGGTGTTGAACTGGGTCCAGCCATCTAAATACGCTGTTTCTAGCCAATGCATACCCTTGGGACCCATAGTCTAGTTTAGATCGGACAAGTGCATGATAGAGGCTGAGCAAAGTGGAGTGGTCTGCTCCCCATTTATTGGAGGAAATAGAGCGTAGGAGATTCAACCCTCTTGTGCACTTTGTCCGCAGTTGACGAATATAAGGTAAAAATGTCAACTTCTTGTCGAAAATGAGCCCCAAGAATTTTGTCTCGGGTACTACTGGAATGATGTCTTGTCCGAGTTTAAGTTCTGGTTCAGGGTGAAGGTTCCATTTGTGACAAAAGTGTACGCAGACAGTCTTCTGTGGCGAGAACCTAAAACCATTAGTCACTGCCCAAGAGTTGACGTGGTCTATGGCATGCTGCAATTGTCTTTCAATGACCCTCATATTGCACGACTGGAAAAAGATGCTAAAGTCATCTACAAAGAGGGCACAGTTTAGGATTGGAGGAAGTTGTTCAGTTATAGAGTTAACTTTGATAGCAAAAAGCGTAACGCTTAAAACTGATCCTTGTGGAACTCCCTCTTCTTGGCACAATGGCCAGAAGAGGGTGGATCCTACACAAACTTGGAAAGACTGGTCTGTAAGGAAGTTTTTGATAAAGAGGGTAATGTGTCCTCTAAGACCAAAGTTATATATGTCTTTTAAAATTCCATATCTCCAAGCCATGTCGTACGCTTTTTCCATATCAAAGAAAACAGACACCTGGTGCTCACATTTCAGGAAAGCATCATGTATAATGTTTCCAAGCAGATTAAATAGTCAAGTGTTGACCTGTTCCTTCGGAAGCCACACTATATCCTTGAAAGGAGGTCGTTAGCTTCTAAATACCACAAAAGACGAGCATTGACCATTCTTTCCAGGATCTTGCACAAGCAGCTCGTCAGAGTGATAGGACGATAATTTTTTGGTATTTTTGGATCCTTTCCTGGTTTCGGAAAGGGAAGGACGGTTGCCATATGCCACGAGTCCGGAAATGTCTCTTCAATATAGATTCTATTATAGAGACAGAGCAAACGATCCATGGATTCCGATGAAAGGTGTTTAATCATCTCACAGTGGATGTTGTCTGGCCCAACAGCACTCGCCTTAGTGAGAGTGCTGCTTTCAGCTCCCACTGTGTTAGAGGATTGTTAGAGGACAGCTTCAGGTGATGTTTTTCTGATCTTTGTTTGAGTGCGAGGAACTCTGGGGGGGGGTATGATGTTTCTGAAGACACTTTAGCGAATGTCTCCCCGAGAGTATTTGCAATTGCAGTTGGATCTGCAATTGTACATCCATTATGTTCCAGGATTGATGAAGGGTGTGAGTTGTATTTGCCCTTCATTTTCCGAACTTTGTCCCAGATGGCTTTGGGATTCGTGGCCCGTGTAAGGGAAGATGAAAATTTGATCCAAGATTCCTTTTGGCTCTGACGTCTAATGTACCGTGCTTTGGCATGTGCACGCTTGAAGGCTATTAAATTATCTATGGTGAGGTACGACGAAATATTCCCCATGCTTTGTTTTGAGCCTTCCTAGCTGCTGTGCATTCTCCATTCCACCATGGTTTTGGAAAACGTGGAAAGCGGGACGATGTCCTTGAAATTGCAACTGCTGCTGCCTGGACTATACTTTCTGTGATGTGTTTTACTGACTCATTAATTGGCTCCTGGCCAACTATAGTGGTATTGAACGTTGGCAGATGACGAAAGGCATTCCAGTCGGCGTGATCGATCTTCCAACGTGGTATCCTCGACTGGTGACATTGTCTCCCATTTGAAATGGTAGATAACACGGGTAAGTGATCACTACCATAAAGGTTTTCTTCAACCTCCCATGTACTCAGAGGCGGAGGGAAGGGGAGCAGATGGAAAGATCAATGGCAGTAAATGTACGGGTAGCCGTGTGGAAAAAGGTGTTAGATCACACATTTAGAAGGGCCAGATCATTGTTTTCAAGCAATTGCTCGATAATCCGACCTCTTCTGTTGATGTCAGAACTACCCCACAGTGGATTATGCCCATTTAAATCCCCTAATAATAGATTGTTTGTTATTTGGTTTTTCAGAAACATGAAGATCCCACTCTGATATGACACTGCGTGAGAAATTCAAGGTTTTATGGGGAGTAACGATGATGGGTAATCCCCCTAACGGTGTGGCTTTCAGTAGTTGCTGTGCATGTTTTTGCTTGCAGCCTCAACTAAAATGTCTCCAGAACGTAGCCTTTTGACAGATTTCGGAGATCCTGTCAACCCTTCTAATCCTTTCTGGATGAAAAAGGGTGACACTTTCCCGAGTGCCTGCTCTCCGGTGGACTGGAGAATGAGGAAAAGCGGTGTCACAGATGGTGGTGTATCCTCAGTTCTGGCTCTTTTTGCAGAGGTGTTTTCTGTGGTTTCGTCTCGATTAGGTAGGGGCCTTATTGGGGCCCCAGAAGAAGAAGGATTTAAATTACTCATAGGAGTAAGATAAAAATTTCTGATGCCCTAAGTACCTCACCCACCACGGAGCCCTACGAGGGGACGCCAAGTTAGCTTAGAGGCACCATACCCACGTTTCCAATAAGCCTTGGAAATGCAGTTGACCCTAGCAGTAAGAACCACCCGCCGTTTGATCCCAGTCGGGCCGGTCCGGGACCACCTGTCTTGTCGAAGCAGGGGCCAAAGTGGTGTATTAAGGCTGGGCCCCCTCAACCACCAGGATCCCCCTTTCCGAATTCCACAGGTTGCGACGCATGGCTGCACACGCCGGAGTCCAAAGATGTAACCCTGGAACCAAGGTATGGGTGTTAGATCCCAGTGATGCTAATCTGGAAGCCCAGCAGCATCACTGGGAGGTCCTCTCAACACGTACAGGTGCTCATGTCAAGGGGAAATAATGCAGAATGACTGATGATAGATGAAGTGGTTGAAAAGCAGGTTCCCGAAAGTAAGATGGTGAAAACAAAGTTTTTTTTTTTAACTGCGTTGGTTGTGCCTACATGTGTTTTCCAGTAAGGATTCCAAAGATGGGAATCTTGCAATTGTATGCCAATTTAAATTATGTTATGTACTTCAAGTCATTATACATTTACTAGTCTAAAGTACTTAAATTTATTTTTCCACATGTCCACCACCATTTTGAACACATCAAAAGCTGAACCTGAGCTTGTACTCCCCCAATAATGTCATCGATGTATCTTTTTAGTTATTACTGAGTTTACTGTACAACATCATATTAGGATAGTATATCTTCTAAGTATATTTTGGCGTAATGTTGATTTTTTCTACAAAATTAATTACTCTTGACTGATCCCTCCAACACATTATACTTGCCTAAATCAAAATCATTTTCCCCTCTCTACAGTAGGTTCTGTTTAACAAAGTTAATTTCTCTCTCTCAAATGGTAATTTTGCACCATTTTAGACAGCACAAAAAAAAAAAAAATAAATAATATATATATATATATATATATATTTGGAACAAAATTGATTAGCATATATTTTCAAACACATGAATGTTACAGATCCATAAGCATTTCACATACATGCTCAAGTCAGGATCCACAAAATCATGAATCAAATCCAATAAATAACTAGCAATCTTTATTTCCCAATTCTCCAAACATTTTAATTAACCATGGCAAAAACTGATAGATTTATCTCCTTGTTTGGTTAACTTCACGATAGTGATGAACATACTAAAAAATGTGTGCCAATGTATATGATCTTTTTATTACTTTGTTTTAATTACATATATATTCAATAAGCTTCTTTTCAGCAGCTTGAATCTTCTAATTACTTTACTTAATGTGCACAAAATCAAAACATTTCATCACCACATAATTTGATAGTATGAACCAGATACACTCCAGAAATTAAAATGAAAAAATTGAAAAACTTATATTAGAGTAACAAATAATTTAAAAAATAATTAAAAATCAATTTAACACAATTAAAAATGAATTTAATGCAATTAACAAAAAAATTGCACAACAATTTTCCTTCCTGAAGCTGACAACGCTTTTTGACCATATGTCGTGATCACAGGAATGAAAATTAACGATTATTATTATTATTATTAGTCATAGGGTTCAAGGATGCCTGAGGCTTATGCTGCACCAACAAAAAAAAATCCCATGTTACCCTGAGAGAGAGAAAGAAGTAGAAGGAAATCAGCAAGAAAGAAAAGAATGATGATATCCAGCTCAGGACCCTGGGTTTGCAAAGCCTATACTCACCAGATGTGAGCCCCTGGGGTTGAGTATCAAACTTAAATAGGGATTATTTGTCTTTGCGCATGCGCTTTAAAAGCCCACGATTCGGAGATGAGATATGGCTGACAAACATTAACAGAATCTTCGTGTAATTTAATTTCTACAGTTTTCACATACTATGGGAGATATTTAGACGATGTTCTAGTTATTACTGATAGTAGTACTATCCAAGACATTTTACATTCGTTTAATAATATTTATTCTAGACTCAAATTTACATTGGAAAGGGAGGATATGGATCATCATCATCATCATCAGCCATTCTCAATCCACTGCAGGATGAAGGCCTCTCCAGCAACTTTCCAGTTCCTTCTGTTTTGAGCACTGGCCATCCATTTACTACTCAAAAACTCATGAATTTCATCTATCCATCTCCGCCTTTGTCTTCCAGGTTTTCTTCTAGCTCCTCTTGGGTACCATTCTGTTATTTTCTTAGTGAATCTGTCATCATGTCTTCGAGCTATGTGTCCTGCCCAAGACCATTTTAGTTCTTTAGTTTTGATAAGAATGTCCTTTACTTGAGTTTGCTGCCTAATCCATGTGTTTCTCTTCTTATCTAACAGTCTGATTCCCAATATAATTCGTTCCATTCTTCGCTGTGTAGTTCTTAGCTTCTCTTCCATTCTTTTGGTGAGTGCCCAAGTTTCACTTCCATAAGTCATGGTGGGGAGTATACATTGATTCATTATTTTACGTTTCAGACAAACTGGGATATTGCTCTTCAGTATGTGACTATATTTCCTGAATGCTATCCATCCAAAATTTATTCTTCTCTTGACTTCCAGCCATTTATCATTATTACAGCTAATAACTTGTCCCAGATAAGTATATGACTCCACCTTTTCAATTACTGCTCCTTCAATCATTATTTTCCTTTCCGTGGCATACTTGTTCATCATTACTTTTGTTTTAGCCATATTCATCTTTAGTCCAAAATCCTTACTAACTGTGCATAACTGATTAAGATTTTCCTCTAATTCTTTGGAATCGTGGCTTATGACCACAATGTCATCTGTAAATCGTAAATGGTTTAGGTACTCTCCGTTCACATTGACTCCTTTCTGCGACCAGTCTAATCTTCTGAAAGCTTCCTCAAGGGCAGCAGTAAACAGCTTCGGAGATATCGTGTCTCTTTCTCAAACTCCTTTCTCGATTTTAAATTTGCTACTGTCTTTGTCTAGTCTAATAAAGGATGTAGCACTCTCATATATTTTCTTCAAAATCATAATATATGGAGTATCTATGCCTTGTCTTTCCAGTGCTCAAAACATTGCCTTATGCTGTATGAAGTCAAATGCCTTTTCATAATCCACAAATGCCAGACATAATGGTATTTTAAATTCATTTGCTTTCTCCATTAGCTGTGATATTACGTGAAGGTGATCCATAGTTGAGAATCCTGTCCTAAAGCCAGCTTGCTCTTTCGGTTGATTCTCATCAAGTATTCTTTCTAATCTGTTAGTAATTACCCTTGTGAACAACTTGTAGATGTGGGATAACAAGCTAATTGGTCTATAATTTCCAATTTCTGATTTATCTCCTTTCTTATGCAGCAAAACTATGATTGCATTATTCCACTGCTTAGGCATCACACCTTTTCTAATGCACTTTGTGAAGAGCCTTGCCAGTTTTAGTGTTATGTCTCTTCCTCCCAATTTTAACAACTCTACAGTAACTTTATCTTCCCCCGGGGCTTTCCGATTCTTCATTTTCTTCAATGCATGTTCTACCTCATCAGGAAGAATATCGGGTATGTCGTATGTGTTGCTACTTTGCAATCCATGTTCCCCACTGCTGGTATCATTCCCTCGCTCCTTGTATAATTCTCTATAGTAGTCTTCTGCTATTTGAATTATGCCTTCTCTGCTGTTTATAAGAACACCATCGCTATTCTTCAGTTTCAGTATCATTTGTCTTTCTGTATTACTTCTCATGGCTGCTGATTTAAATCCTTTGTTTTCCCTTAATGCTTGTTCTACTTTTCTTGTGTTAAATCTTCTTATGTCCTCTCTGAGTCTCTTTCTAATGGCTTTGCATAACTCAGTATACTCAATTTTCTCCCTGTCAGTGTTTTTCTTGATCTTCATTTGTCGTCTTTGGTTCATCATGACAAGTGTTTCTTGACTAATTTTTTCTTCTTTGGATTTCTGTTTCCCTATAGGTTTCTTGGGCCTTATCACTTTCAGAAAGTTGTAATATTCCTCGTCGATATCTTGGTCCTGAGCAGTCTGCAGAAGCTCAAACTTGTTCTTAAGTTCCAGTACATACTGCTTTTTCTCCTCCTCTGTTATTTCAAAGACCTTTGTATTATTTACTCGAGTCAGTTTTTTCCTTTCCTTTCCTACATCTATATCAAGTGTACATCTTACCATTCTGTGATCACTTCCAACATTTACCTTATTCAGGACGGTAACATCATTCACAATATATCTTCTGTTAGTGAGGATGAAGTCGATTTCATTAGTTGTTAATCCATTTGGACTCTTCCATGTCCACTTTCTGTTCACCCTTTTCTTGAAAAAGTGTTCATTACTGACAGTCCTTGAGATTCTGCAAATTCCACAAGTCTTTCACCTCTTTTATTTCTTTCACCAATTCCAAAATTTCCTATAGTTCCTCTTTCTGCGCTGTTTTGCCTTTTTCCAACCTTAGCATTGAAGTCCCCCATAATAATAGTGTAGTGGGTTTTCTGCTCATCTAGAAGACTCTCAATTTCAGTGTACATTTCTTCAACCTCTTCATCATCATGGCTCGATTTTGGTGCATAAATCATTATAATCTTTAGCTTGTACCTCTTAGAAATCTTGAATATTAGTCTTGACACCCTTGGTGATGTACTTTTGAATTCCAAAATGTTGTTTTTAAAATCTTTATGGACCAGAAACCCAACTCCACCTTCACTCCTTTCACTGTTTCCATTGGTGTACAGCAGATTTCCACTTGATAAACTTATAAGTGATTCATTTCTTCTTATTATTTCAGCCAAACCGATGATATTCCAATTCACATTTTCTAATTCCTTTTCCAGCTCTAATATCCTGTCTTCACCGATGAGTGATCGTACGTTATAACAGGCCAAGTTCAATTTCCGTGCATGGCAGCCTGGTCGTACCCAGAGATTCTTAGCGCCCTCTGCTTCCACTCTGATCCTCTCGCTGCCGTAAGAGGGAGAGTGAAAGCTGCTGGGGACTGAGGGCCATTTGTATTGTTGTGCTCTCATTGCTGGAGGGTTTGGTCTTTTCCTCTTCACGCTGACCAGGCGTCTTGAAGAGAACCACTCTACACGTTCGTTGCCACCTAAGTGACGTAACAGGGCTTACCATCGAGAAGGTGTGCATCAGTGGATTTTAGGGAGGCAGGCCAACCGGACTTCTCCTAAATCTTCTGTAATAGAGAGATATTGGATCCATCAGTGTTTCAGGCTGAGTGTCTGATAACACACAGGATACCTGTTCCCCTATGGATACAAAGTAATTAAATTTTCTAAATTTCTACATTATAACAGCTATCACCCGTTCACCTACAAAAGATCAATTATCTTTAATCAATTTCTAAATGCCTACAAATATTCAACGACGGAATCTGCTTTGGGCTCAGAAATACAAATATTAACTAGCAGATTCTTAAACAGGGGTTATCTCCTTGCTACAATAAACCGAATTAGGGTACAAGCTAAGGATTGGATACAAAATACTACACCAACCAACAATAGTAATATCAAAAAATATTTTTTTATTTCTGTCCCATGTGTTGAACCGTGGCACAAACAGCTTAATAGATTCTTTAAAGATACCAAATTTAAAATTGAGGCTAGGCCAATACGGAAATTACACACTATACTAAACAATCGTTCAGTCTTTTTCTTGTTTGGAACACAAATTAATGACCTGGTATGCAACGTTTCTTGCGGTGATTGCGACTCGTCTTACCAGGGTTCGATGCATTTTCCTTTGAATATTCGTGTTAATCAACATGTGGCCTCAGTTCATGCTTCTCGTTCAGCAGTGTCAGAATTAGCTTCTCACGCCGTTAACGAAAAACATACTTTTTTATTTAACGAGGCCAAAATACTTAGTGTCCAACATAATTAATATGACTATTAATTGCAGAAACCGTAGAAATTAAATTACACAAAGATTCTGTTAATGTTCATCGGCCATATCTCATATCCGATTCGTGGGCTTTTGCACAAATGCGCGAAGACTAATAATCCCTAATTAAGTTTCATACTCACTCCTCTTCGGTAATTTTCATTCCTGTGATCACGACATACTGTTGAATAGCGTTGTCAACAGCTTCAGGTAGGAAAATCGTTTTGCAATTTTTTCATTAATTGCGTTAAATTGATTTTTAATTTTTTCGTTTTAATTTCTGGAGAGTATCATACGGAAGTGTTCTACGTACTATATTGAGGTAAACTTCTCTTATTATTTTACAAATATCACCACATAATGTATAATCTAACTAAGCCAAAACTGCAACACAGTCATATATAAACAAAAACTATTTTGTCACTAAATCACATTCTAGATGTTCTCCGATATTATTAAGAGTATATGGAGATGTTTTGATGTACTTAAAAAAAATTCTACAGAGAACACTTTAACATTCATGTTTTATTAAATAAAAATCAGGGAAATTTAGGATAAACTTTCTACAGTATAATTGCAAGAGAACTTTGCGAAAGTCTTTATTTAGATGTCAGTAATTACATAATGCATACCATCAGGACTGCTGAATATTTTTTTTGAAGTGTAAAGTTATAGTTAGAGGTTGATTATGAATTTGTTAGTGGTTATATGATAATTGGTGTGTGGAAATAAAATTTGTTAAACTTTTTTTCTTGGTATTCTTAAACTTGTGCTTTGGAATATTTGTAATGTCTTGTCTATTCTAACTTAATTTATGCAGTTAAGGGAGGTTTTAACGTAGATTTGGTCGATTTTTACTAAATAAATTTAATATCTGCCAGTCTAACAATGGTTTATGTAAAGTGGATCCATGCTTCCTTTCACTTTTCCTGCTTATATACAGAAATAGCAGTCAAAAACAGTACAAGAAAGCAAGGGTAGGCCTCTGCCCTTGCTTTCTTGTACTGTTTTTGACTGCTAGTGGTAGAATGTTTGCATAATAATTTTCAGGTTTTGTTTTTTCCTTTCCTTTCTGAAAATAAAATGGAATTCAATTTGTATTCCACCATTTTTTTTAAGATAGTTACATATTCTCTAAGATGATTTTGATAGAGCAATATCGGCTGTATTCATCAGTTGCCACTTTACTTAATTTCTGAAAAGTTTATTGAAGAGATTAAATAGTATTTTCATTAAGAAATTTATGCTTCTGATAATGACCCCAGTTGGCATCTCTGAATTTCCATGTAATTCTTGTTTCAGTTTGTTGAATATTTTAAGTACATCAAGCATCATATCTGAACTGTGGACTTATTATATGCAAGACAGAATAACTTTTTATGTTACAGCTTTTTTCCCTGGAAAATATTAATTGCTAATGGCTGTAATTATAGTAAAAAGGATTTACTCTCATGTTTTAAATGACAATTCTGTTTTGTTAAATGTTAATCCTTGTAATGGTAAAATTAATGTTCTCTGTGTATATCTCAATTCACCGTTCGTTCACATTTACAAAATGAGCACCAGCCACAATCATGCTGTGTTGAGACTGTTGCTTGTTTGTTTGTTATTTGGTTTTTAGGAGCATTAGCAACAAAGGCCATATTGCTCTGGGAATATGTGGTGGTCATTCCCTGACCTTTCCGCATCCTCCGTATTTGGTGGTGACGGGATCGAACCTCGGTCTAATCAAAAAGCGTGTGTTATGCACTGCTGCTCCTTCCCACCTGGCTACGGAGGCGCCGAGACTATTGTAATGTGATCATATTTGCATGCATTATGTTCTGTGACAGTGTGTTTGTTTGAGTGAATTCTGATATTATTAATAGTGTGTAGGGAGAAATAAAGGAAAAACATCTGGAAAGTGATTCAGCGATGAAATAGTTTTTGATTATACAGTGGATTCCGGTTATTTGGGCCACCGGTTAATCGGGGCAGCCGTTTAATTGGGGCAAATCTTAAAAAACAGAACCCAATTGAGAAAATAGCCAGGATTTATTTCACTTAATTGGGATAACATGCCGTTTAATTGGGGCAGGAGACTGCAGCACTGGAGATTACTCTATGATTGTCTCCGACTGTACCACGTGGTTCGCTCGGATTTCTGGAGGTTACAATCATAAAACAAAAACAATTAGCAGTCATCTGTTTATTGGGATTTTCTGTTAGTACAATCTATCATAAATGGATAGTAAACTTGATCTTATTGAATTTGCGATAATACCGAGACAGCTGTAATTCTGTGGGTTATTATGGTGAAATGTGTTTACATTTCCATGGAATCTCCAATCATATAAAAAAATTAATTTTCAGAATCTTCTCTTCATTCCTATTTTTAAAGCTTTGTAACTTGTTACTCCGTTCTCACTTGGGTGTATCGTGTTACTTACAATTTGTGTGTGCTGTGTTCTTTGTTATTGATTGCTTCTCTTTTTACAGTTTTAAATTTTAACCCCCACCCACAAATGTCAGTGAACAGAAATGTCAACTAGCTAGTATGTACATATTACAGTACGTATTAATTATTCCGATTATCACGTATATTCAGATTTTCACGTATCATTTAATTTTTTAATAAGTTAATAAAGGGTAAATTTGTGCTTAATATATCTTTACTTTTATAGCCTGTGGATAATATTCCTCCTATTTTCGCTAATTAGAATCGCTGTTTTATAGAATTAAAATTCAATTCACAAACATGATCACAATGACTGGAGCTTACTACACATCGTATAGTGAACAGTACTTTACTATGGTGAGTCCAGCGTAATGTGATTTGATTGTATAGTGAACCAATTGTAAAGCGGGTGGTCCACTGTATTTTTTAACTATTTATGTGAAACTTTGGATAATTCGGGCAGCCGCTTAATCGGGCCAAAATGCACTAGTACTGATGTGTCCCAAATAACTGGAATCGACTGTATATGGTTGTGCTGATAAAATGTTTTGATTTTATGCATGTTAAGTAAAGTAATTAGAAGATAAACACTGATGAAAAGAAGCTTACTAAAGATACATCTAATTAAAATAAAGTAATAATAATATCACATACTTTGGCATATATTTTGTAGAGGACATTTGAATTAGTCTGATTGGAATGAGAAGTAGGAGCAGTGAGATTTTTTTGTAATTCTGCAGTAATTGATGCTAAGCATAAATACAAACATAGCCTGCAAAACTGACATGCCAATTAACATACCGTATGCTGTAATGCCTGCAGAGTTTAGTGAAGAGATTGAACAGCATTTTCATTAAGAAATGCATGCTTCTGATAATACCCCAAGTTGGGATCCCTAAATCTGCATGCAATTCTGGTTTCAGTTTATGGAGGTGTTTCAATTAATATTGTGCAGACCAATGGATAAAAATCAGTACTTGGGTGGATTGTCCAGACCTGCACAATGTGAGAGAGAGTATATAAATTCAAAAAGCAGATTGATAGGTAGGAAGATGTAAATAAGTATTAATACTGGTAACTTTCTCCTTATCAAGGAAATTTTCTATTAGCTGGCCATGCTAATTTAGTTGTAGTAATAATAATAATAATAATTTATTTATCCCTATTTTACATTACACTTTTTTGGGAGATAACAGCAAAAAGGGAGGGAGAACACATAAGCCAATGGCTTTTTAGGGGGTGTTCCCTTAAAAAATTATGAATATACAAATATACAATTGAAAAATGTACAGTTCTGAAATTGTACAGGTAATGTTCAACAGGAAAGACTTAAATAAATTGGAGTTTTTTTGTACATTTCTTTACAGAAGACTTCAAAAAGCATCACTACTTATAACATCATTGTGAACACTAATACTGGATGATAACTATTAAAGTCTCCTAAAAAGGTGAAAGGCACTGGCAACTAGATCATCAAGTTCAGAAAATGCATGTGATTCAGCAGAAGGTGCAATGACATAATTGTTAATAAGACAGCAAACATAACCTGAGTTGTAACAGCTTCCAATGAATTGTGGAGAGGGATAGATGTGAATGAATACCAAAGTGTTAGTGAAAGTTGCTACCTCTCCATGCTGTGTTGAATACTTTGTCTTTCTATACATGGTCCTATAGGCCAAGCTCTATTGAATTTTATTGTTCAAGAAGGTAGATATCATTATCAGGGTTCTCAGAAAATCCACTGAATTATTGCGTGCATCGTTTAGATTCAAAATGTAACTGATTTACATCTGTCTATTTTTGTTTTGTCTCTTTTTTTTTTTTGAAAATATCAGCTCGCTCAGTCCCTATCACTGTTTGCACGTAATTCTAGTATAACATTATCTTGAGATATCTGATCATCTTCATCTATGTGTAGAGAAATGGCTTTCTATTTACATTATCATCATTATTATTTTTTTTAATTGGAACTGGACACTTTTTTCACATTTGTAATGATGAATCAATATTCACAGGAATTCAAATGTGGACTTTGGTTTATGTCTGCTTCTGTGAAGTGATCAGCTGTGTCCATGAGATATTAACTGGTTATGTATATATCTGGTGGAACAGAAAGATCTATCTGAATTGATATTTTATACAACAGTATTCTTTTTTTTTCCCCCCCTGATAAGTTTATTTTTCATTTTACATCTGACTCTTTTTCTCTCTTTTCCAGCATTTGCATTCTCTTGAGTAGACAGGATGAATTGCTCTACAATTCAGGAATTTCTATGATTCAGAATTGCAGTCTGTATGGGTATGTTACTTATACCCCCATGAATCATACATAGTAACTTCCCTACTGGCTATTCAAAAGTGAATAAATTTCTGACACTTGATGCATTTGATTGGATTTGTGATATACAGTCTAACTTTGCAACTTGAGTAGTTTGTTTTGACTGATAAAGACAGATTTTGGTATACCAAAAGAAAGAATTATGATAAATATAGGAAATATGCTGTCAATTTTATTTAACCATTATTCTTTATATTTGGACTGCACTCTGATCTTGTATTTTATTTCTTCCTATTCAGCTATTATGCTTTTGGAAGTATTCAAAGTGGCAGAGTGCAATCTTGTTGGCGATTCCATGGAAATTAGAAACTTTCAATTGACATTTTAGATTGCCTGAATGTAGATTGTAGACCATTTGAGAAGGGCTGGAACAACATCCTCTAAATGTTTTTCAATTGAAATATTAACTGATGCTTATATCTCACCTGTCCATCCCCATGAATAAACTGCTTAATCCTTCTTTAAATTTATTTAGGCCACCTACTTCCACAACACTTGATGGAAATTTGCTTTCAACAATCAATTACTCTCTGACTGAAAGAACTGTGAGCGAGATTAACATTTTAGTAGGGTTAGAGTTTAATAAACAAAGAAAGGTGCACTATTACATTGTGATGATTACCTTTGTTAACAGTATCACATTCCAAAACTTCTGCCATTCTTTTGATGGAGAATGGCAGAAGTTTAAAGGAGCATGCACTACTCCTTTCAATGGTAGAATGTCCAGACAAGAAAGAGAAGACAGATGACATCATAAGGTGTTACTTACCTTGATTGGTTTGTCAAAGGAATCCAGTAATCCCACCCCTCTAAAGGTTCTCTTGTAATATACATAGATTTTAATCCACTTCCTAAATAAAAATGAAGATTAAAAAAAAAATAATAATAATTTTTTTTATAAATTTATATTCTGTTGCCAGATGCATATATAATGTGGTATTTTAAACCCATAATCTATAATGCCTCTATATTCCCTCCTGTATTTCTATTTATATCATTAATTTTCTATATTCAAATTTCCTCATATACTAGCTTTTAATTTTCTTTTCATAAATCTCTTTCCCCATTATTAATTTTTCATTAAAGGCAGGAGAGCATTCATAAGCATGTTCTGCTAAAACTAGTTTACTAGAATTTTCCTTTTCTACATGTTTACAATGGTCAGAAATTCCCATTTTCAAATACCTCCCCACCTGTCTCACTGATGTACAAATTCCTGTAATCACATGTGTTTTTATACATAACATGCCTTTTTCTAGTCAGGGGAAATGGCATCACTTAAAATATCACCCACTTTGTTTATGGATTTAAAATACCACATCAAGTCCACATAAGTTGCAAATTCTCCCTTATTCCTTTTATGGATGGTATTGTGACTGTTTTTGTGAATTTGTTGTTATTTTACATTTTTTATTTTCATGTGAAGTAGCATTCCCAAAAATTACAGGAACACTTTCATGAATTTTTATATGAAAAGTTTCATAAATGAGTAATTCAAAACAATTAGACTGGTGATCAAGTAGAACATCGATTATCCAAACTAATTGGGACCAAGGTTGGTTTTAGATTAATCAAATAGTTCGGATAATCAAACATACATGAGAATACCCAGTTTATACGAAACATTCATATTTTGAAATATGAAGTATTATAAACAATAATAGATTTAGGAAATGATTTCTAAATAATAACCAAAACGTTTTGAAGAAACAATGTATATCATATTTAATTTTGAATTTACCTAATTGTTTTAGGTGGTTTAAACTATAGATCACACTTTTTTTTTTTTTTTTTTTACATAAACAGAAATAAACAAACACAAGTAACTGCACACATATGAGTATAATGAATCTTGGGAAGGTTATTTTTAAAAATATGTAATCTTGAATTTTTCTTTGAACCATGCAAGATTGTCTTTTTTCACGGCGAGGTTTCTCATCCTCTTTAATTGTAATATCTTGGTAGAACTGCATTCAGACTGTTACTCACACCATGCCACTGCTGTTTATAGCACAGTGAAAGCCTCTGAGCGAGTGGGCCTTCAAACACATTAAGTGGCAGGAGTAATATTTCAGCATAACAACCAGTGAACTAAATAAAAATAGACACTGTAATTTTGGGGAGGGAATGGTTCGGATAATCGAAGTTCTACTGTATTATCAAATTTGAAGTTGTGATGAAAAAAATCTGTACGTTGGGAGAGTTTGGAAGCTCCTGAGAGGCCAGCGTCAACAGATTTTATGTGATTATAATTTCTGTCTATCAGAAAGCTATGGGTCATGCATTATATTGAATACTTTGGATGTGTTTCTTCATAAGAAGAAACTTATCTAGAATAGATATAATATATGGTATTATATCTGGACAGAAAAGCATCTTCATTTAATATAAAATTTTTATGAAATTTATTAAACTATAACAGTGTGTATATGGTAAGCAAATAAAATATTTTTTTTGGGATGGTGGTCTACCTTGAATAGAAGCTTCTAGATAACTGCTTATAGCATTATTTTTAATATAGTTTATTAATGTAAAGGGGAAACCATGGATTAAAAATTTGTACACAACATTGATTTCCTCATTCCTATCTCTAATGAAAAGCTAAAATTCACCCCATTTAGAAATTGGTTATACAACACCGACTTCTTATGTGTAATGGAATAAAAACACTTGAAATGTAAGTATAACCCTGCATTTGTCTTTCTGTGAAAGATTTTAGCATGTAGTTCACTTTGTTTTCTCACAATAGTAAAATTAAGTACTTTTAAAGATCCATGTATTTTAATTGCTAATGTGTAAGAACACTACAGAGAGTTCCTTTAGCAGTGACAGCAAAAATATCATCAATATAATGGCCTAAAATATTGCTCATTAGTGTTATTATTAGTAGTGGAAAATGATGTAAGAAAAACAAGCTTATACAAGATCAGATAGAAAAAAAAAAAACCCTTCCCATTTCACCTACCACTCCCTCCAACAGTCTATCTAGTTATTCTTTGAATTTATTCAAGCTGTCTTCTTCCACAACATCAGACAAAAATTTGTTCCAGCAATCAACCACCTGTTAGCTAAAGGCAAACTTTCTCATATCTATTCTGCAACCAACCTTCCTCAATTTGAATTTATGTCCTCTTGTGTGCGTAATCTGAGCAAGAGGAAGAATCCCAATAGCACTGAGCTTGCTCAATCCATTCAAAGCCTTAAACACCTCAATCAAATATCCCCGCAGGTACCTAGTCTCCAGATGCTGCAACTTGCAGAACTGAAGCTTTCTTGGTAAGAGCACCTCTTTGTTTCCTTTACCAATCTCGCTGCCCTTCTCTGTACCCCCACAGTTTTTAAATTCTGTACAGTGGGATCAACTGACGATGTTACCAATAGTAAATTCTAAGTGGGAAGCATTCAAGGAATTAATCGTGGATGCTACTAAAAGTTTCATACCTATTAAGAAATACTGTTCAAGGTTTAGGCCTAAATGGTTATCTAATGAACTAATGAGACTCGTAACAGAGAAGAAAAATGCATGGGATGCATATAAATTATCAAGCGACTCAGAAGCCTATGGCAGATATAAGCTAGTCTGTAATCAGGTCACAAAGGAGGTTAGGCAGGCGAAGGCAGATTACGAGAAATCCCTGGCAAAAGATGCTAAGAAAAACAGCAAGGATTTCTTTACTTATATAAACTCTAAAAGGAAGGGGATGAATCTGATTGGTCCACTTGACATCGATGGTTCGACTGTTGATGATCCTGCTCAGATAGCAAACAAACTGAATGAGTATTTTGCATCTACATTCACACATGAGGAATTATTAAGGTTTGAAAATGGCAGAAGGCTATCAAATTGTAGCAGGATACTTAATGATTTTGTAATAACTGAAAGCAAAGTGGAGGAGAAATTGTTTAAGTTAAACATAAGAAAAGCACCTGGGGTGGATGGGATCTATCCAGTTATATTAAAGGAGGCGGCAAAGCAACTAAGCAAACCCCTAGCCATAATTATGAGAGCATCCTTGGACTCAGGGGAGGTTCCCATGGACTGGAGATGTGCAAATGTATCCCCAATTCACAAAGGGGAATCGAAGGGTGACACAAGTAATTACAGACCAGTTAGTTTAACTTCTGTTCCAGGTAAAATAATGGAGTCACTGGTTAAAGATGCATTGCAGGATCATCTAGACAAGACTGCAGCAATAATTCAGACACAGCTTTGTTAAGGGAAAGTCTTGTCTGACAAATTTGATAGGATATTATGATGTGGTTACAAAGGAACTGGATGCAAAAAATAATTTTGATATCATATATTTGGATTTCAGGAAAGCTTTTGACACTGTTGCGCATGGAAGACTATTGTACAAATTGGAGCTGAATGGTATTAAGGGTAAGTTGCTACAATGGATAAAAGGATGGTTGAGTGGGAGAAGACAGGGTGGTAATCAATGGGTGCTCTCTTCGTGGACTAATGTTATTAGTGGTGTCCCACAGGGTTCGGTGTTAGGTCCACTGTTGTTTTGTATATTTATCAATGATATTGATGAAGGTATATCAGGCTTAATGTCGAAGTTTGCAGATGATACAAAGGTTGGCAGGGTTGTTAATGACAGTAATGGCAGTGTGCTAATGCAACAGGATCTAGATAATTTGGGCAGATGGGCTAAGAAGTGGCAACTGAAGTTTAAACATGACAAATGCAAAGTACTGCATATGGGTAGAAGTAACCCCAGAGAAGCGTACCAACTGTGTGGTACTACACTTAAGGTGATAGAAAATGAAAAAGACCTGGAAGTAATTGTGCAGTCAGATATGAAGTTTTCTGAGCAATGCAGACAGGCTGCCAGGGCAGGTAATGGGGTTTTGTCAATGATATATAGGAATTTTGCTAGCAGGGAGAAGGAGGTGATTGTCCCTCTGTATAAGGCAATGGTCAGGCCACGCCTTGAGTACTGCGTACAGGTCTGGAGGCCTCATTTTAGGAAGGATGTAAATTTACTTGAGCGTGTACAGAGAAGGGCAACAAGATTGGTGAGGGGAATGAAGGGATCCTCTTACCAAGAGAGGCTTAAGTTCTGCAAATTGCAGTGGCTGGAGACTAGGCACCTGCACGGTGATCTGATTGAGCTATATAAGGCCTTGAATGGGTTGAGCACGCTGAATTCTGACGGAATCCTTACACTTGTTCAGATTGCGAACCTAAGGGGGCATAAATTCAAATTAAGAAAAGACAAATGTAGAATAGATGTGCGGAAATTTGCCTTTAGCCAGCGAGTGGTTAATTGCTGGAACAAATTTCCATCTGTCGTTGTGGAAGTTGATAGGTTGAATAAATTTAAGGAGGAACTGGACAGGCATTTGGAGGGAATGGTGTGATTTTTTTTTTTTTTTTTTTGGCTGATGTGCATAAGCTCATACACTTGCTTTCTTGCATCACATGCCACTACTACTACTACTCCAGCAGGTTTACATCTTTTCTAAAACGAGGCCTTTCCAGAAATGTATGCTGTACTCAAGATGTGGCTTTACCATTGCCTTATGTAATGAAATAATTGTCTCTTTATCCCTACTGGCAAAATTCATCTATACCACTGACAAAAGCCCAAGTGCTTTCCTGGCATCCTGTCTGTACAGCTCAGAGAATTTCATATCTATATGCACAATCACTCTTAGGTCTTTTTCATTTTCCACTACCCTGACTTCAACTGCCACTTCCCAGCTTAACTGCCTAATTTTTCTAGATCTTGATGCATTAACATACTGTCATTAACCACCCTGTCTACGTTTGTATCTTCTGCAAATATGATATTCATAAATATCAATGGATCTTTTCTATTATAAATGGATCTTTTCTATTTTGGCAAGACGGAACTCTGTTATTAAGCCACTTTGTTTAATCCCATCAGTAATCCAGACATATCTTCCTAAAAACTTTATTTTGAAAAGATATATAATTAGCATCTATCAAAATATTAACCAGATCAATTACACTGGTCTACACGTAAAATGTTACAAAAATGAAAATATCCAATCTTGACTAATTTTATACAGCTGAATACAAAAATCACATTAAAATTTGTCAATTGGCTCTAGTTTTCAAATTACAGTTGAGGTCTCACATTAGCAAGTTACTCTACATTATCACCTACAGCTTGGCAAAACACAAGGCAATGCTGCAGTTTCAGTACCACCATGCTCTTATCACATGATTGGCAAGTGTCGCCTCAAATGCATCCTCAACTCTGTTGCAGTGATCCTCAAATACAGCTAGGTACTGGGTGATCTGTTCTCAGTTAATGGTCGTTCTCTGTGAGATTCATACTTTTTTCACAGTATTTGTGTTGTGTAAGATTAATATGCCCCATAATTGTGAATAGTCTGGATCAGTGTTACTCAAAGTGTGGTCCGTGGACCGGTACTGGTCTACAAGCTGTTTGTTACCAGTTCGAGGTGAATTGGAAATTGGTTGCGGACGTTACTGGTCCACGATGGATTGGAAATAAAAGAAACTGATCCTTCACCACAGATAGTTTGAGAAGCACTGGTCTGGATGACCTCTGTTACATATGTGGAGAAGTCATGTTAGCTTCAAGAAAGCCTCCCTTAACTCAAGCCATAAAAAAGGCTTACTTCTTGTACTTTTGTGTGAAGTAAGCAATCAGGGCAAGAACTGGGCTCTGCACATATGCTGCACTACCTTCAGTAAAACTCAACACATGGGTGAATCGAAAGGGATGTTTTATGCCTTTCGCAGTGCCATGATATGGAGGGAGCTAACAAATCATATCATAGACTGTTACTTCTGTGTGGTGCCTCCTATTAGAAAATGAATGACGATGAAGAAAAAGTGGACAGTAATGTACCAAATATACCATCTGCAATTCATCCTGTGCCTCATGGTGAAGTACTGCCTAGTCCTGAACTACCCGACCATTTTCCTGTACACTCTGATGAAGATGAAGACACTGAGGAACATCAACTTGATATACATGAAGTATGTGAAGTCTCTGTCAAGAGATCCACCATTTTTTGTCCAAATCTTTATCCTTCTGAACCACATAAGATCACAAAAAGTGAGCTTAATGACCTCACTTGGGACGCCGAACTGCCAAAGAATAAGGCAGAGCTTTAGGCCTCGAGGCTACAACAGTGGAATCTTGTAGATCATTCTATGAAAGAAACAACATTTCGTAATCAAAATAAAGTCTATGATAAATTCTATCAAATAGAAGGTGAACTTGCTGTTTGTAAGGATGCTGATGGTCCAATGGCAGCAATGAACATGAGGCACATTCCTGAAGAATGGCGACTATTTATAGACGCTTCTAAAGTTATTACACAATGGAAATATGGTGCCTTCAATACCTCTTGCATATGCAGTTCACAAAAAAGAAACATATGCAAACATGGAGAACATCCTCTTAGGTGTACACTATCAGAAGTATGAGTGGTAGATATATGGTAATTTAATGGTGAATCGAAAGGGACATTTTATGAAAGGGCCATTTTATTCCAAGGATATGCACTACAAGAAGAGGAGTTGGCCTCAAAGAAAATCATTAATACCTGGAATGAAGAATGTAACATTTGAACCTCTGGTAGATCCAAATAGTTTTGCTTTCACCACTTCACATCAAACTGTGGCTCATGAAAAATTTTGTGAAGGCTTTGGAAGTGAATGGTCCTGCATTCACATACTTGCAAGAGAAATTCCCAAGACTGGAACACAGAGGGACAGTTCGAATGTTTCTAAGGACACATTCATACTGTCCATAATTATAGTGAGATATCAGCATGGAAAGCCTTTCAAAACACTTAGACTAGTTTTCTAGAAAATGTTAGAGCTGGCAACTATAGGCAGCTTGTGGAATAATTCATTACTTCTTATGAAAAACAGGGGTGCAACACGTCATTGACGATGCACTTCTTGTGCTCACCTGGATTTCTTCCTGACAAACTGTGGTGTCATCAGTGACAAACATGGTGAGCACTTCCATCAAGACATTGCAGCGATGGAACAAATATACAAAAGCAAATGGAGTGCCGCCATGTTAGCCGATTATTGTTGGATGGTGAAAAGGTCCTGTGTTTGATACAAGCATGTTTGTAGCTGTATCTCACTACCATATAAATAAAAAAATACCGTGTATTAAATATAAAAAAAAACTACTTTTTTCGAAAACAAGAGCCAATCTGTCATTTTAAGCACTATTTCCATGTTTAGCACCCCGAAATCTATAAACTAAACTTACTTTCATGCCTGTAACAAGATATGACACAAAATTTGATGTTCAGTGTTATTGTAGTTGGCGGGGTTTTTATCCATGTGTGAAGCTGCAAATTGGACTGGAGCAATCTGTTCAAACATCTAATTGCAAAAGGAACATTAACATTGGTGTAAAGTCAAGTAATTTCTAATGAGAAAAGTCATAATGACATAATTCCATACTTTTGTAGTTATCATAAATATTGGCACAGTGGGATCACACTGTTTGTGTATTTGATAATGTGGAAAGTATGGTTATACTAGCTCACTGGCATGCCTTTTACAAATGAATAAAAATGTAAACTGCAACAATTATCAATCCCCTGCAGGATGGACACCTTCTCAATGATTCATGTTGAGGGAAATGGACCATAATCTGCCACGCTGGTCCAGTGCGCATTGGCAGATCGACTGTATTTTGCAGTCAGGGGCTTGAACCTCGGTCTATTCAAGAAGTGTGTGCGCTACTGCACTCCCAGTCCTGACCACTCAGCTATATCATTCAATGGGGTTTTAAATTGTAGTTTTAGTTCTTTTCCATAAATGAATGGTTTTAGTAAAGCTTCTCTGTCAAAAGAAGACTTTGGAATAAACTAAAATGATAATTATTACATTGGTATTTAAATCAACAAATAAAATGTGTAATATTAAGTAACACCATTCCCCCAACTAGGAGAAGGAAACTTGTATACAAAAATAGGTGCAAGTGCAAGGAAAATGTATGTCCTATTATTTGAAACAATAATAGGTCCTGTTGTTTGAAACAATAATAGGTCCTGTTATTTGAAACAATAATCTCCAAATGTTGTAAACATGTGGAAAAGGGAAATTTTAATAAATCAGATTTAGCAGAACATGCTTATGAATGGTCCCACATTTTTAATGTAAAAAAATTTTAAATTAATTGAAAGGGATTTTATCAAAACAAAAGTCAAAGCTATATATTATACATATATATAAGAAAATATATAGACAGGATGATAAGCAGAAATATGGATAAGATATACAGGTAATATGGATGCAATCTATTTGGCAACAGAATATAAATTTATAAAAAAAATTCTTTTTTTTTTCTCCCACTGTTTTTCTTTTTTTTTGTGTTTTTTTTTTTATTTTTTGGGGGCTAGGAGGTAAGGATTAAAATCTATGTATGAGATGTGGCAACAAAGTTCCCAGACTGATGAAATAACAATAACACAAAGTGAAGGAGCTCAAAAATGGTTTTATTTTTATTCAAAGTAATCACCACCTGATAGATTACACTCATTACACTGTTCTAAAAGTTTCTGAAAAGGGTCTGAGAAGGTGTCATTTTTCTTTATGTCCTCAACATCCTGAAACCTCCTTCCTTTGAGGGCAGTTTTGATCTTGGGAGAGAGGAAGAAGTCTGTTGGCACTAGATCAGAAGCATAGGGTGGATGGTTGATCTAATACAATGGCATGTGTCATAAGAAATGTCTTCACAACAAGAGTGGAATGGGAAGGAGCATTTTTGTGCAACAGGAACCAGCTGCCTTTCTCTTGAAATTGCAGTCTCAGGGAAGTGCACCTCAGTAGTCTTTGAAGCATCATGTAGAACACAGCATTAATTCTCTCTCTCTCTCTCTCTCTCTCTCTCTCCTCCCCCCCCCCCAGGTTCCAATTCCTTGAGAATCATATCCCGTGTGTTGAAAATCACGATCAGCATTGCCTTGATCTGGGACTTCCATTGGGCATTGGGGATGATTTTGAAGTCTACTGCATTCTCTGATGCTTCATCTCTTGGTCATACTGAAATGCTTAACTCATCTCCAGCAACAATACAGGTAAGGAAATTAGAACTGTTTTGGCAAGCATGGATGAATTCTTTGCACAATGACACTCTTCATTGCTTCTGCTCATTTGTGAGACTGTGCAGCAGAAATTTTGAACAGACCTTCCTTTTTCCCTAAATCTTCATGCAGAATTTGATGAATTGTCTCCTTATTTATATCCAACTTATCACCCATTATTCTGAGGATCAAACAATAATCTCTTGCCACAACTTCATGAACTTTTGCAACTCATATCCCTCTTTGAACTGCTTATACCATTCAAACACACTGGTATGACAATGTTTCATCACCATAAAAAGTTAACATTTTATACATGTCAATTTCAGATTTTCCCAGTTTAAAGCAAAATCTGATATTCATTCATTGCTCCACTGCAAAATTGTGACATAGAACATTAATACTACTAATGAAACTGGTTGTTACTTGCAACCTGTCAGCCTACTGGATAATCTCTGTACCACCATATGTTGGAGGAAGTTTGAACTACAACATACCACTTATTTATTTTAAAACTCATTGGACACAATGACTGTAACAGCACCAGTCTGGGAACTTTATTGCTACACTTTGTTTAACTACAAGAGAGCATTTAGAGGTGAGCTAATCTATTTCTCTGACCAATCAAGGGGCTGACAGAGATTAGAGAATGTAATACTAACAAAGGTAATAATTGCAATGTAATACTGTATCAATTTGTTATCTCCTAATGGAAATAACCCACAAAAGAAATTACTTGTTTAAGTCATGATTAGGGAAAGAAAGGTAACTTTCCTTTCTTACTACTTTTCATAAGGCAATATAGAGGTTAATATCAAGTATCGAATTGTATAATTTATCTGGAAAGGAAAAAATCCTATATCACTGAATTTTCTTGCTTGCTTGAAATACTTGGCACCTTGGGACCATAAATAACGCAAGCATTCCCCTCACCCCCATCCCCTGGACTGACTGTTTAATGATGGTATTTCACAAACATGTCTTATGAAACTTATGAATAAATGCAATATAATTAATTACTCAGGGAAACTGTTTATTATTACATACTTTAACAAAAATATATATTAAACATTATGGATTTTCTGATGCAAGCCCTACCTTTGCTTCTGAATTTTCATTATCTTTCAGCAAAGTTTTCATTTCTTTCTAAAAATTAAGTGAATAATAAACTTTATTCAGATAACTCATTTCATACATTAGCATATTTCTTGATAAATAAGAAATATGGCACTAAATAGAGTCAAAAAGTTTCCAGCCTCCATTATATAGCTATCAAACTTTATTAACAACTTACCTCTTTGATGAATGCTTCTTTTGTTACCTTACATATGTACTTTTTCTGATGAGATCTACTACTGTCACTTCAGGATTATCCTGGTTGTAGAAACATGAAGATTATCCTCTGAATTATCTAATCCTGCCTTGAAGCATCCAACCCACTCAGTATACTTCTTTTTTTTTAATTAATGAAATGGGTCTGTGACAATAAGCATGCCTGAGCACATACTAGCCAGGTGCAGAACTTAATGTTTATTTCATATTATTCAAAATTTAGCATATTTTTGAGGAATAAGTAAAACAGCTGTACCAAATAAAACTCATTCAGATATAAACCTGTCTTTGTTGAATGGGAATGTACCTGTGAACAACACATGGACTACTCATGCCTGAAGATGCTTGTGCTAGCTCCATGGTTGTACAAGAATTAAAAAGTCAAAGGCACTGTTGTGACCAGTTTCAGAATTACTGGCTCCTTGTTAGGCAGATGATCTCAATTAGTAATCTTTATGGACTTTATGGAGGATTTTCCATAATTTCAAAAACTTTTTGACTCTGCACTGCAGAAATATGAAACAGACTACATTTGGAAAAAAGAAAAAAGAAAAACCAAAAAGATTTATTACTTACAGAACATAATAAACAAAACAGATGTAATACATATGGTTATCCTATTTGTGTGCTCTTATTATTTCTTTGAATTTCTTTAAATAAATTAAAAATACTTTTTAACACTGTGGGCATCTTTTATATATTTCTGGGTTGTGAATTTTTCACCTATTTACACTTGGAAGCGTCCATTTGAATGAGGGTACAAAATTATATAGGATCACTGTGTACCTTTTTATCTTTTTTAATAATGACAAAGATTTCATTTTAAAATTAGAGAATCATTTTATGCAATAAATGCTAATAGACAAGGAGGCTAAATATTTTATAAAACACTGAGCATTATTAATCTAATGATATAATTAATAATACAAATATAATGAGCATTATTAATCAAAATACCTTAATCAAACAGTTGTTAAGAGGTGAAATAAATATGTTTTAAAGAAGTAATTTTGTACTCTGTTTTTACCTTATTTCTTTTTACAGTTATTTCTAATGTGTTAGTAGTTATTAATGAACATTATTAATAGCTGCTGTTACTACGTTGGCAAGCCAAGCATGAATCCTTTAGCATGCTCAATGCTGATGGGATTCTTCCTCTTGCTCAGAATAATAGCCCGAGAGGGCATAAATTCAAATTGAGGAAAGACAGTTGTAGGATATATGTGCAGAAGTTTGCCTTTAACCAGCGAGTGGTTGATTGATGGAACAAACTTCCATGTGTCATTGTAGAAGTTGATAGCTTAAACAGATTCAATGCAGAACTAGACAAACATTTGGAGCGAGTGGATGGGTGAATGCGAAGAGTTTTTTTTTTTTTTTTGGCTGATGCTGATAAGCTTGCTTTCTTGCATCATATGGCTTTTTGGCAACAAGATTGGTGAGAGGAACAAAGGGGTGTGCTTATGATTTTTTTTTTTTTAGGAGCATTAGCAACTAAGGCCATATTGCTCCGGGATATGCGGTGGTCATTCCCTGACCTTTCCGCATCCTCTCTATTTGGTGGTGACGGGCTCGAACCCCGGTCTAATCAAGAAGCGTGTGCTACGCACTGCTGCTCCTTCCCACCTGGCTACGGAGGCGCCATGTGTGCTTATGAAGAAAGGCTTAAGTTCTGCACATTGCACCTACGAGGTGATCTGATCGAGGTGTATATTGAATGGTTTGAGCAGGCTCAATGCTGATGGGATACTTCCGATTGCTCAGACTAAGTACCTGAGGGGATATAGCTTCAAATTGAGGAAAGTCAGTTGTAGAATATATGTGCAGAAGTTGATGGCTTAAATAAATTTAAGGCTGAACTAGACATACATTTAGAGTCACCGGATGGGTGAAATGGGAAGATTTTTTTTTTCTTCTTCTTTGGCTGATGAAAAGAAAGCAAGCTATATAAGCTTGCTTTCTTTCTTTTTTTTTTTTTTTATGAAACCCCCAAAATGAGATGTATTAGAACCTATAGTACTTAGTAATGTTCTTGGGTTGGAGGTTGAGAAGATATTTTGGTGGAACAATATTCCATGGTAGGACGGATTTGCGATTTGTACAAAGTGAACAGCTGTTTGGAAGAAAAATAACGGCGTGAGCGAAAGAGAAAACCAAGTTTTTTAGATGCAGAGGAAGCAATATTTGTAATGTGCTTGGAATTACAAAATTGGAATTACAAGAATGCAAACTGGTATGATCTGCAAGATTTCTTTTCTTCTTTTCCTTGTTTGGATTATGCTCAATATCATCTGTTTTCAAAATTTGCTCCAATCATGTCAGTGAAATTAATCTTGTAGGGATGAAATCCTTTATTCCACACTCCACCTTAAAATCTCATCCTCTATCTAAACCTCAGTTTTCCAATAAATGTGCTAAGGCTGTTTAAGATAAGAATGTTGCATATCGTAATTAGCTTACACCCAAATCTCCAGGTTCATTTTCTACCTATACCAAAGCATGTAATGATTTTGAAGAATTATTGATCAATCCAAATTACATTTACAACAGATTTTCTTTGCTAAGAGTAGAAAACTTGCACCTTGTCCAAATGGTAATTGAGCATTCTGGTCTCTTGCCAAAGTTGGCTGCAACTTTTGCCCATCTCTAGTCTCATCTCTGTCAAAACCAGATGGTTCCATTGCCACCTCTCAGCTAAAGATAAAGCATCCTACTTTTCTTCTAACTGATATATTGTAAACCACCTCCTACCATTTCCAGCACATTCCATTTAATGCTTCCTGTGGTCTTCCATCAAATGAATGTCAGATGAAAAATTCTGAATGAAGATCAAAGAATGAGAAGATGCCAAGTTTTGTGAAGGTGTTTTGAAAAAAAAAAATTAAGAAGATCCAAACTTTCTTAGTACTGCAATTACTTGTGATGAAAGTTGGCTGTTCCAGTATGACCCAGAAACTAAAAGAGAGAAAATGCAATGGAAGACAAAATAATCCCTCAGACCAAAACAAGTAAGAATGTCAAAATCAAATTCTTGTTTTACAGGAATTATTATGGCTGAATATGTCCTACTAAATCCAACTGTCTATCAAACATACTACATTGAAGTTCTGACAAGGCTGTGTGAAAAAATTCGGAGGAAGAGACCTGAATTGTGGAAGGATGGTTAGAAGCTCAGGCACTCAATGTGCTCTCTTTCCCAGTTTCTGGCAAAAAAAAAAAAAATCTTGTAAGTGAACATGCCCCTACTCACCAGACCTAGCCCCCTGTGACTTTTCTATTTTCCCTAAATTGAAAAGTGCACTTAAGTGGATCCATTTTCAGTCCATTGAAGATATTTAGCAAAACAAAGCCAAAGTGTTAAAAGGGCTTACAGAAGAAGAATACTTTCCAGAAATGTTTCTGTGCTTGGAAGAAACATAGGGAACGTGTGTGTAAGCTCAAGTTAATTATTTTGAAGGTGATAACCTATAAGGTATGAAATATTTCATTATATTTATTTTATTGCACTATTCTCATTATTTAATAGCCACACCTTGTAGAATGATAGTCTTTAGCTCTCAACAAACATGAAGTTGTAGATAAAGTGAGTGGTGGAGTTATCTTTGCATTAAGCCAGTAGAGGATGAAATATCTGATAGGTATGATGAATGATGGTTAAGTATTTTTGCTATGGCAGATCTGGGTTTAGCAACCTCAGATCTGCCACTAGCTGGAATAAACAATCCTCCTGATCAGAGAATGGCAATGGCAAACAATCATACAATAAAATAATCAAACAATCAATCATATAACAGGCAAGCTCACTAAGCCAAGCAGCGAACAGAGCACAACCAAAATGGTCTCCAAATCTAAAGTTTTCTCCATCTACTCCCTTGTGCACTCATCAGTTCCCCAACCAAGGACCACTGTAGATAAATTCTTTCTTCTTTCATTATTATGGAAGAAGAAATGACAGAACTAATATTACAAAATATCTAACTATTATTTTATCTTCAATGATACTGAATAGTATTGAAAAAAACTTTTTCTCTGAATAGTGCTATTGGATGATAAATTGATTCCCCATATACAATTATATTCAAGTTAGTGTTAAATAATATTTTTAACTTAAAGCTTCAGAAAATTCAGGTGGCAATTTGCTATCATTCTGTTGCTTGCTATAATTCTGTTAGAAGCTAGCAGACTTTTAACTGCTGTAAGGAAATATGTTTTGGTCTTCATGTGAGAAAATCAGTTGGCTGTCAAACTAAGTCCACCATTTTCCAATTTTTTTCATAAAGTCATACAACTTCTATAATAATTGTATTAAATGTTTGAAGTTGCAACACTTCACTGACTCATATCAGTATATAAATCACCTCAATGGTACAATGTAGGTAGTAATGTACTGAAACTGTTTTAGTATGCCAGCTTCTTGAAAATTTCACTTATAGTGAAGTTACGTAGATTAGTAACACAGATTCTCCATTCATTAGCAAAAATTAAAAGAAATTCACAGAATTTAAAAACTTCTATGTTACTGATGATGTTATGACAGTGAGACAGAAAGGCAAAAAAGACATTCTCTACTGTGAATCAGGTGTTGGCAGCTATGTAAAGGTAATTCACACATGTACTACATGCAGCTGGAAGAGATCTTCCTCAACATAATTATCTAAAATTAGAAGTTAAAAGCCAAGAAAGAAGCACTGCAGGTAAGTATCTTAAACCCAAAGGAAAAAATTAAGTGCTACATGTGCAAACATGTGGATGTACTAATGAAACTAAAGATACTACAGATACCAAACTACTACTGATTCTGAAGGATCCAGGGAAGCTGTATAAAGTGATTGAGCATTTTAAATCCAAGCTCAGAGATAATTCTTGAAGAAGACAGATACAACAAAAGACAGAAAAAATAAAAGGACCGTGGCAAGACTGGACAAATGGGAATGAGAGTAAAGTCTCCACACAACAAAGGCCCATCCATTATTATGATGTGAATAAAATCATGGCCAAATATGAACTGCTTAATGACCTGTATGTCATTAAAGTATACAAGCATAGCATACTGGCAAGGAGGAGGAGCCTGATAATGAGATTAAAGTCTATTTCATCACTTCCTCAGGAAAAGAGACCTTTCCAACTGGATTCTGGATACCTTTCCAAGGACAAAGAGGATATCCTGACCAACCAGATGTATTTTTTTTTTGGGTGCACATCACACTGACGGACGGATGTAATCCCAGTTTTTAAATCTTAAAAATTAATATTTATTTATTTTGTTTTGCTTTGGTTATACCTGTAAGGCAGTTTCTCCAAAATAAATCCAGCTTGTGGACACTATACCAAAACCAGACAAATATGAATGAAACCAGACAAATGAGAAATTATGGGTGTGAAGTTGAAAAATGTGTAATTAATCATGTTGAAATTTCACATGTTTATTTAATGAAAAAACTTTTGAGCCTACAGGCCAGTAAGGCTCCTGGGGTTGATGGCATAGACCCTATAACCTTAAGGGAGGTGGTAAGTGAGTGCACTGAACCACTGAGGCTAATTATGAGAGCATCACAGGAATTGGTAGTGATTCCGTTGGATTGAAAAAGTGCCAACATGTCTCCAATACATAAGGGGGGGGGGGGTTCTAAGAGTGAAGTCAGAAATCACCGACTGGTCAGTTTAACTTCAGAAGTAGGGGGAATGATGTCTAAATTTGCAGATGATGTAAAGATTGGTAGAGTAGTTAATGATCACTGCCAAGCAGAGCTTCTTCAGAGTGACCTAGATAGACTTCAGGGATGGTAAGAAAAATGCCAGCTATGCTTTAATCCAGCAAAGCGTAAGGTGTTACACCTGAGGAACAGTAACCTCAAAATAACTTATACACTGTGGAGTTGAACTAAAGCCAGTAGTGGAGGAAAGGGATTTGGGTGTTACGATACAGTCAGACATGAAGTTCTCCTAGCATTATAGACAAGTGTCAAGGAAGGCCCATGGTGTCCTATCGAACACCATGGACCTTCCTTGAAACCACCTGAAATCAACAACTGTTCGATTTATCCAAATTGGTTTGGTTTTGGTTTTATTGGCGCATTAGCTACTAAGGCTATAATGCGCCAAGACCAGATTTATCCAAAAGTTGCTAGTAGAGATAAGGATGTCATAATCCTATTATATAAGGCTATTGTTAGATTACATTTGGTTAGACTCAAGTATGGAGACTGCACCTAAAGAAAAACATTGTGCTTCTTGAAAGGGTCCAAAGACGGGTAACTTACCTGGTGAGATCAATAAAAGGGTGTCCATATGAGGAAAGACTTTGAATATGTGAGTTGCAGAGCTTGGAGACTAGGCACCTTAGAGGAGACTTGATTGAAGTGTTTAAGGCCACTTAGGACCACTTTTGTTTTTGATTTTCATAAAAGACATCGATGAAGGGATAGAGGGCATGATGAGGCATAAGTAAAATGAATGTGGTCAAAATTTTCATGGTTATAAATGATTCTAGAACTAGGGGACATAATTTGAAGTTACGGGGGAGATGTTTAAACTGGATTGTAGGAAGTTTTATTTTAGCCAGCAAGTTATAAATTACTGGAATAAGTTACCTACATGGGTGGCAGAGGCTAACAGTTTGGGGGAATTCAAAGGTCAGCTGGATAATTACCTACAGGAGGAAAGAAACATGTAAGTCTATTTCCTTTTCTCTTATTAATTATTATTTTTTAAAAATTTTCTTCTATTATTTTATTTTATTTATTTATTTTTGGCTGGTGCAGCATAAGCCATAGGCTTCCTTACACCATGTGGCCATTGCTAATACTAATATTCGAGGAATGTCCTAAAAAGTAAGATCCACTGCAATGCACCAATTGTAAAGCAAACAAAAAGAATATAAGCACTCGGTGAGAGGTTGTACTAGCCTTGTATATAAACACACAGCAGAAATGATAAAAAAACTGAGCCAATTATCAATCACATGCATAATAAACCAAAAATGAAGCTTAAAATTATTCAAATAAATGGACAGTATCCATACTTTATATTAAAATACAGCCATTAGACTGTTTATAAACATTGTTTACTGGTAAACAATAAAACAAACATAAATCTGGTCACACCTTAGTCATAGGCAGCAAAAATTATTATGATTAAGTCAGAATCATTCTACTGGACATGGATATAAAGGACATTGGATTGAAGAGTTTGTTTGGATTTTCCAACACTGGTATAACATTTAAGACAAGCAAACTGCTAATAGAGAATATGAATAGACTTTCTGCATGACTGAAGATAATATGCCCAGAGTTATCAGCTTGCTCAGCCTGTTTAGGACTGCTTCCAGCAATCATGTGAAGCTTTTTTTCTCAAGAAATTCATTAATTTGTCTTTTTTCAAAACTTCTTTGAAATTTAAATCAGTGTCACTCACTAGTGATTGTTTGATGTATTTTTCAATTTGATAAACTCTGTGAAGAGTTTATATGGCTTTCTCATCACTTCCAGCCTCTTAAAACAGAGTTCAGATTCAACATAACTGAAAAAACTGTGAACTTATCCAACAATTTCTCATCACCACCTATTAGGAGGTCTTATTATGGTCCGGTGAACCATAATAAGAACAGGAATTGTCAGAGGGGGGCCAATGCTCTACCAGTCTGGTTAAACATTTAACCAAAGACAGCCAACATGTACACACAAGCTTCAAAATCTTTTTTACTTCAGTGGCATGCCTTAGTTGAAACTTCAAATCTAGTTTTCCTTTTAGCACTTATTTCTAGATAGCAGTAAATTTCCAGAAAATATTCATCCACTTTTAGAATAATGTATGCAATCCTACTTTTCAGTGCAAATATTAACCAGATTACAAGGACAGTCTATTACCATAAGCATTCAATCTTCCTTTTTAAACACTTCAAAAATAAGAAAAGAAACATACATGGTCAATTGCAGCTAAGTTAAATTAAAATTAATCACTTTTCTATTATGAGAAAATTAATTAATATCAAGACCCTTGTAAGCATAATACTTGCTGTAGTTTCAGCAACATGGTCATGTGATAGAAAAGTGATTAATTTTAATTGCTGTGCTCTTTTAATATCCTTGCTACTCCAACTTTTCAGACTTACCATAATAGGAGCATTATCAACATTAAGTGCAAGCCAGTTTTTTAAAGGAATTTTTTCCTTTAAAAATTCATTGCTTTATTATTTTTTGTGAAAACAAAATGGAGAAAAAAAAGTTATGAAGGTGAGACAGAAAGGGTAAAATCAAAAGGCAGATTCTCTCTTTCAGGTTGTTCAGAAGAATGCATGAATCGAAAGCGATTCTTCAGTCATACCCTATAGAGTCACCTTCCAATTAAAAAGGAGAGTAGGCTGCTTTTAATTTTGACATTTTTTTTTTTATTATGAAAGGTGTCCACAATGTGATAACAGCTTGTAATCACTTTGATTATGTTACTTGTAGCAAATTAAAATGGTACATTTTTCAGAGCCATCATTACCTCTTCTTTCCTTATCTATGTAATTTCACTAAAAATGCTTGCTTGTTTTTGATCTTCCACAACCATATTTATTTATTTATTTATTTTTGTGTTTTCACTATTGGGGAAACGTATTTCTAAACAGCATGCTTGCACAATTACACAACTTAGAGGATGATTATGTTCCATGACAAACAATGCAAAACATTTAAGCATGTATCGACAATATTATCATCACTTTGAAATGCTACATTTATTTCTCCATTTATTTTCATGCATTGCACATTTTTCTTATGCTTATTTGTTTGAAAATGTCTGATTACTTTGAGTTTCTTGCCACTTGAAATTGAAAAATAACATCTAACATACAGTATACAAAGAAAACATGTTACTTTTTCCAGATTTTACAATATACTTATAATACTTGTGTGTGTATAAGTCTTCTGAAATTTTACACTAAATTTTATTTGGCATCTTACAGAAACACATTGTTATTAGCTGTACAATGAAATCATTGCAAGTTAAAGATCAATGCGGTGCCTCCGTAGCCGGGTGGGCAGGAGCAGCAGTGCATAGCACACGCCTCTTGATTAGACTAGGGTTTGAGCCCATGACCACCAAATACAGAGGATGCGGAAAGGTCAGGGAATGACCGCCGCATATCCCCGGGGCAATATGGCCTTAGTTGCTAATGCTCCTAAAAACCAAATAACAATATAATAACAGATCAATGCTGTTATCTAGTGTTCCTATTTTGTGACAGACTACCACACCTGATGCTAATTCGTTAACAAAACTAGGCAAAAATGTGCAGAATTTAAAAAAAAAATCAGATTAACATTGATTTATTTATTTTTTTGTAAAACGAAAATGACAGCGAAAAACTAGGTTATGATGGTGAGACAAAAAGAAGTAAAATCAAGAAAAAAAAACCAGACAGATTTTCTGTCATAAACTCAGAGAGTTTCAGCTGTGTTCGCTTATTACTGGAACTCTACTGATGGGTCATGTCAAACTTGCCGTAAAGTATAGGATAATACCGATGGACAAGCAGAGTTGTTATGCTGCAGTTTTGGTTCACAACTTGGAGCTTGCCATAACCAAAATTCATTTTTTTTTATGTAATATTGCCTGCGTCATGGTGGAGAGGAGGCATTTGGCTACTCAATCTGGCCTCACCTTGCTATCAGTGTGGTGGGAGATTCAGCCATATATTCATTCAGTTGAAAGAAAAATGGACTTATTCAGGAATAAGGAACTTATCACCAACACAAGGTCCCATTATGTTACAATGAAAACATGGATCAGAAAGCAGAACATGATGGAGGATTTTGCTGACCGGGCTAGCTGGGTGGGTAAAGTGCCTGCCTGGCAACCCAAAGGTCGCGGGTTCGATTCCCGCCTCGGGCTTGGATCAAAGTACTGCAAAAACCCTGGGAGGTGCATTATGGCCACAGAATGCCTATGCGCCAACAACTACCAAAAAAAAAAAAAAAAAAAAATGGAGGATTTTCTTGAAGCATTAAACTTAGACACCTTCTACACCAAACTTTCCAAAAGACAGTGTTTGATGAAGAGCAAGTCAAACTTAGATGTTACTTGACTAGGTAAGTAACAGCCCTTATAAACTATGAAAATTCACAAATCACAGGTCATAGATACACATATAACTGGCAAATAACTGGCAACAACAGATTGATTTTGGTAGCTAAGACTGACTGGAAGTGTTTTGACTATTATTAATGATTTCTTTCATTAATAATAGTCAAACTTTTTATGCATCATATCCTGTAATACGCAAAATACATTTTCTGAGTTTTATAATACTTTGTAAAAAAACTTTTGCAGTTTCATAATAATTTGCATAAGGTTGTGACAAATTAAATTTTAACATTGCTTTTGGTTGTGACAAATTAAATTTTAAAACATCTGGGAGAGCTGCACTGTCCTTGTAGATGAACAAATGTATAAGAAGTTATTTTTTGACAGTATGATGGATGTGAATCACCATCCAAACCAGATGTCATAGTAATACTAGAAAATATACCAAGATTGTCCACAGGGATCCTTCGTGGAGCCCACCATATGTAATATTATTTTGGAAGAATGATTATCCACGTCCTTTGTTAATGCCATAATTTCTCTATACACAGTCATTATCCTTGGAGCACAATACTCATGCTGCTCTGGAGATGCATGCTCAAACTGTCCTGAAAGACCTGGATAAAGCCTGTGCACCTGGAACGATGCTTTACAAACTGATAATATCAATACACAAATGTAAAATACTGATGTTGAAAAGTTGCTGGAGTGAAACCCATCCTCATCTACCTGGTTTATGCCTGCCATCAGATACGAAGGGCTCCCAATCAGCTGTCATAACATGGTCAAGTATCTCGAGTCACCTTTGACCACCAGCTTTTGTTCCTAAAATAGGTTAAATCCAGGGACTGAGGGGTTGTTGTTGTTATTTGGTTTTTAGGAGCATTAGCAACTAAGGCCATATTGCTCCGAGATATGCGGTGGTCATTCCCTGACCTTTCAGGGACTGAGGGGAAGCACCTTCCAGTTAGCATAAAGCCATCTTCATTCCCACACCAGAGGAAAGTTTGTTCTAACAAACTTTCCCCTGGTGTGGGAACGAAGATGAGGAAAGTTTGCTCTAACAATCAATCACTCTCTGCTTCATTTATTAAGAAAGTGATTGAACAAATCTAAGCTAGAAAGTGATTGAATATATTTAAGGAAGAGTTAGACAAATTATTAGAGATGTACATATTTCCAAAAAAGTGAGTGGGTACAGTTGTAAAATTTAGGAATTATCAAAAACACCACTTTCCAACTAGTGGTTATATGTGCCTCATACAATAAATATGTGGGAAAAAATATAATGCTAATCAAATAAAAAAAAAAAATGATACATGAAAATTGTATTTTCTTGATGGTGGTATTGAAGTTAAGGGACTACGAATCCCTGAACTATCCAATATGGTTTGGAACTTTCTTTTTCAATATTTGTGGTATATTTTAAGTATTAATTATGTAGTGAAAGAAGCACAAATGTATAAAAGTAATTCCTTAAAATTCGGTGGCTAGCATTATAGATACCTTACTGTTTTGAAGATGGCATTTAAATTCCTCAATACTCGACATTAACAGTTTAATTTCTTCATCTTTCTTCAACAATCTGCTGTCAGATTCTTTTTTTAAGATTAACTAAAAAATGCACAAAAAATTATTATCAGCCATTATATTAATTAATGTTTTTTTGTATTTAATAATTTACACATCTAATCTTTAAATCAGACAATTTATTTTGATAATCAAAAATCTTTACCTACCAATATTTATATTAATAATTTATTGAGAACAGTGGTTGTTGTTGTTGTTATTTGGTTTTTTAGGAGCTGTTGCAGTGCTAATTCCGCCTTTTTCTCTAAATCTATAATAAATATATTAATTTTAAATTCTCATAATTCCCCTATCTAGTTATTATCCAAAACTCCATTTATTGACAATTTTAGAGTTATTAAAACTGAGTATTAAAGCAAGTTAGATGTCCTTAAATCTTTAAATTGGAACCTGTTATAATGGCATTTAAAATATGGCGAAATTAGCCACAGCAACTATGTAAAAACAAAGCCTATCTAAAAAACTCTACAGAAGCCTGCAATTGCTGGCCAACGATGCTATCTTCGGAGCCACTTAACGGGTTACATTTTTATAAACACAGAAAGATGCACTTAGCTTGACATGCAAATGATGACGACAGAAAGGGGGGGGGGAAATCAGAGAGATACAGACACACCCGTGCGAACGGATATCGTAGATTCCTCCGAGCATCGTAAACTCGGTGAATATGTAAGCTAGAGACTCTTCATTTCCCTAATAAGGAGCTGGTGAAGTGTCTACACGTCTGGCCAGAATGTTTGGTACATGGCGTAATCGAGGATGATGGTGACTCCTTTGATTAAGTGTCCCATAACGTGGGAGTTCTCCAATAAGAGAAAGGAAAATGTATAAACAAAAGGGAGAACTAGGGGTATAAAAGCGGGTTCTCGACACCCAGAGAGAACAGAGTCGGAGTCCAGAGAGGGAAGTCGAGTCGAGAACGGGGAGGCCGAAGCAGAACGAGAGGTCGAGAGAAGAGGAGGTGATGAGAAGAAGAGAGAGCAAAGAAGATACTGCAGAGGATAGAAGTGAATAGAGAAGTTCCAGTCACGGAGAACGGAGGGAAGAGCCGCCGCCCAGCCGTATCTTAGACTGGTAAGTTGATGATGAAAAGATGGATTCTTTCTAGCCTCATATAATCTTGTAACTAATAACTGCTGTGTTTAAGAATGATAATCCCAAAGTCTATAATCTTATTATTATCATAATGATTTGATGAATTTATATCTATGTAAGATTTACTTTCTCATGTATTAAACTTTATTATGTTTTGCACTTTAGGAGTTTCTCATTCTCTGCCAAAACCTCACATATAACCACTAAAGCTAAATGTTAAAGCATGATTACAGGTTAATTGCGGTTATCGAGTGGTCAGTTGCATGATTACCCGATAATAATAAGCACAACGCGAAGCCCAAACTGCGGGGAAAAGGTAGAGAAGGGGTAAATATCTCCATCTCTCTTCTTCCCTGAGGGTATACGAGGCTTTTGTCCTAAACCAAACCATTAGACGATAAACCAGAACTGAATATACTAAGGTAAATTAAGATGGCAGACCAAAAGAAAAGTGTCGGAAATGACGTAACTACACTTAGAACAAAAAGTATAGGTTATGCCTAGACTAACTAGTTTTGATGCGGCCACACCCTAGTACACACAAAACCTAAGTAAGTAAGTGCAACGAGTATATGTGTGTGTGCCGGGTGACATGGTGCCTTACGCCCAGGATGGTTTTGAGTAGTGAAGAGAAACTGATTAAGCTTATAAAACTAATAAGTAGAAAGATGAAATGGACGGTGGTGTTTTTGAGTTCTTGGCAGAGAGGATTTTACTGTACTACTTTTATTTAGTGATAATAAAATATCAATATTATCATTACAGTTGTTTGATAATGCAGAGCAAAAAGTAGCAACATATTATAAAGCAAAGCAGTTAGCTGCATACATTTTGGCTTGGGAATATAGGCATGAACGAAAAAGTAGAAACTTAATAGTTGATAATATAAACATAAATGTTTTTAGAAGAGAATTAAAAGTTGCTGCTTGTTGCTGATGAAATTTTTGCATTTCTTATCTTTCTCTATATAGTAACTTTATTTGAATTTTATTTTTCTTAACTTTTGCGCGCTACATAAAATCTTAAAGCTGAATTTAATATTGATAATGTTTGAAATGCCCATTTAGCCACAAAACGGTAAGTATAAATTGAGACTTTACGGTAGGTGCATTGGCATTAACTTAATATAAGCGTTTAACATACAAATATTACACAGCAAAATGGAAAGTCCAAGCTTAGATGGGGCAAATTTAGAAATTTCTGAACCCTTATTTCCCACACAACCTGAGGCAACACCTGTAAGGATGCATCCGCCTCAGATTGCGGGTTTTCTTAATTTAGTTCCGATGTACTTTGGGAAAGGCGATGAAGGGCCATCGGCCTCGTTCTTTTTCGAATCGCTGGAAGAAACTGCAAGCATTGCAAACTGGTCTGGCAGAGAGAAAATCGCAGTGGTGAAGAGTAGGCTGAAAGGCCCCGCCTCTGATTTTCTCTCTCATTCAATAGAGTTAAGATCAGAAAAGGATTATGAGAAATTTAAAGAGGCATTCATAACACGTTTTGAACATTCACAACCGCTCATATCACAATTGCAAAAATTTAGCTCTGCTAGGCAGGAATCTTCCGAAACAGTCATTCAGTTTGGCACTCGTTTAAACAATTTGTGTAGGGTTGCTTTTAAAACTGAGAATGAAACACCAGAAATACTTGCATTAAGAGATCAGACATTATTAGCAATTTTTGAACGGATTAAACCCTAGATTGAAACGTTTAGTTCTTAGTCAAAATCCAGCCACTTATCAACTAGCACTAGAAATTTCGACTCGTGAGGAACAAAATGAAAGACTAACCCAAACTAAACACGTTACTATAAATTTGGCCGAAACTGCTAACGATCGAATTTTAACTCCTGAACAAGAACAAATAAATTCGTTACAACAATCGCTAGAAGCATTATCAACGAACAACACTAATTTACATAGCTTAGAAAGAAATTTGTCTACCCTTACCAGTAAATTTCAGAATTTCGCAGCGGGAATTGACCAACAGTTACAAGAAATTAGACAAAATCAGCGTAAGCAGGGTTATCTGCCTAATGTGCGAGACACCGCTGTGAGGCCAATTGCCGAGAGCGCTCCGCACAGCGTATTGTTTACAAACAGAGAAGCTGCGCGCCGCCAAGTAGGGTCGAATTACGGTAGACAGAGCAGAGCGTTAGGACCGTCGGAAAGAGATATAAACAGAGAGAGGAGCGAAAATGTTACGGGGAGACCACGTAGCTTTACCCCGAGTCAAGAGGCCTCTTATCGGCAGGGCTATCGGAGACCAACAGTAGCCAGAAATGACTACACTAGCGCTCCACAAGTTAGGATGCCTTTTGATAACAGGGTAAGAAATCGCTTTCAAAATAATATAGGATCGAATACTTATTATGCTAGACCTAGAGGAATGTTATATAGGGATAATACTGAGTATAGACAACCTAGGGTGTTCAATTGTAGGCAGATTAATCAATGGGAGTGGCTTCAGACCGACAATTTGGTCGAAGATCGAGTTGACAACCAAAATCTTTTAAACAGATTCCAAAACATAGCAAGTATAGTAGGGCAGAGCATGGTATTTTTACAGCTGAGAACGATACAGAGTTACCCTTAGTGACAGGCTTTATTCAAGGAATCGCAGCAACATTTTTAATTGACAGTGGGGCCTCAGTAACTTTAATTAGTGCAGAAATTTTTCACAAAATTAAAAAGGACAGATTTTTGAAACAAAGGCCACCTGATGTTACTGTTTGTGGAATCGGGGGAAATATTGTACCCTTGCATTCGAAAATTACTGTAAACTTAACATTAGATGGAAAAACATTTACAGAACATGTTCTTGTAGCCTCAGATACATTAAGCCCTAGATATGAAATTGTCCTGGGTTCAGACATCTTACGCCGTCGTTCTTTTGTCATAGATTCTGGGAAGAGAATTTTAAAATCTTTACCACTTGGTATTTGCATGAGAGAAATAGGAGTTAGGGAGAAAATCTTAGGTGACACAAAACCCACAGTAGGAAAACTAACTTCTAAACATATCCTACCACCTAATACTGAATCTATACTAACAGTTCAGTGTAATCCCAAGTTTCTCCCAGGGCAATCAGTAATTGTAGAGCCGAATTATAATCTAGGCCGGAGCGATGTAGCTGTGAGGACTTCAATTGACCAGGTATCTCAGATCAGAAGGGTGTCTGTCCTAGTGGCAAATGTTTCTGATGAACCATTACATCTACCAAAACGTATGGGAATTGCTGTTATAGAATGTATTAAAATGAATGAAGTTAATTTTGCAGGTAAACAAGATAACAGGAAAAAGCTGCCTCCAGTGTCGATTAGTGACTTTAAGCTGAATCATTTGACTGATTCACAGCGACAGGAGTTATCTCGATTACTACATAAATATAGACGTTTTTGCTAATTCTCCATCCCAATTAGGTCATTGGGATGGAGAATTAGGTGAAAAAAAAGGATGAATCGATGAGAATGTGTATTGACTTTAGGAAATTAAATTCTAAATCGGTCACAGATTCCTTTCCGCTTCCGTTAATTTCACAAATATTGGACCTCCTTTCTGGATCCCGTTTTTTCTCTTCGCTTGATATGCAATCGGGATATTGGCAAATCCCAGTGCATCCCGCTGATAAGCATAAAACCGCATTTACAACGGGAAGAGGATTATTTGAATGTGAAAAACTCCCATTCGGCCTTCAGGGGGCCCCGGCTAGTTTTTCGAGAGCCATGATGATCGTATTGCAAGGTCTCAAAACGCAGTCCATTTTCAGGTACCTGGATGATATCGTGGTTTCCAGCAGGACGTTCTCAGAACACTTAGAGCGGTTGGAACTGGTGTTCCAGTGCTTGCGGCAGTATGATCTAAAGCTCAAGCCATCCAAATGTGATTTCTTAAAAGAAGAAATCACATACCTCGTTCATAGAGTCAGCTCAGAAGGGATCCGACCAGATCGAAAAAATATCTCCGCAATCGAAAATTGCATTCATCCTAGGAGTGTGAAGCAGGTGAGAAGATTCTTGGGAATGACAGGATTCTATAGAAAGTTTATCAAGGACTATGCGAAGGTGGCCAAGCCATTAACCGATCTCACAAAAAAGGACACCCCATTTAAGTGGGACGAGTCAACACAGTCCGCCTTTGAGAAATTGAAAATGGCCCTTATAACAGAGCCGGTCCTTATTTACCCAGACTTCTCCCAGCCTTTTTTCCTTGCCACAGATGCGAGTGAGACGGCCATCTCAGGAATTCTAGAGCAGAATACAAAAGATAGGGAGAGACATCCAATTGCTTACGTAAGTCGACTCTTAAAACAGGCTGAAAAATCCTACAGCACCGTAGAAAAGGAAAGTTTAGCTGTGGTGTACTCCATATCTCAGTTTCGCCCGTATTTGTATGGGAATTATTTTAAGATCATCTCAGATAATTCAGCATTAAGTTATTTATCGAAATTAAAAAACCCCACGCCCAGATTGACGAGATGGAACTTAATGATCCAGGATTACAGGTTTGATGTGATCCACCGGCCGGGTAAAATGCATTTAAACGCAGATTTTTTGTCTAGACCAGTGTTAGAAGAAGATGCGAAGCCTAAGTGCTTAAAGAAACCTAGAACTGAAGAAGTTGCGACAATGTTGACCGGAATTACGTTGGAAGCATTAGTAATGCCCAAGGAGGCTACTAAGAAATTAATGAGAACATTACAGAGGGAAGACAACAGTCTAAACGCCTTAATCACTCAATTAGAGGGAAATGGCCAAGCTTTAGCTAAGATTCCAGATTCTTATTATTTAAATGAGGGGATATTATATCATTACTCCTTACCTGATGCTAAATCAACTCGAGAACAGCCATTTGAGCAAGTTGTGGTTCCACATGTATTAAAAGGTCAGATTTTGGAGGCTTGTCATACCAATCCTTCCAGTGGCCATCTATCGTTTGACAAAACTCTACAGAAAGTACGAAGAAATTTCTTCTGGACAAATATGTACAAGGAAATTAAAGCTTATGTCAGTTCTTGCCCTTCATGCTTAGAAAGAAGAGGATATAATCCAAAAGCAAAAGCATGCTTGCTGCGACTCCCAACAGAATCATTTCCCTGGCAGACAGTGAGCATGGACATCCTTGGTCCATTGCCGACCAGTCTAGATGGACATAAATATTTATTAATGGTATTAGACTGCTTTACACGTTATGTGGAAGCAATACCTCTCAAGACACAGAAAGCAGAGGAAATAGCTACAGCTTTTGTAAATCATGTGGTTGCTAGACATGGAATTCCACAAACCCTGCTGACAGACAGAGGAACTAACTTCCTATCAACTTTAATGAAAGAGATCTATCAAAAACTGGGCATTAAGAAGCTTCAAACCACTGCTTTTCATCCCCAAACCAACGGAAGAGTAGAGAGGCTGAATAAAACTCTGGCAGCAATCCTATCGCATGTCGTGAATTCTACGCAATCAGACTGGCATATCTGTGTTCCATTGGCAGTAGCAGCATATCATTCAGCTGTACATTCTGCTACCCATGAAACACCAAATTATTTAATGTATGGAAGAGATATTATAATGCCACAGCATATTTGGACTTCAGAAACCCATCCTACATACGCCTCTTTGGAGCATTATTCAGAGCAAATGGTAGCAAGGATGCAACGAACTTATGAAATAGTTCAGCAACATCTGGAAAACGCTGCACAAACACAAGAAAGATATCGCTCTACTAAGGCCGTAGATAAGCAGATTAGGGTTGGAAGCATAGTATATATCTCTATACTCCGACGGTTAAACCAGGTAGGACACACAAGTTGTCACGTCAGAGTAGTGGACCATATCGGGTTATATCTCAAGCATCTGAAGTGAACTATCAGAATCAACACATATATCACCCTAGGGATAAACAATTAGTTCATGTGGATAGGTTAACTAAAGTCATAGAACGCAAACCGTTTCCAGAACTACGTTTAGAGCTGTCAGAAACCACCTCCCTACCTGAACGAACCTCTGAACACACAAAACCAAAAGAGGTATATGTTGAATCAGAAGAAGAAGAAGAATGGATTGACCCAGAGGTTTACCAGGTGCCAAGTTTGCCCGTTTCGATCCCGTTAAGGTATTTAACCTAATAAGAATCAAAAACAATCAACAGTAGTAAAGCAAGAACAACAAACAGTTCCACACAGTCAAAGGCAAGAGGATAATGCCACTTTCCCAGGCAGAAAACAGCAAGTGCATTCCCAGCCAACACACCAATATAATCTACGGAGTAGAAGTCATGAGCCTCATTCTCTATCTATCCCTGAGCTTAAGGAAGAGAAAATACTTCCCCAGTCACAAAATGAGATAACTGCTCCTGAAATAGCCCAATCGACAGACGATGAAATGAAACATAACGCTCCCTCGGAGGATATAGAGAATGACATTGAACTTCAGACTCAACCAGCTCAGATTTGCTCCGAGGAAAGGACAGAAACGGCACTGCCGCACTCTGAAGGTCCGAGTATATATGATCGACTTGTACAGTGGGCAACAGAACCTATATTCGAACCCGAATCTCAAGAAAACCAGGGAAGCTCCAATCAACCGACAGGGACTACTGCGTACGGCCTAGTGCTGAGATTTTCAGATGCGTTGAAATGAGCATGTGGTTAATCCCAAGAATTAGCATTTTCACGTATTGCACCAATGGACTTGGAATCGAGGAGGTTACCATAATGGAAAAAAAAAAAAAAAAAAAAGGTAGGGAAAGATAGATGTCATTCGACTCTATCATTAAGTTTTATCAGCAGTTATATTATTGGATAGCCCAACAAGCACAAAGTATTAAATGGTATAGTTAGAGACACAGGAAAAAGAAATCAATTTATCCTAACTGTAAATTGCAAGCAAAAGCATAAGTTATCTTTTAGGAATCAAAAAAAAAAAAAAAAGGGTGAATAGTACCAGAACTTTTAATTAACTAGTATTAAACAACCACTATTACTGAGCAAATAATATTTTTCACCGCAAAATATATTTTGAGTATACAAAATTCAAAGGTAGAGAGAAAGGATGGAAAATGTCTAGGACTTTATAGGCGCCACCCTAGTTACTTTTTGTTTTCTCTCTCTCATTGCATGTTTAAATTCAAGTTCAAGACAGAAGATCCAAGAGTGAGAAAGAGAAAAAGAATGATAATATTCGTTTTTTTTGGAGATGAGAAGAAGCAATTAGCCTGGGGACGGCTGGTTCCTCCCAGTCACTACTTGTTTTTATCATGTTTCTAAAGAATAAGAGTTAAAAAAAAAAAAAAAAGAGGTATCATCTGAATTCTGAGGTTAAAATAAGGGGATCTTCTTCTTGTGCTATTTTAAAAAGAAAACTCATTTGTACTCTCAAATAAAGGTTTGGAGCAATCTAAATCAGAATTTTAGTTCTACAAATAATTTTAAAATAGAACTTTATCTACTAATTATAACTGTTTTATATATGGAATTAAGGAGTTATTGACATTACATAGGAATGTCAAGACAGCAAATACATAGTTATTATCGATTAAACTGTATGAAAAAAAAAAAAAAAAATTCAGCTGTCTTCTTCATGCTACATAAACTACGATTATCTCCATGCTAATTCGCATCACTCAAAACCTACCTATAAGGAATAACATGTGGCTATAACTGCTCTGAACTTTGTGAAGCAAGACGTTTGATTTGAACAAATAAGGTTTCAAGGTAATGTCTATGAATTCCCTTTTTACACTGACACATGCAGGTACCTTAATCATACGAAAATTTGGAGCAGAGAGATCTTTTGTCATGGATAAAGAAACCCCTGCAAGTGAGTGTTCCCCAGGAGTTCTTGTTAACCCCGGGACCTTTAAAGTTCTTGCTTATCTCACAAAAGGGTAAGATTGTTGAAGGAATTATACATTTATTAGGAAGAGACGAGTGTTGAAGATTATCTTGTGTTATATGTTGGAATCTGATTAGAAATAGACATTGTTTATCTATGTGATTTATGTAATAGTGGGAATAATTTTAGCATTTGTTTTTAGTATATAAAGCTCATACTAGGGTCAATATGGCAGACAATAAAAGGTATGTTTCTTATGGTAAAAAGTGTGTGGAAAGTGTTCAAAATTATATGGAGAATGACTACATTAGCAGGACTGACTACTGGAAAATCAGTGAGAACGACTGCAGGAAGATAAGAGACCATATAGATCATGCGTAACTGAATTTCAGACAGGAAGTAAGAGTAACATTGTTACAGATTTGGGTAATTGTGTCAGCATTCCTTCTACTAGCTGGAGCGACTTGCACAAACCATCAGATTTTGCAAGCAGAAGTGGAGGAGTGTGATGCAGATTTATCACGCCCCTGTAAAATGTATACTAAAGCTAGAGTTACCTCGATGAATTTAGATTATAAACAATATCTCTGGTTCATTTCAAACTCTCAGCAAATACTGTAGTTTTCCTATAAGAATCATCCAATTATGTAAAAATCGGAAGGAGCAAGAAGCAATTAGGGTAGATTCTCTCTCACTTTGTATATCTAAAGCTTAGAGAGATGAATAAAACTAAAGATCAACATTCAGATGTTGAGTGAAAGCTTCTCTTTTTCTCATCAAAAAAAAAAAAAAAAATATGAGAGAAGGGAAGAAAAGGAAGAAGTAACAAAAGAAGTTTTATATTTGTCTTCTCCCTCCGCTTGGAAAAAAAAAAATGAGCCTATCAAATTGAACGATCAAAAAAAAAAAAAAAAAAAAAAAAGGGAATTATGTTCAACTCTGATTTTAGTATTTTAGATCTTTGAAGTAAATTTAATGAAAGAGAAAAAAAAAAAAAAAAAAAAAAATTTCCACTATCTCCTACATTACAGTTTTATTTTACTTTAGGCCCAAAGAGAAAAAAAAAAGGGGTAACGTTATTTTTGATAGAAATACATACCAGAATACTCATCAATATGACTTCTCCAGCACAGATCATGTTCCTGCTAGTTACGCTACTTATTCGGTGTACGCCTTATCATACCGGTATCTTCATTCTTCAGCCATTAGATAGAGAGGCCATTATTGGTCAAACTATCATCATCCCCTGCAGATTAGTTTCAAATCTTATAGTCACTGTAAAATGGTTTTTTCAACGGAAAAAGCACAGACCACCTTTTCAGACCACCAGGGCTTCCTGATTATAAAATCGTCGGATCACCTAGAGAGAATGATTTTGCATTGCAAATCACCCAACTGCAGCTGACAGATGAAGGTAAATATTTTTGTCACGTTCAAACTAAGGATGGACGTCAATTCCGATTAAGTACAGCTATTGTAACAATTTATGTTACGCCTCTATCACCTCTAATCGGAGAAGGCTCATTCCTTAATGGGAACGAAGGGGAGCAAGCCACTCTTACATGCAAATCTTTAGCAGGAAAACCACCAGCTATTTTGAGATGGATTCATTTTAATGGTAATCCCATCAACAGATCAGTACAAACCAGCCAGGAATTATGGTCAGACAAAATAAGAGTGAACACTTATTTGAAATGGATAACCACTCTATCACTAGAGTACGATAAGAAAGCATTTACCTGTGTCGCTAATCATCTAACTTACTTGCATCCTCTAATGGTCTCAATCACAGTCCTAGTGAAGTATAAGCCAAGAATCACTATGAAAACAACCTCAAAAATCGCACGTGAATACGATCGGTTCAAATTAAAATGTGAAGCCAGAGCAAACCCAGATGTTTTCATTTACAAATGGTTTAAAAACGGAGAACTGCTAATAAAACAAGGAAACGCTTCTCTTGAAATTAAAAGCGTTATGAGAACACACCATAACGATAACTTCACCTGCTTAGTTCGAAATGAACTAGGAACAGCCCAATCTTCCTTCGTGGTAACAGTATCTTACGGACCCATTTTCATATCTAAATTGAACGATATTGCTACAATCCAAGGAAATCCAGTTTTGCTACAGTGTGAAGCTCGAGGAAATCCACTTCCAGTAATAAAATGGTATTTCGAGGGTAAGATTATTCAAAGCAGTATCATTTCTACTTTATCAATTCCTAAGATGACACGTCAAACGTCAGGTCGCTACACTTGTACAGCAGAAATCGCAAACTATCCTTTAGTGAAAGACCAGGCATTAATTTATATAAAAGGATCACCAGAAGGAAACTGTAAAACACATCTAGCAAGTTTAGGAGACGACGTTCGGCTACAATGTGTTTTTAAACATGTTCCCCCTCTAGAGAATGTGACCTGGAAAAATACCATGACCAATGAACTGCTAACCACTCACTTGGAAGTATGGAGTCAACGAGATGTAACCAGTACTCTCAGCATCGACTCAGTCCAAGCAGAACAATTTGGCTTTTACGAATGTCTTGTATGGAACCAATGGGGGCAATTAAAATTAATTGTGCATCTAGAAAGGAATTGGGCTCGTGAAGCAGTATACCTTACTTTAGGAATCCCAGCCATAGTGTTGATTTTAATCACACTAGGAGCAGTGTTATGGAAGCTATGGAAGTGTGGAAGCATCAATATGGAAACTTCAAATCAAACACGTACTTACCAAGTTTATTATAGTGAGAATGACAACGATCGTGTGAGTATTACCAGCCTAGAATAAGAAGGAAAAGGGGAGGAAAAGCCTTTCTCCTCTTCCCTGACGTCTAAATGAACTTCAGAAGTGTTTTTATTTTTTTTAGGAAACACTCAAACTGTGAGTGTGCAGGGACTCATTGTCCCGTGTGTGAAAAAAAAAAAAAAAAAAACTTTCGAGTGAATTAAAAGAAACACTTAGAACTTTGAATTTTATGAATACGTCGGTTGACATTCTGCTGACATTCAAATGAAGTTTTAATGGAATAACTATGTTAGAGTGATATACTTGTAATAATAATTGTGAAATAATTATGGAAGTATTAATGCTATTAAAGGTTTAAATTTTTGGAAAAAAAAAAAGAGAAACATTTGATTGTTACTTTTTCTATTATTGGCCAGTGTTATTTATAGTTATATATTAGCATTATGAAAAACACATATATAAATATAATGATAAGAACATGTACTAATTTTGGTTATTTTATTACATGAACAATGTATCATGCTCGGAGAAAAATCCTGGAAGACGATTATACTATGGGAAGGATGTGCATCAATCTTAAAAAAAACAGAAGTGTACTACAGCCTAGCAGACCAACGAAACATTGTGATTAGTGAATGTTATATGGACAATGGACACTTGAGAAGATATAAAGAAGATAAGAAACACTACACATTGTAAAACTGTGCGTGCGCGAAAATGTAGGAGGATATCCAAAGGAAGATTTACGAACTTATTGTTGTTCATGATACAATATTACTAATGTTATACCAATATTATAATATCATAGATATTAACCTTTTAGTATTTTGTGTTTGAAAATATATATAGTTTAGTTGTAGAGGCAGTTGTAAAGGAAGAAGCCATCTTTTACTTTGGGAATCTTAGTTTAGGACCCGATTTGGTTTTTCAGAATTGAGAAGAGTGATTTCCTTCTAAATCCCCAGTCTCAATTCTGAAAAAAAGGGGGAGCTGAGGAAGATATTGCAGCGCTAATTCCGCCTTTTCCTCTAAATCTATAATAAATATATTAATTTTAAATTCTCATAATTCCCCTATCTAGTTATTATCCAAAACTCCATTTATTGACAATTTTAGAGTTATTAAAACTGAGTATTAAAGCAAGTTAGATGTCCTTAAATCTTTAAATTGGAACCTGTTATAATGGCATTTAAAATATGGCGAAATTAGCCACAGCAACTATGTAAAAACAAAGCCTATCTAAAAAACTCTACAGAAGCCTGCAATTGCTGGCCAACGATGCTATCTTCGGAGCCACTTAACGGGTTACATTTTTATAAACACAGAAAGATGCACTTAGCTTGACATGCAAATGATGACGACAGAAAGGGGGGGGGGAATCAGAGAGATACAGACACACCCGTGCGAACGGATATCGTAGATTCCTCCGAGCATCGTAAACTCGGTGAATATGTAAGCTAGAGACTCTTCATTTCCCTAATAAGGAGCTGGTGAAGTGTCTACACGTCTGGCCAGAATGTTTGGTACATGGCGTAATCGAGGATGATGGTGATTCCTTTGATTAAGTGTCCCATAACGTGGGAGTTCTCCAATAAGAGAAAGGAAAATGTATAAACAAAAGGGAGAACTAGGGGTATAAAAGCGGGTTCTCGACACCCAGAGAGAACAGAGTCGGAGTCCAGAGAGGGAAGTCGAGTCGAGAACGGGGAGGCCGAAGCAGAACGAGAGGTCGAGAGAAGAGGAGATGATGAGAAGAAGAGAGAGCAAAGAAGATACTGCAGAGGATAGAAGTGAATAGAGAAGTTCCAGTCACGGAGAACGGAGGGAAGAGCCGCCGCCCAGCCGTATCTTAGACTGGTAAGTTGATGATGAAAAGATGGATTCTTTCTAGCCTCATATAATCTTGTAACTAATAACTGCTGTGTTTAAGAATGATAATCCCAAAGTCTATGATCTTATTATTATCATAATGATTTGATGAATTTATATCTATGTAAGATTTACTTTCTCATGTATTAAACTTTATTATGTTTTGCACTTTAGGAGTTTCTCATTCTCTGCCAAAACCTCACATATAACCACTAAAGCTAAATGTTAAAGCATGATTACAGGTTAATTGCGGTTATCGAGTGGTCAGTTGCATGATTACCCGATAATAATAAGCACAACGCGAAGCCCAAACTGCGGGGAAAAGGTAGAGAAGGGGTAAATATCTCCATCTCTCTTCTTCCCTGAGGGTATACGAGGCTTTTGTCCTAAACCAAACCATTAGACGATAAACCAGAACTGAATATACTAAGGTAAATTAAGATGGCAGACCAAAAGAAAAGTGTCGGAAATGACGTAACTACACTTAGAACAAAAAGTATAGGTTATGCCTAGACTAACTAGTTTTGATGCGGCCACACCCTAGTACACACAAAACCTAAGTAAGTAAGTGCAACGAGTATATGTGTGTGTGCCGGGTGACAGAGCATTAGCAACTAAGGCCATATTGCTCCGGAGATATACAGTGGTAATTTCCTGACCTTTCTGCATCCTCCGTATTTGGTGGACACGGGCTCGAATCCCGGTCTAATCAAGAAGAATGTGCTACGCACTGCTGCTCCTGCCCACCTGGCTACGGAGGCGCCGAGAACAGTGGCTTATGACTGTTTACTATATTAGGTTAACGGCAAAGTTATATTTGGAACAGGAAAAACAGTTGAGTAATGACAATGGGGAAGAGGAAGATTCTTCCCAAGTCAAGTATAGCATGTTCTTAATTCCACTAGATAGAAGGAATTATTCCCTGCTATTAGAGACAGCTATAAGATAGTCTGAATTAAGCCTATAAAAAGTGAAGGTGTGTGTATATACACACCATCACAACATAACTAGGAATAAGAAAGTGCTTTAAAATTGCATGGAACAAATGTAGGATTTGTATATTATACAAATAAAAATAAGGAAAACGTTACTGTAAACATGTCTCAAAAGACTTCATTTCTGAGATATTAAATTAAATATTAATCACAAATTACAAAACAGTGTAAAACAGAAGACCATTTTCATACATGTTCAAATTTATGCCATAAAAATATGACTGTACAATGGGCTTAAACAGTACAAAATAGTTCTATCAACAATGACATGAACAGTGTTGTTCTACCATATGAATCATACCAGTTATTCAGTTGTGAGTAACCAGTGTGCAGAGTACACACTAGCAGTATCAACATGTTTTTACTTAAGTTCAGCTTTATTATCTTCAAATAATACAGGTTACCTACCCACCATTCCATTCAAGGAATATCTAAGAAAATGTGTGATTTGAAAGTAAAGGTTACCACGATAACTTCAAAGGATTGTTAAGATATACGTAGGATTTTATAAGCCTGGCTTCATTGTTAAAATTCACTGTGATTTGTTAAAATCTGCTACCCTTACAGTTAGCATGTTTAAATTTAGGTCAATAAAATTAAATCTTCAGCTGATGAGAAAATTTAATGGGTACATGCCTTATCTTCTCTCTAATTCTTTTGGAGAATCAGTTATGGCTGTTACAGAGGACTGGTTTAGTGCTGTTGCCAGTGCAGCATATTTTAACTAAATACCAAGTATACCAGTAGTCTGATAAAGACTTCTGCTTGAATGTTTGCTGGTTATGACTGATAATGATGGAGATACTGCAGTTTATGTTGGTACAAGAAATAAAAGGTGAGTTGTTACTTACATCAGATCTGTAAACAAATTTTTGAATGCATAAGGAATAAAACCTGATGAAATTTATTACAGAATGTTGGCTCAGCTTGGTGAAGTATAGCCCTAGTGACAAGCACTGTGATCAAGCATTTATTGTGCAATTTCCTGCACCTTTTATACGAAAGTATACATTTGCTTCTCATTTGTGCTCTTGTCGCTAGCAATATTACTGCATTTCCCATGGCAAACTACTGCTACTGCCCTTGCAATATACTGTGGGACCTGCTTGCAAAATACTGTTCTATCTGGGCTTTAAACAGTACAAAACACATGTACTAACAATGGCATGAACAGTGTTGTTCAAACACATGAATCACACCAGTTACTCTGATGTGAGTAACCAGTATGGCACAGTACACACTAGCAGTATCAATACGTCTTCTATTTGAGTTTCAGGCCCATAATGACTGCTGCTTTGTTTACAGTAAAACTGATATTAAGGGAGACACAGCAAATCTGTTTAATTTTTCTGAGTTAACTGATATCATTTTAATTTATGAAGTTCATAGAAATTCTGTAGCTGCTATTGGGAGAGACACCAAAAAATTTCCAACTTGATGGGTACCACATTGTAAAACATTTGCTGCTGTGGAGAGAACTTAAAGCAACAAGTATGCTGAAACCATTACAAGTAAATTCTGGTATAAGGAGATTTTGGTGAACTGCAAATGCTGAAGAGCAAATTATTTGTGCTGTAAAACAATTTTCTAACCCAAGTACAAGATAGGTTAGGTTGTTAGGTTGATTAAATGATTCACTTGCAAGCATATGAAGGTCTTTACTTGAACAGCAATTTTATCTGTTTTGCAGTACACTATGGACATGTTAGGCACTTCCCTAAAAGGCACCACCAGGATCAATTTGTGCCAATTTCATTCACTAAAATTTATTATCATCAAAAGATTATTTATAAATTAAAAAAATAATAATAAATAAATAAATATATATATAACAAATATAATAAAAAGGGGTAAATATAACAAATATGTAATAATATATGTATCTATATACAATATTTACATTTCATTTGGTAGAATGAATTATATTTACAATAATTATTACTGAATAAAACTGAAGATGTGCATGGCATGACCAGCAAAGAAGAGCCACGGCAGTTTAGCCTGAAGGAGATGAACAGTGCATGACACACTCCAAAGCATTCTGTTTCTGTCCAGACCTCGTGGAGGTATACGTGTGTAGACAGAATTCTGGCTCTTCTTTTAAAAACCTTATTTATAAACTCTAAAAACAATTCAAATAAATTTTTATCTAAAAAAAATTCTGGAAGAGAACCATCATTACAAAAGTACTTCTTTCTAATTCAGATCTAATATCCAAATAATTATAACAGTTGAGGGCAACGTGAAGACTGGTCTCCACTGCCCTGCACTCACACAGACCAGAGGGAACCAAGCCAAAATGGTTCAGCCTGGCCCTCAAGCCATGTCCCGTGAGGAGAAAGCACGCATTCAAACCAAACCAAAGGCATGGATGCAATTTAAATTTTACTGTCGAGATGGAGGGCAGAAATACAAACGTCTCTCTGTCATTCTCAAAACGGGTTCCATCTGTCTTGCCAAATATTCATGAGTTCATAATTTATTCTCTACCTCTCAGCAACCATCTGATGGAACTAACTGAATGTAGCCACCACCGAGCACGACCGAATGCCCAAAATTTCAGTGGGAATGCCTCTTTTTCACACAATATCTCAACCCCAGATCTTATTACCAATAAGTTGGCAGGTAATTTGCCGAAATTATCTGTAAAGTATCAGTTGCCACTGTATGGCAAGCCCTTGTCACAACTAGAAAGAGTGAACCTCTGAGCTGAAAATAGATGCTTTTTAATACGTTCAAACCAAGTTCCAGAAGCATACATCAGAATGGGCACAAAAACACATTCGTATAACATATTTAGGGCATGCCCTTTATTCCCTATTTGACCCTGACGACCCTCTGGAGCTTATCATATAAATGCTTAACTTTTACTTTCAAACATTTTGCATGGCCTGTGAAAAAGAGATGCTCTTCCAGATGCAAACCCAGGTACATTAGAGATGCTTCTCAAAGAGACACCCCCACTTCTAACAACAGGCAGCCTAGAATGACTTAGCCTACCCTTCAATAACAAGGTCACAGTTTTTTCTTTAGAAATGGTGAGCTTGTGAAAGGCACTTCCAATCTAACAATTTGCTCAAGTTTATACTACCTTTCTCCTTGATTTCTTTCCTGGAATCACCCGACACAACCAACACCAAGTCATCAGCGAAGGCAATGGTATCCCCCAAGTCACCATTTAAAAATTCATCCATTACCATTGTCCACATGTAGGGGCCAAGTACGGATCCCTGGGGACAACCTCGTTGAAGCTTATATATTATTGGATCAAATTTTGACCAGACTAGAACACTGTGGTCTGAAAAGTAATACTTCAAGATGTTTTATAAATTACCAGAACACAGAGCAGCTCTAGCCTTGCAAAAGATACCACCACAGGGCATCGAACAAACCGAGGACATATTGCCAAGAATCATTATGCACAGTGTTCATCAGTTTTCGAACGGCGTCTTCTGTGGACCTGCCTTTTTTAAAACCGTATTGTTTCTATGAAATTAAGTTCGAAGCTACATACCTTCCATTGTATCTACTTATAATTAATTATTCGTATATTTTTCCCAATATAGGTAAAATGCAATCAGACAATATGAAGAAGGTTCACTCAAGGACTTCTCCGGATTTTTTAGGATCACTCCAAGGACAGCAGTTTTCCAAATTTTAGGGAACAAATTTTCCTCTAAACATGAATTATACACAGTAAATGTCTGGATACATTCAATAGAATTTTTTGATTACCTGGGTCTCCAAGAAGTGCAAACCCGGTGCCCTACCATCTTTAACAAGAGACATGGCCATGTCCAATTCATATCTTGCAAATAGAGGATCATTCCCATCTGGATTATACAACCTGTTCTCCCCAAAAATTCCCTTCTGACCTACAGTATTTAAATTGAAATCATCAGTTAAAAATAATTCTGACAGGATCTGCCTGACAGTCCCTGACCAGGTTGTCGTTTCACCTGCCCCCTTCCGAACATTATACATAATATCACTAACAAAAATTTTATCAGTGACGATCTATAAATTGTACTCGAGGGATCTACATTTCCAGCTCTCTCCCAAAACATTCCGAAGCAGATTGCTTACATTTTTTAATTTTCCTGGAGCAGAAAGACCTTAAACCAGTGGTTTTCAACAGGGGTGCCATGTAATTTCGGTTTAAGTTACTTAAGCTTATTTTTTTTTAAATTTATATGTTTATTTCATTATAAAAAGGTGTACAGTATCGTTTTAATTTTGTGGTGATGTTTACTGACTACCTCTATATAAAGAATAAAATTATATACTGTATATATATTAATTTGTATTATGAAATGTAATTTTTATAATTATATTATTATAATAACTATCATATAACATATATATTTTTTAATATTATATATATATATATATATATATCAGATATAACAGGCAGAAAATTGAGTAGGGGTGCCGCAAAACTAAATAAATTACTTAGGGGTGCCGTTATTAAAAAAAAAGGTTGAAAACCACTGCCTTAGACCTTATACAATATATATATCTAAAATCCTCCACCACAACAGGATTAGCGACTCTGTGGATCCTTTGGTACTGCTTCCGAGCAACACGTACATGTTTTTTAAGGTCATTTACAGCCAGATTCCACCATGGAACTTTTCAAGAACATTTTTTCCTTTTATTCATTGATTTATTATTAGCTTCTTGTAGTATTTCCATAACAGTCTTGACCTTGTTCTCCGCACTTAATTCATCCCAATCTGCTATTCTCTGGATCCTCCATCTGATAGATTCTTCAAAAACAGTCCATTTAACAGCTTTAATGGCAAACTGTTGTATCTCTTGCCAGGTTCGGGTGACACAATACTTAAACAAAATACATCTGTGGTCATTGGTGACCAGAGCCTCCCAAACCTTCCAATCAACCAATTTATTGCCAACCATGCCGGAAAACAGAGTTACATCTATACAAGATTCTCCCCTGACAGTGGAGAAAGTTGGAAGCTGCTGCGGGTCATTCAACTACTCCCCACCCAGAAGAAGAAGGGAATTCCTCCAGAATTAATCCTCTGTCATCAGAACCCTTAACCCCCCCAGAGCACAGAGCAATTGTTTGAATCACCTTGTGTATTGCTGGATATCCTAAATAGATATATGGCTCCTGAACAAGTAATACATCATATCTATCCTCCACTGTCACGTAAGAGAGTTGTGCAGGAACATCTTTCGCATGCTGAGCATTCACCTGCAATATCTTTAAATTATATTTTTATTATTGTCCAGAGCTCTTAAATACTCTGGACAATACATATGAATTGCCAAATGCCAGCTTCAAGCCTTTTCTGGCTGAAGTTAACACATTTAGGAGGCTCTGTCAATTTAGGGCAGTTTTTAAAACAATGTCCTCAGCCAGCACAGTGACCATAAAAGTTCTCATTCTTACAATACTTTGAAATATGACCATAGGACATACATCTATAGTACTGTGTGACAGTTACAATCTCCCTAACCTGACAGGAGTCCCAATTTATGAAAAATCTACCTTTTTCAACTAAAATTTAAAAAATCTGCCCAGATACCTGAAAGATCCAGATAGTACAACCACCTTTATTCTTGTTTATTGAAATCACTGCAACCATTTCTGTAACATTGTTCTTAGTAAGGCTATGCTCGCTTAAGTTCCTTCTCCACATTTGTTTCAACATTTCTTTTTTACTCACTGCATGTCAAACACTAACAGCTTTGGTTTTAGCTTTTTTGATTTCTCAAGACTCAGTCCAAGTTCCTGAAATCCTACACATTCACTAATCTCATCTAAATCATTCTCAGAATCTGCCTCAATAATTACCTTCTTGTCTCTAACACTCTTTACTTTTACATCCTGTAATATGGGTCGAACAGTGTCTAAAATGTCTTTTTTAATCTCCTCACTATTCTTGTACTTATCATGGCTAATTTTGGTTGTTGAGGGACCCGCTGTACTTTCAAGACAACCTGTGCAAAGGTTCTTGTCGCCATATGAGATTTAGCTCTTTCATCTAGGCTTGCCTCAAGTACTTTATTCTTTATCTGTAAATCTGTAATCATGGATTCCAGATTATCCCATAAATCAAAAACTTGGGCTGCTAGAATACCAGGCACATTGTATTCTCCATGCAAAAGGAGATCGCTCAGTTTCATTTTAGCTATCTTCACATTATCTAAAGAGTCCAATCTCAAAATCTTATCAATAGAGTCCTCTCCAGAACTATTTAAGTCTGCTCTAGTCCTTTTCGCTGGTCTAGTACTGTCTACTCGTTTGTTGCCCTCAAACCACACCCCATACCGCACGTCAGGATTCTGCATCAATTTATTAGAATCACATACTTCTAGCTGCACACTACATTCTTTAGTAATTATATCTTTCATCTTTGTTCTCGTATTATAATTTCCTTTTTTAAGTATACTATACAAGAATTGCATGGTGTATTTGTATATTGTATATGCAGTACAATATACAAGAATTTTTTTCCACAAGATATGAATAATCACAGATAGCTTTATTAAATGAAAGCTCATTTTATTATTATTATTATTATTAGCCATAAGGTGCAAGGAAGCCTGACGCTTATGCTGCACCAGGCAAAAAAAAAAAATTCTGAATTACCCTGAGAGAGAGAGAGAGAGAGAGAGAGAAAGAAAGTAGAAGGGAATCACCAAGAAAAAGATGATGATATCCAGCTCAGGACCCTGGGTGTGCCAAGCCCACACTCACAAGATGTGAGCCCCTGGGGGATTTTGTAATGTGTGATCCTCAATTTCTCAGCCTTATCAGGTTAAAGATTAATCGTGCTTTATAAAAATAGAATTTTCAACTCCCAAAACATTTATACTTAAGGCCAAAGAAAATCCATATAAGTTAAAGTATTATTGACATACCTTTTCATTTAATGGTTAGTGTGGTGTGTTCTCGGTGGCAATTTTGAACAGTTCCTTTCATTGTTTTCACTTTAGAGGGTATTTCAGTTTCGTTTTAGGCTTTATAATTTATGATTAATTTCTTGGAAAGGAAGGCCTTTACCTTCTGCCAAGAAACTAATTTCTTGTATTAAAAATAAAAAATAAAAAAAATACACAGCAACACATGGCTTTCCAATATAATCATCCAATTTATTTAGGTAATTTTTGATATGAGTAGAATTAAATTTTCTATGCCAATGCAGCAGAAAACTGCATCCTGCTTTCATGGAGCATCATTCATTCAATTTTACTCCTCAAGGATACAGATTTATCACTGATCCATACTAAGACATCATGATATGGTTGAGGGCAGCAATCAGTCAGAAATAAGGTTTCCTTTCAGTGGGTATCTCCATGTGCTAGCTACTGTGTGGACATGATTTATTAGCTCTGCTAAGTAGACTTTTATTGTTTAATTCATTGGATTTTGACATATTTTTGTTAAAAATTTGTAGTGTAATTATTACTTGAGTTTATGTAATTAACCTTTACATATTGGTGTGAGAAACAGTGATGCAACTAAACGTTATTATAAAACTGTTTTGGGATACATTAAGAATTTCTCACCAACAGTACCTTTAAATGGCACCACCACTAGCTGATCAATGTTGGTCCAGTGGTTACATCAACTTCCTGAGACCCCACATGTGTTTATGCTAGATTTTATAACATTTTATCCTAGTGACATTTTTCAAAGTACATATCAATATTATCATAAATACATACAGGGGATAGAAAAATAATGGAAACACCTGATATTAAAGCAGCAGTTTTTATAATGGCTGTATGACATATTTAAGAATATGCACTAATAATAATAATATATATGTATATATTTTTTTTTCTTGGAAGTAGTAACAGCAAAAGAAAATGCTTAACTGAATTCCAGAGTAGTAGTAGTTAGTAGAGGCATATGATGCAAGAAAGTAAGCATAAGAGCTTATGTTGCATCAGCCAAAAAAAAAAAAAAAAAAATTCACACATCAATTCCCTCTAAACATTTTGTCCAGTTCCTCCTTGTATTTAATTGAGCTATCAACTTACATGGCAACAGATGAAGTTTGTTCCAGCAATCAACTACACACTGGCTAAAGGCAAATTTCCACACATCTATTCTAAGACTGTCTTTCCTCAATTTGAATGTATGCTCCCTCAGGTTCATAATCTGAGCAAGCAGAAGAATCCCATCAGAATTGAGCCTGCTCAATCCATTCAAGGCCTTATACACCTCAAGCAGATTACCTTGCAGGTGCCTAGTCTCCAGACACTGTAATTTGCAGAACTTATACCTTTCTTGGTTAAGAGAACCGATTTGTTCCCTTCACCAATCTTGTTGCCCTTCTCTGTACTTGCTCACGCAACTCTACATCCTTTCTAAAATGAGGCCTCCAGAACTTATGCAGTACTCAGGGCATGGCCTGACCATTGCATTATAAAAAAGGATAATCACCTCCTTTACCCTGATAGCAAAATTCCCGTATATATTTGAGAGGGTGCTGGGATTGAAGAACAGTATAGACAGTAGATTTTTGGCTGCTGTAAAGGGATAAGTATTTTTTAATTTTTAAATTCTTCGTTATTTAACATGGTACATTGTGTTTTACAGAGATATTAAATAGGTTTAGTAGCATTCGTTAGCTTCTTATTTTGATTTTAACCAGCGATTTTTGAAAGTTACGACTCCCGATGTTGGCATCAATATTGTTGAAATTGGTGCCAACATCGGGAGTCGTAACTTCCAAAAATCGCTGGTTAAATTTGAAATAAGAAGCTAACGAACGCTACTAAACCTATTTAATATCTGTTGAAATGTAAGGAATATTGGATCTCACCACGATGTTCATCATAACCTCAAAAGTCATTAATCATTCTGCATGATGGAAGAGATAGGGAAGGGTTGACTGGAACTAAGCTCTAGAGACTAAACATGGGTTCCACCACTTCAAGCCTCCAATAAGCAAAGTGGTGGTATTGCACTGGTTGATGAGGGTCATCTACCACCTAGTACTGCCAAGTAACATAGAGGGGCGGCATTCCTCCATGTGGTGTGGGCGCCACACCTCGACCCCTGCTTACGTTGGTTCACACCTTGGTGGTATCCCACCATGTACTTGTGCATGGAGGTTATACCAGGATTACTATCAGTTCCATCATCGTGAAGGTGCAAGCAGAGGATTTGGGTGTGTGTGTGTGTGTGTGTGTGTGTGTGTGTGTGTGTGTGCTAAGTGTCTGGAGTGTCAAGAAATTAGGAGCCAACTCAGCTTTCTGAAGGGCATCTATGAGAACGTCTATGTGTAGGGTAAATGCCCTCGAAGAAATTAATATGAGGGGGCCCATCAGGCTCTCAGCTGCCCAGCTCAACGACAGAGCTCACTCCTGGACATCAGGCAACATGGAGGCAATCTCCAAGGCAGAATTAGCTGGTCCCAAAGGAACTAATTATTGTTGGTGACTATTGTCGGGGAGACGGGGAATATACTATGCAAGAAGGATAGGTGGAACAGGACCAGGGTATGTCTGCCAGGGGGCAAAAGTTGATGACGTAGAGCCAACATTCTGTAATAAATTTCATCAGGTTTTATTCCTTATGCATTCAAAAATTTGATTACAGATCTGATGTAAGTAACAACTCACCTTTTATTTCTTGTACCAACATAAACTGCAGTATCTCCATCATTATCAGTCATAACCAGCAAACATTCAAGCAGAAGTCTTTATCAGACTACTGGTATACTTGGTATTTAGTTAAAATATGCTGCACTGGCAACAGCACTAAACCAGTCCTCTGTAACAGCCACAACTGATTCTCCAAAAGAATTAGAGAGAAGATAAGGCATGTACCCATTAAATTTTCCCATCAGCTGAAGATTTAATTTTATTGACTTAAATTTAAACACACTAACTGTAAGGGTTCCCCATGGACTGGACAAGGATGCTCGCACAATTATGGCTATGGGTTTGCTTACTTCTTTTGCCACCTCCTTTAATATAACTGGATAGATCCCATCCGCCCCAGGTGCCTTTATTATGTTTAACTTCAACAATTTCTCCTCCACTTTGCTCTCAGTTATTACAAAATCATTAAGCACCTTTTATAGTTTGATAAATTTCTGGCATTTTCTTCCCTTAATATCTCCTCATGTGTGAATGTAGATGCAAAATACTCGTTCAGGTTATCAACAGTCAAACCATCGATATCAATTGGAGCAATCTAATTCATCTCCTTCCTTTTAGAGTTTATATAAGTAAAGAAGTCCTTGCTGTTTTTCTTAGCATCCTTTGCCAAAGATTTCTCATAATCTGCCTTTGCTTGACTGATATCCTTTGTGACTTGCTTATATCTACCATAGGCTTCTGTGTCACTTGATAACTTATATGCATCCCATGCATTTTTATTCTCTACCACAAGTCTCATTAGTTCATCTGACCTCCATATAGGCCTAAACCTTGAAAAATATTTCTTAATCGGTATGAAAAGTCTAATAGCTACCACGATTAATTCCTTGAATGCTTTCCACTTTGAATTTGCTGTTGGTAACATCAGTTGGTCCCACTGTACAGAATTTAAAAACTGTCTGAGACCACTGCAGTCACCTTTACAGAATCAAAAACCTTTCCCTTTACCCCTGATGGTAATTATATCTTTAAGTAAATCCCACATCAGTACACTGTGATCACTGTCATCTAGTGGTTCCTTTATCTGCAAATTCTTAATGCATGAATAATCACTGCTGAATAATCTGTACACATTGTACTCCCCAAATTCCAATTCTGCATTCCTATACCTGTGTGACACCACGTCTTGGATATCCCATCAATTGATGATGGGATATCCCCTTTGATGTCTTGACCAGCACTTCAAATTCATCAAATTTAATCTGAGCATAATCCCACCCCCATTCTCCTGTCCTGTCAGTCCTTTCTGTACAAGTACGCCCCATATTCAAATTCTGCATTCCTCATGTCTGAGGGACACAATGCCTCTAATATACCCACAATGTCTGCATTTGGTGATGTGATCAGTATTTCAAATTCAAAGTTATTTACTATGCAAGTATATATGCTATTCTTACTCTTCGTTATCCAAACACAGCCTGTGTATTTACTTGATTCACGATTATCCACAGCAGGGCTTTAAATTCCCAACCACACTGCATTCAATTTTCCAATCATCAGTAAAATAGGATTATTTACAGCCAATGGAAGAAAGAACCTTGGGTAACACAGGCATTAGTGGAGAAGTTAGAACACAGAAGTGTCTACCATCACCTGCAGTGAATAGTTAGAGAAAAAAAAATTGGCACTCTATTACAAATAAACAGTTGGCAATCAATAAAGTGGAAGATTGTTTAGAAGATATTAATGCCAAACATGATCAAAAGCCTTTGAAACGTCGAGAGCAACTGCTTGAGTTTCACAAAACGTTTCCACTGAATTTGTCCCTAGATGGTCAAAAATAAGCCGGTGGTATATCACCAGTTGAGTTTCACAAAACGTTTCCGCTGAATTTGTCCCTAGATGGTCAAAAATAAGCCAGTATATCACCAGTTAAGGAGTTGGCATTTAATGAATTTCATTATTACTTTAGAAAGAGTAAAATAAATGTGCAATTGGACAATAATATTACTATGCATTTTGTAAAAAATTCACTGATGTTTTCTCAGAAAAGGGTGTTTCTGAATCATATCATTTTTTAATGCTGATTTCAAAAATAATTTCCATCTGTTTCGATCATGTCAGGTTTCTTCAAAAATCAGGAAAGAAAATTTGATTTTTTATAAATAACATTTCCTAGATTTTCTGGGACATGGGGGTGTATAAAATGTACCCAGCTTCTTGAAGTTTGCCAACATATCTTTAACATATTCTTGTAGTCTGAATACTTGTTCCCTAAGAAGTTCTCAACAACAGACCTGGCATTAATTCATACCTGTTTTTCTATATTAAATCATAGTTCCCTCAAAATCTTGGTCCCACATCAGTTTGCAACAAAAATACCTTGTTTTAGTTTCTTTTGGGTGATTGATGGGAATTTCGTAGAAAGGCAGTTGAAGCAGGGACCTGAATGAGGTAAAGCTTTGGCAAACTGTTTCATCAAATCTAGTTTGATGTAAGGGTGGAAGGAGGACAGTTTTGGTCTCTATCAGTGGTTTATGAACTGTGTTCTTTGATACAAGCAAAAACTACCTCTCTTTGGCAATACCTTGACATCACAGTGCTTACTTCTTGCTGGAATATCCCACTCACACAAAAAGCAAGGCATTTTTGTGAAGCCAGATTCCTGTTCAAGTAACATGCCTATGGCTTTAAAGTTAGCACAGACCGACCAACCATGTTCTTTATACTTAATATTTGTAAATAACTTTTTTGTAACAACAAATTTGTAAGAGTAGGAGACCGGCAGAATTACTTAACAAGTTCAGGTCACTGTTGAAAAAAAGCCGTAAATTAGGGTTGAATTGGAAAGTGTCTGCAATTCTGCTCAGACACAATAGGAGGGAGTATATAATGAGAGCCTTGTCGATCAATTCGGCCCTAGAAAGAATGAGCAAGGCTCAAGGGGTAGAATTTTTTTCAGCCTGGTCTGTACTTGTTAACAGAAGGGACTACTTCTACAGGGATGGGATACACTTAAATAGAAAGGGTGCAAGAATATTTGCTGATGCTATTGAGGCAGTGTTAGGTGGGTCGGAAAACTGCTAGATTGGGGCGATACAAGGACTAATAGATTAACAGTAGCCACTGGCAGAGGTGAAAGTGTTTCTTGCACTGCTTCTATTGGAATGAGCAGAAGCCTGGAAAACAAGATGCAGGATATTTCAGAGACTGCTGGGAGTAATTGCGGTACAAGTAAACACATGGATTGTGTTAGGGTAGTTAAGAAAAAGAATAGGTGCATGTATACTTGGGTGAACACCAATGCTAGGAATTTGGTAAATAAATTTGATGAATTTGAGGTATTGCTCAAAGCATCAAAGGCAGATATTGTTGGGATATCAAAGACGTGGTGTCACACAGATATAAGGAATGCAGAACTGGAATTTGGGGAGAACAACGTTTACAGAGAGGATAGACAGGATAGGAAGGGAGAAGGGATTATGCTATTAGTTAAGAAACACATAAAATCCAAGGAAGTGAAGCCAGTTGACATCGCTGGACAGTGCAGTGTGGAGTCAGTTTGGTGTGACATAAGCTTGAGAGATCAAAATTGAGAGTAGGAGTGTGCTATAGGCCTAATGACTCTGATGAGTATAATAAGAAACTGTACAGGGAAATAGAGTGGGCCAGTAAATCAGAGAGTCTTTATAATGGGGGATTTTAATTTCCCAGATATTGACTGGAATTTGGGGGCTGGTCACTCACACACTAGCAAGGCTTTTGTGGATTTATTGGATGATTGTTTTCTACATCAGCATGTTCGGGAGGCAACTAGAGGGAGTAATACTCTTCATTTGATTATCAGTAGTGATTCTTCATGCATTAAGAATCTGCAGATAGAGGAACCACTAGGTGGAAGTGATCACAGTGTGCTCAAGAGGGATTTACTCAAAGAGGTAACTACCATTAGGGGTAAAGGGAAGGGTTATTGCTTTCGTAAAGGCGACTACGATGGTCTGAGACATTATTTAAATTCTATACAGTGGGACCAACTGATGATGTTACCAACAGCAAATTCAAAATGGGAAGCATTCAAAGAATTTATCTTGGAAGCTACCAGGCTTTACATACCAACTAAGAAATATTGTTCAAGGTTTAGGCCTAAATGGATGTCAGATGAACTAATGAGACATATGGGAGAGAAAAAAACATGCATGGGATACATATAAATTAACACATGACACAGAAGCCTATGATAAATATAAGTTGATCTGTAACAAAGTTACAAAGGAGGTTAGGCAGGTGAAGGCAGATTACGAGAAATCTTTGGCAAGGGATGCAAACTAAAACAGCAAAGAGTTCTTTACTTATGTAAACTCTAGAAGGAAGAGGATGAATCAGATTGGTCCACTTGATATCGATGGTTCAATTGTTGATGATCCTGCTCAGGTAGCTAACAAAATAAATGAGTATTTTGCATCTACATTCACACATGAGGAGTTATTCAGCGAGGGGAATGCCAGAGGTGTATTCAACTCTGGCAGTAAGCTAGATAATCTTGTAATAACTGAGAGTAAAGTGGAGGAGAAATTGTTGAAGATAAACACAAGAAAGGCACCCGGGGTGGATGGGATCTATCCAGTTATATTAAAGGAGGCAGCAAAGTAAGTAAGCAAACCCTTATCCATAATTATGAGAGCTTCCTTGGACTCAGGGGAGGTACCCATAGACTGGAGATGTGCAAATGTGACCCCAATTCACAAAGGAGGATCAAAGGCTGACACAAGTAATTATAGACCTGTGAGTTTAACTTCTGTTCCAGGAAAATTAATGGAGGCACTGGTTAAAGAAGCACTACAGCATCACCTAGACAAGACTTCAGTTATAGCTCGGACACTGCATGGTTTTGTTAAGGGAAAGTCTTGCCTGACCAATTTGATTGGATACTATATGATGCAGTCACAAAAGAACTAGATGCAGGGAATAACTTTGATATTATATACTTGGATCTTAGAAAGGCTTTTGATACTGTTGCACATGGAAGACTGCTGCACAAATTGGAGCAGTGTGGCATTAGAGGCAAATTGCTGCTATGGATAAAGGGGTGGTTGAGTGGGGAGAAGACAGAGAGTGGTAATCAATGGACACTGCTCATCGTGGACTAATGTTATTAGTGGAGTCCCTCAGGGTTCAGTGTTGGGCCCATTATTGTTTTCTGTATTTATAAATAATATTGATGATGGTATATCAAGCTTAATGTCCAAGTTTGCAGACGATTCAAAGGTTGGCAGGGTTGTTAAGGATGCTACTGATGCTATTCTGCTGCAAAAGGATCTGGAAAGGTTGAGCAGATGAGCTGAGAGGTGACAAATGAAGTTTAACATTGACAAATGTAAAGTACTACATATGGGAAACAGCAACCCCAGAGCATCGTATCAACTCTGTGGTACTACACTGACAGTGGTAGAGAATGAAAAGGACCTGGGGGTAATTGTGCAGGCAGATATGAAGTTCTCTGAGCAGTGCAGATGTTCTGCAAGAGTAGCTCATGGTGTCTTGTCAATGATATAGAGGAATTTTTCTAGCAGGAATAAGCAGTGATTATTCTCTTGTATAAGGCAATGGTCAGGTCACACCTTGAGTACTATATACAGGTCTGGAGGCCTTATTTCAAGTAGATGTAGAGCTGCTGGAACAAATACAGAGAAGGGCAACAAGATTAGTGAATGGAACAAAGGGTTGCTGTTACGAAGAAAGGCTTAAGTTTTGCAAATTAGTGTCTGGAGACTAGGCACTAGCGAGGTGATCTGATAGAGGTTTATAAAGCCCTGAATGGTTTGAGCATGCTCAATGCTGATGGGACTCTGCCTTTTGCTCAGAATAATCACCTGAGAGGGCATAAATTCAAATTGAGGAAAGACAGATGTAGGATAGATGTGCGAAATTTGCCTTTAGCCAGCGGTAGTTGGGTGGTGGAACAGACTTCCATCAATTGTTGTGGAAGTTGATAGCCTAGATAAATTTAAGGCTCAGCTGGACAAGTATTTCGAACAAATGGAGGGGTGAAGTTTTTTTTTTTTTTTTTTGGCTAATGCTGCATAAGCTTGGTTTCTTGCATCATATGCCTCTACTAATGCTAAACTAATGCTAATGCTAACTTCTTCAAGTTCTCATAAGTTCTTTCAAATGCACAGAGTGAGCTACTGGAATTGACCCATATTTATTTACATTGTGGAGCAACACACCTTTGCTTGCTAGCTTTAGGTTTTATTGGTTCATTAACTACTGAGGCTATAATGCACCAAAACCAGGTCATAAAAGTACACAGTTAACATTTCAGTGACTTAAAGAATTAGGTCACTGAAATTTTAATTGTGTACTTCTAAAGTATATAAATTATACTTTAAAAGTCAAAGTATATAAATTGTAATAAAGGCATAAATATATATAAAATATAACAGTAAAGATATAGCAATAAAAAGGTAAATTTTAAATACGAGTGTAAAGGTTAATTGATTTTAAATAACTGAAAACAGAAGACACGTGGTTGTCAAATAAAATCTGTGTATAAGGCTCAGCCTGATGACTAAAAGCAGTAAAATATAAAATATGCTCATGTCTATAATGTGGACACTCAGTTAAAATATGATGAATTGTTAAAATGATGCCACAATTCTCACACATAGGGCAGTCATCTGTCCACAGCAGAAATGTATGCATAAGATGACTGTGTCCTGTGGGGAGGCAAGCCAGAACAACTCCCTCTCTTTGGTTCCTGCGCAGACTAGATTGCCAATCTCAGATTACTGGCTTTATCTGATATAGCTTTTTCGTAACCTGCCAATGCCAAGATTTTTGCCATTGGCATAGTAGTGGAAGTTTTATCACCTGCATGTAGTCTGTATGGTGGACTAACGGGCCACGAGTGTTGTGGGGTCCTAGTGATCTGGCTGCTGCATTTGCCAGTTCATTTCCCCTGATCCCAATGTGGCTTAGAATCCAGCAGAAACAAATTTTGAATAAACACTCAGAAAGAGAATTTAGCTTCTGCTGGATTGGGGTCAGGAATGGATGAGTATTATACCTCACAGCCTATAACCCCTGGCATTGCTGCTATGAAGGGCATATTATATATACATCACTTTTGCATACAATAAAGATTATATATATATATATACAGTAGAACATCTCTTCATTGAACTTCCATATAGCGAATTTTTCTATGTAGTGAACTTTGATTTCCCCCGGTCATTACATTGAAAATAGTTTTCGTATAACGAACAAAATTTCCATATAACGAACTGATTTCGAGACACCCGGGGATGCATTGTTCGCACCTCTGGCCTTCAGGCAATAAAGCTAATGTTGCAGAAAGCATGAATTAAGAGCTAAAAGGATTAAGAATTAATCTCTCTAGCTTTTAAGAGCTAAAGGAATTAATTCCACGAATTAAGAGCTAAAACATTCAACAATTCAGTGGTGCCAGTAAAACCCTGCAAGAAGAAACTGGCCAACATCAGCTCTGGTCAATCTGTTTTATACTGTAAGCATCATATTAGAGGATTAGGAGAGTGTGATTTTCCTTTATCCTGGAAATTCATCTGTTATTTCGAATAAAAGAGTCATCTACATTTTCATTAAATTTCACTAGTCTCTGTTTATATGGTAGGTACAAGTGATCTCAAAATTGGTTTTGTTTTAGCTGCTGTGCAAGTGACCTTACAGTGTCTAAGAGGAAATCTTTGAGTATAGTGTGAAAAAGTGGAAGTGCTTAATAGTATAGATGGGGATGTTAAAAAACAGAAAGAAATTGCTTTAAAATTTGGTATTCCTACCAGTAGTGTGTTGATCATTCTGAAAAACTGTTTCAATTTTCAAACTGGTTAAGGAAACGGGACCCGGTCAGCAGCGTGCGAAATTATGCCTTTGTGGATATGTACATGAAGCAGTTTTTAAGTGGATGAAGTTGGTTCAAGACCAAATGTCCTGATATCAGGGCCATTAATAAAAGAAAAGGCTATGGAGTACACATCTTTTCTGGGGCATAAAACATTCCAAGCCATTTCTGGTTGACTGGATAAATTTAAAGAGCGCCACGGCTTACTCGCTAAAGTTATTTCTGATGAAAGTGGAGTTGCAATTGAAGAAGACTGTATCCATTTGAAAGAAACAGTTTTGAAAAAAATTATGGAAGATTACAAGCCCAAAGACACATTCAACATTTATGAAACGTCTATTTTTTAAATGTTTGCCGAACAAGACACTGACTTTTAAAGGTTATAAATGTTTAGGTGGTAAAAATAGTAAGGAGAGAATTTCATTACCAGCCATATTTGCACCAATATGGCTGGTAATGAAAAACTGAAGCTTTTGGTAATAGGCAAAAGTAAACAACCCCGATGTTTCAAAAGAGTAAAGCCGTTGCAACAACAACAAACAATCTCGGATGACAAGTGAAATTTTTGAGCAGTGAATAGATAGAAAGATGACGAAAGAAAACAGAAAAATCACATTGATTGTCGACAACTGCCCTGCCCACCTTCACTCGGAAATTTCAAAACTTACAAGTGTGAAGCTTGTTTCTTCCCTCCGAATACCTGGTCTAAACCGCAGCCAATGGGCCAAGGATTTGAAAATGCACTACCGAAGGTACATACTAAAAAAAAATTATACTATCTGAGTTGGTTAAAGTGGGAGTTAAGATGTGATAGAAACAATGATTAAGAATTGTTTTGCAAAAGGATGTTTTGCTAAAACTCTAATCAGCAATGAGAGGAATGAACTACTACAAGACATTGAGCAATCTTGGGAAGAGTTCCAAGCAAGGTTTGATCAGTGGTGAAATTGTTCTTGATGAATTTTTAGGAGTTGATAATGATGTCATAGTAGCTGAATATCTGAGTGACTCCAACATTTTGGAGCATACTTAAAGAACTAGTGACAATATCGACGATGAGTTGGATGAAAACGAGGGCAATACTAAACTTTCCAAACAAGTAATAATGGCAGAATTTGAAACTTTGTATTGAGACCTTCAGTGGGAATAAAATGTAACAGAAAATATATTTGAGTGTTTAAACAAATGCAAACATTTTTATGAATGGTGTACAGTAGAATCCAGCGTATAACAAAAAATAACCAAATATTTTAAGACATAATTCTTAAAAGTGTACTAATACATTGTGTGCATCATGTTATTTGGTTTTTAGGAGCATTAGCAACTAAGGCCATATTGCTCCGAGGATATGCAGTGATTATTCCCTGACCTTTCCACATCCCCTGTATTTGGTGGTCACAGGCTTACAGGCTCGAACCCCAGTCTAATCAAGAAGCATGTGCTAAGCACTGCCGCTCCTGCCCACCTGGCTATGGAGGCGCCGCTGTGCATCATGTAAGTAGTCATTTCTTAACATGAAAGTATTAATAAATTAATTGTTCGAAATATCAGAAAATTTATTCCTTCCCACTTATTTCTGATTTGTTTTCCATCTTTAGCTATATTTCTGAATGCTGAATTACAGTATTTTTCATTGTTGAAAATGTCATATTTCTTTATAACGAAATTTATTTTTCAAGGGAACGATCGATTTCGTTATATAGAGGTCCGATTGTATATACAGTGTTGTTAAAATTAAAGTATCCCTATGCAGAGGGCTCTGGAGTGAGTTCTAAGGCTTGTACTGAAGAGAAATTTGGACAACAGGTACAATAAGAATGTGCTCGCCATTTATTGGAAAAAAAAATTAGTTACAAAATTTATCACTATATGGCACTGTAGCAATACAAATCACTGGAACAGTGATTTGTATTGTCACAATTGTTCAATGTGTCTTCCATTTCGGTCAACAACAGTTTCCATTCGAAGAACAGCATTTTTTACAGCAGAATGTAGCATGTCAACTGGAATAGCCAGCACATGACGTCTAATGCTGTCCTTCAGATCTGACAGAGTTTGACAACCTTCCCGATACACCTGGTTCTTCAAAACATCCCACAACCAGAAGTCGCACGGGGTGAAGTCCAGTGATCGAGGTGGCCAAGATGTCTGGAAACAACGGTGGATGTGGGGTGGCACACCATCTTGCACGAATATGGTATCCTGAAGGCACCCACGTTGTTGCAGCTCTGGTATTGCGAAATTTGCCAACATTTCATAATATCGCTGTCCAGTAATAGAACAGGTGCGGGTTCCAGTCAGTGTTACCTGTTCAAAAAATAATGGCCCAATCATGAATGTGACCGTAAATCCACACAGTCATTTTTGGAGAATGCAACGGGACCTCTTGGATCACTCAAGGGTTTTCTGTTGCACAAATGCGAGAGTTGTGCATACTCACTTGTCCATTTAAGCAGAAGTGGGCTTCATCACTCCAAAGGATGTTCCATGGCCAAGGGATCACTGTCATTTGCACCAGACACTGAAGTGCGTATGTGAAATGAATATCTATATCACCATGCTTTAGCTGCTGTAGCATGTGCATCTTGTAAGGATAATACCACATCACCTGATGCATTACTAGCCTTACAGTGGAATATGGCATGTCCACTACACAAGAAACAGCTGGAACCCTTGCGCTACCACATGGAGATTGACTTGATAAATCCACGACAGTCATAACCACATCTTCAACGCTAGAAGAGGGAGAGTCATAACCACATCTTCAACGCTAGAAGAGGGAACGCTAGAATGGGAAGCATTCAAAGAACTTATCTTGGAAGCTACTAGGCTTTACATACCAACTAAGAAATATTGTTCAAGGTTTAGGCCAAAATGGATGTCAGATGAACTAATGAGGCATATGGCAGAGAAGAAAAATGCATGGGATACTTACAAATTAACACATGACACAGAAGCCTATGATAGATACAAGTTGATATGCAACAAAGTTACAAAGGAGGTTAGGCAGGCGAAGGCAGATTACGAGAAATCCTTGGCAAGGGATGCAAAGAAAAACAGCAAAGAGTTCTTTACTTATGTAAACTCTAGAAGGAAGGGGATGAATCAGATTGGTCCACTTGATATTGATGGGTCAACTGTTGATGATCCTGCTCAGGTAGCTAACAAACTAAATGAATATTTTGCATCGACATTCACACATGAGGAGTTATTCAGCAAGGGGAATGCCAGAGGTGTATTCAACTCTAGCAGTAAGCTACAGAATCTTGAAATAACTGGGAGTAAAGTGGAGGAGAAACTGTTGAAGATAAACACAAGAAAGGCACCCGGGGTGGATGGGATCTATCCAGTTATATTAAAGGAGGCAGCAAAGGAAGTAAGCAAACCCTTAGCCATAATTATGAGAGCTTCCTTGGACTCAGGGGAGGTACCCATAGACTGGAAATGTGCAAATGTGACCCCAATTCACAAAGGAGGATCAAAGGCTGACACAAGTAATTATAGACCTGTGAGCTTAACTTCTGTTCCAGGAAAATTAATGGAGGCACTGGTTAAAGAAGCACTGCAGGATCATTTAGACAAGACTTCAGTTATAACTCAGACACAGCATGGTTTTGTTAAGGGGAAGTCTTGCCTGACCAACTTGATTGGATACTATGATGCAGTCACAAAAGAACTGGATGCAGGGAATAACTTTGATATTATATACTTGGATCTTAGAAAGGCTTTTGATACTGTTGCACATGGAAGACTGCTACACAAATTGGAGCAGTGTGACATTGGAGGCAAATTGCTGCTATGGATAAAGGGGTGGTTGAGGGGGAGAAGACAGAGAGTGGTAATCAATGGACACTGCTCATCGTGGACTAATGTTATTAGTGGAGTCCCTGAGGGTTCAGTTTTGGGTCCATTATTGTTTTCTGTATTTATAAATGATATTGATGATGGCATATCAAGCTTAATGTCCAAGTTTGCAGATGATACAAAGGTTGGCAGGGTTGTCAAGGACACTACTGACACTATGCTGCTGCAACAGGATCTGGAAATGTTGAGCAGATGGGCTGAGAGGTGGCAAATGAAGTTTAACATTGACAAATGTAAAGTACTACACATGGGAAAAAGCAACCCCAGAGCAACGTATCAACTCTGTGGTACTACACTGACAGTGGTAGAGAATGAAAGGGACTTGGGGGTGATTGTGCAGGCAGATATGAAGTTCTCTGAGCAGTGCAGACGGGCTGCAAGAGTAGCTCATGGAGTATTGTCAATGATATACAGGAATTTTTCCAGCAGGGATAAGGAGGTGATTATTCCATTGTATAAGGCAATGGTCAGGCCACACCTAGAGTACTGTATACAGGTCTGGAGGCCTCATTTCAAGAAGGATGTAGAGCTGCTGGAACGAGTACAGAGAAGGGCAACAAGATTAGTGAATGGAACAAAGGGGTGCTCTTACGAAGAAAGGCTTAAGTTTTGCAAATTACAGTGTCTGGAGACTAGGCACCAGCGAGGTGATCTGATAGAGGTGTATAAAGCCTTGAATGGTTTAAGCATGCTCAATGCTGATGGGATTCTTCCTCTAGCTCAGAAAAATCACCTGAGAGGGCATAAATTCAAATTGAGGAAAGACAGATGTAGGATAGACGTGCGGAAATTTGCCTTTAGCCAGCGGGTGGTTGGTTGGTCAGACTGCCATCCCTTGTGGTGGAGGTTGATAGCCTAAATAAGTTTAAGGCTCAGCTGGACAGGTATTTTGAACGAACAGAGGGGTGAAGTGGAAGTGGGTTTTTTTTTTTTTTTTTTGGCTGATGCTGCATAAGCTTGCTTTCTTTCATCAAATGCCTCTACTAATGCTAATGCTAATGCTAAGAGTCCACTCGTTTTCGACCTCTACCTGGTTGAACACCAGGATGTCCTGTTGCTTCAAATATCGCAATCATTTTGCGGACAGCACAAACAGTCATAGGTCCATGACTGTTTGTGCTTCTGACGCCGGAATTCTTTGATAGCCACAGCTGCATTGTTGCTGTTCTGATAGTACAGCTTGACTAATAGCGCCTTTTCCTGCAGTGCAGGCAAACATCTACTGTATGATTTTGAAGAGACTGCTTTGCTTTTATATGGTACAGTAGAGCTGAGTAGTGGCACTGTGGCAATAACTTACGATTATGGAAATAAAGTAAGTTATTTGAATAATTGTAAGACAGTTACGCGCCATACAGTGACAAATTTTATAACTAATTTTTTTCTCGATAAATGGCAAGGGCGAGCGCATTCTTTATTGTACCTGTTGTCCATATTTCTCTTCAGTATGAATCTTAGAACTCGCTCCAGAGCCCTCTACATAGGAATACTTTAATTTTAACATCCCTGTATATATATATATATATATATATATATATATATATATATATATATATATATATATATATATAAAGATTGTGGTATACTTAGAGAGTCAGTATACACCATATGCCTTTGGTAGTTATGGGTTTTAATGTGGTCCAAGGCTAATTGTATAGTATACAACTCAGCTGTATATATATATGCTGCATTTGTGGGGAATCTTCCCAGATATAGTACTATCTGGAAAGACAGCAGAAGATTCCACAGACAGCTCTGACTTGGAGCCATTGGTGAAAACAGGCAAGAAGTCAGAGTATTTGGTTTGTTGAGTAGCACAGAGTTGTTGGTAGACAGAAGGTGGGGTGGTGGCCTTACCCAATTTTTGATGGAGAAGTTGCATGATGGTAAACGGCATGCCAGGGTGGAAGCAGTTGCATTGGTAACTAGGCAACATTGTCTACCATGATGTGGAGCTCTCTAAGCAGCTCTTGGACATGGATACCAAAAGGGATGGCTGGCAGGCTGACAGTTGTTATAGAGTTTCCTATCGTGGCTCAAAGATGGATGTCCAAGTAGGGTTGTTTGGCAGGAATTTCATTTTAAAAGTATATTTTAGTGACAACTGCTTTCGTCATAGGAACAGTTACCTTAGTATGCTGTTTCTAGACCAGTGTTTCCGAAACTGTGTTCGGCGGAACACTAGTATTCCATGAAAAATCGTAATTAAAAATTTTAAAAATAAAATAAATAAATTTTCGCATATTTTCGCATACACTACTTTTGAATCAATATAATTTTTAACATTTTTTTTTTTTTCGGTTATTAACATGCTGGCATAGACTAATAATCAAATAGACTGCAAAACACTATTTTGGCGGGCTTTTGCATAGAGAAGTATGCATAGAGGTAATGACATCTACGAAAAAGTAGAAATGTAGTGATGTAATATGCCATTTGTATGTGATTTAGCTTAGAGTATACATGGGTTGAAGGAGAGGGAGAAGCTACTGATATCATAACTAAACTCACTTCCTTGTATAAAATTTTTTGATAATTATCACTATTTCAAAACATTATTATTAAAATAAATAACCATGAATTTGTGGTTGAAAAAAGGAACTTTAAAACGAGAAGCAAGTACTTCTAGTATTGCAACTGTGGTCGATGAAAACAAACACAATATTGTCACACTTCAAAGTGAGGATGAGCAATCGCAGCCTTTTGTTCCCCAAAAATCTGAAGTGAAAAAACAGGAACCAACTAATAAAAGACCAAAACGAAAGTATGATGGCAGTTATTTGAATTTCGGCTTTACATGTGTTGGAAATCAAGATGCTCCTGATGCACAGTGCGTCGTATGTAATAAAATATTAGCAAACAGTTCTTTGGCTCCCACTAAACTTGTGTTTAGTAAGTTCTGTATAGATATTGTAAGATGAAAAGTGTTCCATGACTAAAAAAGTTTGGGAAATGCTGTTCTAGCTGATGCCACTTGGACCAGTAGTCTAATTTAGATAGGACAAGCGCACGATAAAGGGGAGTAAAGTGCAGTGGTCTGCACCCCATTTATTGGAGGAAATCCCCTCCCATTTATTGGAGGTTCAATCCCCTTGTGCACTTTGTTTGTAGTTGATGGATATCGAATATGACTTCCTATCGAATATGAGTCCCAAGAATTTTGTTTTGGATGCTACTGGAATGATGTTTTGTCTGAGCTTGAGTTCTGGTTCAGGGCGAAGGTTCCATTTGTGACAAAAGTGTATGCAGATGGTATTCTGAGGTGATAACCTGAAACCGTTAGCCATTGCCCAAGATTTGACATGGTCAATGGCATGCTGCAATTGTCTTTCAATAACCCTCATGTTGCACGATTGACAGAAGATAGTAAAGTCATCAAGTTGGAGGAATTTGCTCAGTAATAGAATTAACTTTGATAGCAAAAAGTATAACACTAAGGACTGACCCTTGGGGGACTCCTTCCTCTTGACAAAAAGATTGAGAGAAAACAGAACCTACACAAACTTGGAATGAATGGTTCATTAAAAAATTTTTAATAAAAAGGGATAGATGGCCCCTCAGACCTAGATCATGAATATCTTTTAAAATTCCAAATTTCCAAGCCATGTCATACGCTTTTCCATATCACAGAAAACTGACATCAGGTGCTCGCGTTTGAGGAAAGATTCTTGGATAGATGTTTCCAGTCTTGTAAGATGGTCGAGTGTTGACCTGTTCCTTTGGAAACCACATAAGACAGGCATTCACCATCCTTTACAGGATCTTGCACAAGCAGTTTGTCAGAGCAATTGGACTGTAGAATCCTTTCCTGGGTTTGGAAAGGCAAGCACGATTGCCTTATGCTAGGAGTCTGGAACTTCATCTTCAAGATGGACTCTGCTGTACAAACAGAGCAACTGATCCATGGATTCAGATAAAATATGTTTAAGCATCTCATAATGGATGTTGTCTGGCCTGACGGCACTCGCCTGGGATAGCGATAGTGCTGCTTTCATTTCCCATTCTGTGAAGGGTTGATTGTAGTCTTCATAGTTATTTGATGACAACTTCAAAACACCTTTGAGACTCCTCTTTGATGAGTCAATAAAAATTCTCCATTGTGCAGGATTGTAATAATCCTAAATAGTTCATAAAGTCATTTTTATTACTGCAAAAACTCACAGAATCATCCTCAAAAATGTAGGGAACTAGTTCTCATTCTCTGTACCATAAGAAAATCCCATGTACTTAAATATTTTTTGACTTAAGTCTAGAACCAAGGAGTTCTGCAGATTCCTTTGGTAAATTAAATCTCTTACCAGATCATTGAGTTCACCCTGTGAAAACAATTGAGGGATGGACTCAGTGTCTGCAGGCATGAAGATTTCAGTTTCATCTTTAGGAGCTTCACTTTCAGTACTTCTGCTGCTACATTCACATTCTCCAATATAAGTGGAGGCATGGAATTGACAAGTTATCGCCACGTGAGACTGGCCTAAAGATGAAATATCAGGATATGCAATGCTCTTCTTACTCTTTGCATTCTATCCCTCTACATTAACTAAGCAAAAGTAACAGCCATCACAGTGGTTTGTAGGTTCCCCCAAATCACGGGAATTGCAAATGGCATAGCCTTCTTTTTGCCATTTTTCCAATCTCAATGCTTCAACACAGGCTTGGCAACTTTATGTGGAATCCACCGTTTATCTTGGTCACCGAGTTTCACTCCAAAATAAGCAAAATACACATTTTTTTTTTTACAAATTCTGTAATAGCTTGTCTTTGCTTGAGGTAGGTAAATGAACATGTCTGTGTGAGGACATTAGTAATTGCAAAGGGCACAGAATCTTGGCATCTTTCAAAGAATGATAAGAGCTACAGATGAATTTGACAGAATGGGTCAGAGAGATTTTAGGCCAGAGAAGATTGAAAAGAGATTCAAAATTATTAAGTCTCTGACAGGGAATATCACAGCACAAGTACCATTTAGGTACTTGTGCAAGAGCACTTAGATGATCAGTGGTTGAATCAACCTATAATTGGGATTCTGTCAGAAAAAGTAAATGAGCCTTGGAAGACTATAAGTGAGATTGTAAATGAGACCATATATTTGTTCTATTAGATAAACTATTCATGATGTATTTATTCAGTAGTAATGAAATTTTTGAATGTGGCCTATACATGGCAAGAATATATCCAGCTCCTTAACATAACATGGACTCTAATAATGCCCCACATATGCACTACTTGGATTTCCTCCAGTCACTATCTGGCAGAGTAGAGGCAGCGAGCTTATACACTGGCTGATCCAGATGCCTCCTGGAGGGTTACCCAGAGGTTCAGTCTGATGGATTGTCTAGAGGCTGGCCTTTGAATGTCATTTTAACACCGACCCTCAAAATGTAAGGAAGGTTGGATCTCTCCACGATGTCCATCATAACCTTAAAAGACATCAATCATATTGCATGATGGAAGAGATGGGAGGGTAACTGTACAAACTGGAGCAGCGTTGCACTGGGAGACAAGTCACTCAGGTGGATAAAGGAATGAGACAGAGAGTGGTTATTAATGGTTTTCTGTTCCGTTGGACTAATATTATACATGGATTCTTCAGTGTTTGGTGTCTATTCCCCCCCCCCACACTGTTTTTGGTATTTATTAATGATACTGATATTAGCATTAGTAGAGGCATATGATGCAAGAAAGCAAGCTTATACAGCATCAGCCAACAGAAAAAAAAATTCTCATTTCACCCATTCGTTCGCTCCAAAAGCTTGTCCAGTTCTTCCTTAAATTTATATAAGCTATCAACTTCCACAATGACAGATGGAAATTTGTTTCAGCAATCAAGCACAAGCCGGCTAAAGGCAAATTTCTGCACATCTATTCTGCAACTGTCTTTTTTCAATTTGAATTTATGCCCCCTCAAGTGTATAGTTTGAACAAAAGGAAGAATCCCATCAGCATTAAGCTTGATCAAACCATTCAAAGCCTTGATATAGGCATATCAAGTTTAATGTCAAAGTATGTCAGAAATAGAATAGTTGGCAAGGTGGGTAACATCAGTAATCAGAGTATGCTTCATCAATAAGATAATGGTTTGTTTTAGTTAGTTTTTGGTGCATCGGCTTCTGTGGCCATAGTGCACCTCCCAAGGTTTTTGCAGTACTCTGATCCAAGCCCTAGGCGGGATTCGAACCCACAACCTTTGGGTTGCCAGGCAGGCACTTTACCCACTCGGCTAGCCCGGTCAGCAGGCAGAACGGAGGGAAAAATAAAAACTGAAGATAAACATTTATGACTACAAGGCATTTGAGTAAAAATTATACCAGTAACATAATATTTAGTATGTTATTCTGGGATAGTTGTTAAATCAACTACTCCAGTAATGGAGTATTTGGGTAGCAACTATCACAGAATACCATGACATTTACTATGTTATGACACAAAGTTTTATGTTCAGACTGTAATATGATCAGGTGGATTTTACTATGTTTTGAATGTAATAAATTCTATTGGATCATATTAAACTCAAAATGTGCATGACATATAGGAATTTTGCCAGCAGGGTTCGGGTTTGGATTTTTTTATTGGCACATTAGCTGTTTGTTTGTTATTTGGTTTTTTTTAAGGAGCATTAGCAACTAAGGCCATATTGCTCCAGGGATATGCGGTAGTCATTCCCTGACCTTTCCGCATCCTCCGTATTTGGTGGCCATGGGCTCGAACCCCGGTCTAATCAAGCAGAGTGTGCTACGCACTGCTGCTCCTGCCTACCTGGCTATGGAGGAACCTGGTGCATTAGCAACTAAGGCTATAATGCGCCAAGACCAATTTGCCAGCAGGGATGAAGAGGTATAAAGCAACATTTAGGCTACCACCACTGGAAACAAGGACCCTTGGGGACTTGTACACAAGCTCATCACCAACAAACTCCCTAGAGGGGAAGTAGTTGAAGCCACTAAAACACCTGAAGGATACTTGACTATCACTTGGGAACACACCATCAACAATATCCTTGACACTGCCTTTCATCCAGAGATACAAACGACAACAACAGAACAGAGCCGAGTTTGCCAGGCCAACGAGACTCATCAAACGGCAACAAAAGAGCACCCTTTCACCATGGAAGAGATCAGCAATGCAGCAGACCTAATAAAGGGAAATAGATGCCCTGGACCGGACCTTCTGGAACCCGAAATTATCAAAAAAAATGGTAGAGTACGCTCAGAACTTACTATTAAACCTATATAACCTCTGTCTCAGAGAAGATACGTTCCTGACTTCCTGGAAGATGGCAAACATTAAACTCATCCTAAAGAATCCAACAAAGCCACCACACCTTCCGGATTCCTACCAGCCCATTGTACTTTTGACAGTTATCAGTAAGCTATTTGAACGACTGCTCTACACATGGATCCAACATTACTATGATGAGGCAGGCCTCAGCAAACCAATTCGGCTTCAGACGGGGAACCTCCGCCGTGGACGCCTTAACTCACCTCCTGACCAAGGTAAACAGATGTAATACAAAGTACTTCCTAGTGATAGCCATGGACTTCGCTGGGGCATTTGACTCACTTTGGTGGCCGAGCGTTCTGGCGAGGCTGTGCGAAGCCAACATGCTGGAAAACTTCTATAACACCATCAAAAGTTACCTAAGCAACAGAACCATCAAAGTCAATGCCCCCTATGGCACACTCTCCAGGCATGTCCATCGGGGCTGCCTTGAGGATATGGAGCGATTAATGCCAAACTGTCTCTACTTGGGATCCAGGTTGATCCAACTTGCACTTGGGGGGGGGGGGGGCTGGAGAGCTGGCAGCACCTCATGTATGACTGCAGGCTCTATGAAGACCTACGTGGTGTTTTACTCACCAGAATCCACTACTTACCACAGGGACAAGAACACCACCTCCTAGACACAAAGGAGGAGTATCAAGCCTTCTCGGATTACGTGCAAGCACTGTTCGTGAGGAGGAGGAGGGGGAGAAACCAAATGGCCACAGCCCACAACCCACTACCATTATAACCAAAGAACATCTGTTCTTCAGCTCGCTGGGACTGAGACATCAGAAATGACCCACTCCCAGGAATTAGAAAACTCAGGAAACAAACTATACCAAAATAGATTAACATGGACAGGACCCATGTCCCATGAAAGACAAATGGAGATGACTACCAAACTTAGACACCCCCACCAGCTAGGTCTATGTGAACAAGACACACTCCTGAGAACTGGAAGGCTTAGGAAATAAACCACACTAAGGTAAAGGACTAACATGGACGGGACACAGGTCCCAAGGATGACAACTCAGACATGACACCAGATTGGACACCACCAACTTGTATAGTTTGTAGGTCATTGTATAGTTTTCCTGCAGCCGCTTGTTGGCGATCGTGCCGGGTTCCCTTGCCTGGTGCCTTTCCTCCCCCTGCGCTGGTGGTTGGAGGGTCCCCCCCCCGACGCCCCCTACTTTCTCCTGTTGAGGCATGGGCCTGCCTCACTGACTTCTGGGGTTGCCTACTCTATCATCCCCATATTTCTGCCTTAATCCCCTCCCAGCCTTCAGTCTCCCACCCACTCCATCTTTATGCTAGCGAATGTCCCACACACAAAAACTTAATTATGTCAAAATTCCCATTCCCCCATTCTTTCGGCCTTTATTATGCAAGCATTATCCCCCTCACCTAAAATCATCAAACCTATGATGATGGATATATGTATCACATATATATGTATCTGTCTGTACGTACGTGCATATAAAAGAGCGTGCACGTTTTTTTTTTTTTTTTTTTCGGTCCTAGCCTCTGAAATCTCAGGAAATTAGGTGGCAGGACCTGCCAGAGTGAAACTAAAACTACTGGATTCCTGGTCTGCCTCCATGGGGGAGAAGGTGGGGTAACGTTGGGCCTCAGCAGGGGTCCAGCAGCTAAACGACCAGATGAACAACGATACATGACACTACACATTTTTTTTTTTATATACAATATCCATACACTTTTAAACCTCTGGCATTTCCAGCAAACTGGTACACCCACAATGAAAGCAACACAGAGAGATGGGGGAAACCCCTTGTACCGTCTGACACTAAATACACCTTACACCTCAGGCTGTTTGTTTGTTGTTTGTTTGTTATTTGGTTTTTAGGAGCATTAGCAACTAAGGCCATATTGCTCCGGGATATGCGGTGGTCATTCCCTGACCTTTCCGCATCCTGCATATTTGGTGGTGATGGGCTCGAACCCCGGTCAATCAAGAAGCATGTGCTATGCACTGCTGCTCCTTCCCACCTGGCTACGGAGGTGCCTACACCTTAGGCTACCTGTTAGAATGGGTAGAGAGAAATGCAACAACAATAGTTAGGGGCATAAAAGAGTATTCTTACAAGGGAAGATTTGAATTCTGTAAATTTCAGAACCCAGAAACTAAGCATTTGCAAGGAGACTGATATGTTTAAGGCATTGAATGAGTTGTGTAAACTAAATGTTGGTAGCATCCGTATTGTTTCTCGGAACACACACATGCACGCACACACGGAAGGGGGGAAGACAATTAATGCTGGAAGAGGATGGCTGCAGGTTAAATAGAGAACAATTGACTGCTGGAAAAACTTCCACCTGATGTTTGTGTTGTGTGAATATATTTGAAGGAGCTTAGACATGGGTAAATGCTTATTTATTATTATTATTTTTTTTTTGCTAATAGTAGGCTAATACTATATTAAGCTAGTTTCCTTTCTTCATTTTGAAGATATTAATAATAAAGCCAACAGCTCTGAAAACCCTGAATTGGGAGGCTCTTTACCATCCATCCATCCATATAATCTGAAGCTGGTTCCCCACCAACTTCTGTGTGTTTTTCAGGTTAACAAAACACCTTCAAGGCTAGCAGCTTCAAGGAGAAGGACTTCAACAAGCAATAAAAATATAAGAAAAGGCTAGTCAAGCTTATAACATAGTAAGGTTTAGAAAAATTTAGAAAAATACATTCAGGATATCTTCATTATCCTTCTGAATTTTGATGTAGTTTTAAGGTTGGAAATATAAAACAACTGGATGACCTTAGATTTTAAAATCTCATTGCCTCACCACATATACATGTAGATACAAAAATCCACCGTATCATATTATGTTCAAAGAGACTTAAAATAATTACCTTTTCATTATTAAGCTGCTCAATAACAGCAGTAGTAGTTTCCACCGAAGACTGCATACTTTTCAGTTTGTTTTGAAGTTCAACATTATCCTGCAGTTCTAGGGATAACTGCAAAAAAAAAAAAAATAAATAAGAAATCTCAGTTCACCCACCATAAATTCTTATAAAGATACTTCTTTCAAATCAATGAGTAGTTTTTTTACAATTCCATGGTGTTTTTCTTGTAACAATGTGATTTTAATTCTGTGTTTAACTGACATATATTTATATAAAAAAAAATTAATCTTTGACATCTTAGATTCTGGCAAGTAAAATAAGAAAAAAAAAAAAAAAAAAAAACTGCTTCTACTGGTACAAATTTCAATAGTGTAAATACATACCAGTGAAGCTGTAATAAAAGAACTATGGGCACGTGTACACTGAGTGTACAGAAAGCAGGGAATACCTACCTAGTAACAGGTAGGCCCACCTTTTGCCCGGATAAGAGCAGTTACACGGCGAGGCATTGTGTCCACTAGTTTACGAAAGAGTTCCACAGGTATTTTCATTCATGTTTGCTGCACCGCTGTCCATAATTCTGTTGAATTCCTAGGTGGAGGATTCAAAGCTTGAACGGACCTTTCCACAGCATCCCAAATATGCTCCACAGGGTTTACGTCCGGTGAATGGGGAGGCCATTCCATGGTGGTAAATTCTGCAGAATGCTCTTCAAACCATGTTCTAGTCACCATGGCTCCGTGGGGAGGTGCATTGTTGTGCTGGAACAGTCCACTACCCTGTGGGTGCACGATGACCATAAAGGGATGCAGATGGCCTGCAAGGATGGAGACGTAACCTGGACTGTTCAGAGATGCGTCTATGTACCAGGGCTCATAACGTGTGCCAGTTGAACATGCCCCAGACCATTACCGACTGTCCACTTGCCCGAACAGTTCCTTGTTAACATGATGGGTGCACAACTTTGTGTGGTTTCTGCCAGATATGCACCATCCTCCCGTCCACTCGAAATAACTGGAAACGGGAATCATCAGACCAGGATACCCGTCTCCAATCATCCAAGGTCTAGTGCCAATGTTCTTTCACCCATTTGTGGTGTAGAGTCCTGCATTGTGGTGTTAGCAATGGGACTCTGGTGGGTCGACAACTCCCATAACCTACTGCGGCTAATGATCGCCTGATAGTCTTGGTGGAGACGTTTCTGGCACCATTCTCATTGAAGTCTGCAGTGATTTGTACTAAGGTAGCTCTCCAGTTGACTGAAACAATGTGAGAGACAGACGTCAATGGCCACGTTCATCCATCACCTTTCTATGCCCACAGTGCCATCCACGATGAGATATTATTCCAGAAATGGCATATTCCTGATACACTCTCGATACTGTCGAACGGGGATAGTGCAATTTCTGTACCACTTCAGTGATAGAGTGACCCATGCGTCAGGTACCAACTATCATCCCTCTTTCAAAGTCGGTTAACTCACAACATTTATTCATACTGACATTGAATTACTGTCTATGTGAATGCAGTGATGCAGTATACTTATATATACCTGCCAAGCGGTGGGGGTCGTCCACTAGCGAGAGGGGTGACACTGTTGCGTTGCCCAGGAACCTGGCATCCAATGAATTCTGTCTTTTCAGTGTAGTTCACTATTACATATTTCATACTGGTGATTTGGATAATGTTCTTTGTTAGGACACCATTGTGGGCACCATTGTGCATGGTGCCCACTATGCATGGATAAGAAGGTGGCAGTAGTAGTTTAATATAGGACATGTTTGGCTGGCAAGAACTAGGACTCCTGGTGAGAATGGATGAACATTTCGCCAGTGAAGTCTACCAGCAACTACTAGGAGACTACATGCACCTTTCCATGTTGCATCTTTTCCCAGACAGAAAAGAGATCTTCCAAGATGATAATGTGCCATGTCATTGGGCCTGCACTATGCACAAGTGGTTCGAGGAACACAGTGAAGATATTACCCATCTTCATTGGCCTCCATCCAACTAAACACCTGTGGAATGTTCTGGAACAGGAAGCAAGGTGTATGGACACATAATCATCATCTATTCTGACACTCTTGAAAGCCCTGCAGGCAAAATGGCTACAGATTCCAACAGAAATCTTCACTAGATGTGTGAAGATTTCTAGTATCTGTGCAAATGGTGACCCAACATGGTATTAGGTAGGTGGTCATAATTCAGTGACCACTGACTGTGTATGTTTATAATTCCTTTCAGTTTTTTGTTACTTAGCTGTCACCTTTGTGGTAATTAATAAAAAGGTGGATCTGTTAGATCATTTTGTGCATGAACGTTAAAATATAAATCAATTGAGATGAATGGTAGTTGCCTCTTAAAATAAGTAATGCACACCAGCCTCAGACAAGGTTAAAGCACCTGACATAATAACTGTTAACGCTAATGATATTTCAGATGTGATAATAAGGCCAAAGCATTATGCAAATTATGAAATTTGCATAATGCTTGGGCGATTAATTGAAAAATGGAAAGATTTAGGTATTCTGCATCTGCAATGATTTTTTATAGTCTTCTATAAACTGATCAGTCCCTTTATCTGATTATCAGCAGCACTTCTTCACAAGCTAAGAATCTGCAGAAAAAAAAAACCACTGGGTGGCAGTGATCAATGTGCTGATGTGGGATTTACTTAAAGATTTAACTATCACCAAGAGTAAAGGGAAGGGTTTCTTTTCTAAAAATGGCTACAGTGGTCTCAAACATTATCTAAATTCAATGCAGTGGCACTGATTGATGATGTTATCAAGATCAAATTCTAAATAGGAAGCATTCTGGGAAGCAATAGTAGAATATACTAGACTTTTTTTTTATACCAATTAAAAATACTGTTGACAAGTTAGACCTAAATAGATGTCAGATAAACTAATGAGACTTGGCTGAGATGAAAAGTACATGGGATGCATATAAATTATCAGAGGATATAGAAGCCTGTGGTAGATATAAATTACTCTACAATCAAAGTCACAAAGGAGGTTAGGTAAGCTAAGGCAGATTAAGAGAATTCTTTTGACAAAGGATACAAAGAAAAACAGCAAGGAAGGGGATGAATCACATTGGGTCTTCTACATCTGAGTGGTTAAACTTTTGATGATTCTGCTCGGATTGGTGACACACTGAATAAGTACTTTGCATCTACATTAACACGAGGAATTCTTTAGGGAAGGGGATACAATAAGTTTATCAAATTCTAACTAGCAGCAAAATGATTTTGCGATAACTGAGAGGAAAGTGAGTGAAATTGTTGAAACTAAACATAAAAAAAAGGCACGTGGGATGATGAGATCTATCCAATTATATTAAGGATGACAGCAAAGGAAATAAGGAAACTCAGCCATAATTATGAGAGAATCTTTGGATTCAGGATAGGTCCCTGTGGATTGGAGATATGTGAATATATCCCCAATTCACAAAGGAGGATCGAAGGGTATGAGTAATTGCAGACCTGTTACTTGTAGCTTAACTTCTGTTCCACTAGAAATAACTGGTTAAAGAAGTAAAACAGGACCATCCAGACAGGAGTGCACTTATACTGAAATCACAGAATGTATAATAAGGGGGCAATCTTGTCTGACCAATTTGATTGGATACTTGATGCAGTAACTTTTCTGTTTATACTCTGGGACGACCAAACGGTCAGAGGAGTTCACAAGATAGACAGAATACAAGAAACAGCACCGTATTCAGAAGTCACGGGCTTGAACCCCGGTCACTCAAGGCACGTGTACTTATGCACCCGCGCGCCTGACCACTAGGCTACGGCGGCCTTCTTTGATGCAGTAACAAAGGTTGTTGTTGCTATTTGGTTTTTAGGAGCATTAGCAACTAGGGCCATATTGCTCCGGTGATATGCGGTGGTCATTCCCTGACCTTTCTGCATCCTCCGTTTTTGGTGATCATGGGCTCGAACCCCGGTCTAATCAAGAAGTGTGTGCTATGCACTGCTGCTCCTGCTCACCTGGCTACAGAGGCGCCTGGAGTAACAAAGGAATTGGATGCAAAAAATAATTCTGACACCTTATATTTGTATAAGATGTCAGAAAATCTTTGATACTGTTGCACATAAAAGCCTGCTGTTCAAATTGGAGCAGTGTGGCATTGAGGGCAAGTGATTGCTATGGATAAAGGGATGGCTAAGTGGGAGAACACATTGAGTGGTTTTAAATAGACACTGCTCTTTATTAACTAATGTTATTAGTGGAGTTCCACCAGAGGTCAGTGCTGGGCCAATTGTTGCTTTTCTACATTTATTGATGAAGACATAGCAGGCGTAATGTCTAAATTTACAGATGACACTAAGGTTGGCGGTTAATGACAGCCAGTTAATAACAGCTCATTAGCTGGTTAATAACTGCTACTGAGGCTCGTGGCAGAAAAGGAAAATGCATGGGATGCATATAAATTAGCAGGTGACACAGAAAAACAACAAAGAATTCTTTACTTATGTAAAATCTAGAAGGAAGGGGATGAATCATTGTTCCACTTGATGTTGGTGGTTCAACTGTTGATGATCCTGTTCAGATGGCTGACAAAACTGAATGAGTATTTTGCATCTACATTGACACTAGGAATTCTGTAAGGAAGGGAAGGACAGAAGTTTATTAAACTCTTACAGGTAGATAAATGATTTTATAATAACGCAGAGCAAAGTGGAGGAGAAATTGTTGAAGTTAAACATAAAAAAAAAGGCACCTGGGGGCAGATGGAATCTATCCTGTTATATTGAAGGAGGCAGCGAGGGAAGTAGGCAAACCCTCAGCCATAATTATGAGAGCATCCTTAGATTCAGGGGAGATATCCATGGACTGGAGATGTGCAAATGTATCCCCAATTCACAAAGGCGGTCCAAAGGGTGATGCAAATAATTATAGACCTGTTAGTTTAACTTCTGTTCTGGGGAAAATAATGGATTCATTGGTTAAAGAAGTGATGCAGGATCACCTAGACAAGATTGCAGTAATAGTTCAGACACAGCATGGGTTTGTTAAGGGGAAGTCTTGTCTGACCAATTTGATTGGATAATACGATGTGGTCAAAGGAACTGGATGCAAAAAATAATTTTCATATCATATACTTTCATTTCAATAAAGCTTTTGATATTGTTGCACATGGAAGACTGCTGTACAAATTGGAGCAGTATGGCATTAAGTGCAAGCTGCTGCAATGGATAAAGGGATGGTTGAGTGGGAGATGGCAGAGAGTAGTAATTAATGTGGACTAATGTTATTAGCGGAGTACTGCTCTACGTGGACTAATGTTATTAGTGAAGTCCCCCAGGGTTCTATGCTGGGCCCATTATTGTTTTGTGTATTTATTAATGATATCGATGAAGGTAAATCAGACTTAAAGTCCAAGTTTTCAGATGATACAAAGGTTGGCAGGGTTGTTAATGGCAGTATGCTACTACAACAAGATCTAGAAAAGTTAGGTAGATGGGCTGAGAGGAGACAACTGAAGTTTAAAACATTGACAAATGCAAAGTACTGCATATGGATTCAGAGGAGGTCCCCATGGACTGGAGATGTGCAAATGTATCCTCAATTCACAAAGGGGATCAAAGGGTGACATGAGTAATTACAGACCAGTTAGTTTAACTTCTGTTCCGGGTAAAATAATGGTCACTGGTTAAAGATGCATTGCAGGTTCATCTAGACAAGACTGCAGCAATAATTCAGACACAGCATGGGTTTTTTAAGAGCAAGTCTCGTCTGACAAATTTCATTGGATATTATGATGTGGTTACAAAGGAACTGGATGCAAAAAATAATTTTGATATCATATACTTGGATTTCAGGAAAGCTTTTGACACTTGCGCATGGAAGACTACTGTACAAATTGGAATAGAATGGTATTAAGGGTAAGTTGCTACAATGGATAAAAGAATGGTTGAGTGGGAGAAGACAGAGGTTGGTAATAAATGGGCACTGCTCTTCATAGACTAATGTTATTAGTGAAGTCCCACAGGGTTCGGTGTTGGATCCACTGTTGTGTTGTATATTTATCAATGATATTGATGAAGGTATATCAGTCTTAGTGTCGAAGTTTGCAGATGATACAAAGGTTGGCAGGGTTGTTAATGACAGTAATGGCAGGGTGCTACTGCAACAGGATCTAGAAAATTTGGGAAGATGGGCTGAGAAGTGGCAACTGAAGTTTAACATTGACAAATGCAAAGTACTGCATATGGGTAGAAATAACCCCAGAGGAACGTAACAACTGTGTGGTACTACACTTAGGGTGGCAGAAAATGAAAAAAACCTGGAAGTAATTGTGCAGTCAGATATGAAGTTTTCTGAGCAATGCAGACAGGCTGCCAGAGCAGGTCATGGGGTTTTGTCAATGACATACAAGAATTTTGCTATCAGGGAAAAGGAGCTGATTGTCCCTCTGTATAAGGCAATGGTGAGGCCATGCCTTGAGTACTGTGTAGGGGATTGGATGCCTCGTTTTAGGAAGGATGTAGATTTGCTTGAGTGTGTACAGAGAAGGGCAACAAGATTTGTGAGGGGACTGAAGGGCAACAAGATTTGTGAGGGGAATGCAGGGATCCTCTTACCAAGAGAGGCTTAAGTTCTGCAAATTGCAGCAGCTGGAGACTAGGCGATCTGATTGAGGCGTATTAGGCCTTGAATGGATTGAGCACACTGAATTCTAATGGGATTCTAACACTTCTTCAGATTACAAACCTACGGGATCATAAATTCAAATCGAGGAAAGACAGTTGTAGAAGAGATGTGTGTAAATTTGCCTTTAGCCAGCAGGTGGTTAATTGCTGGGAACAAACTCCCATCTTTCGTTGTGGAAGTTGATAGAGGGAATGGTTGAGTGAATTTTTTTATTTTTTTTTGGTTGATGCCACATAACCTCATACACTTGCTTTCTTGCATCACATTCCAAGATTACTATTAGTATTACTATATGGGTAGCAATAACACAAGAGAAATGTACCAATTGTGTAGTATTACACTCAAGGAGGGGGGAGAATGAAAAAGTCATGGGGGTAATGGTGCAGTCGGATATGAAGTTCTCTGAGCAGTGCAGACGGGCTGCCAGAGCAGCTCATAGAGTTTTGTCAATGATATATAGGAATTTTGCTAGCAGAGACAAGGAGGTGTATATACATTTGTATAATCACCTCCTTAGTAATGGTTAGGCCACACCTTGAGTACTGCGTACAGGTCTGAAGGCCTCATTTTAGGAAGGATGTAGAGTTGCAATAACGAGTGCAGAGAAGGGCAACAAGATTGGTGAGAGGAACAAAGGGGTTCTCTTACCAGGAGAGGCTTAAATCTGTCAGTTGCAGGATCTGGAGACTAGGCACTTGGGAGGTGATCTGATTTAGGTGTACAAGGCCTTGAATGGTTTGAGCAGGCCCAATGCTAATAGGATACTTCCACTTGTTGAGATTAAGTACCTGAGGGAGCATGGAATCAAATTTAGGAAAGACAGTTGTAGAATAGATGTGCAGAAGTTTGCCTTTAGCCAGTGGGTAGTTGATTGCTGGAACAGACTTCCAGCAATCAACTACCCACTGTTGTTCTGGAACTTGATAGCCTAAATAAATTTAAGGCTGAACTAGAAAAACATTTGGAGTGACTGGATGGGTGAAATGGGAAGGTTTTTTTTTTTTTTTTTTTTTGGCTGATGCTCTATAAGCTTGCTTTCTTGCATCATATGTCTCAACTAATGCTAATACCCCATGACCTGCTCCTGGAGCCTGTTTGCACTGCTCAGAAAACTTTATATCTAACTGCACAATTACTCCCAGGTTTTTTTCATTTTCTACCACCCTAAGACTAGTACTACACAGTTGGCATGTTACTCTTGGGTTAATGCTATCCATATGCAGTACTCTGCATTTGTCAATGTTAAACTTCAGTTGCCATTTCTCAGCTCATCTGTTGAACTTTTCTAGATCCTATTGCAGTAGCACACTGCCATTACTGTCATTAACAACCATGCCACCCTTTGTATCATCTGCAATGCAAACTTTAACATTAAGAAGCCTGATATACATTCATCATTCATGAATATACAAAACAACAGTGGGCCCAACACACCGAACCCTGGGGGGAACTACACTAATAACATAGACCACGAAGAGCAGCATCCATTGATTACCACTCTCTGTCTTCTCCCACTCAACCACCCTTTTATCCATTACAGAAACTTGTCCTTAATACAATACTGCTGCAATTTGTAGAGTAGTTTTCCATGAGAACAAGTCAAAAGCTTTTCTGAAATCCAAGTATACAATATCAAAATTATTTTTTGCATCCAGTTCTTTTGTAACCACATCATAGGATCCAATCAAATTTTTCAGACAAGACTTTCCCTTAACAAACCCATGCTGTGTCTGGATTATTACTGTAGTCTTGTCTAGATGATCCTGCAATGCATATTTAACCAGTGACTCCATTATTTTCCCTGGAAAAGAAGTTAAACTGACTGGTCTGTAATTACTTGTGTCACCCTTAGACCCCCCCCCCCAGGAATTGGGGATACATTTGTACATCTCCAATCCATGAGGACTTCCCCTAAGTCCAAGGATACTCTCATAATTATGGCTAAGGGTTTGCTTACTATCTTTGCTGCCTCCTTTAATAAAACTGGATAGATCCTATCCACCCCGGGTGCCTTTCCTATGTTTCACATGGGTGAAAGTAAGTATTTTTTGTTGATTTGTGTGCTGATTAAAAACATTACAGCAAAAAGTTTCTATCACGTCACATTTTTTAGTAAAATGCAAAAACAGTTTAAAATGTAAAATAGCTTCAAAATAAACAAAATCGTCTAACATCGCACTCCGTACCTTTCTTGGTAAAATTTTTGTAACAAAAGAGACACATCTGTGTTGTTTAATTGTATACTAATTCCCTTTTTTTGTTTTACAGCATTGATTAATTATATTGCTATAATCATTATGCGGTAGCATGTTTGAACCCTACTATATTTCCGGCTACCAGCTGCCTTAAACAAGTTGTCTTTCACAGGCTGTCTTTAGCTCTTAAATGTACATTTTTCGGGTTAGTTTTGATTTGTAAAATTTAGTGGTAAGTTGTAGTGTTTTAAAGTTCCGTTTTGGTTTTGTGAAAACTCGTGAAATGGAGTGAAAACATCGTTTGTCTGTTAATTCACCAAACAGTTTTTGCTATGTTTGTGGACAATTTACAGGGAAGTCGCAAAGTGAATCAATCACAGACAATGTGAAACAAACTTATTATTTTTATTTTGGTTGTCACGTGGATGAACAGGATAAATGGTGGGTGCCACTTTTGTGCTGTATAATGTGCTATGTAAATTTGACTGAATGGATGAAGGGGAACAATTCTAAAATGCCTTTTGCTGTTCCGTTGATCTGGTGAGAACCAACAAGCCACCTTGAAGATTGTTATTTCTGCCTCACAAATACTATGTGGTTTTCAAGGAAAATAGAGTTGAAATAAAATACCCCAACCTTCCATCCACAATAAGAGCAGTGCCAGACACACCAGAACTCCCTATTCCTCCACTTAGTTGTGAAGTAATCACTATTCCGGATGAGCAAGAGTCACTAAAATGCATACCCCCCCAACGTCTGCTGATCCTAGTTAAATCCTGATAATGACAAAACCCCACACTTAATTGAGCAAAGTGAACTTAATGATTTGGTTGGGATTTTAAATCTTTCAAAGCAATAGGCTGAGCTATTAGGATCTAGGTAGCAACAGTGGAATTTACTGGCCAAAACCATGAGGATTTCTCTATTTAGAAACGGAAATGATAAGTTTGCGGGTTATTATCAAATGGAAGGTTCTCTTTGTGTCTGCGAAGATGTAAACGGATTAATGGATGAAATAGAGTTTGAACACTATCCTGAAGAATGGAGATTATTCATCAATTTTTCTAAACTCAGTTTAAAAGCAGTTTTGATACACAATGATAATATCAAACTGTCGGTCCCAGTGGCTCATTCAATGGCTATGAAAGAAACCTATGATAGCATGTCATTGCTATTAAATGCCTTAAACTGTAAGAAATATTTTTGGAAAATCTGTGGTGATTTAAAAGTAATTGCTTTGTTGCTTGGACTACTGGGTGGTTTTACTAAGTATTTTTGTTTCCTGTGTTTATAAGATAGTTGAGCAGTAGAACATCATTATATTATGAAGGAATGGCCCATCAGAGAAGAATATGCTTTGGGGAAACTCAACATCAAATGCATGCCTTTAGTGAAACCTGAAATGGTGCTTCTCCCACCTTTGCACATTAAGTTGGGTCTCATGAAAAATTTTGTAAAAGCTCTGGACAAAAATGAAGGTTTCGAGTACTTAACAAGCCAGTTTCCAAAAATTAGTGATGCAAAGTTTAAGGGGGGGTATATTCGCAGGCCCACAAATTAGACAGCTTTTAAAGGATGAAATCTTTGAAACTAAACTTAATGCCACTGAATTAGCTGCGTGGAAATCCTTCAGAGCTGTTGTTAGTGGGTTTTTAGGGAATAAAAAAGTAGAGAACTATAAAGAGTTAACAGAAGAATTGTTGCATATCTATCAAAAGTTAGGATGCCGACTGTTCCTGAAGATACACTTCCTACATTCACACCTGGACATCTTTCTGAACAACTTGGGATCTGTCAGTGTTGAGCAAGGGAACGATTCTACCAAGATATCCACACTATGGAGCAGAGGAATCAAGGATAATAGGTGACTATTGCTAGTTTCCGATAAGGGAGAACTATTCTGCTCATAAGAGGAAAAAAATAACTGTAAGTAGTACAATTTTCTATTTTTGCCTCTACTTTTGTGGGTTAATTGCTTACTTAAATCCAAATAGGTGTTTATAAAGTTTAAATATATTATTTTTTATCCATTTGGAATGTTTACTGGTTGTCATTTCTAGTTCAAGCAATTAATTTAAAAGAAAAGTAATCAAATACATTTAGATAAGTAAAAATTCAGAATTTTTGGAAAAAGGAGCACAAAGCCATAATGTGAAAACATGATATGCTACGAACTTTCTACTGTCATTTCTGTTTTCAGCACATGCAATTTAATCAAAATCAGTTGGTTGATTTTGTTCATGTTATCGAAAAAAAGTTTAAAATTGTTGGCTAGCGATATTATTAAAAAATTAAAAATACACATTACATACATTCAATATTATTAGTTACTTCCATTTTTCAGGTTTATTTCAAAATTTATTTCAAATTTGGGGAGCGAAATTTGAAACTATGTATCTTTTCTGGAGTAGCTTTATATTCTTAGTTACGATACTTAGTTTAAATTTTAATTTAGATAGAGATTTTGTAGATTACTACTTAGTATCAGTAAGGGTATCCAATCCACGTGTTTTACAAATTTTGCAGAGCCGGCGAACAGGGTGTTTTTTTAGCTATATTTAGCCGCTTTATTGACTAATTGTTATATTAAATTATTTTCTATAAGTAGCTTATAGATCTAGGCAAGATACTTGGTTTATTCTGAATTGAGACAGCGAGATTTTGGAAGTTAATTAATACTTAAGTGTCCGTAGATTTACCGTTCGTACCTTGCCGCCATTGTTACACGATACAACGTTATATTCCGAACTAGAGAGCGTTAGGTTAGTATAGTAGAGTATATAATATTATCAATTAATCAGGAAAATTTATTAATCTTGTTGAACTTCATTGTCAATTAAATTGTACTTTTTAACTAAATACATAGAACGACTTAGATTTTACAAATGTAACATAATTAATTAATACATAACGTGATATGGAAGTTACATAAAGAAACTCGAAGATAATACTTGATACTGAAAAAAAATATATATATATACAGGGTGTCTGAAAAATATTGGTACAAACGTTTAGGGGAGGTAGGTAACATCTAAAGGAATGTGAATCGCATAGGAACCCATAACCGGAAACGTCACCGTAAGTCGGAAGACGGCACTGTTCATCAGTTCATGAGAGGGAAATTTTCTGGTTTACTCATTCAAGCAGTAGTCGCCGCACGAAGAGCATGCATTGATATACGAACTGTGAGCTGGCAGACATGCACCTAGTGTATAGATTAGCAGAGGGCAATGGATGAGCCACTCAACAAATTTATGGAGAACACTTCCCAGACAGACATGTACCGGACCACTGTTTGTTTGCATGTATGCATCAAAAGTTGTGTGATTATGGGTCATTTAGAGGTAACAGGAGTAATGCGGGCAGACCACATTCGATGCGAACTCCCGCCATGGAAGAAAGTGTGTTGAATGCCATCCAGAATAATCCTACTACCAGCACATGTGCCGTTGCCTCTGCCTTAGGAGGACTGTCTCATTGCAGTGTCTGGCACGATGATTCCTTACACCCCTTTCATCTCCAAAGGGTTCAGTTACTGCTCCCCCAAGATCATTCTGCACGTGTGACTTTTGCACAGTGGTTTCTCCAAGAAAGTGTTCAAGACTTGAATTTTCCAGCCTATGTTTTGTTCACGGATGAGGCTTATTCAATCAGCACAATGCTCACGTGTGGGCTCACGACCACCCACACAGTGTGCACTCCCATGCGGCACAACATCGATTCGCAATAAATGTGTGGGCAGGTATGGTCGGTGACTGCTAAATCGGCCCATACCTGTTACCATCCCGCATGAACTCCGCTAAATATCGGATCTTTCTTGAACAAGTTCTACCAGGGTTACTTGATGTTCCAGCAAATGTGAGACGCAACATTTCGTTTTAACATGATGGGGTGCCTGCCCATTATGGAAGGTGAGTTTGTGACCATTTTAACAGGCATTTTTGGCATCAATGGATTGGCTGTGGTGAATCCGTTGCCTGGCCCCCACGCTCATCTGATTTATCGAGCCTTGATTTCTTTCTGTGGGGGCCCTCAAATCTATCATGCATGAATTGTCTGTGGAGACGGAAATGGATCTTGTGGCAAGACTCGTCTGCACTGCTGCTAATGTCAAAGAAACTTCAAGTGTGTTTGACCATGTCCGCCAATCCATGCTGCGTTGGTGTCACGCATGCATCGCGTCTCATGGTGGACCCTTTGAGCATATGTTGTAACATCATGAAATGCATCCATCTCGTACTCCATTGTTAATATTATGTCAAATAAATGTTTGCCATTAATTACTGTCTTGTGTCATTTCTGCTTTTTGTGCCTCTGCTACTACTTTCCTGTGACGTTTCCGGTAATGGGTTCCTATGCGATTCACATTCCTTTAGATGTTACCTCCCCCCCCCCCCAAACGTTTGTACCAATATTTTTGAGACACCCTGTATAGTGTTACAACTGTGTTGGGATACAAGTTTAGGGTTATAATTTTGAACTGAAATTTAAATTTTATTGAAATTAAATCGAAATCATGATTCAGACCAGAGCAGCAAAGCAAAAGGCTCAAGCTAAATGGAGTGCTGTAGCTCAGGGGAGAACTGAGGGGGGGCAGTTGCCCTCTGAATCATAGCCTTTTAAAATGCACTGCTTGCTTGATGTTTGTGGAGCAATCAGGTACGGGACATGATATTGTCAAGGGGGATGTCTTTGTGTGTGCACAATGTAAGAAGTGTGAGAAAATGAGACAACAACTCAGCGTTGTTATGGGTCTATATGAGAGCTTCAAGGACAGGCTGGATGCCCTCGAAGGATCTAAATTGAGGGACCCCATCAAGCTCTCAGCTTCCCACATCAACACCAGAGCAGCAACCCCAAAGGCAGAATGCACTGGTCCACAGGAACTAGTAGTTGTTGGTGACTCTATTGTCAGGGAAACAGGGAACATGCTATGTAAAAAGGATAGGTGGAACAGGACCAGGGTATGTCTGCCAGGGGAAAAGGTTGATGATGTTCTAGAGCAGATATCATCTTTTAAGGGCATAAAAGGTGATACGTTGTACACATGGGCACTAATGATATTAAGAGTAGGAGACCGGCAGAATTACTTAACAACTACAGGTCATTGTTGAAAAAAAGCCGTGAATTACGGTTGAATTTGAAAGTGTCTGCAATTCTGCCCAGACACGATAGGAGGGAGTATATGATGAGAGCCTTGTCAATCAATTTGGCCCTGGAAAGATTGTGCAAGGCTCAAGGAGTAGAATTTTTTTCAGCCTGGTCTGTGTTTGTTGACAGGAGAGAGAGAGACTGCTTCTACAGGAATGGGATATACTTAAATAGAAAGGGTTATGGGTTCCTATGCGATTCACATTCCTTTAGATGTTACTTACTTCCCCTAAACGTTTGTACCAATATTTTTGAGACACCCTGTATAGTGTTACAACTGTGTTGGGATACAATTTTAGGGTTATAATTTTGTACTGAAATTGAAATTTTATTGAAATTAAATCGAAATCATCAGACCAGAGTAGCAAAGCAAAAGGCTCAAGCTAAATGGATTTACTCAAAGCGGTAACTACCATCAGGGATAAAGGGAAGGGTTTTTGCTTTCGTAAATGCGACTACTGTAGTCTGAGACAGTATTTAAATTCTATACGGTGGGACCAACTGATGATGTTACCAACAGAAAATTCAAAATGGGGAGTATTCAAAGAATTAATCTTGCAAGCTACTAGGCTTTACATAACAACTAAGAAATATTATCCAAGGTTTAGGCCTAAATGGATGATGAACTAATGAAACATATGGCAGAGAAGAAAAATGTATGGGATACATATAAATTAATCGGTGACATGGAAGCCTATGACAGATATAAGCTGGTCTGTAACCAAGTCACAAAGGAGATTAGGCAGGCCAAGGCAGATTATATGAGAAATCCTTGGCAAAGGATGCAAAGAGTTCTTTACCTATGTAAACTCTAGAAGGAAAGGTATGAATCAGATTGGTCCTCTGGATATTGATACTTCAACTGTTGATGATCTTGCTGAGGTGGCTAACAAACTAAATGAGTATTTTGCATCTACATTCACCCATGAGAAGTTATTCGGGGAGGGGAATGCCAGAGGTGAGTTAAACTCTAGCAGTGAGCTAGATGGTTTTGTAATAACTGAGGGAAAGTGGAGGAGAAATTGTTGAAGATAAACATAAAAAAGGCACCTGGGGTGCATGGAATCTACTCAATTATATTAAAAGGCAGCAAAGGAATTAAGCAAACCCTTAGCCATAATTATGAGAGATTCTTTGGACTCAGGGGAGGTGCCCATGGACTGGAGATGTACAAATGTGATCCCAATTCATAAAGGAGGATCAAAGGGCAACACAAGTAATTATAGACCTGTTAGTTTAACTTCTGTTCCAGGAAAATTAATGGAGGCAATGGTTAAAGAAGCACTGCAGAATCATCTAGACAAGACTTCAGTTATAGCTCTTTTGTTAATGGAAAGTCTTGCCTGACCAATTTGATTGGATACTATGATGTGGTTACAAAGGAACTGGATGCAGGGAATAACTTTGATATCACATATTTGGATCTTAGAAAGGCTTTTGATACTGTTGCACATGGAAGACTGCTGCACAAATTGGAGCAGTGTGGCATCAGAGGCAAATTGCTGCTATGGATAAAGGGATGGTTGAATGGGAGAAGACAGAGAGTAGTAATCAATGGACACTGCTCATCGTGGACTAATGTTATTAGTGGAGTCCCTCAGGGTTCAGTGTTGGGTCCATTGTTGTTTTCTGTATTTATAAATGATATTGATGATGGTATATCAAGCTTAATGTCTAAGTTTGCAGATGATACAAAGGTTGGCAGGGTTGCTAAGGACACTAATGAAAGTACGCTGCTGCAACAGGATCTAGAATAGTTGAGTAGATGGGCTGAGAGGTGGAAAATGAAGTTTAACATTGTCAAATCTATAGTACTACGTATGGGAAGCAATAACTCCAGAGTGATGTATCAACTCTGTGGTATTACACTGACAGTGGTAGAGAACGAAAAGGACTTGGGGGTAATTGTGCAGGCAGATATGAAGCTTTCTGAGCAGTGCAGACGGTCTGCAAGAGTAGCTCGTAGTGTCTTGTCAACGATACACAGGAATTTTTCTAGCAGGGATAAGGAGGTGATTATTCCCTTGTATAAGGCAATGGTAAAGTCACACCTTGAGTACTGTTGATTTGATTGATTTGGTAGTTGTTGGCGCATCGGCTTCTGTGGCCATATTGCACCTCCCCAAGGTTTTTGCAGTACTTTGATCCAGCCCGAGGCGGGAATCGAACCCGCGACCTTTGGGTTGCCAGGCAGGTATTTTACCCACTCGGCTAGCCCGGTCGGCCCTTGAGTACTGTATACAGGTCTGGAGGCCTCATTTTAAGAAGGATGTAGAGCTGTTGGAACGAGTACAGAGAAGGGCAACAAAATTAGTGAATGGAATAAAGGGTTGCTCTTACGAAGAAAGGCGTAAATTTTGCAAATTACAGTGTCTGGAGACTAGGCACCTGCGAGGTTCTCTGACTGATGTGTATAAGCCTTGAATGGATTGAGAATGCTCAATGCTGATGGGATTCTTTCTCTTGCTCAGAATAATCACCTGAGAGGGCATAAATTCAAATTGAGGAATGACAGACGTAGGATAGATGTGTGGAAGTTTGCCTTTAGCCAGCGGGTAGTTGGTTGGTGGAACAGACTTCCAGCCTTTTTAGCGGAAGTTGATAGCCTAAGCCTAAATAAATTTAAGGCTGAGCCGGACAGGTATTTGGAACGAACGGCTGGGTGAAATGGGAGCGGTTTTTTTTCTTTTTTTTTGGCTGATGCTGAATGGGTTTGATTTCTTGCATCATATGCCTCTGCTAATGCTAATTAAGGGGATATGGCGCTTGCTTAGCGCTCTGTTTTAAACAATTATAAGCGTTTAGGGGGGGGGGGATCACCTGTATACATATTCTTGCTCACACTACCACTTAGAATAGATGTGCAGAAATTTGCCTTTAGACAGCGGGTGGTTGATTGCTGGAACAAACTTCCATCTGTCGTTGTGGAAGTTGATAGGTTAAATAAATTTAAGGAGGAACTGGACAAACATTTAGAGGGAATTGTTTTGTAAAAAAATTTTTTTTTTTTTTTTGGCCGATGCTGCATAAGCTCATACACTTGCCTTCTTGCATCACATGGCACTACTACTACTACTTGAAACTTCTGAAATGACAACAGGAGCATTATTAAATATTTTTTGTTAAAATACATAAAAGAAAATTAAAGAGCTCTGATCAAGTGCATAGACTTACCTTCTTTTCCAGTGCAGTTTTCTCAGCTTCAAGTTGTTTAATCTTCTGATTATAAGTGCCTTCTTTCTAAAAACATTAAACAAATTAAACTTCAAATATTTAAACTTACTATTTGTGTTTGTAATTTTTTTTTTATTTTTTTTTACTGATAGACTTAAAGAGACTGTAAGATCTATATTAATTACCTTTTGCAGTTCTTCTTCTAAACAGGATGATTTTAACCTTGTCTCTTTTAAACTTTCTTTAAAAATTTTTATTTCACTAAGAGAAGTAGCAAGGGATTCACTCTGAAAGAATAGCAAGTTTTTCTGATTTTTCGTATAGGGAGAAAAAAGGTAGTGGAAAAGATTATACCAACTATTTCTAAAGCTAAACTATAAATGAGTAAAATGCCATTTACTGTTAAATTACTGTTACTTTCATAGAAAATCACTCATGTTTATAAGTTAAATGAGATCAAAAGTATTACGTAGAAAAAATATGCACAATATTTTTGGTGACCATAAAAATCAGTTGAATGCTGAACCTCTTAAATTTCACCTTTAGTATGCAAACTGCTAGCCATGTAGATTATTGAAAATTTTAATGTCTTATTATTATTAGTCATATGGTGCAAGGAAGCCTGAGGCTTATGCTGCACCAGCCAAAAAAAAATTTTTGAATTACCCTGAGAGAGAGAGAGAGAGAGAGAGAGAGAGAGAGAGAGAGAGAGAGAACAAGAGTCAGAAGTAGAAAGTAATCACCAAGAAAGAGAAGAATGATGATATCCAGCTCAGGACCCTGGGTGTGCCAAGCCCATACTCACCAGATGTGAGCCCCTGGGGTTATAAGTAAAATCTTTCAGTCAAGAGTCAACTAGAACCATTTACTATTAGTATGTTATATGGTGCAAGAAAGCATGGCAAAAAATAATATAAAATAAAAAATTATTAAAATTAAATTAAATAAACCACCTATTTGACACCCTCCTCACACAGGTACCTATCCAATTGACCTTTGAACTTCTCCAAGCTGTCAACCTCAATCAATCATGGAGGCAAATTATTCCAGTAGTTAACAACTCACTGGCTAAAAGAAAACTTCCTGCAATCCAATCTAAGCCTCATCCTTTGTAATTTGAATAATTTGAAGTTATGCCCTCTAGTTCTTAAATTATTTATAACAATGAAAACTTCATTTTCATTCATTTTACTTTCTGTCCTCTGAGCCTTGTACACTTCAATCAGTTAAAATTCATCAATACACCAGCAGTTTTTGCACCTGCGTGGATGAGTCGACGACTGAGGAATAGCTTTGTCAGCTGCTGCTAGTATCCGTTTAGTAATATGGTCATTAGCTTCATCTATTGACTGGTTCAGAATGAAGTTTTTATCTAAAATTGTACTTAAGGAAAATTTTTCCCCATTTGCCTTTGTAAATTTCCATCTTCTGCGAGTTTCCAGATAGGCGGAGGTAGTTTGGAATTTACAAGTAACTGGAAGATGATCACTATCATGGGGATTATCCAATACTGCCCAATGTATACTTGGGTACAGAGCGGGGGAACAGATATATAGATCTATGGCTGAAGTATTTCCTGTTCGGAAAATGAACATATGTATGTGCACTGGTGTTCAGCAGAGTTAGATTTTGTTTGTCCAGTAATGTTTCTATTAGCTGTCCTCTTTTATTCATATGGAGACTTCCCCATAACGTCCATTAAAGTCACCCATCAAACCACCCATTAATGGTGTCCATTAAAGTCACCCATCAAACAAATAGGAGATGGTATCTGGGTAAGGAGCTCATCAAAGTCTCTGAGTATATACATTTGGTTCGGTGGAAGATAAACAGAAACAAGAGATAAAGATATTCCAATTTCTATTCTTAATTAGTTCTTTATTAGTTCTAAATGACAAATCCCCTTAAAAATTAATTTAGAAGTGCAACAACTTCTAAATTAGTTTTTAAGGGGATTTGTCTAGACGGATTAGTAATGGATACCAAAACTGCTACACCTCCATGGGCTGCAGTTGCTGCATTCCTATCACGCCTGTACAAAATATATTTCTTTATTGAGGGGGTCACTTGTGGAGTTAAAAATGTTTCCTGTAAACAAATGCCTGCTAGATTGAAATCTCGGATTAGGTCATAAAGTTCATCTGATTAGTAAGTAGTCTTTGACAATTCCATTGTAAAATGCACTTCGTTATTTAGTTTTAGTGGTAGGATGATCCGGTTGCTTTTTTAGAGGCAGTAGGCTTATTGCGATCTATTTTAATTTTATCTTTTTTAGGAAAGGTAGGCTGTCCAGTATCCATATCTATTTCAGCATGAATTTATAATATAGGTTCTTGTTGAGTTCTGTCATCTGTATCCATTTCTGCAGTATTAATTTGGGCTTTAGTAGAAGATTCAGCTTTTGCCATCCCGGTCTCACTTTGGGACTTGATGCCATTAGTAGTGGGGATGGAAATTGGAGTATTACAAGTCTGGTCTCTGTTGTTTTGCTTCAAGGATGGCTAAGGAACTGAAAGCTGAGCTCCACAAGTGATATGTTCGGTGGAACTGAGTCATTGGTTTGTGTAGCAATTGAATGATATTTCTTTGTAACATCTGCATATGTATGTGCAGGAGTACCTTTCAGTATTTGTTGTCTCACTTTCTGATAAGTCACTTTATTTTCAACTTTAAATTTCTGTATTTTTTTCCCAAGTTTCCATAACTTGCAATTTCTAGAATATGCAGGATGATCTTCCTTGCAGTTAGGGCAAACTAGAGATGTAGCAGTGCAGTCTATTTGAGTGTGATCCTGGGATCCACATTTTGGACATATTGTGTGTCCTCGACATGTTGCCTGAGAATGTCCGAACTTCTGACACTAATAACACCGTATTGGATTTGGTATATACAGGCGGATATGGCAATTTAGATAACCAGCTTTTACAATATTTGGTAAGTTTGGAGGTATTGAATCTGAGAATTACACTACGGGTTGGAATGAGATTGCCATCTCTAAAATTCTCTTAGCTTGTATGACTTTTTGATCTTTAAGTTCTTGTACAAGCTCCTCTTCTGTTACATTCAATAGATCCCACTTAAATAGTTCCAAAGGTGTTAACCTTTGGAACTATTTAGGGTTGAGTGGGGAGCTATTTTAACAGGGATTCCACCAAATGTTGTCATTTTAACAACAATTCTGAATGTTTCGACTGTGTAGTTTCCACAAGCAAATCTCCTGACTGTAGCCTTTTGATCCAGCAGCATTTTCTAGAAATCTCTGTATAATAAATGGAGAGAGTTTGCTCACTAGTTGAGGAATGGATAATCAGGAAAGTTGGATACTCAGGTTGATGATTATCTATTTTTAAGCGCTTATGTCGCGCACTACCTTCATCAGAATTATACCAATATATGGTATTTGAGCTTGAAGGCTCTAAGACTGGATAATTTTCTTTATCCATGTCGGCTCCTTTTCGCCCTGGGGGGATTAGCTTTTTCACCAAGGTTACCGACCCAGCCACGGGGAGGAAGGAGCAGTGGCGTTTGTTTGTGGCCAAGCATAGGAGTTAGTATGGTTAGTATATACAATAAAGAAAAAGGTACTTTCCTTTTTCTGGCTCTCTTTCTATACTTTTAAAAAGTAGAGCTAATCAACAGAAAGACTTATGAATCAAATAAAACAAGGAAAAACTCAGTCGCTTTAGAAAATTGCAGTACTATTAGCGGAGAAGATAGCTTGGCACCCGGAGCCTTGTTCTTTTCTATTTATATCAATGATATTGATGAAGGTATATCAGGTGTAATAGTGGCATGTGATGCGAGAAAGCAAGCGTATAAGCTTATGTAGCTTCAGCCAAAAAAAAAAAAATTCACACAACCATTCCCTCTAAATGTTTGTCCATTCCTCCTCGAATTTATTTAAGCTATCAACTTCCACAACGACAGATGGAAGGTTGTTCCAGCAATTAGTCACCCACTGGCTAAAGGCAAATTTTTGCAAATCTCTTCTACAACTGTCTTTTCTCAATTTGAATTTATGACCCCTTAGATTTATAATCTGAGCAAGTGAAAGGAATCCCATCAGAATTCAGCATGCTCAACCCATTCAAGGTCTTATACATATCAAACAGATCACCTCGCAGGTGCACAGTCACCAGCCGCTGCAATTTGCAGAACTTAAGCCTCTCTTACCAAGGTAAGAGGATCCCTTCGTTCCCCTTACCAACCTTGTTGCCCTTCTCTGTACACGCTGAAGTAAATCTACATACTTCCTAAAATGAGGCCTCCAGACCTGTACACACTACTCAAGGTGTTGTTGTTGTTATTTGATTTTTAGGAGCATTAGCAACTTAGGCCATATTGCTCCGGGGATATGCGGTGGTCATTCCCTGACCTTTCCGCATCCTCCGTATTTGGTGGTCACGGGCTCGAACCCCGGTCTAATCAAGAAGCATGTGCTACACACTGCTGCTCCTTCCCACCTGGCTACGGAGGTGCCCTACTCAAGGTGTGGCCTGACCATTGCCTTATACAAAGGGATAATCACCTCCTTTTCCCTGCTAGCAAAATCCCTGTATATCATTGACAAAAACCCCATGACCTGCTCTTGCTGCCTGTCTGCATTGCTCAGAAAACTTCATAGCTGACTGCACAATTACTCCCAGGTCTTTTTCATTTTCTACCACAGAGTTGGTACGTTCCTCTGGGGTTACTTCTACCCATAGGCAGTACATTGCATTTGTCAATGTTAAATTTCAGTTGCCACTTCTCAGCCCATCTGCCCAAATTTTCTAGATCCTGTTGCAGTAGCACATTGCCATTACTGTCATTAACAACCCTGCCAACCTTGGTATCATCTGCAAACTTCGACACTAAGCCTGACATACCTTCATAAATATCATCGATAAATATACAAAACAACAGTGGACCCAACACCAAACTCCGTGGAAGGTATTTAGGGTTGAGTGGGGCAAATCACTCCCTGCCAATCATTAGTCCAAGAAGAACAGCGCCCATTGATTACTACCCTCTGTCTTCTCTCACTCAACCACCCTTTTATCCATTGTAGCAACTTACCCTTAATACCATTCTGCTCCAATTTGTACAGTCTTCCATGGAAGCATTTGGAATGGATGGACATTTTAACAGGCATTTTAACATAGCTATCTACCAAAGCAGTTAAATTAATTAATTAAATTGGTATCATTTTGGTTATATCTCATATTGTGACTGCCTTTGTTAAAAGATGGCTATGTTAAAATGATGCATTTGCACTAACCTACATATTAGTCATTATACTTCGTAGCATGAGGCCTTTGCCCTTAAATATTTTATAGTCTATATCACTACGCACCATCAGGCATCTCTCATATTGTAAAGTTATACTTCATAACTGGGTTGTCACTATTGCAACACTGGGGTACCTGCTCGCCTGCCGAAGAGAAGCCAACAAGCTTTGAAACAGTGCCGTCTGGGTGGTGGTATCCGCTGAGAATAAATAACAGTAGTCTCCTCCACTGGTGAAGTGTTATTTATTCGAGGTAGTACAATACCATGACAACTCGTGAAGGCAGTCACAATATGAGATATAACCAAAACGATGCCAATTTAATTAATTAATTTAACTACTTTAGTAGATAGCTTTGTTAAAATGATGCATTTGCACTAACCTAAATATTAGTCATTCTACCTCGTAGCATGAGGCCTTTGCCCTTAAATACTTTATAATCAGCATTAGAATTAGTAGAGGCATACGATGCAAGAAAGCAAGCTTATGCAGCATCAGCCAAAAAAAAAAGGCTCCCATTTCGCTCTTCCATTCTTTCCAAATGCCTGTCCAGCTCAGCCTTAAATTTATTTAGGCTATCAACTTCCACAACAAAAGATGGAAGTCTGTTCCACCAATCAACTACCCACTGGCTAAAGGCAAATTTCCGCACATCTATTCTGCAACTGTCTTTCTTCAATTTGAAACTGTGCCCCCCCCCAGGTTCTTAATCTGAGCAAGAGGAAGAATCCCATCAGCATTCAGCTTGCTCAGCCCATTCAAGGCCTTATACACCTCTATTAGATCACCTCACAGGTGCCTACTCTCCAGGCACTGCAATTTGCAGAACTTAAGCCTTTCTTGGTAAGAGCACCCCTTCATTCCCCTCCCAATCTTATTTCCCTTCTTCAAAGCTTGCTTTTTCCTTCATCCCCCTTCGATATATATGCATTTTCAATATGTTTTGAATTATACCTCACCCGAATGCAGTCGTTCCTGAAAAAAACCCCAGGTAAGAGAAATTCTTCTGCCTTAATATACATATAATATTCCTAAAATTTAATATTCCAAAAATAGCTTACATAGTTTTTTAAAAAATTCCACAAAGTTTATTTTAAATCCGTAATGAGATCGCAGATCCACTACAAGGAAAATCACAATAAATTATTAACATTTGTCCGATTTTACAGAAATTACCGGGTCTCAACTACTCAAGTTTCAAGGCTTTAGGATCTCCATATTTTTAGAACTATTATGATTGAACACTACAATATTGCACATTGTGTGAGCCTGAGCTTTGATGTACTATAACTGATGTCAAATGATGACTGCCAAAACAAATCAGAAAAGCCACATATGCAAAAAAGAAAGTTAAAACTACCTCTTTTGCTGTTTCTTTTAATATTTTAATGCTTCTTCCCTCTAGAGACTTCAGATTACAAACTGGTGACAGTCTCTTCATCAATGGAGTCCTTACACCAATGGCCATTTTCAGCCTAGCGTTGTTTAGCATTACAAGAATGCAAAATGGAATGATCTGCATGATTTATATTCTTCTTTCCTTTGGTTGGATTACTGTCTTAAATCTTCTGATCCCTATGTTTGATCAGATTATGTCAGCGAAATTATTCTTATAGGGATGAAATCCTTTATTCTGCAATTCCACCCTAAAATTTCATTACTTAAATCTTTCATTTTCCAATAATTTTGCTGATGCTGTTCAAGATAAGAAACCAGCATATTACAGATGACTTGTATTCAAATTTCAGCATTATTTTCTGCTTAAATTAAATTTTGCAACAACTGTAAAGAAGTTATTAACCAGTCCAAACTTGCTTCTTGCCCATATGGTAATCGGGCATTCTGGTTCCTTGACAAAACCACTGGTCGTCTCTAATCAATACTCCCACATTTGTTAAATATAGATGGTTCTATTGCACCTTCAGCTAAAGACAAAGCCAACTTATACCATCTTCTGTCATACCCAACACACTCCACTCAACGCCTCCCTGTAAATGATGTCAATCTAACTGCTCTCATTTTCTTGTCCTACACATCCTTATCCTTCTGATGGAAGACTATGGCGGAGAAGTTTTCTGTCATAAGGATGCTAGAAGGAAATGAGCAACCTTGGTGCCAAGAAAGCTCCAAATCCTGATGGCAATTCTCTACTTGTTCTCAAAGCCTGTGCTCCTGAGCTTTCTCCTTTCTTTTTCACCTTCTTATTCCACTGGCGTTTTTCCTCTTGCTTGGAAATTTGTTCATATCCAGCCAACTCCTAAAAATGGTGACAAATCACTCCCTGCCAATTATCACCCCAATGTACTTACTTCTACTGTTTCAAAAGTAATGGAGAAATCAATCAAACTGCCAACCCTTAAGCTATCCTGAAACCTTCCATCTGATCCATGATTGCTAATTTGGATTCTGCCAATGTTGAGTCACTGTTGATATGCTGGCTTATGTTACTCATCTTTGGACAAACTCTAAAGATAAATACGGTGAAACACAAGTAAATGTAAATTCGGTTTTCTGTTGTACAAATATGAGAGCTTGGAGAACAGAGCTGATGCTTATTTTAATACCTTCGAAAACATCAGTTCTGTTCTTCAAGTGCTCATATTTGTCCATCAGAACACTGAATTATTAGCATTTTGTAGCATTCACTACAGGCCACTTTGCAAATAGACAAAGTAGTGAACATTACAAAGTTCCAATTCTTAAGAGAACTGCTGTCGGCAGTTCATCCCCAAACCAAAGCATTCCTTCGGCTTTGAGACTTTTACTTTACTGTTCTAGTCTAAGGCACGATTTGACTCTAAATCTAATTTAAAAATACTATATGAAACTACAAGGTACAAGTATAATAATGCTACACTATTTTCAAATTATATGTCAGCAATACATATACACTATTTTAAATTATCTTATGTATTATGTGATACTGTCATTTCTTGAAATCACATCTGTATTGCTATAAATTTAAGTTTATTGGGCTTAATAAAAACACTTGTAATATTAATTATACTCCTATATAATTAAATAGAAGAATACTAAATAGCATTTATATTGTTTTTATATCAATATGGTAACAATGTTTGCTGAATCCAACTATTTTTTAAACAATTTCAAAGGCTAAATAAAAAACAAATTTGCCAGTTTTCTCAGATAAACAGATAATTTTTAACTAAAAGTTGGGAGACTTTTGAAGTAGAATGAATTGACAAGGGTTTTAGTCTTAAATTTCTGTACATGATATAAAGCAACTTGGGGAGAAACAGGATGGTAAGGAGGAGAGAGGATGAAACAAGATGCATCTATTTGGCTCCTGGGGTTGCCCAACACTACAGGAGCCATCAACTGAGGTGGGGGGAAGGAAAGAAAGTTCCAATAAGGGTGGGCTGCTGGTTGAGAGATGAGCTAAAATGAGGAGAGGAGTTTCAGTTATGTTGCAAGGAACAGAGGTGGCATTCAGGGCAGGGTAGTGATTTGTTACTTCAGAACTAAGAGAGATTCTAATCATATCAGTAAATTGGGACCAGTATTATTTTTATTGTTCAGGCTGCTACCAGTGTTTTGCCCATTTCCTGTTGTTTTGTGCTTGTTGAATACAGCAGTGGCATATATTAGAAATATGATGAATTCCTCTATTTTTTTTTTTTGATAAGTTGTTCTTCCTGTTCAGCAGCAAATGTGTCCAGTTGGGCCATTCCTATTATTATTTTCCTTCCTTATAGAACAGTAACCACTCTAAGTATGGCTGTACAGCATCATGGAACTGACAGTAATGCTTCCAAGAAAATTGCCCTACACAGGTTAATACACCATGCAAATAGCATAGTATATTAATCTGTAACAACTACAGCAATTCTATTCCTAATCACAACAGCAGTCTGACAGTCCGAGTCATGCACTATGTGACTAGACATAGGATATCTTTTAACTATACCTTGATACACATAGGGCTCTTGCACAATGAGAGCATCATAATCACGTGTCCATTTATTTTGCCAACTGTCTGCAAGACTGTATAGGACCTCTTTCTGTTCACCTGTAAAATACGAAACTCTTGGCCCTTCTCTTTTATATTTATGTTCCTTAGTCTGGTCTATTTCTAAAAAATTCATAATTCGTCTTATATTCTGGATAATTCTTACCATGTACAGAGTGATCAGATGCCACATCTCGCTTATGACAATTTACACATACTGGAGACTCCTCTTTTCCATCACAATCTTTATACAAATGGCCCTCTCTTGTGCAATAGCCACACACCATCTCATTTTTATAGTATTTAGCTACATGCCCATATGTTAAACATTTAAAACATTTAAGGACTATAAAAATAGCTCTCATCCAAAGAAAGCCACTGAACATACTCTCCTTTTTTTGGCCAATATATCTCTTATGTTCTTTGTCACTTCCAATATCCAATTGCAAACTCCCTTATTCACAACTTTAGTTATACAGAAGAGCTTGGATAATTCAAAGCTTAAGGGCATCAAAATTATTCGAATTATCCAAACTTTGAATTAAATAACCTTTTTTTTTATAAAATAGGAGATTCAAAGGGCAAATAAATAATTCAAAATAACCAATATTTTGAATTATCCAAGCTCCACTGTATTTCTAACCACTACTTTTTGTTCCACTTAATTCTTGAAAAGTCACACTCTTGAAGATTCTTCTCCCACAATTGATTAATAAACTCTTCCTTAGTATTCTCCTCCTCCACGTCATATACTATAAGCTTAATATACTATAAACTAAGGCTATATACTATAGACTTAGTTTATAGTATATGCTGCTCATTGTAACTCTTGTCACTTTGTTTGCGTCACAGAACAAGAACTTCAGCAAGTCTGTTCTGACCATATATATGTCTCAAAATTTTACCAGGACTTGATTACCTTCGCTCTTGTTCATCTTTTTCTGATATACTGACACTTGGCTCATCTTTACTACTATCATTTCTTATTCTTTTAGATGTGGCTTTATAAGTACCTCTTTGTTGTGGAATATCCCTTTCAGAAGACACTTCTCCTTCTCCTCCTTTAAGCCTCTCTAATCTAACTGACAGATTTTAATTCTGGTGAACATTGCCACAGTTCCTTCCACCACATTCATGTCACTGCTTTCCCAGCCATCACTGGGTAAGGACACCGCCCCTTTTCGTCTGGCATGCATGACTAGATAAAGATAAGGCAAATTCTCTATATAGAAAAACAAAATTTGGTACAAACTCTAACAACAAAATTAATATTAAATTCAAAAGTTAAACTTGAAACAAACATTAAACTTAAAAAAAAAAAAATTTACAATACATAGAACTCAACTCAGAACTGAACACAATTAACACTAATTAATTATGTCCAGCCACAGTCAGTTTTGTATATATATCACATACAATGAAAGCAATAAGGCCATGATTTGTAGAAGAATCACCATTGGCAATCCTCTTCCAAGGCAATGTATCCTCATTCTGGGACATATGCTTTGCTGCTCCAGTCAGAGGCATAATTTGAGTTATAGTACCATACTTGAATGTTGCACTACTACCACAGTAACACTGTGATATGTAAGTACAATAATAACAGCAATAACATTACATTATTCCAGATCGACGCCTCCAAAAATGCCAACAGCCAGATTCCCGACATATCAATTGTATTTAAAAAAACAAAGAGTCTATCTCGGAAACTGTTTTTGCAATAAAAATTGTTTTTCATGTAATCAAAACGGCCACTAAAAACATTAAAAGTTTATTTGAACACATGGAACATGTAGATTGCAGTTTATTAAAATATATATGTGTGTTTATTCATATTAATGAATAAACAACACATATATATTTATATGTATATTAGCATAATGAAGTAGTTAAGAAAAATAGTAAAAAATACTATTTTTCTAAACAAAAATTTGTTTGTTTGTTATTTGGTTTTTAGGAGCATTAGCAACTAAGGCCATATTGCTCCGGGGATATGTGGTGGTCATTCCCTGACCTTTCCGCATCCTCTGTATTTGGTGGTCATGGGCTCAAACCCTGGTTTAATCAAGAAGTGTGTGTGCCACGCACTGCTACTCCTGCCCACCTGGCTATGGAGGCGCCTAATACGAAAATTAAGAAAATAAATATAAATGTATGTATGTATATATATACTAACAGTATACAATCAGTTCACAAAAACCACATTACTGACAATAATCACAGTTTAATGATATCAAAATCACAGATTAAAATTTGAAAAAAAAAAAAAAAATCATACAAATTATAATCTTAATAATAATACTTAAATAATCTTAAGTATTATAATAATAAGAATAAAATGGGATATTCTTTTCAAGAATATATTTTCCTCTTACCCCTTTCAAAATATTCTGTGGGTGCCCATGGTCATGTCTAATGTACTTGTCTAAGAAATTCGTGAAAGTACAGCTAATTACAAATAAATAAATAAATACCTGTATAATTACAGTTTTAGTTATGCTAATGATATTTATAACAAATGTTACGTAGCTGGCAAAATACATTATTCTAAATTTTCATATTCTGAAAGTATTCTTATTTCAAGTTTTTTTATCTTCAGCATTTAGCATTAGCATTAGTAGAGGCATTTGATGCAAGAAAGCAAGCTTATGCAGCATCAGCGAAAAAAAAAAAAAAAAAAAAAAAAACCACTTCCACTTCACCCCTCTGTTCGTTCAAAATACCTGTCCAGCTGAGCCTTAGACTTATTTAGGCTATCAACTTCCACGACAAGGGATGGAAGTCTGTTCCACCAACCAACCACCCTCTGGCTAAAGGCAAATTTCCGCACATCTATCCTACATCTGTCTTTCCTCAATTTGAATTTATGCCCTCTCAGGTGATTATTCTGAGTGAGAGGAAGAATCCCATCAGCATTGAGCATGCTCAAACCATTCAAGGCTTTATACACTTCTATCAGATCACCTCGCTGGTGCCTAGTCTCCAGACACTGTAATTTGCAAAACTTAAGCCTTTCTTCGTAAGAGCACCCCTTTGTTCCATTCACTAATCTTGTTGCCCTTCTCTGTACTCGTTCCAGCAGCTCTACATCCTTCTTGAAATGAGGCCTCCAGACCTGTATACAGTAGTCTAGGTGTGGCCTGACCATTGCCTTATACAAGGGAATAATCACCTCCTTATCCCTGCTAGAAAAATTCCTATATATCATTGACAATACACCATGAGCTACTCTTGCAGCCCGTCTGCACTGCTCAGAGAACTTCATATCTGCCTGCACAACCACCCCCAGGTCCCTTTCATTCTCTACCACTGTCAGTGTAGTACCACAGAGTTGATACGTTGCTCTGGGGTTGCTGTTTCCCATATGTAGTACTTTACATTTGTCAATGTTAAACTTCATTTGCCACCTCTCAGCCCATCTGCTCAACCTTTCCAGATCCTGTTGCAGCAGCATAGTGTCAGTAGTGTCCTTGACAACCCTGCCTATCTTTGTATCGTCTGCAAACTTCGACATTAAGCTTGATATACCATCATCAATATCATTTATGAATACAGAAAACAATAATGGGCCCAACACTGAGCCCTGAGGGACTCCACTAATAACATTAGTCCACGACGAGCAGTGTCCATTGATTACCACTCTCTGTCTTCTCCCCCTCAGCCACCCCTTTATCCACAGCAGCAATTTGCCTCCAATGTCACACTGCTCCAATTTGTGCAGCAGTCTTCCATGTGCAACAGTATCAAAAGCCTTTCTAAGATCCAAGTATATAATATCAAAGTTATTCCCTGCATCCAGTTCTTTTGTGACTGCATCATAGTATCCAATCAAATTGGTCAGGCAAGACTTCCCCTTAACAAAAGCATGCTGTGTCCGAGCTATAACTGAAGTCTTGTCTAAATGATCCTGCAGTGCTTCTTTAACTAGTGCCTCCATTAATTTTCCTCAAACAGAAGTTAAACTCACAGGTCTATAATTACTTGTGTCAGCCTTTGATCCTCCTTTGTGAATTGGGGTCACATTTGCACATCTCCAGTCTGTGGGTACCTCCACAGACTGGAGATGTGCAAATGTGACCCTATTTCAATGCTATACCTATAATTATTGCTCAAACGCCCAATAAATACCAAAATTCGACTTGAAAAATTACCAATTAAATGCAATATAATAAAGTAAAATTAATTCATTTTTATTTGCTGATCATATTTTAAAACTGTTTGTTTTTGTAACAGAAAACATGATCTTCAAATTGAAAGAGGTATTTGTCGTTAAAATTTTTGTTATTTTTTATATTCTTTCTATACAAAATTAATCTAATAAGGTAAATTTTTACTTGCTAAAAAACTAATAAATATATAGAATTATATTCATATTTTTTTACAATATAGTAGATACTGTCAGGATTCTGGGCTGTCGGGATTTTGGCCGTGGGGATTCTGGCTGTCGGGATTTTGGGCCAGACCCATTCCAGATATTACAGCAATATACATTAGTATTAGTAGTGGCAACTACTTAATTTGTCTATCCCTTCTAATAATTTATCTAATCCTTCAAATTTATTCAAACTACTCATTTCCACCTTATTACATATAATTTATAAAATTACAGTATTATTACAATATTGTAGTTTTATGTTGTAAATAATGTAAATCACTGTTAAGTTTATTGTAAATATTATAATGTATGTTAATACTGTTAATAACAGATGGCAGTAAAAAAAAATATTTGAAAGTTGAAAGAGGAGATATTGCACAAAAAAAGCAATTTTTTTTTTTAATGTAATGATATCTACATTTATTTTTTTTAAAAGTAGTAGTATATACATATTTTAAAAAATATATATAGTAATGGAATGCCTTTTTTCTTTTATGAATTTGACTGATTTGATTTATGACAATAATCTCACTCTTCTGCTAGTGGGCTACTGAGTCAAACTAAAAACAAATTAACTCATTTTAAATTTTAATTTGTTTGAATTACATTTAATTCAAGCACATCCATTTTTATTAAACTTCAAAGGTTCCAAAGAAACTTCCTCCTCAAGTTTGCTCGGTATCAGAAAACTTATTGCTCTGGGACATACACAATTGGTTGCGTCCTGGTGAAAGGGTTAGCCTGTAACAGCCAAAAATTCTCTAACTAATGGAGTGGTACAGCTGGAGAACCCTTCCATGCCCCACTTCCAATTATATCAATGAACTAGCCAAGAAGATCAAGATGTAAGGAAGCTTAAAAAAAAAAAAAAACCTCCACACAACTATATATTTAAACTCTTATAATTTAAACTCTTACCATTTCCAGAAGGAACCAATCTAGTTATTTCAACCTTGGCAACCCAGGAAGCAATTTATTACAACTGTCGACATTATGGTGATCAAATGTTAATTTCCTGTGTTCCATCTATTAGTTTTATCCTTTTTGCATTTATGCACCTTTGTAGCAGACCCCCACTTTATGAATGATTCACTGTATGATCAAATCACTTTATGATGGACCCTCCATAATAAAATACCGTTCACTATACGATATGTGGTAAGTGCCGGTCATTGTGATCGTGTTTGCAAATTGAATTTTAATTCTATTACATGGCAATTCTAATAAGCAAAAATATAGGAGGAATATTATCCACAGGCTATAAAAGTAAAGATCATAAATTTACACTTTATTACATTACCAATTGAATGATATGTGAAAATTGGAAGAATATTTACCACAGGTTAGAAAAATAAACTTATGCTTATGTACACAGCTTAATTAATACTACAATATGTACATACTAACTAGTTGATATTTCTGTTCACTGACATTTGGGGGGGGGGGGGTAAAATTTAAAACAGTAAAAAACATAAGCAATCAATAACAAAGAACACGGCAAGCACAAATTGCACTAACACAATATGAGCAAGTGAGATACGGAGTAACAAGTTTACGATTCTTAAAATTTATTTATGAATTTTATATGACTGAAGAGGAAAGGGAAACACATTTCACCATAATAACCCACAGAATTCCAGCTATCGGTATTATTCCAAATGCAGTAAGATCGAGTTTACTACCCATTTATAATAGATTGCACTAACAGGAAAGCCCAATAACCCGGAAATTGCAAATTGTTTTTATTGTTTTATGGTAGTGAAATGTGCTTTAGAAAAATATCACAATGGCGTTCAAAACTGATTCATAACCGAACATAAGATAACGATGAGTGTATAGTGTATTTTAATTAGTTCTTTGAAATTAAAGTGGCTGATTCACACTAACCAGTGGTTGTGTTAACAGGCATGTACTTATTTCACTTTACGATGGGATTAGCTTGTAATTGTCTCTGACCACGTGATCTTCCTCTCAGCAGCCAATAGCAGCGTTTGTAAATGTGGCCATGTGTTTTGTTTATGCATCCTTTAGTTGAAGTGATTTTTTATGTTGTGCTTTAATCAATATATTAGTTTTAATCAATTTTTTAAACTAAGTTTTAATAGCAAAAGCTTAATTTACGCTACTCACCTTGGACGATCTGTGGTTATTATTTGGGTAAATGAATGACTAAATTTTTGGGTTTGGGTAATTTAAAGTTAAGTAGATTAATTGGTAAGTTTACGGGATGAGAATAAATTAATTAAAAACGGAATTAAATATGCGCAAGGAAGCAGAAGTGCACAACTCTGTCCCTGGTTGTCATGAAGAATTAATTAGTTAAGAACTCTAAAATATGTGAAACAGAAACACTTATATTTTCTGCATATAATAAACTTGGATCCTTGTTCAATACATATAAAGAAACATAAATACTTGACAGGTCACATGAACAACATTATATATTTGATTAAATGCCAACAAAATTGCAATGCTTGCTATATTGGAAGTACTACAACAATATTCGGTTCCACTAAAACCTCTAATACACGGGCATATTATCACTATAACAGTTTCAGAACAGGACAATCCAGCACTGAGCTCACATTATACGTACATTCCCACAACCACACCCCACCTAGTTGATTCGGCATTACCATAGTAAAACTAAAAACCAGTTACAAAATTCTCCAATATGAAGCCCTCATCGTAGAATGGTTCCGTCACTACTCTAAATTACATGTCATAAATGCAAAACTACCCTCCAACACTTCCCCGGTTTGGAATCTCACACACTTGAGATTTCCGCATGTCGCAAAGTGCATCACGGGAACATAAATTCCTTTAAAACACAGCATGCGCTCTCTCTCTCTCTCCACTAAACTTTGCCAACTGAAGACGTTTTTAACAAAACGAAAGTCTACCGTTATAACTATTGGCCTCATCTGTTTCACATATTTTAGAGTTCTTAATTAATTAATTCATGACAACCAGGGACGGAGTTGTGCACTTCTGCTTCCTTGCGCATATTTTAATTCCGTTTTTAATTAATTTATTCTCATCCCATAAACTTACCAATTAATCTACTTAACATTAAATTACCCAAACCCAAAAATTTAGTCACCCAAATAACAACTGCAGATCGTCCAAGGTGAGTAGCGTAAATTAAGCTTTTGCTATTGAAACTTAGTCTAATCGCGCGTCTAATCATTCACGCGTCTAAACTTAGTCTAATCATTCTATAATTTATCTAATGTAAATTTTTTAAATAAATAGGTGCAATTTCCATTAAAAAAATCACCTTTTAGAGAGATAAATAGCTTAGTTATATAGCGAAAATTTCAACTTTTGAGGTCTTGGAATGAATTATCAAAAAATAATGTTATTGGGTTCACATTACGATATTTTCACGATAAGATGGTGTTTCTGGAATGGATTAATATCATAAAGCGGGGCTCCACTGTATTTATATTGTATTGACCCCATTATAGTTCATCTCAAAATTTCCCCATTGACCATTTTTGAACTTCCTCAGGTGCCTAATTTCCAAGCTTTGCAATAGTTTTTCTTCACATGGACAGCTTTGCAAATCTGAGAATGAAAAGGGAAGTAGAGCACCTCATCCCTTTCTGGCATAAAGACCTCTGCCAGATAAGGGGGGGGGATAAAAAGGAGGAGTTGCTCAGAGGAATAACATTTCATGCAATCGACAAAGACAATTTTCTCAACTTTAAAAACTTCACAAGCCTAGCAGTAGAATCCAAAATTGTACAAATTCACGGAAACTTCCCATATATCAGGGGTGCCCAACTTAATTTGTGATACGATCTACTTTTTTTCTTCAAAATGTGCCGCGATCTACCATCTTAAGAATTTCATTGCATATGGTTAAAAAAAGTTAATCAACACATATTGAAAAATGGTGTTTATAAATTTTAAAATTAAATACAATTCAGAATTCTTATTTTAAATTCCCACGTATTTAAAATTTTAATTTACGTGAAGTTTGTGTCTTAACATCATCTGCCAAGCTTTCAAAATCGGGGATATACTGTGATAATGCCAACTGTAAAGAATCTTCTGTATGCAAGTCCATAAGAGTACAGCGATTCTTCATCTTTGTTTGTTTCAAACACGAAAAGGTCGATTCACATAGATATGTGGAACCAAAATAGGAATTTAAAAGTTCACTGCATTTTTTTACATTTGGGTACTTTTCTCAGCAAACATATTTCTAAACATCTTTTTCTGATGATCTGGGTTTTAGAAAGATATCGTTTCGAAATGTAATAATTTCATTTTCAAGTAATATTTTCTCTATGTGAAAAACTCAGCGATTTTTTCTGCAATTTACATTAAATGGACATTAACCTGATATTAAATGGATAAGAAATATATTAAGCAATATCTTCAATTGTTTTAAAATCACTGAATCTGGTTTCAAAATCATCCACAACTTTCTCAATTTCAGAAACATATTTCTCACTATTAAATCCAAAAACAGGATATTTTTGCAAATGATCTTGCATATTTGCAAAATGATAGAATTTTTTTTCTTTGAGATTCTTAGCCATTGCCAAAAATTGATATTTATATGCAGAAATACTACTAATCATGTCACCCACATTTTTATTTTTTCCTTGTAATTCCAAATTCAGATCACTTAATTGACTGGTAAAATCTGACAAAAAAAGCCAGATAATCACTCTGTATCTTGTAGCTGCTAATAATCATCTCCTCCCCTTTGATCAACAAATTTTTCATTTCATTCAGCAAATTTCGAAATCTGTAGAAACTTACTCTGGCTCAGCCACTTCACATCTGTGTGTAATATCAGATCTGGTTCATTTTCAGCGAGGTGCATTTTGAAAAGTCTCCTTTGAAGAGATTATCCTCTGATGGAATTGACGAACTTGAAAGCTATGTCCATAACACTTTTAGTATTTAATCTTTTGCTGGCTAACACTTGTTGGTGGATGATACAGTGGTAACTTAAAAAATATGGGAATTCATCAGCCTTTTGGCACAATGCGATGCCCCATCATTGCTTTAGCTCCATCTGTTGTTATTGATAGGAGCTTAAATAGTGGTAATTTAATTTTTTCCTTAAAATTTTTGAATGCGTTAAATATATCAAGGCCTCTAGTTCTTTCTTTTAGCGAAACTGTACACACAGTTCTTCTCTAGTGGCAGAATCATCGAAAACCACAAGAATACAAATGAGCCATTGAGCTGTATCACTGACGTCTGTAGATTCATCCAGTTGTCAAGAAAAGGACAAACAATTAGTAATAGGAGCATGCAATTTGTTCGTTCACATTTTTACTAATTTTTTGGAAGCGTCGCATCACAGCATTTTGAGGTAATTTCAGATCTTGAAGAGCATTTTTAATTTCATTTTTGTTCGTAAAATTTTAAAAAAGAGAATGTTATTTCTAAAAATGCTTCTTTGATGAATTGACCATCAGAAAATGGTTTGTATTTTTTTGCAAGAAGATGACTTACTTTAAATGATGCTACAGTTACTGCTTTAGATTGTAAATTAGGTGTCATGAAGAAATTTTGCTGTGTGAATAATCTGGATTTAAGTTCTTTTAATTTATTTTTTCTAAGGTCACTATTAGGTGGAAAATCCGATTGGTATTTACCACGGAGTTGTGTTGAACTGCCGTTCTAAATTTCCTCTTTTGGATATAGCCACGGAAGCATTGCAAATCGAACAACATTTTTTTTTTATCATTACAAAAAAGTATTCTAGTTCCCACCCTTGATGAAAATGACACTTTTTACTCTTTTTTGTAGTATTCATTTTAATTGAAAGGGTATTAAATTAACGTATAAGTACTGTCCAGTTATTAATATTAAGTACGCAAAATAAGAAATCAACATATGCACTATGCTCTCCACGGCATAACTGCGTGAATTTTCACTAGACAGACCTAGCGGATGTTCGGCGACAACAGTAGTCACGTGGTTCAATGGATTTGTAATAAGCATATGCAGTGGGGCACATAATAGCATTTAGATTTTGATTAATCCATTTTTTATATATATTTAAAGTTTGTCATGATCGACCGAAATTAAAGCTGCGATTGACTTGTTGGTCATCCCTACCATTTATAGGCTAGCCCATAAAATTAACAGAAACAGTAAGAGTAACAGTTAAACTCCCAAAACACTTTCTTGTTCAAACAGGTCATTCACTGGGCAATCTGAACTCTCTGATGCTTTTTAGCTCACATATGGCCTTTTTATACTTACATCCTTCAGACATCCAGACCTTATTCAGTCTGCATGAGAACCTTCTTTCCTATCAGAGCACCCAGAACTCCAAGAATAGACACCAGAGACTAGTCATTCTGAGCTCTCTTATGACCAGCAGATAATTGAAATGAATGTAAAGGACTGCCGCCTGCCATGCTACATGACAAGGAGGATTAGCATTAGTAGAGACATACGATGAAAGAACGAAAGAAAGCTTATGCAGCATCAGCCAAAAAAGGAAAAAAAAAACACCTCCCATTTTACCCCCCCATTCATTCCAAATGCCTGTCCAGCTCAGCCTTAAATTTATTTAGGCTATCAACTTCCACAACAAAAGATGGAAGTCTGTTCCACCAATTAACCACCTGCTGGCTAAAGGAAAATTTCCACACATCTATTCTACAACTGTCTTTCCTCAATTTGAATCTATGCCCTTTCGGGTTCTCAAACTGAGCAAGAGGAAGAATCCCATCATCATTCAACTTGTTCAACCCATTCAAGGCCTTATACACCTCAATCAGATCACCTTGCTGGTGCCTACTCTCCAGGCACTGCAATTTGCAGAACTTAAGCCTTTCTTGGTAAGACCCCTTTGTTCCCCTCACCAATCTTGTTGCCCTCCTCCTTTGTATTCGTTCTAGCAAGTCTACATCCTTTCTGAAATGAGGCATCCAGACCTGTACACAGTACTCATGTGTACAGGTCTGGATGTGAGTGATCCACGCGTTTCAGTAAATTTCTCCTGTCTATGTTTACATGGTCACAATAGCTGTGACCATGTAAACATGGTCACAGCTCCGTGCGATTCCACCTTTTTTGCGCAGTATTCAAATGAGAATACCAACATAGGGGTAGGGATTGAGGCAACTAAGATATTATATAAAGTTTACGAAGACTGAAATGTTGGCAGATTTTGAAACTTTGTTGAGCCTTTCACTGTGTAGAAAATGTTCTAAAATATAATGGCATACAGGCAATAATTAAAAAAACAAAAACTGTATTACCAATCTCCAAAAAACTAGTGCGAATTAAGGATGATTGCTGAAGAACTTGATGTGGAAACTATAAAGCTTGGTTGTGTGTTCGGGCTATGATGTAGCTTGTGGATGGCAATTGCGGTTTGGAGGAATTATCCTGCATTGTGCAACCATTTTGAATCAGAAGTTAAATATTCAGGATTATTAAACTGACCTTAAATCTGGAATTTTTTTAACGATTTAGCACTAATGATTGACATCCTGCAGGAGCTCTCTTACCTTTCAGAAGCTTTACAGAATCTCTATAGTAAAAGCAAATAAATTAATTATTCCAACTATCAATGATACTGCTAATTTGAAAACATCTGAAGGAAATTATGAAGCTAAAATTGAGAGCATGTTGAAGTGGAAAGAATTTGAAGGAATCATAATCGAAAGTAAGAACACATTTAAAATTTTACCTTGCGACAAGTTACTAATGCAACACAGTGATTTTAAATTTAATAAAGAAAATAATCATACCATTGAAAGAAATTTTAAACATATGCTACCCGAAATCATGAAATGTGAAAGAACTTTCACAAATATTTGTATTGTTGTAATCATACTTACTGCAGTAGTAACTTCAGCTTCCTGAAGTTACTACTGCAGTAAGTATGATTACAACAATACAAATATTTGTCAGCAATTTCTTTTTTCATCTCGCATTTTCGTTACATTCCATTGTTAGGTGCCCGTAATAGCTGAGTATGCTGCTCCAACTACAAGATCGGTACATTAATTGGTGCTATTTTACAGAGATATTTAGATATGTTGCACTCGCAAGTATACATCTCTTACTTTAGTTATCATAAATCCATTGTATCTTGTCTTCCAGAAATTGTGAAAATATGTGAATGATGAATAAAAAGGTTCTTTTATTTTGTAATCGATATTAGCATTAGCATTAGTAGAGGCATATGATGCAAGAAAGCAAGCTTATTCAGCATCAGCCAAAAAAAAAGAAAAAAAAAAAAAAACAACCACTACTCCCATTTCACCCCTCAATTCGTTCGAAATACCTGTCCAGCTGAGCCTTAAATTTGTTTAGGCTATCAACTTCAACAACAAGCGATGGAAGTCTATTCCACAAACCAACTGCCCGCTGGCTAAAGGCGAATTTCCGCACATCTATCCGACATCCGTCCTTCCTCAATTTGAATTTATGCCCTCTCAGGTGATTATTCTGAGCAAGAGGAAGAATTCCATCGGCATTGAGCATGCTCAAGCCATTCAAAGCCTTGTACACCTCTATCAGTTCACCTCGGCGATGCCTAGTCTCCAGGCTCTGTAATTTGCAAAACTTAAGCCTTTCTTCGTAAGAGCAACCCTTTGTTCCATTCACTAATCTTGTTGCCCTTCTCTGTACTCGTTCCAGCAGCTCTACATCCTTCTTGAAATGAGGCCTCCAGACCTGTATACAGTACTCAAGGTGTGGCCTGACCAATGCCTTATACAAGGGAATAATCACATCCCTGTCCCTGCTAGAAAAATTCCTGTATATCATTGACAAGACACCATGAGCTACTCTTGCAGCTCGTCTGCACTGCTCAGAGAACTTCATATCTGCCTGCACAATTACCCCCAGGTCCTTTTCATTCTCTACCACTGTCAGCGTAGTACCACAGAGTTGATACGTTGATCTGGGGTTACTGTTTCCCATATGTAGTACTTTACATTTGTCAATGTTAAACTTCATTTGCCACCTCTCAGCCCATCTGCTCAACCTTTCCAGATCCTGTTGCAGCAGCATAGTATCAGTAGTGTCCTTAACAACCCTGCCAACCTTTGTATCGTCTGCAAACTTGGACATTAAGCCTGATACACCATCGTCAATATCATTTATAAATACAGAAAACAACAATGGACCCAACACTGAACCCTGAGGAACTCCACTAATAACATTAGTCCACGTTGAGCAGTGTCCATTGATTACCACTCTCTGTCTTCTGCCACTCAACCATCCCTTTATCCATAGCAGCAATTTGCCTCGAATGCCACACTTCTCCAATTTGTGCAGCAGTCTTCCATGCGCAACAGTATCAAAAGCCTTTCTAAGATCCAAATATATAATATCAAAGTTATTCCCTGCATCCAGTTCTTTTGTGACTACATCATAGTATCCAATCAAATTGGTCAGACAAGACCTGCCCTTAACAAACCCATGCTGTGTCTGAGCTATAACTGAATTCTTGTCCAGATGATCCTGCAGTGCTTCTTTAACCAGTGCCTCCATTAATTTTCCTGGAACCGAAGTTAAACTAACAGGTCTATAATTACTTGTGTCAGCCTTTGATCCTCCTTTGTGAATTGGGGTTACATTTGCACATCTCCAGTCCATGGGTACCTCCCCTGAGTCCAAAGAAGCTCTCATAATTATGGCTAGGGGTTTGCTTACTTCCTTTGCTGCCTCCTTTAATATAACTGGATAGATCCCATCCACCCCGGGTGCCTTTTTTATGTTTATCCTCAACAATTTCTCCTCCACTTTCCTCTCAGTTATTAGAAAATCATCTAGCTCACTGCCAATGTTTACTTCACCTACGACATTCCCCTTCCTGAATAACTCCTCATGTGTGAATGTAGATGCAAAATACTCGTTTAGATTGTTAGCCACCTGAGCTGGATCCTCAACTGTTGAACCATCAACATCCAGTGGACCAATCTGATTCATCCCTTTCCTTCTTGAGTTTAAATAGGTAAAGAACTCTTTTCTGTTTTTCTTTGCATCCTTTGCCAAGGATTTCTCATAATCTGCCTTTGCCTGCCTAATCTCCTTTGTGACTTGGTTACAGACCAACTTATATCTATCATAGGCTTCCACGTCACCCATTAATTTGTATGTATCCCATGCATTTTTCTTCTCTGCCATATGTCTCATTAGTTCATCTGACAACCATTTAGGCCTGAACCTTGAACAATATTTCTTGGTTGGTATGTAAAGCCTGGTAGCTTCCAAGATTAGTTCCTTGAATGCTTCCCATTTTGAATTTGCTGTTGGTAACATCATCAGTTGGTCCCACTGTATAGAATTTAAATACTGTCTCAGACCAGCATAGTCTCCTTTACGAAAGCAAAAACCCTTCCCTTTACCTCTGATGGTAGTTACCTCCTTGAGTAAATCCCACTTCAGCACACTGTGATCACTGCCACCCAGTGGTTCATTTATCTGCAGATTCCTAATGCATGAAGAATCACTACTGATAATCAGATCAAGAGTATTACTCCCTCTAGTTGCCTCCCGAACATGCTGGTGTAGAAAACAATCATCCAATAAATCCACAAAAGCCTTGCTAGTGTGTGAGTGACCAACCCACAAATTCCAGTCAATATCTGGGAAATTAAAATCCCCCATTATAAGACTCTCTGATTTACTGGCCCACTCTATTTCCCTGTACAGTATCTTATTATACTCATCAGAGTCATTAGGCCTATAGCACACTCCTACTCTCAATTTTGATTTACCTATGCTTATGTCACACCAAACTGACTCAACACTGCACTGTCCAGCGATGTCAACTGGCTTCACTTCCTTGGATTTTATGTGTTTTTTAACTAATAGCATAACCCCTCCTCCCTTCCTATCCTGTCTATCCTTTCTGTAGACGTTGTACTCCCCAAATTCCAGTTCTGCATTCCTTATATCTGTGTGACACCACGTCTCTGATATCCCAACAATATCTGCCTTTGATGTTTTGAGTAATACCTCAAATTCATCAAATTTATTTACTAAACTCCTAGCATTAGTGTACACGCAAGTATACATGCACCTGTTTCTATTCTTAGCTACCTTAACACAACCCATGTGTTTACTTGTACCGCAATGACTTCCAGCAGTCTCTGAAATATCCTGCATCTTGTTTTTCAGGCTTCTGCTCATTCCAATAGAAGCAGTGCAAGAATCTCTTTCACCTCTGCCCGTGGCTACTGTTAATCCATTAGTCTTTGTCTCCCCCCAAGCTAGCAGTTTTCCGACCCACCTAACACTGCCTCGATAGCATCAGCAAATATTCTTGCACCCTTTCTATTTAAGTGTATCCCATCCCTGTAGAAGCAATCTCTCCTGTTAACAAGTACAGTCCAGGCTGAAAAAAATTCTACCCCTTCAGCCTTGCACAATCTTTCCAGGGCCGAATTGATCGACAAGGCTCTCATCATATACTCCCTCCTATCGTGTCTGGGCAGAATTGCAGACACTTTCAAATTCAACCCTACTTCACGGCTTTTTTTCAACAGTGACCTGTACTTGTTAAGTAATTCCGCTGATCTCCTACTCTTAATATCATTTGTGCCAACGTGTACAACTATATCACCTTTTGTGCCCTTAAAAGATGATATCTGCTCTACAACGTCATCAACCTTTGCCCCTGGCAGACATACCCTGGTCCTGTTCCACCTATCCTTTTTACAAAGCATGTTCCCCGTTTCCCTGACAATTGAGTCACCAACAACTACTAGTTCCTGTTGGACCAGCGCATTCTGCCTTGGGGGCTGCCTCTGTGTTGCAAGATGACCAAGTCCAAGCTCTGGTGTTGATGTGGGCAGCTGAGAGCTTGATGGGCCCCTCAATTTATTTCCTTCGAGGGCATCCACCCTGTCCTTCAAGGTCTCATATAGGCCCATAACAACGCCGAGTTGTCGCCTAATTTCCTTGCACTCCTTGCATCGTGCACACACAAAGACATCCCCCATGGCAGTATCATGTCCCGTACCCGATTGCTCCGCAAACATCAAGCAAACAGTGCATAAATATACAAATATATATATATATATATATTTGTATATTTATGCACTGTATTATATATATATAATAGATATATACAAATCATCTACCACAGTGGTCTCAAACTCAAATTGCATGCGGGCCGAATGCACGATCTGAAAGCAGCTGACGGGCCGGATTTTTTTTTTTAACAAAATGAGAGTGAATATAAGCACCGTATTTACGACAAATACATAATTGAAATGTATTTGCGGGCTGTGTAAAATTGCTTTGGGGGGCCCGGATGTGGCCTGCGTGCCGCCAGTTTGAGACCACTGATCTACCACACTTGCTCGGCACACGCGCAATTTTTTATTCGTCTTTTTTTTAACAACTAGGGAAATATAATGGATACATTTTTTTTCATGATAAAATTTTAATATTGGGAATAAAAAATAACATGAAATATTTCCAATGTTAAAAATAACACAAAAACATCACAAAGCATTCCAAGATATAAAAATTAATATTACATAAAAAACAAACTTTCTAGAAAAAATACACAAAAAATCACAGGTTACATGAAAAAAAATTATTTCACAAATATTCAAGAAAAATTTATTCTAAAAATTGCCATATAGAATTTACTTATTTATTAATATTTGTTGTCAATCTTCTGCTTTGCTCAATAGCTAAGCAATGATTACAGAGGAATGATTTGACGTAACGATTAATTGTCACAATATTATTCATTATGCTGAAAGCTCACTCAGCTTCAGCACTGCTAATCGCAATGGTTTCAAAGATATTTTCTGATAAAAGGTAAAAGGTAATTTCACCCAATTTTTAAAGATAAACTGTCTTTGACAAAATCTCTTAAAATAATTGTTTTTATTTCATATTTTATCAGAAAACTTAAATATCTTATTCTGTTTCCACCATCTTGCCACTGAGACGAAAGTTCTTTCACATTCCATGATTTCGGGTAGCATATGTTTAAAATTTCTTTCAATGGTATGATTATTTTCTTTATTAAATTTAAAATCACTGTGTTGCATTAATAACTTGTCGCAAGGTAATTTTTTAAATGTGTTCTTACTTTCGATTATGATACCTTCAAATTCTTTCCACTTCAACATGCTCTCAATTTTAGCTTCATAATTTCCTTCAGAAGTTTTCAAATTAGCAGTATCATTGATAGTTGGAATAATTAATTTATTTGCTTTTACTATAGAGATTCTGTAAAGCTTCTGAAAGGTAAGAGAGCTCCTGCAGGATGTCAATCATTAGTGCTAAATCGTTAAAAAAATTCCAGATTTAAAGTCAGTTTAATAATCCTGAATATTTAACTTCTGATTCAAAATGGTTGCACAATGCGGGATAATTCCTCCAAACCGCAATTGCCGTCCACAAGCTACATCGTGGCCCGAACACACAACCGAGCTTTATAGTTTCCACATCAAGTTCTTCAGCAATCATCCTTAATTTGCACTAGTTTTTTGGAGATTGGTAATACAGTTTTTGTTTTTTTAATTATTGCCTGTATGCCATTATATTTTAGAACATTTTCTACACAGTGAAAGGCTCAACAAAGTTTCAAAATCTGCCAACATTTCAGTCTTCGTAAACTTTATATAATATCTTAGTTGCCTCAATCCCTACCCCTATGTTGGTATTCTCATTTGAATACTGCGCAAAAAAGGTGGAATCACACGGAGCTGTGACCATGTTTACATGGTCACAGCTATTGTGACCATGTGTAAACATAGACAGGAGAAATTTACTGAAACGCGTGGATCACTCACATCCAGACCTGTACACATGAGTACTGTGTACAGGTCTGGATGCCTCATTTCAGAAAGGATGTAGACTTGCTAGAACGAATACAAAGGAGGAGGGCAACAAGATTGGTGAGGGGAACAAAGGGGTGCTCTTACTAAGAAAGGTTTAAGTTCTGCAAATTGCAGTGCCTGGACAGTAGGCACCAGCAAGGTGATCTGATTGAGGTGTATAAGTGGATTTATTGGATGATTGTTTTCTACATCAGCATGTTCGGGAGGCAACTAGAGGGAGGAATACTCTTGATTTGATTATCAGCAGTGATTTTTCATGCATTTTTGAGGTTATGATGAATGTCGTGGCGAGATCCAATATTCCTTACATTTCGAGGGTACAGCTCTAAAACGGTGTTCGCAGGCCGGCCGCTAGATAGTACACCGGACCAAACCTATTGGTAACTCTCTAGGAGGCTTCCGGATCAGCTAGTGTATAATCTTGCTACCTCTACTCTGCCAGATAGTGACTGGAGGGAGTCCGAGTAGTGTGTATGCGGGGAGCATTGTCGAGGCCACGTTATGTCAAGGATCTGGGTATATTCTTATGTACGCCATATCCAAAAATTTCGTTACTTCATACAGCATGTCCCACCCACTTTTTCTTACTATTGAATACACCATGAATTGTCAAAATAATAGAGCAAGCTTATCTGCGAAAAGATCTAAACCTCCCAAGGACTTCCTAATTCATTTCACAAATATACGTGGTCTCAATTCCAATCTCAACGATGTCCATTTCCACTTGCAGTCTTCCAAACCCCATGTACTTTTTCTGACTGAATCTCAGTTATCAGTTGATTCAACTACTGCTCATCTTAGATGTCCAAATTATTTGCTGTATGATTCCTTTCGCCTCAAAGGTGGTACTTGTGCATATGTCCGTTCTGATATTCCCTGTCAGAGAGTTGGCAATTTGGAATCTCCTCTCTTTGATCTTCTCTGGCTTAAAATCTCTCTACCTCCTTGTGTAAAATTCATCTGTTGTCTCTACCGTTCTCCCAACTCCACTAATCACTTGGAGCTCTTTGACTTCCTCTCTTTGCAACTTGACTTTCTCCAGTCCAACTTTCCTAACAGTGAGGTAATTTTCCTTGGTGATTTTAACGTTCACAACTCCAGCTGGCTTCCGTTTTCTAGTCACACCGACCCAGCAGGTCGAGATGCTGAGGCTTTTGCAATTACTAATGACCTAGCACAGATTGTTCATTTACCTACAAGAATACCGGACAATCCTAATCATACAGCCAATACGATTGATCTTTTTTCTCCCAAACAACCCTTCTAAGTACAAGGTTGAAGTGAGAGGTCCTTTAGGCACTTCAGATCACAACTTGGTGATTGTCTCTTCTCCAATGGAATCTTTATCTCATGGCTATTCCCAACCTCGTATTGTTTGGCATTACAAGAATGCAAAATGGGATGACCTGCGAGACTTCTTTTCTTCTTTTCCTTATTTGGACTACTGTTTCAAAACTTTTGATGTCAACGTTTGCTCAGATCGTGTCAGTGAAATTATTCTTGCAGGAATGGAATCCTTTATCCCACACTCCACTTTAAAATCTCGTCCTTTATCTAAACCTTGGTTTTCCAATAAATGTGCTAAGGCTGTCCAAGAGAAGAATGTTGCATATCCTAATTGGCTTGTTTCTAATTCTTCAGTTTCATTTTCTGCCTACACCAAAGCTCGCAACAATTGTAAAGCAGTTATTAATCAATCAAAACTAGAGTTTGAACAGGCTAAGAGTAGAAAACTTGCTTCTTGCCCTAATGGTAGCCGAGCATTCTGGTCTCTTGCCAAAGCTATTGGCTGCAACTTTTGCCCATCTCTGCTCCCACCTCTGTCCAAACCAGATGGTTCTGTTGTCACTTCAGCCAAGGATGAAGCTGACCTGCTAGCATCCCATTTTTCTTCGAGCTCATGTATTAATGATCTTGGTAAAACACCTCCCACCATTCCTAACACGCTCCATTCAATGCCTCCTGTGGTCTTTCGTCAAAAGGATATCAGAAGGATTTTGACGAATCTTGATGCTAAGAAAGCTCCAGGTCCCGATGGTATTTCTCCACTTGTTCTCAAAACCTGTGCTCCTGAACTTACTCCTATTCTTTGCCGCCTTTTTTCATTTTCTTATTCCAAAGGTGTTTTTCCTTCTGTTTGGAAATTTGCTCATATCCAGCCAGTTCCTAAAAAGGGTGACAAATCCCTCCCATCCAATTATCGTCCCATTGCAATCACTTCTGCTCTTTCTAAAGTAATGGAGAAATCAATTAACCGCCAACTCTTAAACTACCTAGAAACCTTCCGTCTGATCAACGATCGCCAGTATGAATTCCGTCAGTGTTGATCCACTGGTGATATTCTGGCTTATGTTACCCATTTATGGACTAATTCAATGGAAAGGTTCGGTGAAACACAAGTAGTTGCTCTTGACATCTCAAAGGCTTTTGATCGTGTTTGGCATAAAGGTCTTCTAAACAAGCTTCCATCTTATGGTTTGCCAACTGTTTTTAGTAATTGGTTATCCAGTTTTCTCTCTGATCGCTCACTGAGGGTGATGGTAGATGGCTCTCTGTCTTCTAACTTCTCCACTAATGCCGGTGTCCCCCCAAGGTTCAGTTCTTTCCCCCATTCTTTTCCTCTTGTATATCAATGACCTTCTTCCATTGACTGGAAATCCTATCCATAGTTTTGCCGATGATAGCACATTGCATTCAACTTTCCATTTTGAGAAACCTTGTCCAGCTCAATCACCTTCAAGTTCTCGAAAATCTGCTGCCAATTCCTTAAATGCCGATCTTCAGGTAATTCTCCAGTGGGGCAAAGACAACTTAGTTGATTTCAACCCTTCTAAAACTCAATCTTGTCTTATATCTCGCAAAAAGGATTCTTCTGCTCCTATGCTTATCTTTAGTAGCACTCCGATTTCTAGGCAAAATGATATATCTCTTTTGGGGATTACCCTGACTTCTAATCTCTCTTGGCACAAGCACATTACAAATATTGCTTCCTCTGCATCTAAAAAACTTGGTTTTCTCTTTCGCTCTCGGCGTTACTTTTCTTCCAAACAGCTGCTCACTCTGTATAAATCGCAAATCCGCCATGCCACGGAATATTGTTCCCACATCTGGGGTGGTGCCCCCAAAAACTCTCTCAGGCTTCTTGATTCCATTCAGAAGAGGGCAGTTAGGTTAATTAATGATTCATCTCTAACTGAGTCTCTCCACTCGATTTCTCATAGACGCACTGTTTCTGCTGCATGCCTCTTCTACAGATACTTCCATGGGCACTGTTCTTCTGAATTGGCTTCTATAATTCCCGCTCTCTCTTCCAAAACAGTCCGAACACGTGCCGCCACCAGCCAACATCCATTTACTGTCCAACTCCAAATTCACAGAACCAACTTTTCATCTTCCTCATTTATTCATTCTGCAGATAAATGAACCACTAGGTGGCAGTGATCAGTGTGCTGAAGTGGGATTTACTCAAAGAGTTAACTACCATTAGGGGTAAAGGGAAGGGTTATTGCTTTCGTAAAGGCGACTATGATGGACTGAGACAGTATTTAAATTCTATACAGTGGAACCAACTGATGATGTTACCAACAGCAAATGCAAAATGGGAAGCATTCAAAGAACTTATCTTGGAAGCTACTAGGCTTTACATACCAACTAAGAAATATTGTTCAAGGTTTAGGCCTAAATGGATGTCAGATGAACTGATGAGGCATATGGCAGAGAAGAAACATGCATGGGATACATACAAATTAACACATGACACAGAAGCCTATGATAGATACAAGTTGATCTGTAACCAAGTTACAAAGGTGGTTAGGCAGGCGAAGGCAGATTACGAGAAATCTTTGGCAAGGGATGCAAAGAAAAACAGCAAAGAGTTCTTTACTTATGTAAACTCTAGAAGGAAGGGGATGAATCAGATTGGTCCACTTGATATCGATGGGTCAACTGTTGATGATCCTGCTCAGGTAGCTAACAAACTAAATGAATATTTTGCATCGACATTCACACATGAGGAGTTATTTAGCAAGGGGAAAGCCAGAGGTTTATTCAACTCTAGCAGTAAGCTACAGAATCTTGTAATAACTGAGAGTAAAGTGGAGGAGAAATTGTTGAAGATAAACGCAAGAAAGGCACCCGGGGTGGATGGGATCTATCCAGTTATATTAAAGGAGGCAACAGAGGAAGTAAGCAAACCCTTAGCCATAATTATGAGAGCTTCCTTGGACTCAGGGGAGGTAACCACAGACTGGAGATGTGCAAATGTGACCCCAATTCACAAAGGAGGATCAAAGGCTGACACAAGTAATTATAGACTTGTGAGTTTAACTTCTGTTCCAGGAAAATTAATGGAGGCACTAGTTAAAGAAGCACTGCAGGATCATTTAGACAAGACTTCAGTTATAGCTCGGACACAGCATGCTTTTGTTAAGGGGTAGTCTTGCCTGACCTTGATTGGATACTATGATGCAGTCACAAAAGAACTGGATGCAGGGAATAACTTTGATATTATATACTTGGATCTTAGAAAGGCTTTTGATACTGTTGCACATGGAAGACTGCTGCACAAATTGGAGCAGTGTGACATTGGAGGCAAATTGCTGCTGTGGATAAAGGGGTGGCTGAGGGGGAGAAGACAGAGAGTGGTAATCAATGGACACTGCTCATCGTGGACTAAAGTTATTAGTGGAGTCCCTCAGGGCTCAGTGTTGGATCCATTATTGTTTTCTGTATTCATAAATGATATTGATGATGGTATATCAAGCTTAATGTCGAAGTTTGCAGACGATACAAAGGTAGGCAGGGTTGTCAAGGACACTACTGACACTATGCTGCTGCAACAGGATCTGGAAAGGTTGAGCAGATGGGCTGAGAGGTGGCAAATGAAGTTTAACATTGACAAATGTAAAGTACTACACATGGGAAACATCAACCCCAGAGCAACGTATCAATTCTGTGGTACTACACTGACAGTGGTAGAGAATGAAAGGGACCTGGGGGCGGTTGTGCAGGCAGATATGAAGTTCTCTGAGCAGTGCAGACGGGCTGCAAGAGTAGCTCATGGTGTATTGTCAATGATATATAGGAATTTTTCTAGCAGGGATAAGGAGGTGATTATTCCCTTGTATAAGGCAATGGTCAGGCCACACCTAGAGTACTGTATACAGGTCTGGAGGCCTCATTTCAAGAAGGATGTAGAGCTGCTGGAACGAGTACAGAGAAGGGCAACAAGATTAGTGAATGGAACAAACGGGTGCTCTTACGAAGAAAGGCTTAAGTTTTGCAAATTACAGTGTCTGGAGACTAGGCACCAGCAAGGTGATCTGATAGAGGTGTATAAAGCCTTGAATGGCTTGAGCATGCTCAATGCTGATGGGATTCTTCCTCTCGCTCAGAATAATCACCTGAGAGGGCATAAATTCAAATTGAGGAAAGACAGATGTAGGATAGACGTTCGGAAATTTGCCTTTAGCCAGTGGGTGGTTGGTTGGTGGAACAGACTTCCATCCCTTGTCGTGGAAGTTGATAGCCTAAATAAGTTTAAGGCTCAGCTGGACAGGTATTTTGAACGAACAGAGGGGTGAAGTGGAAGTGGTTTTTTTTTTTTTTTTTTTTTTTGGCTGATGCTGCATAAGCTTGCTTTCTTGCATCAAATACCTCTACTAATGCTAATGCTAAATGCTAAAATAAGGCCTTGAATGGGTTGAACAAGCTGAATGCTGATGGGATTCTTCCTCTTGCTCAGATTGAGAACCCGAAGGGGCATAGATTCAAATTGAGGAAAGACAGTTGTAGAATAGATGTGTGGAAATTTTCCTTTAGCCAGCAGGTGGTTAATTGGTGGAACAGACTTCAGACTTCCATCTTTTGTTGTGGAAGTTGATAGCCTAAATAAATTTAAGGCTGAGCTGGACAGGCATTTGGAATGAATGGGTGGGGGGTAAAATGGGAGGTGTTTTTTTTTTCCTTTTTGGCTGATGCTGCATAAGCTTTCTTTCTTTCATCGTATGTCTCTACTAATGCTAATCCTCCTTGTCTTGTAGCATGGCAGGAGGAAGTCCTTTCCATTCATCTCAATTATCTGCTGGTCTTAAGGGAGCTCAGAATGACTAGTCTCTGGTGTCTATTCTTGGAGTTCTGGGTGCTCTGATAGGAAAGAAAGTTCTCATGCAGACTGAATAAGGTCTGGATGTCTGAAGGATGTAAGTATAAAAAGGCCATATGTGAGCTAAAAAGCATCAGAGAGTTCAGATTGCCCAGTGAATGACCTATTTGAACAATAAAGTGTTTTGGGAGGTTAACTGTTACTCTTACTGTTTCTGTTAATTTTATGGGCTAGCCTATAATATATGGTAGGGGTGACCAACAAGTTGATCGCAGCTTTAATTTCGGTCAATCACGACGAAATTTAAATATATATAAAAAATGGATTAATCAAAATCTAAATGCTATTATGCGCTCCACTGCATATGCTTATTACAAATCCATTGAACCACGTGACTACTGTTGTCGCCGCAGATCCGCTAGGTCTGTCTAGTGAAAATTCACGCAGTTATGCTGTGGAGAGCATAGTGCATATGTTGATTTCTTATTTTGCGTACTTAATATTAATAACTGGACAGTACTTATATGTTAATTTAATACCCTTTGAATTAAAATGAATACTACAAAAAAGAGTAAAAAGTATCATTTTCATCAAAGGGGGGAACTAGAATACTTTTTTGTAATGATAAAAAAAAAATGTTGTTCGATTTGCAATGCTTCCGTGGCTATATCCAAAAGAGGAAATTTAGAATGGTAGTATAACAATTTTGTGATGTCATAGTATTCAAAAATTCTAAAAAGTTAGAACTCCAGATACTGTTGTATCCAGTTATCATCATAAGGCAAAACATGACGACCAGGTTTTTAAGGTTTTTTTTTTTTTTTTAGATAGACCTAGGAATGTTTCACACATTCACTAATATGCATTGTTAAGGGGGTAATAAGCCGCATCTGTCCACCCCCCCAAATCTGCCCGACTCGAGATATCATACCGGTCACGAAAAATGCGTCACATGCTCTAATCACACTACTAGTAGTGCGAGCATGAGAAGCGCCTGTAGTGGAAGCTGAGGATGACGTCACTTCCGTGACTGATCAAATTTACTCGGTAGGAAGTCGGAAAAACTGCGAGCCCATTGTTAAAATATCCACAGCTCACCACTGGGTAGATCCCATCCAATCCAGGTCCCTTCCAAATATTTAACCTCAACAATTTCTCCTCCACTTTGCTCTCAGTTATTACAATATCACTTAGCTCCCTTTTAGAGCTTGATAAACTTCTAGCACTCCTCTCATTGAATAACTCGTCATGTGTGAATGTAGATGCAAAATACTCATTCAGTTTATCAGCAACCTGAGCACGATCATCAATAGTCAACCCATCCATGTTAAGTGGTCCAATCTGATTCATCCCTTTCCTTCTAATGTTTACAAAAGTAAAGAATTCTTTGCTGTTTTTCTTTGCATCCTTTGTCAAAGATTTCTTGTAATCTGTCTTTGCCTGCCTAACTTCCTTTGTGACTTGATTACAGACTAGTTTATATCTGCCATAGGCTTCTGTGTCATGATACTTTATATGCATCCCATACATTTTTCTTCTCTGCCACAAATCTCATTAATTCATCTGACATCCGTTTAGGCCTAAACCTTGAACAGTATTTCTTAGTTGGAATGAAAAGCCTAGTAGCCTCCAAAATTAAGTCCCTGAAGGCTTCCCATTTAGAATTCAACGTTGGTAACATCATTAGTTGATCCCACTGTACAGAATTTAAAAACTGTCTGAGAACCCTGTAGCCACCTTTACAAAAGCAAAAGCCCTTCCCTTTAGCCTTGATGGTAGTTACATCTTTAAGTAATTCCCATATCAGTACATTGTGATCACTGTCACCCAGTGGTTCCTTTATCTGCAAATTCTTAATGCATGATTAATCATTACTGATAATCAGATCAAAAGTATTACTCCCTCTGGTTGCCTCTTGAACATGCTGCTGTAGAAAACAGTCATCTAATAAATTCAAAAAAGTTCAAAAGGATTCCAAAAGAGTCTACTGCGAGTTAGTTTGATCTGCATTCTTTTACTCAGTGTACATTTTTTTTAAATTTTAATAAATAAATTTTAATTTATTTATTAAGTGGTTAGATATCAACTATTGAGGACTCCCAGGGTGAGGTCAAAAGAGTGCATATAATGCATTTAAGTGTTTTCTTTTAATTAATTATAACAAATGATTGAATAGTGGTTGAAGACACTAATAGTTGAGATTCTTTTAACATGTTTGTTGCTGGTTTGACCTATGCTCTTTATGAATCAAATTCAAAAATTAAGGGATCGAATCAATCTGGATTGGGGAGGAGAGAGACATTTTTGGGCTTTCCGTCACTACGAATGAATTAGCTGGCTGCTGACAAAGGTTGCTTGACAAACATATCTGGTTTTTCTTCTATCAAATTGGTGAATGATTCTTAAAGAAAGGTGGTTTTCATCCAAGTGAATAAAAAACCTCCAAGCACATTATGCATCAACACAGTTAATGTGCTAAAGAATGATGTGAGGATTAGATGATTGTAGATGGAAATGGACATTGTTGGGATTAGAAAGACCACATATTTTTGAAATTAAGAAATTTTTGAGAGGTGAGAGTTAGTTTTTTTTTGCAAACAAGTTAGTTCCATTAGTTTGACTATTTATGATGCAAAGGTAGATTAAATAAAAGTTGGGGAAAGGAGGGACAAGTAGCACAAAGCGATGAAAATTTCAGATGTCACAGATGCAGCAGGATCAGCTTGTACAACTGAACTCAGTGCACCTTGCATGATACTACTCAGACTATCTCCAGTCACAGCTGCCTGAATCACAAGATTATTCACATTTATTCCCCCAGTAACACTTCCAATTGGTTCAGTATAGTGAAATGTCTAGCGGCTGGCATGAATAAACATTTTACAAACATTCTTGAAAGGCAAGTTTTTTTTTTTTTGTGTAATATGAACAGGGTCTATCCAAAAGGAGCAACAAAAGAATTGCTGAAATTTTAATATAATTCTAAGTAATAACTTCAATATTTCATCACAATTACCAGACAATGTACTTTACAATAGCAGAAATATAGTATCACAACTAGCATAGAAAGAACAAATATATTAAGGATAAGTTTATTTTTTAGTAATTTAGGAAGATTAGAAATAAAAATTAATATATTTTAAGTTATATTTTGTTGTGTTAAAACAAGAAAATATAAATTCAAAATCAAAATATTCAATACAATCATTACAAAAGGGAAAAAAGTTAATTTATTGTCTAACTAGCAGATTCCACTTTTGCTATTATTATTAGTTCTTTTATTATCAAAATTGTATTAAAACAACTCACTGCAAAATGTAAATTGATTGTGCTGCCAAAATACTACTTCATCGAATGTCTTTCCATTTAACACCCTTGATGCTGGTTTGATCTTCAACATTTATGAACTGAATTCAAAAATTAAAGGAATGGTTTCTGCTTTCCCCAATCTGGATTGGGGAAAGCAGAAACATTTTTGGGCTTTCTTCTCTCTACGGCTGAATTAGTCAGCAGCTGGTGAAGATTGCTTGATAAAAATATCTAGTTTTCTTCTGTCAAATTGGTAGAAAATGATTTTTAAAGTCAGGTAAATAAATAAAAATAAATAAATTTTCTGTTTATACTCCGGGACGACCAAACGGTCAGAGGAGTTTTACAAGATAGACAGAATACAAGAAACAGCACCGTATTCAGCAGTCACAGGCTTGAACCCCGGTCACTCAAGTCACGTGTACTTATGCACCCTGAAAACTAGGATATGGCGGCCTTATGATGTACATATGCATCAACACGCAATTAACATTTTAAGTACAATTTACTATAAAATATTTAAGGGCAAAGGCCTCATACTACTAACATGTAGGTTAGTGCAAAAGCATCATTTTAACATAGCCATCTACCAAAGTAGTTAAATTAATTAATTAAATTGGCATCGTTTTGGTGGTTATATCTCATATTGTGAATGCTTTCACGAGTTAGCTTTAGCATTAGTAGAGGCATTTGATGCAAGAAAGCAAGCTTATACAGCATCAGCCAAAAAAAAAAATAATAATAATAAAAAAATAATAAAATAATAATAATAATAAATGAATAAATAAAAATAACCACTTCCACTACACCCCTCTGTTCGTTCGAAATACCTGTCCAGCTGAGCCTTAAACTTATTTAGGCTATCAACTTCCACGACAAGGGATGGAAGTCTGTTCCACCAACCAACCACCCGCTGGCTAAAGGCAAATTTCCTCACGTCTATCCTACATCTGTCTTTCCTCAATTTGAATTTATGCCCTCTCAGGTGATTATTCTGAGCAAGAGGAAGAATCCCATCAGCATTGAGCGTGCTCAAACCATTCAAGGCTTTATACACCTCTATCAGATCACCTCGCTGGTGCCTAGTCTCCAGACACTGTAATTTGCAAAACTTAAGCCTTTCTTCGTAAGAGCACCCATTTGTTCCATTTACTAATCTCGTTGCCCTTCTCTGTACTTGTTCTCTACATCCTTCTTGAAATAAGGCCTCCAGACCTGTATAGTACTCTAGGTGTGGCCTGACCATTGCCTTAAACAAGGAAATAATCACCTCCTTATCCCTGCTAGAAAAATTCCTATATATCATTGACAATACACCTTGAGCTACTCTTGCAGCCCGTCTGCACTGCTCAGAAAACTTCATATCTGCCTGCACAACCACCCCCAGGTCCCTTTCATTCTCTACCACTGTCAGTGTAGTACCACAGAGTTGATACGTTGCTCTGGGGTTGCTGTTTCCCATATGTAGTACTTTACATTTGTCAATGTTAAACTTCATTTGCCACCTCTCAGCCCATCTGCTCAACCTTTCCAGATCCTGTTGCAGTAGCATAGTGTCAGTAGTGTCCTTGACAACCCTGCCAACCTTCGTATCGTCTGCAAACTTGGACATTAATATACCATCATCAATATCATTTATAAATACAGAAAACAATAATGGACCCAATACTGAACCCTCAGGGACTCCACTAATAACACTAGTCCACGATGAGCAGTGTCCATTGATTACCACTCTCTGTCTTCTCCCCCTCAACCACCCCTTTATCCATAGCAGCAATTTGCCTCCAATGCCACACTGCTCCAATTTGTGCAGCAGTCTTCCATGTGAAACAGTATCAAAAGCCTTTCTAAGATCCAAGTATATAATATCAAAGTTATTCCCTGCATCCAGTTCTTTTGTGACTGCATCATAGTATCCAATCAAATTGGTCAGGCAAGATTTCCCCCTTAACAAAACCATGCTGTGTCCGAGCTATAACTGAAGTCTTGTCTAGATGATCCTGCAGTGCTTCTTGAACCAGTGCCTCCATTAATTTTCCGGTAACAGAAGTTAAACTAACAGGTCTATAATTACTTGTGTCGCCCTTTGATCCTCCTTTATGAATTGGGATCACATTTGCACATCTCCAGTCCATGGGTACTTCCCCTGAGTCCAAGGAAGCTCTCATAATTATGGTTAAGGGTTTGCTTACTTCCTTCGCTGCCTTCTTTAATATAACTGGATAGATCCCATCCACCCAAGGTGCCTTTCTTGTGTTTATCTTCAATAATTTCTCCTCCACTTTACTCTCAGTTATTACAAGATTCTCTAGCTTACTGCCAGAGTTGAATACACCTCTGGCATTCCCCTCGCTGAATAACTCCTCATGTGTGAATGTCGATGGAAAATATTCATTTAGTTTGTTAGCTACCTGAGCAGGATCATCAACAGTTGACCCATCGATATCAAGTGGACCAATCTGATTCATCCCCTTCCATCTAGAGTTTACATAAGTAAAGAACTCTTTGCTGTTTTTCTTTGCATCCCTTGCCAAAGATTTCTCGTAATCTGCCTTCGTCTGCCTAACCTCCTTTGTAACTTGGTTACAGATCAACTTGTATCTATCATAGGCTTCTGTGTCATGTGTTAATTTGTATGCATCCCATGCATTTTTCTTCTCTGCCATATGTCTCATTAGTTCATCTGACATCCATTTACGCCTAAACCTTGAACAATATTTCTTAGTTGGTATGTAAAGCCTAGTAGCTTCCAAGATAAGTTCTTTGAATGCTTCCCATTTTGAATTTGCTGTTGGTAACATCATCAGTTGGTCCCACTGTATAGAATTTAAATACTGTCTCAGTCCATCGTAGTCGCCTTTACGAAAGCAATAACCCTTCCCTTTACCCCTAATGGTAGTTACCTCTTTGAGTAAATCCCACTTCAGCACACTGTGATCACTGCCACCTAGTGGTTCATTTATCTGCAGATTCTTAATGCATGAAGAATCACTGCTGATAATCAAATCAAGAGTATTCCTCCCTCTAGTTGCCTCCCTAACATGCTGATGTAGAAAACAATCATCCAATAAATCCACAAAAGCCTTGCTCGTGTGTGAGTGACCAGCCCCCAAATTCCAATCAATATCTGGGAAATTAAAATCCCCCATTATAAGACTCTCTGATTTACTGGCCCACTCTATTTCCCTGTACAGTTTCTTATTATACTCATCAGAGTCATTAGGCTATAACACTACTACTCTCAATTTTGATCTCCCAATGCTTATGTCACACCAAACTGACTCGACACTGCACTGTCCAGCGATGTCGACTGGCTTCACTTCCTTGGATTTTATGTATTTCTTAACTAATAGCATAACCCCTCCTCCCTTCCTATCCTGTCTGTAGACATTGTACTCCCCAAATTCCAGTTCTGCATTCCTTATATCTGTGTGACACCACGTCTCTGATATTCCAACAATATCCGCCTTTGATGCTTTTAGCAATACCTCAAATTCATCAAATTTATTTACCAAATTCCTAGCATTGGTGTTCACGCAAGTATACATGCACCTGTTCTTTTTCTTAACTACCCTAACACAATCCATGTGTTTACTTGTACCGCAATGACTCCCAGCAGTCTCTGAAATATCCTGCATCTTGTTTTCCAGGCTTCTGCTCATTCCAATAGAAGCAGTGCAAGAATCACTTTCACCTCTGCCAATGGCTACTGTTAATCTATTAGTCCTTGTATCCCCCCAATCTAGCAGCTTTCCGACCCACCTAACACTGCCTCGATAGCATCAGCAAACATTCTTGCACCCTTTCTATTTAAGTGTATCCCATCCCTGTAGAAACAGTCTGTCCTGTTAACAAATACAGACCAGGCTGAAAAAAATTCTACCCCTTAAGCCTTGCACAATCTTTCCAGGGCTGAATTGATCGACAGGTTGCTGAATTGATCGAGTTGCCATGGTATTGTATTACCTCGAATAAATAACACTTCACCAGTGGAGAAGACTACTGTTATTTATTCTCAGCGGATACCACCACCCAAACGGCACCGTTTCAAAGCTTGTTGGCTTCTCTTCGGCAGCTGGTCAGGTACTCTGGAGTTGCAATAGTGACAACTCAGTTATGAAGTATAACTTCACAATATGAGAGATGCCTGATGATGTGCAGTGATATAGACTATAAAATATTTAAGGACAAAGGCCTCATGCTACGAGGTAGAATGACTAATATGTAGGTTAGTACAAAAGCATCATTTTAACGTAGCCATCTACCAAAGTAGTTAAATTAATAATTAAATTGGCATCGTTTGGTGGTTATATCTCATATGGTATTGTACTACCTCGAAAAAATAACACTTCAATAGTGGAGAAGACTGGCACTGTGGTTCATCCCACAGCACCAGTTCTGCTTACCAAAAGTGGCCAACTGGGCACTCACATCCTTTCATCCGGGCTTCGAGTCAAGCAAGCCGGAATTCTTACCCATTTAAAGTTTGAGAATAGGTTGAGGTCGTTTTGACCCCTCTAATCATTCGCTTTACCGGATGAGACTGATTCCCTCGAGCACCAGCTATCCTGAGGGAAACTTCGGAGGGAACCAGCTACAAGATGGTTCAATTAGTCTTTCGCCCCTATACCCGGGTCTGACGATCGATTTGCACGTCAGAACCGCTGTGGACCCCAATGGCAACTCGTTGTGAAGGCTTTCACAATATGAAAGTATTGTGAAAGTCACACTTCACTCTACCTCATAGTATGAGGCCTTTGCCCTTAAATATTTTATAGTCTATATCGCTGCACACCATCAGGCATCTCTCATATCGTGAAGTTGTACTTCATAACTGGGTTGTCACTATTGCAACACCAGAGTACCTGACCACCCGCCGAAGAGAAGCCAACAAGCTTTGAAACGGTGCTGTCTGGGTGGTGGTATCCACTGAGAATAAATAACAGTAGTCTTCTCCACTGGTGAAATGTTATTTATTCAAGGTAGTACAATACCATGGCAACTTGTTGTGAAGGCATTCACAATATGAGATATAACCAAAACAATGCCAATTGCATTAATTAATTTAACTACTTTGGTAGATGGCTACGTTAAAATGATGCTTTTGCACTAACCTACATGTTAGTACAATTTACATAACAGAAAAAATATGCCATATAACAATTTAAAAAATAAAAACTTATGCTTACCTTTTCACTGAGTTTAGCTTCAAGGTTATCGCATTTATTCTTCAGTTGAGAGCCCTCTTTTTTCTGTTCAGCAACTTGTGATTCAAGAGTTGAATGTTCTTTGTTTTTTGTACTTAAAAGAGAAGAAAGCTAAGAAAAAATAGTAAAAAAAAAAAGTAATACTAATAATACCAAAAGTTTTGAAACAATATGAAACATAAATTATACTTTTATGCCTACATTTGCTGGAAAATTTTTGAGTTGTGGACAGCAAACAAACTTCAGTGCAATAAAAAAGTTACTCATAAATCTCATGCTGGTTGATATAAGCATTATTCCAAATGGTATACTGAAGAGCACTTGAGATTTGCATTTGCAAACATCAATAAATGAAAAGTTTAATTTAGTTGCAAAAATAAAAATATTTCACTTTTAAAGGGTTTTATTTTTATTGTTTAGATTTAATAAGTTTATTTTTAAAAGATGAAGTAATTATTTAGTATTATGAGGGTAATTCAAAAAATAAGTTACACTTGACCATTGTGGCCCAAGAGACATTTATTGAGTATGTAACATTATGCAATAGAAAGCACATACCTTGCACTACTTTTCAACATAGTCACCAACGTGTGACTAAACGTTTGATTCCATAATGACAGAAATCCACTTCTTGGTCATTCAGCCAAGGAGTCGAACTGCTGTTTGCACCTGCTCATTGTTTGCAAATCGTTGTTCCCTAGATGTTCTTTCAGCTTGCTGAAGATGTTATAGTCACAAGGCAAAAGATCGGGACTGTACGGCAGATGTTGCCATTCCTCCCATCCAAAACTTTGGAGTAAGTGTCATGTTGTGCATGCATTGTGTGGCGTTGTCCTGAATGAGAACAACACCTTTGCTTAACTTTCCAGGCCTCGTTTTTCATGGCTGCTTGCAAAGACAGTTTGGCAGTATCATTAATTGTTGTGCCTTTTGCCATAAATTCCATGTAAACAACTCCTTCACAGGTGAAAAACACAGTGGCCATGACCTTTCCTGCTGACGGTGCAGCTTTGAATTTCTTTCGCACAGATGATATTGTGTGTCTCCATTCCATAGATGCTCTCTTCATTTCTGGGGTGAAATAGTGCACCCACGTTTCATCGCCAATGATGATGTGGTGTAAGAAGTCACGGCCTTCCACAGAATAGCATTGAAGGAAGGCTAGAGAAGACAAAAAACATTGACCTTGGTGTTCATCTGTTAGTGAATGAGGAACCCATCGTGCATACAATTTGCGATAGTCAAGATGTTTACGGACGATGGAATGAACACTGCCTATCGAAATATCCAACTTCTTTGCCATTTCTGCGACTGTCTGTCTTCGATTGTTGTGAATCATTTCATCAACCTGCATCATATTGTCTGCAGTGGTCGATGTTGATGGCCTTCCTTTTCAATCAGCATCCGTCAATTCTGTGCGACCACTTTCAAACTACTGGCCCCACTTCACTATGGCTGGACGCGACATTGCATTTTCCCCATACACCGCCGTTATTTCATGATGAATCTTGGAACAATTCAGACGTTTCGCCCACAAAAATCTTACTGTTCCGCATACCTCGAACTTGGAGTAACATTCTAGCCGATGTGTCATTATGAACGCTTGCTCCTACACAACTGTTACCGCTATGTCAATGAAACTCACCTAATAGAAGGCGCAACGATATGAACTTCATTCTGCGCAGGCACCACATTTGTTGCGCAATTATACCAAGAGATGGCGGCAGGTGTAACTTATTTTTTGAATGCCCCTAGTACATAAAGCCTCTTAATCCTCTAGCTGGTATGCCATATTCAAATCCATCAACAGGCATTGGTGAATTTTACATACCGATCAGTTTTTTTGGGAGAAAAAGGCAAGAAATAGTTTAAAACGGGTTGTTTTAATATTTTATTCTTAATTTTGATAATATATAGCAAAATGAGATCAGAAAACATCGTTAAAACAATCTTTCTATCTGAAAAAAGAAATCACAACCAACTGTATAGCCAAAAATCAGGAACTTGGGCAGGCAAAAGAAGGAAATCAAAACTACATGTTAACTTTCTGTAGTAGTGGTGCTTTATAATGTACATGGTGCCTTAAGCAATTCTTTTATGGTTAAACTTTTCCAGTTAAAATATAACTAATGATGGAGATTGAAAGTGTTATCCTACTAGAGGAATACTAAAGCTCACTTATGAAATTCTAATAGATAATTAAATTCTTCTGTTTTTGGCAAAAAATAAACCAGGGTAATGGCTAATTGATTAAAAGCAACATTCATAGTATACTTTTACTGTCATAAAATCTTAAGACTTTCTCCTCCAAGTCTCATGGGAAGGAGGGAATGGTAAGGAACCATTTTAGGGGGGGCCTTGATAAAGCTTTTTAAGGTTTAAAATAGAGGTTTTTAAGATTATCAAATACAATAATGTTTTGAAATACTGCAACCCCCCCCCATATACTCACATACTCAGTACAGATTTTAATACCGTTCCGGTATTAAAATCTGTACTGAGTTCCACATGAGTGACTGCTGTACAGATTTTTTTTTTTTATTATTATTATTATTATTACTAGCCATATACTGCAAGGAAGTCTAAGGCTTATGCTGCAACAGCTAAAAAAAATTTCCGAGTTACCTTGAGAGAGAGAGTGATGCAGCAGTGGGGACAAGTTAATACCATTAATAAAGGGATGCTTGAGGCAGAAGACAGAGAGTGGTTAATCATGCCCACTGTTCTTCATGTGGTAATGCGATGAGCAAGTCCCAATAAAGCTCATTTCTAGGTTTCTTACCGTTTTTAATATTTATTAATGATATTGCTATAATCATATCAGGATTTTTTTTTTTTTTTTTTTTTTTTTTTTTGATTTGGTAGTTGTTGGCGCATCGGCATCTGTGGCCATATTGCACCTCCCACGGTTTTTTTTGCAGTACTTTGATCCAAGCCCGAGGCGGGAATCGAACCCGCGACCTTTGGGTTGCCGGGCAGGTACTTTACCCACTCGGCTAGCCCGGTCGGCTAATCATATCAGGTTTAACATACAAGTTTGCTAATGATGATGCAAAGGTGGGCAAGGTAATAAATGACAGTAATAAGGTATGCCACTCCAATAAGACCCTGGATAAATTTGGCTGATGTTCTGAAAATGGCAATTGAGATTTAACATTGATAAATGTTAAAACATTGATATTGATAAATTTCACATTAATAAATGTTAAACCTCAATACTGTAATCCTAGATTAACATACCATTTGTGTTACCAAACTCAAGGTAGTGAAGAATGATAAAGACCTGGGGTAATTGTACAGTCTGACATAAAGTTTTGCTATGACAGTTCATAGTATCTTCTTGATATACAGGAATTTTGTGGCAGGGATAAAGAGGTAATTATCCCATTGTATAAGGGAATGGGTAAGCTACATATATGGGAAGAATGTCTAACCAAAATGGACTTGAATTTTGTGAATAAGTGATGGAAATTAGGCATCTGTTAGGACACCTGATTGAGGTGTTTAAGGGTTTAATTTGGTTAAGCAGCTACATGCTGATGACATCTTTACTCTTTCCTGGATCTCACACACACACACACACACACACACACACACACACACACACACACACACACACACACACACACACACACACACACACACACACACACACACACACACACACACACTTAAATTGGAAAAGGACAGGTATATAAAAATCTGCTTTCAGCCAGGGAATAGCTGATTGTTGGAATAAACTTCCACCTTGTGTTGTAGAAGTAAGCAGTAGGAATAAATTTAAAGAATGACTGCATAAATTATTACAAGGCACTGTCAACTGGATTGAATTTTTTGTTTCGTTTTTAATGGCTGTTACTGTATAAGGTTGTCTTCTTAAGTCATTTTGCCACTTCTAACACTTAAACTAACATATAGTGTAAACAGATGCATTTAGAGGTAGTGATTCATAAGGGGTATATCCAATCTGCAGCTGCACATGACATTCCTACACATTATGGAGCCTGGAGCCACACAAGCAGCTTTAACTGTTATCCTTACTGAGTTTTGAAAATATCCATTTTTTCCTTGATCCTGATGCTCAGCCTTTCTTTTAATGGACATCAGTTTGTACACACAGAGCTCCTAGTAGTAAACCCATAGTGAATCCTTTGGAGGGAACATTTGCCATGAGTAAAGGTGACTATGGTGGTCTGAGACATTATTTAAATTCTATACAGTGGGACCAACTGATGATGTTACCAACAGCAAATTCAAAATGGGAAGCATTCAAAGAATTTATCTTGGAAGCTACCAGGCTTTCCGTACCAACTAAGAAATATTGTTCAAGGTTTAGGCCTAAATGGATGTCAGATGAACTAATTAGACATGTGACAGAGAAGTAAAATGCATGGCATGGGATACATATAAATTAATGGGTGACATGGAAGCCTATGATAGATATAAGCTGGTCTGTAACCAAGTCACAAAGGAGATTAAGCAGGCAAAGGCAGATTATGAGAAATCTTTGGCAAAGGATGCAAAGAAAAACAGCAGAGAGTTCTTTACCTATGTAAACTCTAGAAGTAAAGGGATGAATCAGATTGGTCCACTGTATATTGATGGTTCAACTGTTGATGATCCTGCTCAGGTGACTAACAAACTAAATGAGTATTTTGCATCTACATCACACGAGGAGTTATTCAAGGAGGGGAATGCCAGAGGTGAGTTAACTCTGGCAGTGAGCTAGATGACTTTGTAATAATTTAGAGGAAAGTGGAAGAGAAATTGTTGAAGGTAAACATAAAAAAGGCACCTAGGGTGGACGGGAGCTATCCAGTTATAGGCAGCAAAGGAAGTAAGCAAACCCTTAACTATAATTATGAGAGCTTCTTTTGACTCAGGGGAGGTACCCATGGACTGAAGATGTACAAATGGGACCCCAATTCACAAAGGAGGATCAAAGGGTGGCACAAGTAATTATAGACCTGTTAGTTTAACTTCTGTTCCCGGAAAATTAATGGAGGCACTGGTTAAAGAAGATCATCTAGACAAGACTTTAGTTATAGCTCGGACACAGCATGGTTTTGTTAAGGGGAAGTCTTGCCTGACCAATTTGATTGGATACTATGATGCAGTCACAAAAGAACTGGATGCAGGGAATAACTTTGATATTATATACTTGGATCTTAGAAAGGCTTTTGATACTGTTGCACATGGAAGACTGCTGCACAAATTGGAGCACTGTGGCATTGGAGGCAAATTGCTGCTATGGATAAAGGGATGGTTGAGTGGGAGAAGACAGAGTGGTAATCAATGGATACTGCTCATCGTGGATTAATGTTATTAGTGGAGTCCCTCAGAGTTCAGTGTTGGGCCCTTTACTGTTTTTTGTATTTATAAATAATATTGATGATGGTATATCAAGCTTAATGTCCAAGTTTGCAGACGATACAAAGGTTGGCAGGGTTGTTAAGGACACTACTGATGCTATGCTGCTGCAACAGGATCTGGAAAGGTTGAGCAGATGGGCTGAGAGGTGGCAAATGAAGTTTAACATTGACAAATGTAAAGTACTACATACGGGAAACAGCAACCCCAGAGCAACGTATCAACTCTGTAGTACTACACTGACAGTGGTAGAGAATGAAAAGGACCTGGGGGTAATTGTGCAGACAGATATGAAGTTTTCTGAGCAGTGCAGACGGTCTGCAAGAGTAACTCATGGTGTCTTGTCAATGATATACAGGAATTTTTCTAGCAGGGATAAGGAGGTGATTATCCCCTTGTATAAGGCAATGGTCAGGCCACCTTGAATACTGTATACAGGTCTGAAGGCTTCATTTTAAGAAGGATGTAGAGCTGTTGGAATGAATACAGAGAAGGGCAACAAGATTAATGATTGGAACAAAGGGTTGCTCTTATGAAGAAAGGCTTAAGTTTTGCAAATTACAGTGCCTGGAGACTAGGCACCTGTGAGGTGATCTGATTGAGGTGTATAAAGCCTTGAATGGTTTGAGCATGCTCAATGCTGATGGGATTCTTTCTCTTGCTCAGAATAATCACCAGAGAGGGCATAAATTCAAATTGAGGAAAGACAGATGTAGGAAAGATGTGCGGAAGTTTGCCTTTAGCCAGTGGTTAGTTGGTTGGTGGAACAGACTCCCAACCTTTGTTGTGGAAGTTGATAGCCTAAATAAATTTAATGCTGAGTTGGACAGGTATTTGGATTGAACAGAGGGAGTGAAATGGGAGAGTTTTTTTTTTTTTTTTTTTTTTTGGCTGATGCTGCATAAGTTTGCTTTCTTGCATCATATTCCTCTACTAATGCTAATGTGGAATGGCCAGCCAGATACTCACACCTCACCCCAGTAGAATATTCTTGGAATGCTTTGAGCAGGATTTCAATCACGGGCCTCTTCCCAGAAAACATTGGTGAGCATCAGTTAGCCCTTACAAAAAGAATGGGGAATTGATATACCCTAGTCTTAGTTAGCCTCACTGTCAGCATGAGAATTCAATGAATTGGCTGCAGTGTCCTGACAGAGACCTCACACCTTATTAAGGTGTTCTTTAACTAATTTATAATCTGCTAAAAGGTTCCCGGTTTATTTATGTTTATTCCTTAACTTTTAAACATCACCGTAGTTTTATCAGGCAGTACTTTAAAAATAATCCTGTTTCATCAAAATGGGAAATATTTTTTTAAACTGAACTAGCTAACAAATATCTTTCAGTCAATAAAAATCACTTCTTAATGAGCTGGTTGCTTCCAATCTATAAGAAATCCAGTGGCCACAAGTAGAATTTCTTGAACTAACCAGTAGATGCCTTGAAATTGAAGAGGATCCTGATAACAGAATATCATCGGCCTGGGCTCAGCCAGAATCATCCATCAGTAGCTTGATTAACTGTTAATCCTATACCTTTTTGGAAATAAATTTTCATTTTTGCATTTAGTGTTATCTGATCAGATTTTAAAATGACCATTCTTCTTTTTAAAAATGCTTGCGACTTGTTTAGTCTTTTAAAAACAGGCCACAAGCTCTACTTTCTCTATAAAGCAAAAACTACTGGTACAGGTACGATACGGAAACAAATAATTATGTGATTTTCTAGCCTTAACTGTTATTGGTTTTATGAATCATTAGCATCTTTAGCCAGTCTGTTATATCTGTAAAGTGTATGATCATGGACTGATTTGCTTCTTATGTAGGTTACAAAATCTAGAATAACTCAAGGAGAAAACCCAACTTTCTCTGCCTGAGATCAGTTAACTACAACCCTGACTGATGAGGCTTTTAAGAGTTTTTCCAGTCTCTAACAGGATTCACACTGAGTTCTCTCCAAATGATGACAACTGATGAAACTACTATACTTGATAGGACTTGTGGCTCCCTAAAACAGAAGAAAAAGAAATAGGAAGGTGAAAATTAATTATAAGTAAATGCCATATAACTGGGCACTATTTCAATTACTGTGGTAAGCAGAAAGTATAGATGCATGTGCAGCAATTTGTTAACAGCAGCAATTTGTTAACAAGGTTCAGGATAACCTTACCGGAGTGGCTTGAACTGTTTACACATAGCTCACCAATGAACTGTTTTGTTTGTTTAAAAGTTGATGGAATAAGGCTTGTTATATCGATCAGTTGCATACAACTGTATTTTACAAAAATACAGCCATATGTAATGTCCGTATCCAAAAATGGTCATAAGAAATTGCATGATTCTACTGGAATATTCATTATGGAGAGAGGGATCTATTATTAGAAGGCATCTGATAAAGGAGGTTTAACTGTATAAAGTTTGCTATCTCTATCATTATATGTTTATAAGGTGTCATATTCGCGAGTACCTTTAATTTCAACAGGTATGGTAATTTCCTATATTGTATTAAAATAGCTATTCATTTTAAAACCATTCCATTTCTGTCACTCACAAGACAACTTGAAATAAAGATGCTTCTCTATATATGATTTAATAAATTTATAAAAAATACTTACATTTTCTACTTTTCCCTTCAACTCTCCAACCTGTTGACATTTATCTTCTAAGGCTGATTTAGTAATTTCTAAGTGGTGCTCAAGTTCAGCTCTTTGTGAAGTCAATGCCGCTTCTGTTGCTGTTAGCACATCTGTCTGGATTATGAATGTCATAAAACAAATTAATCATAAAAAAATGAAAATTTTAATTAAAATTAAATGGGTAAAATACAAATTACAGAAATAAAAAAAATTTAAAGACTCTTGTAATAAAATTTTGGTTATGAAAATAAAACAATGTCAAATAATTTGCATAAATTTATATATTTATATATAAAATTATCAAAACTTCCAATTATCTTTCAATAAATTCACCGATTTCAATCACTTATTAATGCATTTTTTTTTTTTTGCTGTCTCTTTCTTAATATTACCAAAATAGACTGATTAATATGTACTTAATCTAGCAGGATCATGAGTGCCTTGCTTTTTGTTGTTTGTTTGTTTTGTTTGTTATTTGGAGCATTAGCAACTAAGGCCATATTGCTCCGGGATATGTGGTGGTCATTCCCTGACCTTTCCGCATCCTCCGTATTTGGTGGTGACGGGCTCGAACCCCGGTCTAATCAAGAAGCGTGTGCTATGCACTGCTGCTCCTTCCCACCTGGCTATGGAGGCACCTTGAGTAGATGCTTCTCCAAAATACTGATTGTGTGTTAATTGTTGGTTCAAGGTTAATTGCTGTAACTTTCACTGCCTTCATAAATATAGACAGTTTTACTTGAATAATTTTGAAAGTGAAGCATTGTTGTTTACTCAGAATTAAACATGGAGAAAATCCATCAGGTACAGGCATATGTAATTTTGATATTTTGCACTTAGTTTTATAACACTTGAAAAATGGAAGTGCTACTAACAGTATCTAACACACACAAGGTGTTTCAATCAAAAGGCACCATAGTCTACTTTGCTTATTTTGGAAATTGTCATTTGGAAATTTTGTTGTATGGCATTTTAACTGAAATTTTCAAAATTGCATGTTAAAATTTGCCTAATCAACTGTGCTTTTTACTCAATGGGAAAGTTGTTTCCCATTCTAGGTTTAGTCTAAAAACATCACTGGTGGACTTTTGATGTAAATTTAAACCAATTTTATTTGAAGAAAGGAAACAAGGCAAACTTACATGTATGGCAAGAAACAACAAAACTGATCTTGTACAGCTAAATGTGTGAACTGAATGGGCATGTAACAAAAAACTTCCGGTGAAGGTAAAGAAAGCCAACACGAGAACCATGGGAAACTTCGCTTAATGTACCGGGCAAACTTGTTTCTGGCTACCACAGTTTCTCCCTGCATTCTCGGTAAACAGATGGTGCATGTTATCGGTAGTGACAGTAGAAGTCGATAATGATGTATTGATTAGTTTTTCTCATTATTAAAAGCAGATTATTGGAGTTCACAAGTGTAATGCCTTCACAGCTGAAATTTACTTATGGGCACACCCATCAGACTGCCTCAGTCTTAGGGAGTTTATCCCCCAACCCTTCCCACTGTTTTAAAATAGGAAAACGACTTCTACAGACGGTACATGTTACCAGTAGTGGCAGTAGAAGTTTGTTTCCTATTGGGAAAAAACAGTGGTGAGGGGGGATAAACACCCTAAGACTGAGGCAGTCTGGAGGGTGTACCCATAAGTAAATGTCAGCCCACTCATGAACTCCAATAATCTGCTTTGAATAATGAGAAAAAACTAATCAATACATTGTTATCTTCTACTGCCACTACCAATAACACGCATCACCTGTTTACCGAGAATGCAGGGAGAATCTGCGGTAGCGGGAAATGAGTTTGCCCAGTACGTTAAGCGAAGTTTCCCGTGGTTCTTGTGTTGGCTTTCTTTACCTTAGCCAAATTTCCTTTTTTTTTTTTCTTTTTTTCAAATAAAGTTGATTTGCATTTGTTTCAAAACCAATGATGTTTTTGACAACCAAGGAGAGGGAACAACTTTACAAATGGGGCAGGGGAATGATGACAAAATTTAAATTTAGAAATCATAAAATCTAAACAGTAATACAGAACTTGAATATAACAAAAAAAGAGGTCCAAAAAAAGAACCCAATAACCTGAAAGTAAAAATAAGTGAGACAGACCCCAGTTCATTTTAATTGAAACATCTTGTGTATACACATATGCACAAACACAGAGCAGCACATTATTATGTACATCTACCAGCTCAGGGAATGGAACAATCCTTCAGTAACAGTCACATAAGAGGACCCTCAGGTTGCAGAAGAGAACAGGGTGGATTTTTGGCTGCTGTAAAGGGATAAATATTTTGATACTTTTACCGTATTCTTCGTTGATTAACATACTACATTGTGTTTTACAAAGATATTAAATAGGTTTAGTAGCGTTCGTTAGCTTCTTATTTTGAATTTAAATAGTGATTTCTGGAAGTTACGACTCCCGGTGTTGGTGCCACTATTGCTGAACGAGCCGCCATATTGTAATCAATAAGAAATAGTGCAATGCATATATCTCGAACTGATAGCATAAGGTGTAATGAAAAATGAGATAACTTAATACGAAGCACTGTATTAGGAATCTGTTAGCTTAGTATACTATTATCAATTAATCAAAAATATTTATTTATCTCATTAAATTCCATTGTTAATTAAACTGTATTTAAACAGAAATAATGATCCAGACTAGAGCTGGGAAACAAAGATAACAGACTAGCGAGAGTGCCGTGACTCAGGGAGAAATGAAGGGGACGATTCTCCAATGCATCACAGTCTCAAAAATGTGCGAAATGTGAAATGTTGGCTGAGCTTTCTAAAACGGGACATGATCTAGCCAAGGAGGATATCTTTGTGTGTGTGCTAGATGCCTAGAGTGTCAAGAAATTAGTCACCAACTCAGCGTTCTGATGAGCATCTATGAGAGCTTGAGGTGTAGAGTAAATGCCCTCGAAGAAATTAATATTAGGGCTCATCAGACTCTCAGCTGCCCAGCTCAACAACAGAGCTCACTCCTGGGCATCAGGCAACAAAGAGGCAATCTCCAAGGCAGACTGTGCTAGTCCCAAAGGAACTAGTTATTGTTGGTGACTACTGTCAGGGAGACGAGGAATATACTATGCAAGAAGGATAGGTGGAACATGACCAGGGTATGTCTGCCAGGGACAAAAGTTGATGACGTTGTAGAGAAGATATCATCTTTTAAGGGCACAAAAGGTGATGTTGTTGTACACTTTGGAACTAATAGCATTAAGAGTAAGAGATCTGCAGATTTACTCAACAAGTACAGGTCAATGTTGAAAAAAAGTCATGAGTTAGGGTTGAATGCGGCGAAAGTGTCTGCAATTTGGCTCAGACATGATAGGAGAGAGTATACGATGAGAGCCTTGTCGATCAATTCGGCTCTGGAGAGATTGTGCAAGGCTAAAGGGGTAGAATTTTTTTCAGAGTCGTCTGTGCTTGTTGACAGGAGAGACTGTTTCTACAGGGATGGGGTACACTTAAATAGAAAGGGTGCAAGAATATTTGCTGATGCTATCGAGGCAGCATTAGAGAGATACACAGACTAAAAGGTTAACAGTGGCCGCAAGCAGAGGCAAAAGTGATTCTTTCGCTGCTTCTATTGGAATGAGCAGCAGCATGGAAAGCAAGGCAATGGATATTTCCAGGAGTCATAGTGGAACAAATAAATACATGGGCTGTGTTTGGGTAACTAAGAGTAAAAACAGGTGCATGTATACTTGCATGTACACCAATCCTAGGAGTATAGTTAATAAATTTGATGAGTTTGAAGTGCTAGTGAAGATATCAAAGGCAGATATTGTTGGGATATCAGAGACATGGTGTCACACAGATATAAGCAGTGCAGAATTGGAATTTGGGGAGTACAATGTGTACAGCAGGGGGTGACTAACTTAATTTGTAATGCGATCTACTTTTTTTCTTCAAAATATGCCGCAATCTACCATCTCAAGAATTGCATTGCACATGGTTAAAAAAGTTAATCAACACATACTGATGTTGTTTATAAATTTTAAAATTAAATACAGTTCAGAATTCTTATTTTAAATTCATATGTATTTTAATTTTTAATTTATGTGAAGTTTGTGTCTTCATGTCATCTGCCAAGTTTTAAAAATTGGAGATATACTGTGATAAGAATCTTTTGTATGCAAGTCCATAGGAGTAGAGTGATTCTTCATTTTTCTTTGTTTCAAATAGAAAAAGGCCGATTCACATAGAGATGTGGAACCAAAACAGGAATCTAAAAGTTCAATTCATTTATTTACATTTGGGTACTTTTCTCGGCAAACATATTTCCAAAAGTCTTTTTCTGATGATCTGGCTTTTAAGAAGATATCGTTTAGCAATGCAATAATTTCATTTTCAAGTAATATTTTCTGCATGTGAAAAATCTCAGAGATTTTTTTCTGCAATTTGTTTCGTATCTAAGTCGGCATTAAATGGATAAGAAATATATTGAACAATTTCTTCAATTGTTTTAAAATCACTGAATCTGGTTTTAAAATCAACAACTTTCTCAATTTCAGAAACACATTTCTCATTATTAAATTCAAAAACAGGATATTTTTGCAAATGATATTGCATATTTGCAAAATCATCGAATTTTTTTTCTTTGAGATCCTTAGCCATTGCGAAAATTGATATTTATATGTAGAAATACTACTAATCATGTCACCCACATTTTTATTTTTTTTCTTGTAATTCCAAATTCAGATCACTTAATTTACCGGTGAAATCTGCCAAAAAAAAACCAGATCACACAATCACTCCGTATTTTTTGCTGCTGATAATCATCTCCCCTTTGATCAACAAATTTTTTACTTTCATTCAGCAAATTCCGAAATCTTTGTGGAAACTTACTCCGACTCAGCCACCTCACATCTGTGTGTAATATCAGATCTGGTTCATTTTCATTGAGTAGCATTTTGAAAAGTCTCCTTTGAAGAGATTGTGTCCTCTGATGGAATTCATATTTAAAGCTATGTCCATAACACTTTTAGTATTTAATATTTTGCTGGTTAACACTTGATGGTGGACGATACAGTGGTAACTCAAAAAATCTGGGAATTCATTTGGCACAATGCGATGAATCCGTTAAGATGCCCCATCATTGCTTTAGCTTCATCTGTTGTTATTGATACGAGCTTAAATAGTGGCAATTTAAGTTGCTCAATAAAATTTTTGAATGCATTAAATATATCAAGATATATTTAATGCCACTAGAGAAGAACTGGAGATCAAGATCTCCAGTTCTTCTCTAGTGGCAGAATCATCAAACACCATATGAATAAAAACGAGCACTTGAGCTGTGTCACTGATGTTTGTAAATTCATCCAGTTGTAAAGAAAAGGACACACAATTAGCAATATGAGCACGCAATTGTTCCCTCACATTTTTACTAATATTTTCGATGCATCGCATCACAGTATTTCGAGATAATTGCAGATCTTGAAGAGCACTTTCATTTTTTTTCTTGAAATTTTCAAAAAGAGAATCTGTTATTTCTAAAAATGCATCTTTGATGAATTGACCATCAGAAAATGGTTTGCATTTTTTTGCAAGATGGCTCACTTCAAATAATGCTGCAGTTACTGCTTTAGATTGTAAATGAAGGAATTTTGTTGTACAAATAATCTGGATATAAATTCTTTTCATTTATTTTTTCTAAGGTCACTATTAGGTGGATAATCCGATTGGTATTTACCATGGAGTGCATTGAAGTGCCTTTCTAAATTTCCTTTTTTGGGTATAGCCACGGAAGCATTACAAATCAAACAACAACAGTACAAAAAAAAAAAAAAAAAAAGTATTCTAGTTCCCACTCTTGATGAAAATGATACGTTTCACTCTTTTTCATAGTATTCATTTTAAATCAAAGGGTATTAAATTAATGTGTAAGTACTGTCCAGTTATTAATATTTAGTAAGCTAAATAAGAATTCGACACATACACGATGCTCTCCACAATGTAACTGCGTGAATTTCACTAGAGTAGTCACATGGTTCAGCGGATTTGTAATAAGCTTATGCAAGTGGGGCGCATAATAATAATAATAATATTTAGATTTTGACTAATCAATTTTTTTTATATATTTAAAATTTGTCGTGATCCACTGAAATTAAAGCTGCGATCAACTTGTTGGCCTCCCCAGTTTACAGAAAGGAAAGATAGGACAGGAAGGGAGGAGGAGGAGTTATGCTGTTAGTTATGAAACACAATCTAAGGAAGTGCATCCAATTAATGTTGGTGGACAATGCCATTTTGAGTCTGTCTGGTGTGAAATAAGCACTGGGAAAGGAAAAATGAGAGTAGGTGTGTGTGTTATAGGCGTAATGAATCTGATGAGTATAATGAGCAATTGTGGAGAGAAATAGAGCGGGCCAGTAAACCTGAATGTCTTATAATGGGGATTTTAACTTTCCAGATATTGACTGGAACTTGTGGGTTGGTCACTCACACACTAGCAAGACTTTTTTGAATTTATTGGATGACTGTTTTCTAAGCAGCATGTTCGAGAGGCAGTCAGAGGGAGTAATACTCATGATCTGATTATCAGCGGTGACTATTCATGCATTAAGAATTTGCAGATAGAGGAACCATGAGGTGACAGTGATCAAAGTGTACTGATGTGGGATTTACTTAAAGATGTAACTACTATCAGCGGTAAAGGGAAGAGTTTTTGCTTTCATAAAAGTAACTACAGTGGTTTCAGACATTTTTAATTTCTATACAGTGGGATCAACTGATGATGTTACCAATGGTGAATTCAATTGGAAGCCTTCAGGGACTTAACCTTGGAGGCTACTAGGCTTTTCATTCTAACTAAAAGATACTGTTCAAGGTTCAGGCCTAAATGGATGTCAGATGAATTAATCTCATGGCAGAGAAGAAAAATGCATGGAATGCATATAAATTATAAGGCGACACAGAAGTCTATGGCAGATATAAGCTAGTTTGTAATCAAGTCACAAAGGAAGTTAGGCAGGAGAAGGCAGATTACGAGAAATCTTTGGCAAAGGATGCAAAGAAAAACAGCAGAGTTCTTTACTTATGTAAGCTCTAGAAGGAAAGGGATGAATCAGATTGGACCACTTAAACATAGATGGGTTAGCTATTGATGACCATGCTCAAAAAGCTGATAAACTGAATGAGTATTTTGCATCTACATTCACACATGAGGAGTTATTCAATGAGGGGAATGCCAGAAGTCTATCAAACTCTAACAGGGAGCTAGCTAAGTGATTTTGTAATAACTGAGAGCAAAGTGGAGGAGAAATTGTTGAAGTTAAACATAAGGAAGGCACATGGGGTGGATGGGATCTATCCAGTTATATTAAAGGAGGCAGCAAAGGAAGAAAGCAAACCCTTATCCATAATTATGAGAGTTTCCTTGGACTGGAGGTATGCAAATATATCACCAATTCACAAAGGGGGTTCAAATGATGACACAAGTAACTATAGACCTGTTAGTTTAACTTGTGTTCCAAGGAAAATAATGGAGTCACTGGTCGAAGAAGCATTGCAGAATCATCTAGACAAGACTGCAGTAATAGTTAAGAAATAGCATGGGTTTGTTAAAGGGAGGTCTTGGCTGACCATTCTGATTGGATACTATGATGTGGTCAGAAAGGAACCGAAGGTCAAAAATAATTTTGATATCATATATTTGGATTTCAGGAAAGCTTTTGATAGTTGCACATGGAAGACTGCTGTAAAAATTGGAGAGGTATGGCATTAAGGATAAGTTGCTACAATGGATAAAGGGAAGGTTGAGTGGGAGATGACAGGGAGTGGTAATCAATGCACACTGCTCTTCGTGGACAAATGTTATTAGTGGAATTCCCAATGGTTTGGTGCTGGGCCCATTGTTGTTCTGCATATTCATCAATGATATTGATGAAGGTATATCAGGATAAATGTCCATGTTTGCAGATGATACAAAGGTTGGAAGAATTGATAATAACAGTAAAGACATTATGCTACTCCAAACTGGTCTAGATAAGTTGGGCAAATGGGCTGAGAAGTAGCAAATGAAGTTTAACATTGACAAATGCAAAGTACTGCATATGGGTAGCAATAACCCAAGAGAAACGTACCAACTGTGTGGCACTACACTCAGGGATGTGGAAAGTGAAAAAAGACCTTGGGGGTAATTTTGCAGTCAAATATGAAGTTTGCTGAACCGTAAAGACGGGCTGCCAGGGCTGACAAGATATATAGGAATTTTGCTAGCAGGGACAGGGAGGTGATTATCCTGTTGTAAAGGCAATTGAGGGGCCACACCTAGAGTACTCTATATAGATCTGGAGGCCTTATTTCAGAAAGGATGTAGAGTTTCTAGAACGAGTACAAAGAAGGGCAACAATACTGGTTAGGAGAACAAAGGGGTGCTCTTACCAAGAAAGGCTTAAGTTCTGCAAACTGCAGTGCTTGGAGAGTAGGTGCCTGCAAGGTGATCTGATTGAAGTGCATAAGGCCTTGAATGGGTTGAGCAAGCAGAATGCTGATTGGATTCTTCCTCTTGCTCAGATTATTTTATTTTATTTTGTTATTTGTTGGCACATCAGCTTCTGTGGCCATAATGCACCTCCCAAAGTGTTCTCAATTTGCTCTGATCCAAGCCCGAGGCGGGGTTCGAACCCGCGACCTTTGGGATGCCAGGCAGGCACTTTACCCACCTGGCTAGCCCGATCGGCTGCTCAGATTATGAACCTGCGGGGGCACATATTCAAATTGAGGAAAGACAGTTGTAGAACAGATGTGTGGAAATTTGCCTTTAGCCAGCGGGTGGTTGATTGGTGGAACAGACTTCCATCTTTTGTTGTGGAAATTGATAGGTTAGATAAATTCAAGGCTGAGCTGGACAGGCATTTGGAATGAATGGAGGGGTGAAATGGCAGGTGTTTTTTTTGGCTGATGCTGAATAAGCTTGCTTTCTTGCATCGTATGCCTCTACTAATGCTACTATGTCAATAACAGTGTTTGAACTGTTTGATATAAAGCAGGTTGTTGTTATTTGGTTTTTAGGAGCTAAGGCCATATTGCTCCAGGGATATGCGGTGGTCATTCCCTGACCTTTCCGCATCCTCAGTATTTGGTGGTCACGGGCTCGAACCCCGGTCTAATCAAGAAGCATGTGCTATGCACTGCCGCTCCTGCCTACCTGGCTAATATAGCAGGTAAGCAGAAACAAAGGGATGCTCTATATGTAAAAATCAAGAATGAGCAAGATGAGAGATTTCAGTAACTCTCTGAATAAGGTATCTGGAAAAGTGCAGCTTTGATGGGGTTTTTACATATGAGAAATGCTGGGTGTATCAAGATCAGTTCAAGTGTCAAATAACTCTAGCCAGTGATGAAACTGTGGTAAAAAAGAACCATTTTTTCATGTCAGAGGGTAAGAGATGCTGACAAGACTTCCTCTGGGAAACAGAAATGTTATAGTCAGTAAAATAACAATGCAGTACAATAGGGATAACCAGAGAGACATTTAAAAATGCACAACTGATCATAACTTGTCAGGGATGTGAAGTATATAGTAACTGACACTTGACCCAAGTTCAGTTCCAACAAAAAAAAAGAAAAAGAGATATGGTTCCAGCAGGCAAAAGATATGGTTCCAGAATGCACAGTAGAGAATTAGAAAACATTGCGTGGTCTGAAAAATCCCCAGTCTTACTGTTTCCTACTGATGGGAGGAGCAGAATATGGCAAAAACAGCACAAGTATATGGACCAATGCTGCACATATTAACAAAGCACACTGGTGGTAGCCGGGTAATGGAGTACTATTAAATAAAGTACCTTTCTGAGTTTTACTTTATAAATATTACATACTGTGGCCAAGACCAAGCTTTGAGAAACAGTTCACATAACATCAAGAACTAACGATTCTAATGACAACGACGTCAACGTGTCATTGTGGTGCCCACATCAACGCCAGAGCTTCCACTTGGTCATCACACAACACAGCGACAACCCCCAAAGCAGAACGCGCTGGTCCCAACAGTGACTAGTAGTTCTTGGTGACTCTACTGTCAGGGAAACGGGGAACATGCTTTGTAAAAAGGATAGGTGGAACAGGACCAGGGTATGTCTGCCAGGGGCAAAGGTTGATGACGTTGTAGAGTGGATATCATCTTTTAAGGGCACAAAAGATGATATAGTTGTACACATTGGCACTAATGATATTAAGAGGAGGAGCCCGGCAGAATTACTTAACAAGTACAGGTCAATGTTGAAAAAAAGCTGTGAATTAGGGTTGAATTTGAAAGTGTCTGCAATTCTGCCCAGACACAATAGGAGGGAGTATATGATGAGAGCCTTGTCAATCAATTCGGCCCTGGAAAGATTGTGCAAGGCTCAAGGAGTAGAATTTTTTTCAGCCTGGTCTGTATTTGTTAACAGGACAGACTGTTTCTACAGAGATGGGATACACTTAAATAGAAAGGGTGCAAGAATGTTTGCTGATGCTATTGAGGCAGTGTTAGGTGGGTCGGAAAGCTGCTAGATTGGGGGGATACAAGGACTAATAGATTAACAGTAGCCACTGCAGAGGTGAAAGTGATTCTTGCACTGCTTCTATTGGAATGAGCAAAGGCCTGGAAAACAATATGCAGGATATTTCAGAGACTGCTGGGAGTCACTGCGGTACAAGTAAACACATGGGTTGTGTTAGGTTAGCTAAGAATAGGAACAGGTGCATGTATACTTGCGTGTACACCAATGTAGGAGTTTGTTAAATAAATTTGATGAATTTGAGGTACTGCTCAAAAAGCAAAGGCAGATATTGTTGGGATATCAGAGACATGGTGTCACATAGATATAAGGAATGCAGAACTGGAATTTGGGGGATACAATGTGTACAGAAAGGATAGACAGGATAGGAAGGGAGGAGGGGTTATGCTATTAAGAAACACATAAGATCCAAGGAAGTGAAGCCAGTCGACATCGCTGAATAGTGCAGTGTTGAGTCAGTTTGGTGTGACATAAGCATTGGGAGATCAAAATTGAGAGTAGGAGTGTGCTATAGGCCTAATGACTCTGATGAGTATAATAAGAAACTGTACAGGGAAATAGAGTGGGCCAGTAAAGCAGAGAGTCTTATAATGGGGGATTTTAATTTCCTAGATATTGACTGGAATATGTGGGTTGGTGACTCACACACTAGCAAGGCTTTTGTGGATTTATTGAATGATTGTTTTCTACATCACAATGTTCGCGAGGCAACTGGAGGGAGTAATACTCTTGATCTGATTATCAGTAGTGATTCTTCATGCATTAAGAATCTGCAGATAAAGGAACCACTATGTAGCAGTGATCACAGTGTGCTGAAGTGGGATTTACTCAAAGAGGTAACTACCATCAGGGGTAAAGCAAAGGGTTTTTGCTGTCGTAAAGGCAACTACAATGGTCTCAGACAGTATTTAAATTCTATACAGTGGGACCAACTGATGTTACCAACAGCAAATTCAAAATGGGAAGCATTCAAAGAACTTATCTTGGAAGCTACTAGGCTTTACATACCAACTAAGAAATATTGTTCAAGGTTTAGGCCTAAATGGATGTCAGATGAACTAATGAGACATATGGCAGAGAAGAAAAATGCATGGAATACATATAAATTAATGGGTGACATGGAAGCCTAGGATAGATATAAGCTGGTCTGTAACCGTCACAAAGGCAATTAGGCAAGCAAAGGCAGATCATGAGAAATCCTTGGCAAAGAATGCAAAGAAAAACAGAAAAGAGATCTTTACCTATGTAAACTCTAGAAGGAAAGGGATAAATCAGATTGGTCCACTGGATATTGGTTCAACAGTTGAGGATCCTGCTAAGGTGGCTAAGAAACTAAATGAGTATTTTGCATCTACATTCACACATGACGAGTTACTCAGAGAGGGGAATGCCAGAGGTGAAGTAAACTCTGGAAGTGAGCTAGATGATTTTGTAATAACTGAGAGGAAAGTGGAGGAGAAATTGTTGAAGATAAACATAAAAAAGGCACCCGGGGTGGATGGGATCTATCCAGTTATGTTAAAGGAGGCAGCAAAGGAAGTAAGCAAACCCTTAGCCATAATTATGAGAGCTTCTTTGGATTCAGAGGAGGTACCCATAGACTGGAGATGTCCAAATGTGACCACAATTCACAAAGGAGGATCAAAAGGCTGACACAAGTAATTATAAACCTGTGAGTTTAACTTCTGTTCCAGAAAAATTAATGGAGGCAATGGTTAAAGGGGAGAAGACAGAGAGTGGTAATCAATGGATACTGCTCATCGTGGACTAATGTTATTAGTGGAGTCCCTCAGAGTTCAGTGTTGGGCCCATTATTGTTTTCTGTATTTATAAATAATATTGATGATGGTATATCAAGCTTAATGTCCAAGTTTGCAGACGATACAAAGGTCGGCAGGATTGTTAAGGACACTACCGATGTGCTGCTAAAATCCGATCTGGAAAGGTTGAGCAGATGGGCTGAGAGGTGGCAAATGAAGTTTAACATTGACAAATGTAAAGTACTACATATGGGAAACAGCAACCCCAGAGCAACGTATCAACTGTGTAGTACTACACTGACAGTGGTAGAGAATGAAAGGGACCTGGGGGGGGTAATTGTGCAGGCAGATATGAAGTTCTCTGAGCAGTGCAGATGGGCTGCAAGAGTAGCTCATGGTGTCCTGTCAATGATATACAGGAATTTTTCTAGCAGGGATAAGGTGGTGATTATTCCTTTGTATAAGGCAATGGTCGGGCCACACCTTGAGTACTGTATACGGGTCTGGAGGCCTCATTTCAAGAAGGATGTAGAGCTGCTGGAACGAGTACAGAGAAGGGCAGCAAGATTAGTGATTGGAACAAAAGGTTGCTCTTACGTAGAAAGGCTTAAGTTTTGCAAATTACAGTGTCTGGAGACTAGGCACCGGCGAGGTGATCTGATAAAGGTGTATAAAGCCTTGAATGGTTTGAACATGCTCAATGCCGATGGGATTCTTCCTCTTGCTCAGAATAATCACCTGAGAGGGCATAAATTCAAATTGAGGAAAGACAGATGTAGGATAGATGTGTGGAAATTTGCCTTTAGCCAGCAGGTAGTTGGTTGGTAGAATAGACTTCCACCCCTTGTTGTGGAAGTTGATAGCCTAAATAAATTTAAGGCTCAGCTTGACAGGTATTTCGAACGAACAGAGGGGTGAAATGGGGATTTTTTTTTTTCTTTTTTTTTGGCTGATGCTGCATAAGCTTGCTTTCTTTCATCATATGCTTCTATTAATGCTAATGTCTTATAATGGGGGAATTTATCTTCCTGGATATCAACAGGAATTTGTGGGTTTGTCACTCACAAGCAAGCCCTTTTGGATTTATTGGATGATTGTTTTCTACAGCGGCATGTTTGACAGGCAACAAGCAGACGTTGTTTTTCAGGTCATGGAAATGTATCTTCATGTGATTATCAGCAGTGATTATTCATACATAAAGAATCTACAGAAAAAGGAACCACTAAGTGGCAGTGATCACAGAGTACTGATGTGGGATTTAAAGATGTAACTAGCATCAGGGGTAAAGGGAAGTGTTTTTGCTTTCGTTAAAGAATGACTAGAGTGGTCTCAGACAGTTTTTAAATTCTGTACAGTGGGATCAACTGATGATGTTACCAATAGCAAATTCTAAATGCATTCAAGGAATTAATTGTGGAAGTTACTAGGCTTTTCATACCAATTAAGAAAGTTCAAGGTTTAGGCTTAAACGGGTCAGATGAACTAATGAGACTTGTATCAGAGAAGAAAATGAATGGGATGCATATAAATTATCAGGAAAAACAGAAGCCTATGGTCTATAAGCCAGTCTGTAGTAGTAGTGGCATGTGATGCAAGAAAGCAAATGTATGAGCTTATGCAGCATCAGCCAAAAAAAAAAAAAAAAAATCACACCATTCCCTCCAAATGCCTGTCCAGTTCCTCCTTAAATTTATTCAACCTATCAACTTCCACAACGACAGATGGAAGTTTGTTTCAGCAATTAACCACCCGCTGGCTAAAGACAAATTTCCGCACATCTATTCTACATCTGTCTTTTTTTAATTTGAATTTATGCCCCCTTAGGTTTGTAATCTGAACAAGTGGAAGGATCCCATCATAATTCAGCGTGCTCAACCCATTCAAGGCCTTATATACCTCAATCAGATCACCGCGCAGGTGCCTAGTCTCCAGCCACTGCAATTTGCAGAACTTAAGCCTCTCTTGGTAAGAGGATCCCTTCATTCCCCTCACCAATCTTGTTGCACTTCTCTGTACACGCTCAAGTAAATCTACATCCTTCCTAAAATGAGGCCTCCAGACCTGTATGCAGTACTCAAGGCGTGGCCTGACCATTGCCTTATACAGACGGATAATCACCTCCTTTTCCCTGCTAGCAAAATTCCTATATATCATTGACAAAACCCCATGACCTGCCCTGGCAGCCTGTCTGCATTGCTCAGAGAACTTCATATCTGACTGCACAATTACTCCCAGGTCTTTTTCATTTTCTACCATCTTAAGTGTAGTACCACACAGTTGGTACGTTTCTCTGGGGTTACTTCTACCCATATGCAGTATTTTGCATTTGTCAAGGTTAAACTTCAGTTGCCACTTCTTAGCCCATCTGCCCAAATTATCTAGGTCCTGTTGCAGTAGCACACTGCCATTACTGTCATTAACAACCCTGCCAACCTTTGTATCATCTGCAAACTTCGACATTAAGCCTGATATACCTTCATCAATATCATTGATAAATATACAAAACAACAGTGGACCTAACACCGAACCCTGTGGGACTCCACTAATAACATTAGTTCAAGAAGAGCAGCACCCATTGATTAACACCCTCTGTCTTCTCGCACTTAACCATCCTTTTATCCATTGTAGCAACTTACCCTTAATACCATTCTGCTCAAATTTGTACAATAGTCTTCCATGCACAACAGTGTCAAAATCTTTCCTGAAATCCAAATATATGATATCAAAATTATTTTTTGCATCCAGTTCCTTTGTAACCACATCATAATATCCTATCAAATTTGTCAGACAAGACTTTCCCTTAACAAACCCATGCTGTGTCTGAATTATTGCTGCAGTCTTGTCTAGATGATCCTGCAATGCATCTTTAACCAGCGACTCCATTATTTTACTCGGAACAGAAGTTAAACTAACTGGTCTGTAATTACTCGTGTCACCCTTTGATCCCCATTTGTGAATTGGGAATACATTTGGACATCTCCAGTCTGTGGGAACCTCCCCTGAGTCCAACCAAGGATGCTCTCATAATTATGGCTAAGGGTTTGCTTAGTTGCTTTGCCGCCTCCTTTAATATAACTGGATATAGATCCCATCCACCCCAGGTGCTTTTCTTATATTTAACTTCAACAATTTCTCTTCCACTTTGCTCTCAGTTATTACAAGATCATTAAGCACCCTGCTACAATTTGATAACCTTCTGCCATTTTCAAACCTTAATAATTCCTCACGTGTGAATGTAGATGCAAAATACTCATTCAGTTTTTTTGCTATCTGAGCAGGATCATCAACAGTCGAACCATCGATGTCAAGTGGACCAATCAGATTCATCCCCTCCCTTTTAGAGTTTATATAAGTAAAGAAATCCTTGCTGTTTTTCTTAGCACCCTTTGCCAAGGATTTCTCGTAATCTGCCTTCGCCTGCCGAACCTCCTTTGTGACCTGATTACAGATTAACTTATATCTGCTATAGGCTTCTGAGTCGCTTGATAATTTATATGCACCCCATGCATTTTTCTTCTCTGTTATGAGTCTCATTAGTTCATTTGACAACCATTTAGGCCTAAACCTTGAACAATATTTCTTAATAGGTATGAAACGTTTAGTAGCACCCACGATAAATTCCTTGAATGCTTCCCACTTAGAATCTGTAATCAAGTCACAAAGGAAGTTAGGCAAGAAAAGGCTAAGTTAGGCAAGTTAGGCAAGAGATTACAAGAAATCTCTTGCAAAGGATGCAAAGCAAAAAAAAGCAGGCTTCTTTACTTATGTAAACTCTAGAAGAAAAGGGACGAATCAGATTGGTCCACTTGATATCGATGGTTGGACTGTTGATGATCCTGCTCAGACAGCTGACAAACTGAATGAGTATTTTGTATCTATATTCACACATGGGGAATCTGTAGGGATGTGGAGGACAAAAGCTTATTAAACTCTAACAGGGTGCTTAATGATTTTGTAATAACTAAGAGCAAAGTGGAGGAGAAATTGTTGAAGTAAAACATAAGAAAGGCACCTGGGGATATATCTAGTTATATGAAAGAAGTGGGCAAAGAGAGTAAGCCAACCCTTAGCCATAATCATTAGAGCATCCTTCGACACGGGTAGTCCCCCAAGGACTGGAAATGTGCAAATGAGGGAATGGATATGCGAAATGGTTTTTTATTTTTTATTTATTTGGCTGATGCTACATAAGCTTGCTTTCTTGCACTGCATGCCTCTTCTACTACTACTAAGTACACTGGTGTTATCCTGGAACAAAATGTTTTAGTTTACATCTGCTAAGAAATCTGTGATCCATTAGCATAACTAAATTTTTCCTCCACATATAAAACACTGTTTTCAATTCACTCACTGCTCCAAGATAACAAGAATGAACATTTGGCCCTTTTATACTTAACTGTATAGGATATGCACAAGATATTTCACCAAGAGCCATAAAATTACTTAGCACTCTTCAAAAATTTTAAAGTGATTACATAGAAAAGTACAATACAATTGTTGCAGAAATCTTTTTTGTGAGGCAGCAATTTATTTATTGCATGGGGATGTTTTTCAGGTCATGAAATTGTCTTTTGATATTGGCAAGAAAGATATTTAGCAATGAAGAGTTTCTTAGCCTGGTGGTTCTTACATGAATCATTTAGCTAACCTACTACCAGAAGTTAAACTGAAAATTATGCCCCTTCCACCCTCCCTTGTGAAAATCTCAAATATCAGCTTCTGTGGCCATAATGCACCTCCCAAGGTTTTTGCACTACTCTGATCCAAGCCCGAGGTGGGATTCGAACCCGCAACCTTTGGGTTGTCAGGCAGTGACTTTACCCACCCGGCTAGCCCGGTCGGTGGCAATATGGTGATTACACAACTGTCTACTGTGCATCTTTTAGACTGTCATTTATAAACAGCATTGTTGCAGCTTTCATTCATTTTGATTTGACAAGGAAAAGAATTAGCAATTGTCCATTTATGTGCATTATTTTAGTTAAAAGGTAATAAAATAATATCTTATGCAGTCTTATTTGTATGTAGCATGTTCATACAGATTCAGTGCTTGTGTTTCCACTGCACAAGGTCTGTCACAAAATTGATGAGACTGATTTTATACATAAAAAAAAAGTATTGTAAAATTTATACATCTCGTGACACAGATAAAACTTTCTTTTCTTTTGAAAAAAGAAAACAAAGTTTTATCCCAAGCCCAAATTTCCTTGGTTCTTTTGTTCAAAGAACAATGTTCTTTGTTCTTTTTAACTTTAAACTTTCTTTTATTTTTTCAAAAGAAAAGAAAGTTTAAAGAAAGTTTTATAAAGTTAAAAAGAACAAAAAGTTCTTTTTTACTTTTTTGTATGTTTCTGTTGAGTTGAGTTTGGTGTAAAATTTGATGACAATGTTGCTTGATATTCTTTGGCTCCATTTTTCGTGACACAGACAACAGTAGTAACATGGTTGCTTACTTAATGATGACTTGACGCACAAGCACTGAGCCCAACATGATGCAACTACTCATTGTGCAGAGGGGTTTCAACCTACATGCTATGTCGTATGCATGTCCAGTAATGCCACATCACATTTTATAAAACGAATCACATTAATTTTGTGACATACCTCATATAATATAACAAACAAGTTGGTTTTGTGGGGGCCAAGGATATGCAAAGTCCAGTGCAGCTGCAAGCTGTTGTACATGTATAATTCCAGCTGTGGTAACACAAGCAGTTCCTGTTTCACATTTTCCAAATGGCAAATTTGTTACTGTTTTTGCATATGATAAAGCTGAATATAACTTTTAAGAAATAATGCTGCATGATCACTGCTTTATCGGTCCATTTTTTTAAATTGTAATTGTTGATATTTAATTAGCTAAACACACTTTTCTATCCATTACAAATCACAGAACTACAATTCTCATTTTCAAACCATTTAACACATTATTTGTCGCATAATATTAAAAAAGTCTTGGGGCTTTCTGACTTTTAGATCACAGTGCATATAGAATATATCATTTCTTTCACAGTATCAGAAAACAAATATTTCATATCTTAAATATAAAATGAAGGAGAGACACTTTCCATGTGGATCAAGTATAGCTTATTTTTGTATAGTTGTCAGAAACATTAAACCCGCATCCAGTATAATAACTCACTAAACTAATTTGCTATAGGCTATATTTTTAATTTGCTATATTTTAATATTTGCTATATTATTAATTAAAATCAAATTACAGCAGACTCTCGATTTACAGGGATCGTATTAACCGGGACACTTCAAGACTATAAAGTAGGAAGGAAGAAGGAAAAAATAAAATAATTCACCAGAAATCATAAAATTCAAGTAATAAATAGAATAGGTATAAACAGATATTTTGTAAGTCGTAAATAAGCGACAAAAGAAGCGTCATTATAAGTCATGATTGATAGGTGAACCTATTACCCTGCAACTCCCGCTATCTTCCCATCCTCCGCTAAAATAAACAAGAAACAGAACAAATGTTTAATTTGTTTTAGTGCATCGTGTGGATTGTGTTCCATAGTACTGCAAAAAGAAAATTTTCTTTTGTTATTTAAGTCAGGAGTGATTCAGTCAATTTTTTTTATAGTAATTTTTTTGTTTAGAAATTGCAAAAATAATGGGTAAACGTAAGAGTTGTTGCTTTCAGTTGAACAAAAACTTCAAATTATTGAAAAGGCTGTCAACGGTGCATCCATTAAATCTTTAAAGAACCATTATAATGTTGGTGACTAAACCATATGCGACATCGTAAAAAATAAAGGGAAGCTATTAGATTTTGTGGGAACGTCTGATAGTGTTCAAGGCATGACTAACAGAAAAACGATATAAAACTGTCTACATATGAGGACCTCGACAAGACAATGGTGTTGTGGTTTAGCCAACAAAGAGCAGAAGGCATTCCTGTTTCTGGGGCAGTTTGTGCAGCAAAGGCAAAATATTTTTTCAACAAATTAAAACTGCAGGGTGATTTTAATGAATCTTCTGGGTGGTTGACGTGGTTTAAACAGAGGCACGACATTCGTCAGATTTCCATTCAAGGTGACCGGCCACCCAAGAATTCGCCAGTGAGTTTCAAAAATTTATTGAAACCAATGAACTTGTGCCGGATCAAATTTACAATGTCAATGAAACAGGATTGTACTGGAAATGTCTTTTGACTCAAACTTTGGCATACGAAATCAAGGTAAAAGCTCCTGGACATAAAATGCAAAAGCAAAGATTGAAAGTTCTTTACTGTGCAAATGCTTCCGGGTCTTATTCTTTGAAACTCTGCATAATAAAACGGCAAAAAAATCATGGGCTTTCTCGAGTATTGTAATATCAAATTTACCTGTCGATTACTACAACAATAAGTCAGCCTGGATGGACAGGGAGATATTTTCCAGTTGGTTTAAAACTAAATTTGGGCCTTCAGTGCACCAACATCTGGGCTCACTGGGCTTGCTGTCCTGCTATTAGATAATGCACCAAGTCATCCTATTGAAGAAATTCTAAAATCAGACGATGGAAATTTGTTCATCAAATATTTACCTCCCAATGTGACAGCATTAATACAACTTATGGATCAAGGTGTCATCCAACAAATGAAAGCAGTTTATCGCAGAAATTTATTCATGTTAGCGGAAGAAAATGATTGTGAATTATTGACATTTTGGAAAAACCTGACTGTATTGGATGTGATTTACGAAGTTTCAGCAGCATGGAATTCATTAAAAAGCATAATTTTAAAGAGGTCTTGGCATAAAATTTTACAGGGAAACGATGAAGGATTCTTGGGATTTGACGAAAACTGTGAAGATCTGGTACCAGAAATGTTATGAAATTTGAAACAAATTGAGGGATGCGGGGATGTCGATGAGCAATCAATTTATGATTGGCTTAATTCTGACAAAGATTTAGCTGGCCACGAAGTACTAAAAGATGAAGAAATTTTATATAAAGTAACGGCTACTATACCACCACCACTAAATAATGATGGTGAACCTGAAGAAGAGAAAGAAGAGTTGATATTGTCACAAAAAATTAGCCATAGTGTTGCTTTAAGCCATGTAGAAGCACTTCTTGACTACCTGGATCAGCAAGACGATAGTGTTCTATCGGAAAAACTGGTTTTAAGAAATATTCGAAGTGCCATTCGTAAAAAAGTTGCAAAAGGAAAAAAACAATCTTCAATACTTTCTTATTTCTCTAAGTGAACTGATTTTCACTGATCTCTTTCTATTTTTTGTAAAATTAAAATATAATTTTAAAACAAAACATGTTTTTAAAATATCAATAGACTTTTTAAGTTAAACTTGTAAAAAATATTGTGAAAATTATTTATGCACCACCATCGGCAGACTTTGGCAGCCGACGCAAGCATACATCATTACCTATAGATATGTTTTTATACCTATGCAAGCATTGTATTGGACATGCGAGTAATGTAAGGTAAGTTTTTTTGTTTTTTATCCATCAGCATATTTTTTAGGTACGTTCCTGAACATTTTTCGATATTTTTGGATTAACTGGGAAATCGATTATCTAGGATTTTATTTTTACCATCTATCCCGGAAAATCGAGAGTCTACTGTATATGTAAATATCACAAATATAGATAGGAACTTTAAAAAATTACAATTAAACACAGAAGTGAACATGCTATCTAGGAGAAAATGTAAGTTTCTCTTAGATAACATTGAGAAATTATATGATATGTGTTTTCTACGTTTATTCCTAGTTATCAAAGTGATAACTATAAATAAACTATTTTAGTTATCTAGTTATCAAATTACAAAATGTTAGAGATTTCTTATAAAGGTAACTCACCTTTTGAGGTGGGTTACCTTTATAAGTCGCCAACATTTTGTAACTTGCAATATGTTTAATTGTAATTTTTAAATATTCCTAAGAGAAATGGGTCAAAATGTTCTAAGACCAAAGTATATAAAATGTATTAATAAATTATAGAATAGAATATTTTGATGGCTTAATGTCTTAAAAAAATAACATGAAAAGAATTGCATGTCAATGTCTTATGCAGTTTCTGAAAATTAATATTTTATGTTGTTAGAAGGAAGAAGAATGAATGTCCAACAAATCAAGCATTGTTCAGTAATCAGATTTTAGACAAATAAGGGAAGAAATCTAATGTCCCTGAAAGAATGACTAGAGCATTTGGGGAGTTATCACCCAGTTATGCTACTGTTTCAAGATTGATAGAGTTCAAAAGAAGGCTGGAGACAATTGAGGTAGATCAACCATATGAACCAATCAACTGTGAAATAAAGTTGAATAAAACATTTTAGAAAACAGAAGAATTAAAGTGTCCGAACTTGAAAACTTACTTAATATTTTTTCATGAAAGAACTTTAACAATAATACGTAACCATCTGGGAACGTCCATAGTTTGTGTGCAAGATCAGGTCCCAGAAACTTTTCCATTCATGACAAACATCAGGAGTGGAGTCATCAAAAGAGAATTTAAAATTAATTCTTGCTAATCTAGAAATTTTTTTATCCCATGTAGCAAATGGTGATGAAACTTGGCTATATTTTTGTGATACTGAATCCAAATCAGAAAGCATGCAGTGGAAGCAAAAGGCTTCCATTGAAAAAGCCTTGTGCTTCCACTATAAAACCTAACTATAAGTTGGAAAAGAGTTGGCCTATCAATTTTTGGAGACTGGGACACAAAAGGATTGTTGTTAATTGATTACACTGCACTGAAAAGCACAACAACTGGGAATATTATGTCAAAATTTAAAAGCTGTAATTTAGGGGAAAAAAAAAAAAAAAAGATGAGGAAAATTGGATCATTGAGTTTTGCTTCTCTATGACAATGCATTTGTGCATAAAGCTGAATTGGCACTTGATAATATTCAGAAATAATAATCACACAAACCCCTGCACAACTCAGATCTGACCTCAAGTGACTATTAATTGTTCAGAAACCTCTCTCTCATCTTTGTAGAGTTCATTTTAAAGGTGATGAAGAATTAAAAGCAGCTATGAAAGTCTAGTTTGATGCCCATCCAGAAGAATTTTTTTTTCCAATGATTCAATTCAGTGCAGATTAAACAGAATACATGTGCTGAACTTTGATGTGAATATGTTGAAAAAAAAAAAAATTGTACCTATGTTTTTTATACTCCATTCTCAAACCTTGTCCCCCCCCCCCATAGTTAATATTAGTGAGTAATCTGATTTTAATTAATTTGAATTTTTAATCTTGTCTAGAACTAAACTCCATTTTTGACACGAAGATGGGATTACACAGCTGATCCAGAAATGTAATGAGTTATGGTACTAAATTTGGGGGAATGTATGAAAATCTTTTCTCACAAGGAAACAGCATCTTTCCTTTATTTTATATTTCAGTTTCTAAATTCCATGTAAGTCCTTTATTCAATACACTGCCTCTTACCTTATTCTTTAATTCTCTATCTAGGTGAGTAATTTTTTCTTGTGCATCAGTAAGCTGAGAAATATTATCAGAAAGGCTTGATTCTAACTTGACACAACAATCAGTGACACTTTGGAGCTCTGTTTTATTCTAGAAACAAACAAAATGCTTTTAATTATGAAAATAATGACACTAAAAATAAAAGCAGTACATCTTGTTTTAATATTATGACCGATGAACTCTTACTACTTGTATTTATCGCTACTTTTGCACAGATAATTTCTATACTGATTTCAAGGAACAATTTATAAAAAAAACTTTGACTGTGCCAAGCACGTGCGGTAGATGGTTTTACGATAATTAAAGTAAGAGATGTATACTTGCAATTGCAACGTATCTAAATGTCTCTGAAAAATAGCATAGATTGAGGTACCCAATATTTGTGATCTTCGTCTTTATTTTCTTAGGTTTTGTCACTTTCATTCTTGCTCGATACTTTTGAGAATGCTGTGTGTGCACTTGACTTTGGCATCGTTGAACACTCAAATTTTATTTTCGAAAATTATTGATGTGAAAACATCTACAGCAGCACCTAACAAATGGAATGTAATGAAAGTGCGAGATGAAAAAAGATATTGTTGACAAATATTTTTATTGTTGCAGTCATATGACAAATACTTGCATTGTTGCAATTCTGCAGTTACTACTCCAGGATTGTGACATCATACTCTTCAACAAATGGCTACAATAAAATGGGTAATTGGGTTATTGGCTTGGATTTTGCTAAACTATTTCAAGCAAAGGATGTTTTCACATAAAATAAAACATCTTTCGTTCATACAAGTTACACGCACAACTTTTTTTGTTTTTGTTTTATTGTGTTTTTCTAATGCAGTTCGACGAAATTCAAACGAATGCCGTTTGCATTTATTAAATCAGTTCACTAGAACTCGAGATATTGTACTGGTCACAAAAAATGCATCACACGCTCTAATCACACTACTAGTGAGTGCTCAGCGCAGACTAGTGGTGGGAGTGTGGAAAGTGTCTCTGCTAGAAGCCTCATATGATGTAATTACTTCCGTTATGCATTTTTCATGACCAATCAGATTTACTCCATTAGGTGACCCCTAGGATGTTTCACATCAAAAATAACAAGAACAGATTACCTTAAATTGTGACTATGAAAACTGCTAGTAGTAAATGTTTTTATAACTGGCAACATTGATGTTAAAATGAGAGAAACATTTGGAATTTCAGTATGCGACTGAAATCTAAAATAACACGCGTTCATTCATTCAGGTAGCAAAGCTTTTCAATGCATTTTCATCGATTCAGCAGAAAACTTGGGTGACCAAAAGAACACAAAATCAATTTACAATTTTTACCCACAAGTTTAATTATAGCCAGTGGCAAGCTGTGAATATATTAACAATGGAGTCGCAGTTTTTCCGACTTTCTACCCAGTAAATTTGATTGGTCACGGAAGTGACGTCATCCGCGGCTTCCACCAGAAGCATTTCCCACTCTCGCACTATTAGTAGTATGATTAGAGCAAGTGACGCATATTTCGTAACCAGTATGATATCTTGAGTCAGGGGTGGGAGGTGGACAGATGGGCTTATTAGTACCTTACCCATGCATATAAGTGAATGTGTAAAATGCTCCCAGTTCTAAAAAAAAAAAAATTAAAAAACCTGACCGTCGTGCCTCCCCTTACAATGATAACTGGATACGATAGTGTCTGGAGTACTAACCTTTTAGAAATCTTGAATAGTATGATACTACTGCAGTAAGTATGATTGCAACAATACAAGTATTTATCATATGACTGCAACAATACAAGTATTTATCATATATATACTGGATACATACAAATTAACACGTGACACAGAAGCCTATGATAGATACAAGTTGATCTGTAACCAAGTTACAAAGGTGGTTAGGCAGGCGAAGGCAGATTACGAGAAATCTTTGGCAAGGGATGCAAAGAAAAACAGCAAAGAGTTCTTTACTTATGTAAACTCTAGAAGGAAGGGGATGAATCAGATTGGACCACTTGATATCGATGGGTCAACTGTTGATGATCCTGCTCAGGTAGCTAACAAACTAAATGAATATTTTGCATCGACATTCACACATGAGGAGTTATTCAGCGAGGGGAATGCCAGAGGTGTATTCAACTCTAGCAGTAAGCTAGAGAATCTTGTAATAACTGAGAGTAAAGTGGAGGAGAAATTGTTGAAGATAAACACAAGAAAGGCACCTGGGGTGGATGGGATCTATCCAATTATATTAAAGGAGGCAGCAAAGGAAGTAAGCAAACCCTTAGCCATAATTATGAGAGCTTCCTTGGACTCAGGGGAGGTACCCATGGACTGGAGTGTGCAAATGTGACCCCAATTCACAAGGGAGGATCAAAGGCTGACACAAGTAATTATAGACCTGTGAGTTTAACTTCTGTTCCCGGAAAATCAATGGAGGCACTGGTTAAAGAAGCACTGCAGGATCATCTAGACAAGACTTCAGTTATTGCTCGGACACAGCATGGTTTTGTTAAGGGGAAGTCTTGCCTGACCAATTTGATTGGATACTATGATGCAGTCACAAAAGAACTGGATGCAGGGAATAACTTTGATATTATATACTTGGATCTTAGAAAGGCTTTTGATACTGTTGCACATGGAAGACTGCTGCACAAATTGGAGCACTGTGGCATTGGAGGCAAATTGCTGCTATGGATAAAGGGGTGGTTGAGGGGGAGAAGACAGAGAGTGGTAATCAATGGACACTGCTCATCGTGGACTAATGTTATTAGTGGAGTCCCTCAGGGTTCAGTATTGGGTCCTTTATTGTTTTCTGTATTTATAAATGATATTGATGATGGTATATGAAGCTTAATGTCCAAGTTTGCAGACGATACGAAGGTTGGCAGGGTTGTCAAGGACACTACTGACACTATGCTGCTGCAACAGGATCTCGAAAGGTTGAGCAGATGGGCTGAGAGGTGGCAAATGAAGTTTAACATTGACAAATGTAAAGTACTACATATGGGAAACAGCAACCCCAGAGCAACGTATCAACTCTGTGGTACTACACTGACAGTGGTAGAGAATGAAAGGGACCTGGGGGTGGTTGTGCAGGCAGATATGAAGTTCTCTAAGCAGTGCAGATGGGCTGCAAGAGTAGCTCATGGTGTATTGTCAATGATATATAGGAATTTTTCTAGCAGGGATAAGGAGGTGATTATTCCCTTGTATAAGGCAATGGTCAGGCCACACCTAGAGTACTGTATACAGGCCTGGAGGCCTCATTTCAAGAAGGATGTAGAGCTGCTGGAACGAGTACAGAGAAGGGCAACGAGACTAGTGAATGGAACAAAGGGGTGCTCTTACGAAGAAAGGCTTAAGTTTTGCGAATTACAGTGTCTAGAGACTAGGCACCAGCGAGGTGATCTGATAGAGGTGCACAAAGCCTTGAATGGGTTGAGCATGCTCAATGCTGATGGGATTCTTCCTCTTGCTCAGAATAATCACCTGAGAGGGCATAAATTCAAATTGAGGAAAGACAGATGTAGGATAGATGTGCGGAAATTTGCCTTTAGCCAGCGGGTGGTTGGTAGGTGGAACAGACTTCCATCCCTTGTCGTGGAAGTTGATAGCCTAAATAAGTTTAAGGCTCAGCTGGACAGGTATTTTGAACGAACAGAGGGGTGAAGTGGAATGGTTATTTTTTATTTATTTATTTTACTTTATTTTTTTTTGGCTGATGCTGCATAAGCTTGCTTTCTTGCATCAAATGCCTCTACTAATGCTAATATGACTGCAACAATAGAAATATTTGTCAACAATTTCTTTTTTTCATCTCACATTTTCGTTACATTCCATTGTTAGGTGCCCCTAACAGCTGCATAAGCCATTTCAACTACAAGATTGGTACTTCAATCGATGCTGTTTTCCAGAGACATTTAGATACGTTGCAATCGCACATATACATCTCTTACTTTAGTTATCATAAATCCATTGTATCTTGTCTTCCAGAAATTATGAACATTTGTGAATGATCAATAAAATATTTACAATAAAAAAAGCTCTTTATTTTGCAATCAATATACAGGGTGTCTCAAAAATACATGGCATAACTTCAGGAATGAGTTCCTCACATGTAGACAATAAAAATATTTTATATCAACATAGTTCCCGAGTTATTAACCGGAACCAGCAGATATCACAGAAGTTCTTGAATCTCTATGAGATTCAAGAACTTCTGTGATATCTGCTGGTTCAGTTTTTCAAATCCCTCTCCGCTAATCATTTTGCCAATTCTCACAATCTCAAAGTGCAGCTTTGTGGCCACAGCTTTTTCCACACTGAATTCAATTGTTAAGTTCTTAACTTCAACCCACATGAACTCAATATTTTTTACAGCATCAAGAATGTTATAATACCGACAATAATCTCGAATTGAAACACTGCCTATTTCATCAATAGCTTCTAACAATTGTAAAAAAGATCTTCTTAGGTAAAAAAGTTTAAAGGAAGCAATAAGACCTTGGTCCATTGGCTGAATCCATGAATTTGTATATTAGCTGGAAGAAAGGTAACATTCATATTTGGGTGCAGATCAGACAAATGTGCAGGATGACTAGGTGCACTATCGAGAATGAGCAAGATTTTGAATTTTATGTCTGTCTTCAGGCAATATCTTTTGGTTTCAACACAAAAGCAATTTAAAAACCAATCCTCGAAGATTTTAGCTGTATCCAGGCTTTTTTTTTTGCTTGATTTCCAATGAACTGGTAAGGGGCTTTTTCATATTCCTTTAAAAGCATGAGGATTTTCTGATATATAAATTAGAAGCAGTTTACACTTAAAGTCACCCTCTGCATTTCCACATAAGAAAAGTGTTAATCTATCTTTTGCAGCTCTGAAACATGGGGCGGTTTTCTCTTCTTTTGAAATGAATGTTCGGCTTGGCACAAGCTTCCAAAATAAGCTGGTCTCATCAGCATTAAACACTTGACTTGCTATCTAGCAAGTCATGTGTTTAATTCCTCTAATCATTATTTCCAATGTAAGGAGACTGGGTATGAGGTTACTGCCACGTATATCAAGATTTTTGCAGCTCCGGCGAATGCTAAGTTTTCATTTATATTTAGTCATATTATTGACTTAATTGTTATACTAAATTATTTTCTATAAGTAGATTTATAGTTCGAGCTAAGCTTATGGTTTATTTTGAAAGTTAATACTCAGTGGCCATAGATTTTATATTTGTAACTTGCCGCCATTTTTATAAGATACGGAATACAGTAAGGAACGTAAAACTAGATAGCGAAATACATAGCAGTGTATTAGAAATATGTTATATTAGTATAGTATTATCAATAAAATTTATTAATCTTATTAAATTTCATTGTTAATTAAATTATACTTAAAGGGAATCATGACCAGGACTAGAGCAGCAAAGCAGCGTTCACAGCATAGCCAGAGTGCTGTGGCTTCGAATAACTGAAGGGGACCGATTCTACCACACATCATAGTCTAAAACAATGTGAGAAATGTGTAATGTTTGCAGCCCTGTCTAGAACAGGATATGATGTAGCCAAGGAGGATGTCTTTGTGTGTGCTAGGTGCAAAGACTGTGAAGAAATTAGGTGCCAACTCTGCGTTCTGATGGGAGTCTATGAGAGTTTGAGGTGTAGGGTAAATGCCCTCGAAGAAATTAATGAGGGGCCCATCAAGCTCTCAGCTGCCCAACTCAATGCCAGAGCTCACTCCTGTGCATCAGGCAACACAGAGGCAATCTCCAAGACAGAATGCACTAGTCCCACAGGAACTAGTTATTGTCAGTGACTCAATTGTCAGGGAGATGGGGAATATAGTATGCAAAAAGGATAGGTGGAAAAGGACCAGGGTATGTCTGCCAGGGTCAAAAGTTGATGATGTTGAAGAGCAGATATCATCTTTTAAGGGCACAAAAATTGATATTGTTGTACATATTGGCACAAATAAGCTTAAGAGTAAGAGATCTGCAGATTTACTTAACAAGTACAGGTCAATGCTGAAAAAAAGTCGTGTGTTATGGTTAAATTTGAAAGTGTCTGCAATTCTGCCTAGACTCGATAGGACTTGTCAATCAATTTGGTCCCGGAGAGATTGTACAAGGCTTGTGGGGTAGAATTTTTTTCGGTATGGTCCGTGTTTGCTAACAGGAGAGACTGTTTCTACAAGGATGGGATACACTTAAATATAAAGGGTACAAGAATATTTTCCTATGCTATCGAGGCAGTGTTAGGTGGTTCGGAAACTGCTAGTTTGGAGGGATACACAGACTAAAAGGTTAACAGTGGCTGCAGGCAGAAGTGAAAGTGATTCTTGCACTGCTTCTATTGTAATGAGCAGCAGCCTAGAGTGCAAGTTGGTGGGGATTTCAACCTGGGAATCATCATGGAACAAGTAAATACATGGGCTGTGGTAGGGTAACTGAGAGTAAGAACAAGTGCATGTATACTTGCATGTACACTAATGCTAGAAGTATAGTAAATAAAATTGATAAATTTGAAGTGCTGATCAAGACATCAAAGGCAGATATTGTTGGAATATCAGAGACATGGTGTCACACAGATATAAGCAGTGCAGAATTGGAATTTGGGGAGTACAATGTGTACAGAAAGGACAGACAGTATAGGAAGGGAGGTTTGGTTTGTTTAGATTTCAATGGCACATTAGCAACTAAGGCTATAATGTGCCAAAACCAGGTGATATATAAAAATTTAAGCTTTCACTGACCTAATTACTTAGGTCACCATGTCAAGCTATAAAATAACAAAGGTATAAATGTAGAAAAGATAAATCAATAAATAAATAATTTCTTTATTGATTTCTGCAACAATAACATGTAAATTTTAAATACAAGTAAAAACCTTTATTGATTTAAAATAGCTAAAAACAGCAGACATTGTCATTGTTGGATAAAATCTGACTGAGTGTATACAGCTCAGTCAGATGATTAAAAGCGGTAAAACGGATATTGCTAAAATCTGGACAGTCAATTAAAATGTGTCTGATTTATAAAATTGTGCCACAGGACTCACACATAGGAGGATCATCAGCCCTCAGCAAATATGAATGAGTCAAATGACTATGTCCTATGCGGGTCCGGGCAAGAACGACTTCCTCCTTACGATTCCTGCGCAGACTAGACTGCAACGGTTCAATTACAGGCTTTATACGATATAATTTTTTCGTAGTCTGTCTATTCCATGAATCCTGCCATTGGGAGTATATCTTTTGGTGTATTATTTGCCTGTAGTCTGCATAGGGGACTGACAGGCAGCGATTATTATTGGGAATTGCTGATTTGGCTGCATTGTCAGCCAAATCATTTCCCCTAATCCCAATGTGGCTGGGAATCCAGCAGAAGTGGATATCATATTCGCATTCATGGAGAAAGTGAATCTTCTGCTGAATGCAAGACAGAACTGGATGTTAATTATATCTCACAGTTATTAAAGCCTGTAACATGCTGAGAGAGTTGGAATATAAAATGAACCGTTGGTATTGGCATTTACTAATGTGATCCAAGGCTAACTCTATATCGTGCAGCTCTGCAGTAAATATGCTGCATTCAGAGAGAATCTGCTCCGATGTAGTGGTGTCTGTAAAGACAGCAGCAGATCCCACATATGATTCCGACTTCGAGCCGTCTGTGTAAACTGGCACGAAGTCAGAATGTTCAGCTCGGTGTGCTGAATAAAGCTGCAGGTAGACAGATGATGGAATGTCCGACTTTCTCCAATTTCTAAGGGACAAGTCACATGGTGGAACATGAGCAGGCCAGGGTGGAAGGGGTTGCTTTGGTGTTTGGGCAACCTTGTCTACCTTGATCTTAAGCTCTTTGAGTAGCTCTTGGAGATGAATACCAAAAGGACGATTGGCAGTCTTACGGGTGTTGTACAAATTTTCCCATCGTGGCTCAAAAACGAATGGCCACGTAGGATGGTCTGGCAGGGATTTCAGTTTTAAAGCGTACTTTAGAGACAACTGCTTACGTCGAAGCAATAACGGTTATTCGTTTGCTTCGACGTATAAGCTCTGGACAGGAGATGTTCGATATGTTCCAATAGCGATACGGAGAGCCTGATGATGGACAGGATCCAGCCATCGAAGTACACCGACTCTGGCCGAATTGTATACCAGGGACCCATCATCTAATCTGGATCGTACAAGCGCACGATAAATGCGTAGTAGGGTGCATCGTTCCGCACCCCAAGATGTAGAGGAGAGAGAGCGCAGAATATTCAGGCCTCTTGTGCACTTTGTGCGGAGTTGACGGATATGATCCAGAAAGGTCAGCTTTTTATCGAATATGAGTCCCAAGAATTTTGTGTCCGCTGCTACTGGAATAGCATTTTGTCCGAGCCTTAATTCAGGTTCAGGATGAAGATTACGCTTACAACAAAAGTGTATGCAAACAGTCTTCTGCGGCAAGAACCTGAATCCATTAGATAGAGCCCAGGAATTTAGGCGATCAATGGCTTTTTGCAGTTGTCTTTCTATAACCCTCATGTTGCATGACATATGCTGAAGTCATCAACATAAAGGGCACTCTTTACAGTTGTAGGAAGTTGTTCGGTGATGGAATTTACTTTGATGGCGAAAAGTGTGACACTTGATACTGATCCTTGTGGTACTCCCTCCTCTTGATAGAAGGGACGAGAGAGTGAGGACACCACACGAACTTGGAAAGATCGATTGGCCTAAAAAGTTTTTAATAAAAATGGGGAGATGCCCTCTAAGACCAAGGCTATGCAAATCTTTTAAGATGCCAAATCTCCAAGTTGTGTCATACGCTTTCTCCATGTCAAAGAATACAGACACCAAATGTTCACGTTTTAGGAAAGCATCCCGGATGGATGTTTCCAATCTAATAAGATGGTTCAGAGTGGACCAGTTTGTTCGGAAGCCGCACTGGATGTTAGAGAGAAGGTCATTCGATTCTAAATGCCACATTAAACGAAAGTTAACCATTCTCTCTAGGATTTTGCACAGACAGCTAGTCAGAGCAATAGGACGATAATTAGTATTGACTTTTGGATCCTTTCCTGGCTTAGCAAAGGCAAGAACGATTGCTTTGCGCCAGGAATCCGGAAATTGCCCTTCAGTAAAGATTCTGTTATATAGAAGGAGCAGGTGATCCATAGATTTTGGTGAAAGATGCTTAATTATTTCATAATGGATGCCATCTGGTCCAACAGCACTTGCCTTGGAAAGAGAGAGCTCTTTTCAGTTCCTGTATAGTGAATGCCCCGTTGTAGGGATAAAGGCTCTTAGACTTAAAATTAAGTGCCTGGTTTTCGATTTTATGTTTCAGGACCAGGAACTCTGGGGAATACGAAGATGTCGCAGAGATGTTACAGAATGTTTCCCCAAGAGAATTGGCTATTGTAGTTGGATCTGCAATAGTGCATCCATTAGAATCTAGGATTGAAGAATTGTGGGATGTATATTTTCCCTTCATTTTCCGGATTTTGTCCCAGACCAACTTAGTAGTAGTGGACTGAGTAATTGATGAAGTAAAACGGATCCACGATTCCTTTTGACTCTGATGGCGGATCCACGATTCCTTCTGACTTTGTTTTGTGAATTCCACCAAGGTTTGGGAAATGGTGGAAACCGAGCAGATGTTTTTGGAACCACATTCGCAGCTGCTTGGACAATATTTTCTGTGATGTACATAACTACATCATTGATAGGCTCCTGACTGACGGCAATGAGGTCAAAATTTGCCTGTTGTTGGAAGGCAGTCCAGTCAGCGTGATCTGTCTTCCGCCGTGGTAACCTGAAAGGAAGACACGGTCTTCCAGGTATAACGAGGTTATCACAGGTAAGTAATCACTTCCATATGGATTCTCCTCCACTTCCCAAGTGAGTGAAGGGAGTAGAGAAGGAGAGCAGATAGAAAGATCAATGGCAGAAGACGTACAGGTAGGAATGTGGAAGAATGTGTTGGTTCCCACATTTAGAAGGGAGAGGTCATTGTTATTTAGCATATGCTCTATGACTTGATCCGTTCCATTATTGCTAGCACTTCCCCACAGGGTGTTATGTCCATTAAAATCCCCGAGAAGTAAGAAAGGGGGAGGCAACTGCGTTACAAGATCATCAAGGTCTTCCTGGGAGATGTCAGTCCCAGGTGGCAAATAAATAGAGCAGACGGTTAATAAAAATCCCACTGTAAGGTGAATTGCAACAGCCTCTATGCTGGTTGTAAGTAGCAAAGGTTGAACTGGGGTCTGGTTGCCCACAAGGATAGCCATTCCTCCATGAGTAGGACCATCCGCAATTCTGTCCTTACAAAAAAATGTTATGTTATGCATGGTGGGGTTATCATTTGCATTTAGATAAGTCTCCTGCAAGCAAAAGCAAACTGGCTCATGCTTTTGCAGGAGGGCCTTGATGTCATCAGTATTTCGCCGGAATCCACGACAATTCCATTGTAGGAATTTAGCCATTATTTTGGCATGGTGGGTCCATCAGGCGGCTTCCGAGGTGCTGAGGGCTTATTTTTGTCAGTCTTGGATTTATCTTTTCTGGGGAAGTATGGACGCTGTCCGGTGTCCATCTCTTCCTCAACAAAGAGTTCCAAGACTGATTCGTCCGGTACCTCCTTATCCTCTACATCCATTGTTTCTGATATTACGAGTGGCTCTTTTGATATTTTTGGCTTTTCTTTACCACTTGGTTTTGGTAGTAGTGGAGCACTAGGAGGTATGGATATCGGAGTAGCAGCTGACTGTTTTTTTGGTGGGCTTTTCTGAACTCAATAAATAGCATGCAATCGGAGTGAATGACTCTCGAGGTGGTATAGTCATCTCAGTTTGTGTACCGATAGTGCACTTAGCAGAAACCTTTTGGGCATAAGAAGGTTTCCCACTATTTATTGGTTGGATACGTTTTCTGGCCTCTGGGTAGGAGATATTCAGCTCTGTTTTTAATTTTTGGATTTCGTTTTCATCCTTCAACTGCTGGCATGCTCTAGAATAGGCAGGGTGCTCTCCTTGGCAGTTGGCACAGGTCAGTTTTGAAACTGAGTATTCCTTGCTCTCGTGGTCTTGAGCACCACATCGAGCACAGGCAGGGTTACCACGACAAGATGTTTGTGAGTGGCCGTATTTTTGGCATCTAAAACACCACAGTGGGTTTGGAATGTAAATCCTCACCGGGCAGTTTAGATAGCCTGCCTTGATGGAACTTGGAGGCCGTGGGGTGTTGAATGTGAGGATAAGAACTCTGATAGGGACGAGATTCCTATCCTTTTGTATCAATATTCTCGTGAAAGCTGTCACTTCTTGGTCTTTTAATTCAGAGCAGATCTCTTCTTCATAAACATGAAGAAGGTCCTATTCTGATATAACACCTCGTGAAGAATTCAGAGTTTTGTGGGGGGTTACAGTGATAGGTATTCCCTCCATGGATGTAGAGTTCAAGATTTTTGCTGCTTGTTTTGTGCTGGAAGCTTCAACCAAAAGGTTGCCAGAACGCAGTCGTTTAACGGATTTTGGTGACCCTGCCAATTCCCTTCTAATCCTTTCTGGATAAAGAAGGGCGACATCTTTCTGATTGACTGCTCTCTGGTGGAATGGCGAATGAGGAAGAGTGGCAATACTGATGGTGGTGTGTCCTCAGTTCTGGCTCTTTTAACAGAGGTGTTATCTGTGCTATCATCTCGATTAGGTAAGGGCCTTGTTAGGGCCCCAGAAGAATTAGAATTTGTAATACTCATAAGAGTAAGATAAAAATTTCCATTGCCCTAAGTACCTCACCCACCACAGAGCCCTACGAGGGGACGCCCACTCGTAAACTAGCAGGTACTGCGTACACGAATGGGACACCAAGTTTGCTTAGGAGCACCATACTCATGTTTCCAACAAGCCTTGATCCCGTCCCAGGACCAAAGGGAGGGAGACATTGGCATGCAGTTGACCCTAACAATAAGAACCACCTGTTGATTGATCTCAGTTGGGCCGGTCCGGGAACACCAGTCTTGTCGAAGCAGGGGCCAAAGTGGTGTATCAAGGCTGGGCTCCTCAACCACCAGGAACCCCCTTTCCGAATTTCCACGGGTCGCAGCGCATGGATGCACATGCCAGATTCCAATGATGTAACCCTGGAACCAAGGTATCGGCGTTGGATCCTAGTGATGCTAATCTGGAAGACCAGCAGCATTATCACTAGGAGGTCCCCTCACCACGTACAGGTGCCCACGTTGAGGGGGTAGGAGGGGTTATGCTGTTAGTTAAGAAATACAAAATATAAGTAAGTGCATCCAGTTGACATGGGTGGACAGTGCAATGTTGAGTCTGTTTGGTGTGACATAATGACTGGTAAAGAGAAAATGAGAATAGGAGTATGCTATAGGCTTAATGATGCTGATGAGTACAATGAACAGTTGTGCAGAGAAAAAAAAAAATGGGCCACTAAATCAAAATGCTTTGTAATGAGGAATTTTAACTTTCCAGATACTGACTGGAACATGTGGGTTGGTCACTAACATGCTAGCAAGATTTTTGCGGATTTATTGGAGGATTGTTTTCTACAGCAACATGTTCGAGAAGCAACCAGAGGGAGTAATACCTGTTATCTGATTATCAGCAGCGATGATGCATTTAGGAATTAATTAGGAATTTGCAGAAAAAGGAACCACTAGGTGACAGTGGTCACAGCACACTGATGTGGGTTTTACTTAAAGAAGTAACTATGATCAAGGGTAAAGGGAAGTGTTTTTGTTTCCGTAAAGGTGACTACAGAGGTCTCGACAGTTTTCAAGAGTAGCTCATGGTGTCTTGTCAATGATATACAGGAATTTTTCTAGCAGGGACAGGGATGTGATTATTCCCTTGTATAAGGCATTGGTCAGGCCACACCTTGAGTACTGTATACAGGTCTGGAGGCCTCATTTCAAGAAGAATGTAGAGCTGCTGGAACGAGTACAGAGAAGGGCAACAAGATTAGTGAATGGAACAAAGGGTTGCTCTTACGAAGAAAGGCTTAAGTTTTGCAAATTACAGAGCCTGGAGACTAGGCATCGCCGAGGTGATCTGATAGAGGTGTACAAGGCTTTGAATGGCTTGAGCATGCTCAATGCCGATGGAATTCTTCCTCTTGCTCAGAATAATCACCTGAGAGGGCATAAATTCAAATTGAGGAAGGACGGATGTCGGATAGATGTGCGGAAATTCGCCTTTAGCCAGCGGGCAGTTGGTTTGTGGAATAGACTTCCATCGCTTGTTGTTGAAGTTGATAGCCTAAACAAATTTAAGGCTCAGCTGGACAGGTATTTCGAACGAATTGAGGGGTGAAATGGGAGTAGTGGTTGTTTTTTTTTTTTTTTTTTTTTTTTTTTGGCTGATGCTGAATAAGCTTGCTTTCTTGCATCATATGCCTCTACTAATGCTAATGCTAATGCTAAATTGAATGAGTATTTTGCATCTACATTAACACAGGGGTGTTATTCAAGGCGGGGAATGAAAGAAGTTTATCAAATTCTTACATTGAAGGAGACAGCAAGGGAAGTAAGCAAACCTTAGCTATAATTATAGTAGCATCATTAGAGTCGGGGGGAAGTTCCCATGGACTGGAGATGTGCAAATGTATCCCCAATTCACAAATGGAGTTCAAAGGGTGACACAAATAATTATAAACCTGTTAGTTTAACTTCTGTTCTGGGGAAAATAATGGAGTCACTGGTTAAAGAGGTGATACAGGATTACCTAGACAAGATAGCAGCAATAGTTCAGACACAGAATGGGTTTGTTAAGGGGAAGTCTTGTCTGACCAATCTGATTGGATACTACGATGTGGTCACAAAGGAACTGGATGCTAAAAATAATTTTGATATCACATACTTGGATTTCAGGAAGGCTTTTGACACTGTTGCGCATGGAAAACTACTGTATGAATAGGAGCAGAATGGTATTAAGTATAAGTTGCTACAATAAATAAAAGGATGGTTGTGTGGGAGAAGACAGAGGGTGGTAATCAATGGGTGCTGCTCTTTGTGGACTAAGGTTATTAGTGGAGTCCCAGGGTTCGGTGTTGGGTCCATTGTTGTTTTGTATACAAGGTGTCTCAAAAATATTGGTACAAGCATTTAGGGAAGGTAGGTAACATCTAAAGGAATGTGAATCGCATAGGAACCCATAACCAGAAGGGCGCCTCCGTAGCCAGGTGGGAAGGAGCAGCAGTGCGTAGCACATGCTTCTTGATTAGACCGGGGTTCGAGCCCGTCACCACCAAATACGGAGTATGCGGAAAGGTCAAGGAATGACCACCGCATATCCCGGAGCAATATGGCCTTAGTTGCTAATGCTCCTAAAAACCAAATAACAAACAAACAAACAAACATAACCAGAAATGTCACCGTAAGTCGGTAGACAGCGCTGTTCATCACTTCGTGAGTACAGCGTGTCTGGCACGACGATTCCTTACACCCCTTTCATCTCCAAAGGGTTCAGTTACTGCTCCCCCAAGATCATCCTGCATGTGTGGCTTTTGCGCAGTGGTTTCTCCAAGAAAGTGTTCAAGACTTGAATTTTCCAGCCTATGTTTTGTTCACGGATGAGGCTTATTTCACTCGGGAAGGCTTATTCAATCAACACAATGTCATGTGTGGGCTCATGATAACCCACACGGTGTGTGTCCCCATGCGGCACATTATCGCTTCGCAATAAATGTGTGGGCAGGAATGGTCGGTGACTGCTTAGTCGGCCCATACCTGTTACCATCCCACATGAACTCGGTAAATATCGGATCTTTCTTAAACAAGTTCTACCATGGTTACTTGACGATGTTCCAGCAAATGTGAGATGCAACATTTGGTTTCAACGTGACGGGGCGCCTGCCCATTATGGAAGGTGTTTTTGTGACCATTTGAACAGGCGTTTTGGGTGTCGATGGATTGGCCGTGGTGGACCCGTTGCCTGGTGCCCATGCTCACCTGATTTATCGAGCCTTGTTTTCTTTCTGTGGGGGGCCCTCAAATCTATGGTGTATGAATCGCCTGTGGAGACGGAAATGGATCTCGTGGCGAGACTCGTCTGCGTTGCTGCTGTCAAAGAAACTTCAGGTGTGTTCGACCGTGTCTGCCAATACATGCTGCGTTGGTGTCATGTATGCATCGCGTCTCAAGGTGGAACCTTTGATCATCTGTTGTAACTTCATGAAATGCACCATCTTGTACTCCATTGTTAATATTATATCAAATAAATGTTGCCACTAATTACTGTCTTGTGTCATTTCTGCTTCTTATGGCTCTACTACCACTTTCCCGTGACGTTTCTGGATATGGGTTCCTATGCGATTCACATTCCTTTAGATGTTACCTACCTCCCCCCTAAACGTTTGTACCAATATTTTTGAGACACCCTGTATTTATCAATGATATTGATGAAGGTATATCAGGATTAGTGTCAAAGTTTGCAGATGATACAAAGGTTCGCAGGGTTGTAAATGACAGTAATGGCAGTGTGCTACTGTAAGAGGATCTAGAAATTTTGGGCAGATGGGCTGAGAAGTGGCAACTGAAGTTTAACATCGACAAATGCAAAGTACTGTATATGGGTAGAAGGAACCCCAGAGAAATGTACCAACTGTGTGGTACTACATTTAAGGTGGTAGAAAATGAAAAAAGACCTGGGAGTACCTGTGCAGTCATATATGAAGTTTTTTGAGCAATGTAGACAGGCTGCAAGGGGAGGTCATGGGGTTTTGTCAATGATATACAGGAATTTTGCTAGCAGGGAAAAGGAGGTGATTGTCCCTCTGTATAAGGCAATGGTCAGGCCACGCCTTGAGTACTGCGTACAGGTCTGGAGGCCACATTTTAAGAAGGATGTAGATTTGCTTGAGTATGTACAGAGAAGGGCAACAAGATTGGTGAAGGGAATGAAGGGATCCTCTTACCAAGAGAGGCTTAAGTTCTGAAAATTGCAGCGGCTGGAGACTAGGCACCTGCGAGGTGATCTGATTGAGGTGTATAAGGCCTGGAATGGGTTGAGCACGCTGAATTCTGATGGGAGTCATCAACTTGTTCAGATTACAAACCTAAGGGGGGCTGTCTGTTATTTATTATTCGGTTTTTAGGAGCATTAGCAACTAAGACCATATTGCTCAGGGGATATGCGGTGGTCATTCCCTGATCTTTCCGCATCCTCCGTATTTGTTGGTCACAGGCTGGAACCCCGGTCTAATCAAGAAGCGTGTGCTACACACTGCTGCTCCTGGCTATGGAGGCGCCACCTAAGGGGGTATAAATTCAAATTGAGGAAGGACAGATGTAGAATAGATGTACGGAAATTTGCCTTTAGCCAGCGGGTGCTTAATTGCGGAAGTTAATAGGTTAAATAAATTTAAGGAGGAACTGGACAAATATTTAGAGGGAATTGTTTTGTAATTTTTTTTTTGGCTGATGCTGCATAAGCTCATACACTTGCTTTCTTGCTTCACATGCCACTACTACAACTACACTAGCAACATTTTTTTGGATTTATTGGATGATTGTTTTCTACAGCAGCATGTTCGAGAGACAACCAGAGGAAGTAATACTCTCCATCTGAATATAAGCAGAGATTATTCATGCATTAAGAATTTACAAATAAAGGAACAACTAGGTGGCAGGGATCACAGTGTATTGATGTGCGATTTACATAAAGACGTAACTACCATCAGCGGTAAAGGGAAGGGTTTTTGCTTTCATGACTACAGTGGTCTCAGACAGTTTTTAAATTCTACACAGAGAGAGAACCTGATGATGTTACGAACAGGATTCATTCACGGAATTAATCTTGGAAGATAACTAGGCTTTTCATACCAACTAAGAAAATACTATTCAAAGTTTAGACCGAAATGGATGTCAGATGAACTAATGAGACTTGTGGCATAGAAGAAAAATGCATGAGATGCATATAAATTATCAGGCAACACAGAAGCCTATGGTATATATAAGCTAGTCTGTAATCAAGTCACAAAGGAGATTAGACAAGCGAATGCAGATTACGAGAAATCTTTGGCAAAGGATGCTAAGAAAAGCAGCAAAGACTTTTTTACTTATATGAACTCTAAAAGGAAAGGGATGAATCAGATTAGTCAACTTAATATCAATGGATCCACTGTTGACGATCCTGCTAAGTTAGCAGACAAACAGAACAAGTATTTTGCATTGCATTCACATGAGTTATTCTGTATGGAAGTGGAGGATAGAAGCTTATTAAACTGTAACAGGTAGCTTAATGACATTGAAATAACTGAGAGCAAAGTGGAGAAGAAAGTGTTGAAGTTAAACATAAGAAAGGCACCTGAGGTGGATGGGATCTATCCAGTTATATTAAAGGATGCATCAAAGGAACTAAGCAAACCCTTAGCCAAAATTTATGAGGGCTTCCTTGGACTCAGAGGATATACCCATGGACTGTAGATGTGCAAATATGATCTCAATTCACAAAGGAGGATCAAAGGGTAACACAAGTAATTACAGACCTGTTAGTTTAAATTCTGTTCCAGCAAAATTATAGAAGACACTGGTTAAAAATAGCACTGCAGGATTATCTAGACAAGACTGCACAAATAATTCAGACACAGCATGGGTTTGTTAAGGGGAAATCTTGTGAGATGAATTTGATTGGATGCTATAATGTGGTCACAATGGAACTGGATGCAAAAAATAATTTTGATATCATATACTTGGACTTCAGGAAAGCTTTTGATACTGTTGCACATGGAAGAATATTGTACAGGTTGGAGCAGCAGGGCATTACTATTTCTGAGTCACACTGAGAGAGAGAGAGAGAGAGAGAGAAGAGAGAGAGAGAAAGGAATCACCAAGAAAAAGAAGAATGGTGATATCCAGCTCAGGACCCTGGGTGTGCTAAGTCCATACTCACCACATATGAGCCCATGGGGCTAAAGGCAAGTTGCTACAATGGATAAAATTGTGGTTCAGTAGGAGAAGACAGAGAGTGGTAATCAATGGACTCTTTGTGAACTGATGTTATTAGAGGAGTTCCCCAGGTTCGGTGTTGGGGCTATTGTTGTTTTGTATATTTATCAATGATATTGATGAAGGTATATCAGGCTTAATATCCAAGTTTGCAGATAACACAGAGGTTGGCAGGGTTGTTAATGACAGTATGCTTATGCAGCAGGATCTAGAAAAGTTGGGCAGAAGTGGCAATTCAAGTTTAACATTGACAAATGCAAAATACTGCATATGGGTAGAAGTAATTGCAAAGAAATGCACCACCTTGAGTGTAGTACCTGGGTGATACTACATTGAGGGTGGTAGAAAATGAAAAAGACCCGTGGGTAATTGTGCAGTCAGATATGAAGTTTTCTGAGCAATGCAGATAGGCTGCCAGAGTAGGGCATGGTGTCTTGTCAATGATATACAGGAATTTTGGAAAATCATCCTCTTATTCCTGTTAAGCAGGAATAAGGGGGTGATTGTCCACTTGTATAAGGCAATGGTCAGATTATTAGCATTAGCAAAGCACATGATGCAAGAAAGCAACCTGACATAGCATGACCCAAAAAAAAAAAAAGAAAAAAGAAAAATCCGATTTCTAGTTCTGCCTTGAATCTATTTAAGCTATCAACTTCTACAACGACAGATGGAAGTTTGTTCCAGCAATCAACCACATGCTGGCTAAAGGCAAACTTTCACACATTCATCCTACAACTGCCTTTACTCAATTTGCATTTATGTCCTCTCAGGCGATTATTCTGAGCAAGTAGTAGTAGTAGTTGTTTGGTTTTTAGGAGCATTAGCAATTAAGGCCATATTGCTCCAGGATATGCGATGGTCATTCTTAAACCTTTCCGCATCCTCCGTATTTGGTGGTGACGGGCTCGAACCCCGGTCTAATCAAGAAGTCTGTGCTATGAACTGATGCTGCTGCTCCTTCCCACCTGGCTACGGAGGGGACATTCTGAGCAAGAGGAAGAATCCTATCAGCATTGAGCATGCTCAAACCATTCAAGGCTTTATACACCTCAATCAGATCACCTCGCATGTGCCTAGTCTCCAGACACTGTAATTTGCAAAACTTAAGCCTTTCTTCATAAGAGTAACCCTTTGTTCCATTCACTAACCTTGTTGCCTTTCTCTGCACTCGCTCCAGCAGCTCTACATCCTTCCTAAAATCAGTCCTCCAGACCATTGCCTTATACAAGGGGATAGTCACCTCCTTATTCATGCTATAAAAATTCCTGTATATCACTGACAAAACACCGTGAGCTACTCTTGCAGACCCTCTGCATTCTTAAGAAAACTTAATATCTGTCTGCACAATTACACCAGGTCATTTTCATTCTCTACCACTGTCAGTGTAGTACCACACAGTTGATACGTTAATCTGGGGTTACTGCTTCCCATATGCAGTACTTTACATTTGTCAATGTTAAATTCAGTTGCCACCTCTCAGTCCATCTGCTCAACTTTTCTAGATCCTGTTGCAGCAGCGTACTGTCATTAGTGTCATTAACAACCTTGCTAGCCAATCTTCGTGTCGTCTGCAAACTTTGACATTAAGCCTGATATATCATCATCAATATCATTAATAAATACAGAAAACAAAAATGGACTCAACACTGAATGCTGAGGGACTCCACTAATAACATTAGTCCACAAGGAGCAGTGTCCATTAATTACCACTCTGTCTTCTCCCACTCAACCATCCCTTTATCCATAGCAGCAATTTGCCTCCAATACCACACTGCTCCAATTTGTGCAACAGTATAACAAAAGCCTTTCTAAGATCCAAATATATGATATCAAAGTTATTCCCTGCATCCAGTTCCTTTGTGACCACAACATGGTATTCGATCAATTTGATCAGGCTAGACTTCCCCATGCTGTGTCCGAGCTACAACTGAAGTCTTGTCCAGATGACCCTGCAGTGAGTCTTTAACCAGTGCCTCTATTAATTTCCTTAGAACAGAAGTTAAACTAACAGGTCTGTAATTACTTGTATCCCCCTTTGATCCTCCTTTGTGAATAGGGGGTCACATTTGCATATCTTCAGTCCATGGGTACATCCCCAGAGTGTCGAAGGAAGCTCTCATAATTATGGCTATGAGTTTTCTTACTTCTTTGCTGCCTCCTTTAATATAACTGGATAGATCACATCCACTCCAGGTGCCTTTCTTATGTTTATATTCAACAATTTCTCCTCCACTTTGCTCTCAGTTATTACAAAATCATCTAGCTCACTGCCAGAGTTTAATTCACCTCTGTAATTCGCCCCCCCTGAATAACTCCTTATGTGTGAATGTAGATGTAGATGTAAAATATTCATTTAGTTTGTGAGATACCTGAACAGGATCATCAATATACAGTCGACCAAACTGATTCATCCCCTTCCTTTTTTTTTTTTTTTTGTTAGTAGTTGGCGCATCAGCTTCCGTGGCCATAATGCAGCTACCAAGGTTATTGCATTTTACTGTTATCCAAGCCCGAAGCGGGATTCGAATTCGCGACCTTTGGGTTGCCAGGCAGGCACTTTACCCACCTGGCAAGCCCAGTCACCCCCTTCCTTCTAGAGTTTACATAAGTAAAGGAATAGTTGCTATTTTTCTTTGCATCCTTTGCTAAAGATTTCTCGAAATCTGCCTTTGCCTGCCTAACCTCCATTGTGACTTGGTTATACAAAGGGTACTAGGAAAGTTTTGCAATATGACGCAACAATGAATCACAGGAAGCTGCTTGTTGCTGCATGTTGAGACATGTTCATACGTGCATAGTAGCCGCCGCGCCAAGTCGATGGGCTCAGTTATTCATTAGTAGTGAGAGTGTAAAGTGTTTGCGATGGCATCGTGGTCACGAAATGAGATAAGGACAGTTTTGCGGTATAATTTCGTGCGTGGTTTAACCATAGACCAGTGCTTAGAAGAAATGACTCTTGCACTAGATGATGATTGTCCACATCGTACAACGATATTCAGGTGGTATAGAGAATTCCAAAGGGGAAATTTCACTCTGGAGGATTCTGAGAGGCCGGGAAGGCCACGAACGTCAGTTACAGAGGAAAACGTTACTGCTGTGAGGAAAATGCTTAACGAAAACAGGCGAGCGACCTACCAACAGATAGAGGATACTTTGGGCCTAAATGCACCAGCAATTCGTTCGATTCTGCAAGATCATTTGCACGTGAAGAAACTTTGTTCTCTCTGGGTGCCGCATCAACTGACTGAAGAGCAAATGGCACGACGTGTGACTTGGTGCCGGGAGATGTTAAAAAAGTTTGATAGGGGACAATCTCGGTATGTGAACAACATCGTGACAGGTGACAAGACTTGGCTGTACTATTACGATCTGCCGACCAAGGCTCAAAACAAAGTTTGGGTCTTTGATGATGACGACACACCCGTAATTGTCAGAAAATCCCGATCTGTAAAGAAGAAAATGATAGCTGTATTTTTCAAATCGAGTGGAATTGTGGAACGTGTCTTTTTGGACACGCAGAAGACAGTCACAGCTAAGTGGTATACTGAACAATGCCTGCCTAAAGTCATTGGATCTATGAAGAACCTGCGGCCAAAGCCAAGAATGGACACCTGGTACCTCCATCACGATAATGCTGCAGCTCACCGCGCCAAAGCCTGCACCGAATATTTGACCACGACAGGACTGAAACTTCTCGAGCACCCTCCCTACAGTCCAGACCTTGCTCCCTGCGACTTTGCACTGTTCCCGCATGTGAAAATGAAGCTAAAAGGGAGGCGGTTTTCCAGTGATGAGGACCTTCTACGGGCTTGGGACAACGAGTGTGCTTTACTCCCTAGTGAAACTTGGCAGAACTGGTTTAAAGATTGGTTTCGGAGGATGGAGAGGTGTATTGAATGTAGAGGAAATTACTTTGAAAAAATTAAATAAACAAAGCTGTATTGCAAAACTTTCCTAGTACCCTTTGTAGATCAGCTTATATCTATCATAGGCTTCCGTGTCACCTGTTAATTTTGTATCCTATGCATTTTTTTGCCATGTCTTATTAGTTCATCTGACATCCATTTAGGCTTAAATGTTGAATAATATTTCTTAGTTGGTATGAAAAGCCTAGTAGCTTCCAAGATTAATTCTTTTAATGCTTCCCATTTTGAATTTGCTGTTGGTAACATCATTAGTTGGTCCCACCATACAGAATTTAAAAACTATCTGAGACCACTGTAGTCATCTTTACAAAATCAAAATTCTTATCCTTTACTCCGGATGGTAGTTACATCTTTGAGTGAATCCCACATCACTACACTGAGATCACTGCCACCTAGTGGTTCCTTTATCTGCATATTCTGAATGCATGGATAATCACTGCTGATAACCATCTCTAGTGTATCCCTTTGGTTGCCTCTCGAACATGCTGCTGAAGAAAACAATCATCCAAGAAATCCACAAAATTCTTCCTAGTGTGTATGTGACCAACCCTCAAGTTAAATCAATATCTGGGAAGTTGAAATCAAGCATCATAAGACATTCTGATTTACTGGCCCACTCTATTTCCCTGTACATTTGATTATTATACTCATAAAAGTCATTAGGCCATTAACACACTCCTTCAATCAATTTTGATTCCCCAATGCTTATGTCACACCAAGCTGACTTGACAGTGCACTGTCCAGCCATGTCGAGTAGCTGAACTTCCTTGAATTTTATGTGTTTCTTAACTAATAGCATAACCCCTCCTCCCTTCCTGCCTGTCCTTCTTGTACACATTGTCCTCCCCAAATTCTAATTCTGCATACCTTATGTCTATGTGACACCACGTCTCTGATATCCCAACAATATCTGCTTTTTTTGTTTTAACCAACACCTCAAATTCATAAATTTTATTTACCAAACTCCTCGCATTGGTGTACACACAAGTATACATGCACCTGTTCCTATTCTTAGCTACCTTAACACACCCCATGTGTTTACTTGTACCGCAATGACTCCCATGAGTCTCTGAAATCCCCTGCATCTTGTTTTCTAGGCTGTTGCTCATTCCCCTAGAAGAAGTGCAAGAATCACTTTCACCTCTGCCAGGGGCTATTGTTAATCTATTAGTCCATGTATTCCCCAAGCTAGCAGTTTTCCAACCCACCTAACACTGCCTGGATAGCATCAGCAAATATTCTTGCACCCATTCTATTCAAGTGTATCCCATCCCTGTAGAAGCAGTCTCTTCTGTTAACAAACACAGACCAGGCTGAGAAAAATTCTACCCCTTGAGCCTCCAGGGCTGAACTGATCGACAATGCTCTCCTCATATACTCTCTCCTATTTTGTCTGGCAGAATTGCAGACACATTCAAATTGAACCCTAATTCATGTTTTTTTTTTTTTTGACAGTGACCTGTACTTAGCATTAGTAGAGGCATATGATGCAAGAAAGCAAGTTTATGAAGCATCAGACAAAAAAAAAAAAAAAAAGCTCCCATTTCACCCCTCTGTTCGTTCCAAGTACATGTCCAGCTCAGCCTTAAATTTATTTAGGCTATCAACTTCCACAACAAGGGATGGGAGTCTGTTCCACCAACCAACTACCCGCACATCTATCCTACATCTGTCTTTCCTCAATTTGAATTTATGCCCTCTCAGGTGTTTATTCTGAGCAAGAGGAAGAATCCCATCAGCATTGAGCATGCTCAAACCATTCAAGGCTTTATACACCTCTATCAGATCACCTTGCTGGTGCCTAGTCCCAAGACACTGTAATTTGCAAAACTTAAGCCTTTCTTCATAAGAGCACCCCTTTGTTCTATTCACTAATCTTGTTGCCCTTCTCTGTACTCGTTCCAACAGTTCCACATCCTTCTTAAAATGAGGTCTCCAGACCTGTATACAGTACTCAAGGTGTGGCCTGACCATTGCCTTATATTAGGGGATAATCACTTCCTTATCCCTCTTAGAAAAATTCCTGTATATCATTGACAAGACACTATGAGCTACTCTTGCAGACTGTCTGCATTGCTCAGAAAACTTCATATCTGCCTGCACAATTACCCCCAAGGTCCTTTTTGTTCTCTACAACTGTAAGTGTAGTACCAGAGAGTTGATATGTCACTCTGGGATTGCTGCTTCCCATATATAGTACTTTACATTTGTCAATGTTAAACTTCATTTGCCACCTCTCAGCCCATCTGCTCAACTTTTCTAGATCGTGTTGCAGCTTACTGTCATTAGTGTCCTTAACAACCCTGCCAACTTTCATATCATCTGCAAACTTGGACATTAAGCTTGATATACCATCATCAATATCATTTATAAATACAGAAAACAACAATGGACCCAATACTGAACCCTGAGGGACTCCACTCATAATATTAGTCCATGATGAGCAGTGTCCATTGATTACCACTCTCTGTCTTCTTCCACTCAACCATCCCTTTATCTATAGCAGCAATTCACCTCCAATGCCACACTGCTCAAATTTGTGCAGCAGTCTTCCATGTGCAACAGTATCAAAAGCCTTTCTAAGATCCAAATATACGATATCACAGTTATTTCCTGCATCCAGTTCCTTTGTGACCACATCATAGTATCCAATCAAATTGGTCAGGCAAGACTTTCCCTTAACAAAAGCATGCTGTGTCCAAGCTATAACTGAAGTGTTGTCTAGATGATCCTGCAGTGCTTCTTTAACCAGTGCCTCCATTAATTTTCCTGGAACAGAAGTTAAACTAACAGGTCTATAATTACTTGTGTTGCCCTTTGATCCTCCTTTGTGAATTGGGATGACATTTGCACATCTCCAGTCCATGGGTACCTCCCCTGGGTCCAAAGAAGCCCTCATAATTATGGCTAAGGGTTTACTTACTTCCTTTGCTGCCTCCTTTAATATAACTGGATAGATCCCGTCCACCCCGGGTGCCTTTTTTACGTTTATCTTCAACAATTTCTCCTCCAGTTATTACAAAATCATCCAGCTCACTGCCAGAGTTTAACTCACCTCTGGCATTCCTCTCCCTGAATAATTCCTCATGGGTGAATGTAGATGCAAAGTACTCATTTAGTTTGTTAGCCACATGAGCAGGATCATCAACAGTTGAACCATCAATATAGTTCTACTGTTGATGAACTGTTGTTGTTGATGAAAGAAAAACAACAAAGAGGTTTTTACCTATGTAAACACCTCTTTGTTGTTTTTCTTTGCATCCTTTGCCAAGGATTTCTCATAATCTGCCTTTGCCTGCCTAATCTCCTTAGTGACTTGGTTACAGACCAACTTATATCTATCACAGGCTTCCATGTCACCCATTAATTTATATGTATCCCATGCAATTTTCTTCTCTGCCACATGTCTCATTAGTTCATCTGACATCCATTTAGGCTACTCTTGCAGTAGCCTAAACCAGTAGCTACTACTAAACCTTGAAAAATATTTCTTAGTTGGTATGTAGAGTCTAGTAGCTTCCAACATAAATTCTATGAATGCTTCCAATTTTGAATTTGCTGTTGTTAACATCATCAGTTGGTCCCAGCGTAGAGAATTTAAATACTGTCTGAAAACACCGTAGTCACCTTTACGAAAGCAAAAACCCTTCCCTTTACCCCTGATTGTAGTTACCGCTTTGAGTAAATCCCACTTCAGCACACTGTAATCACTGCCACCTAATGGTTCCTTTATCTGCAGATTCTTAATGCATGAAGAATCGCTACTGATAATCAGATCAAGAGAATTACTCCCTCTAGTTGCCTCCCGAACATTGTGATGTAGAAAACAATCATTCAATAAATCCACAAAAGCCTTGCTAGTGTGTGAGTGACCAACCCACATATTCCAGTCAATATCTGGAAAATTAAAATCCCCCATTATAAGATTCTCTGATTTACTGGCCCACTCTATTTCCCTGTGCAGTTCCTTATTATACTCATCTGAGTCATTAGGCTATAACACTACTACTACTCTCAATTTTGATCTTTCAATGCTTATGTCACACCAAACTGACTCGACACTGCACTGTCCAGTGATGTTGACTGGCTTCACTTCCTTGGGTTTTATGTGTTTCTTAACTAATAGCATAACCCCTCCTAACTTCTTATCTTATCTATCCTTTCTGTACACATTGTACCCCCTCAAATTCCAGTTCTGCATTCCTTATATCTGTGTGACACCATGTCTCTGATATCCCAACAATATCTGCTTTGATGTTCTGAGCAATACCTCAAATTCATAAAATTTATTTACCAAACTCCTAGCTTTGGTGTACATGCAAGTATAGCTGCACCTCTTCCTATTCTTAGCTACCCTAACACAACCCATGTGTTTACTTGTACCACAATGACTCCCAGCAGTCTCTGAAATACCCTGCATCTTGTTTCCAAGCTTCTGCTCATTCCAATAGAAGCCATGCAAGAATCACTCTCACCTCTGCCAGTGGCTACTGTTAATCTATTAGTCTTTTTATTCCCCCAAGCTAGCAGTTTTCCGACCCACCTAACACTGTCTCAAAGTACTCGTTAAGTAATTCCGATGGTCTCCTATTCTTAATATCATTAGTGCCAACGTGTACAACAATATCACCTTTTGTGCCCTTAAAAGGTGATATCTGCACTACAACATCATTAATCAACCTCTGCCCCTGGCAGACATACTCTGGTCCAGTTCCATCTATCCTTTTTTGCACAATATGTTCCCCATTTCCCTGATAATAGAGTCACTAACAACTACTAGTTCCTGTGGGACCATGCATTCTGCCTTGGGGGTTGCCACTATGTTGCATGATGTTCAAGTGCAAGGCTATGGCATTGATGTGAGCAGCTGAGAGCTTGATTGGTCCCTCAACTTAGATCTTTTGAGGGTATTCACCCTGTCCTTCAAGCTTTCATATAGCAATGCTGAGTTGTCGCCAGATTTCCTTAAACTCCTTACATCGTGCACACACAAAGACATTCCCCTTGGCAATATCATGTCCCGTCCCTGATTCCTCCACAAACATCAAATTCCTCTCATAACAAACATACATCAAATTCCTCTCATAACAAACATACATCAAATTCCTCCCATAACAATGCTGAGTTGTCACCTGATTTCCTTACACTCCTTACATCGTGCACACACAAAGACATTTCCCTTGGCATTATCATGTCTCGTCCCTGATTCCTGCACAAACATCAAACAAACAGTACATTTTAAAAGGTTGTGATTCAGAGGACAACTGCCTGCCCTCAGTTCTCCCCTAAGCCACAGCACTCCCATTACTTTGAGCCTTTTGCTTTGCTGCTCTGGTCTGAGCCATGATTTCAATTCAATTTCAAATAAAATTTCAATTTCAATACAAAATTATAATCCTAAACTTATATCCCAATGCAGTTATAACACTATATATATATATTTTTTTTTTCCCCTTTCAGTATTATCTCCGAGTTTTGTTATATAACTTCCGTATCTCTTATCAAGTTATATGTGTTAATCAATAATGTTATGTTTGTAAAATCTAAGTCGTTATATGTATTTAGTTAAAAAAGTACAATTTAATTGACAATGAAGTTTAACAAGATTAATAAATTTTACTGATTAATTGATAATACTATACTAAGCTAACAGATTTCTAATACCGTGCTAGGTGTTTCGCTATCTAGTTTTACCTTAAACCTTATGCTATCTAGTTCGGGATATACGTTGTATTGTATAACAATGGTGGCAAGTTACGAATGGTAAATCTACGGATGCTAAGTATTAATTAACTTTCAAAATCACACTATCTAAATTCAAAATAAACCAAGGAGCTTGACTAGGTCTATAAGCTACTTATAGAAAATAATTTAATATAACACTTAAGTCAATAAAACGGCTAAATATAAATAAAAACTGAGCGTTTGCCAGAGCTACAAAAACTTGTAAAACACATGGATTGGATACCCTTACCAATACCATTATGAACGCGAGGGAGCATAAATTCAAATTGAGGAAAGGCAGTTTCAGAATAGATGTGCGGAAATTTGCCTTTAGCTAGCGGGTAGTTGATTGCTGGAACAAACTTCCATCTATCATTGTGGAATTTAATAACTTAAATAAATTCAAGGAAAAACTGGACAAACTTTTAGAGAGAGAGAGAATGGATGAGTGAAATGGTGTTTTATTTATTTATTTTTTTTATTTTGGCTGATGCTTTATAAGCTTGCTTTCTTGCATCATATGCCTCTACTAATGTTAATGCTGTGAAAGACAATCAAAAGCTTGACAAAAATTTTGTCATTCCTCTACTCAAAAGTAGAGCGATGACAAAATATTTGAATGGGCAACATTATCTTCAAAAGGTTTGTGAATAATAATCATTCTCCAGAAGTGCTGCTGCTGTTACCAAAATCATTGGATAGATTAAGATGTATGCAAAACAAATGAAAAATCTGCCCTGTCAGATTAATCAAAAAAAATAGTGTTCCCATCCCTCAACATATTTAGCTATATTTGCAGTAAAAAAAATGCTCTCTGCAAGAAAATAAAATGGGTGTGAAAATCTGAAGAACTGGCAGAGCAACAATCATTGTACGAAACCGATGTTCCAATTTCTTTGTGTGAAACCATATATGCCAAGTTATTTCTAGTTAGAGATTCCATAGTGGGAGAGAAAAGAATTTTCGTTTTTACAACAAAAGTAAATGCTCAAAGTAAATGTTTATTGAGGCTCAATATTGGATTATGGACAATACATTCAAAACTGTTCACAAAATTTTTAATCAGCTTTATACAATACTTGCACTAGTTGGTTCTGGTAATTACTGAATTGTACAATTAGTTTATATGTTAATGACCAACAAGACTGAAGAAAGTTATGTTTATTTCAAGATTTGATTCACTTTGCTGAAGAAAATCAAATTGAACTGGAGCCATAAACAATATTAACTGATCTAGAATTGGTTCCATAAATGCTTCTAGAAGTGAATTTCCTGATGTACTGAACAAATTTGTTTCTTCTACATGGAGCAGTGTGGTTGGAGAAAGATTCAAGTAGGTGGATTGGCATCTCAATATGGCACTGATGAAGAGTTTAGTTTGATGCTGCATCAAACCAAGGCAAACCACTTGTTTGCCTTGGCATTATTTTTGTTTGATGAAATGCCAGAAGCATTCAACATTCTGAACCCCTATTTGCCAATGAAAGCTGTGATTGAGTGGTTATAAAACAATTATATTTGTAGAAAAATAAGATGGCATTTGTGTAATGGTAGTGCTGTTCATGCCTCTCCATTTTTTCCACCAATTTTGTGATCTGTGTATGGCCCCATAAAACTAGGAATTTCATGTACCCAAAATATCATTGAACTTGGCACAGAAGATGTGAAAAAATAATTGGATGAGCACACAGTGGCATCTATAGTATCATTCAAGAATGTCAGAAAAAACAGCAGCAGCAGGAAGATAACTAAGTTGTATACTGCATAATGACCCCTGTCCAAAATGGAAGAAGTGACAGTCGATCAAGAAATGATAACTGACAGCTGTGAATGATCATGAAAAACAATCTGTGATGAATTACCTTCATTGAATTGCTCACAGTGTTTCATTCTAATTAATAATACTGTTAAATTAAGTTAATTTAGTTTTTAGTAAATTACAGTTATATATGTTATTCAAAAATATGACATTTAAAAGTTATTTTAAATAATTAATGACATTTAATATATGTACCTTATGTAATTTTGAAAAAAATGTGCAATGCTTGTAACATACAGTTTCGTATGAGCCAGTGTAAATATAAAACTACTGAATAAAATTAAGTTTTAAATTTCCATTTCATTTTTTTATTTGCAGCTATAAAGAGTGTATTAAGGCTGTTGGTATTATAGCATGTAGGAATTTTGGCTTGTCTGTATTATTGTTTGTCAGGATTACAGCTGTCAGAATTATAACCAGGGCCAGCTCATTGGTAAGGCACTGCAGAACCCCATCTTTTTAATCTAAATATACAGTCAATGGAGTTATGATATTCTGTGAAGAACAATGCAATGAAATTTTTTTTAACAGGTTCTGCATATAGTATATTTCATCCTCTATTTCCAGTAATCAAAAAAAAAAATAAAAATAAAAAATAAATAAATTAAAAAAATAACTCTTTATTTAATACAAGTATTAAACAGATCCTGGGCCTAACCACAGCTTAAGGCCTTTGGTTCATGGGAAAACAACTAAAAAATGAATAAAAACACAAAATCGTTTTGAACTTTGAAGTTTAACTGAAGGCGGAATTATGTGCTAGACAGTTCCACATTTTGCTCTCAGTAGTAGAGTCAATGCCTGGTCAGTGGGTTGCCAATATGCATTTTTTGGAGGTGACAAAACAAATCAAAAGGAATTGTGGAGCGAGCAGTGCCGATTTGAACAGTGCACCAAACTTGAATGAAAAAGTTATTAATCTATTTCCAACAAATAAAACTGAAGAATGGATTTTATTTTTAAATAAAATTTTGAGATTACCCAAGGTCTGTTAATGGCAAGTGTCCAGTTAATGTTTTGTAGTATTTTTAACTTGCTTATTATTATTACTATCTATGTCTACATGTCTTATAACCTTCAATATTTAATGTAACATTAAGAAGCAGCACCCCCCATACATCAGAGTCACCACTGATTATAACCCAAACACAGAGCAAACAAACACTTGTTCTGCACTAAAGGAAATTTAACACAATTAAAAAAAGGTTGCTGATTACTAAACTCCAGATACATTTCTGTTTGAACTTTGTCAACTCATTCAGTGAAACCTACATATGACTGAAGAAAAAGAATGCTCCTCTGTTACCTTTCATTCCTCATATGATAATAGAAATGGTAACCCAGTGAACTGGGTTACCATTTCTATTAGCAGAATGTTTTCTTAACCTTGTCTTTCTTTAAATACCTTATCAATAAAACTGCTAAAATAGACAACACAAGTCCTGTCAATGAAAAACCTAGACAAGTTATGTTCATTCATTCAAAGCAAGCTGCCCTCTCCAGCTCTGCCAATAAATAAAAATAATTTATGCAATATATCATGATATGGCGAGCTGACTCAGGGTCTCCACAAGTGTACAGGATGCTGTACACAGACCAAGCTCACACAGTTTGAGGGCCAAACAGTCTCATCAACAAAAGATGCATTGCAGGATCATCTAGACAAGACAGGAGTAATAATTCAGACACAGCATGGGTTTGCTAGGGGGAAGTCTTGTTTGACAAATTTGACTGGATACTGATAAGGTTACAAAGAAACTGGATGCAAAAAATAATTTTGATATCGTATACTTGGATTTCAGGAAAGCTTTTGATACCGTTGCACACGGAAGACTACTATACAAATTGGAGCATTATGGCATTGATGACAAGTTGCTACAATGGATAAAAGGATGGTTGAGTGGGAGACGGCAGAGAGTGGTAATCAATGGACATTGCTCTGTGTGGACTAATATAATTAGTGGAGCCCCAAGGGTTCGGTGTTGGGCCCACTGTTGTTTTATATTTATGAATGATATTGCTGAAGGTATATCAAGCTTAATTTCAAAGTTTTCAGATAATACAAAGGTTGGCAGGGTCGTTAATAACAGTAATGACAGTATGCTGCTGCAACAGGAATCTGGAAAAGTAGAGCAGATGGGCTGAGAAGTGGCAACTGAAGTTTAACATTGGCAAATGCTAAGTACTGCATATTGGTAGCCCCAGAGAAATGTACCCCAGAGTAACCCCAGAGAAATGTACCAACTGGGTGGTGTTACACTCAGGATAGTAGAGAATGAAAGACCTGGGGGTAATTGTGCAGTCGGTATGAGGTTCTATGAGCAGTGCAGACAGGCTGCCAGAGTATGTCTTGGGGTCTTGTCAATGAAAACAGGAATGAAATAAGGTAAGTGTAAATCCAGTAAATATCTTTAATTATGAATACTTTGGAGCTTTCGAGACAATCGTGTCTCTTTTTCAACAGAGTTTGAACTTAACGGATACAGTTATGCGTGCAGTGAGGCGTGTGAAGGCACATTATTCAGTCATTAAACTGGTGTTCATTGTTGCTGCAGGGACATGCGCAGTTCTTCTCCAGCGCTTGTCGAGGTATAAAACGGTTGTCTCCAAGATGGGGTGGTCTCATGCTCTTGCAGCGGTTCATGGCTCTCGAATTGCTCAATATACTGAGTGGCTCCAACTATAGGCAGTGGCAGAAGTGCCTGGAGTGGTCTATTATTTCGTAGTCTCGTTTGGGATTGAGGTTTTGGATTCTCTTGGAAAATCTTGGATTTTCCCACTTCAAAAACCATAAAACTTGGATTCTACATGCTGTGTACAGATGAAAACAACTAGTATTATTCAGGCAAGCTTGTTAGTTATAGTTGATTTTAGCTATTGTTGGCTTTTTGAATGCGTTTACGCACAGCATGATTGTTACAGCGCTAGTGATCCTACTATTGCTGATTTCGATACTGCAATGCCTCAAATTCCAAAAATTGGGATAAATTTGTCAATCAAATTAGCTAGATACATGTTATTTGTGAGGGGAAATGTAAATTTCACTTAGATTAAACATATTCTTGCATATAAGGGTACCTTTCTTTGTATGTGACTGTTTTCCCGCCAAAACTGGAAAACGTTGCATCTTGGGTTTTAATAGGCCCACGATGATAAAATATACCTTAAATTACTCCCCTGGATATAAGAAACGTTATAATAACAGCAGAATGACTGGCAAAGACCAAAACTCACGGGAAAAAACTGAAAAATCAAAAAATATCGATCGCGATCCTAACTTGAAGGACCTGCCTGATTGTGGGATACAGGCACTAAACAATGAAGAAATCACAAACGAAGACTTAGAACCATGTCACCTTAGTGTAAAACAGGCTAGAAAAGGCAAAAACCAGGTAGAAAATACAGATCAAAAGGAGAATGGTAATTTAGAACCACAGGTAACAAAAACAGAGGAGAGGAGAGGAAATTTCAACTTATAAATCAAATAGAGGATCCCATAAGACAAATTAAAGAAATGAAACTGTTCCTAGAAGAGTTTCTTTATAAACAGACAAATAGGATTACATCTGCAACAAGATTGCACATAGTGAACTGCTGGTCTGTTTTGGAATGTAGAGTGGTTGAACTTAACACAGAAAACAAAGTATTGAAAGCAAAAGTAGAAACAGTGACTGAAGAGAAGAATAATTATAAAGAAATAAATACTTTGACTTACGCCCAAGTAGCAAGGGCCACCAAAGCAGATTCATCACAAACTAAACAAACCAACAATAAGTCTAAGGAAATACCAAAGGCAAAAGAAACAAACAATCATTATAAAGGCTAAGCCTGACTCTACATACAAATCCAGTGAGGCAGTCAGAGATTTTGTCATGACAAAATTAAAACCTCATTTGAAAGAAATAAAGGTGAATAACACGAGAAAAATAAAAGATAATGGAGTTCTAATTGAAGTATCAAACAAGGAGGATGTTAAAAAGATTGAAACCAATCCCAATTGAAACCAATTGGGACTGCAAACAGAAAAGCCAAGGGGCAGAAACCCCAACATTATTATATTTGACATCCCTGAGACAACTCTGGAAAGAGATCTTATGTTGGATTTCTACAACAAAAACTTTATCAATATAATGGAACTGGATGAGTTTGCCAAAGAATTTCTTCTAAAAAGAGGGACAAAAAACAAAAGAAATGGACAATTCAACGTCATTGTGGAAGTGTCACCCAGAATTTGGAAAAACCAACAAGGACAGCAAAGAGTCTACGCTGGCTGGACCAGCCATAAATTCAGGGAATTCTTTCCTGTACAGCAGTGCTTTAACTGTCATAAATATGGCCATACTGCCAGAGACTGCTGACAGAATTCTCCTGTCTGTGGCCACTGTGCAGTCACTGGCCACAATTACAAGAACTGCCAAAATAAAAATCGGCAGCCAAAATGTGGTACCTGTAAAGCAGCACGGCTGACTGACTATGCACATAGCATCAGGGATGATAAATGCCCCTTTTATAAAAAAAACGGTAAAATATATACAATCTAGGACCAACTATGGGCCAGACTGAAAACATAAATGTGACTAGGGCTCTAAATCTTGTCCAATTGAATGCTCAAAGAGCAAGAGCGGCAAACTCAAATTTGAAGAAAATAATATAGATATCTTGGTACTCCAAGAGCCCTTCACACATATGGGTAGGGTTCAAGGATACCCAAGAGGCTATAAAATAATAGAATACAAATCAGGTGTCCCTTCTACAGAAATAGTAGTTAAAAATACTACCTTACAGAGGTGACCCACCTTTGTGGGTCACCTCTGCTCTCCAGTGGGAGTGTGTGCTCATATCACCAGTGCTGTAGGACAGTTTTACATTATTTCACTATATTCCAGACCAGGGGAAGATATAAACCCAACCATTGAACACCTACAAGTAGTCACAACTTGCTACCTACTGCAAATATCATAGTGTGTGCTGATGTCAACTGCTGGTCAGCCTTATGGCATAGCCGTACGGAAGACAGAGCAGGCACACACAATGGCCAGATACTTTCAGACTATATAGCCACCTCACCCTTTCAAGTGCTAAACCAACCAAATAACCTCCCAACTTTTAGCAGTACCATGTGGGAGAGTGATACTGATGTTACTCTTGCCACCAATTCAATAGCTTATAAAATCACAGACTGGTGTGTCCAGCCAACCTGGACCACATCAGATCACAGAGCCATTTCCTTCAAACTAAACAGGCAATTACAAACAACCCAACACTCCCTGTTGGATATCAAAAGGTATAACCTTAAACGGGCAAACTGGCAGATTTTTGCAGAACATACAGCAGCTGAGCTGCAAAAACAGGAAAATGAGTGTTCTAGATCAGGCAACTGTAGCCCGGACAAGCAAACACTGACTATGACAAACATTTTAACAAAAACGGCAACCCTGTCTATCCCACGGAAAAAATCGAGGAAGCAGACAGTTCCCTGGTGGTGCCCCAAACTGACTATACTCAGAAGTAGGGTACACCAGGCAAGGAGACATTTTCAAAGAGCCAGAACATCTTGGCCACAAAATGAGGTGGATGCACTGAGAGATTCTTATAGAACTCTCAGGAATCAGTATACAGCCCTCATAACAGACAAGAAAAGGGAATGCTGGATGCACTTGGTGGGAACTACTGGAAACAATAACCCCTGGGGAGTTGTCTACAGAATAGTGACCAACAAGCTGCCAAGAGGAGATGTCTTAGAAACTACTGTCGAACCAGATGTAACCCCAACCCTGTGTTGGGTGGATTCTGTAAATAACATCCTAGACAGTATCATTCTGCCTGAAACTGGGAATCATTCCCCCACCCAGCTAAACATTATAAAAGAAAACACTGAATATGATAATGCCAATATTGAACCTCTGTTCACCATACAAGACTTAGAAATAGCACTATCTAAAACCAAAAACAATAAATGCCCAGGTTTTAACCTCTTAGAGGTTGAGATTATCAAAAAATTAGCAGAAATAGCACCACATAAATTACATAATAACTGTATGACAGAAGGTATATTCCCAAAAATATGGAAATAAGCTGTGTTAAGATTAATTCTCAAAAACCTGAAAAACTCCCTACTGATCCCAAATCATATAGACCAATAGCCCTACTCCCTGTACTGGGGAAAATATATGAAAGACTAATATATAGCAGATTAGCTCAATATTACACAGAAGCAGGTTTGCATTCGAACAATCAGTACGGTTTTAAGCAGGACAGTTCCACGGAGGATGCCATGCACCACCTACTGACAACAGTTAAAAACACAGAGGAGAAATATATGCTGGCAATCTCCACTGACTTTTCTGGGGCATTTGACTCACTCTGGTGGCCTAGTGTCCTTATGAGACTTCGCCAGGCAAAAATGCCCCACAAAACCTCTATAAGGTAATAAACAGCTACCTTACAGACAGAAGTGTCTCAATACGCACAAGGTTCCAGGAATTGACACACCCTGTGAATAAAGGCCTGCACACAGGGTTCAATCCTTGGCCCTTTCTTTTGGAATATTGTTCTGGACGAATTTCTGGCCTTCGATCTGGGCCCCGTGGAAAGCCTGGCCTTTGATTTTTCCTTGTAAAAGGTAACTCCCAAGTGGTTGTAGAGCAAAGAGCAAACGCCGCCCTCCTGCAACTGCAGGAGTGGGCACAAATGCACATGCTCAAAATATCGCCTGAAAAAACCAAACAAATACTTCTAAAAGGCAATCTGGACATAAGCAGATGTCCACAAATCAAAATTAACACAACCACTATAAAAATGGTAACAGAACTAAAATATCTTGGAGTGGTCTTTGATTCAAAACTAACTTTTTACCCCCATTTGATCTACTTGGCGAAGAAAGTGAGAAATTATGCAGGTATGATTGCCAGGATCAGTCGAGCAGATTGGGGGCTCAAAAGAAAGATCCTGGCGGTCATATACCGTGTAATGTTCCTACCTGTTATCACCTATGGAGCCGGTGTGTGGCTCATCCGCTTGGCCACAGTAAGAAATAGGAATAAATTAGAATCAATACAAAGGACAATACTACTCACTATTACCAGAGCATGTCGCACAGTAAGCACACCTGCACTACAGTTGCTGGTCGGAACTCTCCCACTTTACCTGGAAGTAGCCAAAAGAGGCTTATATTATAGATTTAAAAAGGGCATACCCACAGAATTTCTGGGGATAGCCCTTGACACAACCAACACCTTCAATGATGAAAGAAAAAGAATAGCCACACAGCTTCATGAGCTATGGCAAACAAAGTGGGAGCAGGAAACCAGAGGTCTGGTTACCAAACGGTTTCTGCCATGGGATTCTGTCCAGGGGTATACCACTTAAGTGGTATGCCCCTGGACTTTTTACAACATTTATATTGACAGGTCATGGCTCCCTAAAGGCGAAACTAAACTCCGTAGGCCTGACTGATGACCCAAACTGCACCTGTGGCGAAAGTGAAGACTGGGCACACATTCTATATGAATGTATAATTTATGACATCCCCAGAACCAAGCTAATAGCACAGATTGGTCCCCTTCCCAGGGGAGATCTGTTCATCATAGAAGAGCAAAATTATAAAGCTTTTACATCTTTCACACAGAAAGTATTCGAAATGCGCAGAGCAATCCAAAGAATGGCAATTCAGCATCCCCAGCAATTAGACAATAATCAATAGTAAAATTGCCCACGTTTCCCACCACACCCAGACAATGACTTAAAAACTGTTAGGACAGCAGAATTCTGCATCCTGACAGAAACCTAGGGCCCCCACAACAAATAAGTAACCATGCGGGGGAGGGAGATATACAGGCAGCCAGGTAAGCAGATTAACTGAAAAATATCAGTAAGCTAGTAGCAAGGGGATCCAATGTAGATTGAATGAATGAAAATGAAAGATAGAATGAATAGGCTGGGCACTGAGTGAACTAGGAATTATGGTAAAAGGGAATAAATGGCAGTTTTGGTGAAAGAGTGACCTAGCATGAGGGAAAGAGAGAGTGAATGGGAATGAGTCAAGAGCAAATGTAATTGGCCGAAAGAATACAAAGTTAAAAATAACTTACATTACTTTACATATACTGTACTAACAAACATTTACTAACCACATAAACACTATCACTGCATTCTCCCCTGGCCTGCAAAAAAAAAAAAAAAAAAAAAAAAAATATATATATATATATATAAAAAAAAAAAAAAAAATGCAAGTAGAGTGAGAATGCAGATTATGAATGAAATAAATGTATGTGTGTGTGTGTGTGTGTGTGTGTGTGTGTGTGTGTGTGTGTGTGTGTGTCTCTCTCCTACCCCCTCGCCTGGTGGGTTCCCCACTCCCAGCTAACATATCCCACCCCTGGAGCGGGCTGGGCAGCTTGACCTTCATACCGGATTCAACACTGTTTGGACATGACACTGAAGAAGACATTCTGCGGCTTTGCTGCCAATACGCCATTGGCAATCTGAACTGGGTACTCTAACCTGGTTCCCTTTAAAACCCTATCCCCAGGGCAGGGGGGGGATGGATCTCTGTCTCCTCTCCTCCCTGCCTACTCCCCCATGCTTCGCCCGGTGGGGCTCGTCTCCACTGACCTCTTTGGGGATGCCTACTCTATCAATCCCTATTCTTCTATCTCTTTTCTCCCCAGTCTTCAGTCTCCCCCCTCACTAAATTGACCAAGGTACACCCTTAACAATGCCGCCATATTCTAATCAACGTCTAAATTCCACCAGTTTCATCTAAATCTCTAAGACAACTAACACTATTAGCTTTTATCTAGCATATAGCCTCACATGTCTAAATTTAATATCAAAATTTTGCCCGACCTATTAGGCCTTTAACACATCTCTTTAGCGTTCAACCCCAACCAGTGATTTCCAAACAGCAATCCCATTAAGCACAAATGTCAAATGCATAAATTTTTTTTTTTTTTTAATGGTCCTAGCCACTGAAATCCCAAGAAACTAGGTGGCAGGACCTGCCAGAGCAATTTATTTTGATACTGGATACACCCGGCTAGCCTCCATGTGGCAGGGTATGGGCAACGTCAAGCCCCACTAGGGGCCTGGAGGCCAATAAGCCGGTCAAACAATGGGCACAACATATCGCACTGCACCGACACTGCCCACACACTTTCAAGTCTCTGGCTTGACAGTGTACTGTCCTATATACAGCGAAACACATGCCGAGTTGGGAGAAATCCCAGGTGCCGTTTGACACGAACATACCTTACCTTGGGATTGAGGTCATGGTGGATAGCCCAGAAGTGCTCTGCGATTACGGCATGGTCGGTCTCAGCAAGGCGGATTGCTCTGTCATGTTCCAGAACATGTTCGTTTGGGATTAAGGTCTTGGTGGGTAGCCCAGAAGTGCTCTGTGATTACGGCATGGTTGGTCTCAAGCAAGGCGGATTGCTCTGTCGTGTTCCAGAACACAACAGACGTTTGGGATTGAGGTCATGGTGGGTAGCCCAGAAGTGCTCTGTGATTACAGGTTGGTCGGTCTCAGCAAGGCGGATTGCTGAACCCGACCATGCCGTAATCGCAGAGCACTTCTGGGCTACCCACCATGACCTCAATCCCAAGGTATAAGGTATGTTCATGTCAAACGGCACCTGGGATTTCTTCCAACTCCACGTGTGTTTCGCTATATCGAGGACAGTACACTGTCAAGCCAGAGACTTGAAAGTGTGTGGGCAGTGTCTGAGCAGTGTGATATGTTGTGCCCATTGTTTGACTGGCTTATTGGCCGTCATGCAACTAGTGGAGCCTGACGTTGCCCATACCCTGCCACGCGGAGGCTAGCTGGGTGTATCCAATATTACAACAAATTGCTCTGGCAGGTCCTGCCACCTAGTTTCCTGGGATTTCAGTGGCTAGGACCTTTAAAAAAAAATTTATGCATTTGACATTTGTGCTTAATGGCATTGCTGTTTGGAAATCGCTGGTTGGGGTTGAACGCTAAAGAGATGTGTTAAAAGCCTAATAGGTCGGGCAAAATTTTTGATGTTATTAAATTTAGACGTGAGGCTATACGCTAGATAAAAGCTATATGTTTGTTGTCTTAGAGATTTAGACGAAACCGGTGGAATTTAGATGTTGATTAGAATTTGGCGGCATTGTTAAGGGTGTACCTTGGTTGATTTAGTGAGGGGGGAGACGGGGGGAGACCAGATAGAGTAGGCATCCCCAAAGAGGTCAGTGGAGACTAGCCCCACCAGGCGAAGTATGGGGGGGTAGGCATGGAGGAGGGGAGACAGAGATCTGTCCCCCCGCCTGGGGATGGGGTTTTAAAGGGAACCGGGTTTGAGTACCCAGTTCAGATCGCCAATGCCGTGTTGGCAGCAAAGCCGCAGTCATGTCCAAGCAGTGTCGAATCCGGTATGAAGGTCAAGCTGCCCATCTCACTCTGGGGGTGGGATATGTTAGCTGGTAGTGGGGAACCCACCAGGCGAGGGGGTGGGAGAGAGACACATTTATTACATTCATAATCTGCATTCTCACTCTACTTGCTTTTTTTTTTTTTTTTTTTTGCAGGCCAGGGGAGAATGCAGTGATAGTGTTTATGTGGTTAGTAAATGTTTGTTAGTACAGTATATGTAAAGTAATGTAAGTTATTTTTAACTTTGTATTCTTTCGGCCAATTACATTTGCTCTTCCACTCATTCCAATTCACTCTCCCTTTCCCTCATGCTAGGTCACTCTTTCTTTCACCAAAACTGCCATTTATTCCCTTTTACCATAATTCCTAGTTCACTCAGTGGCCAGCCTATTCATTCTATCTTTCATTTTCATTTATTCATTCTACATTGGATCCCCTTGCTACTAGCTTAATCATATTTTTCAGTTAATCTGCTTCCCTAGCTGCCTGTATATCTCCCTCCCCCGCATGGTTACTTATTTGGTGTGGGGTCCCTAGGTTCCTACACATGGTAGGGTAGTCCTGGGGAGTTTTTTTATATCAGGTTTCTGTCAGGGTGCAGAATACTGCTGTCCTAACAGTTTTTAAGTCGTTGTCTAGGCGTGGTGGGAGACTTGGGCAGTTTTGCTATTGATTATTGTCTAATTTCTGGGGGGCTGAATTGCCGTTCTTTGGATTGCTCTGCACATTTCGAATACTTTCTGTGTGAAAGATGTAAAAGCTTTATAATTTTGCTCTTCTATGATGAACAGATGTTCTTCTCCCCTGGGAAGGGGACTGAATGTGCGCCCAGTCATCACTTTCGCCACAGGTGCAGTTTGGGTCATCGGTCAGGCCTAAGGAGATTAGTTTCCCCTTTAGGGAGCCGTGACCTGTCAATATAAATGTTGTAAAAACTCCAGGGGCATACCACTTATAATAGACCACTCCAGGCACTTCCGCCACTGCCTACGGTTGGAGTCACTCAATATATTGAGCAATTCGAGAGCCATGAACCGCTGCAAGGGTATGAGACTGCACCCCATCTTGGAGACAACCGTTTTATACCTTGACAAGCGCTGTAGAACAACTGTGCATGTCCCTGCAGCAACAATGAACGCCAGTTTAATGACTGAATAACGTGCCTTCACATGCCTCACTGTATGCATAACTGTATCCGTTAAGTTCAAACTCTGTAGAAGAAGAGACACGATTGTCTCGAAAGCACAAAAGTATTCATAATTAAAGATATTTACTGGATTTACACTTATCTTATTTCATTGTACCATGGATCCCAGCACAACAGGCCCATTTATACTGATATACAGGAATTTTGCAAACAAGGATAAGGAGGTGACATCCCCTTGTATAAGGCAATGGTCAGGGCACACCTTGAGTACTGTGTACAGGTCTAGAAGTCTCATTTTAGGAAGGATGTAGAGGTGCTAGAATGAGTACAGAGAAGGGCAACAAGACTTGTGAGGGGAACAAAGGGGTGCACTTATGTAGAAAGGCTTAAATTCTGCAAATTGCAACTTCTGGAGACTATGCACCTGTGAGCCAATCTGATTTAGTGTATAAGGCCTTGAATGGATTGAGCAGACTCAATGCTGATGGGATTCTTCCTCTTGCTTAGATTACAAACTTGAGAGGGCATAGATTCAAATTGAGCAAAAAAAGTTGTAAAATAGATGTGTGGAAATTTACCTTTAGCAAGCAGGTAGTTGATTGCTGAAACAGACTTCCATCTGTGTTGAGGAAGTTGATAGCTTAAATAAATTCAAGGCTGAATTTGGAATCTAGACAAAAATTTGGAAAGAATGGATCGGTGAAATGGGAAGGGGTTTTTTTTTTTTTTTTTCTGGCTGATGTTGTATATGCTTGGTTTCTGCATAATGTGCCTCTACTAATACTAATGCTAATATACCTTCATCAATATCATTGATAAATATACAAAACAACAATGGGCCCAACACCGAAACCTGGGGGACACCACTAATAACATTAGTCCATGAAGAGCAGTGTCCATTGAGTACCACTCTGTCTTCTCCCACTCAACGATTCCTTTATCCATAGCAGCAATTTGCCTTCAATGCCACACTGCTCCAATTTGTGCAGCAGTCTTCCATGTGGAACAGTATCAAAAGCCTTCCTAAGATCCAAGTATATGATATCAAAATTATTTTTTGCATTCAGTTCTTTTGTGACCATGTCATAGTAACCAATCAAAATGGTCAGACAAGATTTCTCCTTAACAAACCCATGCCATGCCTGAATCATTATTGCCATCTTGTCTAGATAATTCTGCAATGCTTCTTTAACCAGTGACTCCATTATTTTCCCTGGAACAGATGTTAAACTAACAAGTCTGTAATTACTCCTGTCACCCTTTGATCTCCCTCCTTTGTGAATTTTAGATACATTTGCACATCTCCAGTCAATGGGTCTTTCCCCGAGTCCAAGGATTCTCTCATAATTATGGCTAAGGGTTTGCTTGCTTCCTTTGCCACCTCCTTTAATATAACTGGATAGATCCCATCCACCCCAGGTGCCTTTCTTATGTTTAACTTCAACAATTTGTCTCCACTTTTCTCTCGGTTATTACAAAATCATTTAACTCTCTGTTAGAGTTTGATAAATATCTGGCCCTCTCCTCCTTTAATAACTCGTGTGAATGTAGACGCAAAATACTCATTTAATTTGGCAGCTATCTGAGAATGATCATCTACAGTCAAACAATGATATCAAGTGGAACAATCTGATTCATCCCCTTCTTTTTACAGTTTATATAAGTAAAGAAGTCTTTGCTGTTTTACTTTGCATCCTTTCCCAAAGATTTCTCGTAATATGCCTTCATTTGCCTAACCTCCTTTGTGACTTGATTAGAGACTATTATTATTATTATTAGCCGCCCTATGGTGCAAGGAAGCCTGAGGCTTATGCTGCACCAGCCAAAAAAAAAAAAAAAATTCCCACATTATCCTGAGAGAGAGAGAGAGAGAAGTAGAAGGGAATCACCAAGAAAGAGAAGAACAATGATATAGAGCTTAGGACCCTGGGTTTGCCAAGCCCATACTCACCAGATGCGAGCCCCTGGGACTATCTTATATCTACCACCAACTGCCTCATTGGGCTTAAGTGCTCGAGAGTTACTTTATTTACTACCTTATCTCCTTGTAAAGCACACATGTGGTCTAACAGTTTTCGTATTGAATTTCGTATTGAATTGATGTTCAAAATTACTACACAATAACTCACTAGCATTTATGTACCTTGTTCACTACTATGTTTATTCTTAACCTGTTTTCAGAGATTACTTTAAGGCTTCAACCCACACCATTAAATCACCAAAAACATCTATATCTTTAATGTTAGCAGGATGGAATCCTGCTAACATTAAAGAATTAAGAAGAAAGTTTGCATGTTTTGGAACAGACTCTATATTCATAGTAAGCTGCTAGTCATGCTTGTGAAGGCCACACTTTGAGTACTGTCTACAGGTCTGGAAGCCTCATTATAAGAAGGATATGAGTACAGAGAAGGGCAACAAGATTAGTGAAAGGAATAAAGGGTTGCTCTTACGCAGAAAGGCTTAAGTTTTGCAAATTACAGTGTCTGGAGACTAGGCACCTGCGAGGTGATCTGTTTGAGGTGTATAAAGCCTTGAATGGTTTGAGCATGCTCAATGCTGATGGGATTCTTCCTCTTGCTCAGAATAATCACCTGAGAGGATATAAATTCAAATTGAGGAAAGACAGATGTAGGATAGATGTGCAGAAGTTTGCCTTTAGCCAGCGTGAGGTTGATTGCTGGAACAAACTTCCATCTGTCATTGTAGAAGTTGATAGCTTAAATAGTTTCAAGGCAGAACGCCGCCGTAGCCTAGTGGTCAGGTGCGCGGGTGCATAAGTACACGTGCCTTGAGTGACTGGGGTTCAAGCTCGTGACTGTTGAATACGGTGCTGTTTCTTGTATTCTGTGTATCTTGTAAACTCCTCTGACCGTTTGGTCGTCCCGGAGTATAAACAGAAAATTTATTTATTTATTTATTTGGAGTGGAAGGGTTAAATGAGAAGGTTTTTTTTTGGCTGATGCTATATAAGCTTGCTTTCTTGCATCATCTGCCTTTACCAACACTTTACTCTGTAAGATTTAAGTGAAGATTTAATCTTGCAATTTGACAACAGCAAATCATACTGCATCTATTGACTGTATCATTGTGCAATCATTCTGGGAACTTCTTGACTGTACTATGTACAAACCCAGTGATGCACCTGAAGAATAAATCCAATAATATTTATTAAGTTTGGTTTACTTTTAGTTTTTCTGGGCATCTTCTGATGGTACAAAAACCCCCCAAAGGATATAATGTACCATCAAACTTTACCACTAAATAGCAAAATGGTGCAAATAAAATTTTTTAATACTTGCACTTTATCCTAATATTTGAAATATAGGAGGTATGTCCCAAAAGTTTCAGGAGGTTGTCTCCCCCCCCCCCCCCCCCGTAGCTATTCATAAATTTTTTTTTTTTTTTTATGTACACATGTAATCTGCTACATGTGTACATGTAGCAGATTCAGTTCACTACTCTCATGATCATTCCTGTCACGGCATGTTCAGCAGACCTGCTCTTTGATATCTGCTCACTGGCTTGTTTCAGTCAGATATAGACAAGCTATGAGGGAACATTAAATTTTGTTTAAACTCAGGAAAACGTGCTGCACAGACACAACCTAATACAAGAAGCTTATGATCATAAAACTTTATTATGACAGAAGGGGGTGAGGATGATCCTAAGTTGGACTGCTCTTCCACTGTGCAGTTGGATGAAAACATCAACAGGTCACAGAATTTTTGTAACATGTTCAGCAAGTAACAGTTTGTTGGATGCTAGCAGATGAGCTGAAAAAGCCAAAACAGTTGTTACAGAATTCTGACTACAGGAAAAGGAGAATATGAAAAAACAAAACTGTGGTATGTTTTTCCCAAAGCTTAACACCAGAATAGAAGGAAACTGTCGGTGTATGCTTTCTTCTATCTTCTTGACTTAATGACAACACCTTCACTGCTTCCATTACTTCTGGAGATGAAAGTTGGTGTTACCAATATGAGCCTCCAACAAAGTGACAGACTCAAGAGCGGAGGGGGGAACTCTATCAACTCATCAAAAAGTTCATAATCAGAAATGGAAAGTAAAATCAATTGATTGGTTTTTCAATGAAAAAGGAGTTGTGCATAAGTTTATTAATTTAAATATAAAATTATGTGGAATATAATTTAATATTTAAATGAATGTGAAGTACTTTTTTATATTCTTATTTTCTTTTTATATTCATTATATTTCTAAAGCATTAAGGGCTTATGCCTCAAGCTGCGAAAGAGTTAGACTATGTATATCTTAGTACACTTGCATCATTTATACACAGCCAATTATGGATTAGCAAATTTGCAATAGTGGCATCGTTTAAGTTACATCTCATACTGTGAATACTTTCATGACAAGTTGCCATGACATTGCACTACTTCAAATAAGTAACGCTTCGTCTGAAGGAGAAGACTGTTGTTACTTATTCTCAGTGGATAAGCACCATTTCAGGGCTATTTGGCTCTTCTTCGGTGGGCAGGTAGGTACCCAAGTGATGTAATGATGACAAAACAGTTGTGAAGCATATCTCCACAATATGAGAGATGCCTGATGGTGCATGATATAAGTTAGGACTATGTATATCTTAGTGCACTTGCATCATTTATATACAGCCAATTATAAGATTAGCAAATTTGCTAATCTATAATTGGCTGTGTATAAATGATGCAAGTGAACTAAGATATACATAGTCTAACTCTTTCGCAGCTTGTGGCAAAAGCCCTTAATGCATTAGAGTCCTAACATATCATACACCATCAGGCATCTCTCATATTGTGGAATATATACGTCACAACTGTTTTGTCATAATTACATCACTTGGGTACCTACCTGTCCACCGAAGAAGGGCCAAACAGCCCTGAAACGGTAGGGTACCTGCCCACCCACCGATGATAGGCCAATAGCCTTGAAACATGTCCGGGGAGCCTGATATTCATGGAGTTTCCGAGAATGGGTAACAACAGTCTTCTCTACTGGGGAAGCGTTACCTATTGGAGGAATTTGAGTTTTTGAGTGGTGTGAGTTGAAGAGTTACTGTCCCTTTCATTCTTCGACGATGTTTCTTTTCCTCTTCCACTACTACTATTACTTTCCCTCTACCTTTTTGCTTTTCTAAGTCTAATAGGGACAAATGGTTTGAATTTTATAATTCATTTGTTTGATTTAATAGATCTGGTCCAATGGGTTTTTTTTCACATTAAATTCACAACAGCCCTGAAACGGTGCCGTCTGGGTGGTGGTATCCACTGAGAATAAGTAACAACAATCTTCTCCTTCGAGTGAAGCATTACTTATTCAAAGTAGTGCAATGTCATGGCAACTCGTCATGAAGGTATTCACAATATGAGATGCAACTTAAACGATGCCGCTATTGCAAATTTGCTAAACTATAATTGGCTGTGTATAAATGATGCAAGTGCACTAAGATATACATATTCATTATATTTTTCACAACAGCAACTTACATCTTGTAGTTGTTTGTAAAGTGTTTCAATTTTGGCAGAACTTTCCTGGGCTGCATAATCCGTAGATTTTTGTTGCTGTTGCAGCTGCTCTTGAAGAATAACCTGGAAAGGAAAAAAAAAAAAAACCTGTGTTATTATATTAGGAATTAATGTTTAGCTTATCATGAAATACAACTGCTTCACAAGGAAAGGATAAAAGTATTTATTAAAACAAATTAAAAATATGATTCCTGTAACAGAGCTTCCGAAAGAATCTAATACAACATTAAAATCTCAATGTGGTTTAAAAAATACAGAGTGGAGGATCTCTCTTGGGATCAACTCTAGGCTATGAATATATAGACTTTATAATGGATATGTTAGTAAGAATAGATTTACAGTAGAATGTATGTTATCCGGAATAATTTGAAAGGCTGATTTTTCTTCATTTTTTTTTTTTTATTAATGGCAGTATTTTTGACAAATGTTTATTATGCTACAAGAGTATTAATCTCTGTTTTTTTTTAAGTCATATATCTGGTGAAATGTTGGATTAGGTCTGATAGGTTTTCTTGGAAACCATGAGTGATAGAGTTTAGTCATTAATTTCCGTGAACCTGATTTTCCATGACATATTTTGTTCTCTTCATTTCATATTATGCTTAGTTTAGCTCCAGATTCAGTGGAAATAACACTGGCCTGAAACTACGCAATTTATTATTTTTCTAAATTTTTTTTTACGGTAAAATGTCAATGTAAAGAAACAGCACTGAATGGGCAGAAAACTAGGAAGAATGCAATATAATCAAATTAATATTATTTAGGAATTTTAGCAGCAAAAAAATAGGTCAAAACAAAAAAACATCAAACAATATTTTAAAAAATTACTTTTATTTTTTCCACACAAAATTTGCAATAAAATACCTATCCGAATATACATACCTATGTAAATATGTGAATTTTTATGTATAAGTTATTATTACTTTTAATTAAATAAATTTGTTTTTTTCACCCTATTTAAAATCTTTTTCTTTTACCTTATGTTCCATTAACCAGAAAATTTTGCTATCCGAAAAAGGTCTCACATTAATTATTGAGGATAAATGATGCTGCATGGTACTTTTTTTTTTTTTTTATGTAAACCCCAAACACGAGAGGTATTAGAACCTATAGTACTTAGTACCGTGCTTGGGTTAAAAAAGCATGGGTTGAAGGAGAAGTATGGGGGAAGGGGGAGGCCGGAAACTTTGCTCTAGAGACTAAACATGGGTTTCACCACTTCAAGCCTCCAATAAGCAAAGTGGTGGTATTTCACCGGTTGATAAAAGTCATCTACCACTTGCAATTGCAAATTTTCTATGAAGAGTAACAGCCCAACAACAAAAGTCCTGAATATTTTGACAGAGAATCAAGTAAAGTTGTAAAGTTCCCAAAGGTCATGGTAAATGACATTTGAACAGACAGGTCTTGGTATTACAGACTAGAGCACGGCACTGAAGATGCATGTAGTAGTAGTAATGGAGACATGTGATGCAAGAAAGCAAGTGCATGAGATTATGTAGCATCAGCCAAATAAATAAAAAAAAAAAATAAAAAAAAAACACCCCAATTTCACACATCCATTCCCTTAAAATGTTTGTCCAGTTCCTCCTTAAATTTATTAAACCTATCAACTTCCACAACGACAGATGGAAGTTTGTTCCAGCAATTAACCATAACCACCCGCTGGCTAAAGGCAAATTTCCACACATCTATTCTACATCTGTCTTTTCTTAATTTGAATTTATGCCCCCTTAGGTTCGTAATCTGAACAAGTGGAAGGATCCCATCAGAATTCAGCATGCTCAATCCATTCAAGGCCTTATACACCTCAATCAGATCACCGCTCCAGCTGCTGCAATTTGCAGAACTTAAGCCTTTCTTGGTAAGAGGATCCCTTCATTCCCCTCACCAATCTTGTTGGCCTTCTCTGTACACGCTCAAGCAAATCTACATCCTTCCTAAAATGAGGCCTCCAGACCTGTACACAGTATTCAAGGATTGGCTTGACCGTTGCCTTATACAGAGGGACAATCACTTCCTTTTCCCTGCTATCAAAATTCCTATAAATCATTGACAAAACCCCATGACCTGCCCTGGCAGCCTGTCTGCATTGCTCAGAAAACTTCATATCTGACTGCACAATTACTCCCAGGTCTTTTTCATTTTCTACCACCTTAAGTGTAGTACCACACAGTTGGTCCGTTTCTCTGGGGTTACTTCCACCCTTATGCAGTACTTTGCATGTGTCAAGGTTAAACTTCAGTTGCCACTTCTTAGCCCATCTGCCCAAATTATCTAGATCCTGTTGCAGTAGCACACTGCCATTACTGTCATTAACAACCCTGCCAACCTTTGTATCATCTGCAAACTTCGACATTAAGCCTGATATACCTTCATCAATATCATTGATAAATATACAAAACAACAGAGGACCCAACACCGAACCCTGTGGGACTCCACTAATAAAATTAGACCACGAAGAGCATCACCCATTAATTACCACCCTCTGTCTTCTCTCACTCAACCATCTTTTTATCCATTGTAGCAACTTACCCTTAATACCACATTCTGTTCCAATTTGTACTATAGTCTTCCATGCGCAACAGTGTCAAAAGCTTTCCTGAAATCCAAATATATGATATTAAAATTATTTTTTGCATACATTCCTTTGCAACCACATCATAATATCCAACCAAATTGGTCAGACATGACGTCCCTTTAACAAACCCATGCTGTGTCTTAACTATTACTGCAGTCTTGTCTAGATGACCATGCAATGCTTCTTTGACCAGTGACTCTATTGTTTTACCCGGAACAGAAGTTAAACTAACTGATCTTTAATTACTTGTGTCACCCTTCGATCCCACTCTGTGAATTGGGGATACATTTGCACATCTCCAGTTCGTGGGGACCTCCCCTGAGTCCAAGGATGCCCTCATAATTATGGCTAAGGGTTTGCTTAGTTGCTTTGCTGCCTCCTTTAATATAACTGGAGAGATTACATCCACCCTAGGAACCTTTCTTATGTTTAACTTCAATAATTTCTCCTCCACTTTGCTCTCAGTTATTAAAAAATCATTAAGCACCCTGTTACAGTTTAATAAACTTCTAACATTCCTCAACTTGAAGAACTCCTCATGTGTGAATGTAGATGCAAAATACTCATTCAGTTTATCAGCTTCTTGAGCAGGATCATCAAAAGTCAAGCCAGCTATGTTAAGAGGACCAATCTGATTCATCCCTTTCCTTCTAGAGTTTACATAAGTAAAGAAATCCTTGCTGTTTTTCTTAGCATCTTTTGCCAAAGATTTCTCGTAATCTGCCTTCGCCTGCCTAAACTCCTTCGTGACCTGATTACAGACTAGCTTATATCTGCCAGAGGCTTCTGAGTTGTTGAAAATTTATATGCATCCCATGCATTTTTCTTCTCTGTCACGAGTCTCATTAGTTCATTTGATAACCATTTAAGCCTAAACCTTAAACAATATTTCTTAATAGGTGTCAAACTTTTAGTAGCATCCACGATTAATTCCTTGAATGCTTCCCACTTAGAATTTACTGTTGGTAACATTGTCAGTTGATCCCACTGTACAGAATTTAAAAACTGTCTGAGACAACTGTACTCACCTTTACGGAAGCAAAAACCCTTTCCTTTACCCCTGATGGTAATTATATCTTTAAGTAAATCCCACATCAGTACACTCTGATCACTGCCACCTAGTGGTTCCTTTATCTGCAAATTCTTAATACACGAATGATCACTGCTGATAACCAGATCAAGAGTATTACCCTCTCTGGTTGCCTCTCGAACATGCTGCAGCAAAAAACAATCATCAAATAAATCCACAAAAGTCTGACTAGTGTGTGGGTGTCCAACCCACAAGTTCCAGTCAATATCTGGGAAGTTAAAATCCCCCATTATAAGACATTCTGATTCATTAGCCCACTCTATTTCTCTGTACAATTGTTCATTGTATTCATTCGAGTCATTAGGCCTATAACACACTCCTACTCTTATTTTTGCTTTCGCAGTGCTTATGTCACACCAAACTGACTCAACAGTGCATTGTTCATCTATATCAACTGCGTGCACTTCTTTTGATTTTATGTTTTTCTTAATTAACAGCATAACACCTCCTCCCTTCGTCTCCTGTCTATCCTTTCTGTACACATTGTACTCGCCAAATTCCAGTTCTGCATTCCTTATATCTTTGTGACACCACGTTTCTGCTATCCCAACAATATCCGCCTTGATGTCTTGACCAACACTTCAAATTCTTCAAATTTATTTACTATACTTCTAGCATTGGTATACATGCAAGTATACATGTACTTATCCTTATTATTAGTTACCCTAACACATCCCATATACCCATCTGTTTCACAATGTCTGCCATCAGTCCCTGAAACCCCCAGCACCCTTCGCTCCAGGTCGCTACTTATTCTAATAGAAGTTTTGGAAGAATCACCTTCACCTCTGCCTGCGGCTACTTTTAACCTTTTAGTCTGTGAATCCCCCCAAGCTAGCAGTTTTCCGACCAACCTAACACTGCCTCGATAGCATCAGCAAATATTCTTGCACCCTTTCTATTTAAGTGTATCCCATCCCTGTAGAAGCAGTCTCTCCTGTTAACAAGCACAGACCACGCTGAAAAAAAATTCTACCCCTTGAGCCTTGCACATTCCCTCCAGGGCCGAATTGATCGAGAAGGCTCTCAACATATACTCCCTCCTATCGTGTCTGTGCAGAATTACAGACACTTTCAAATTTAACCCTAATTCACGACTTTTTTGCAACATTGACCTGTACTTGTTAAGTAAATCTGCAGATCTCCTACTCTTAATGTCACTGGTGCCAACATGTACAACAATATCACCCTTTGTGCCCTTAAAAGATGATATATGCTTTACATCATCAACTTTTGCCCCTGGCAGACACACCCTGGTCCTATTCCATCCATCCTTTTTACACAATATATTCCCTGTCTCCCTGACAATAGAGTTACCAACAATAACTAGTTCCTTTGGGACCAGCACATTCTGCCTTGGAGATTGCCGCTGTGTTGCCTGATGCCCAGGAGTGAGCTCTGGCATTGAGTTGGGCAGCTGAGAGCTTGACGGGCCCCTCATATTAATTTCTTCGAGGGCATCTACCTTACACTTCAAGCTCTCATAGATGCCCAGTAGAACACTGAGTTGATGCCTAATTTCTAGATACTCTCTGCACTTGGCACACACAAAGACATCCTCCTTGGCTAGATCATGTTCTGTTCCAGATAGTTCGGCAAACATTTCACAAGTTGCACATTTTTTTTAGGCTGTGATGTGTTGGAGAATTGCTCCCTAAGTTCTCCCCCAAGTCACAGCACTCCTGCCACTTAGTGCCCGTTGCTTTGCTGCTCTAGTCTGGGGCTTGATATTTTAAATTAATAAGATCAATAAATTTAATTAATCAATTGTCAGTACTACGCTATCTAATTAAAAGTTAGAGCTGCCTAGTTATCACAATTAAAATTTTGAATTCCCTACTACTCTATACAAAAACAATGGCTGCAAGAATCGAACGAAATAACGGTTTTACATATATTAAGCAGTAATCTACAAAAACTCTTTATCTAAATTAAAAATAAAAATAACCAGCATAACTATAAGACTACGTATAAAGTACAATATAAAATAACAATTAGGTAAATAAAAAGGCAAACGCATTGCTTTTTCAGAGCCTGTAATTTTTAAAGAGAGTCAGCGGCCTTTCCCAATGCAATGAAGACACCAATTTCTCTGGAGACTGTTAGTCTGAAGACATTGACTGGTATTGCTGGAGTGGGCAAAGATGAGCCTTTGTCTTTTGGCTGAAATGAGTACACAAACTATACTATCTCTTATATTTTCAAGTAATCCTTGTAAAATGACTTCCATCAAGTACCTGTAAGCTTGGCCATTCAGCCAATGTAGAAGAAACTAATCAGATAATCATCAATACTGCCACACCAGAGGCAAGTACACCATGACCTAACAAAAAAAAAAAAAAAAAGTTTCCAAGGGGTACTGGCCACTGCACATCAATTCTTTATCTTCAATGATAGTGAAAAGCACTGGAAACTTTTTTTTAAAGCAAAATTGATTTATTTCAATTTGGTTCAAAATCTTGTTCTCTGAATAGTGCTAAAAGATGACAAATTGGTCCATGACATACAATTATATTTAAGTTAAAGTTAAATAAAATTTAACTTAACACTTCCAAAAAATCATTTACTGCACATAAATTCAGTTTGGAGTCAGAAGACTTTCACATACCATGGTTTGATCTTAAGAATTCATGATAAAAAGTCAGCTGAATGCCAAACTAAGTCTACAGTTTACCATATTTATTTATAAAGTCATACAACTTATGTTTGACTTTATACTTTAGTATATTAAACATTTGAAGTAGAGATGTTTCATTGGATTGCATCAACACACCAGGCGCCTCCGTAGCCAGGTGGGAAGGACCAGCAGTGTGTAGCACACGCTTCTTGATCAGACCGGGGTTCGAGCCCGTGACCACCAAATACAGAGGATGTGGAAAGGTCAGGAAATGACCACCGCATATCCCCAGAGCAATATGGCCTTAGTTGCTAATGCTCCTAAAAACCAAATAACAACAACAACATCAACACACCAATCATGTTCATGGCATAATGTTGGTTATGGTAAAGTTTGTGGTGTACATTGTGGCATACTATCGATCAGTTCAACCAGTTTTGGTGTTCATAATGGTCATTTGTTTCTGTACTCAGCTCTCATTGGTCTTTTATAACCATGACTGACAGCCTTTACCAACTTACTGATTTTTTGGCTTGTATTTCTAGACTTTATCAGCAACACGAGTAGGAGGAGTTAACATCCCAGTATTTTAATCTCTTTACTATTATTAAAGATTTATCGTTGGAAAATAAATCTTTAGCAATATTAGTTTTCAATAAGCTAAGTTCTTTTATTAATTGTCATTACTTTCTAAATTGAGATTGGATATTATTCCTGTACTATACCATTTGAGTAGCAATGGAAATGAAAAGCCAGCAGAATAAAGTTGGCTTTTTTTTAATGGTCAACTGAAAATTATTCAAGTGTGTAAGCAGCTGTATTCATTACAAAAATAAGGAGTTCGCAGAATTTTTTAAAACATTCCAATTTTAATGTAGTTTTATTTCTTTTTTTTTTTGTGAAAAGAAAAAGACAGAAAAAAACTATTATTGCAAAAAGATGGTGGTTGTTTGGTTTTTAGGAGCATTAGCAACTAAGGCCATATTGCTCCGGGGATATGCGGTGGTCATTCCCTGACCTTTCCGCATCCTCCGTATTTGGTGGTCACGGACTCGAACCCCGGTCTAATCAAGAAGCGTGTGCTACACACTGCTGCTCCTGCCCACGGAACTGCCTGCAAAAAGATGGGAAAACTGTCTTATGAACTATAAAGACAGTAAGATAGAAAAGGGGTCAAATTGGACAAAAAAGACAAATTCTGTCATAAGCCAAAAGACAAATTCAGTTGAAAGGCATGTTAATGTTTTTTCCAAGGCTTTCTTTATTTAATTTATGCTTTATAAGCTTTCATCATATGCCACTACTAATACTATTAAACGTCTTTTAACCTTCCTTATTTCTAAAGACAGTTCCCTCATCCATCACACACACACACACACACACATGCTTTCTTCCACTCTACCAAAATTGTTTTTAGCTAAGGTACTCAACTTAGAGGTTATGCTGACTGAATAATAACCACTGTTAGTATGTGAATGCCCACTATCCTTATTATTTTGCAATGTCTGCTGCACTTCTATTTTTACTTTCTCTCATCGTAAACTTGGCCTTCCATAATCCATTTATTTTTACATCACTTTTACATTTCTATACATTTTTATATCACCACAATTCTATAAATAATTGCCGTACCTTAATGTATTTATTCATTTGATTAATGAATAAATACCTAGTTTCATACATAGCACTGGAACTACTCTTCACACTACTGCTGATATAAAATTTATATCCCTTGTTCTACAAGCCATGTTTTTCTAGTCATTTGTATTTAGATATTTATGGAATTATCAATGTAGTCTGGAGTTAAAAAATGCTACACTAATGCTATAATTATCTATCCCAGACAGGTAACTATGACTGTAGTGCCTTATTAAGTTGACCTTAATAATTTATCTAGTTAATCATTTTGGTATTCAAGTTACCAATAAAAACCACCTCTCCCTATCTGATTTTGGCAACCTATTTCAAAATAATAAATCACCCCCCGCCCCAACAGAAACTAATATTATTAGTTCTAATTTCTTTCAAAGTATCCTTTTGTTTTTAATGTACTATTATTTGCAGTTCATTCTTGTTTTTAATGTACTGTTAATTTCTGTTTACTGTTTAATTATTATTATTTATAGGCTATTACAATAAGCATAGAACTTTATTTTGAATAAACTCTGTTCACTTCTACTTTTTCTTATTTTCCTTTATAATAATTTCTCTAGGTATGGAATTCTACATTGAACACCCACCTACCATCTGCTCTTATTTATCTTTAATTACATATATGTGCACAACGAGTACATATGCACATTAGAGTCCTACAATAAGTGTAGTCATACTACCGTAGTAAAGGGGTGATTATGGTACTATGATTTTTTAGTTTACTTTTGTTTAAAATTAAAATAATCATATAAATGTATAATGAAATAATGTACAGAATCAATTTTCATTCCATTTCACTCTCAGACTAGAAGAGAAATAAAATATCAGCATTTACCTACTTTTCCCTACTTCATTAATCCCTCTACTTCTTGAATAGGCTGTGTATAGCAGTGACAGTGAGTTTATTCTTCTGGCAGTAGAACTATATAATTCAGTGTGTAATCAAGTTATTCAAGGGATTAGGCAAGCTAAGGTAGATTATGAGGAGTCTTTGGCTATGAATGCAATGGAAAGTAGCACGGAATTAGTTGTCTACACTAGAAGGAAATGGTTGAATCATATGGCATAACTATTGTGATTGTGTACAGATTGCTGATAAACCAAATAAATATTTTGCATCTACAATCAGACATGAATTTTTAGGACAAGGTAAAGGATGATTAAGTAGTACAGAACAAAGAGTGGTAATAAATGGCCTTTGCTCTTCGTCGACTAATGTGATGAGCAGAGTACTTGACACTTGACACTTGTGGTCAAGTGTCAAGCTCGTCATTGTTTTTAATGTTTATTATTGATGGGCTGAAAAGTAGCAAGTGAGGCAGAGGTGAAACTCTAAATTGTGAGTCTACTTGCCAGAGTTGCAAAAGACCCACATAACCTTAAGTAATCATAATAAACCAGCACCCCCCCCCCCCCGTATATCCCCACTTGCATCCAACAATATATACTATGTAATCCACATGCGTCCAACAATATATGATTGAGGTCAGGGCTCTGGGCTGGTCAGTCCAACCTTTTAGCACCCATGTCCCCAAACCAGTCTGTCACAACACAAGCAGTATGACATGGAGCATTGTCATGCATTATTGTATAGGATATCAAGATAGAAAACCCCAGGGTTTTGTCTAAAATGACCAATGGTCCAAGGTCAAACCATAAGACAAAGCCCCAGATAATCATGCTGCCTCCGCCAAATTTCATTGCTGGGATCATATAGTCCACTAGGCAGCTTTCTCAGGGTATCTGCCACACCAAGGTATCAACATCAGACGCTTTTCATTGGTTGGTCTAAGGACAGTGGGCCTTATGCTGTTAGATAGCATTTGGAATTAATGGGGTGTAATTAGCGGCTTCTGGAGACCCACGCTGTGCACTGTACTGGTACTAACCTGCACTCCAAGTGGACGATTCTTTGTAATACTCTCCTATCATGTTTTGTTAGCCATGGAGGTTTTCTGGGTCATTTCATGACAGTCTCAGCACCAGTCCACGTCCATCTACAACTAACATCAATTGCCGATCTAGGGATTTTCAGTGGTATTCAAATGCCAAATGCAGATTACTTGTAACACCCTATTATCATTCTGCACTGAAAGTCTATTAACTCCGTTAATCATGGAATACTGCATTCACAATTGTACTACTGTTTCCTCAGAGACCTATGAACATATTTATAGTTGTGTCTGCCATGTAGTGCTCAGGTAGAACATAACAATTATCAACAGGAATGTCCGTATATTAATGTAGGGCAGTGTGTGTGTGTGTTCACTGAATTGGCTCTGCATTAACAACACCGACCTAATACCTCGTGGATCTATCTTTTACCTGTAATACAGCTCATACACATTTTGGAATGGATGCTGCAAGGTGTTGCAGGGTGTCCCGTGATAGTTGTTGTTGTTATTTGGTTTTTAGGAGCATTAGCAACTAAGGCCATATTGCTCCGAGGACATGTGGTGGTCATTCCCTGACCTTTCTGCATCCTCTGTATTTGGTGGTCACAGGCTCGAACCCCGGTCTAATCAAGAAGTGTGTGCTACGCACTGCTGCTCCTGCCCACCTGGCAATGGAGGCACCAGTCCCGTGGTAGTGCTACACATGCATTGCATGTATCCAGTAATGTCTGCACATTATCAAGTGGATAGCCATAGCATAGAATGTCCTTTTCCAGTAGGCCCCAAACATGTTCAATTGGGTTATGATCGGCTGAGTTTGGTAACCATGGGAGGGCTGCGAATTCATTGTTACGTTCCAGAAATCAGTTAGCAAGCTGCCAGGGCTTATGACATAATGCATTTTCTTGGTAGATTAGCATTAGTAGAGGCATATGATGCAAGAAAGCAAGCTTATATAGCATCAGCCAAAAAAAAAAAAAAAAAAATTATGTACCAGGTACATAATGAGTTGCTGCCACTCTACTCTATGACTGACAGTGTCACTGATAATGTCACAGTGGTAGCCGTTAAAAATGTCTTTACTGCAGGAACTCATTATGAAACTGGTACAGTAAGATAAAACATTATGAAACTGGTACAGTAAAATAAATAAAAAAAGTACTGCTGCATTATTTTTATTGAAAAAATAATTTCAGTACAATGAAATACAATGAATGGAATTTTTCATTGTACTAGTGTACAATGAAATAATTCGTATAAAATATATTATAATAACACTAAAATTATTGGTCTATGGTAACTGAAATAAGATATAGAATTTTGACACTCAAATGATTTTAATTCCCGAGTGAATACGCCATCGATTGTTGTTCCATTATGTGTAGTATTTAATAAAGTATTTGACTTAATATCTAAACTGAAGACATCTTTCATAAATTTACAAAACTTCTTTGCAGCCTCAGAATTTAATTCTAGATTGAAATCACCAGCAAGGACTGGAGCTATATGATCCAGTAGCTCTTCCAATAATTTTGCACCTTCAATGGAATACAGCATCAAATTCTTGTTTATGAATTTGTCCCTATGACATCCCTGGAGTGATGTATATGGCAACGATGAAAATCGATTCACTACTGAATTTGCATAAAGATCCACAAATGTCTCCAATTTCATCTGATACTGCTGTTGGCTGCTATTATATCATGCAAAGATATATGGTATACTGACGATAGTTGAACCTGTTGAAGAAGGACACAGCAGTCTCCGAAAGCTTCAGGTTTTATCGCTTTTAATCCAGTTTATTTTAGATAATTTTATTGCTTTGGTATATGTTTAACTATATTTTTAACGTTTTATCGTAGTTTATTTTATTTATTGTAATATTTTAGTCTTCCGATAGTGTATCACAGTATTTCATTATATTTTATTTCTGTATATTCTATTTTTATAGTAAAAATTTTTAATTCCTTGGCTGGTATTTGTCACTTCAATTAAATCACTTCAATGTGCAAAAAAATAAATCACTGCAATAATTGAAGTGTAAATCACTTCAATTATTGCAGGATAGTTGAACCTTCACATTGATATATTGCAACACCACCACTATGAACATCTGACCTTTTAAATTGAGTCACAATTGGAATGGTTTAAGTAATATATGTTCATCATTATCCAACCACGTTTCACTTAATATCAACATTTTGGATTGCTGTAAGATTGTGTCCGTTTTGATATCGCGAACAGGGGCCCATAAACTTTGTATGTTCACTGATGATATAGATATACCACTTTGTATGAAATCATGCAGTTCATCCTATAGAGACAGTAGCTTATTATTTTTCAAGCGATATAGTTCAGCACGAAGTTCTTATTACTAGTAGCTTTGCCGTGGTGAAATGTGAAATCGTCGTGGGGATTTGTAATATATAAACCTTGCAATGAGGCCACTCAAGATAATGCCACGTATATAAGTTGCTGTTGATGATATTTCTCATAATTATACACAACTTTGTTGAAGGTCCCTCTTTGAGATTTAGGTATAGTCAAAGCACAAGCACATACTAAAGGAAATTGTGGTGTACATCTACATGTTAATTTCCTATTGTTCTTGAATAGAATTGTAGTTGATTGTTTTATAATAGGTATGGATTGACTAGGTAAATGTTTATCTTTCACATATTGTTTATAATGAAATTGAGGTTATGTCCTATTTCTGACTCAGGAAATTTCATCCATACTCGTTTGACTGTTTCGTCGTCTTCAAATTCGAAATATACTAAAGTACCAATTGCACCATTTACCAATCCATCGACCACATATATATTTGTAGTAATCATGTACGGTTTTCCTTTCAATAATGGTAGAATGTATGGAAGTCCTGCAGTTTCAGTCACATTTTATGAATTTTATTTTGCACACTTGCTAATTGTTCTTCAGAATGATATCCGTGGTATAAATCTTGTGCTGTTGTTGTTGTTATTTGGTTTTTAGGAGCATTAGCAACTAAGGCCATATTGCCCTGGGGATATGCGGCAGTCATTCCCTGACCTTTCCGCTTCCATATTTGGTGTATAAATCTTGTACAACCACTTCATGGGTTTCGTCTGCAACTAAAGCATTTGTATTATAGGCATTTAAATCACTATTTCTTAAAAATATTCGAATCCCTTGCGGACATAAATTAGTAGCAGCTTCCTTGGTAACAAATCTCGATTCTATAATTTTAAGTTCATCTCTTAATAACACTTCTCCATTGCCTATTTTTGTAAGAATTTTAGAAAATGTACTATCAGACTGTCGAACAACTTGTACTAATTCAAGAAATTGTAGTGAATGCCATAATTCTGGAGCAATCTCTAATGACTCGTTTATAAATTCTTTCGATTCCAATATAGAGGGGGGCTGTTATTCCTACTGATTTAAATGCAATTTGAAAATTTTCTGTGGTACGCATGCGCATAATTTTCGTTGCCATATATAGCAAATATTGGGGAGTTACTCCATGACGATCAGATCTACGAATTTCACTCGATGCCATCATAAAGGGAGTAATTTTCAATCCATTTTTAAATTTTCGTGCATGTCCCAAATATATAGCTGGAAAAGAAAGTTCTTCTGCATGTATATCAAATATGAAACTTGTTGGAGATGATTTCTGACCCAGTGCTATACATAATTTATCTTCAGCCCATAATAATGTTTGTTGTTGAATTAACAATAGTTCATCATCATTGTTGACAGGTTCCACAATTTCATCTGAATGTTCCTGTTCACTATCATCATTATCATTTGTCCCTAAGAAATTGTCACTCACTTTCATGCTGTAGAATTTACACAAAGGTGAATTTATTAAATACCGTAACCATACTTTCACTATTTTCTTCTGCACACATCCTTGTAGATATGATGATTTATGTATGAGTCTTTGTTTTATATGGAGAATAAAACGAACTAATTCTCTAGTCCTTTCTAGTCCTCAAGAAAGGACTAGAGAATATATGGCATAATTATCATCTAATTTTCTAGGTAATTGATGAACCATCGTATTTACGTTAACTGGTACATTTATTACTTGTCCAATGATCCTATATTGTCCATGTTCATAAGGCGTAATCGTGGTGATATAAAATGCTCAGTTACAACATCCAGTGGAGGCAAATGAGTAGGATATGTTGGATGTATAAATCCTCAAAAAGACCTCTAAGGTTGGGAGAATAGTTCATATCACAAATTTAAATAAATACACCAACCGTTTTGATTAAAATAGTTTAATACTGTAAAAATATAAAAATGATAAAATGTACCAGGCGATACAGTGGATACTGTAAAATAATATTTACAAAACTGATTCACTATAAAATAAAATATATTACGAAAATGTTAAAATACAATTAAATATGAAAATTAAAAGCAATAAAACAATGTTGTAGCTTTCGGGGGCGTCTGCCTCCTTTCTCAACAACGATGCTACTTGGGCAACACATCCTTTAGTATCAGGTTCACAGCACATGTGGCTGACCAGGCACATGTTCAGTATTACTTTTTCGTGCACCAGAACCGGAAGTGGCTCGAGAATCTGGAAACGAGAAGCGCTCATCTCTTGCAAGGACTATAGCTTCCAAGATGGGGTGGAGCTGAACACCCCTATCCCTATTCATGCTACTGTTTTCAGACGATACAATCCACAAATTCTCCAACCACTTACGGCCCCAGAACCTGTGCGCCTGGTCAAGGATGACAGCATTCTCGGAGGAGACTTGGTGCTGTTTTTCCCAATAATGCTCAGCAATCGCGGACTTATTGAACTCTGCGGTCTGTATGGCTCTCATGTGTTCCCCCAGATGGTCTTTTAGTTGCCGTCCTGTCTCCCCCACATAACACTCCCCACAATCCGGGCATCTGATCTCATATATAACCCTACTACTAGAGTCCCTAGCAATGGGGTCTTTGACCTGTGACACTACCGTGTGCAACCTCCGGCCCGGAAGTTGCACACAGCGTGCCTGAAAGTCACGAAGCATCCTTGCAATACGATCTGATAAGCCCGGATAGTAGGGAATATAAACTGTGGTGACTGGAATGAACGGTGTTGTTTCGTGATTAGACTGCACGTCTCTACTATATTTATCAATGACCCTCTGGGGATAACTGCATTTTATAAGGGTAGGGTTAGGACAGAGTTAGGACACATTGTAGTACCTCTGAGGAGAGAGAGAAAGAAATTGAGCAAGTTAGGACGGACCTTAAAAAAACAAAGCTACAATCATTGTTTTATCGCTTTTAATTTTCATATTTTATTGTATTTTAACATTTTTGTAATATATTTTATTTTATTTTATAGTGAATCAGTTTTGTAAATATTATTTTACAATATCCACTGTATCGCTTGTACATTTTATCATATTTATATTTTTATAGCATTAAACTATTTTAATCAAAACGGTTGGTGTATTTATTTAAATTTGTGAGATGTATAAATCAATTTGACGTGGCCATAGTTGGCATCTGTCCCTCTTTTAATGAATTATGACATGTATTACATGTCATGAAAGTACTCACTTCTTGTAAATGAAATTCATTTTTAAGTAATTCATATGAAGTTGTTGGAAATGGTTTCAAATATAACATTTAAATTTGTGAGATGTATAAATCAATTTGACGTGGCCATAGTTGGCATCTGTCCCTCTTTTAATGAATTATGACATGTATTACACGTCATGAAAGTACTCACTTCTTGTAAATGAAATTCATTTTTAAGTAATTCATATGAAGTTGTTGGAAATGGTTTCAAATATAACTGAAATCATAAACGATCACAAACATTACAACTAAATCCAAATGGGATTTTGTACACTAGTTTTTCAAACTCACTGTCAGCTCGTGTAGACACTATAGGGATGTAATCAGGAGTCTCATTATTAGCCATTACTAATTTCGCTTTTTTTTGTGCACGATATTCCTTCATTCGTTCTGCTGGAGTTTTAGATTCCTGATAAGTATCAGGCATAGTAGAACTCTGTAGTCGAATTTAATTATTATTTTGAATAGTTTGAATTTTTAATTTCCTTTTCTTCCGTTCACAATATTCCTTCATTATTTCAGCTTGAGTTTTTTGGGTGCAGTTTGAGAACTCCCAGGCATAACGAAACACACTTGTTGAATTTCACTGGGATTCACATTTCTGTCTAACTTCCTTTCTTTCTTTCACGATATTCCTTTGAACGCTTTGGCACAGTCACTCTTGTATTAATCACTATGCTGATATAATGGTATAACGTAGCATGTCACTGCTGAATTGTACTTGCCATGTCACTGCAAATTGTTGCGTACAACTGAGTTTTCTTGAGTGCATGCATTGTATTTGTTGCATCACTGCAGCCACAAGTACAATGCATGCACATCGGGTTTTGTGACGATTTCTAAGTAATGTAACGCTTTTTTCCAAATAATGCCGATAAAAATGTTTTTAACCCCTTTGTGGAACATTTTTTTCTGGAAAATGTGCTGTAACGGATTGACTTTTTTTTTATTTTACAGAGTTTACAGAATGCACAAGCAATAATCGTGAACTACATTCTGACACATGGCTGCCACAAGTGGATAGGCATGGTAAGCGTCACTTACAGGCGGCAGTTCAAGAAGGCGCCGAAATATTTTTCAATCTAGTTTTTTAATTGGTTAACGCTTATTAGTGTTCAGCATTTAGGATGGCAAATTTTATTTTGCTTACTGGCGACACATAGGAATGCACGATACTGTTCTGACATTGCTGTACAATAAGTAAATATAAGTAAAATGAAAGCCAGCTATCTGCTGCCAGAAGTAAGAAAATCCCTAGAAATCTCAGGATTTATCTGGCTAATGCAAAATTAGCAAGATAAATGCCCAAGAAAATACGTTTCAATCCTAAATTTGGAGGTATTATTGTTTGCTTCGGGTATTATTGTATCCCCAGATATTTTGTGTAGTTCCAAATAACTTTTAAAACTAAAAACGAGATATCTCAGGATAATCCCTGAAGGGGTTAATGTCAAAAAATCCTTTCCATTTCACCCATCCATTGACTCCAAATATTTGCCTAGTTCTGCCTTGAACTTATTTAAGTTGCTGACCTCCACTACAACAGATGGAAGTTTGTTCCAGCTATCAACCACGTGACTAAAGGCGAATTTCCACACATCTATTCTAAAATCGTCTTTCCTCAATCTGAATTTAAGCTCCCTCAGGTAAGTAATCTGAGCAAGAGGAAGAATCCCAATAGCACTGAGCTTGTTCAATCCATTCAAGGTGTTATACACTTCAATTAGATCAACTCACAGGTGCCTATTCTTCACCAGAAGCTGCAATTTGCAGAACTTAAGCATTTCTTGGTAACACCAACCCTTTGTTCCACTCACCAATCTCATTGTCCTTCTCTGTACTCGTTCTAGCAGCTGAAATCTTTCCTAAAACGAGACCTCCAGACCTGTATACAGCACTCAAGGTGTGGTCTGACCATTGCCTTATACAAGGGGAAAATCACCCCCTTATCCCTGCTAGCAAAATTCCTGTATATCATTGACAAGGCACCATGAGCTACTCTTACAGCCTTTTTTGTACTGCTCAGAAAACTTCATATCTGACTGCACAATTACCCCCAAGGTCCTTTTCATTCTTCACTACCTTGAGCCTAGGTGATACATTACTCTGGGGTTACTGCTACCTATATGCAGTACTTTACTTTTGTCAATGTTAAACTTCCCTTGCCACCTCTCAGCCCATTTGCTCAACTTTTCCAGATTCTGTTGCAGTACTATACTATCATTACTGTCATTAATAACCCTGCCAACCTTTGTATTGTCTGCAAACTTAGACATTAACCCTGATATACCTTCATCAATATCATTGATAAATACCGAAAACAACAATGGGCGCAACAGCAAAACCTGGGGGACTCCACTAATAACATTATTAGCATTATAATATTTGCATGTTTGATTATTAGCATTAGTAGAGGCATTTGATGCAAGAAAGCAAGCTTATGCAGCATCAGCCAAAAAAAATAAAATAAAATAATAAATAAAAAATAACCACTTCCACTTCACCCCTCTGTTCGTTCGAAATACCTGTCCAGCTGAGCCTTAAACTTATTTAGGCTATCAACTTCCACGACAAGGGATGGAAGTCTGTTCCACCAACCAACCACCCGCTGGCTAAAGGCAAATTTCTGCATGTCTATCCTACATCTGTCTTTCCTCAATTTGAATTTATGCCCTCTCAGGTGATTATTCTGAGCAAGAGGAAGAATCCCAGCAGCATTGAGCATGCTCAAACCATTCAAGGCTTTATACACCTCTATCAGATCACCTCGCTGGTGCCTAGTCTCCAGACACTGTAATTTGCAAAACTTAAGCCTTTCTTCATTAGAGTACCCCTTTATTCCATTCACTAATCTTGTTGCCCTTCTCTGTACTCGTTCCAGCAGCTCTACATCCTTCTTGAAATGAGGCCTCCAGGCCTGTATACAGTACTCTAGGTGTGGCCTGACTATTGCCTTATACAAGGGAATAATCACCTCCATATAACAACTGTCTTCTCCCACTCAACCATGCTTTTATCCATTGTAGCAACTTGCTCTTAATGCCATACTGCTCCAATTTGTACAGTATTCTGCCATGTGCCACAGTATCAAAAGCTTTCCTAAAATCCAAGTATATCATATCAAAATTATTCTTTGCATCCAGTTCCTTTGTGACCACATCATAGTATCCAATCAAATTAGTCAGACAGGACTAATTTGATTCAGACAGAGCATGGGTTTGTTAAGGGGAACCCCTTAACAAACCCATGCTGTGTCTGAACTATAACCGCAGTCTTGTCTAGATGATCTTGCATTGCTTCCTTAACCAGTAACTCTGTTATTTTCCCCGAACAGAATTTGGACTAACAGGTCTGTAATGACTAATGTCCTCAAATAACATTTGATTCGCCTTTGTGAATTGGGAACACATTTGCACAACTGCAGTCCATGGGGACCTCCCCTGAGTCCAAGGAAGCTTTCATAATTATGGCTAAGGGTTTGCTTACTTCCTTTAATATAACTGGATAGCTCCCATCCACTCCAGGTGCCTTTCTTATGTTCAATTTCAATAATTTCTCCTCCAATTTGTTCTCAGTTATTACAAAATCATTTAGCTCCCTGTCAGAGTTTGATAAACTTCTGGCCTCCACTTCCCTACAGACCTCCTCATTTGTAAATGAAGATGCAAAATACTCATTCAGTTTGTCAGCTACCTCTGCAGGTTTATTAACAATTGAACTGTCGGTATCAAATTAATCAATCTGATTCATCACTTTCCTTCTGGAGCTTACATAAGTAAAGAAGTCTTTACTATTTTTCTTTGCATTGTTTGCCAAAGACTTTGTAATCTGCCTTTGCTTGCCTAATGTCCTCTGTGACTTGATTACAGAGTTATCTCTCTTAAAAGTTATTGAGCCATTGACTAACAGTGATCGGAGGAACCAGGGCATGTAACAAAAACAGTTCCCAAACCATAACAACACCCTGCCAAACACTAACAGTGCATCCAAATGCCATGGCCTCATAATGTTTTCTTCATATTTAGGTATGGTGTGTATTTGCACCATGTGTGCAAATGCAGTCTTATATCAGCTGTTTTTGAATTTGTGTGTGGGGGGGTTGCTAATGCAATGCCAACTCAGGATATATATTTATGCAAATTTATTGGAAAGCTATTATGTTTTATATCCAAATATCATCAATAATCAGCAACAATAGATACATACAGTATCAGTATTATGTATTTATTGTTGTACTGTGCAAAAGTGAGCTGCATAATAATATTAATTAAGCCATTATATGAATCTAAAAAGACATTAAATAAAATAAAATAGAAAGCAGAAAATGAAATACTAAATAAGAACCATCTGTATATATTGATAGGCACTTAATAGGACCTATCAATGAACAAGCAAAAATAATTAGCAACACTATTTGTTTCTATGATCCCTTTATACCAGTTTACAGTAAAAAATTTTGTACCTCCCTAATTTTAATGGTTAATATAGCACACTTGGCTTTTTTTCTATTTAGCTATTATGTGTTGACACTGAACCTAAATTTATGAAGGCTGTAATTTTCAAAAAATACATATGAAGAAAGGCTGTTCCAAAGAACAGAAGTAGTAGAAATAAATGGGAAAGTGAAATATTTAGTTTGGTGGGAACAGAATAGAACTGTGAAAGAATGTTGACTAGCTGAAGCATGTATTCAAACTAGTTTAGAACAAAGACGAGAAAATAATAGTAATAGTAATCGTGGCATGTGATGCAAGAAAGCAAGTGTATGAGCTTATGTAGCATCAGCCAAAAAAAAAAAAAAAAAAATTCACACAACCATTCCCTCTAAATGTTTGTCCAGTTCCTCCTTAAATTTATTTAACCTATGAACTTCCACAATGACAGATGGAAGTTTGTTCCAGCAATTAACCACCCGCTGGCTAAAGGCAAATTTCCGCACATCTATTCTACACCTGTCTTTCTTCAATTTGAATTTAAGCCCCCTTAGGTTCATAATCTGAACAAGTGGAAGAATCCCATCAGAATTCAGTGTGCTCAACCCATTCAAGGCCTTATACACCTCAATCAGATCACTGCGCAGGTGCCTAGTCTCCAGCCACTGCAATTTGCAGAACTTAAGCCTCTCTTGGTAAGAGGATCCCTTCATTCCCCTCACCAATCTTGCCCTTCTCTGCATACACTCAAGCAAATCTACATCCTTCCTAAAATGAGGCCTCCAGGCCTGTATGCAGTACTCAAGGCGTGGCCTGGCCAATGCCTTGTACAGAGGGACAATCACCTCCTATTCCCTGCTAGCAAAATTCCTGCATATATTTGACAAAACCCCCATGACCTGATTTGGCAGCCTGTCTGCATTGTTCAGAAAACTTCATATCTGACTGCACAATTACTCCCAGGTCTTTTTCATTTTCTACCACCCTAAGCGTAGTACCACACAGTTGGTATGTTCCTCTGGGGTTACTTTTACCCATATGCAGTAATTTGCATTTGTCAATGTTAAACTTCAGTTGCCACTTCTCAGCCCATCTTTCCAAATTTTATATGCTCATGGAAATATTTTGTGGGAGAGGGAGGGGGTGAAGAGAGAGAGATGAATTGTTAATTAACTTGACTGTCCTCTTTGGACAGAGTCTAGGAGTTTATGAGAGGGTAGGGGTAATTTGTGATTTGTACAAAGTCAATAGCTGCACAAAAGAAAAGTAATGTTGAAAGCAAAAAGGAAAAATTTTTGCAATGAAGAGGAAGCAATACAGTAATTCTTCCCCAGGCATGGTGTGGATTTGTATACCAAAACTTCATAATCCACATTATGATATCAGATAATTATTGCTTGCTTCTGCCTCCTATAAATCACAGGGACAGTCATAGTCATAGCAGAGCAGTGAGCAAGAGAGAGAGAGAGAGAGAGAGAGACAGGGGAAGGGGGGTAAGCTCTACCCCCAGTGGCTCCTAAACTTTTATCACTTGACTCACACTTGGCAGGATGATTCAAGATTAGGATAAACTCCATTGAAGTTAATGGAGTTTTGTGACACACAGTTACATAGTTTAGGAATCACAGCAGTCTGCTTTTGTCAATGACATACTTATCAGTACCACATATATGGTACAGTGTGTGGACATGTTGCTGCCTCTGTAGATTTTCACGTTACTAACACTTACATTTTTTTTTCCTGGATGTATTTTGACTTCTTGTATTTTAATGCTTTTAAGATTACAGTGAGTCACTGTAACAAATGAAGGTCCTACCCAGGAAGAAAGTTGAAATTGTGTATATTTATGTGTACCATCACCTCGTCTTTATACATTTTTTTTATTATTGTAATGTCAATCATCATTTATATTGTATAAATGGAAAATAAAGTTTTTTTTTTTTTTTTCCACATAAACCAGTAATTTACTGTTTTCCTCCTAATACCCTATTTTTTACAGAGCCTTAGTCTTGCTAAATGCAGTACTGTTCAGGAATATATCACCATGGTTGGTGAGGGCTTACTGTATTTGCAGACCTTTTTTTGGCATAAATATAGGTTAGAGTTCAGGTTATCCCAGTAAAGGTATGTGATCTCTAGAAATATTAGTGTTGAAAATATGAATTGTTCACATTGATTTTATTCTTTTTTTCATAGCTGATAATTTTTATAAATGTTGTTTATAAAAATTAACTGTATTAAGGGGGGGGGGGGAATACAGCAGGCCCTTGTTATAATGCGGTTCGCTTTACGCTGATTCGCTATAACACTGTTCTTATATTATAAACCCATATCTGACTATAACACAGTCACAAATCACTATAATGCTCTTTTAACAGTGTAAAGATTGCATTTTTGGCATATTTAATGAAAATATGTTTCATATGATGGGGTTGCTAACTTGAAAATGAATAGCAAAACAGCATTAAAACATTTCCCACATCGACTTGAGAAATTTTCCCATGCTCAGTAAAATTTTCTCACACGCTAATTTAATTGCAGTACATTGACTAGTTACGTAGTTCCGAGATCAACATTTTAAAAAATGATCAAGTATATTGCTTGTAATATTTGCATTATATGCATTTATCTGAAGTCTAGTCATCACTCAGTACAGTATTAAACATAGTGCATAATGAACAGTTTACTTGAACATTGAATCATAATTAATGCAGGCCTGTATGCAGTACTCAAGGCGTGGCCTGGCCAATGCCTTGTACAGAGGGACAATCACCTCCTATTCCCTGCTAGCAAAATTCCTGCATATATTTGACAAAACCCCCATGACCTGATTTGGCAGCCTGTCTGCATTGTTCAGAAAACTTCATATCTGACTGCACAATTACTCCCAGGTCTTTTTCATTTTCTACCACCCTAAGCGTAGTACCACACAGTTGGTATGTTCCTCTGGGGTTACTTTTACCCATATGCAGTAATTTGCATTTGTCAATGTTAAACTTCAGTTGCCACTTCTCAGCCCATCTTTCCAAATTTTATATGCTCATGGAAATATTTTGTGGGAGAGGGAGGGGGTGAAGAGAGAGAGATGAATTGTTAATTAACTTGACTGTCCTCTTTGGACAGAGTCTAGGAGTTTATGAGAGGGTAGGGGTAATTTGTGATTTGTACAAAGTCAATAGCTGCACAAAAGAAAAGTAATGTTGAAAGCAAAAAGGAAAAATTTTTGCAATGAAGAGGAAGCAATACAGTAATTCTTCCCCAGGCATGGTGTGGATTTGTATACCAAAACTTCATAATCCACATTATGATATCAGATAATTATTGCTTGCTTCTGCCTCCTATAAATCACAGGGACAGTCATAGTCATAGCAGAGCAGTGAGCAAGAGAGAGAGAGAGAGAGAGAGAGACAGGGGAAGGGGGGTAAGCTCTACCCCCAGTGGCTCCTAAACTTTTATCACTTGACTCACACTTGGCAGGATGATTCAAGATTAGGATAAACTCCATTGAAGTTAATGGAGTTTTGTGACACACAGTTACATAGTTTAGGAATCACAGCAGTCTGCTTTTGTCAATGACATACTTATCAGTACCACATATATGGTACAGTGTGTGGACATGTTGCTGCCTCTGTAGATTTTCACGTTACTAACACTTACATTTTTTTTTCCTGGATGTATTTTGACTTCTTGTATTTTAATGCTTTTAAGATTACAGTGAGTCACTGTAACAAATGAAGGTCCTACCCAGGAAGAAAGTTGAAATTGTGTATATTTATGTGTACCATCACCTCGTCTTTATACATTTTTTTTATTATTGTAATGTCAATCATCATTTATATTGTATAAATGGAAAATAAAGTTTTTTTTTTTTTTTTCCACATAAACCAGTAATTTACTGTTTTCCTCCTAATACCCTATTTTTTACAGAGCCTTAGTCTTGCTAAATGCAGTACTGTTCAGGAATATATCACCATGGTTGGTGAGGGCTTACTGTATTTGCAGACCTTTTTTTGGCATAAATATAGGTTAGAGTTCAGGTTATCCCAGTAAAGGTATGTGATCTCTAGAAATATTAGTGTTGAAAATATGAATTGTTCACATTGATTTTATTCTTTTTTTCATAGCTGATAATTTTTATAAATGTTGTTTATAAAAATTAACTGTATTAAGGGGGGGGGGAATACAGCAGGCCCTTGTTATAATGCGGTTCGCTTTACGCTGATTCGCTATAACACTGTTCTTATATTATAAACCCATATCTGACTATAACACAGTCACAAATCACTATAATGCTCTTTTAACAGTGTAAAGATTGCATTTTTGGCATATTTAATGAAAATATGTTTCATATGATGGGGTTGCTAACTTGAAAATGAATAGCAAAACAGCATTAAAACATTTCCCACATCGACTTGAGAAATTTTCCCATGCTCAGTAAAATTTTCTCACACGCTAATTTAATTGCAGTACATTGACTAGTTACGTAGTTCCGAGATCAACATTTTAAAAAATGATCAAGTATATTGCTTGTAATATTTGCATTATATGCATTTATCTGAAGTCTAGTCATCACTCAGTACAGTATTAAACATAGTGCATAATGAACAGTTTACTTGAACATTGAATCATAATTAATGCAACCAATGCAATTACATTTTCGAAGAGTTAATAATGGCGGATAAGAATGACAAAGAAACAACATCTGGACACAGTACAAAGACTACAAATGTAAGAAAAAAAGACTGAAATTGAAAATTAAAGTAGACGTTTTTGAAGCAAATCGATTCCTGTCAACAACAAGCGGATGTGTTCCATAATTTAGGACTGGCAAGTTTAACTGTAAGAACAATTATAAAAAATAAAGAATTAATTTTAGCAGCGGGAAAGACAGCTGTTCCACTGCAAGCAACTAGGGCTAGCCCGGCTATTAAGATATTGTAAATTGAAAGAGAGACTTTAACTAATTTTATTGAAGATAATATCCAATGCAGAATTCAGTTAAGTTAAATATTATTAAAAAAAAAAAAAAAAAAAAAAAGGATTAGTCCACATGACGATGTGAAGAAAGCACACCTAAAAAAAAAAAAAATGCGGAACCATTTAAACTAGTAAGAGCTGGTTGAACAGATTTAAAATCCAGAGAGAAGCCGCAAGTGTAAACCAAGGAGCCAAAACTTTCAAAAAAGTACTTGTTAAAATTATTGGAGGGATATTATGTGTTACACCTCTCAACAAGTTTTTAATCATAGATGAAGGAGGACTTTTTTGGAAACAAATGCCTAAAAGAAGTTTCATATTGAAAGAAGAAAAAAACATGCCAGGTTTCAAAGTGTTGAAGGATCGGCTGACTTTACTGTTGAGGGTAACACTGCACGATACGGAGGATGTGGAAAGGTCAGGGAATGACCACCACATATCCCCGTAGCAATATGGCCTTAGTTGCTAATGCTCCTAAAAACCAAATAACAAACAAACACTGTGGGGATTTTAAATTAAAATCCCTTTTAGTTTACAAGGAAGAGGGCCAAAGTACAAACCAAAATTGACACATTTTTCATGATTAAATTCACCAATTAAATTCATGATTTTAAGTTTAATTTTGATACGTAAGTAGTTACAGCATAATTATATACGTATGTAATGCAGAATATTTTATATGTACAAATATTTGAATATTCAATATTTTGACCAACATTTGTGTATCTTTTCACTACCGTTTATTATTGATTAGGAATATCCTATGGCACTGACTGCAACTCACAAATACATGTTACCTTGAATGCAGCGATCGCTTAGCGTGGATTCACTTAGCGCTCGTTTTCTGGAACGAATCATCAGCATTAAGCGGGGGTCACCTGTACATATAAACTCTATGACTAATGATATATTAAGGATTCCTTATGTGCTGTGATGTAACAACTAGATCATCAGTATAGTGTAGCTTAATTTTTAGCACTCACCTTATAGTTGTTTGTTTGTTATTTGGTTTTTAGGAGCATTAGCAATTAAGGCCATATTGCTCAGGGGATATGTGGTGGTCATTCCCTGACCTTTCCGCATCCTCCGTATTCGGTGGTCACGGGCTCGAACCCCGGTCTAATCAAGAAGCGTGTGCTACTCCTGCCCACCTGGCTATGGAGGCGCCTCACCTCCTGTTATAAAACTTTTAAATTCTGATTAGCAGCTACTTGTAACTTAGTGCAATTATGAATTAAAAAAATAAATAAATAAAATTATGAGCTTTAAAACATGTTAAAATTTGCCTAAGAAAGGAAAGTGCACATTCGATTGTATAGTTGTCTTATTAAATTCATGTATTAAAAATTAAAACGAGATAAAAGCTAATAGCCACGCACGAGCGACTTTCGAAACCATCCTCAGTTAGCTTTAGTGGAAAGAGAAGAACCTGTGAAGTATGTTATATACTGGTTAAGTTCCCGAAATGCATTTCAGTGCATGCGGATACTTTATACGTGCTAAATTCCAAATAGGGGAGAAGTTGATTGGAACTTTCATGTTTAACAGGTTGAACTATGTGTGGTGCTTTAAACCACTCAATGACGAGAGCCTCATTTTGAAGAATTTATAACTAGAATTCAGTTTAACTACTGTAATAGCTGAATCAGTGTGTGGGTTACAAGATTGAACATGTTGTGTTAATTCTGTACCCGATAAATTAGATTTGAAGCTATTAAAGTGGTAGTAGGCACGTGTGTTAGAAATTTTCGAAGTCCCAAATTTAGCTGTTGTGCTACCAATGTAACATGCTTGACAATCTGATTGACATCTAATCATATATAATGTTATTATAATCCTGTGTCGTATACTCATATTTTGTCTTGTGTGAATTAAATTTAGAACCTAATTTATTATAAGATGCAAATATTAACTTGATATCTGTATTCTTAATAACCTGTCGAAGCCATCTAGCATATTGTTGATGGTATGGAAGTATGTGTATCTTATTCAAATGGTTATTAATGTTGTCAGGACTATTAATACTATTATGGACTATAGTAATGGTTTCTTTTATTAGTTGTAATGGATATTTCCTATCGATAAATGTTTTAGTGAGGTATTGCAATTCTGTAGATAGATCTGCTTGTGTATGACTATATTTAATAACATTATATATCTGATTATAAAGAACTGCTTTTTTGATGTATAGAGGATGGTGTGAGTAGTAATATAAGAACTTCCCTGTATGTGTGTTCTTCCTGTATATTTTGGTGCCTAAAATTGTACCGAATTTATATATAATGAGATTTAGAAAATTAATTTTATTATCGGTTTCTACTTCGAGGGTAAATTTGAGTCTCTCATGCATTGTATTAAATGTAATAAATAAAGTGTCAGTAGTTGTTTTATTACCTATTAAATGGACATCATCTGTTTATCTCATATATAATTTGATACCAAGAGGAAAAGGTTGATGTACTTTTTCTTCAATAGAAGCGAGGTAGATTTCAGATAAAGGGGCTGAGGCCTATAGGAAGGCCAAAAATTTGTTCATATATATTATTTTGAAATCTAAATTGCTTGGCATTAAGTAACAGCGACGTGAGCTCTAAAATGTCATTTAAATGTTAATACGCAGACGATGTCCTTTTAATAGGTAATAAAACAACTACTGACACTTTATTTAATACAATGCATGAGAGACAAATTTATCCTCGAAGCAGAAACTGATAATAAAATTAATTTTAATAGCTTCAAATCTAATTTATCGGGTACAGAATTAACACAACATGTTAAATCTTGTAATCATAACACACGCATTGATTCGGCTATTACAGTAGTTAAACTGAATTCTAGTTATAAAATTCTTCAAAATGAGGCTCTCGTCATTGAGCGGTTTAAACACCACACATCGTTCAACATATTAAACATGAAAGTTCCAATCAACATCTCCCCTATTTGGAATTAGCACGTATAAAGTTTCTACATGCACTGAAATGCATTTTGGGAACTGTTGTATTGTTATTTGGTTTTTAGGAGCATTAGCAACTAAGGCCATATTGCTCCGGGGGGGGGGGGATATGCGGTGGTCACGGGCTCGAACTCTGGTCTAATCAAGAAGCGTGTGCTACGCACTGCTGCTCCTGCCCACCTGGCTATGGAGGCACCACTTCGGGAACTTAATCAGTATATAACATACTTCGAGTTTCTTCTCTTTCCACTAAAGCTAACTGAGGATAGTTTCAAAAGTCGCTTGTGCGTGGCTATTAGCTTTTATCTCGTTTTAATTTTTAATACATGAATTTAATAAGACAACTATACAATGGAATGTGCACTTTCCTTTCTTGGACAAATTTTAACATCTTTTAAACCTCATAATTTTTAATATATAGATTTTTTTAATTCATAATTACATAAGTTACGAATAGCTACTATGTACCTGTTATAAGTTTCATCAAACCAAGTGGATTACTATGAGGTGAGTGCTGAAAGCTACACTATACTTATGATCTAATATAAGCTCTATACATTGCTATTATATTAAAAAGCTATAATTTTATAAAAATGGAGGAGGCAAAAATCAAAACTTGGCCAGTTAATTTGAAAAAAAAAAAAAAAAAAAAAAAAAAAAAAAATAATAATAATAATAAATAAAATAAAACAAATAACTAATTTTAATAATAAGATATTTTAATTTAATAGTACTTGGGAAAGCATTACTGGAAAAATAATATAACTATTAACCATTAAATTGCAATTTTGTTTAAATGGAGTTTTTGGTAATTATTAAAAATGGCCATTTAAAAAAAAAAAACACTACACTCATGAACATTTTTTATGCCTATAGTGCATATAATCTTGTTAACTATTAAAAAAACCTGCAATGTGACAGTTTAGTAAATATGGAACAGAAAGAAGTGAGTATTATTTAGAGTTAGTTTTTTTTAAATCTGAATCATTGTGTTATAATGTTATTATTATACAAATAATAACAAAAACTATACAAATATTTACAAAATACTAAACTATTTATAATCATACCTCTACTATATTGGGACGATGGGTCCCTTCTCATCAGCTGACATTAATATACAAAAAACACTAGAATGGAACATCAACTGATGCCAGGCGTGGTCATGTATTAGACAGTGAAGCATGTGCACAAGGTTGTTGAACGTTAAATGGAAGGAACACAAATTAGTTACTGGGAAGAATCAGACACTTGCTGTTGACAATGTAGAGTGCATATGTGGGACACATGCAAACATTCATTGCATTGCAAGACAACTGCCTCCATAACGTTCACTAACCTTATGCACGTGCTTCACTATCTAATACAAGACCACGCCCAGCATCATTTGATGTTCCATTGTAACATTTTTTTGTATATTAATGTCAGCTGATGAAGGGACCCATCGTCCCGATATAGTTTGTATATTTGTAAATAGTTTAGTATTTTGTAAATATTTTAAATATTTGTATAGTACAATACGAAATTTTTAGAAATCTTCAAGTACCGTGTTAATGGACTAGAAAGGAATAGCGAAAGCTTAAAAAGCGGTACTCACCTTGAAATTAATCTGCGATGGTTTACTTAGGAAGCGTGGTTAATGTTTAAGTTGAATTGTTGAATTGAAAATTAAAAGGGAGGGAAGTAGGTAAAAGTTGACTGAGTTAAATAGGCGCAAGGAAATAGAAGTGTACACATCCAATCCTTGGTTGTCATCGAAATAAAGAGAAGAAGGAATAATTAAAAACTATGTAAGTGAATCCGATGAAGCCAATAGTCTTTACGAGGACTTTCGTTAGTTAGAGAACGTCTTCAGTTGGCAATGTGTGGGGAGAGAACGCGCGTGATATTTTAAGAATAAAAAATTATACTCTCGTGATGCCTTTTTTGACATGTGGGAACTTTAATCTCGAGAGGTTATTTGTATAGTTTGTCAAGATTTTAGTCCTCTTTTGGATGCAACAATATTCCTCATGCATTATGGACCCCGAAGCAATAGACTTTTTCCTAAGTGACCTATGTGAATGCAGGTAAATAATTACATGGTGATATTTATTTCACCTTGAGAATGCCGCACGGTGGGGTAGCCAATGGGAGAAGAGGGATGCAGGTCAGTGGTACAAGTGGGTGGGCCAATTATGTCATTACAAATGGACAGGTAAATAATTACATGTCATTCCCTGATTAGATAGAGATCAGTGTGTTTTGATAGGTGTCTTTTACGTAGAAAAGATTTGATTTACTCTGCCATACCTCTACATTTTATGTAGAAAAGCACGAGCAGGGGGGTGAAGCCCCCTAGTATAGCATTATTAATCAGGTTATTAAAATTAAAAGTGAAAAATGTTCATATATGGCTGCATTAAAAGCTTTTATATTAGGGGTGTGTTAGAACTCCAGCAACCACATGTAAAATGAGAAGTCTAGTATTTGGATGTAGAATTATGTCTGTCTCTTTTTATTCAGTGATGTTCTGATTCAAAAGACAATGAAAATTTCTATCAGGAACTTTTTCCTGATATAAAATGCAATATTTTTCATTATATTTTATATACCAGGAACTGGATGATTAATAATAATAACTTACATTTTCTTGTTTCAGTTGCTGGATGGCAGTACTGATTCCTTCACCGGCTTCAATCTGGAAATGCAAAAACCAAACATATATCATTTATTGATGCTAAGTAAAACTATAATTCAAAACATTCACTCCTAAAAATTAAAGACAATCTTTCTTCAAGAAAGAAATCTGTACTGGAACTATTTCTATTAGCAGGAACTGTAATAATTTTTGAATCAAGGGTACTTACCATTTTCTTGCTGCACAGAAATGGGGCAGTACTATTATATAATGCACATTCATGCTCTATTCTTTTTGTATCCTTCTAGTTTACATAGACGCCTGTACAGCAGGCCCTCGTTATAACACGGTTCGCTGATTCGCTATAATGCTGTTATTATATTATAACCCGTATCTGACTATAATGCTATCAAAAATCACTATAACACTCTTTTACAGATTGCATTTTTGGCATAGTTAACGAAATCGTTTCATTTGATTGGAGGAGTCAGTTTTTTTTTTCTTGAAAATGAATAGCAAAACGGCATTAAAACGTTTTCCACACCGACTTGAGAAATATTCTAGCATGCTAATTTAATTGCAGTACAGTGACTTGTTACATAGTTACGAGATCAACATTTTAAAAAATGATAAAGTATATTGCTTGTAATATTTGGGCTATATGCATTTATCTGAAGTCTAGTCATCACTCAGTACAGTATTAGACATAGTGCATAACGGACGATTTACTCGAACATTGAATCATAATTAATGCAATCAATGCAGTTACATTTTCGAAGAGTTAATAATGGTGGATAAGAATGAAATAGCAACAATGTCTGGATGCAGTACGAAAACTATAAATGTAAGAAAAAGACTGACTTTGAAAATTAAATTAGAACTTTTGAAGCAAATCAATTCTGGTCAACGACAAGCGGATGTGTGCCACATTTTAGGACTGGCAAGTTTAACTGTAAGAACGAATATAAAAAATAAAGAATTAATTTTAGCAGCAGAAAAGACAGCTTCCACTGCAAACAACTAGGGCTGGGCCGGCTATTAGGATTGAAATGGAGAGACTAACTAATTTTATTGAAGATAATATCCAATGCAGAATTCAGTTAAGTTAAATATTATATAAAAAAAAAAAAAAAAAGAGTGAGAGATTAGCCTATATGATCTGAAGAAAAATCACCTAAAAGAAAAACGAAAATGTGGAACCATTTAAAACTAGTAAGGGCTGGTTGAATAGGTTTAAAATCCAAAGAGAAGCTGCAAGTGCAGATCAAGGAGCCAAAACATTCAAAAAAGAACTTGTTAAAATTATTGATGAGGGCTATTATGTTTTATACTGCTCAACAAGTTTTTAAAATAGATGAGGCAGGACTTTTTTTGGAAACAAATGCCTAAAAGAAGTTTCATATTGAAAGAAAGAAAAAACATGCCAGGTTTCAAAGAGGCGAAGGATCGGTTGACTTTATTGTTGGGTGGTAACGCTGCAGGGGATTTAAAATTAATACCCCTTTTAGTTTACCAGGAAGAGGGCCAAAGTATAACACAAAATCGACACATTTTTCATGATTAAATTAAATCAATTTAGATCAATTAAATTCATGATTTTAATTGGAATTTTAAATTTAATTTTGATAGGTATGTAATGCAGACTATTTTATATGTACAAAAATTTGAATATTAAATATTTTGACCGACATTTGTGCATCTTTTCAGTATCGTTTATTATTGATTAGGAAATATCCTATGGCACCAACCACAACTCACAAATACAGTACATACGTTACCTTACGGGAATGCGGTGCTCGCTTAGCACAGATTCACTTAGCGCTCTGGAATGAATTATCAGTGTTAAGCGGGGGTCACCTGTATTGTTGTTTGGAGATTTTTTCGCACATTAACTACTTTGGCCACAATACACCACTTAGAGATCATTCGACGGGGCCTCACGCACCACCTGGACAAGGGTATCCCACAGACATGTTTGGGATTCACCACGGACATCATCAATAGCAAGACTATGGAAAAGAAAAAGCTGCATGCTCACCTGCTGCAGGTGTGGCAGGATAGATGGGCCACCTCGCAAAAAGGCGAAATCACCAGAAAGTTTCTGCCCAACATTGGCCGGGTTTTTCCGAACTTCCCACCCTGGTTTTCCCCGGGCCTACAAGTCACATACCTACTGACAGGACATGGAGCTCTGAATGCAAAGCTATCCCTACTCGGAATACAAGAAGATCCCACCTGCACCTGCGGGGGGCTGGAGAGCTGGCAGCACCTCATGCATGATTGCCAGCTGTATGACGACCTCCGCAGTGCATTCATCACCAAATTACAGTATCTATCATACGGCCAGGAGCACCACATCTTGGACACCAGGGAAGAATATCAGGCTTTCTCCAGCTATGCACTGGCCCTGTTCACAAGACGGAGAGCTCTTATCGCAGTGAACCGCAATCAACCACTGACACAATAAGGAAATGAACAAACCTCGAAGGAAATCATCCCGCGGAAGACGCCTGAACCCAATGGCCTCCGATCATCAAGACACTAAACCCTGAAGTGGACCTAAAGTTGAATAAATGAGAAATGACTCTATAAACAACATTGACGCAAACACCACATGGATGGGAAATGTCACAAGAAAGACCCCACAAATGCCGACAAGCAAACCCGGACCTTTTGACGGTAAAGACTGCAGAACGGACGGGAACCACCCCATGAACGATCATGCTTCGGTCCGATCGCTCCTGGAAACGGACTAGAACCACTAGCAGCTCTGCTGCCAAATGCTATATGGCGAGCTGAATGGGGTCCCCTTACCCTATTTATCTTAAATTCCCTATCCCCGGCAGGAGGGAGAGGAGACATGCTCTGTTTCCTCCCTCCCCTGCCAACCCATCTCTTCACCTGGTGAGGCATGCGCCTGCCTCACTGACCACCCGAGGTCGCCTTCTCTATCGTCCCCATGCTTCTGCCTTTCCCCCCCAGTCTTCAGTCTCTTCCCCCACTCTAAATGTATACCTTATCCATGGCAGGGGGAGATAACTCTTCTTCGTCTCCCCCACCCGCCATCCAAACTCCCCTCTGGTGTGGCATGGGCATGCCATACTGTCTAGCAGGGGTCATCTCCTCTATCGACCCCTTATTTCTACTTCTACCCCCCCAGTCTTCAGCCTCCCCTCCCTCCCACTTTTATCTTTCATCTAACGTATAGCCCACACGTCTAAATTTAATAACAACAAAATTCTGCCTGACCTATTAGGCCTTTTAACACATCTTTCTAGCGTTCAACCCCAACCAGCGATTTCCTAACAGCAATCTCCTTAAGAATTAACGTCAAATGCGTATATATATATATATATATTTTTTTTTTATTACTATTTTATTTTATTTTTTACTTTTATTATTATTATTTTTTTATTTATTTATTTTATTTTATTATTATTATTTTTTTATTACTATTTTATTTTATTTTTTACTTTTATTATTATTATTATTATTATTATTATTATTATTATATATTTTTTTATTTTTATTTTTTTATTTTTTATTAGGTCCTAGCTACTGAAATCCCAGGAAACTAGGTGGCAGGACCTGCCGGAGCAACTCATCATGATTCTGGACACCCGGTTAGCCTCCACGTGGCAAGGTATGGGCAACGTCAGGCCCCACCAGGGGCCTGGTGGCCAATAAGCTGGACAAACAATGGGCACAACAGATCACACTGTACAGACATGGCCCACACACTTTCAAGTCTCTGGCTTGACAGTGTACCGTCCTCGATACAGCGAACATACGCGGAGATGGGAGAAATCCCAGGCGCCGTCTGACACGAACATACCTTATACCTTATATAATACACCAGTTCACATGATATTTCTTTTCTTTCTTTCTTTTTTTTTTTATCATGTATTATGTGCAGGCAAACTTTAATATAAACATGACACTTTGCTAAACCTCTAAAAATTTTTTACAATGAAAACGTTTTCATTGTAAAAATGTTACTACATCTAGTGATCCACTCAGATATCTACATCATAGCTTCGAAAGTAGATTCAATAAGACAGGGTTACTAGAATCAATTAAAAAAAACAAAAAGGGTTAAATATATGAGCAACAGCTATGGGGGAAATGATGAAACTATTTCTCAATTTCTGGAAGTTTTATGTACTTCATAAGACAGATCATGTGTAGCTGACAGCTGGGGCATGTCAGTTACATATGATCTGTAAGACATTATGCGGGTAAAAAACACTTGAATTTAAGAGGAAAACTAAACATCAAATACTACTAGAACTGTAATAATTGCATAAATTTATTTTATCATGTAGTGTTCCAATATTCAAAAAATTAACACTGTAAGTTAAATTGCACTGTTGAATTGTTGTTACATTGTTCAAATAAGAAACACTACAGAAAGAATTTAGACACCATGATAACATTTTGGCTGGAATATAATATTATTAAAATATTACTATATTGCATTAACTTTTTTGTAAGAGATTGTTGAAGCTCTTTTCTTTTTTTCACCCACAGACAGTTTTGAATTATGATTCCAGCCATCCTTACTCTCCACAAAAAAAGTCAGATACTTGGATTCTACATATTTAGAGCCCTAAGTATTTGCTAAGAAAAGCCTGATGGTGGTTGCATATAGTTTAATTTTTTTTATTTCTAGACATGTTTGAATTTTAGAAGAGTTTTTAGTAAGAACAGAGATCTACTGTCCAGTAGCAATCTGATCTGAATCTCAGTTTGAATTCCAATACTGTTATTTATATTAGGGCCAAGATATTTGAAACCTTCCACAGTTTCAAACTTGTATTTTAGTTTTCCATATCATGATTTTAATTCTAAAGAATCTATGTTCTTAGGATTAAAGGTTTCTTGAAACCTAAGAACGCTGATTCTTTCACTGATGCTCTAAAAATTTAAGATGCAAAGAGAAAGGGTATTTTTAATTAAGAAACCAGTTCCATAGAGATGTCCTTCTTTAGTTCTAGAAAAGAGGTGTGCTCAACTTTAACTACTGAACTCCCCGCAAATGATTTTCCATTTTACCAGATGAATTTTGTATATTCCAGAATTTTGTATATTTCATATCTTTCTCCATAGAGAGGGGTTCTTTGAGTTTCTTTCTGAAGTCTTATGAACAATAAGGCCTAATGCTAAACTCAAAACTCTCTCTTAGTCTTAGTTTAAGTTAATGAGTAAAATTTAAGTGTAGAGCATAATTTAAGTGTAGAGCATAGGCTTTAATAATGATGACAAGCATAATCTATTCAAGATTAAATCTTAATGGAAGGCCAAGAAACATAGTCTTTCTTTTTCTCATAAAATGCAAATGTTTCCTATATCCCTTAAAATATTTAAGGAAATTAAATCAATATTAAGAATTGCAAAACATGCCATTATCAAATTTTTCTTATGAACCTCTAGAGCAGTGGTTCCCATTCTTTTGTCACTCAAGTCACACTTTAAGTTAAAAGACGAATATCAGCGGCACACCAAAATAGTGACTGCCATTGAACTCGGAATTTTTGCTAATCTTGCGGCACAGTGGTTGGGAACCACTGCCCTAGGGGTTCACAAACTACCAGTCAGGAAATAATAATCAAGGCTTTGATAACCTGTTTCATGAGTCCTAATTTTATATGGAGAGGTGGTAGGGGCATTTGTTTGAAAAGACAAGTGCTATGCTGATCTTTTCTTCTTTTTTTCTTTTACAATTATTTGATCCAGTCACAGAGAAAACAAGGGAATTTTGTGTCCTGTTATACAGGAAGCATGGTCAGAACCTCCAACTCAACACAATGGTCTAATTTATTAGGATATTTTAACTGATTAAAAAAAAAAATTTCCAAGTGTCAAGTTCTACTGCGTAGCAAATTCTTTTCAAGCTAGTCTTCGAGTTCCCAGTGAAGAATTTCCATGTTGCTGATTTATAACTAGCAGAAGCACTAATGACCACATATATCAACACAAGGGGCAAAGCATAAATTGTGTCAACGCAATTTATACTTTGCATAAAATATATGAATATTTTGCATATGTGTGTGTGCATATGTATATACTTTCACCAGGAGCCAAAATAAGCTTCTTTGCAAAGCCTGGAATGTAAAAGTTGAACAGCATTCTTTGGCAGATTGAAGTCTTTTAAATAATTAATTTCACTATAAACAGTTTTGGCTGTTTTTAGATGGCAGTAGTTCAATAAATTTTATCTGCATGTGGAGCAAACCAAATGCACATCTGACAGCAGATTTTGGTATTGTATTGCTGCTTTGTTCTTAGCATTATGCCCTTTAATGTTGCACATGCAAGGCCAACTGGTCTGAGGCCTGAAATAGTTTTTCTAATATGCTCTTCACAATAGTGACTGTACTAAGAAAACTAGAAAGGCATCTGTTATATAAAAAATGCATTCGAATTACACCTCACTTTTTTGTTTCCTATTTTGTTTTCATCTTTTTTTTTTTTTTAAATAATAATCAAATGTGTAGTTTCTGGGTTTAAGCCAAACCATCGGCACACCAAATATTAAGGGAATTTCATTTTTCAGTGACCCACTGTCATAAATTTTCAATACAGGAATAGTAGACGTAACAGAAGTCCCATCATTTGTGGTGCTCACTAAAGTAGACACCAAAATACACAATATATGCTTTCCTAAAGAGATATGATAACTGGTCTCTCTTTTAATAATGTAAAACCACCACAATACAAATGTAACAGAAGGAATAAGGATGGTTTACATACTTTCATTTCCCGTGCTGAAACTATACCCCAGGTTTTTAGCAATCACATAGGACTAGGAATAAAATATGCCTTTCAACAGCAAGGTGATTTAATGTTCTTATGACCTGGTCCAATATGCTTGGGAGAACAATGCTCAACATTCATACTTCAAGTTTATATATATACAGTCAATTCCGGTTATTTGGGACACATCAGGACTAGTACATTTTGGCCTGATTAAGAGTCTGCCCCAATTATCCGAAGTTTCACGTAAAGAAAGTTAAAAATACAATGAACCTCCACTTTACAATTGGTTCACTGTACAATCAAATCATGTTACGATGGAGTCACCATAATAAAGTACAGTTCACTATACGATGTGTAGTAAGTGCCGGTCATTGAGATCATATTTGTGAATTGAATTTGAATTCTATTAGACAACAATTCTAATTAGCGAAAATAGGAGGAATATTATCCACAGGCTATAAAAGTAAAGATATATTAAGCACAAATTTACCCTTTATTAACTTATTAAAAAATTAAATGATACGTGAAATTCGGAATAATTAATACGTACTGTAATATGTACATACTAACTAGTTGACATTTCTGTTCACTGACATTTGTGGGTGGGGGTTAAAATTTAAAACAGTAAAAAGAGAAGCAATCAATAACAAAGAACACGGCACACACAAATTGTAAGTAACAAGTCACTAAGCTTTGAAAATAGGAATGAAGAGAAAATTCTGAAAATTAATTTTTTTATATGATTGAAGATTTCATGGAAGTGTAAACTCATTTCACCATAATAACCCACAGAATTCCAGCTGTCGGTATTATTGCAAATTCAATAAGATTGAGTTTACTATCAGTTTATGATAAATTGCACTAACAGAAAAGCCCAATAAACAGGTGACTGCTAATTGTTTTTATTGTTTTATGGTTGTGACCTCCAGAAATCTAACCGAACCACGTGGCACGGTTGGAGACAATTGCAGGGTGACCTCCAGTGCTGCAGTCTCCTGCCCCGATTAAACAGCATGTTGTCCCAATTAAGCGAAGTAAACCCTGGCTATTTTCTTGATTGGGTTCTGTTTTTTTAAGATTTGCCCCAAATAAACGGCTGCCCCGATTAACCGGTAGCCCAAATAACTGGAATCCACTGTATATTATTATTATTATTATTAGCCATATGGTGCAAGGAAGCCTGAGGCTTATGCTGCACCGACCAAAAAAAAAATTCCCTAGTATCCTGAGAGAGAGAGAGAGAGAGAGAGAGAGAGAGAGAGAGAGAGAGAGAGAAGTAGAAAGGAATCACCAAGAAAGGGAAGAATGATGATATCCAGCTCAGGACCCTGGGTGTGCCAAGCCCATACTCACCAGATATGAGCCCCTGGGGATAAATATAAATATATATATATATATTTATAATCTTATAAAATAATAGAATGGAGAAGCTATTGTGGTATATGCCTTGACATACAGAACATGTCGGAAACAGAAGTAAGAGCATTGCTGTCTTTTTCATTATTTTGGTGGATGACCTCTGAAGAAGACACTAAAATTATGAATGACAACGCAATGCTATTTCCACCTTGGTCGTCTCTTCAAAATTCCATTTGGCTTATTTTTTCTATTGTTATATTTATTTTAATTTCGATTCCTATCTTCCCCCCCCCTTTCGGTCAACACGTATATCGCTCCCAGGGTACACCGTATTTTCATTAGTCTAATTCTAAGCATAAATATCTACTTACTATATTTCATACTAATAATAATAATTCTTTATATATATATATATATATATATATATATTTATAATTATTGATAAAAAATAAAGAAAGAAAGTTAAAACGACAATAACTGTAACTAATATGTAAATAATATTTATGAGTCAATGCAGTTGCAAGCAATCATGCAATACACCCATAATGTCTATAATATTAAGGATAATATAAAGAACCATTAGAATAAGTAAATCAATCCAATAATCATACCATCAGGGATCTAAGAAAACACAAAAAAAAAAAAAAATATATATATACATATATATATTATCGCTTTTTACCGACAATCTAGATGACTTCAACTGGGGTAAACCACCCAGAATGAAGGCAAAAAACGACAAGAAGTTCTCTGTTTCTGTGATGATCAATATATGCTAAGTAATTTAAATCTAACCAAATATAAACCAGAATAGGCCGGATGTAAATCGAATATAAATAAATCGAAAGAAGATAATAAAAGTTAAAAAAATTTAGAAATATTAGAATCAAAGGTAAGAAATATAAGTAAAATATAAATGTAAGCATATATTAATCATCGTTGACCCGACAGAGAAACGTAATTTAATGATTACAATAAGATTAAATATATAATACATACTACATATTGACCGTATCTAGGACATAATGTAATAGTCGTCAAAATAATATGTGGTGCCCCCTATGTGATGGATACGGTAAAAATAAATAATTAAATTAACGCATAGAGAAACATGCAGATAGTAAGAAGAAAAACTAAAGGAGTAGGAATAATAGAACCTGAACTCCATAAAGGCGAAAAATAGTGGTATAGATAAGAAATAGTTTCTCCTACGTCCTCGGATTGCCCTAATAATTTCGGAGAAATAAAATTAAAGAGTGTAGGACAGTTTAAAGACATTACAAGATATAAGTTATGGCTCGGGTATGCCCGGGATCGCAAACCCGTTCCTATAGTAGGACCCTGAGCTGAATTTGCATGTTACCTCAAAGTGAACTTAAGTAAATTTAAATGAATTTAACTATATATATTAAAAAAAAAAAAAAAAAAAAATGATACACTGAAATTTGCAAGCCGGTGGGTACAAGTTTTCTACACCGTAAGACACCAAGAATGCAAAGTGTATCCTATTTACATATATACATGGCACTAAATATAACGATTATATTGAAAATTATATTAAAACAATAGGTTCAGAAAACAAATTTTTGAAATTAATTATGTTTATCGCTTTCCTGAAATGATATTTCAGGTAAGCGATAGGGAAATTATTATTGATCAACCTGCCGTACAACGCTGTTAAGCCCGCTGAACAATTTTTATTACTATTGCAGATATAAGCAATCCTTAGACATTGCGATAAAATTATATTAGCATGCACTGATTTTGATATATTAGATTTCCAGTTTGTAAGGCTGACTACGTTAAAATTAAATGTATCTCTTTTATTATATACGTTTACGTCTATATTATTATTATGGAATATTTCTATATGAAGATCCAGATAATTTGCTATAGTATCGGAATTATTAGTTTTTTCCAATACTAGTTCTACTGGATATAATTTACTGTAATCCTGGACAAAATGTGGACAATTAAAAACACATATATCATCTACGTATCTATATATAAGTAGGTTATCTTGGAATTCTCTTTCTGTATAATGTAGATAAAGGTTTGCGATTATGCTTGATGCTGGACTTCCCATAGGGGTGCCAGTCACTTGTAGGTATAACGATGTTCCGTCATATACATAATTATTAAAGATGGATAATTTTATTAGAGAATCCCAATAGGTTAAATCAACCTTTATAGCATTTTTATTTTCTAAATATAGTTTCTGGAGGACGACTTTCAAGTTATCAAGATTAATGCTCGTAAATAGACTGTTACAGTCAAATGTTTGTATTTGATGAATATTGTTATTTTTTAGAGCATTTATTATAATGCTACAATTAATACGAATACGAATTCACATATATTCTGTAAAATGAATAACGTCATATATATGATCACATGTCGTACTTGCAATGTTAAATATATTGGTCAAACTAGCAATAATCTAAATATTAGAATGAACCTTTATCGTTCCGATATTAAAACTTACAATAACAAATCCAGCAAGAAAACAGGTAATCTGGAACATGATATTGAATTCAGACATTTCCAAAAACATACTTTTGGTAATATTTTCATTTCAATACTTAACGTAATTAATAACGCAAATGAAAGATTATTGCAAGAAGATATTAGCATGTTACTATATCCATATGGTCTAAATAATAAATTTAATCAAAAATATATGACGAATAATTTAAAAGATATTTGCGTTTATAATATGTTTCAAATTGCCAAACTTCGTAAATATAATCGCAATAGGAAATATAGTAAATCCAACACATATAAAAGCAACCGAGAACATATAGGAGACTTCATAGATTTATTCAAAATGTGGGACACGGATCCTATAAATATTAGTAAAATACATAACACACTTTTCAGTATTAAACTTAGTGTACTCAAAGCACTAAATAGAAAAACCAATGATTACGTCTTTGTATCTTCTCATCTTAGGCACATCATATCAGACATTGTCAAATTCAGATTTCATATTTTGAATGTTAGCAAGCAGCCGGAAAACTCTGTCCTCATCTTATACTTTCAAAATAAATTAATGGATGATTTAGATATACATAAAACTATTAATTTACGTAATGACTTACTGCCTATTAATAACTTACATATTAATATCAGATTTAGATATTCTAGACCATTTGGTCTTAAAGCGTGTAACTATAAATCAATAGCTACAAACCTTCACAATATTAACATCGGACAGGAGATATGTGTTTGCCACAAACCTTCTTTTCATAGGTACGTGGATCCTAACCATAATCCCATTATAACCGGCAATTTAGATATAATCCCATATCCTGAACTTAGAGATATTTTATCACTGGGTTTTAAATTTCGACCTAATTTACCTGTTAATAAATCTAACTTTAAAAAATTGTTATATCTAGATTTACTTAAATACTGCATAAGATCAGCATACAACCATAACATACCGGTGGAAGCATACCACATGTGGCTATTTACAATGCTTAATATCATATCTAGCAAATATAATCAATTGAAACTCATACAGAATAATCTATATAATACCAAATTAATAAATAGGCAGCTAAAGATATACATGAACATTTTGTAATTACTCCCGTTGACAAAGCTGCTTGCAATTATGCAATCATATGTAAATCATATTATATAGAAATTTTAAAAAATGAACTACAGTCTAGCCATACATATAAACAGATAACATCTTCTTCTAATATAATAATCAAAAAATTAATTGCATTACATAAAAAATTAAAGTTAAAGTATAATAACCTAAAATATCCATTTATATATGGCATACCCAAATTTCATAAAACACCGATTGCTTTTAGATTCATAACATCATGTAGAGATAGTTATGCTAAATTTCCCGGAAAATTTTAGAAAAGTTACTTAAAATTATATTAAATAACTTAAATAAAACTATTATAATAAATAATAACTAACCTATTATAAATGCTCTAAAAAATAACAATATTCATCAAATACAAACATTTGACTTTAACAGTCTATTTACGAGCATTAATCTTGATAACTTAAAAGTCGTCCTCCAGAAACTATATTTAGAAAATAAAAATGCTATAAAGGTTGATTTAACCTATTGGGATTCTCTAATAAAATTATCCATCTTTAATAATTATGTATATGACGGAACGTCGTTATAACTACAAGTGATTGGCACCCCTATGGGAAGTCCAGCATCAAGCATAATCGCAAACCTTTATCTACATTATACAGAAAGAGAATTCCAAGATAACCTACTTATATATATATATACGTAGATGATATATGTGTTTTTAATTGTCCACATTTTGTCCAGAATTACAGTAAATTATATCCAGTAGAACTAGTATTGGAAAAAACTAATAATTCCGATACTATAGCAAATTATCTGGATCTTCATATAGAAATATTCCATAATAATAATATAGACGTAAACGTATATAATAAAAGAGATACATTTAATTTTAATGTAGTCAGCCTTACAAACTGGAAATCTAATATATCAAAATCAGTGCATGCTAATATAATTTTATCGCAATGTCTAAGGATTGCTTATATCTGCAATAGTAATAAAAATTGTTCAGCGGGCTTAACAGCGTTGTACGGCAGGTTGATCAATAATAATTTCCCTATCGCTTACCTGAAATATCATTTCAGGAAAGCGATAAACTTAATTAATTTCAAAAATTTGTTTTCTGAACCTATTGTTTTAATATAATTTTCAATATAATCGTTATATTTAGTGCCATGTATATATGTAAATAGGATACACTTTGCATTCTTGGTGTCTTACGGTGTAGAAAACTTGTACCCACCGGCTTGCAAATTACAGTGTATCATTTTTTTTTTTTTTTTTTTTTTTTTTTTAATATATATAGTTAAATTCATTTAAATTTACTTAAGTTCACTTTGAGGTAACATGCAAATTCAGCTCAGGGTCCTACTATAGGAACGGGTTTGCGATTCCGGGCATACCCGAGCCACAACTTATATCTTGTAATGTCTTTAAACTGTCCTACACTCTTTACTTTTATTTCTCCGAAATTATTAGGGCAATCCGAGGACGTAGGAGAAACTATTTCTTATCTATACCACTATTTTTCGCCTTTATGGAGTTCAGGTTCTATTATTCCTACTCCTTTAGTTTTTCTTCTTACTATCTGCATGTTTCTCTATGCGTTAATTTAATTATTTATTTTTACCATATCCATCACATAGGGGGCACCACATATTATTTTGACGACTATTACATTATGTCCTAGATACGGTCAATATGTAGTATGTATTACATATTTAATCTTATTGTAATCATTAAATTACATTCTCTGTCGGGTCAACGATGATTAATATATGCTTACATTTATATTTTACTTATATTTCTTACTTTTGATTCTAATATTTCTAAATTTTTTTAACTTTTATTATCTTCTTTCGATTTATTTATATTCGATTTACATCCGGCCTATTCTGGTTTTATTTGGTTAGATTTAAATTACTTAGCATATATTGATCATCACAGAAACAGAGAACTTCTTGTCGTTTTTTTGCCTTCATTCTGGGTGGTTTACCCCAGTTGAAGTCATCTAGATTGTCGGTAAAAAGTGATAATATATATATATATTTTTTTTTTGCGTTTTCTTAGATCCCTGATGGTATTATTATTGGATTGATTTACTTATTCTAATGGTTCTTTATATTATCCTTAATATTATAGACATTTTGGGTGTATTGCATGATTGCTTGCAACTGCATTGACTCATAAATATTATTTACATATTAGTTACAGTTATTGTCGTTTTAACTTTCTTTTTTATTTTTTATCAATAATTATAAATATATATATATATATATATATATATATAAAGAATTATTATTATTAGTATGAAATATAGTAAGTAGATATTTATGCTTAGAATTAGACTAATGAAAATACGGTGTACCCTGGGAGCGATATACGTGTTGACCGAAAGGGGGGGGGGGAAGATAGGAATCGAAATTAAAATAAATATAACAATAGAAAAAATAAACCAAATGGAATTTTGAAGAGATGACCAAGGTGGAAATAGCATTGCGTTGTCATTCATAATTTTAGTGTCTTCTTCAGAGGTCATCCACCAAAATAATGAAAAAGACAGCAATGCTCTTACTTCTGTTTCCGACATGTTCTGTATGTCAAGGCATATACCAATAGCTTCTCCATTCTATTATTTTATAAGATTATAAATATATATATATATATATATTTATATTTATCCCCAGGGGCTCATATCTGGTGAGTATGGGCTTGGCACACCCAGGGTCTTGAGCTGGATATCATCATTCTTCCCTTTCTTGGTGATTCCTTTCTACTTTTCTCTCTCTCTCTCTCTCTCTCTCTCTCTCTCTCAGGATACTAGGGAATTTTTTTTTTGGCCGGTGCAGCATAAGCCTCAGGCTTCCTTGCACCATATGGCTAATAATAATAATAATAATATACAGCGGATTCCAGTTATTTGGGCTAACGGTTAATCGGGGCAGCCGTTTATTTGGGGCAAATCTTAAAAAAACAGAACCCAATCAAGAAAATAGCCAGGGTTTACTTCGCTTAATTGGGCCAACATGCTGTTTAATCGGGGCAGGAGACTGCAGCACTGGGGGTCACCCTGCAATTGTCTCCAACCGTGCCACGTGGTTCGGTCAGATTTCTGGAGGTCACAACCATTGGGCTTTTCTGTTAGTGCTTGTAAAGCGGGAATTTATTTCCCATAGACATAAGGTTAAAAATAGGGGTTATGTTCTCAACAATGAAATTAATTAGCTAATTAGTTTGTTTAAACAATGATTGATTTATCGAAAGAAATGAAAATGTAGCCTGTAAAATCAAGCAAATTATAATAACAGAGAAATTATTTACGACTTACAAATGTTAAATAATGTTTATTGTAAGAAACCTCTTTAATTGTAAGGTGCGCCTTCTCCCTTTTTACAGCACGCCAATTGTAGGTGACTACTTTTCTTATTTAGTTCCTTTCTTACATTAATTTTAGGGAGAATGCCTACTTTAATTTTTATAGGTAACACTTGTTATCCTTTTTGGGCCACTGACTGCTTCAGAATATTTCAGGATTACTATTATTCTTAGCTAGAATCTGAGTGAGGCAATGAACAACACACAGGATAAATTTAGCATGTTTAATTATACAAACTGACTTAGATACACACAAAGATTTATCAACAAAACATTTCATGTTACGGAAGTTTCCCTCTGGGAAAAACAATTACAACAAATCCATTCGGTATATCTCTTTACTAAACGGAATAAGAGCTCCTTTACAAAAGTTTCCCTCTGGGAAAAACAATTACAATAAATCCATACAGTATATCTCTTTTCTAATCTAACTAATAGTTCCTTTACAATCTTCAACTTGTTATTCCAGCTATTTCTTACGCTAGATAAATTAATCGTACTTAGGATTTCAGAATGCCTTTCCTTTCCATTTAGGATAACTAGAAACAATAATACAAAACAGTACTTACAATAAGTTTTACTTCTCAATGTTTTAGGATCAGCTCCTTGACCTTCCCGCACTTTCCTTAATGGTTTCCACAACTAATATCCGGCTTTTAATTCCGAACTTCCCTTCGACCAAACTCGACTCCTCTTGGCTGCTTTTAACCTAGTTGACTCCAAATAACCTTTTCCCTTTGGCTGGCAAATTCTCCTTTCCGAAATCCAGCAAAATCTCGCCGCTTCCCGAGTAACTTCTATCTCCAATAATTCCATGACTACACTTACTAAGACAAGACTACCTCTCCAGAACTATCTCCTCCTTTAACTCCACCTCTATCACTACTCCACCTTTAACACCACCTGTATCACTCTTCCCGACTCTATCACTAACTCAACGCTACTGAAACCCGTCCTTATATATCCGCTATGTTTCCCGGCATACCCTGAAATTTTGACTGACCTCCCCTCTGTTAAGTTGACATGTTCACTGCAATTTCGTGTATCATGGTCTCGCCCGTAAATTTCCATAGTAACTTATAACTACTCTTACTGCGTGTATAAGCGTTTATTCCCCCGAGTGTTTTTTTTTTTTTTTTTAAAGTAAGCCTTAAGCTTCCATTATTCTTCATCATCATCATCAACTAAATGCACGCTCGTTGATCACTCATTATTGGCTCAGCACTCGTTGGTCTGTTGTGCAAGGAGTCGTCTTCTTTAGAAATGTTTCAAGAGTAGTTTGTTTCCAAGATAATCTTCTCTTTTACTTATAAATTTCATGATTGTATGCATAAGCATTTTTTAACGGCACATACAATTTTCAACTAACACAATTTGGGTGGAGTAACAAGTTTACAAAGCTTAAAAAAAAAGGAATGAAGATAATATTCTGAAAATTTATTTATGTTTTTAATACGATTGAAGATTTCAGTAAAGGGGAAACACATTTCACCATAATAACGTAAAAACCACACAATTGCAGCTGTTGGTATTTTTGCAAATGCAAGAAGATCGAGTTTACTATCTGTTTATAACTGCTTGCAGTAACAGAAAAGCCCAATAAACCAGAAAGTGCAAATTGTTTTATGGTCGTGACCTCCAGAAATGTGCTTTAGAAAAATATCACAAAGGCATTTAAAAATTGATTCTTATAATGGAACATATGATAATGATGAAAGTGTAGTGCATTTTAATGATTTGAATTGGTAACTAATACAATTTACAAACCGTGCTCACGACCTTTTATATGGCCCTAAGGTCACGCTTGTGACCTTAAAAATGACATTTAAGAGAGAAAAATAGCTTAGTTATACAGCACAAATTTCAACTTCCGAGATCTTGAAACGAATTACCAAAAAACAAAAATGTGCTGTTGGGTTCACATTATGATATTTTAATGATACGATGGTGTCTATGGAACTGATTAATATTGTAAAGCGGGGTACACTGTATTGTATAGCTATGCACGTGATTTGGAATGCAGTACAGTAATACCCCGACTTACGCTACCCTGACTTACGCGAACTCGGAGTTACGCGGTTCCTGATTTTTTCGTTTGGCAACGCTGCCGCCCACTATCTTCAAGGTCGTTTTTCATATGTTATCGATATACGGTGCGACGGCGGAGAATGAGAGCGAAAGATGAACAAAATTCAACTTTGCTGCTTTTATGTGTTTTATATCAGTGAAGGGGAAACACATTTCACCATAATAACGTAAAAACCAACACAATTCCAGCTATCGGTATAATCGCAAATGCAATTAGATCGAGTTTACTACCAGTTTATAACAGATTTCACTAGCAGAAACGCAACTGGATTTTTATTGTTTTATGGTAGTAACCCCTAGAAAGGTGATGTGTTAATAGTGTATCTCTGCCTTTATGGTGTTGTTTATTCAGTTGCTACATGCATGCAGCTTTGTTTATGCGTATCAAGCGTGCCTCCTCGTTTTGTAATTGTGCTTTATTCCCTAAAAATGAGTAAAACACTTAATTAAAAGGTGTGAAAAGGAAGCGTCCTGGTGAAGACACTGCAGATTCAGAGAGAAAAAGAAAAGCAATTATCGATAAACAGAGGCAGACTGGGTCAAAAATTCTTACCCGGGAAAATTTATAGTGGCCTCATACTATGGTTTATGGCCAAAATCACACTGGCCCACGGGGGTTTCCCCGGTAAGGCTTATGGCCAGTCCGCCTCTGTCGATAGAGAAAAAAATATGAAATTGTGAAACGCTTTGAGCGAAATGAAAGACCATGTGATATTGCACGTGCTACAGGCCTAAATGAAGCAATGGCGAAAAGCACATGACAATTGCAAACTTGACAGGTTGAAAATTGAAAAGGGCTCAATTGTAAAGGGCTTAAAAATTTTAGAAAACATAGACTCCAACGAAGAACGCGTTATAGCTACAAAGCAAGGAATAAAAAAATTATTAGCTTGCTACGAAAAAATTCTGCTTGAAAAAAAGAATGCGCTGTGTTGTCAGACGAATTTGTTAGATTTTATGAAGCCATTGACATCGAAATAAATTTTTAACATAAGTCATTTGTTTTTTTAATACATATTTTGTATTAATATGTATAAAGAACTGCAATTTTATTAATATTTTTCTTCTAAACTAGTGTTTTTGTTAGTCCTTGGTCCCAATTAAGCAAAATTTATATGTATTTATATGCAAAGTTGTACCCCGACTTACGCGAATTCGACTTACGCGATTTTCGTCGGACCCACCTATCGCGTAACTTCGGGGTATTACTGTATTTATGTTTAACATTCATTTTTGCAATTAATGTTCATATATTCAATTTTGTTGATACCTGATACTCGGGAAAAAAAAACTTGTAAACCCGGGAACTCATAAAGCAAGAACTGCCTGTGTATATATATACAGTCAGTCCTCGTATAGCACGATAGTTGTGTGGAAAGTGGAGGAGAAATTGTTGAAGATAAACATAAAAAATGCACCTGGGGTGGATGGGATCTATCCAGTTATATTAAAGGAGGCAGCCAAGGAAGTAAGCAAACCCTTAGACATAATTATGGGAGCTTTTTTGGACTCAGGGGAGGTAACCACAGACTGGAGATGTGCAAATGTGACCCCAATTCACAAAGAAGGATCAAAGGGTGACACAAGTAATTATAGACCTGTTAGTTTAACTTCTGTTCCAGGAAAATTAATGGAGGCACTGGTTAAAGAAGCACTGCAGGATCATCTAGACAAGACTTCAGTTATAGCTCGGACACAGCATGGGTTTGTTAAGGGAAAGTTTTGACTGACCAATTTGATTGGATACTATGATACGGTCACAAAGGAACTGGATGCAGGGAATAACTTTGATATCATATATTTGGATCTTAGAAAGGCTTTTGATACTGTTGCATATGGAAAACTGCTGAAAAATTGGAGCAGAGTGGCATTGGAGGTAAATTGCTGCTATGGATAAAGGGATGGTTGAGTGGGAGAAGACAGAGAGTGGTAATCAATGGACACTGCTCATCGTGGACTAATGTTATTAGTGGAGTCCCTCAGGGTTCAGCGTTGGTTCCATTGTTGTTTTCTGTATTTATTAATGATATTGATGATGGTATATCAAGCTTAATGTCCAAGTTTGCAGACGATATGAAAGTTGGAAGGGTTGTTAAGGACACTAATGACAGTACACTGCTGCAACAGGATCTAGAAAAGTTGAGCAGATGGGCTGAGAGGTGGCAAATGAAGTTTAACATTGACAAATGTAAAGTACTACATATGGGAAGCAGTAACCCCAGAGTGACGTATCAACTCTCTGGTACTATATTGACAGTAGTAGAGAATGAAAAAGACTTAGAGGTAATTGTGCAGGCAGATATGAAGTTTTCTGAACAGTGCAGATGGTCTGCAAGAGTAGCTCATAGTGTCTTGTCAATGATATACAGGAATTTTTCTAGCAGGGATAAGGATGTGATTATCCCCTTGTATAAGGCAATGTTCGAGCCACATCTTGAGTATTGTATACAGGTCTGAAGGCCTTATTTTAAGAAGGATGTAGAGCTGCTGGAACGAGTACAGAGAAGGGCAACAAGATTAGTGAATGGAGCAAAGAGGTGCTCTTACGAAGAAAGGATTAAGTTTTGCAAATGACAGTGTCTGGAGACTAGGCACCTGCGAGGTGATCTGATTGAGGTGTCTAAAGCCTTGAATGGTTTGCATGCTCAATGCTGATGGAATTCTTCCTCTTGCTCAGAATAATCACCTGAGAGGGCATAAATTCAAATTGAGGAAAGACAGATGTAGGATAGATGTGTGGAAATTTGCCTTTAGCCAGCAGGTAGTTGGTTGGTGGAACAGACTTCCATCCTTTGTTGTGGAAGTTGATAGCCTAAATAAATTTAAGGCTGAGCTGGACAGGTATTTGGAATGAATGGGGTGGTGAAATGGGAGTAGTTTTTTTTTTTTAGGCTGATGCTGCATATGCTTGCTTTCTTGCATCATATGCCTCTACTAATGTTAATGCTAATTTGGTGTGAGGCTCCCAAAACCCTCCCTTAAACTCTTAGACTCTATCCAAAGAGGATAGTCAAGATAAATAATAATCCATCTCTTACAAACTCTCTCCTCCATCTCCCCACCCCACTATTTCCAAGTGCCATGAAATGATTTCCTCCTCTTTGTTTTAAACCAGTCTGAACACGTGGTTCTACTAGTCAACACTCATTCAACTCCATTCTCACCAAAATAAATTTTCCTCTTCCCCATTTATTCTCTCTACTTCTGTTCTTTGGGACAGCCTTCCTTCATATTTTCAAAAATTTATGATCTGCAGAAATTTAGGATCAATATCAACACATACTAATATGTTGTGCCATACACATACATTTATCATACACACACATGCACACTGAGTCAGCTTTGCATTACTAACACCCTCTTGTGTAGGAATGCAATGGTCTGTGATGCTGGTGAAGGCTCAGAGTTAGGAATGGCTGATACAAATTGTTGTTTGTAGTGGTGATCAGTTTTGTGAGTCTGAGAGGAAGAATGGGCCTGCGTCAAGATCTTTCTAACTTCAAACATGGAATGATTGTGGGGAGCAAGATGTATAGATGTTAGTATCTTGACAATAGCCAACATGGTCAAGTGCTCCTGTGTTGTCATAAGTCTACCATAACTAGCTGAACAGTGGCCAAACAACCAGCTAAAGGTCACATAGCCACATGGGATAGCCACATGTAGTTGACTTCCATAGTGAGTATTGTGTCTCATCTCATAACAGGAATGATACAAGACAGTGGCCAGCTAACCACCCAGTAAAATGTAGGAATAGCAAGACCAATATCTACATGGACTATGTGTTGGACATTAGTTCGTATAGGCTATGGAAGTCAATGATTGACACAGGTACCCAATGCCCGCACAAGAAAAAAAATGCTCTTATCAATGTTTATGGTCATTCATGCAACAAAATTCTGCAAAACAGCCAATGGGTTAACTTCCTTCTTTCTGAACAACATTACCTTCCATTCAAACAGGGTAAATTACAATCAGTGTTTTGTTTTTATGCTTGTATTTGAATTTTCTCTGCACAAATAGTAAAAATGCTGTTTTTGTTAATTTCAAACAAATTTAAAAAAAATTTGTTTGAAATTATTTCTGGTATGGAAAAAAAAAATAGATATATATAATCCACTATGGATTATATATAATCCACTAAACATGGATTTGTAAAATACCATACCAAAAATATATAAATGAAGTTTTATCATTAAAATTGTCAAACAATTGATGTAAAGATTTTGAATCACTCTTTTAACTGTGTAACTTGTTCTCACTGATAGAGTAGAAGCAAAGAATGTATTTTTGTGGTGTACATATACAAATTGTTGCACTTTGTTTCAATATCTTATTTTAAAGAAAAAGCCTTGTAATAAAATACCACACGCAGCAATTATTTGTTTTTTACTAATACATTTATTCATGTTCAAAAGTTTTTATCAATTTTAATAAATAAAATTACAAAATACACTCTTTTTATTTTATTATTCTGCATTAATTTTAGCTGGCTGTAGTCCTATTTACCTCATAATGAGATTCTATTATGCTACTTTTAAAAAGGTACAAGCACAACAGAACTGTTTACCCATCACCTGTCCTTATTTAATATCATACAGTGCACATAATTATTTTACCTTTGCATACAGTTCTGTCCTTTCAGATTCTAATCTTGATATAGTTTCTCTCATCTTACACAGCTCTCCTTCTAATTCTTTAGTTTTTGTTTCCCTAAAAAAATATAAGGATCAATCAGCACAGAATAAATAATATGCTCTATTAAATTAATTTATCTATTTATAAAATAAATATTTTAGTAACTGTTATTGTTCTCACAGGGTTTTACACCCCCCCCCATCAAGCATCTAGATTCCATTCAAAAGAGAGGGTAGTCAGGGTAATTAACGACCTGTCTCCTACAAAACCTCTGCACTCAGTGGTTTATTTTCTGCTGCATGCCTTTTATACATATATATTTCCATGGAAACTGTTCTTCTGTGGGATCTGCAATTCTAGCACTCTCTTACAAACTGGTCAGCATCCACTCACTGTCCAACTCCAAACTCATAAAACCACTTTCCTCATTTATCCCTTCTACTTTTTTTTTTTTTTTTTTTTGAAACAACCTTCCTCCACAAGTATCCCCCCAAAAATTATAATCTGCAGAAATACAAATCTAATGTCAAAGTGTATCTTGCGTTCTTCTAAACCCACAACGAATACATGGTACTAAGTACTATACGTGGTAATATCTTTCAAGTTTGGGGTGTCAAAAAAAAATAACTGAACATATTAAATAATATATGAAAATTACTGTGGCCACTGGTGTTTCCTATTTTCTTATAAAACCTTAAATTTTGCAGAGAGGAAGGAAAAAAATCTTTTTCTTCCTCTATGTGAAACACGTGGTCATGGAATTATTTGCCATCTTTCTAAACTAATTGTACTGGACAAAACAAAATAAGCTTTTAACCTAGGGAAAATTTAAAAAGGTATCTGTATGTATTTTGACCAAATCACATTATGCAGTATGGTCCTCTATGTAAGAGATTGCCGTCTCTTCTCTTCTCTTCTCTCCTCTCTCACACAAACACAAATTCAGTTTAAAAAAAATGTTTTGTTAAAAATGAGTTTTACTATTTATTCTTAAACAGGAAGTAGTTCTTTTAATAATTTTTTGAATTTCTTTGGAATTTGGCTTGCTCTATTCTAACTTTCATATTAATGAAGTAATTTTCCTTGGTGATAATTTTTAAACTTCTAGCTGATCTTACACAATTTACCTATTAGAATAGCAGATGACTCTAACCATACATCTGTTTTCATCTTTTATTTACAAACAACCTTTTAAAGTACACAGCTAATGTGAATTTTCCTCTAGACATTTAAGATCACAATTTGGCAATAGTCTCTTCTATTATTAGCTTTTATACAAAACTCAATCCAATTTTCTATCTGCACCAAAACATACAACAATTGTAAATAAGTTATTAATATTTGAAGATTAAATGCACAAGGCATAATATGATATGGGTTTAAATTAACTATATAATAACGGTGTAGATACACCATAGTTTACCCATAAATTAAACTATGTGCATAGTGTGAAAGGCATCGTTTTTAATTGTATTTCATATTGTGGCTATCTTCATAATGAGATACCAGGTATTGCACTACTTCGAATAAGTAATGCTTCTCTAGTAGAGAAGACTACTGTTATTTATTCTCAGTGAATACCATCACCCAGTTGGCACCATTTAAAAGCTGTTGGCCTATCATCGGTGGGTGGTCAGGTACCCTTCGTAACTGTGATAGCAAACATGCCATTACAGTTGCAAAGTAATGGTGTATCTACACTGTTGTTATATAGTTAATTTAAACCCATATCATATTATGCCTTGTGCATTTAATCTTCAAATATTGTATCATTCTGTATTTCATTTGGCATCTCTCATATTGTGGAACCACTTTGCAACTGTGATGGCATGTTTGCATTATCAGGGTAGCTGCCCACCCACCGATGATAGGCCAACAGCTTTGAAATGGTGCTGCCTGGGTGGCGGTATCCACTGAGAATATATAACAGTAGTCTTCTCTACTAGAGAAGCATTACTTATTCGAAGCAGTGCAATACCTGGTATCTTGTGAAGGTAGCCACAATATGAAATACAATTAAAAAACGATGCCTTTCACACTATACATGTAGTTTAATTTATGGGTAAACTATGGTGTATCTACACCATTATTATATAAGTTATTAATAAACTGAAAGATGATTTTAAAAATTCTAAAAGCAGAAAACTTTATTACAGTTCAAACGTTAGTTTTTGCCTTGGTAGCAACTTATATCCATCCATACTACCACATCCATTACTTACTGATGAGTCCAGTATATCTTCATCCATAAATAAAGATGACTGATTAGCATCTTATATTTCCTTTAACTTTTTAAATCATAAATCGTCTCCTACCAATCAACTCATTCTTTGGTTTTTCAATAGTTTCAATACAGCTCAAGGTTTAGGCCTAAATGGATGTCAGATGAACTAATGAGACTAGTGGAAGGAGATTTGTTTTGTTTTGGTTTTATTGGCGCATTAGCTACTAAGGCTATAATGCGCCAAGACCATGTCATTTATAAAAAAATTTAAACTTTCAGTGACCTAATTAGTTAGGTCACTATGTCAAGAAGTATAAGAAAAATGTAAATTTTATAAACGAGTAAAAATATTTATTGATTTTAAAAATCTAAAAAGAGCAGACACATTGTCATTGTTGGATAAAATCTGACTGAGTGTATACGGCTCAGTCAGATGATTAAAAGCAGTAAAACGGATATTACTAAAATCTGGACAATCAATTAAAATGTGTCTCACAGTTAAAATTGTGCCACAGGACACACACATAGGAGGGTCATCAGCCCTCAGCAAAAACGAATGAGTTAAATGACTGTGTCCTATGTGGGTCCGGGCAAGAACAACTTCCTCCTTACGATTCCTGCGCAGACTAGACTGCCACGGTTCAATTACAGGCTTTATACAATATAGTTTATTTCCAGTCTGTCTATTCCACGAGTCCTGCCATTGGGAGTGTATGTTTTGGTGTATTATTTGCCTGTAGTCTGTATAGGGGACTGACAGGCAGCGGTTATTATTGGGAATTGCTGATTTGGCTGCGGCGTCAGCCAAATCATTTTGGCTGAATCCCAATGTGGCTGGGAATCCAGCAGAAGCGGATAGAATAGAATCTTTAATTGCAGCAATGATAGACATACAATTAGTCCCGTCACGGCATGGTGGTGCCAGGGGTTAACAAAACATATTTACAAAAGAGATACACATGAGAAAAAAAGATAAATCAGATTATTAACAAAGCACAGTTTTACATTTTCAGTTCGACGAGGATACCCTTCCTGTATTTTTTATTATTGACCACTTCTTGGAGGTCCCCGTCGATGGCTTGCAGTAAGGGCAGCATTTGCTTTGGCAGGAATCTGTCGGTTAGTACTAGCCGGTTACGGTTTGCTAGCAGCTGTGCTGAAGGCCGGAGATAAGGGGGAGGAATGCGCCAAGAGCAGTGATCCCAGAGGTTCGGCTCTGTAATTTTACCGGTGGCCATCTTGATGGTGAACAGCAGCCTTCTTTCTGCGATGTAGGACCGGAGCCTGCGTAGTTGAAGAGCTTCTGCTAACTGCGTTGATCTGAGAGCTGGGGGAAGGTGGAGTTTGCTGTTGGCCCATTTTAGAAGCCAGAATTCGGCAGAGAATATTCTTTTGATGTTGGATTCGGCGGCCGAGGCCCATATCTCTGAAGCATACAGTATTGTTGGGTAAAGGATTGATACGATGTATCTTTTTACCAGTTGTGGGTCGGTGGTGTGGAGCAGCTGTTGTTTGGCGACCCAGCGTAGTGAGTTCAGCCTCGACTGTATGAGGTTTATGTGATCGTTGAAAGACAGTTTGGAGTCGAAGACGACCCCCAGATCTTTGTGTGTTTGAACACTTGGAACTGAGGAGCCGTTAAGCACAGGCTCCAACGTTGTTGGGCTGCCCTTTAGAGAGTAAGTTATTTGTGCTGATTTTAGGGGGTTGATTTGGAGGTTGAAGGTATTGAGGTAGTCAGCCATGTCCTGCAGTTTGCTAGTGATTTGCTGAGTGATTTCGGCTGCCGAGTTGGATGGCGATATTTTAGTAAGGAGCTTGACATCGTCAGCATATGTGATCCAATTGCACTTATTGGTCACAAATGGCACCATGATTGCTGAGAAGAGAATGCCAGACAGGACCCCCCCTTGAGGTACACCGGCAGTTATGTGGCGCGTGAAGGTCTTTGTTCCGATCTTTAGAACAAGGGTCCTCTTCGATAGGAGAGATTCTAGGAACCAGAGAACATCGCCGCGAAAATTGAAGTAGTTTTCTAAGAGACGTAGGAGATTAGGTATACAGATGGCATCAAAAGCGGAATGGATGTCAAGATATATAACTGACAATTCCTGTCTTTGTTCGAAGGCATCTAAGATGTGCAGAGTGGTTGTTACAAGGTTAGTTATAGTTGACCTTACTGATATCCCATAGTGTATTTGCTGAGGACTGTCACGGAGAATTTGATGGGTGACAGACGGTAGCAATGCTTTCTCCAGAATTTTTAGCAATACAGAGGCGCAAGCAATGGGCCTATGTTGGCTTGGGAGCGTCGAATATTGGTGCTTAGGAAGGGGCCAGACAGAGTACCTGTTCCACTGGGGTGGAAAGAAATGAACTTCGAGGCATCTGTTGTATAGGTTGAGGAGTGAGTCGATGATGAAGACACTTAAACATTTGATTATGAACTGGGGGATGCCATCGTCACCAGTGGTTGTTGTGAGAGGGAGAGTATTAATGGCCTGCATCAGTTGTTGCTTGGAAATTCGGATCGTAGCGAGACTATCAGTGAGATGAGAGCGGTTGAGGAGTGGCCGATTAGGTACAGCTGGAGGTTGATTAGAAAATCTGGCGACGTAGTTGAGCCAGTCAATTGGGTCGATGTTGCTGGAAGAACTAGCCTTTGTTTTGTAGAATCGTTTTCCCCTTTTTAGGGTTCTTTCGAGGTGCTTTTTAATTGAAGCTGATTTGTTTCTGTTGAATTCGGCCCTGGCTTTGGAGAATGAAATGCGGTCTTGGACATCGCCGGAAGCTTTCCACTTGGCGTGTAGTAATTGTTTGTAGTGGAAACTTTGGTTGAGCTGGGGAGTCCACCATGCTCTGGAGCGCGGAGTAATGGTGACTGTCTTGGTAGCGGTGTGAAGGGCTATGGTATTGATCCATTTGGTCATTAAATCGATTGCGAGGCTCAGTTCACATCCATCTAAGATGTTCCATGGGACTGTGGATGCGGCTTCAATGCAGAGTGCTGGATTCAGAAATTTTGGGGCGGTGACCTTTTTCACAGATTTGGTTTTGGGGGTATTGAAATATTTTTTGGGTAGAAGAGCTGTAAATATGATTGGTTGGTGGTCTGATTGAAACATGTCGGCTGTGGTTTCTTCGACTTGGCATGTTGCCGAGGAATAGACTATGTCCAGTAGGTTTCGGTCTCTCGTTGGCTGGTAGTTAACTTGGAATATTTGGATTGATTGGAGAGATTCTGTGAGACGACTTTTGAGGTGTTGGGTAGATGGCGGAAGATTGAAGTCCCCGCATACGATGTGAGTGGCTGCTGGGTGAAGATTATTTATTAACCAGTTAGTGGCTGCATCAATGGCCATCATAGTTGGCATTGGAGGAAGGTACAGGGATGCGACGTCTATAGTGGTACCTTGATGTTCCAGAGTTATCATTAAGGCTTCCACGTCTTGAGAGATATTTGAGACAGAGTGTATGATGGAGAACTTTGTCGTATTGAAAATTATAGCAACTCCACCCCCTCTGCGGTTATCGCAAGAGACAGCCAGTACATGAAAGCCTGCAGGAATGGAGCAGCTGATATCTGTCTGGTTCACCTCTAACCACGTTTCAGCGAGGCACAATATGTCTAGTGAGTTTGAGAGTAGAATCTCTTCCAGTGTATTAAGTTTATTTCTTAAGGACTTGATATTCTGGAACATTATGCGGATGGTAGGAGAGGTTGTAATGCTTATCCTCACAGGAGGGAGCCTTGCTTCCCGGCTGTGAACAAGTAGAGGCTCTCGATAATGAGAGATCAGGACAGGGATGAGGCGACCTCGGGTTCTCTCGCGTTGGAGGATGGTATTACCAACCTTGGGCGGAGTTTGTTCCAGTATGTTGGTGTGGGAAGATTCTGGTGCTGGCATCCTTTCTGGCAGGCAATTATACTCGCCAAGTCAGCTGGGACTTCGGTGGGAGTACTTTTGTCGGATCTGAGTAGTCGCTTTAAGTTTCGAGGTTGATTGATAGTGAACAAATGGCCTGATCCTCGTTCCGACAGGCCAAATGGCGACGCTTCCTATCAGGTCTACTTGCTGGATATCATATTCACGTCCAAGGAGGAAGTGAATCTTCTGCTGAATACTAGACAGAACTGGATGAGGATTATACCTCACAGATATTAAAGCCTGTAACACACTAAGAGAATCGGAATATAAAATGAACCGTTGGTATTGGCATTCACTAATGTGATCCAAGGCTAACTCTATAGCATGCAGCTCTGCAGTAAATATACTGCATTCAGAGGGAATCTGCTCCGATGTAGTGCTGTCTGTAAAGACAGCCGCAGATCCCACATATGATTCCGACTTCGAACCGTCTATAAACTGGCGCGAAGTCAGAATGTTCAGCTCGGTGCGCTGAATAAAGCTGCAGGTAGACAGACGATGGAGTGTCCGACTTTCCCCAATTTCTAAGGGACAAGTCACATGTTGGTATATGAGCATGCCAGGGTGGAAGGGGTTGCTTTGGTGTTTGGGCAACCTTGTCTACCTTAATATTAAGTTCTTTGAGTAGCTCTTGGATACGAATACCAAAAGGACGATTGGCAGTCTTACGGGTGGTGTACAAACTTTCCCATCGTGGCTCAAAAACGAATGGCCACGTAGGATGGTCTGGCAGGGATTTCAATTTTAAGGCGTACTTTAGAGACAACTGCTTACGTCGAAGTGATAACGGTGGTTCGTTTGCTTCGACGTATAAGCTCTGGACAGGAGATGTTCGAAATGCTCCAATAGCAATACGGAGAGCCTGATGATGGACAGGATCCAGCCATCGAAGTACACTGTCTCTGGCCAAATTGTATACCAGGGACCCGTAATCTAGTCTGGATCGTACAAGTGCACGATAGATGCGTAGTAGGGTGCACCGATCCGCACCCCAAGATGTTGAGGAAAGAGAGCGCAGTATATTCAGCCCTCTTGTGCACTTTGTGCGGAGTTGACGGATGTGATCCAGAAAGGTCAGCTTTTTATCGAATACGAGTCCCAAGAATTTTGTGTCCGCTGCGACTGGAATTGCATTTTGTCCGAGCTTTAATTCAGGTTCGGGATGAAGATTACGCTTACGACAAAAATGTACACAAACAGTCTTCTCCGGCGAGAACCTGAAGCCATTAGTAAGAGCCCAGGAGTTCAGGCGATCAATAGCTTTCTGCAGTTGTCTTTCAATAACCCTCATGTTGCATGACTGACAAAATATGCTAAAGTCATCAACATAGAGGGCACTGTTTACAGTTGGAGGAAGTTGTTCTGTGATGGAATTTACTTTGATGGCAAAAAGCGTGACACTTAATACTGATCCTTGTGGTACTCCCTCCTCTTGACTGAAGGAACGAGAGAGTGAGGATCCCACACGAACATGGAAAGATCGATTGGCTAAAAAGTTTTTAATAAAAATGGGGAGTTGCCCCCTAAGGCCAAGGCTATGCAGATCTTTTAAGATGCCAAATCTCCAAGTTGTGTCATACGCTTTCTCCATGTCAAAGAACACCGACACCAAGTGTTCGCGTTTTAGGAAAGCATCCCGGATGGATGTTTCCAGTCTAATAAGATGGTCCAAAGTGGACCGGTTCCTTCGGAAGCCGCACTGGATTTTGGAGAGAAGGTCGTTTGATTCTAAGTACCATATTAAACGGGAATTAACCATTCTCTCCAGGATTTTGCACAGACAGCTAGTCAGAGCAATAGGATGATAATTGGTAGTGACTTTTGGATCCTTTCCTGGCTTAGGAAAGGCAAGAACGATTGCCTTTTGCCAGGAGTCCGGAAACTGCCCTTCAGTAAAGATTCTGTTATACAGAAGGAGCAGACAATCCATAGATTTTGATGAAAGATCTTTAATCACTTCATAATGGATGCCATCTGGTCCAACGGCTCTTGCCTTGGAAAGAGCTAGGGCTCTTTTCAGTTCCAGAATAGTGAAATCCCCGTTGTAGGGATAAATGCTCTTAGATTTAAAGTTAAGTGCCTGTTTTTCGATTTTATATTTCAGGACCAGGAACTCTGGGGAATACGAGATGTTGCAGAGATGTTAGAGAATGTTTCCCCAAGAGAATTGGCTATTACAGTTGGATCTGCAATAGCGCATCCATTATAATCTAGGATTGCAGAAGGGTGGGATGTATATTTTCCCTTCATTTTCCGGATTTTATCCCAGACTACCTTAGAATTGGTAGCCTGGTTAATAGATGATGTAAAAACGGATCCATGATTCCTTTTGACTCTGACGACGGATATATCATGCTTTGGCTCGTGCACGTTTAAAGGCTATAAGGTTGGTCGTGGTAGGATATCGGCGAAATATCCCCCCACGCTTTGTTTTGAGCCTTTTTTGCTGCTGTGCATTGTGAATTCCACCAAGGTTTGGGAAATGGTGGAAACCGGGCAGATGTTTTTGGAACAGCATTCGCAGCTGCTTCAACAATATTTTCTGTGATGTACTTAACTGCATCATTGATAGGCTCTTGACTGACTGTGCTAAGATCAAAATTTGCCTGATGTTGGAAGGCAGTCCAGTCAGCCTGATCAATCTTCCACCGTGGTAACCTGAAGGGAAGACATGGTTTCCCACTGTATAACGAGGTTATCACAGGGAAGTGATCACTTCCGTATGGATTCTCCTCCACTTCCCAAGTGAGTGAAGGGAGTAGAGAAGGGGAGCAGATAGAGAGATCAATGGCAGAAAAAGTACGGGTAGGCATGTGGAAGAAGGTGTTTGTTCCAGTATTTAGAAGGGAAAGGTCATTGTCATTGAGCATACGCTCTATGACTCGTCCCCTTCCGTTGATGTTAGCACTACCCCACAGGGTGTTATGTCCGTTAAAATCCCCAAGAAGTAAGAAAGGGGTAGGCAGCTGCGTTAGAAGATCATCAAGGTCTGCCTGGGAGATGTCAGTCCCAGGTGGCAAATAAATGGAACACACAGTTAATAAAAATCCCACTGAAAGGCGAATTGCAACAGCCTCTATGCTGGTTGTAATTAGCAAGGGCTGCACTGGGGTCTGGTTACCCACAAGGATAGCCACTCCCCCATGTACAGAGCCATCCGCAATTCTATCCTTTCGAAAAACTGTGATGTTGTGCATGGTGGGATCATCATTTGCCTTTAAATATGTTTCCTGCAAGCAAAAGCAAACTGGCTCGTGCTTTTGCAGGAGGGCCTTGATGTCATCAATATTTCGCCGGAATCCACGACAATTCCATTGTAGGAATTTAGCCATTATTTTGGCTTGGTGGGTCCAGCAGGCGGCTTCCTAGGTGCTGAGGGCTTACTTTTATCAGTCTTGGATTTGTCTTTTTTGGGGAAGAATGGACGCTGTCCCGTGTCCATTTTCTCCTCCGCAAAGAGTTCCAAGACTGAATCTTCGGGTACCTCCTTCTGCTCGATATCCATCTTTTCTTGGGTACTAGGGGAGACTTCCCCTTTCTTATTCTTTTCTTTCATAATTACCTTTGTTACTTGTGGAGCATTAGGAGGTACCGATATAGGAGTGACAGCTGATTGGTCCTTTTGTGCAGGTTTTTGAGAATTTAAGAGATACCGCGCGATGGGAGTGAAAGACTCCTTTGGAGGAATGGTCATGTCCGTCTGAGTTCCGACGGAACATCTCCCTGCTATCTTCTGGGCGTAGGTAGTTTGTTGATATTCAGGGGTTTGACCGATTTCCTTGCCTCCTGGTATGATATATTTAGCTCTGCCTTCAGCCGTTGAATTTCTTTTTCTTCTTTCCACCTCTGGCATGCTTGTGAATAGGCCGGGTGTTCGCCTTCACAGTTAATACAGGTGGGTTTTGCGGCTGAACATGCTGTTGTTTCGTGGTCCTTTGCACCGCATCGAGCGCATGCAAGGACTCCACGGCAGGCCATTTGAGAATGTCCATACTTCTGGCATTTAAAGCACCGTAAAGGGTTCAGAAAGTATGAACGCACTGAACAGTTGATGTATCCAGCTTTAATCTCGTCAGGAGGTTTAGGAGAGTTAAAAGTCAGGATAACGCTCCTGGTTTTAACAATTTTTCTATCCCTTCACGCAGTGATTCTCTTGACGGCAATGACTCCCTGTGGTTTTAATTCAGAGCAGATTTCCTCCTCGGTTATGTTGAGAAGGTCCCACTCCGAAATGACACCTCTCGATGAATTGAGTGTTCTGTGTGGTGTCACTGTTATAGGGATTCCTCCAATTGATGTTGTTCGGAGTAGATGTTCTGATTGCCTGTCATTTTTAGTTTCAATTAAAAGGTCTCCAGAACGAAGCCTTTTAAACTGATTTGGGTGAACCTGCTAACCCATCTAACCCTTTTTGAATAAAAAAAGGGCGACATTTTACCAATCGGTGTCTCATTGGTAGAATGCATGATTAAGAACCTTGGGACTGGCCCTGATGGTAATTCGGTTCGCTGCCTCTTTTTAGCAATAATGCTATCTGTATCTGTGTCAATGTTTTCAGTTAGGGACCGGGTTGGGGCCCCTGAAGAAATAAGTTTATCAGGATTCATATAGTTTTTTAAATGGTTCAGTGCCCGGGCTCCCCACCCACCACGGAGCCCAAAGGGACGCCCACTACCCGGCATGCAATAAATGCGCTCGGGAGTGGAACGCCAGGGCTACCCAGACACTATACCCGCACCGCCACCAGCCTGAATCCTGTCCCTCGGACCATGAGGGTAGGGAGGTGGCATTGACACGGTTGACCCTCACAGGCGAGCCTACTAGCCGATTGATCCTAGCCGGGCCTTCCAGGACCACCCGTTTTGTCGAAGCAGGGGCCAAAGTGGTGTATTGAAGCTGGGCCCCTCAACCACCAGGATCCCCCTTTCCGAATTTCCATGGGTCGCAGCGCACGGCAAACACGCCGGATTCCATTGATATAAGCCTGGAACCTGGGCTGTGGGCGTTGGATCCCAGTGATGCTAGTCTGGAGGTCCAGCAGCGTCACTAGGAGGTCCCCTCACCACGTACAGGTGCCCACGTCGAGGGGGGTGGAAGGAGAAAAATGTGATGCATATAAATGTGATGCATGGGATGCATATAAATTATCAGGTGACACAGAAGCCTACGGTAGATATAATGTAGTCTGTAATCCAGTCATAAAAGCGAAGGCAAATTAGGCAAGCGGAGGCAAATTACGAGAAAACTTTGGCAAAGAATGCAAAGACTTCTTTACTTATGTAAACACTAGAAGGAAGGGGATGAAGCATATTGGTACACTTGAAATTGATGTTCTACTGTTGATGATCCTCCTCGGGTAGACGACAAGCTGAATGAGTACTTTGGATCTACATTCCCACATGAGGAATTCTTTAGGGAAGTGGAGGCCAGAAGCTTATTAAACTCTAACACGGAGCTATGTGATTTTGTAATGACTGAGAGCAAAGTGGAGTAGAAATTGTTGAAGTTAACATAAGAAAGGAACCTGGGGTGTATAGGATCTATCCATAGAAAATAATGGAGTCACTGGTTAAAGAAGCATTGCAGGATCATCTAGACAAGATTGCAGTTATAGTTCGGACACAGCATTGGTTTTTTAAGGGGAAGTCTTATCTGACAAAATTTGATTGGAATTACCAGAAATGAGTCAGTTGAGGTAATTCATATTTAGAAAGAATATTATATCTTGATCAGATAAAACATTAATGATTTTGAAACATAACAATTACAACTGCAAATTTAAAAGCTGTCATTATGAATACTATTTACATTATAGTAAATGTTAATAGAAAAATTTCAATAATTTAAATTTTTTATAAATAAAAAAGATTCAGTAATAAAGTACAATTAATATTATTTTAAAAAAAAATTTAAAAAAGGTAAAAACTACAATTACCTTATTTCATTTAATCTTTGATTCTCTTCTAAAACAGAATTCTTATCTCGCAGTTGACTTTTAAGGTCATCATTAGACTTGCACTATCAAATGTAATTTGGGGAAGACAAAACAAAAAATTTACAGGGAGAATATCAGTTATAAAAATAATTATTTATCAAGAAAAATATGTTGTTGTGAAAATCCTAAAGTAAACTGTAGTTTCCAATTATTATTAATAGTAAAATGACAGAATAATGCACGGAAGCAATGCATCTATGATCTGCCATTTATAAAACAAAAAAAAAGTTATAAAAAAATCTTGAAAATCAATTTTTTATATATATTTCTCTAGTTTTGTATTTTATCTACTTCATTCAAATATTTATCTAATCTTTCTTTAAATCTACATAAGCTCTCTGGCTCTGAAAGTCAAGGGGTGACTTGTTCCTAGAAATCTGATATAACGAATGCACTAACATAATGAGTATTAAGGGTAAGTTGCTACAACGGATAAAAGAATGGTTGAATGGGAGAAGACAGAGGGTGGTAATCAATGGGTGCTGCTCTTCGTGGACTAATGTTATTAGTGGAGTCCCACAGGGTTCCGTGTTGGGTCCTCTGTTGTTTTGTATATTTATCAATGATATTGATGAAGGTATATCAGGCTTAGTGTTGAAGTTTGCAGATGATACCAAGGTTGGCAGGGTTGTTAATGACAGTAATGGCAGTGTGCTACTGCAACAGGATCTAGATAATTTGGGCAGATGGGCTAAGTGGCAACTGAAGATTAACCTTGATAAATGCAAAGTACTGCATAAGGGTGGAAGTAATAAGGTCCAGAGAAACGGACCAACTGTGTGGTACTACACTTAAGGTGGTAGAAAATGAAAAAGATCTGGGAGTAATTGTGCAGTCAGATATGAAGTTTTCTGAACAATGAAGATAGGCTGCCAGAGCAGGTCATGGGGTTTTGTCAATGATATATACAGGAATTTTGCTAGCAGGGAAAAGGAGGTGATTGTCCCTCTGTATAAGGCAATGGTCAGGCCAAGCTTTGAGTACTGTGTACAGGTCTGGAGGCCTAATTTTAGGAAGGATGTGGGTTTGCTTGAGCATGTACAGAGAAGGGCAACAAGATTGGTGAGGGGAATGAAGGGATCCTCTTACCAAGAGAGGCTTAAGTTCTGCAAATTGCAACGACGGGAGACTAGGCACCTGCGAGGTGATCTGACTGAGGTGTATAAGGCCTTGAATGGGTTGAGCATGCTGAATTCTGATGGGATCCTTCCACTTGTTCAGATTACAAACCTAAGGGGGCATAAATTCAAATTGAGAAAAGACAGATGTAGAATAGATGTGCAGAAATTTGCCTTTAGCCAGCGGGTGTTAATTGCTGGAACAAACTTCCATCTGTCGTTATGGAGGTTGATAGGTTAAATAAATTTAAGGAAGAACTGGACAGGCATTTGGAGGGAATGGTGCGATTTTTTTTTTTTTTTTTTGGCTGATGCTGCATAAGCTCATACACTTGCTTTCTTGCTTCACATGCCACTTCTACTAGTACTAAATAACAACAATAGTTACATGTTGCTTTTGGAAATTTTATTTAAAAACTGCATGAATTTAAAACCGAGATCGTTATGTTATAGTGTAATTCAATCATTCAGCCTGTTGTGTGCATATACAACATGTTACTACGTGTTGCCACAGTTACTACTATACATAATAAACAATAAAGAGATCAATCAATACAAGGATCACAATTAGGATTAGTAGAGGCATATGATACAAGAAAGCAAGCTTATACAGAATCAGCCAAAAAAAAAAAAAAAAAAAACTTTTCCACTTCATCCATCCATTCACCACAAAAGTTTGTCCAGTTCTTCCTTGAATTTAATTTAAACTATCAACTTCCTCTACAGATGGAATTTGTTCCAGCAAACAACCATCTGCTGGCTAAAGGCAAATTTCTGTACAATTATTCTACAACTGTTTTTCCTCAATTTAAATTTATGCATAATCTGAGTAAGAGGAAGAATCCCATCAGTATTGAGCTTGCTCAGACCATTCAAAGCCTTACCAGATGCTGCAATTTGCAGAACTTCAAGCCTTTCTTAGTAAGAGCAACCATTTGTTCCCCTCACCAATCTTGTTGTCCTTCTTGGTACTCATTCCAGCAGCTCTACATTCTTCCTAAAATGAGGCCTCCAGACCTGTATGCAATACTCAAGGTGTGGCCTGACCACTGCCTTAAATAAAGGGATAATAACCTCCTTTTCCCTGCTAGCAAAATTCTTGTATATCATTTACAAGACCCCATGAGCTGCTCTGGCAGCCTGTCTGCACTGCTCAGAAAACTTCATATCTGACTGCTCAATAACCCCCAGGTCTTTTTTATTCTTCACTACCCTGAGTGTAGTACCTCACAGTTCGTACATTACTGTCAGATTACGGCTTCCCATATGCAGTACTTTGCATCAGTGGCAAGTTATACCTTCATGGGGCAAAAGGCAAAAATGGAATTTGGGGGCCAAATGTAAAGAAAAAACTAATAAAGAACATTTTTAATTTCATTTTATTGCAACAACAAAACAAACATATTACATGACGTAAGAAAAATATCTAACCCAGAAGAATAATTCGGAAATAATACATATACTTAATCTAATAAGTATTTTTACACTACTTTATTTGGACTTTTCATGCTTTTTGCACTGAGAAATTGTATATTAGTTCATTATACTCAATCCTGTTTGTATTCTCAATACAAATTATTGCAAAATTACTTAATTTTTCTTGTCTAAGTGAATTTCTAATATAATTCTTAATTCATTTAAGCTCAGAGAATGATCGTTCTGCTGATGCATTCGAAACAGGAATTGGCAAAAATATTTTTAAAATTACATCCACATTAGGAAAAGTTGATACTAGTCCTCCTTGAATTGCTTCGTACATTAAAGATGGTGAATTTAAATTTTCAATTTTTGCAAAATATATAAAATGCATTTAAAAACATTGGTATCAGCATCATCTGAGTAAGTATTTATTAAAATGTCATATTCTCTTGGTGATGTTTCCTGTAAATTTAAATTTGAAAATATAGCAAAATAATTTAAAATATTTTAATATTATAATATTTAATATTTTGTAAACCTCAACACGCCTGTTAATTTCTACTAACAATTTATAGCAAATAACATTTAAACAATTTACAACAAATGATTATTTGCCTGTCAATTGCACACCCCAATCTATTTTCCTTTTCCATCAAAGTGCAATTTTCTCTGTTGACTGCTAACTTTATCGGTTTCTCAAATGCCTGATATATATAATGACAATGATTTTAAAAAATTTACAGCATGTTGTAAATATAAATCTTTATTCTGAAGATTTTTATTTGTGGAATTTAATCACTGTAGAATTGAATGACATATGAAAATAAAAAGAGTTCAGAGAAATTATACAGCTTTTTTTCTTCTAATTTTGTCAAAGGTTTTTCATTTGAGTCATTATAGAATGTAAATAAAGCTTCTTTTATGGCAAAAAAATTCATCTTAACAAAATTGCATCTGCCCTTATGGACAATCTGGTATTACTAATTCTTTTTAAAGTTTTATTTCTTTATTTTTTATTTTATTTTTGAGTTTGCCATTATTAAAAGTTCCCATCTCTTTGTTGATGAAAAAAATAAAAAAATACATTTTAAATAAAATCGAAAAAATGACTTGCTTCTGAACAAGATTCTGCAGCTGAATTTCCAACTAAATTTAACGTATGAGCTGCACGTGGAATAAAAAATGCATTTATACTGTGGCTCTTAACCTACACCTGTAATCCATTGTATATACCGGACATATCTGCTGCATTGTTGTAAAATTGGCTGCAACAGTTTTGAATATCTAGACCATATTCTGTTAAGGTTGATATTATAATACAGTCAATTACAGTTATTTGGGACACATCGGGACTAGTGCATTTTGGCATGATTAAGCGGCTACACCAATTATCTGAAGTTTCACGTAAAGAAAGTTAAAAATACAATGGACTCCCGCTTTACAATTGGTTCACTGTACAATCAAATCACGTTACGATGTGTAGTAAGTGCCAGTCATTGTGATCACGTTTGTGAATTGAATTTTAATTCTATTGATACGTTGGCATTCGAGGTGAGCGGACGCGCTTAGACAGGGCTCCTCAGTTCAGTGGTTTACTTTTGGATAGTGCTTTTAAATATTTGATTTATTTAGATACTGTTGGATTATTTTGTTATAGGTTTACCTGTAACTGTTTGATTTTAATAATATTATAGATATAATTTTTTAAAGTTACTTTCATTGATATTTATTTAATTTTATAATGGTAGTTACGAGATCTGCCTTAAATAAGTCACAGGGTATCGTGACTCACACGGAAATAGCAGATGGCGATTTACGGGTGAGTCATGATTTAATCCGTTGTGGAACCTGTGGAATGTTTTCCAAGGTCGACCTGGTGACTAATCCTACCTCACCTGGGGATTCTTTTCTTTGTGATCGATGTAAGGAGTGCACCGATCTTAAATTACAATTTGGTGCATTGATGGAACAATTTCAGTCCCTGAAAAAACGAGTGCTTGCCCTCGAAAATAATGCATCTGGGAGCTCGTCAGGGACTCAAAACTCCAGCAATCTACCAAGTGATGCACACCCGATTCGAGCCTCAAAACAGAAAAACTAAGTGCAAACTACTCTGGTTAAAAAGGACATTGTTTTATTAGGAGACTCCATTGTCAGGGAAACGGGGAATATTTTTTGTAATAAAGATAGGTGGAGCAGAACCAGGGTATGTCTGCCGGGAGCAACTATTGATGATGTCACCAACAGATTGTCAGATTTTAAAGGGGGTAAAGAAAATATTATTATTCATGTGGGGACAAACGATATTAAACGTACACGATCTGACGATTTGTTGGAAAAATACAGGACCATGCTGAGGAAATGTCGCGAGCTAGGCCATAATGTCTATGTGTCTGCAATTCTGCCCAGACACGATAGGAGGGATTATATGTTAAGAGCCTTGTGGATTAACTCAAGACTTGAAGGAATCTGCAAGGCTTTAGGGGGGGGGGGGGAATTTCTATCAGCATGGCCCACACTTGTAGGTAGAAGGAATTTGTTTTGTAGAGACGGGATGCACTTAAAAAAAGGTGGTGCAAAAGTTTTTGCCAGTATTATTGAGGATACCTTAAAGGTTCAGGGAAACTGCTAGTTAGGGGGGATGTGCGTAATACTGACACGCGTTTATCTGATAATATTGGTCAATGTAACTCTTGCACATACCTTAAGAGTTCTTATCTGTTACCCCAACTGGACGTATTATCTAGATGTTCTGGGGGCAAAGACGCTTCACGTACGCGGGTAGCTAATATCAGGGAAGAGAGCCTAAAAAACTTCAAGGGTTGTGTTAGGGTTGTTAAATATACAAGAACAGTAAATCTTAATTGTTTATACAGTAACGTTAGAAGTGTCGTCAATAAAATGAGCGAATTCGAACTGCTGGTTAAAACAAGTAACGCGGATATAATAGGGCTTACAGAGACGTGGTGCCACCCGGAAATTGGGGATAATGAGTTTCAGTACGGCTTGTATAATGTATTTAGGAAGGATAGAGTAGATAGAAGGGGTGGTGGGGTAATGCTTCTTATCAGAAGCAGCCTGAGTGTGACGATAGCTTTCCCGGATTCAGACATTTCACATGCTAGTATAGAGTCTGTATGGTGTGAGATAGTTGGAAACAAAGGTATAATGCGAGTAGGAGTAATCTACAGAACAGGTGATTGTGAAGATTATGACAAAAGCCTCTACATGCAAATGGAATAGGCAAGTAAGCGTCAATGCCTTATTATGGGTGATTTCAATTTGCCTCTAATTGATTGGAGTAAATGGGAAGGAAACTCGACATGGGGAACAAAATTTTTAAATCAACTAGATGACTGTTATTTGTATCAACATGTCAGGGAAAGTACTAGAGAAAAGAATATCCTAGACCTCATCATCACACATGAATCAGATGACATAACAGGGCTGACAGTAGAGGAACCAGTAGCAGGAAGTGATCACGGAGTTCTACGGTGGATGATGACGAGAGAGAGGTAGCAGAAGTAAAAGGCAAAGGAATCGGTTTTAATTTCAGAAAAGGAAATTACGATGCCTTAAGGTACTACATGGCCTCTATTAACCGGGTAGATATCGCGCAGAGAATGAATACAATTGAACTGTGGTACGCTTTTAAAACATTAATCACAGATGCCTTGAATGCGTATATACCATTAAAAAAATACTCCACGAGAAGGGTTCCAAGTTGGATGAATAGTGAAGTTGCCGCATTACTTGAGCAGAAAAAGGTGGCATGGAAAGGTTACAGAGCAATAAAAAGTACTGAAGCCTATAACAGCTACAAGGTGATGTGTAATAGAGCCACAGAAAAGGTTCGACGGGCAAAGGCAGTTTATGAGAAATCACTAGCAAACAGAGCAAAGAGGGGGGATAAAGAATTCTTCACATATATAAATGCCAAGAAGAGTAGGACAAACCAGATCGGACCTTTACGTAAGGGAAAGGGGATAGTAATAAATACATCAGCTGTCGTGGCAGATGAACTCAACAGTTATTTTGCATCGATATTTACAAATGAAAAGCCTTTTGTGGCCATGGGAAATTGTGGGAGCGAAGTTAAAAAATATGTAATTAATGATATTGAAATTTCACAAGATTATTTAATGAAAAAACTTTCGAGCCTACAAACCAGTAAGGCTCCTGGAGTTGATGGAATATACCCTATAATCTTAAGAGAGGCGGCAAGCTAGTGCATTGAACCATTGAGGCTAATTATGCGAGCATCACTAGACTCTGGGGAGATTCCCTTGGATTGGAAAAGTGCAAATGTATCTCCCATACATAAGGGTGGCTCTAAAAGTGAAGTTGGAAATTACCGACCTGTCAGTCTGACTTCAGTAGTAGTCAAAATCATGGAGGCAGTGATCAAGGGTGGAATTCAGGATCACTTGGATCGAATTGAAATTCTCAAGGATACTCAGCATGGTTTTGTTAAGGGAAAATCATGTTTAACAAATCTGGTTCGCTATTTCGAAAGGGTCACTCACGAGCTGGATTTAGGGAATAATTTCGACATTGTTTATTTAGATTTCAGCAAAGCTTTTGACTCAGTCCCACATGAGCGGTTGCATTATAATCTGGAACAGGTTGGAATCGCTGGGAAAATCCTTAGATGAATAGAAGGATGGCTTCAGGGCAGGAGGCAGAGGGTTGTGATAAATGGCTATTCCTCAGATTGGGTTGATGTAAGAAGTGGGGTTCCCCAAGGATCAGTATTGGGACCACTGTTATTTTTAATTTTCATAAATGACATTGATGAAGGGATAGAGGGCGTGATGTCTAAATTTGCAGATGATGTTAAAATTGGTAGAGTAGTTAATGATCATTGTCAAGCTGAGCTTCTTCAGAGAGACCTAGATAGACTTCAGGAATGGTCAGAAAAATGGCAGCTATGCTTTAATCCAACAAAGTGTAAGGTATTACACCTGGGAAACTGTAATCCCAAAATAACTTATTCATTTGGTGGAGTTCAACTAAACCCAGTACTGGAGGAAAGGGACATGGGTGTTACGATATGGTCAGACTTGAAATTCTCTGAGCATTGTAAACAGGTTGCAAGGAAGGCCCATGGTGTCCTATCGATGATCTATCGAACTTTTGCAAATAGAGATAGGGACGTGATAATCCCATTATATAAGGCTTATGTTAGACCACACTTGGAATACTGTGTTCAAGTATGGAGACCGCACCTAAAGAAAGACATCGAGCTTCTTGAAAGGGTGCAAAGAAGGGTAACTCGCTTGGTGAGATCGGCAAAAGGTCGTCCTTATGAAGAAAGACTTCAAATATGTGGGTTGCAGAGTTTGGAAACTAGACACCTTAGAGGAAATTTGATTGAGGTGTTTAAGGCTCTGAGAGGCATCAGTAAAATGAATGAGGACAAAATTTTCAAGATTATAAATGATGCTAGAACTAGGGGACATAAATTCAAGTTACGGGGGGGAAATGTTTAGATTGGACTGCACGAAGTTTTATTTTAGCCAGCGAGTTATAAATTACTGGAATAAGTTGCCTTCATGGGTGGTAGAAGCCGACAGTTTGGGGAAATTCAAAGGTCATCTGGATAGTACTTTCGGGTACGGGAAGCGCATAGGATGATAGGTTTAATTTCCTTTTTATTTTATTTTTTTTATTTATTAATTATTATTATTTAGTTATTTATTTTATTTATTTATTTTTTTTTTGTGTTTATCATTGTTTTGTTCGGATTTTTTTTTTTTTGGCTGGTGCAGCATAAGCCATAGGCTTTCTTGCACCATGCGGCCGTTACTAATACTAATACTATTAAACAGCGATTCTAATTAGCAAAAATAGGAGGAATATCCAGGCTATAAAAGTAAAAATATATTAAGCACAAATTACCCTTTATTAGTTTACCAATTAAAAAATTAAATATGTGAAAATCAGAAGAATATACGTGATAATTGGAATAATTAATACGTACTGTAATTATCATTATTAGCCATATAGTGCAAGGAAGACTGAGGCTTATGCTGCACCAGCCAAAAAAAAATTCCTTTACCCTGAGAGAGAGAGAGAGAGAGAGAGAGAGAGAGAGAGAGAGAGAGAGAGAGAGAGAGAGAGAGAGAGAGAGAGAGAGAGAGAGAGAGAGAGAGAGAGGAATCACCAAGAAAGGGAAGAATGATGATATCCAACTCAGGACCCTGGGTGTGCCAAGCCCATACTCACCAGATGTGAGCTCCTGGAGCATATGTACATACTAACTAGTTAATATTTCTGTTCACTGACATTTGTGGGTGGGGGTTAAAATTTAAAACAGTAAAAAATAAGCAATCAATAACAAAGAATATGGCACACACAAATTGCAAGTAACACGATATGTGCAAGTGAGAACAGAGTAACAAGTTACAAAGCTTTAAAAATAGGAATGGAGAGAAGATTCTGAAAATTGATTTTTTAATATGATTGAAGATTCCATGGAAGTGTAAACACATTTCACCATAATAACCCACAGAATTCCAGCCGTCAGTATCATCGCAAATTCAATAAGATCAAGTTTACTATCTGTTTATGATAGATTGCACTAACAGAAAAGCCCAATAATGGTGACTGCTAATTGTTTTTATTGTTTTATGGTTGTGACCTCCAGAAATCCGACCGAACCACATGGTACAGTCAGAGACAATCGTAGGGTAATCTCCAGTGCTGCGGTCTCCTGCCCCGAATAAACGGCATGTTGTCTCAATTAAGCAAAGTAAACCTTGGCTATTTTCTCGATTGGGTTCTGTTTTTTAAAATTTACCCCAAATAAATGGCTGCCCTGATTAACTGGTGGCCCAAATAACTGGAATCCACTGTATTTTCTAAATAACTAGCATCATGTTTTCAATACGTATGAAAGACAAGAAAAGTTCCTGTTTTTGGTTTTGTTTATCTATGTATCTTATGATAAAAGATAACTGATCTGCATTACTTATATCGAGAGTTGATTCAACAGTAAGCGAAAAGTACTTAGCTTGTTTGATATTGTTAATAATTGTATTTCTTATGTTTGCGGCCATAAAACTAAAGAATTTGTCGCACATAGTATTTTACAGATAATTTACATGTCCCATACCACATTTGCTATAAGTTTCTAAATGAGTTTTTAGTATTAGTAATGGCCACATGGTGCTGTTGTTGTTGCTGTTATTTGGTTTTTAGGAGCATTAGCAACTAAGGCCATATTGCTCAGGGGATATGCGGTGGTCATTCCCTGACCTTTCCGCATCCTCCATATTTGTTGGCTCACGGGCTCGAACCCCGGTCTAATCAAGAAGCGTGTGCTACGCCCTGCTGCTCCTGCCCACCTGGCTACGGAGGCGCCTCCACATGATGTAAGAAAGCCTATGGCTTATGCTGCACCAGCCAGAAAGAAAAAAATAAAATAATATATAAATTTAAAAAAAAAATATATATATATATATAATAATAATAAAATGCAGGTAGTTCCCGACTTTACAAGTTAATTCATTCCTAGCCTGTGGTCGTAAAGCGAAAACTCGTAAAGTGGGAATTCATATCCCATAGCCGTAATGTTAAAAACAGAGGTTACGTTTTCAACAATGAAATTTTACCATAGTAATGTTAAATAAAGGTCAACAAAACAATATTTTATGCTTAAACAATGATTTATTTATCAATAAAAAATGAAAACATAGCCTTCAAAACAAGCAAATTATAAGAATAAAAATGATTTATGTCACACAAATGTTAAAGAATGTTTATTCTTCATTGTCGACTAAATGCACACTCATTGATGGTTCATCAGTTGTTGATGGTTCATTGCTCATTGTTGGCTTGCTGGAAGGAGTTGTCATTTTCTTCCAAAATGCTTTGAGTTGTTTCTGAGGCAGTCTTCTCTTTTCTTTATAAATTTCATGATAGCATGCATAAGCATTTTTAAAATCTGTAGCAACTTTTCTAGTGTGCCTGAAAACTGAATCTTGTGACTCGAAAATCTCAACTGCCTTTGCTATGTGTTGAAAAGCTTCATCACGCCCTCTCAGGGTGAACAGGAGTTTCAGCTGTTAAATTTTTTCCTTCCTCAGCTTCTTCACATTTTGTTATTCCAGTTCGCTGTCTCTTTTTATTAAATCCCTCACCAAAGTATTACTTCATTTTGTCATACTGTATTAATAAGGAGGATAATTTTGAAATAATGTTTTATTTCAAGACAGCAAAAATGAAGAGCAACACAGTGGTAACTGTTTAATGTTATTTGAGTCAGTGAGACACTCTCGTCTGCTTGATCAAATAAAAGCACGCACAGTAGTACTATATTGTATAGCTACGAGCATGTTTTGAAATGCTGGATTTATGAATGTTTAGCATTTATTTATTGCAATTATTGTTCATATTTTCGATTTTGTTGATACTTGATACTTATAAAAAAAGAACTCATAAAGCCAGAAACTCGTAAAGTGGGAACTGCCTGTAATAATAATAAGAAAATGTAAAAAAAAAAAAAAAATGAATAAAAAAATAATAAGAGAAAAGGAAATAGACAACATATGCATTTTACTCCTCCCATAGGCAATTATCCAGCTGATCTTTGAATTTCCCCAAACTGTCAGCCTTACCACCCATGTAAGTAACTTATTCCAGTAATTTATAACTCGCTGGATAAAATAAAATTTCCTGCAATCCAGTCTAAACATCTATGCCCGTAACTTGAATTCATGGCCCCTAGTTCTAAAATAACCATGAATATTTCATCCTTATTCATTTTATTTATGCCTCTCAGAACCTTAAACACGTCAATCAAGTCTCCGCTAACGTGCCTAAACTCCAAGCTCTGCAACCCACATATTCGAAGTCTTTCTTCATATGGATGCCCTTTTGCCGATCTCACCAGGCAAGTTACCCATCTTTGGACCCTTTCGAGAAGCACAATATCTTTCTTTAGGTGCAGTCTCCATACTCGAACACAGTATTCTAAGTGTGGTCTCATAATAGCCTTATGTAATGGGATCATGATATCCTTAACTCTTCTAGCAATTGTTCGATAAATCATCGATAGAAAACCATGGGCCTTCCTTGCAACATGTCTACAATGCTCAGAAGAACTTCATGACTGTATCATAAAGGCTAATCCCTTTCCTCCACTACTGGCTTTAGTTCAACTCCACTAAGTGTATAAGTTATTTTGGATTTACTGTTCCCCAGGTGCAATACCTTACACTTTGCTGGATTACAGCATAGCTGCCATTTTTCTGATCATTCCTCAAGTCTATCTAGGTGATTCTGAAGAAGCTCTGCTTGGCAGTGATCATTAATTATACCAATCTTTACATCATCTGCAAATTTAGACATCACGCTCTCTATCCCTTCATTGATGTCATTTATGAAAGTCAAAAACAACAGTGGTCCCAATATTGACTCTTGGGGAACTCGACTTCTTACATCAATCCAATCTGAGGAATAACCATTTACCACAACCCTCTGCCTCCTGCCCTGAAGTCATCCAGCTGTTTCAACCTGTTCCAGCTTATAAAGTAACTGCTCATGTGGGACTGAGTCAAATGCTTTGCTGAAATCCAAATTAACAATGTCAAAATTATTTCCTAAATCCAGCTCTTGAATGACCCTGTCAAAATAGCTAACCAGATTAGTTAAACATGATTTTCCCCTTCACAAAACCATGTTAAGTATCCTTCAGAATTCCATTTCTATCTAAATGATCCTGAATTCCACTCTTAATCATTGTCTCCATGATTTTCCCTACTACTGAAGTTGGACAGACTGGCCGGTAATTTCCCATTTCACTCTTAGAACTGCCCTTATGTATTGGAGATACATTGGCACTTTTCCAATCCAACGGAATCATCACTCCCGAGTCCAGTGATGCTCTCATAATTAGCCTCAATGGTTCAATGCACATATTTGCCACCTCCCTTAAGATTATAAGGTATATGCCATCAACCCCCAGGGGCCTTACTGGCCTGTAGGTTTGAAAGTTTCTTTCATTAAATAAATGTGAAATTCCAACATCATTAATTACATTTTTTTCAACTTCACTCCCATAATTTCTCACTGACACAAAGGGTTTTTCTTTTGTAAATATCGATGCTAAGTAACTGTTGGTTAGTAGTAGTAGAAAGCAAGCTTATGTAGCATCTGGCAAAAAAAAAAAAAAAAACCCATTTCACATATCCATGCTCTCTAAAGGTTTGTCCAGCTTCTCTTTGAATTTATTTAAGCTATCAACTTCCACAACAGATAGAAGTTTCTTCCAGCAATCAACTACCTGCTGGCTAAAGGCAAATTTCCACACATCTATTCTATAACTGTCTTTCCTCAATGTGAATTTATGCTCGCTCAGGTTCGTAGTCTGAGCAAGAGAAGAATCCCATCAGAATTAAGCCTGCTCAACCCTTTCAAGGCATTATACACCTCAATCTGGTCACCTCACAGGTGTCTAAAGTCTCTACACACTGTAATTTGCAGAGCTTAAGCCTTTCTTGGTAAGACCACATATTCTGGCATAAGACCAGCAAGTCATTATTCAAATTGAAGCGACTGCAGGTGAACTACAGTGCATGTGTGGGTTGGGACATGGTATAAAAACCACCTGATACTGAGCTCCGTTAATCAGTGTTACTCTTGTTCTTCAGACAGGAAAGGCAACAGACTGTTGTCAACAGTGAGTTTGACAAAGGCCAAATTGTAATGGCCAAATGACTGGTTAGTACCTACTGAAAGTGGTCAGAGGAGGGGAACTCATGAACTGCCAGCAAGGTGTTGGACGACCACGGCTCATCAATGCTTGAGGTGAGCAAAGGCTCTCCCAGATGGTATGTGGCAACAGAAGGGCAACTGTGGAGCAACTCGCCAGTAATTGGAATGCTGGTAAGGGAGTAATGTGTCACAACACACAGTACATCAAACCCTGCTGAAAATGGGGCTGCGTAGCCACAGGCCGCTCTGAGTGCCCATGCTTACCACAGTTCACCGGCCACAGCACCTACAATGGGCACGCAAGCATCGAAACTGGACCTTGAATGATTGGAAGATCATCTGGTCCAATGAAACACGTTTTCAGTTAAACCACGTGGATGGCCGGGTACGTGTGCGTTATTTACCTGGGGAAGTGATGGCACCTTGATGCATCGTGGGACAAAAACAAGCCAGTGGCGGCGATGTCATGCTTTGGGCGATGGTCTGCTGGGATACCCTTGGTCCAGTCATCCATGTGCTGGACACTCTGATGTCTACCGCCTATCTAAACATCATTACTAAACAGGTACACCCTTTCATGGTAACGGGCTTCCCCTCTGGCGGTGCCGTCTTTCAGCAGGATAATGTGCCATGCCACACTGCCCGGATTGTTTGAGACTGGTTTGCAGAACACGAGGAAGACTTCCAGGTATCGCCTTGGCCTCCAAATTCCACAGACATCAATCCCATTGAGCATCTGTGGTTTGTGTTGTAACAGCAACTCCGATCTGCAGCGTCTCAACAATGGACCTTACAGGAGTTAAAGGATTTGCTGGTTACGTGTTGGTACCAGATACCACAAGACACATTTAGAAATCTTGTAGTGTCCATGCCTCACCGGGCACAAGCTGTTTTGGCTGCACATGGAGAACCAACATCATATTAGGTAGGTGGTCATAATGTTTGGACTCATCGGTGTATATATATGTGAAGAATTCCTTATCCCCACTCTTTGCTCTCTTTGCCAGCGGTTTCTCATAATCTGCCTTTGCCAGCCTAACCTTTTCTGTGGTACTATTACAGATCAATTTGTAGCTGTTATAGGTTTCAGTACTTTTTGTTTGCCATTTGCCACCTCTCAGCCCATGTGCCCAACTTAGATTCGGTTGCAATAGCATACTGTCATCACTGTCATTAACAACCTGCCAACCTTCATATTGTCTGTAAACATTAAGCCACGTAAACCTTCATCAATATCATTGATAAATATAGAAAACAACAATGGGCCCAACACTGAATCCTGAGGAACTCCAATAATAACATTAGTCCATGAAGAGTTGCATCCATTGATTACCACACTTTGTCAACTCCCACTCAACCATCCCTTTAACCATAGTGCAACTTGTCCTTAATACCATACTGCTCCAATTTGTACAGTAGTCTTCCACATGCAACAGTCAAAAGCTTTCCCTGAAAGTAAAATATATGATATCAAAATTATTTTGTGCATCCAGTTCCTTTGTGACCACATCAGAGTATCCATTTATATGCGCACTGTCCTTCAAAATAGTATTTATTGTTGAAGCAGCGAGACCTAATTCCCTTGCAATAGATGACAAACTTTGTTCTGCTTTGTACTTCTTAATCATTTTCATCTTCATTTCTAAATCAATTGCTTCATTTCCTGGCACTGCCAGCACTTGCACTTTCTGTTGGTCCCTTTCCCTTCATCATTGTAATACGTAAATAGGAATGAAGAGAAGTTTCTGAAAATTTGTTTTTTATATGATTGAAGATTTCGGTGAAGGGGAACACATTTCACCATAATACCGTAAAGTAAAAACCCACAAAATTCCAGTTATCGGGATTGTTGCAAATGCAATTAGATCGAGTTTACTACCCATTTATAATAGATTGCGCTAACAGAAAAGCCCAATAAACCAGAAAGTCAAATTGTTTTTATTTTTTTTTTTGGTTCTGACCTCCAGAAATGTGTTTTAGAAAAATATCAAAAAAGCGTTCAAAATTGATTCTTATAACGGGAACATATCTTTAAATAGGCCACTAGGGTTGGGATTATTCATGTTCAAAATAACTATACAATCCTACACCATTCGTTATTAAATAAATTACAGTTGTGTTGTATTAAGATAATAATGATAAAAATGAAATGAAATGAAATAAATAGAATGAATAACATAATTACACCGGATAAAACTGATAACTAAGATACCTGTCTGTACAATAAAAATATAAAATTTAAAAATACAATAAAATAAAATAAAACAATGTAGATAAAACACCAGATAAAAGCAATAAAACACCAATAAAAGCAATAAAATACCGAAGCTTTGAGGCATCTGCTTCCTTTTTCAACAGTGAAGCTTATCGTACAGTACATCCTTAAATATCAGCAAGGTTCACAGCATGTGTTTCTACAGGAGCATGGGCAGTATTCTCCCCATGTGCACTGGAACCGGAAATGGCTCGGAAGCATGCCAGCCAGAATCGTTCATCCCGTCCAAGAACCATAGCTTTGAAGAGAGGATGAATGGGATTCCCCTGTCTCTATTAATCATGTTGCTCATAGAGGAGCAAATCCACAAGCTCTCGAGCCACTTGTGGTCCCAAAATCTGTGTGCCTGCCCGGTCGACGATAAGAGCTTCGTCAGGAGAGAGAGAGAGAGAGAGAGAGAAAGAGAGATTTGATGGTGCTCCTCCTTAAAATGCACTGCCATAGCAGACCTCCCATAATCCATGGTCTTTATCGTGCTGATATGCTCCGCCCATGCAATCTTTAAACTGATGCTTTGTTTCACCAACATAACATTCCTAGCAATTCGAGCATTTTATCTCATTTTTTGGAGGAGCACGATGAAATCTCTCCTGATGAAGCTGTTATCGTCGACTGGGCACACAGATTTTGGGACAAGTGGCTTGAGAGCTTGCTGATTTGCTCCTCTGTGAGCAACACTATTAATAGAAACAGGGGAATCTGCATTAATCCCCTCTTCGAAGCTGTGGTTCTTGGATGGGATGAATGGTTCCACCTGGCTCGCACCTGAGTCATTTCCGGTTCCTGTGCACATGGGGAGAATACTGCCCATTCTCCTGTAGAAATACACATGCTGTGAACCGTGAGGCTGCTGATATTTAAGGATGTACTGTATGATAAGCTTCACTGTTGAAAAAGGAGGCAGACACCTCTGGGTGTCTGCCTCCTTTGTTTTATTTTATTGTATTTTTAAATTTTATATTTTTATTGTACAGACAAGTATCTTATTTTATCAGTTTTATCCGGTGTAATTATATTATTCATTCTATTTATTTCATTTCATTTTTATCATTATTATCTTAATACAACACAAATTTATTTAATTACGGTTGGTGTAGGATTGTACAGTTATTGTGAAATGGGAACATATGATAACGATGAAAGTGTAGTGCAATTTGCAGTATAAATATGACTTTTAGAGAGATAAATAGCTTAGTAATATAGCGAAATTTTCAACTTCTAAGGACTTGGAACGAATTACAAAAAAAAAAAAAAAAAAAAAATTATTGGGTTCACATTACGATATTTTCACAATACCTTCGTTTATCCTTATAGATGCAAAATATGTTTCCATATTTTTTTCAGTTTTCACCCGCTGGCAAAAACTTACATGAAGTCAAATTTACGTAAGTTGAGTATTATGTAAGTCCTGGAGTTCCTGTACATAAAAAAGAAGGAAGTCAAAATCATAGAGGATTAGCAAGGTTTACAGTATTAATAAATTTATTGTATTTTGTGTTTGTAACTCAAAGTGACAAAATAAAACAACAATCTACTTATTTTTCATACAGCTAGCTAGTACAGAAAACTCTGGCTAACCTGTTCATGAAGAGAGGCTTGCAAATTAGTTAGCTGGCATGTCATATCATCCAAATGAGATTCCTTTTCCTTTAATTCTGATAATATCTAAAAATTTTAATTTGAATATTAAAAAATATGTAATATAGTATCGCTATAGAGGCATACCTAATCATACAAAAACTTTCTCCTAACTTCATTTATATTATATACAAGGGTCATTCCATAAGCAATAACTATTTGGCTATAAAAGTATAAAGACAAGATACAAAGTTGAAATTTATATCATTTATTAAACAAATGTATCTTTATGTATTCATAAATGTAACATTTTTCAGAATCTCCAGTCTTCTGCAAATTCTGAACAAGATTAAAATATCATCCAATTAAAATGGAGATTCAGGAACTGCATGAGTATAGCCGCTTTATTCAAAAATATGTCATATCCCTACAATCCTGATTAAAAGTTGTGAAAGAATGATTAAAATTTACTAGTGGTGTGAATTTTATTTTCGCTTGTACCACTTAGCAATAAGCAATCACAACACACAGACAGACAGACAGACAGACAGACAGACAGAGAGAGAGAGAGAGAGAGAGAGAGAAAAGAAAAAAAAAAAAAAGGGGCAGCTAAAAGTGTTAAATTAAAAAAGACTGATCTTATTTCAAGCCAGTAAAAATAAGCATGCTGAGCATTTGAAACTGTTCTGCTCAAATTTTGAAACAAAAAAAAAAAGTTTTTAAATTTGTCTTTGCAACCAACAGGCAGAATTCTAAAGAACCACACGGAAAAAATATTTAGAAAAAGGTAGTAGTTGTGGCAAATTATGTAAGAAAGCAAGCTTATATAGCATCAGCCAAAAAATCACACACACACACTTCACCCATCCTTACCCTCAAAGAATTTTTCTAGTTCTTCCTTGAACTTATTCAAACCATTCACTTCCAGAACAACATATGGAAGACTACTTCAACAATCAACCACTTGCTGGCTGAAGGCAAACTTCAGTACATCTATCCTGCAACCATCCTTCCTCTAGTTAAAGGAGGAAGAGGAAGAATTCCATTCTCATTCAGCTTACTCAATCCATTCAAGGCTTTAAACACCTCAATCAGATCACACTGTAGGTGATTAGTCTCCAGACACTGCAATTTGCAGAACTGAAGCTTTTCTAGGTAAGAGCACCCTTTCTGTTCCCTTCACTAAACTGGTTACCATTCCCTGCACCCATACCAGTGGATCACCATCCTTTCTAAACTGATTTGTATACAATACTCTAGATGCAACCTAACCATGGCCTTTTAAAATGAGATAATCAGCTCCTTATCCCAACTAGCAAAGTTTCTGTATATCATTGATATAACTCCATGAGCTGTCCTGGAAACATGTCTACACTGCTCAGGGAATTTCATATCAGACTGCACAATTACCCCCAGGTCTTTTTCATTCTCCAGTACCGCACAGTTGGTACATTACTCTCGGGTTACTGCTACCCACATGCAGCCTTTGCATTTGTCAATGTTAAACTTCAGTTCCAACACCTCGACCCATCTGCTCACTTTTCTAGATCCTGTTGCAGTACTGCCATTACTGTCATTAACAACCCTGCAAACTTTGTATCATCTGCAAACTCTAATAAGCCTGATATACCTTCAACAACATCATTAATAAATACTGAAATCAACAATGGACCTAGCACTGAACCCTTGGGTACTCCTCTGATAACATTAGATTACAAAGAGCAGTGCCCATTGATAAACTCTCTGTCTTCTTCCATTTAACCATCCCTTTATTCAAAGCAGTAAGTTGCTCTGAATGCTACGTTGCTCTTGCTGTATAACCTGGAGCAATTCTACATTGCTCCAGGTTATACAGCAGTCTTTTATGTGCAACAATATCAAAAGCCTTCCTGAATTTGAAGTATTCATATCAAAATTATTTTTTGCATCCAGTTCCTTCATCATAGTTTGTTTGTTATTTGGTTTTTAGGAGCATTAGCATCTAAGGTCATATTGCTCTGGGGATATGCGGTGGTCATTCCCCGACCTTTCTGCATCCTCCGTATTTGGTGGTCACGGGCTCGAACCCCAGTCTAATCAAGAAGCGTGTGCTACGCACTGCTGCTCCTGCCCACGGAGGCGCCCCTTCATCATAGTAACCTATCAGATTGTTTAGACAAGACTGCCCCTTAACAAATCCATGTTAATAAATCATCAACAAGATGACACACCATGAGCCTTCCTTGATGATGTCTATGCTGTTTTGAGAACTTCATATTTGCCCATATTGTAATTATCAAATCCCTTTCTTGTTCCACTATTTTTAAACTGTACATAAGGTCATAATTCTACTATATAAGGCAACTATAAGACCACATTTGGAATACTGTGTTCAAGCATGGAAACTGCACCTGAAAAAAAGAAAAAAAAAAGAATCTTTAAAGACAAGTAACACTTCTTTCTGGTGAGACTGGAAAAACAGGTGAGGAGAGATTCCTAATACATGCAAGACAGAGTGGTGACCAGCAACCTTAAGAGCAGAAATGCAGAAATTAAATTGAACGAGCGGTGAAGTTTTCCCTGTTATAAATGATTCCAGGACAAGGGGCTGTCAATTAAAATTATGGGAGAAGAAGTTTAGACTGGATTACAGAAACCTACTTTTTTTTTTTTTAGGTAGCCAATTGTTAATAACTGTAATAAGTTATCTATTAGCATTAGCAGAGGAATATAATGTAAGAAAGCAAACTCATACGGCATCAGCTAAAAAAAAAAAAACTTCCCATTTCACCCATTCATTCACTCCAAACATTTGTCCACTTCTTCTTTGAATTTATTTAAGCTATCAATTCGACAATGACAGATGGAAGTTTGTTCCCGCAATCAACTACCAACTAACAACAAATTTCCACACATCTATTCAACAACTGTCTTTCCTCAATTTCAGTTTATGCTTCCTCAGGTTTGTAATCAAATCACCTTGAAGGTGGCTAGTCTCCAGACACTGCAATTTCCAGAACTTAAGCCTTTCTTCATAAGAGCACCCCTTTGTTCCCCTCACCAGTCTTGTTGCCCTTCTCTGTACTCATTCTAGAAACTCTAAATCCTTCCTAAAATGAGGCCTCCAGACCTGTATGCAGTACTCAAGGTGTGGCCCGACCATTGCCTTATACAAGGGGATAATTACCTCCTTATCCCTCATAGCAAATTTCCTGTATATCATTGACAAGACACTATGAGCTACTCTTGCAGACCGTCTGCACTGCTCAGCAAACTTTATATCTGACTGCACAATTACCGCCAGGTCTCTTTCATTCTCCACTACCCTGAGTGTAATACCACACAGCTGGTACAATTTTCTGGGGTTACTGTTAACCATATGCAGTACTTTGCATTTGTGAATGTAAACTTCAGTTACCACTTCTTAGCCCATCTGGCCAACTTTTCTAGATCCTGTTGCAGTAGCATACAGTAATTACTGTTATTAACAAACCTGCCAACCTTTGTATCATCTGCAAACTTTGACATTAAGTTTGATATACCTTCATCAATATCACTGATAAATAAACAAAACAACGATGGGCCCAACACCAAACCCTGGGGGACACCACTAATTACATTAGTCCACAAAGAGCAATGTCCATTGATTATCACTCTCTGTCTTCCCACTCAACTATCCTTTTATCCATTGAGCAACCTGCCCTTAATGCCATACTGCTCTAATTTTTACAGTAGTTTTCCATGTGCAACAGTATCAAAAGCTTTCCTGAAATCCAAGTATATGACATCAAAATTATTTTTGCATCCAGTTCCTTTGTGACTACATCACAGTATCCAATAAAATTGGTCAAACATGCCTTCCCAACAAACCCATGCTGTGTCTGAATTATTACTGTAGTCTTGTCTAGATGATACTGCAATGCTTTTTTAACTAGTCACTCCTCCATTATTTTCCCTGGAACAGAAGTTAATCTAACAGGTCTGCAATTACTCGTGTCACCCTTTGATTCCTCCTTTGTGAATCAGAGATATGCTTGCACATCTCCAGTCTGTGGGGATCTCCTCAGAGTCCAATGATGCTCTCATAATTATTACGGTTAAGGGTTTGCTTACTTACTTTGCTGCCTCCTTTAGTATAGCTGGATAGATCCCATCCACCTCAAGTTCCTTTGTTGAATTTTTGTTGAAGTTATGTTTAATTTCAACAATTTCTCCTCCACTTTGCTCTCAGTTCTTACAAAATCATCTAACTCCCTTTTAGAGTTTGATAAACATCTGGCCTATCCTTCCCTGAATAACTCCTGATGTGTGAATGTAGATGCAAATGGGTGGCTGATAGCAAAATTCACAAATTTATTGAATAAGCACCTATGTAAAGAGGGAGTCAAACAAGTAGTTTGATTTGTTTTTTTACTAATTCATTAATAAATTTTTATTTTTTTTTTTTGGTTGGCGCAAAAAAAGCCTTGGGCTTAATTCATTATATAACTAATAATAATACTAATAAGCTATTTTGCAGTTGCTCTGTTTAAGACCTTGTATTTTGCTGCATTAAAACATATCTTTCACTCTTCTGACCTAAGCCATCCTGAAGAATGTTACATGATGCAGATCGTTAGCTATTCTACCAATCTTGACATCATCTGCAAATTTACTTCACAACCTGCATCCCATCACAATGCCTTTTAAGAAAATCAAAAACAGTGGCCTCAATAAAGATCCATGGAGAAACACCATTTCTTACACTGGTCCAGTCAAAGACTAGCCATCACAGTCCTTTGCCTTCTACTTTGCAAAGCAGTAAAAGATTTATCTAATAATTCCAAGATTTATCTAATGATTCCAACATGTTCCAGCTGCTGGAATATATTGGAATCACAGAGACATTTATTACTAATATACACACAAAAAAAACCCCAGAACCTATTCAGGTATGAAGCCTGGTTATCAAACTTGACAATTAATAAAAGATGCACACACACACACACAATATATATTTTCAATAGCTGGGTATTTGAATTCTACAACAATAAATCAGACTTCACCACAAAAACACAGGAAATAACATAAATAAATAAATAAATTTTTTGCTTATAATCAGGAACAGTCATGAGAAATCACAAATTAGAAAGTACAAGATCATTACCATATTTTGTGCTTTTGTGGTACCATGTAGATTTGAACATGCAACATAATCAAGTCACAAAGGAGGTGAGGCAAATGAAGGCAGATTACAAGAAATCTTTGGCAAAGGATGCACAGAAAAACAGCAAAGACTTCTTTACCTTATGTAAACACTAGAAGGACAAGGACAAATGAAATTGGTCCACTCAATATCGATGGTTTGGCTGCTGATGATACTGATCAAGTTGCTGACAAATTTTATCAAGCTTTAAAATGATTTTGGAGTTAAAATGATTTTGTAAGAAGTGAGAGGAAAGTGGAAGAGAAATTGCTGAATTTAAAAATAAGAAAGGCCCCTGGAGTGGATGGGATCTATCGAATTATATTAAGGAAGGCAGCAAAGGAAGTAAGCAAACCATTAGGGGGGGGGATACAAAGTCTAAAAGATTAACAGTAGCCACTGGCAGAAGTGAAAGTGATTCCTGCACTGCTTCTATTAGAATGAGCAGAAGCCTGAAAAACAAGATGCAGGATATTTCAGAGACTGCTGGGAGTCATTGCAGTACAAGTAAACACATGGGTTGTGTTAGGGTAGCTAAGAATAGAAACAGGTGCATGTATACTTGCGTGTACACCAATGCTAGGAGTTTAGTAAATAAATTTGATGAATTTGAGGTATTGCTAAAAACATCAAAGGCAGATATTGTTGGGATATCAGAGACGTGGTGTCACACAGATATAAGGAATGCAGAACTGGAATTTGGGGAGTACAACGTCTACAGACAGGATAGGAAGGGAGGAGGGGTTATGCTATTAGTTAAGAAACACATAGAATCCAAGGAAGTGAAGCCAGTCGACATCGCTGACAGTGCAGTGCAGTGTGGAGTCAGTTTGGTGTGACGTAAGCATTGGGACTTAAAAATTGAGAGTAGGAATGTGCTATAGGCCTAATGACTCTGAGTATAATAAGAAACTGTACAGTGAAATAGAGTGGGTCAGTAAATCAGAGAGTCTTATAATGGGGGATTTTTATTTCCCAGATATTGACTGGAATTTGTGGGTTGGTCACTCCCACACTAGCAAGGCTTTGTGGATTTATTTCATGATTGTTTTCTACATCAGCATGTTTGGGAGGCAACTAGAGGGAATAATACTCTTGATTTGATTATCAGTAGTGATTCTTCATGCATTAAGAATCTGCAAATAAAGGAACCACTAGGTGGCAGTGATCACAGTGTGCTGAAGTGGGATTTACTCAAAGAGGTAACTACCATCAGGTGCAAAGGGAAGGGTTATTGCTTTCGTAAAGGCAACTACGATGGTCTGAGACAGTATTTAAATTCTATACAGTGGGACCATCTGAATATGTTACCAACAGCAACTTCAAAATGGTAAGCATTCAAAGAACTTATCCTGGAAGCTACTAGGCTTTACATACCAACTAAGAAATATTGTTCAAGGTTGAGGCCTAAATGGATGTCAGATGAACTAATGAGACATATGACAGAGAAGAAAAATGCATGGGATACATATAAATTAACACGTGACACAGAAGCCTATGATAGATACAAGTTGATCTGTAACCAAGTTACAAAGGAGGTTAGGCAGGCGAAGGCAGATTATGAGAAATCTTTGGCAAGGGGTGCAAAGAAAAAGAGCAAAGAGTTCTTCACTTATGTAAACTTTAGAAGGTAGGGGATGAATCAGATTGGTCAACTTGATATTGGTCCACAAACTAAATGAATATTTTCCATCGACATTCACACATGAGGAGTTATTCAGCGAGGGGAATGCCAGAGGTGTATTCAACTCTGGCAGTAAGCTAGAGAATCTTGTAATAACTGAGAGTAAAGTGGAGAAGAAATTGTTGAAGATAAACACAAGAAAGGCACCTGGGGTAGATGGGATCTATCCAGTTATATTAAAGGAGGCAGCAAAGGAAGTAAGCAAACCCTTAGCCATAATTATGAGAGCTTCCTTGGACTCAGGGGAGGTGCCCACAGCTGGAGATGTGCAAATGTGACCCCAATTCACAAAGGAGGATCAAAGGCCGACACAAGTAATTATAGACCTGTTAGTTTAACTTCTGTTCCAGGAAAATTAATGGAGGCACTGGTTAAAGAAGCACTGCAGGATCATCTAGACAAGACTTCCGTTATAGCTTGGACACAGCATGGTTTTGTTAAAGGGAAGTCTTGCCTGACTAATTTGATTGGATACTATGATGCAGTCACAAAAGAATTGGATGCAGGGAATAACTTTGATATTATATACTTGGATCTTAGAAAGGCTTTTGATACTGTTGCAGATGGAACTGCTGCACAAATTGGAGCAGTGTGGCATTGGAGGCAAATTGCTATGGATAAAGGGGTGGTTGAGGAGGAGAAGACAGAGAGTGGTAATCAATGGACACTGCTCATCGTGGACTAATGTTATTAGTGGAGTCCCTCAGTGTTCAGTGTTGGGTTCATTATTGTTTTCTGTATTTATAAATGATATTGATGATGGTATATCAAGCTTAATATCCAAATTTGCAGACAATACAAAGGTTGGCAGGGTCGTCACAGGACTGGAATGTTGCTGTTTCCCATATGTAGTACTTTACATTTGTCAATGTTAAACTTCATTTGCCGGCCGCCTCTGTAGCCAGGTGGGAAGGAGCACCAGTGCATAGCACACGTTTCTTGATTAGACCGGGGTTCGAACCCATCACCACCAAATACGGACGATGCTGCAACAGGATCTGGAAAGGTTGAGAAGATAGGCTGAGAGGTGGCAAATGAAGTTGTTGTTGTTGTTATTTGGTTTTTAGGAGCATTAGCAACTAAGGCCATATTGCTCCGGGATATGCGGTGGTCATTCCCTGACCTTTCCGCATCGTCCGTATTTGGTGGTGATGGGTTCGAACCCCGGTCTAATCAAGAAACGTGTGCTATGCACTGGTGCTCCTTCCCACCTGGCTACAGAGGCGGCCGGCAAATGAAGTTTAACATTGACAAATGTAAAGTACTACATATGGGAAACAGCAACCCCAGAGCAACGTATCAACTCTGTGGTACTACACTGACAGTGGTAGAGAATGAAAAGGACCGGGGGGTAATTGTGCAGGCAGATATGAAGTTCTCTGAGCAGTGCAGACGGGCTGCAAGAGTAGCTCATTGTGTCTTGTCAATGATATACAGGAATTTTTCTAGCAGGAATAAGGAGGTGAATATTCCCTTGTATAAGACAATGGTCAGGCCACACCTTGAGTACTGTATATGGGTCTGGAGGCCTCATTTCAAGAAGGATGTAGAGCTGCTGGTACAAGTACAGAGAAGGGCAACAAGATTAGTGAATGGAACAAAGGGGTACACTCTTACGAAGAAAGGCTTAAGTTTTGCAAATTACAGTGTCTGGAGACTAGGCACAAGCGAAGTGATCTGATAGAGGTGTATAAAGCCTTGAATGGTTTGAGCATGCTCAATGCTTATGGGATTCTTCCTCTTGCTCAGAATAATCACCTGAGAGGGCATAAATCCAAATTGAGGAAAGACAGATGTAGGATAGATGTGCAGAAATTTGCCTTTAGCCAGTGGGTAGTTGGTTGGTGGAACAGACTTCCATCCCTTGTCGTGGAAGTTGATAGCCTAAATAAATTTAAGGCTCAGCTGGACAGGTATTTTGAACAAACGGAGGGGTGAAGTGGAAGCGTTTTTTTGGCTGATGCTGCATAAGCTTGCTTCTTGGATCATATGCCTCTTCTAATGCTAATGAGCCATAATTATGAGAGCATGCTTGGATTCAGGGAAGGTCCACCCCCCCACGGATTGGAGATGTGTGAATGTATACCTCACATTCACACATCTACAGACCTGTAGATGTGTGAACGTGATTCACAGATGTGTGAATGTAATTAGAGACCTGTTAATTTAAATTCTGTTCCAGGAAAAACAATGAGATGTAATGCAGGATCATCTAGACAAGCTGCAATTATACTTCAGACACAGCAGGGATTTGTTAAGTGAAAATCTTGTCTGACCAATTTGACTATGATGGGGTCACAAATGAAATGGATGCAAAAAATAATTTTGATATATTCTTGAATTTCAGGAAAGCTTTTGATACTGTTGCAAATAAAAGATTGTTTACAAATTGGAGCAGTGTGGCCTGTAATGCCACACTGGCTGTGGCATTGCTTCTATGGATAAAGGGATGGTTGAGTGGGAGAAGACAGAGAGCTGTAATCAATGTGCATTGCACGTCATGGACTAATGTTATTAGTGGAGTCCCCTCCCCAGGGTTCAGTGTTGGGACCATTGTTGTGTTGTCTATTTATCAATGATATTGACGAAGTTTTAATAGGCTTAATATCCAAGTCTGCAGATTTACAAGGATTAGAAGATGGTTAATGGCGGTAATGTCAGTATACTACTGTATCAAGATCTAGAAAAGTTATGCAGATGGGTTGAGAAAAGGGATTTGAAGTTTAGCATTGACAAATGCAATGTGCTGCATATATGCATAGCAGTAATCCCAGAGTCAAGTACCAACTTTGTAGTACTACACTCAGGGTAGTGGAAAATGAAAAAGACCTGGGGTAATTGTGCAGTCAGATATTATTATTATTATTGGCCATATGGTGCAAGGAAGCCTGAGGCTTATGCTGCATGAGCCAAAGAAAATTCCAGAGTTACCCTGAGAGAGAGAGAGAGAGAGAGAGAGAGAGAGAGAGAGAGAGAGAGAGAGAGAGAGAGAGAGAGAGAGAGAGCAGTATAAGGGAATCATCAAGAAAAGAAGAATGATGATATCCAGCTCAGGACCCTGGGTGTGCCAAGTCCATATTCACTAGATGTAAGTCCCTGGAAGTTCTCTGAGCAATGCAGACAGGCTGCCAGGAAAACTCATGGAGAATTGTCAATGACATACAGAAATTTTGCCAGAAGGGATAAGGATGTGATTATCCCATTGTATAAGGCAATGGTCAGGCCACATCTTGGATACTTCATACAGATCTGAAGGCCTCATTTTAGGAAGGACATGGAGCTTCTGGAACGAGTATAGAGATGGGTAATGAGATTTGTGAACAGAACAAAGGAATGCTCTTACCAAGAAAGGCTTCAGTTCTGCAAATTGCAGCATCTGGAGCCTAGGCACCTGCAAGGTTTTTTTTTTTTGTTTTTAGTTGTTGGCGCAATGGCTTCTGTGGCCATATTTCACCTCCCAAAGTTTTTGTATTTTCTACTCTGATCCAAGCCTGAGGCAGGATTAGAACCCGTGACCTTTGAGTTGCCAGGCAGGCACTTCACCCACCCAGCTAGCCCGGTCGGCACCTGCAAGGTGATCCCATTGAAGTGTTTAAGGCTTTGAATGCATTGAGCAAGTTCAATGCCGATGGGATGCTTCCTCTTGCTCGGACCACACACGAGGGGGCACAAATTCAGACCGAGACAGGATGGTTGTAGAACAGATGTGTGTAAGTTTGCCTTTAGCCAGTGGCTGATTGATTGCTGGAACAAACTTCAATCTGTTGTGGAAGTTGATAGTTTATATAAATTCAAGGAAAAACTAGACAAACTGTAGGAGGGAATGAATAGGTGAAATGGGAGGCATCTTTTTTTGTTGAGGATATGCTGTATAAGTTTTCTTTCTTGCATTATTTGTCACTGCTAATGCTAGTACTCTTCTAAAGCAATAGTAGTATCCTGTTCATTTACTGAAATCTTGCATCTCAAAAAAGGAACTAGATCCTAATGAATTTTAAATTGAAAACTATTTTTCTGAAAACAAGTCTTCAAAAATATTTGCTGAAGTAACATTGTCATGTTGTCAAGTTCATTTATTAAAACCTTAATATGAAATAGGGTAAAACTCTTTCACAGAGTTAATCATATTGTTTATAATTTGTAATCGGAAAAAAAAAAAAAAAAAAAGAACCTTTTGTCTGCAAGTGACAAGTATTCTTGATTATGGTATTCAAAGAAACATTTAAAACAATAAGGATCTTTTCTCTTCTATTAAATAAGAAATAATTATTTTGCTGACTTTCACTTCAGAGTTTTCTTATTCATGCTTGGCCAGGCTGAGCGAAATGTTCTATATCACAGACTCCATTTTTAAACTTTTGGACCCATTAATGTCTTTGTAACAGTTTTCACCATCCATATTAACTATTCTATGAATTTCAATGGATTTCATCCCTTTCTGTATTTAAAAATTTTATGCCCCTTGCAATGTTTTCAATTGAAAATTTAAATTTCAATATCCTACAGGGGGGCTCACATCTGGTGAGTATGGGTTTGGCACACCCAGGGTCCTGCTACTTTTAACTCTCTCTCTAACTCAGGATTTTTTTTTTTTTTTTTTTGACTTGACTGGTGCAGCATAAACCTCAGGTTTCCTTGCATCATAATAGCTAATAATAATAATATAATCATAACAGAGCTATAAGCAATTCGGCTTCTTACTGAGCCAGCAACATGAAGAATACATCAAGGCTGTTACTTCATCTGAAAGTGAAGAGGAGTTCCTTTACATCACAGTTGCAAAACTACCTATATCATATCAGGAAGATATCAGAATAAAATAAAGTTAAGAATACATTATAATTTTACCTTTTCATGCCTTAAATTCATTTGCAATATATTTTGATCCTTCTGGTAAGCATCATCCTGAAATATTCGCTTTAACTCGGTCAAGTTAAGTTCTAATTTATTTTTCTCACCTTGGACCTCTTTAACACTAGAAATACTCTGTAATGAAACAAAAATGTGCTGTTTCAAATGAAATCTAGAACTACTAACAAACTTGTTTACAAATATTCTGATGGTGTTATTATAACAAGTAATAAAATAATGATTTCAATCTGCTTATGTCAAAATTAACTGAATACTCGTACAAAAGTGATATAACAATGTAAAAATTTGGGTAAAATCTGACTGTTAACTTCTGAGAATGTCTTATTCTTGGTTTAAGGGGCTTTATATTTCAATTGTTGCAAGCAAATTAAATTGTGTTATCAAAATGCACTATAATTAACTAACTTTCATTCAGTATTGAATGTTTTTCAGAGAAGTACAATTTTTAGGAAAAAGTACTTTGGATATTAATTTCACGAAAGCTTTTGATATTGTTGCACATAAAAGGTTGCTGTACAAATTGGAGCAGTGTACCATGAATGCCTGTGAGAGAGAAAGAGATATAGAGAAAGATTTATAATTTAATATTTTTTAATCATGTTTCACTAATCTCATATTTGGAACAAAAAATTATTTTTCTTCTACTACTAACAAAAACAAGACAAATAACAAGTTGTTTTTGTTTCTTAAATAACAAAATCTGAAATCGTAAATGCATGCTTACTTTTTTTTTTTCAGGAGGTTTGTGGGACAGGTAGAGAAGAGAAGGATAATTTAATCCCTCTTGAAATAGTGTCTTTATAAGATAATTCTTAGAACTTAGCCCAATGATTTTCCCACTCTTAAAAGTACTTCCGGAAAGCCAATTTTGAAATCATCAAAAAGGCTAAACAATGAAATTACTCATTATTTTTTTATATTTAATCAAATCAACATCATTCTTTCAGGGATTTTTTTCAGTTTAGAAACAAAAAAGTCACTTAGAGCATAGGTGAGGATGGATGGGGGGGTGATTTCTGGAATAGAGCAATTCTGTATTTGAACAAAAAACTCTTACAAGTTAGTGATGCTGCATTATCATGACAAATGCAACCAGCCTTTGGGTTTCATTTTTCTGCTTTTTTTTTCTGTGAACTGCATCACACATCAATCTCAGAACTTCAATATAAAATTCTTTATTAACTGTGTCCCTCTGGAGAGTGAGTATTCATGGTGTACAACACCACAGTCAGAAAACGTTAATACAGCCTTTGTTTTGATGCACACTTGTCTCTCTTCTGGTTCAGGGGAAGAAAGAGTCTTCCAATGGAATATCCATAATTCATCTCCATAACTAAAGATGAATCATTTCATCTTCAATTACGACATGCTTCAAAAATGCCTTGTCATTAGTCACAAGTTCAAACATATCAGAAGAGACTTACTAGTGGTATTCACATTGATCATCTCAAAACAGCCAGAATATCTATTGAATTATAAATTTTGACAAAGGAGCATTTATATAAATATACAGTGGCAGACAAAAAAACATGCATCACTTGTGAATTTTGCAAATAATGTGTTTTGCGCTGCATTGTGGGTTGCAGAAATGTTTGAAATGCATTTGCTAGATGGGATATATATCTCTGTGAATCAAATCCAATAAAAAGACTCCACCTGATATACCTAACTGCCATAAATATCTTCCCAAAGGGTAAAATGTGTAATTAATGGAAATATGAGAAATCATGCAAATGGCAATCATGACAATGAAAACATATATTTTATTGCATTTACGTGTACAAACTGAAATGACAAGTTAACGTAAATAGTATTATGTACTGTAAATCAGCAAAATAAGTCCTCAATATTTCGTTGTTCCTCCTCGAGCTGCAATTACAGCATTGCAACGATCTGGCATAGAGTTAATCAACTTCTGGATATACGGTTGTCCAATTTTGTGGTACTACACTGTTACAATGCTCTCCTGTAACCGAATCTTACTTGTTGGCTTCTTCTGAGCAATTTTAGATGCAATTATGTACCAGCAATTTTCAATAGGGTTCAAATCTGCACTGTTGCCAGGCCAGTCCAAAACTGTAATGCCAGAATTTCTGAGGTATGACTGCACCATAAGGGAAAAAAAACGAGGGAAAACATTGGTGTATGTTTAAAGCCTTGTGAGACAAGAAGACAAACTCATCAATAAATCTAAATAGCATAAAACTTACCAATTTTGCTGTGTGGCAAGGTGCTGAGTCCTGTTGAAAAATGCAGTTTTGGATGTCTGTGTGGTGATCCCTAATAACTGGTTTCAGGCACTCTTCCAAGAAAGCAGTAGGTTTCAGCATTCACTGTTCCGTTAATAAAATTAATTTGCCCCACCCCTTTGCTTGTTATGCATCCCCAGACCATCTGACCGGCGAGGAACTTTACAGTCGGTGTTATGTAGATGCCTCCGATTTTCGTCTTCTGAGATATTACTTCCCATCGAGCCATGCAAGTTAAATTTCGATTTGTCAGAAAAAATGGCGGTGTCCCATTGCTCCTTTGTCCATGAAAAATGCGTTTTAGCCCAAGCAAGTTGCTTTTTCCTCATTTGTTGGGTCAACAAAGGCTTCTTCTTCTTCTTCTTGGACCGATAGGCATTCAACACCAGAGGCTATCTCAAAGTCCAGTTATAGATCAGGAGCACTAGCATGCCGATTATGAAGGCATAGCATTTCAAATATCGAACTTGGGAAGGTCTAGTCACTCTCTTACGGCCTGATCCAGGTCTTCTCTTCACATCACCGGTTTCACGCTTTAATTTCAGCACCAGGGATACTGTTGACTGCTGGAAGCCTATTTTATCAGTGATAGCACGCATAGAAAGCCTTACCTGGGATAGACAATAGCTACACTTTTTTTTCTTAGTGTCAACTGAACATATGGAGCCATGCTTACACCTCCGCAAAACACGATACTAATGAGCATGTATACCCTTCCAACGGCGAATTTATAGAAACGGCTGATGCAATACCTTCCAGCTACTGCCTGATGCAATAGAAGTGTTATCTGACGCAATACCTTTGCTTTGCAACAAACAAAATGACTATAATCAAACAATATCTTATACGTTTCACTACAATATTACTTTTTTTTAAGATGATGCAGGTTTTTTGTCTGCCACTGTATATAAAGTTTATATTTTTAAGTTTAAAGTAGTAGAATATAATATGAAAATAATGGGGATATAAGTATTTAGTCATAGTATAAAAGCTACATGGCAAATCAGTTCTTTCTTTCGCTTAATTATTATAACTTTGCTTATATATATATATATATATATATATATAATTACGAATAATAAAAATTAAAAATAAATAGGATAGGATGGTGAATATATAAATATCGGGTAGAAAAAAGAAATAGCAAGTGTATATAAGCTGTTCTAGGCGGCGTGAGCTCAACCTGGATAAAGCTTAGGATAATAATTATTAAGAATAATAAAAAATTAAAAATAAATAGAGAAGTCGGATTTGGAGTGCGATAATATGGATTATGGATCAGGGACACTGCAAGAGCAAAGGTACCCTACAACCATAATATATACATAAAATTATTTTTATTGTTATATGTAGAATTTAAATATAGAATTTAACTAGTGCTAATAATGAAAATACCGTGTATCCTGGTAGCGATATATGTGTTGAACAAAGGGTGGAAAAAGGAAAAGAAAAAGTGTAATGATATAAAAAGAATGTAACGATATAAAAAGAAAAGAAACAAAATGCAAATTTTGAAAAAACAACGACCAATGTGGAAATAGCATTGCAGTATTTTTCATAATTTTTGTGTCTTCGTCAGAGGTCATCCACCAAAATTATGAAAAAGAACAGCAATACTCTTACTTCTGTTTCTGACATGTTCTGTATGTCAAAGAGCACGTGTAAGAAGCCACGTGGTAAAAATAATTTAGAATACAAATTTAGAATAAATAAAATACAAGTTATGTAAAACTATTATGTGTTACTAATGTATTACATACAGAACATGATTGACCTTACAGAAGTAAGTGGACCGCTATGAAAGTGAAGACAAAGGAAGGGAGTGTCCGAATGACAAGAACTTACCGCTACTGGACGGGTTGACAGAAAAGACTGAGCTGGAGGCTAACCCATGTATATATGCGAATTTATGTCAACCCGTCCAGTAGCGGTAAGTTCTTGTCATTCGGACACTCCCTTCCTTTGTCTTCACTTTCATAGCGGTCCACTTACTTCTGTAAGGTCATCCATGTTCTGTATGTAATACATTAGTAACACATAATAGTTTTACATAACTTGTATTTTATTTATTCTAAATTTGTATTCTAAATTATTTTTACCACGTGGCTTCTTACACGTGCTCTTTGACATACAGAACATGTCAGAAACAGAAGTAAGAGTATTGCTGTTCTTTTTCATAATTTTGGTGGATGACCTCTGACGAAGACACAAAAATTATGAAAAATACTGCAATGCTATTTCCACATTGGTGGGCGCCTCCGTAGCCAGGTGGGAAGGAGCAGCAGTGCATAGCACATGCTTCTTGATTAGACCGGGGTTCGAGCCCGTCACCACCAAATACGGAGGATGCGGAAATGTTAAGGAATGACCACCGCATATCCTGGAGCAATATGGCCTTAGTTGCTAATGCTCCTAAAAACCAAAAAAACATCCACATTGGTCGTTGTTTTTTCAAAATTTGCATTTTGTTTCTTTTCTTTTTATATCGTTACATTCTTTTTATATCATTACACTTTTTCTTTTCCTTTTTCCACCCTTTGTTCAACACATATATCGCTACCAGGATACACGGTATTTTCATTATTAGGACTAATTAAATTCTATATTTAAATTCTACATATAACAATAAAAATAATTTTATGTACAAAGGGTACTAGGAAAGTTTTGCAATATGACGCAACAATGAATCACAGGAAGCTGCTTGTTGCTGCATGTTGAGACATGTTCATACGTGCATAGTAGCCGCCGCGCCAAGTCGATGGGCTCAGTTATTCATTAGTAGTGAGAGTGTAAAGTGCTTGCGATGGCATCGTGGTCACGAAATGAGATAAGGACAGTTTTGCGGTATAATTTCGTGCGTGGTTTAACCATAGACCAGTGCTTAGAAGAAATGACTCTTGCACTAGATGATGATTGTCCACATCGTACAACGATATTCAGGTGGTATAGAGAATTCCAAAGGGGAAATTTCACTCTGGAGGATTCTGAGAGGCCGGGAAGGCCACGAACGTCAGTTACAGAGGAAAACGTCAGTTACAGAGGAAAAATTCTGCAAGATCATTTGCACGTGAAGAAACTTTGTTCTCTCTGGGTGCCGCATCAACTGACTGAAGAGCAGATGACACGACGTGTGACTTGGTGCCGGGAGATGTTAAAAAAGTTTGATAAGGGACAAATCTCGGTATGTGAACAGCATCGTGACAGGTGATGAGACTTAGCTGTACTATTACGATCTGCCGACCAAGGCTCAAAACAAAGTTTGGGTCTTTGATGATGACAACACACCCGTAATTGTCAGAAAATCCCAATCTGTAAAGAAGAAAATGATAGCTGTATTTTTCAAATCGAGTGGAATTGTGGAACGTGTCGTTTTGGACACGCAGAAGACAGTCACAGCTAAGTGGTATACTGAACAATGCCTGCCTAAAGTCATTGGATCTATGAAGAACCTGCGGCCAAAGTCAAGAGTGGACACCTGGTACCTCCATCACGATAATGCTGCAGCTCACCGCGGCAAAGCCTGCACCGAATATTTGACCATGACAGGACTGAAACTTCTCGAGCACCCTCCCTACAGTCCAGACCTTGCTCCCTGCGACTTTGCACTGTTCCCGCATGTGAAAATGAAGCTAAAAGGGAGGCGGTTTTCCAGTGATGAGGACCTTCTACGGGCTTGGGACAACGAGTGTGCTTTACTCCCTAGTGAAACTTGGCAGAACTGGTTTAAAGATTGGTTTCGGAGGACGGAGAGGTGTATTGAATATAGAGGAAATTACTTTGAAAAAATTAAATAAACAAAGCTGTATTGCAAAACTTTCCTAGTACCCTTTGTATATATTATGGTTGTAGGGTACCTTTGCTCTTGCAGTGTCCCTGATCCATAATCCATATTATTGCACTTCAAATCCGACTTCTCTATTTATTTTTAAATTTCTTATTATTCGTAATAATTATATATATATATATATATATGTGTGTGTGTGTGTGTGTGTGTGATATTTACAAGTTCTGTTCAAAAAGTATTTGGATTATGGTTATCATCAAGGATGAGACAACAGAGTGCACAGTGACAAACAATAACGTGTCAGAGTACAAGAACGTACTATTCTAAACTTGGAACTGTGGGAGATGAAAGGCTGACTTAACATCAGTTTTTTTTTCTCCCACAAAGCATTTTTAAGGAAATGAATTTTAAACTCACATCCTTAAAAAATGATTGCTGCATAAAATTACATCCACTTGTTGCATTTAACCAATTTTAGTGAAAATTCATGACTTTTGTTATTTATTTGTTAAAGACTTTTATTATTCATGCAGAAGCATCAAAAATAAGATATTTAGATTAATACAGGTTCCATCATTAAATCACTCCACTATCCATCAACCCCCTTTGGGGGAAGGGCAGGGAGCTTCCCCCTATGTTCATTAAAAAAAAAAAAAAATTCCAAGGACTCTCTCTCTCTCTCTCAGTGCTCTCAATTTTTTGAAGCTGCTGCTGTGCTGTTGTTGTTGTTATGTGGTTTTTAGGAGTATTAGCAACTAAGTCCATATTGCTCCAGGGATATGCAGTGGTCATTCCCTGACCTTTCCGCATCCTCCGTATTTGGTGGTCACGGGCTCAAACCCCAGTCTAATCAAGAAGCGTGTGCTACGCACTGCTGCTCCTGCCCACCTGGCTACGGAGGTGTCCTGCTGCTGTGCATCAGTTTGTATTATCATACTGCGTTAGTTATTATATTGGTAGCATATTGTTCCTCTCTGATTGTTTTGAGGATTTTATATATTTTTATTATTATTTTAATGGTTTTAGTCTATGATTTTTATGTATTATGTGCAGGAGATTTTTAGTCTGTCTTCCAATACCCTTTTAAATGTTACTCAGAACTTGCTCAACCAGTTTTCAATTGTTGACTGTGAGGAACTACTGTCTCCCCACTACTCAGCAAAATGCCCATTTGGATTATGTTTTCCATTTTTTTTGTTTAGTATCAGTAAGTGAACAGTACTTAAATGTTTCTTTCGACACCGATAATTAGAAGTATATCTGCAAATCAGTTTCAGTGAATCGAGAGAAGCTCCAGTTAAAAAAGTTTGTTTATTTCTCCTAAGTATGTAAATAGCAAGTATTCTGATTTTGGTTAAATTTGTGTTTGACATATTTCCATGGTCTATATGTTTTCAAATCCCTTACTCAAAGCATGGTTTTGGATATTTAGATGGTTCCCTTTCGCTGTGAATTATTACAGTGAGTATGTACATTCACTATATCAGTAAGCTTTGGTAATCACAATCTCTTTCTGTACTTTTTAAAGAAAAACAGCAAGCATATCATAATTTTCATATAAAGTTATAGGATAATTCATACATATCCTTTGCATTGGCATGGACAAAGGTTGTACAGGCTGCAGTAATTCAATATTCAATATTTCAGAACACCACCAGTTGGAAAAGAATTTTTTCCAGGGGTAAATCCACCACAACTGTACATAACTTTAACCTTCAAGAATGGACAGATTTTGTTATATGCCATCGTGCTAATACTGTTGGTTCTATATCTTGAATTTATGCTACCTTCCCTATTACATTCTCTTTACAGCCCACTGATTTTTTTATGACCAATTTAAAACTGTTATTAAAAAGTTCTGTGATGTTTGCTCACTTGGTGCATACTCTATGCCAAATGCATGTCTAAAAATTAAAAGTTACTTTATCAGAGAGATTGTTTCAGTTTTTATAAAGGAATCCATTTTTCAAGTTATTGTTCCTGATGACTGGTTAATCTACAGTGTAGTCCCAGTTCCAAAGATCAAGGGCCCAATTATCCATTACACTTTCATCTAGTTTCTATCATTTTTCTTTTTGCAAAAGTATTTGATAAAATTGTGTTGCCACATATAACTAACAATGCATTTAAGGGATCCTACATAAATGAGAGCTTACATATGCTCAATTTTCCTATGTTCTATTAATATTTTAGAAATAAACAAGGAGTTACCTTTTATTCAGTCAGTAGGATTTCTTCTTTACCAAATCTCCTTATGTGAATAAATTACGAAATGATATGTTGAAACAAAATTACATAATTTAAAACTCATAATGTGTTCCTCACTATTGACACACAGACAGTCCAACACCCCAGGATCACAGCGGTGAACCCCAACCCAATCCCAGAAATATTAAACCCCACATGCAATCTCTAGTGAAGGAAGACATTTTGTCATAAACGCAAATTTGGAATACGAATAAAATACTATTAAAATGAGATAAAACAATGAAATTAAAGAATTCCTCCCTTAAGCGGACTAAAAGTTTGACTAGTGTCATGTTCACAGGGTGGAATGAAACTAACAAAACATGTGTATGTTCGGAATCTTATAAATAGGAGATTAGTCTTTGGTATGCATGCGTTTGAATGACCACGAATCCGATATGAGAAATGGACAATGAACATTAATAGAGTTTTTTTGTATTTTCATTTCTAAAGTCTCGGCAATCAATAATTTAGTATAATTATGTTGAATATTTAAAATTTTGGCTTCATTAAACAGGAATATGTGGTTTACATTTATCGCATGGAATGCTAGTTCTGATACGTTCGCACGTGATGCACGAACTGATGCTTCATGTTGCTTAACCCTCGAGTTTAAAATACATCTGGTAGATCCAATGTAAGAAGAATCACAATCCTTACAAGAAATGTAGTAGACGAGGTCATGTGTTTGCCGGAAGTCGATCGCACTTTGTGATTTTTGAGTGTAGCAAATAATTTACGGACCGGTTTGCAAATAGTAGCAAAACTGGTCCATAAATTATTTGCTGTTTGGAATTTAAAATGTGACCTAGCTGTGATAATCAAGCAAAAAAACAAAAGGGGGGGGGGGAATTAAAACAAGGTTTGACCACATCTATAAACTGTGCTAAATTGATTTTTAATTGTTTTAATAATAATTTGGACTTACTGTTTATTTTAAACTACAAGGAAGAATAATTAAGTTAATTTGTAACAAATTTTAAATATACATATGTATTATCAAACTTGTAAATATCACTAACAGAGGCATCACCTTTGTATTTTATTTTATTATTATCTTTTTATACTTTGGTGACAACAAAGGAATTAATAGAAACAATAACTAGAACTGGGATTTTTAAAATGGACACTTGATAAATAATATATGTAACCACAGTATAGTGATTATTTAAGAGTGCAGCTAATTTGGCCTTTTTTTTTTTTTAAGTATAAAATTCAAATTTACACACATGAAATCATTATATACCTCTTGAAGCTGCCTCTGAAGCTGATGGGTTCGTTGTATTTCAGCTGCTAATTCTAACTGTGCTTTTTCTAGATATATAGTTTTTGTTTCCAGCTCTTCTTGCAACTGGTGTTTAATATTTTGCTGCTCTTCTAAGTGATGCTGCAATTCATTTAGCTCATTCTGAACCTGCAATATTTAATATACATTTTAAAAATCAAAGCATATTTAATTATTAAAAACTTATCACATTTAAATGAGAGCTGATCACTAAATTTAGCTTTTGACATTATATAGCACAGGATCTGTGCTGCACAATGTCTTATAATGTATTATATAAGGCTCTAAAATACAATATAAGTTTAATTATTACAGTGCAACCTGCTACAGAAAAAAAACAACCACAGCTAGTTGGGATTTAAATTTGGCAACAAGTTCATAATACAACAGGTTACAATTAATATACAGAAACTGAATTACTACAGTAAATTATAACATATACAAGAAAAAAAGATTAACAAGCAGTGAAGGTTGTGATGTTAAAGAAGCATGCAGAATCATCTAGACCAGTGGTTTTCAACCTTTTTTTAATAACAGCACCCTTAAGAAATTTATTTTATTTTGTGGCACCCCTACTCAATATTTTCTTCCTATTAGATCTGATTCTCTCTCTGTACACACACACACACACACACACACACACACACACACACACACACACACACACACACACACACACACGAATATATAATATTAAAAAAAATAGGTTATATGACAGTTATTACAATAATATAAACAAAATTACAAATCATAATACAAATTATATATATACTGTATAATTTTAATCTTTATATAGAGGTACTAAATAAACATCAATTATAGATCACCACAAAATTAAAAAGATACCATGCACCTTTTTATAATGAAATAAATATATAAATTTAAAAAAAAAATAAGTTTAAGTAACTTAAACTCAAATAATGTGGAAACCCTGGAATGTTGTTGTGGTACCACAGCTGAAAACCACTGATCTAGACAATACTGCAATAATAGTTAAGACACAGCATGGGTTTGTTAAAGGGATGCCTTGTCTGACCAATTTGATTGGATATTATGATGTGGTCACAAAGGATCTGGATGCAAAAAATAATTCTGATATCATATACTTGGATTTCAGAAAATCCAAGTACATGATACTTGAATTTCGCTCCAATATCGAGCGGTATCCAAGTATATGATACTTGGATACCACTCCAATTTGTACAGACTGCTGTAAAAATTGGAGTGGTATGGCATTAAGAGCAAGTTGCTACAATGGATAAAGGGATAGTTGATTGGGAGACGACAGAGAGTGGTAATCAATGGACACTGCTCTTCGCGGACTAATGTTATTATTGGAGTTCCCCAGGGTTCGGTTCTGGGCACATTACTGTTTTGTGTATTCATCAATGATATTGATGAAGGTAGATGAGGCTTAATGTTCAGGTTTGCAAAGGTTGGCAGGGTTGCTAACAACAGTAAAGACAGTATGCTACTTCAACAGCATCTATATAAGTTGAGCAAATGGGCTGAGGATGGGCAACTGAAATTTAACATTGACAAATGTAAAGTACTGCATATGGGTAGCAGTAACCCAAGAGAAACGTACAAACTGTGTGGTACTACACTCAGGGAAGTGAAGAATGAAAAGACCTGTGGGTAATTGTGCATGCAGTCAGATATGAAGTTCACTGAGCAGTGCAGAAGGGATGTCAGAGCAGGTCAGGTCATGCAGTCTTGTCAATGATATATGGCAATTTTGCTAGCAGAGACAAGGAGGTGATTATCCCATTGTACAAGGCAATGGTCAGGTGACACCTTAAGTAATGTGTACAGGTCTGGATGCCTCATTTTAGGAAGGATGTAGAGTTGCTAGAACGTGTACAAAGAAGGGCAACAGGATTGGTGAGGGGAACAAAGGGGATGCTCTTACCATGATAGGCTTATGTTCTGCAAATTGCAGCGCCTGGAGACTAGGCATTTGCGAGGTGATCTTATTTAGGTGTAAAAGCTCTTGAACGGGTTGAGCAAGCTCAATGCTGATGGGATGGACATGTGTTTATGTAAAGGGCGGCTCTTAGAACGTCAGTTCAACTCCTTCTCTTATCTCTGTGAAGAACAGTATCACTACAAATGGGCCAGATATGTGAATGACGTAGGTTTTTGTGTATTATGTGTTCTGTTGTAATGTTACGTAGGTTTTTGTGTATTATGTGTTCTGTTGTAATGTTCTGGACGTTTGGCTACCCAGAGGCATCAGTAGACAGATGATTTTGGGTAGTACTTGTCCACACCATGGAAAGGTGGACCAGTTCCAGTAGATGGGACACCTATGGTCTCAGAGTATGAGACAAAAAAAAAAAATTAAATTAAAAAAAATAATAAAATAAAAATTCCTTCTCTGGGGCCCACACCAGAGGGGGGGGAAAAACCAAAAGGAAGAGAAATAAAAAAAAACAAAAACAAAAATAAAAACTGAAAGGAAGAAGAAAAAAAAAAAAAAAAAAAAAAACACGAAAGGGCAAAAAAAAAAAAAAAAAAAAAAGAGGGAAAGAGAGATGAAGAAAGGAAGAGCAGATATTCCAGTTGTGCAACCATTAAGAGCGGCAGCATCAAAACACATTGATGCTTCCAGCGATGGATTTTATCAACTTCATATCACTGGAATCATACTTTTCCTTAGTTCAAACACTTCTTAAGCAAATACCTGGAACATCTCAAACTTACTAGGGTCTCTTAAAAATATAGATTCTTCTCCTGGAGCTATACTCTCCAGTATTTCACGTATCACTGTCCGGCATTGTCGTATATTTTACAATCATATAGTATGTGCTGTCAGTCTTCCATGACCCCGCAAAAACAAAGGTCCGCATTACTTAGTCCTAATTCATATAATTTCTCATTCATTGACCTGTGCCCTGTTAACAAAAATGCCGACGGTAAACTAGGTGTAAACCAATTGTGAACTTTTTTATCATTGAGAAAAATCATGTTCGGGATAAACAAGTTGGTCACTCTTCCAGTAGGTATGGTATTCCATCTTGTCTGCCATAAATTGATTACTTCATTCATACATCTTTTCTTTTCACATCTACAGTCAGAGCAAATACTGATCTGTAAACTAAAAAATTCTGTAGAAAGTTTCCTCTTAATATAGTAGCAAAAACCACAATACAACAAATGTAGATCCAAGGGTAGAGCTCTGGACAACACTTGCAGCATGGCAGTGGACACCGTTCTGCACACTCTTACAATACCAAGAAACATGATGCACTGTATACAATTTAGTTTAGTCCAAAACCTAGCTATTTTAACTCCATGGAATCAGGCTCCTGATTCCATAGAGTTTTTTTTTTTTTTATGTAAACCCCAAACACGACAGGTATTAGAAACTATAGTACTTAGTACCGTACTTGAGTTGGAGGTTGAGAAGATGGAGAACAATGCAGAAGAACAGTGCCCATGGAAATATCTGTAGAAGAGGCATAGAGCAGAAACAGTACGTCTACGAGACACCGAAGATGTGTAGATGATGCTGCATTGCAGGATCATCTAAACAAGATTGCAGCAATAATTCAGACACAGCATGGATTTGTTAAGAGAAAGTCTTGTCTGACAAATTTGATAGGATATTATGATGTGATTACAAAGGAACAAGATGCAAAAAATAATATTGATATCATATATTTGGATTTCAGGAACGCTTTTAACACTGTTGCGGTGTTTGTTTGTTGTTTGGTTTTTAGGAGCATTAGCAACTAAGGCCATATTGCTCCGGGAATATGCGGTGGTCATTCCCTGACCTTTCCGCATCCTCCGTATTTGGTGGTGACGGGCTCGAACTCTGGTCTAATCAAGAAGCATGTGCTATGCACTGTTGCTCCTTCCCACCTGGCTATGGAGGAGCCACATTATTGCACATGGAAGACTATTGTACAAATTGGAGCACAATGGTATTAAGGGTAAGTTGCTAGAATGGATAAAAGGATGGTTAAGTGGGAGAAGACAGAGGATGGTAATCAATGGGTGCTGCTCTTTGTGGACAATGTTATTAGTGGAGTCCCACAGGGTTCGGTGTTGGGTCCACTGCTGTTTTGTACATTTATCAATGATATTGATGAAGGTATATCAGGCTTAATGTCGAAGGTTGCAGATGATACAAAGGTTGGCAGGGTTGTTAATGACAGTAATGGGAGTGTGCTACTGCAACAGGATCTAGATAATTTGGGCAGATGGGCTAAGCAGTAGCAACTGAAGTTTAATCTTGACAAATGCAAAGAACTGCATTTCGGTAGAAGTAACCCCAGAGAAACGTACCAACTGTGTGTACTACACTTAAGGTGGTAGAAAATGAAATTGTGCAGTCAGATATGAAGTTTTCTTTCAATGCAGACAGGCTGCCAGGGCAGGTCATGGGGTTTTGTCAATGATATATAGAAATTTTGCTAGCAGGGAAAAGGAGGTGATTGTCCCTCTGTATAAGGCAATGGTCAGGCCATGCCTTGAATACTGCATACAGGTCTGGAGGCCTCATTTTAGCAAGGATGTAGATTTAATTGAGCGTGTACAGAGAAGGGCAACAAGATTGGTGAGGGGAATGAAGGGATCCTCTTACCAAGAGAGGCTTAAGTTCTGCAAATTGCAGTGGCTGGAGACTAGGCACCTGCGCGGTGATCTGATTGAGGTGAATAAGGCCTTGAATTGGTTGAGCATGCTGAATTCTGATGGGATCCTTCTACTTGTTCAGATTACGAACCTAAGGGGGCATAAATTCAAATTAAAAAAGGACAGATGTAAAATAGATGTGTGGAAATTTGCCTTTAGCTAGCGGGTGGTTAATTGCTGGAACAAACTTCCATCTGTCGTTGTGGAAGTTGATAAGTTGAATAAATTTAAGGAGGAACTGGACAGGCATTTGGAGGGAATGGTGTGATTTTTTTGGCTGATGCTGCATAAGCTCATACACTTGCTTTCTTGCATCACATGCCACTACTACTACTACTACCACCAATTACAAAAAACAGTTGGCAAACCATAAGACAGAAGCTTGTTTAGAAGGCCTTTATGCCAAACGCGATCGAAAGCCTTTGAGATGTCAAGAGCAACTGCTTGTGTTTCACCAAATTTTTCCATTGAACTAGTCCATAAATGGGTAACATACGCCAGAATATCACCAGTGGATCGACACTGATGGAATCCATACTGGCGATCATTGATCAGACGGAAAGTTTCTAGGTAGTTTAAGAGTTGGCGGTTAATTGATTTCTGCATTACTTTAGAAAGAGTAGAAGTAATTGCAATGGGATGATAATTGGATGGGAGGGATTTGTCACCCTTTTTAGGAACTGGCTGGATATGAGCAAATTTCCAAGCAGAAGGAAAAACACCTTTGAAATAAGAAAGTGAAAAAAAGGCAGTAAAGAAGAGGAGTAAGTTCAGGAGCACAGATTTTGAGGATAAGTGGAGAAATACCATCAGGACCTGGAGCTTTCTTAGCATCAAAATTCTTCTGACATCCTTTTGACGGAAAACCACAGGAGGCATTGAATGAAGCGTGTTAGGAATTGTGGGAGGTGTTTTACCAAGATCATTAATACATGAGTTGGCAGAAAAATGGGATGCTAGCAGGTCAGCTTTATCCTTGGCTGAAGTGGCAACAGAACCATCTGGTTTGGACAGAGGTGGGAGCAGAGATGGGCAAAAGTTGCGGCCAATAGCTTTGGCAAGAGACCAGAATGCTCAGCTACCATTAGGGCAAGAAGCAAGTTTTCTACTCTTAGCCTGTTCAAAATCTAGTTTGGACTGATTAATGACTGCTTTGCAATTGTTGCGAGCTTTGGCGTAGGCAGAAAATGAAACTGAAGAATTGGAAATAAGCCAATTATAATATGCAACGTTCTTCTCTTGAACAGCCTTAGCACATTTATTGGAAAACCAAGGTTTAGATAAAAGACAAGATTTTAAAGTGGAGTGTGGGATAAAGGATTCCATTCCTACAAGAATAATTTGACTGACATGATCTGAGCAAACGTTGACATCACAAGTTTTGAAACAGTAATCCGACCAAGGAAAAGAAGAAAAGAAATCTCGCAGGTCATCCCAATTTGCATTCTTGTAATGCAAAGCAATACGAGGTTGGGAATAGCCATCAGATAAAGGCTCCATTGGAGAAGAGACAATCACCAAGTTGTGATCTGAGGTGCCTAAAGGACCACTCACTTCAATCATGCACTTAGAAGGGTTGTTTGTGAGAAAAAGATCAAGTGTGTTGGCTGTATGGTTAGGATTGTCCAGTATTCTTGTAGGTAAATGAACAATCTGTGCAAGGTCATTAATAATTGCAAAAGCCTCAGCATCTCGACCAGCTGGGTCAGTGTGACTAGAAAAAAGAAGCCAGCTGAAGTTGTCAACATTAAAATCACCAAGGAAAATTACCTCACTGTTAGGAAAGTTGGACTGGAGAAAGTCAAGTTGCAAAGAGAGGAAGTCAAAGAGTTCCAAGTGATTAGTGGAGTTGGGAGAACGGTAGAGAAAACAGCTGAATTTGACACAATGAGGTAGAGAGATTTTAAGTCAGAGAAGATCGAAAAGAGGAGATTCCAAGTTACCAAGTCTCTGACAGAGAATATCGGAACAGACATATGCACAAGTACCACCTTTGAGGCAAAAGGAATCATACAGCGAATAATTTGGGCAACTGCGATGAGCAAAGTGGAGTGTGGGATAAAACCGATAATTTAGATTCTGTCAGAAAAAGTAAATGGGGTTTGGCAGACTGCAAGTGGAAATGGACATCCTTAAGATTAGAATTGAGACCACGTATATTTGTGAAATGAACTAGGAAGTGTTTGGGAGGTTTAGATCTTTTTGCAGATAAACTTACTCTATTAGTTTGACAATTCATAGTGTATTCACTAGTAAGAAAAAGTGGGTGGGGCATGCTGTATGAAGTAATGAAATTTTTGAATAAGGCGTACAGATGGTAAGAATATATCGCGATCCTTGACATAACGTGGCCTCGACAATGTCCCCCACACACATACACACTACTCGGTCTCCCTCCAATCACTATCTGGCAGAGTAGAGATAGCTAGGTTATACACTAGCTGATCCAGAAGCCTCCCAGAGAGTGATTGGTCTCCCTCTTCTCAGGGAGACCAATGTCTGTGGCTTTGATATTGTCTTCTAGCCTTGTTTACTGCTCACCTTAATACTGTTAACTCTGAAGTCCATCAAGGACAGGATTTCAATCTAGTAGCTTTCTTCTTACCAGGCTTGTACACTGCGCTCATAATTGAATCCTGTAAAATACAGCAAGAGAGTCAGCCGAATACTCTATTAAGTGACGCTGCCTTATTACAGAGAAGTGATGCATCGAACGCAGACCAATCGATTGTTTTCAGTGAGAATCGAACCAACCCTGGCACTCGATATTGACTAGCTGAAGTTATAACATTTTTTACATAAAATGAGATAACTCTATGGTCACTAGATGTCCAGTCAGAAATGACCCGCCAATCATAGATGTAGTGTCGTAGGCCAGAAGTTACTATAGTTATATCAATGTTGGACTGCCCCATAGGCCCAGAGAATGTGGCCAGCTGATTGGATATATTCGTCACATATAAATTGTGATTAAATATAAATTGTTCAAGCAGACAACCTCTCTCTCTCTCTTATCTGTCGTAGAACTATGCCATAGGCTTGATTCAGCATTTGCATCAGTAGTGATTATTACGATTTTAAGCTTTAACATAAATAGTGCATGTTCCAGATAATCCAAAGAGCTATTAAAATCCATTGATGGAGGACAATATAATGAAATAAGATAAAATTGCAATGTTGTTGTTGCAATCATCACACATGTGGCACATTGATTACACAACCCATGTATCACCACAACATCCAAATTGTTATTGGTTATCACGATTCCTTATTTGGGCTCTTCTTGTACAGGTTGCACAACTCGTGCACTTAGAGGATATCCCAGTATCTTAAATCTTTGCTCCGATTGAACCCTGGCCCAATACAGTTCTCGTAAGGATACTACATCAACCAAGTTATCCTCCTTTGATTTGCTAATTTATCAGCCACCAGTCTAGAATGTTGGCTGTTTATCTGTATGATTTTAATTCCTGAAGAACCAAGAACTCTATCAACCACAGAATCATGTGTAGATCCTCTTGAGTTTATTAACTCCATTCGATTTTTGATTATTACAATTATTCATTGGCTGTCCTTATTCGTACCAGTTTCATAGCTCCTAAATATTCCAGATAATGAGAATCCCTGACTGAGTGGTGAAGTTCACGTTTCCTACACTTACAGTTCACAAAATACAGTTCTTCATCCTCACTGGGACACTCTGCCAGTATACATGCCTGTCTCTTGTATGCGATATGCATACCACTTTCTTTGTGAATGACAGGTATACACATGGCCAGGCATTAGCATTAGTAGAGGCATACGATGCAAAAAAGCAGCTTATACAGCATCAGCCACAAAAAAAAAAAAAAAAAACCCCTCCCATTTAACACACCCACAAAAACAGATGGAAGTTTGTTCCGGCAGTCAACCATCTGCCGGCTAAAGGCCAATTTCCACACATCTATTCTACAACTGTCTTTCCTCAATTTGAATTTGTCCCCTAAGGCGATTTATCTGGGCAAGAGAAAGAATCCCATCAGCATTGAGCTTGCTCAAACCATTCAAGACCTTATACACCTCAATCAGATCAACTCGCAGGTGCCTAGTCTCCAGAAGCTAAAATTTGCAGAATTTAAGCCTTTCTTCATAAGAGCACCCCTTTGTTCCCTTCAACAGTCTTGTTCATCTTCTCTGTACTCATTCTAGCAACTCTAAATCCTTCTTAAAATGAGGCTTCCAGACCTGTATGCAGTACTCAAGGTGTGACTTAACCATTGGCTTATACAAGGGAATAATCACCTCCTTATCCCTGCTCGCAAAATTCCTGTATATCATTGACAAAGACCCCATGACCTACTCTGGTAGCCTGTCTGCACTGTTCAGAAAACTCCATAAACTCCAGTTCTCTTTCATTCTCCACTACCCTGAGTTCAACACCACCCAGTTGGTACATTGCTCTGGGGTTACTGCTACCCATATGCACTACTTTGCATTTGTCAATGTTAAACTTCAGTTGCCACTTCATAGCCCATCTACCCAACTTTTCCAGATCCTGTTGCAGCAGCATACTGTAATTGCTGTTTTTAATCACCCTGTCAACCTTTGTACCATCTGCAAACTTGGACATTAAGCCTGAAATACCTTCATCAATATCATTGATAAATATACAAAACAACAATAGGCCCAACACCAAACCCTGGGGGACACCACTAATAACATTAGTCCACAAAGAGCAGTATCCATTGATTACCACTCTGTGTCCTCTCCAACTCAACCATCCTTTTATCCATTGTAGCAACTTGCCCTTAATGCCATAATGCTCCAATTTTTATAGTATCTTCCATGTGCAACAGTATCAAAAGCTTTCCTGAAATCCAAGTATATGATATCAAAATTATTTTTTGCATCCAGTTCCTTTGTGACCACATCATAGTATTGAATCAAATTGGTCAGAAAAGATTTCCCATTGACAAACCCATGCTGTGTCTGAATTATTACTGCTGTCTTGTCTAGATGATCCTGCAATGCTTCTTTAACCAGTGACTCCATTATTTTCTCTCGAACAGAAGTAAAACTAACAGGTCTGTAATTACTTGTCACCAGTTGATCCCACTTTGTGAATTGAAGATTCATTTGCACATCTCCGTCTGTGAGGTCTTCCCTTGACTCCAAGGATGTTCTCATAATTATAGCTAAGGGTTTGCTTACTTCCTTTGCCACCTCCTTTAATATAACTGGATAGATCCCATCTATCCCAGATGCCTTTCTTATGTTAAAATTTCAACAATTTCTCCTCCACTTTGCTCTCAGTTATTACAAAATCATTTAACTCCCTGTTAGAGTTTGATAAAATCTGGCCCTCTCCTCCTTGAATAACTCCTCATGTGTGAATGCAGATGCAAAATACTCATCTAGTTCAGCAGCTATCTGAGAATGATCATCTACAGCCAAACCATAGATATCAGTGGACCAATCTGATTCATGCTCCTTCCTTTTAGAGTTTATTAAGTAAAGAAGTCTTTGCTGTTTTCATTTGTATCCTTTTCCAAAATTTTCTCGTAATCTGCCTTCGCTTGCCGAACCTCCTTTTATGACTGGATTACAGACTAGCTTGTAAATAACATAGGCTTCTGTGTCGCCTGACAATTTATGTGAATCCCATGCATTTTTCTTCTCTGCCACGATTCTCATTAGTTCATCTGACATCCATTTTGCCTAAACCTAGAGCAGTATTTCTTAATTGGAACAAAAAGCCTACTAGCTTCCAAAATTACTTCCTTGAATGCTTCCCATTTAGAATTTGCTGTTGGTAACATCATCAGTTGGTCCCACTATACAGAATCTAAAAAATATCCGAGACCGCTGTAGTTGCTGTTAAAAAACCTTTCCCTTTATCCCTGATGGTAGTTCCATCTTTAAGTAAATCCCACATCAGTACACTGTGATCACTGCCTCCTAGTGGTTCCTTTATCTGTAAATTCTTAATGCATGAATAATCACTGCTGATAATCAAATCAACAGTGTTATTCCCTCTTGTTGCTTTTCTAACATGCTGCTGTAGAAAGCAATCATCCAATAAATCCCCAAAAGCCTTGCTAGTGTGCGAGTGACCAACCCACAAGTTCCAGTCTATATCTGTGTAGTTAAAATTCCCCATTATAAGACATTCTAATTTACTGACCCACTCAATTTCTCTGTACAATTGTTGATTGTACTCATCAGAGTCATTAGGCCTATAACAAACTCCTACCCTCGTTTTTGCTTTCCCAGTACTTTACACCAAACTGACTCAACATTGCATTGCCCATCTAATGTCAACTGGATGCACTTCCTTAGATTTTATGTGTTTCTTAATTAACAGCATAACTCCCCCTCCTTTCCTATCCTGTCTATCCTTTCTGTACACATTATACTTCCCAAATTCGAATTCTGCATCCCTTATATCTGAGTGACACCACATCTGATATCCCAACAATATCTGCTTCGTATGTCTTAACCAGCACTTCAAATTCATCAAATTTATTTATTATACTCCTAGCTCTGGTGTACATGCCAGTATACATGCACTTGTTCTTACTCTTAGTTACTCTAACACAGCCCATGTATTTACTTGTTTTATGGACTCCCAGTAGTTCCTGAAATCCCCAGCAACTTTCTTTCCAGGCTGCTGTTCATTCCAATAGAAGCAGTGCAACAATCATTTCTACCTCTGCCTGCAGCTACTATTAATATATTAGTCTGTGAATCTCCCCCCCCCCAAATAGCAGTTTTCTGACCCCTAACATTGCCTCGATAGCATCAGCAAATATTCTTACACCCTTTCTATTTAAGTATATCCCATCCCCGTAGAAGCAATTGCTCCTGTTAACAAGCACAGACCATGCTGAGAAAAATTCTACCCCATGGGCCTTGCACAATCTCACCAGGGCCGAATTGATTGGCAAGGTTCTCATCATATATTCCCTCCTATCGTGTTTGGGCAAGATTGCAGAAACTTTCAAATTTAACCCTAACTCGAGACTTTTTTTCAGCGTTGATCTGTAACTTGCTAAGTAAATGTGTAGGATCTCGTACACTTAATGTCATTAGTGCCAACGTATACAACGATACCACCTTTTGTGCCCTTAAAAGATGATATCTGCTCTATAATGCCATCACCCTTTTCTTCTGGAAGACATTCCCTGGTCCTATTCCACCTATCCTTTTTGCACAATATATTTCCTGTTTCCCTGACAATTGAGTCATCAACAATAACTAGCTCCTGTGGGACCAGCACATTCTGCCCTGAAGGCTGCCACTGTGTTGCCTGGTGCATAAGAGTCAGTTTTATTGTTGAGTCGGGCAGGTGATAGCTTGATGGGGACCCCATTTTAATTCCTTCGAGGGCATCCACCCGACTCTTCAAGCTCTCATAGATACCCATCAGAACGCTGAGTTGTTGCCTAACTTCTTCATATTCTCTGCACCTAGCACACACAAAGATATCCTCCATGGCTAGATCATGTCATTTTTGAAAGAGATCTGCAAATACATCGCATTTTTCACATTTTTTTAGACTGTGATACGTTGTACAATCATCTCCTTCGGTTCTCCTGCGAACCACAGCACTTTCTATATTTTGCACACGTTGCTTTGTTGCTCTAGTCTGGGGCATGATTTCTGTTTAAATACAATTTAATTAACAATAAAAATTAAAAGATTTATAAATTTAATTGATTAATTGCCGATACTACACTAAGCTAACAGATTCATACTACAGTGCTATGTATTACACTATCTAGTTTTACATTATACCTCATATATCTTACACTATCAAGTTCGAGATATACGTAATGCTATTCCGTATCGATACTACACAATGGCAGAAGATTTGAACGGTACAAGTTTTACCGATACTAAGTCTCTATCCACAAAATCTCTATCTAAGTTCAAAATAAACTAAGTATCATAACCAGAAATATAAAGCTACTTCTAGAAAATAAATTAATATGCCAATTTAGTTAATAATATGGTAAAAATTTAAAAAATTCTCTATTAGTTGGAGCCATAAAAACTTCACCTGCACCCTAACATACGGAAAATTCACAAAATGTTCATACCTGTAATATTTTCAACCATAGCATATTCAGTTGTAGAGTAAATTTTTGCTTAAACAATGACGTGGACATTCGTTGATTTTCTTGTCTGCAAATTCATATTCAGTAGAGCAAAAACTGCTAACGGTTCAAGCACAAAAATGGTGGATATAACAATAAATAGCTTGCATGTTTGTTAGAGTTTGTTACATTCTCCTCAAGTATACTATACTATGAAGTTTGCTTGTGCTGTTCATAACCTTATTATATCCATGAAAAAAAGAAAAAAAAAATTCTGACCCAGAATTTCTATGGATAATAATCCCTAAGATGCAGGTTTTCCTCTGACATGCAGATAGAAATAATCTATTTTGTAGAGATGGGATTTTTGAACAAAGGTAGGGCAAGGGTTTATGCAAGTATTATTGAGGATACCTTAAGGGTCAAGAAGGGTAATACAGATACATATGTGGACAACATGGTTTTGTAAAAGGAAAAATCATATTTAACTAACCTGATTAACTATTTTAATAGAGTCACTCATGAGCTGGGTAGAGGATATAATTTTGACATTGTTTACTTAGATTTCAGCAAAACACTTTACTCAATCCAACACAAAAAAGTTACTGTACAAGTTGGAACACATTGGAATCATGGGGAAAGATGCAGAGGGTTGCAATTAATTGTTATTTTTCAAATTGGGTCAATGTAAGAAGTAGGATTTCCCCAAGGATCAGTACTAGGACCTCTGCTGTTTTTGATTTTCCTAAATGACACTGATGAAGAGATAGAAGGTATGATGGCAAAATTTGCAAATGATGGCAAAATTGGTACAGTATTTGTTGATCATTGCCAAGGTGAGCTTCTTCAGGAAAATTAATGCTTCAGAAACCATCAGAGAAGTGACAGCTTTGTTTTCATGCAGCAAATGCATCTTACACTTGGGACACCACAACCCCAAAACACTTGGTGGGATCAAACTAAAAACAGTAGAGGACAAAAAGTTATGATACAATAAGATAATGCCTCCTAGCAGCAGAGGCAAGTGACAAGGAAAGTCTAAGGTGTCCTATTAATGATTTATTATATGAAAGTTACTGTATAAAGTAATTTTAAGACCACACTTGGAATACAGTGTTCAAGTATAGAGACTGCACCCAAAAAGAAGACATCAAGAATTTATGGCCCCTAGTTAGTTCTGGAATCATTTATAATAGTGAAAATTCCACCCTCATTCACCTTTACTTTCACCTTTCAGAGTTGTATACACTTCAATCAAGTCTCCTCTAAAGTATCTGGTTTCCAAGCTTTGTAGCCAAATATTCAATCTTTTTGAAAGGGTCCAAAGATGAACAATGGAGCAAAAGCACATTCATATGAGGAAAGACTTTGAATATGTGGACTACACAGCTTGGAAACCAGACACTTTAGAGGAGACTTGAAAGTATACAATTCTGAAAGGTGAAAGTAAAGGTGAATGAGGGTAGAATTTTCACTGTTATAAATTATTCCAGAACTAAAATATAAATTCAAATTACAGGGGTTGATTGCAGGAGGGGGCCATAAATTCAAATTACAGGGGTTGATTGCAGGAGGTTTCTAGACAGCAAGTTTTAAGACAGCAAACATCAAGCTGATGTTTGAAAAAATTCAAACATCAGCTGGATAGATACCTACATGAGGATAGTTTTAAACAGCTAGTTTATTTTATTATTATCTATTATTATTTTTAACTAATTAATATTGTTTGGCTAGTGCAGCAAAAACTTAGGGTTTCCTTGAACCATATGTCTAATGCTAATACTAATACTTGAATATTGCCATAAAAGCATAACTGTTAGCATTAGTTGAGGAATGATACAAGAAAGCAAGCTTATAACAGCATTAGCCAAAAAAAAACCAAACATTCCCACCCAGTGAAATGGGAATCAACTTCCACAACAGCAGATGGCAGTTTGTTCCAGCAATCAACTACCCATTGGCTAAAGGCAAACTTTTACACATCTATTCTACAACTATTTTCCCTCAATTTGAATCTATGCCCCCTCAGGTTCTTAATCTGAGCAAGAGAAAGTATCCCATCAGCATTGAGTCTGCTCAAATCATTCAAAGCCTTATACACCTCAATCATATCACTTTGCAGATGCCTAATCTCCAGATGTTGCAACTTGCAGAACATAAGCCTCTCTTGGTAAGAGCACCCCTTGGTTCTTCTCAAGAATCTTGTTACCCTTCTCTGTACACATTCTAGCAACTCTACATCCTTCCTAAAATAAGGCCTCCAAAGCTGTATGCCGTACTCAAGGTATGGCCTGGCCATTGCTTTATACAAGGGGGATAATCACCTCCTTGTCTCTGCTACCAAAATTCCTATATATCATTGTTAAAAATGCCATGACCTGCTCTGGCAGCCCATCTGCGCTGCTTAGAGAACTTCATACTTGACTGCACAATTACCCCCAGGTCTTTTTCATTCTCCACCTCCCTGATTATAGTACCCCACATTTGATAAGTTTCTCTTGGGTTACTGCTACCCAAATGCAGTAATTTGCATTTGTCAGTTGTCACTTCTCAGCCCATGTGCCTAACTTTTCTAGATCCTGTTCCAGTAGCATACTGTCTTTACTGTCATAAAGAACCCTGCCAACCTTTGTATCATCTGCAAACTTGGACATTAAACTTGATATAACTTCATCAATATCATTGATAAATATACAAAACAACAATGGGCCCAACACTGAACCCTAAGGGACACCACTAATAACATTAGTCCATGTAGAGCAGTGTCCATTTATTACCATTCTTTGCCATCTCCCACTCAACCATCCCTTTATCCATTGTAGCAACTTTATAAAGTTGCTGCAATGGATAAAGGGATGGATATAACTGGATAGATTTCATCTGCCCAGGTGCCTTTTTTATGTTTAACTTCAACAATTTCTACTCCACTTTGCTCTCCGATATTACAAAACCATTTAGCTCGCTGTTAGAGGATGTGGAAAGGTCAGGGAATGACCACCACGTATCCCCGGAGCGATATGGCCTTAGTTGCTAATGCTCCAAAAAACCAAAAACAGCGTCTTATTAGTTCATCTGACATCCATTTAGGTCTAAATCTTGAATGGTTTTTTCTTAGTTGATATGAAAAGCCTAGTAGCTTCCAAGATTAATTTCTTGAAGGCTTTCCCTTTAGAATCCGCTGTTTTTAACATCATCAGTTGATCCTACTGTATAGAATTTAAAAACTGTCTGAGACCACTGTAGTCACCTTTACGAAAGCAAAAACCCTTGACGGTAGTTATATCTTTAAGCAAATCCCACATCAGTACACTGTGATCACTGTCACTTAGTGGTTCCTTTATCTGCAAAATTCCTAAATGCATGAATAATCACTGCTGATAATCAGATAAAGAGTATTACTTCCTCCAGTTGCTGCTCGAACATGTTGCTGTAGAAAACAATCCTCCAATAAATCCACAAAAGTCTTGCTAGTGTGCAAGTGACCAACCCACAAGTTACAGTCAATATCTGGAAAGTTAAAATCCCTCATTATGAGACATTCTGATTTACTGGCCCACTGTTTGTCTGCACAATTGTTCATTATACTCAGTCATTGGGCCTATAACACACTACTACTCTCATTTGCCCTTTCCCAGTGTTTATGTCACACCAAACTGACTCAACATTGCACTTTTCACCCGTGTCAACTGGATGCACTTCCTTAGATTTTATGTGTTTCTTAACTAACAGCATAACCCCTCCTCCCTTCTTTCCCTGTTTACCTTTCTGTGCACATTGTACTCCTCAAATTCCAATTCTGCACTGCCTATATCAGTGTGACACCATGTCTCTGATATCCCAACAATATCTGCCTTTGATGTTTTGATCAGCCCTTCAAATTCATCAAATTTATTTTCTATAGTTCTACTATTAGTGTACATGCAAGTATATATGCACCTGGTCTTACTCTTAGTTACCCTAACACAGCCCATGTATTTACTTGTTCCATGATGACTCCTAGCAGCTACTGAAATTCCCAGCAATTTGTTCTCTAGTCTGCTGCTCATTACAATAGAAGCAATGCAAGAATCACTTTCACATCTGGCTGTGGCTATAGTTAATCTTTTAGTCTATGAATCCTCCCTCCAAGCTAGCAGTTTTCCTATCCACCCAACACCCTTGATAGCATCAGAAAATATTCTTGCACCCTTTCGATTTAAGTGTATCTCATCCCTGTAGGAAGCAGTCTCTCCTGTTAGCAAGCATAGACCATCCTGTTCAAGCACTATCTCAAGTCTCATCAAATAGACTGAAGAGTTTGTGCTTGCAATTAGGAATAATAATAGAATAAAAATAATACGTAGTTGGATTTATTATTTTTCTGTATTTTAATTTGACATTATCAAATATAACAATAAAAATTTCATATTAATAACTGCAAAAATTTTTTCTATTGAAAAAAACATGTACAGCAGTTTTTTTAAGCAGTAATGAAAAATTCTTAAAAATTAAAAAAGACCAAATTTTTAAACCGAAGTGAAAGTAAAGTGAACTGAATACCTTGTTTAGAGTGAACTGAAGATCTAATACTTCCTTTTCCTTCAGCGCTAAAGCATTCTGAATTTCTGTACTATTAGAAGATGAGTCAGAGAGTAATGTCTGCAATCTAGAAAATTTCAAAGTTAACTAAATTCTTCTATAAATGCTTATATTTCAGAAGTAATGCAATAAAATTAAAATTATCTACTTCAGCATATCTGAAAATTTTCTGGTATTCATTTAACTTATGATTTTCTGGTAAGTTTACTTTTCTTCTAGATTTCTGTCAAGTTTTTTTCTTTTTATTTTGCCTCCCCCAAATATGTTTATGTGTTATTCTTTATTTATGAATACGTATTAAACCATTACATAATTTTGACTCTGCTCAAGGTTTAATATGGAGAATTTAATGTGTTCAGTAAACAGAGCACTTTTAAGTTTGTCCCTGATGGTAGTGGTGTCTGCAACTTTTCTGCAATTTGTTTATCTGTAATTGTTTATGCCTCCTAAATTATTTGCTTTTAAGAATGTACAGCTTGCATGAGGATTGACTTCATTTCTGTGAGTACTACTGTCTCAGGGGTGCCTCCGTAGCCAGGTGGGCAGGAGCAGCAGTGCGTAGCACACGCTTCTTGATTAGACTGGGGTTTGAGCCCGTGACCACCAAATATAGAGGATGCGGGAAGGTCAGGGAATGACCACCGCATATCCCCAGAGCAATATGGCCTTAGTTGCTAATGCTCCTAAAAACCAAATAACAACAACAACTGTCAGGCACATTAGCATATATGCATAATGCATCCATCATGAATTGTCAAACTAACAGAACAAATTTATTTGCGAAAAGATCTAAACCTCCAAAACACTTCCTTGTTCATTTCACAAATATACGTGGTTTCAGTACCAATCTCAATGATATCCATTTCCACTTACAGTCTGCAAAATCCCATGTAATCTTTCTGACAGAATCCCAATTATCAGTTGATTCAACTATACATCTCAGTTGTCAAAATTATTTGTTATATGATTCCTTTTGCTTCAAAGGTGGCACTTGTGCATATGTCCACTCTGATATTCTCTGTCAGAGACAGTAATTTGGAATCTCCTCTTTTCAATCTTCTTTGGCTTAAAATCCCTTTACCACACTCTGTCAGATTTATCTGTTGCCTCTACTGTTCTTCCAACTCCACTAATCACTTGGAACTCTTTGAAACTTGACTTTTCCCAATCCAACTTCTATAACAGTAATGTAATTTTCCTTGGTGATTTTAACATTCACAACTCTAGCTAGCTACCAATTTCTAGTCACATGGACCCAGCTGGTCAAGATGCTGAGACTTTTGCAATTACTAATGACCTCGCACAGATTGATCATTTACCTACCAGAATACCACACAGACAACATACTTGATCTTTTTCTCACAAACAACCCTTCTAAGTACATGACCGAGATGAGTGGTCCTCTAGGTACCTCAGATCACAACTTGGTCATAGTCTCTTCTCCAATGGAGCCTTTCTCTCATGGCCATTCTCAACCTCATGTTGTTTAGCATAACAAGAATGAAAAAATGGATGATCTGAGATTTCTTTTCTTCTTTTCCATGGTCGGATTACTGTTTCAAACCTTATGATGTCAATATTTGCTCAGATCGTATCAGTGAAATTATTCTTGTAGGGATGAAATCCTTTATTCTACACTCCACCTTAAAATCTCGTCCTTCATCTAAACCTTGGTTTTCCAATAAACGTGCTAAGGCTGTTCAAAAGATAAGAATATTGCAAATCACAATTGGCTTGTATCCAAATCTCCAGTTTAATTTTCTGCTTACATCAAAGCTCACAACAATTGTACAGTTATTAATCAGTCTACATCAGATTTCGAACAGTCTAAGAGTAGAAAACCTGTTTCTTGTCCAAATGGTAGTTGAGCATTCTGGTCCATGGCCAAAGCTATTGGCCACAACTTTTGCCCATCTCTATTCCCACCTCATTAAATCAAACAAATGGTTCTATTGCCACTTAAGCCAAAGAAAAGCTGCCCTGCAAGCATCCTACTTTTCTTCTAACTGATGTATTGATGATCTCGGTAAATCTCCTCCTATCATTCCAAATACACTCCATTCAATGCCTCCTGTGGTCTTCCACCAAAAGGATGTCAGAAGGATTTTGAAAAATCTCAGTGATAAAAAAGCTCCAGGTCCTGATGGTATTTCTCCACTTGTTTTAAAAACCTGTGCACCTGAACTTACTTCTGTTTTGCATCACATTTTTTCTCTTTCTTATTCCAAAGGTGTTTTTCCTTCTGCTTGGAAATTTGCTCATATCCAACCAGTTCCTAAAAAGAGTGGCAAATCCCTCCCATTCAATTATAGTCCCATTACACTTACTTCTACTCTTTTAAGAACATAAAATGATGTTCTTATAAATGCTATCTAGTATTTATAAGAAGATCATTTTTCAATGGAAACTGAAAAGAACAGCATCTTCTCCTTGTTTTAAGCTCTCCCCAACTCAACAGTAGAAATTCATATGAATAAATCAGAATCATCTATCCAGTTTAGTGTGGTAATCAACTTTAAAAATGGAAGTGTAAAATTGGAAAAAAATTGTTGGTAAAATAAATTGGCACATAATGTTCTTCAACATATCGACGAGTAATGACCCCGGTATATGGATGAGAGGTCATTACTCCTTGATAGATGTGCAGGAATAATTACTTCACTAAATGGATACGAGATACATTGGATTGAAGAGCTATATTTGGATTTTCAAACACTGGCATAACATTTAAATGAAACAAGCAAAAATTGCTTTATTCAAGTGAGAAGAGAGAGAAACAAACAGACTTTCTTTTCTACACAAGTGAGAATAGCATGACTAAAATTATTAACTTGCTTGACTTGTCTAGGATTGCTTTTACCAGAGGTTTTTTTCCTCAGTTCATCAATTTGTACTCTTTCAAAATTGTTGATCACGAACTGAACTTCAACAAGAGTCGGTGCCACTCACTATGATTGCTTGCCATACTTATTAATTAGGTAACTCTGAAAAAGGACTCGTATTACTTTTCTCACCACTTCTAACTTCTTTAAACAGACTTATCAAAGTTTGCTCCTGTATAATCAGTCTAGTTACACATTTAATCAAAGACAGCAAATGTGTACACATGTTTCAAAATCTTTTTATTTTCTTAGTGGCATGGATCAGTTGAAATTGTTTAAATCTATTTTTCCTTTTATCACTTCTTTCCAGATAGTAGTAAATATCTACCAAGTAGTCATCCACTTTCAGAGGAAGGCATTCAGTTCTTTTCATCACACAAATTAATAAGATGACAACAACAGCCTCTTAACAGTGTTCAATCTACTCCTTTAATACTCTTGCTACTCCAGTTTGTAAGCTACCATAAAAGGCACATTATTGACACTAAGTGACAGACAGTTTTTTGAAGAAATCTGATGATCATACTTTCAGGTTGTTCAACAGAAGATGCCCAATGCTGTATTTGGCAGAGTCACCTTTCAATGCTGGCAATGAAAGAAAGCTGCTTTTGATCTGATGTTTATTATTATTATTATTACAAAAGATCACCACAGTGGGATGTAGCTTGGAATGTCTGATTACTGCCATTTGTCACAATTTAAAAATGGTCCATTTGAAATTGAAAAATCATACTTACATACATGTGGCACACAAGGCAATGTGTTACTTTTCTCAGATTTTACAATAAATGGAAAATCTTGTGCATGCTTGTGAAATTTTATGTCATATTTCTTTGGCATGTTATTGAAATACATTGTTAATTAGCTTCACACCACACAAGATGGAATATCACACGTTACAGAGAACAATGCTATTATTGCATGTTTTTATTTTTCAGTGCAGATTACCACAGCACATCTCGCAGAAAATTCTTGAACAAAAATAAGCAGAAATTTGCAGCATTAAAAAAAATAATAATTTTAGTGTAGCTTTTTTTTTTATTATTTATCATTTTTTTTTTTTTGTGAAAATAAAAAGTTGACAAACAGTTTTTCTAAAAAGATGGAAAAACTATATTATGGCAGTGAGATGGAGAGGAGTCAAATTGTTTAAAAAAGATGGATTTTACCATTGCAAATCTGGAGAGCTGGTAGCTATGCTGGTAAATCAGAAAACTACAAGACATTCAGTTTAGTTTAGGTGCTGGATTCCTTTTGTTTTAAGGTATGTAAATTTTTAGTATGAAAGTACATTTGTGCTCAAAAACTAAAAATAAAACAAAAATGTGAATATATATTTTAAGTACATATAAAAACAGAGAAAATATTTGTCATGTATGAAATAAAACGAACTCTATTGTACTCTATAAATTAAGCACAACTTGTTACAAGATGCAAATTCTATTACCAGATAAAAACAGTGTGCTGCTGAAGTCCTTATGAAGCAATGGATCATGATTCACTAATGAGTTGAGAGTCTGAAATTATATTTTCTATATAGTTTTGTCTGGAGCAGACAGGGAACAAATACATTGCAGAGATGTTGGAGGCGATTGTTTAATGGTGTGGGATGGAATCACTATCAACAGTTGTAGAGATCTTCATGTGTTCCTAGAAGGCACTGTTCTCATCTCAATACCTTATGTATTGAGATGAGATTCTTGTATTCATCCACTGGCAGGAGCAAATGATAGTGATAGATGAAAATGCATAATCTCAGACTTCAGAGGTAAAGTACAGGCATATGGGATGGCAACCAGATCCTCACACCTCGATTCCAGAACAGCATGTGTGCATGCTTGAAGCAGGTTGGTTGCTAGTTATAGGAATGAAATATTATCATTTTATAATCAGCTAGCTATTGTGAGGAGAGAAAATATATACAATCCATTGTAGAAATCATAAAACTGTGTGTGTGCATTCTATAAAAGGGTGCCTGTATTAAATTGGGTACATGTACTTCGATTTAATACAGGCACCTTCTATTATTTGCATAAACTACTTGATAATAATCAATTTCAAAATCCTATTATTAGACTGATTTTAAAATACATAAATGGGATTCCTTTTGTTATACATCAACTGTATGTCATACTGGTGACGTGCAATTGATGTATTTATCTATAAATATACAGAATGGATAAATAATATAAAAAACATAAATAAAATAATACTAAGTTGAATGATTTCAAATTAAGGCAAACAATAGTTTTGGATGTCTATACTTGGTTTTTTTAAAGGAAAGGCTCTTAGCTTAAAATATGTTTCAATGTATTTAAAACTTGATTATACAGTTGAAATAAATAATAATAATGCAACAAAGGTGTTCCCTTAGTTATAAAAATAGCCACAATTATTTGATCATAAATATTACATTATTTGATCACAAGATCAAATAATGTAACAAATATCTCTATATAACAAATGCATTTGCATCTTCTCTCTCTCTCAGGTCTGCTAGGTGTGTATCCCATGTTATAAAGGGAGAAAATAGATGCTGCCTGCTAGGGCCAAAAGGTTGCTAACGTCTAGTAAGAAATAATCCCTTTTGGCTTCATATTGATCCATCAATGCAGGGCATACATCAACTTATAATTGTTTCAGTTCATCTGTGAGTTAGCAAGGGGCCATCTTGCACCTAATTAACTGAATCCTAGCTGATTATGTACAATGTGATCAACACATTTAATGCTAATTTCCATGAATAACCCTTTCAACAGCAGACATGTTTTCTGGTATGACAATGTGTTTAACCTGGCAAGGATAAGCAGGCTCTTCTAGATCACAGATTTCATTTTGAAACTTTGGGTAATATGTCATTATGTGTGACAAATAGTTCTCACCATACATATTAATTATCCTGTGATGAATTTCAATGGGTTTCAGCCCTTCTTCATTTGAATACTGTCCAACTACTCAACACTTCTATGATCAAATTTGCAAATTATACATACCCCAAAATCCAATAAAAATTGCACATATGGTTGTTAAACTCCTTTAGCATTAGCATTAGCATTAGTAGAGGCATTTGATGCAAGAAAGCAAGCTTATGCAGCATCAGCCAAAAAAAAAAAAAAAAAAAAAAAGTAACATAAATAAATAAAAATAACCACTTCCACTTCACCCCTCTGTTCGTTCGAAATACCTGTCCAGCTGAGCCTTAAACTTATTTAGGCTATCAACTTCCACGACAAGGGATGGAAGTCTGTTCCACCCACCAACCACCCGCTGGCTAAAGTTGTTGTTGTTGTTTGGTTTTTAGGAGCATTAGCAACTAAGGCCATATTGCTCCAGGATATGCGGCGGTCATTCCTTAACCTTTCCGCATCCTCCGTATTTGGTGGTGACGGGCTCGAACCCCGGTCTAATCAAGAAGCGTGTGCTACGCACTGCTGCTCCTTCCCACCTGGCTACGGAGGCGCCGCTGGCTAAAGGCAAATTTCCGCACATCTATCCTACATCTGTCTTTCCTCAATTTGAATTTATGCCCTCTCAGGTGATTTTTCTGAGCTAGAGGAAGAATCCCATCAGCATTGAGCATGCTCAAACCATTCAAGGCTTTGTACACCTCTATCAGATCACCCCGCTGGTGCCTAGTTTCCAGACACTGTAATTTGCAAAACTTAAGCCTTTCTTCGTAAGAGAACCCCTTTGTCCCATTCACCAATCTAGTTGCCCTTCTCTGTACTCGTTCCAGCAGCTCTACATCCTTCCTGAAATGAGGCCTCCAGGCCTGTATACAGTACTCTAGGTGTGGCCTGACCATTGCCTTATACAAGGGAATAATCACCTCCTTATCCCTGCTAGAAAAATTCCTATATATCATTGACAATACACCATGAGCTACTCTTGCAGCTCGTCTGCACTGCTCAGAGAACTTCATATCTGCCTGCACCACCACCCCCAGGTCCCTTTCATTCTCTACCACTGTCAGTGTAGTACCACAGAGTTGATACGTTGCTCTGGGGTTGCTGTTTCCCATATGTAGTACTTTACATTTGTCAATGTTAAACTTCATTTGCCACCTCGAAGCCCGTCTGCTCAACCTTTCCAAATCCTGTTGCAGCAGCATAGTGTCAGTAGTGTCCTTGACAACCCTGCCAACCTTCGTATCGTCTGCAAACTTGGACATTAAGCCTGATATACCATCATCAATATCATTTATAAATACAGAAAACAATAAAGGCCCCAATACTGAACCCTGAGGGACTCCACTAATAACATTAGTCCACGATGAGCAGTGTCCATTGATTACCACTCTCTGTCTTCTCCCCCTCAACCACCCCTTTATCCATAGCAGCAACTTGCCTCCAATGCCACACTGCTCCAATTTGTGCAGCAGTCTTCCATGTGCAACAGTATCAAAAGCCTTTCTAAGATCCAAGTATATAATATCAAAGTTATTCCCTGCATCCAGTTCTTTTCTGACTGCATCATAGTATCCAATCAAATTGGTCAGGCAAGACTTCCCCTTAACAAAACCATGCTGTGTCCTAGCTATAACTGAAGTCTTGTCTAGATGATCCTGCAGTGCTTCTTTCACCAGTGCCTCCATTAATTTTCCGGGAACAGAAGTTAAACTCACAGGTCTATAATTACTTGTGTCAGCCTTTGATCCCCCTTTGTGAATTGGGGTCACATTTGCACATCTCCAGTCAATGGGTACCTCCCCTGAGTCCAAGGAAGCTCTCATAATTATGGCTAAGGGTTTGCTTACCTCCTTTGCTGCCTCCTTTAATATAACTGGATAGATCCCATCCACCCCAGGTGCCTTTCTTGTGTTTATCTTCAACAATTTCTCCTCCACTTTGCTCTCAGTTATTACAAGATTCTCTAGCTTACTGCTAGAGTTGAATACACCTCTGGCATTCCCCTCGCTGAATAACTCCTCATGTGTGAATGTCGATGCAAAATATTCATTTAGTTTGTTAGCTACCCGAGCAGGGTCATCAACAGTTGACCCATCGATCTCAAGTGGACCAATCTGATTCATCCCCTTCCTTCTAGAGTTTACATAAGTAAAGAACTCTTTGCTGTTTTTCTTCGCATCCCTTGCCAAGGATCTCTCGTAATCTGCCTTCGCCTGCCTAACCTCCTTTGTAACTTGGTTACAGATCAACTTGTATCTATCATAGGCGTCCGTGTCACGTGTTAATTTGTATGTATCCCATGCATTTTTCTTCTCTGCCATATGCCTCATTAGTTCATGACAACCATTTAGGCCTAAACCTTGAACAATATTTCTTAGTTGGTATGTAAAGCCTAGTAGCTTCCACGATAAGTTCTTTGAATGCTTCCCATTTTGAATTTGCTGTTGGCAATATCATCAGTTGATCCCACTGTATAGAATTTAAATACTGTCTCAGTCCATTGTAGTCGCCTTTACGAAAGCAATACCCCTTCCCTTTACCCCTAATGGTAGTTACCTCTTTGAGTAACTCCCACTTCAGCACACTGTGATCACTGCCACCAAGTGGTTCATTTATCTGCAGATTCTTAATGCATGAAGAATCACTACTGATAATCAAATCAAGAGTATTACTCCCTCTAGTTGCCTCCCGAACATGCTGATGTAGAAAACAATCATCCAATAAATCCACAAAAGCCTTGCTACTGTGTGAGTGACCAGCCCCCAAATTCCAGTCAATATCTGGGAAATTAAAATCCCCCATTATAAGACTCTCTGATTTACTGGCCCACTCTATTTCTCCGAACAGTTTCTTATTATACTCATCAGAGTCATTAGGCCTATAGCACACTCCTACTCTCAATTTTGATCTCCCAATGCTTATGTCACACCAAACTGACTCGACACTGCACTGTCCAGCGATGTCGACTGGCTTCACTTCCTTGGATTTTATGTGTTTTTTAACTAATAGCATAACCCCTCCTCCCTTCCTATCCTGTCTATCCTTTCTGTAGACATTGTACTCCCCAAATTCCAGTTCTGCATTTCTTATATCTGTGTGACACCACGTCTCTGAAATCCCCACAATATCTGCCTTTGATGTTTTGAGCAATACCTCAAATTCATCAAATTTATTTACTAAACTCCTAGCATTGGTGTACACACAAGTATACATGCACCTGTTCTTTTTCTTAGCTACCCTAACACAACCCATGTGTTTACTTGTACCCCAATGATTCCCAGCAGTCTCTGAAATATCCTGCATCTTATTTTCCAGGCTGCGGCTCATTCCAATAGAAGCAGTGCAAGAATCACTTTCACCTCTGCCAGTGGCTACTGTTAATCTATTAGTCCTTGTATCCCCCCAATCTAGCAGTTTTCCGACCCACCTAACATTGCCTCGATAGCATCAGCAAACATTCTTGCACCCTTTCTATTTAAGTGTATCCCATCCCTGTAGAAGCAGTCTCTCCTGTTAACAAGTACAGACCAGGCTGAAAAAAATTCTACCCCTTGAGCCCTGCACAATCTTTCCAGGGCCGAATTGATTGACAGGGCTCTCATCATATACTCCCTCCTATCGTGTCTGGGCAGAATTGCAGACACTTTCAATTTCAACCCTAATTCACGGCTTTTTTTCATCAGTGACCTGTACTTGTCAAGTAATTCCGCCGGTCTCCTACTCTTAATGTCATTAGTGCCAACGTGTACAACTATATCACCTTTTGTGCCCTTAAATTGATGATTTCACATTAAATGCATAGTTGGAAATAAACAGCCCACCTTTCCTATTTTATAAAATAACGTACACATATCTGATGACTAGGTTTAACACACATTAAAGCATATATTGAAATTCTCATTATAATGCACTTTTCTTGAAGCTCTCATTTAAAAATTTCTGGTTTTTTCCAGCTGAAAGCTAATCCATATTAAAAATTTTCTGGTTTCAACTTTTAAAAGTTGGCAGGTATGATTTTACACTAATTTATATAATAAAATTATACGCAGAGAAGAAAAATGCATGGGATACATATAAATTTCATAGATTAACAATAATAATTCAATAGATTAATTAATAGTAGCCACTAGCAGAGGTGAAAGTGATTCTTGCACTGCTTCTATTGAATTGAGCAGCAGCCTGGAAAACAAGGTGTAGGGGATTACAGAGACTGCTGGGAGTCACTGCGAAACAAGTAAATACATGGGCTGTGTTAGCGTAGCTAAGAATAGAAACATGTGGGTGTAAGTATACTTGTGTGTACCAATGCTAGGAGTTTGGTAAATAAATTTGATGAATTTGAGGTGTTCATCAAAACTTCAAAGGCGGATACTGTTGGGATAACAGAGATGTAGTGTCACACAGATATAAGGAATGCAGAACTGGAATTTGGGGAGTACAATGTGTACAGGAAGGGAGGAGTGGTTATGATATTGGTTAAGAAACACATAAAATCCAAAAAAGTACAGCGAGTCGACATGGCTGGACAGTGCAGTGTCAAGTCAGTTTGGTGTGACATAAGCACTGGGAAAGCAAAATTGAGAGTAGGAGTGTGTTATAGGCTTAATGTTGTTGTTGTTATTTAGTTTTTAGGAGCATTAGCAACTAAAGCCATATTGCTCTGGGGATATGCGGTAGTCATTCCCTGATCTTTCCGCATCCTTCATATTTGGTGGTCACGGGCTAAAACCCTGGTCTAATCAAGAAGCGTGTGCTATGCACTGCCGCTCCTACCCACCTGGCTACGGAGGTGCCATAGGCCTAATGACTCTGATGAGTATAATAAACAACTGTACAGAGAAATAGAGTGGACCAGTAAATCACGGTGTCTTATAATGGAGGATTTTAATTAACCAGATATTGACTGCAATTTGTGGGTTGGTCAATCGCACACTAGCAAGGCTTTTGTGGATTTATTGGATGATTGTTTTCTATAGCAGCATGTTCGAGAGGCAACCAGAGGGAGTAATACTCTTGATCTGATTATCAGCAGTGATTCTTCACGCATTAAGAATCTGCAGATAAAGTAACCACTAGGTGGCAGTGATCACAGTGTGCTGAAGTGGGATTTACTCAGAGGGAACTACCACTAGGGGTAAAGGGAAGGGTTTTTGCTTTCGTAAAGATGAATACGGTGGCCTGAGACAGTTATTGTTATTGTTATTATTTGGTTTTTAGGAGCATTAGCAACTAAGGCCATATTGCTCCGGGATATGCGGTGGTCATTTCCTGACCTTTCCGCATCCTCCGTATTTGGTGGTGACGGGCTCGAACCCCGGTCTAATCAAGAAACATGTGCTACGCACTGCTGCTCCTTCACACCTGGCTACGGAGGCGCCTCCTGAGACAGTATTTAAATTCTATACGGTGGAACCAACTGAAGATGTTACCAACAGCAAATTCAAAGAGGAGGGAAGCATTCAAAGGATTAATCTTGGAAGCTACTAGGCTTTGCATACCAACTAAAAAATATTGTTCAAGATTTAGGCCTAAATGGATGTCAGATTAACTAATTAGACATGTGGCAGTGAAGAAAAATGCAAAGGATACATATAAATTAACAGGTGGCACAGAAGCCTATGATACATATAAGCTGGTCAGTAACAAAGTCACTAGCATTAGCATTAGTAGAGGCATATGATGCAATGAAATACCTGTCCAGCTGAGCCTTAAGTTTATTATTCTATCAACTTCCACAACAAGGGATGGAAGTCTGTTCCACCAACCGACTACGCGCTGGCTAAAGACAAATTTCCGCACATCTATCCTAGATCTGTCTTTCCTCAATTTGAATTTATGCCTTCTCAGGTGATTATTCTGAGCAATGAATGGGTCAGTAAATGAGGTTAGGCAGGCAAAGGCAGATTAGGAGAAATCTTTGGCAAAGGATGCAAAAAAAAAACAGCAAAGAGTTCTTTACTTATGTAAACTCCAGAAAGAAGGGGGATGAATCAGATGGGTCCAACTTTATATCGATGGTTCAACTGTTGACAATCCTGCTCTGGTAGCTAACAAACTAAATTAATATTTTGCATCTACATTCATACATGGAGTTATTCAGGGAAGGTAATGCCAGACGTGTATTAAACTCTGGCAGTAAGCTAGAGAATCTTGTAACTCAGAGTAAAGTGGAGGAGAAATTGTTGAAGATAAATATAAGAAAGGCAACTGGGTGAATGGAATCTATCCAGTTATATTAAAGGAGGCAGCAAAGGAAGTAAGCAAACCCTTAGCCATAATTATGAGAGCTTCCTTGGAGTTAGTGGACATACCCATGGACTGGAGATGTGCAAATATGACCCTAATCCACAAAGGAGCATCAAAGGGGGAGATAGGTAATTACAGACCTGTTAGTTTAACTTCCGTTCCAGGGAAATTAATGGAGAGACTGGTTAAAGGAACATTGCAGGATCATCTGACAAGACTTCATTTATATCTCTGACACAGCATGGGTTTGTTAAGAGAAAATCCTGTCTGGCCAATATGATTGGATATTATGATGTGGTCACAAAGGAATTGGATGCAAAGAATAATTTTGATATCATATATTTGTATCTTAGAAAGGCTTTTGATACTGTTAGACATGGAAGATTGCTGCACAAATTGGAGCAGTGTGGCATTGGAGGCAAATTGCTGCTATGGATAAAGGGATGGTTGAGTGGAGGAAGACAGAGAGTGGTAATCAATGGACACTGCTCTTCATGGACTAATGTTATTAGTGGAGTCCCTCGGGGTTCAGTGTTGGGTCCATTGTTGTTTTCTGTATTTATTAATGATATTGATGATGATATATCAGGGCTAATTTCGAAGTTTGCAGACGATAAGAAGGTCGGCAGGGTTGTTAATGACACTAATGACAGTACACTGCTGCAACAGGATCTTGAAAATTTGAGCAGGTGGGCTGAGAGGTGGCAACTGAAGTTTAACATTGACAAATGTATAAAGTACTGTATATGAGAAGCAGTAAACCCAGAATAATGTATCAACTGTGTGGTACTACACTGACAGTGGTAGAGAGCAAAAAGGACCTGGGTGTAATTGTGCAGGCAGATATGACGTTTTCTGAGCAGTGTAGATGGTCTGCAAGAGTAGTTCGTGGTGTCTTGTCAATGATATGCAGGAATTTTTCTAGAATGGAAAAGGAGGTGTTATCCCCTTGTATAAGGCAATGGTCAGGCCACACCTTGAGTACTGTAAACAGGTCTGGAGGCCAATTTTTTGAAGAATGTAGAGCTGTTGGAATGAGTGCAGAGAAGGGCAACAGGTTTGATCATTCGTGTATTAAGAATTTGCAGATAAAGGAATCACTGTGGCAGTGATCACAGTGTACTGATGTGGGATTTACTTAAAGATTCCGTAAGGGTGAAAATACTAAGAACAGGTGATGTTTATTTGCATGTACACCAATTCTAGGTGTATTGTAAATAAATTTGATGAATTTGAAGTGCTGGTCAAGACAGCAAAGGCTGATATTGTTGGGATATCAGAGAAGTGGTGTCACACAGATATAGCGAAAGCAGAATTGGAATTTGGGAAGTACAATGTGTACAGAAAGGATAGACAGGATAGGAAGGGAGGAGAGACTATGCTGTTAGTTAAGAAACACAAAATCTAAGGAAGTGCATCCAGTTGACATAGCTGGACAGTGCAACGTTGAGTCAGTTTCGTGTGACATAAGCACTGGGAAACGAAAAATCAGAGTAGGAGTTTGTTATAGGCCTAATGACTGTGATGAGTACAATGAACAGTTATATAAAGAAATAGAATGGGTCAATAAATGGGTCAGAATGTTTTATAATGGGGGATTTTAACTTCCAAGATATTGATTGGAACTTGAGGGTTGGTGACTCACACATTAGCAAGGAAGGCTTTTGTGGATTTATTAGATGATTGTTTTTTACAGCAGCATTGTGGCAATCAGTGGAATAATACTCTTGATCTGATTATCAGCAGTGATTATTCATGCCTTAAAAATTTACAGATAAAGAAACCACTAGGTGGCATTGATCACAGTGTACTGATGTGGGATTTGATTTAACTACGATTAGGGGTAAAGGGAAGGGATTTTGCTTTCGTAAAGGTGATTACAGTAGTCTCAGAGATTTTTTTAATTTTACACAGTGGAACCAACTGATGATATTACCCACAGCAAATTCTAAATGAGAAGGAATTAAATTTGGAAAAGTAGCTTCCAAATTTAATTCATGGAATTAAATTTGGAAGCTACTAGGCCTTTCATGCCAACTAAGAAATACTGTTCTAGGTATAGACCAAAATGGATGCCAGATGAACTAATGAGACACGTGGCAGAGAAGAAAAACACATGGGATGCATATAAATATACCACATGTGACACAGAAGCCTATGGTATATAAGCTAGTCTGTAATCAAGTCACAAAGGAGGTCAGGCAAGCAAAGGCAGATTATGAAAAATCTTTGGCAAAGGATACAAAGAAAAACAGCAAAGAATTCTTTACTTATGTAAACTCTAAGAGGAAAGGAATGAATCAGATTGGTCCACTTGATATCAATGGATTATTAAAAAGGATAGGTGGAACAGGACCAGGGTATGTCTGCCAGGGGCAAAGGTTGATGACGTTGTAGAGCGGATATCATCATCGTTTAAGGGCACAAAAGGTTATATAGTTGTACACGTTGGCACTAATGATATTAAGAGTAGGAGACCAGTGGAATTACTTAACAAGTACAGGTCACTGTTGAAAAAAAGCCGTGAAGTAGGGTTGAATTTGAAAGTGTCTGCAATTCTGTCCAGACATGATAGGAGGGAGTATATGACGAGAGCCCTGTCGATCAATTCGGCCCTGGAAAGATTGTGCAAGGCTCAAGGGTAGAATTTTTTTCAGCCTGGTCTGTACTTGTTAACAGGAGAGACTGCTTCTACAGGGATGGGATACACTTAAATAGAAAGGGTGCAAGAATGTTTGCTGATGCTATCGAGGCAGTGTTAGGTGTGTCGGAAAACTGCTAGATTGGGGGGATAAAAGGACTAATAGATTAACAGTAGCCACTGGCAGAGGTGAAAGTGATTCTTGCACTGCTTCTATTGGAATGAGCAGCAGCCTGGAAAACAAGATGCAGGATATTTCAGAGACTGCTGGGAATCATTGGGGTACAAGTAAACACATGGGTTGTGTTAGGGTAGCTACGAATAGAAACAGGTGCATGTATACTTGCGTGTACACCAATGCTAGGAGTTTAGTAAATAAATTTGATGAATTTGAGGTATTGCTAAAAACATCAAAGGCAGATATTGTTGGGATATCAGAGACGTGGTGTCACACAGATATAAGGAATACAGAACTGGAATTTGGGGAGTACAACGTCTACAGCAAGGATAGACAGGATAGGAAGGGAGGAGGGGTTATGCTATTAGTTAAGAAACACATAAAATCCAAGGAAGTGAAGCCAGTCGACATCGATGGACAGGGCAGTATCGAGTCAGTTTGGTGTGACATAAGCATAGGTAAATCAAAATTGCGAGTAGGAGTGTGCTATAGGCCTAATGACTCTGATGAGTATAATAAGATACTGTACAGGGAAATAGAATGGGCCAGTAAATCAGAGAGTCTTATAATGGGGGATTTTAATTTTCCAGATATTGACTGGAATTTGTGGGTTGGTCATTCACACACTAGCAAGGCTTTTGTGGATTTATTGGATGATTGTTTTCTACACCAGCATGTTCGGGAGGCAACTAGAGGGAGTAATACTCTTGATCTGATTATCAGTAGTGATTCTTCATGCATTAAGAATCTGCAGATAAAGGAACCACTAGGTGGCAGTGATCACAGTGTGCTGAAGTGGGATTTACTCAAAGAGGTAACTACCATCAGGGGTAAAGGGAAGGGTTTTTGCTTTCGTAAAGGCGACTACGATGGTCTGAGACAGTATTTAAATTCTATACAGTGGGACTAACTGATGATGTTGCCAACAGCAAATTCAAAATGGGAAGCATTCAAGCAACTAATCTTGGAAGCTACCAGGCTTTACATACCAACCAAGAAATATTGTTCAAGGTTCAGGCCTAAATGGTTGTCAGATGAACTAATGAGACATATGGCAGAGAGGAAAAATGCATGGGATACATACAAATTAATGGGTGACATGGAAGCCTATGATAGATATAAGTTGGTGTGTAACCAAGTCACAAAGGAGATTAGGCAGGCAAAGGCAGATTATGAGAAATCCTTGGCAAAGGATGCAAAGAAAAACAGAAGAGTTCTTTACCTATTTAAACTCAAGAAGGAAAGGGATGAATCAGATTGGTCCACTGGATGTTGATGGTTCAACAGTTGAGGATCCTGCTCAGGTGGCTAACAATCTAAACAAGTACTTTGCATCTACATTCACACATGAGGAGTTATTCAGGAAGTGGAATGTCGTAGGTGAAGTAAACATTGGCAGTGAGCTAGATGATTTTCTAATAACTGAGAGGAAAGTGGAGGAGAAATTGTTGAGGATAAACATAAAAAAGGCACCCGGGGTGGATGGGATCTATCCAGTTATATTAAAGGAGGCAGCAAAGGAAGTAAGCAAACCCCTAGCCATAATTATGAGAGCTTCTTTGGATTCAGGGGAGGTACCCATAGACTGGAGATGTGCAAATGTAACCCCAATTCACAAAGGAGGATCAAAGGCTGACACAAGTAATTATAGACCTGTTAGTATGACTTCGGTTCCAGGAAAAATAATGGAGGCACTGGTTAAAGAAGCACTGCAGGATCATCTAGACAAGAATTCAGTTATAGCTCAGACACAGCATGGTTTTGTTAAGGGCAGGTCTTGTCTGACCAATTTGATTGGATACTATGATGTAGTCACAAAAGAACTGGATGCAGGGAATAACTTTGATATTATATATTTGGATCTTAGAAAGGCTTTTGATACTGTTGCGCATGGAAGACTGCTGCACAAATTGGAGCAGTGTGGCATTGGAGGCAAATTGCTGCTATGGATAAAGGGATGGTTGAGTGGCAGAAGACAGAGAGTGGTAATCAATGGACACTGCTCAATGTGGACTAATGTTATTAGTGGAGTTCCACAGGGTTCAGTGTTGGGTCCATTGTTGTTTTCTGTATTTATAAATGATATTGATGATGGTATATCAAGCTTAATGTCCACGTTTGCAGACGATACAAAGGTTGGCAGGGTTGTTAAGGACACTACCGATGCTTTGCTGCTGCAACAGGATCTGGAAAGGTTGAGCAGATGGGCTGAGAGGTGGCAAATGAAGTTTAACCTTGACATATGTAAAGTACTACATATGGGAAACAGTAACCCCAGATCAACGTATCAACTCTGTGGTACTACGCTGACAGTGGTAGAGAATGAAAAGGATCTGGCAGTAATTGTGCAGGCAGATATGAAGTTCTCTGAGCAGTGCAGACAAGCTGCAAGAGTAGCTCATGGGGTCTTGTCGATGATATACAGGAATTTTTCTAGCAGGGATAGGGATGTGATTATTCCCTTGTATAAGGCATTGGTCAGGCCACACCTTGAGTACTGTATACAGGTCTGGAGTCCTCATTTCAAGAAATATGTAGAGCTGCTGGAACGAGTACAGAGAAGGGCAACAAGATTAGTGAATGGAACAGAGGGTTGCTCTTACGAAGAAAGGCTTAAGTTTTGCAAATTACAGAGTCTGGAGACTAGGCACCGGCGAGGTGATCTGATAGAGGTGTATAAGGCTTTGAATGGCTTGAGCATGCTCAATGCCGATGGGATTCTTCCTCTTGCTTAGAATAATCACCTGAGAGGGCATAAATTCAAATTGAGGAAAGATGTATGTCGGATAGATGTGCGGAAATTTGCCTTTAGCCAGCGGGCAGTTGGTTTGTGGAATAGACTTCCATCACTTGTTGTTGAAGTTGATAGCCTAAACAAATTTAAGGCTCAGCTGGACAGGTATTTCGAACGAACGGAGGGGTGAAATGAGAGTAATGGTTGGTTTTTTTTTTTTTTTTTTTTGGCTGATGCTGAATAAGCTTGCTTTCTTGCATCATATGCCTCTACTAATGCTAATGCTAATGGTTTGACAGTAGATGATAATTCTCAGATAGCTGCCAAACTGAATGAGTATTTTGCATCAACATTCACACGAGGAGAAGGCCAGATGTTTATCATAATCTAACAGAGTTAAATGATTTTGTAATAACTGAGAGAAAGTGGAGGAGAAATTGTTGAAGTTAAACATAAGAAAGGCACCTGGGGTGGATGGGATCTATCCAGTTATATTAAACAAGGCAGCAATGGAAGTAAGCAAACCCTTAGCCAAAATTATGAGAGCATCAGTGGACGCAGGGGAGGTCCCCACAGACTGGAGATGTGCAAAGGGGGATCAAAGGGGTAACACGAGTAATTACAGACCTGTTAGTTTAACTTCTATTTCGGGGAAAGTAATGGAGAAACTGGTTAAAGAAGCATTCAGGATCATCTAGATAACAGTTTGGTTATAGTTATGACACAGCATGGGTTTACTAAGGGAAAGTCTTATCTGACCAATTTGATTGGATTCTATAATGTGGTTAAAAAGTAACTGGATGCAAAAAATCATTTTGATATCATATACTTGGATTTCAGAAGAGCTTTTGATACTCTTGCCCATGGAAGACTACCGTACAAATTGTACTTGTGATTTACTGTACAAATTGAATCATGTACAAATTATTAGTACTACTGTACAAGTTGCTACAATGGATGAAAGAATGGTTGAGTGGGAGAAGACAAGGTGTGGTAATCAATTTGACACTGCTCTTAATGGACTAATGCTATTAGTCCATGAAGAGTTGTGTCATGGACTAATGTTATTAGTCCTGGGATGTTCCCCAGGGTTTGGTGTTGGGCCCATGGTTGTTTTGTATAATTATCAATGATATTGATGAAGGTATATCAAGCTTAATGTCAAAGTTTGCAGATGATACAAAGGTTGGTAGGGTTAATAATAGTAATGAGAGTATGCTACTACAACAGGATCTAGAAAAGTTGGGCAGATTGGTTGAGAAGTGGCAACTAAAGTTTAACATTGACAAATGCAAAGTACTGTATATGGGTAACAGTAACCCCAAAATAAATGTACCAACTGTGTGGTGTTACACTCATTCTCATGGTAGTGGAGAATGAAAAAGACCTTGGGGTAACTGTGCAGTCAGATATGAAGTTTACAGAGCAGTGCAGACAAGCAGCCAGAGCAAATCATGGGGTCTTGTCATTGATATACAGGAATTTTGCACTAGTAGGGTTAAGGAGGTGATTATTCCCTTGTATAAGAAATGGTTTGGTCCACACCTTGAGTACTGCGTACAGGTCTGGAAGCTTCATTTTAGGAAGGATGTAGAGTTGTTAGAACGGATACAGAGAAGGGCAACAAGACTGGTGAGGAGAATAAAGGGGTGCTCTTTCAAAGAAGGCTTAAGTTCTGCAAATTTCAGTTCTGGAAAACTGCGAGGTGATCTGATTGAAGTGTATAAGGTCTTGAATGGATTGAGCAGGCTCTGCTGATGGGATTCTTTCTCTTGCTCAGATGACAAATTCTAAGGGGGAATAAACTGAAATTGAGGGATGACAATTGTCGAATAGATATGTGGAAATTTGCCTTTATCCAGTGGGTAGTTGAATGCTGGAACAAACTTCCATTTGTTGTGGAACTTGGTAGCTTAAATAAATTCAATGGTGAAGTGGACAACTGTTTGGAGTGAATGAAAGGGTGAAATGGGAAGTTTTCTTTTTTTCTTTTTCTTTTTTTTGGCTGATGCTGCATAAGCTTGCTTTCTTGCATCATATGCCTCTACTTATGCTAATGCTAATGTTTATTTAGTCCTTGAATAGTAAGAATTTGGATTGCTATTTATTCCTCCAAATATCTATTCTGTTGGATCAATGACAAAAATGAACCGGATATGGAAATAAAAGAAAGGATTGAAATGGTCCCGGCAAGTATTTATTTAAAATGAGATCTGCATTGTGTAAATGGAACCTGGATCTCCATCTTAGAATTTGCATGATGAGATGCTACATTTGGTCAGTTTTGTTGTATGGTGCCAAGGCATGGACACTGAAAACTAACACTCCCAAAAAACTAGAAGCAGTGGAAATTTGGACATACAGAAGAATGTTATAGGTACCATGGAAAGCAAGAATAACCAATGAGAGTGTCCTACAGAGAATTGGAAAAATCCATGAGTTGCTGAAGGCTGGAAAGAAAAGAAAAATGACATATCTTGGATACCTGATGCAAACAACAAATATGAAATTCCAAGACTAATTATTGAGGGGAGAATGGAAAGAAGAAGCAAGCCTGGGGGAAGATGCATATCATGGCTAGATAATATCAAGAATTAGATGGGTCTGAATACTGAGCAGCTGTTCAGAGCTACCAGAGACTGAGAGGCATTTGCCGTGGTGGTTGCCGACCTCCGTTAGGAGATAGCACAAGTAGGAGAAGACGACGATTTATTCCTCCAACAGAGAGAGAGATGGTAATAAATTACAAGGAACAGTCAGAAAGTAAATTTACAATCCAATTTCACAACTAAAGGACTTACCCTTATGATGGTTATATCAGTGGAATTAGTTAATCATTACAGAAACACTACAGCTTGTTTAGCACGTTTGTGCATCCATCAGTTGAATATGGTGGTTTGGCTGGAACAGTGGTCCAAGAACCAAGTCTGTGCTGTAATTTGGTTCTTCAGTGTGAGAAATGTGTTAATGGCAGAAATTCATCTCCAGCTATTGGGAGTTTATTATGAACATGTTATGATTCGCCAGAGCACGACAAAATGGTATGTGAAATTTTGCTGCAGAAGAGTCAGCAATGGGACTGCTAAATCAGCAGACTCGCAACAGCAAAAACTGCTGACTAAAACAGTACTCAACCAAACAAAAGGCCTTCATAAAAAATATACAAAATTTGTTCCTATACACTTCCATCCATGGCTATAATTTAAGTAAAAGAAAATTAATTCATTTATTATTTTTCTTCTTCAATAAACAAATTATAATGGGATATCATACATGGGATTTCATTTTCTAGGGCAATCATTCTAGGGTTAATGACTATTGAACTGAAACAAAAATTACGACAGCTACCTTTCTACATCCTCCTGCTTTGGCCTTCTAGTAATATTTTCTTCCAATTTTGTCTTTTCAGATTCTAAACTATAAATAAAAAATAAATAAGTTTTATCTGATAACTAGCAAACAAAACATTTTAATTTTTCATTACCTTCTTACATTTTAGAATAACAAATATAATTATATTCTTTAAAAAGTGGTTTTTAGGAAATTATAATGCAATGCAATGCATTTCTAGCAACATTCAAGAGGACAATAAACATTTTTCAATTATAATTAAAACGATCACTGGTAAGTGAAAATTACAATATCAACTTACCTATAAACCTCTGTATTTATAAGCTCACAGTTGTGGGCTTGTTAAGAGAACTGTATCAGTTAAGTAGTTAACAACATGCAGTTAAAATGTAACTGTCAGTTATATGCCACTGTCGCCAAGTGGTCAGGCACTTGGGTGCATAAGTACTCGTGCTTTGAGTGACCAGGGTTCAAGCCTTGTGATTGCTAAATACGGTGCTGTTTCTTGTATTCTATCTTGTAAACTCCTCTGACCATTTGGTTGTCCCGGAGTATAAACAGAAAATTAATTAATTTATTTATTTATTATTTTGCTATGAGAGGTGTTACCATATTTTTATCTTGACTTTAAAAAAAAAACTTTGAAAAAGTTAAGTAGTTAAGTAAAAACGTGCAGTTAAAATGTAACTGTCAGTCATATTTTGCTAAGAAAGATGTTCCCATAATTTTACCTTGACTATTAAAATGTGACATGAAAGAAAATGAAAGAAATAAATAAATGAAAGAAAATATAGGCATAAAGATAACTTACCAAATTAGTGTACTTCTCAATTCAAGAGGATCTTTCTAGGGCCGACTGATGCTCTTATTAAAATTCCAAATGGTTTGATAAACTCACACACAGCCTTTTTAATTATAACTATATACCATTCTCCCCTGGATCCTTGCTCTCCTTTAACCCTACTAGCTTTTCAAACAAATGCTTCTCTGATATTATAATATCACATATTTTACATCATTTAATCTGACTCTTTAACATTCTCCAAAGATTACAGATTGCTTTTGACTGTAAATATCATTATAAGGGAGTTGCATTTTTCTTCTCTGTCACGAGTCTCATTAGTTTGCCTGACATCCATTTAGGCCTATATCTTGAAGAATATTTCTTAGTTGGTATGAAAAGTCTAGTAGCTTCTATGATTAATTCCTTGAATGCTTCCCCCATTTAGAATTTGCTGATGGTAACATCATCAGTTGGTCCCACTGTATAGAACTTAAAAACTGTCTGACACCACTGTAAGCTACCTTTACGAAAGCAAAAACCCTTCCCTTTACCTCTGATGGTAGTTACATCTTTAAGTAAATCCCACATGAGCACACTGTGTTCACTGCCACCTAGTGGTTCTTTTATCTGCAGATTCTTAATGCATGAATAATCACTGCTGATACTGCTGAGTATCAGATCAAGAGGGTTCACATCTGGTGAGTATGGGCTTGGCACACCCAGGGTCCTGAGCTGGATAACATCATCATTCTTCTCTTTCTTGGTGATTCATTTCTACTTCTGACTCTCTCTCTCTCTCTCTCACAGGATATTTCTGATAATTTTTTTTTTGGCTGGTGTATGGTACAAGGAAGCCTCAGGCTTCCTTGTACCATATGGCTAATAATATTAATAATAAGTAATACTCAGATCAAGAGTATTAGTAGTAGTGGCATGTGAGGCAAGAAAGCAAGTGTATGAGCTTAGGCAGCATCAGCCAAAAAAAAAAAAAATCACACCATTCCCTCCAAATGCCTGTCCAGTTCCTCCTTAAATTTATTCAACCAATCAACTTCCACAACAACAGATGGAAGTTTATTCCAGCAATTAACCACCCGCTGTGGTCATGGAGTATTACCCCCTCTTGTTGCCTCTCCAACATGCTGCTGTAGAAAATGGTCATTCAATAAATCGAAAAGCCTTGCTAGTCTGTGAGTGACCAACCCAAAAGTTCCAATCAATATCTGGAAAGTATCTCCCATTATAAGACATTCTGATTTACTGGCCCACTCTATTTCTCTGCACAGTTGTTCATTGTACTCATCAGAGTCATTAGACCTATAACACATTAGTTTCGCAAAATTACAGCATCTGGAGACTAGGTAACTGCGGGAAGTTCTGATTGAGGTGTTTAAAAGCCTTGAATGGATTGAGTAAACTAAATGTTAATGGCATCCTTCCATCAGACTACACACAAGGGGGCATAAATTCAATTTGAGGAAGGATGGTTGCAGAACAGATGTGTGGAAGTTTGCCTTCAGACAGTGGATGATTGATTGTTGGAGCAGGCTTCCACCTGTTGTTGTGGAAGTGGATAGTGTGAATTAAAGGAAGAATTAGACGAATTCTTGGAAGGTATGGATGGCTGAAGTGTGTGTGTGTGTGTGTGTGTTTTCAGCTGATGCTACATAAGCTTGCTTTCTTGCATCATTTGCCACTACTACTGCTATGTTTATAATTTACTATTAGAATTTATTAGAATGCAATCAGTAGATAAAAGTAAGTAATGTATTAACAAAGTAGCAGAGACAAACACTTTTAATAGCAAATATATATATAATAATGATTTAAATCCATATAAGTTGAAACTATAAAGCTTCTTGCTAAGGAAGGTATAAGGAGAGAGAGAGAATCTTTATTATAAAGTATACCAAGGAAGATATACAAGTAGTGCAAATTTATTATTTTGTATATTGCTAGAATAACAAATCAAAAGAATCATACATTTCATATTGTGAAGAATCATAATGAGTTGTCTCATTATGATTCTTTATAATACAGCAGTCTTCCATGTGCAAACATGGAAGACTGCTGTACAAATTGAAGAGGTATGGCATCAAGGGTAAGCTGCTACAATGGATAAAGGGATGGTTGAGTGGGAGACAACAGAGAGTGGTAATCAATGGACACTGTTCTTTGTGGACAAATGTTATTAGTGGAGTTCCCCCAGGGTTCGGTGTTGGGCCCATTGTTGTTTTGTATATTTATCAATGATATTGATGAAGGTATATATCAGGTTTAATGTCCAAGTTTGCAGATGATACAAAGGTTGGCAGGGTTGTTAATGGCAGTAATGACAGTATGCTACTCCAACTGGATCTAGATAAGTTGGGAAAATGGGCTGAGAAGGGGCAACTGGAGTTTAACACCGACAAATGCAAAGTACTGCATATGGGTAGCAATAACCAAAGAGAAACATACCAACTGGGTGATACTACACTGAGGGAAGTAGAAAGTGAAAAAGACCTGGGGGGGGTAATTTTACAGCCAAATATGAAGTTCACTGAGCAGTGCAGACGGGATGCCAGGGCAGGTCATGGAGTCTTGTCATTGATATATAGGAATTTTGCTAGTAGGGCCAGGGAGGTGATAATCCCGTTATACCAGGCAATGGTCAGGCCACACCTAGAGTACTGTGTACAGGTCTGGATGCCTCATTTTAGGAAGGATGTAGAGTTGCTAGAATGAGTACAAAGATGGGCAACAAGACTGGTGAGGGGAACAAAGGGGTGCTCTTACCAAGAAAGGCTTAAGTTCTGCAAATTGCAGTGCCTGGAGAGTAGGCACCTGCGGGGTGATCTGAATGAGGTGTATAAGGCCTTGAATGGGTTGAGCGAGCTGAATGCTGATGGGCTTTCTTCCTCTTGCTCAGACTAAGAACCTAAGGGGGCACAGTTTCAAATTGAGGAAAGATATTTGTAGAATATATGTGCGGAAATTTGCCTTTAGCCAGGGGGGTAGTTGATTGGTGGAACAGGCTTTCATCTTTTTTTGTGGAAGCTAATAGCCTAAATAAATTGAAGGCTGAGCTGTACAGGCATTTGGAACGAATGGAGGGATGAAATGGGAGGGTTTTTTTTTTGTTTTTTTTTTGGCTGATTCTGCATAAGCTTGCTTTCTTGCATCGCATGCCTCTACTAATGCTAAGAAAGGTAGAGAGAGAGAGAGAGAGAGAGAGAGAGAGAGAGAGAGAGAGAGAGAGAGAGAGAGAGAGAGAATCTTTATTATAAAGTATACAAAGGAAGATATCATACAAGTAGTGCAAATTTATTAGTTTGCATATTGCTAGAATAACAAATCAAAGTTTGTATTCTCAAAAGAATCATACATTTCATATTGTGAAGAATCATGAGTTGTCTCATTATGACTAAGCAAACCCTTAGCCATAATGATGAGAGCATTGTTGGATTCAGGGGAAGTTCCTGTGGACTGGAGATATGTGTGAACATACTCCAATTGACAAAGGAGGATCAAACAGTGACATGAATAATCACTGCTGATAATCAAATCAAGAGTATTACTCCCTCTAGTTGCCTCTCAAACATGCTACTGTAGAAAACAGTCATCCAACAAGTCCAAAAAAGTCTTCATAGTGTGCGAGTAACGAACCCACAAGTTCCAGTCAATCTGGAAAGTTAAAATCCCCCATTATAAGACATCTGATTTAATGGCTCACTGTTTCTCTGCACAATTGCACATTATACTCATCACATTCATTAGGCCTATAACACACACACCTACTCTCATTTTTCCTTTCCCTGTGCTTATTCACACCAAACAGACTCAACACTGCATTGTCCACCACAGCGCTTCCATAGCCAGGTGGGCAGGAGCAGCAGTGCGTAGCACACGCTTCTTGATTAGACCGGGGTTCGACCTCGTGACCACCAAATACAGAGGATGCAGTAAGGTCAGAGAATGCCCACCGCATATCCACAGAGCAATATGGCCTTAGTTGTTAATGCTTCTAAAAAAGAAAAAAAAAACCAAATAACAATAACAGCATTGTCCACCAAAATCAATTGGATGCACTTCCTTAGATTTTATGTTTCTTAAATAATAGCATAACCTCTCTCCCTTCCTGCCCTCTTTATCCTTTCTGTACACACTGTACTCCCCAAATTCCAATTCTGCACCACATATATCTGTGTGACACAATGTCTCTGATATCCCAACGATATCTGCCTTTAATGTCTTGACTAGCACTTCAAGCTCATCAAATTTATTAACTATACTCCTAGCATTGGTGGAGTAGAAACAGGCGCATGTATTTATTTGTTCCACTATGACTTCCAACAGTCCTGGAAATCTCCATTGCCTTGCTTTCCATGCTGCTACTCATTCTAATAGAAGCATTGCAAGAATCACTTGCCTCTGCTTGCAGCCAGTGTTAACCTTTTAATCTGTGTATCCCCCAAGCTAGCAGTTTTCTGACACACCTAACACTCCCTCGATAGCATCAGCAAATATTCTTGCTCCCTTCCTATTTCAGTGTACCCCATCCGTGTAGAAGGAGTCTCTCCTGTCTACAAGCAGAGACCAGGCTGAAAAAAATTCTACACCTTGAACCTTGCACAATCTCCCCAGGGCTGAATTGATCAACAAGACTCTCATCATACACTCACTCCTGTCGTGTCTCGGCAGAATTGCAGATACTTTCACATTCAATCCTAACTTGCGACTTTTTTTCAACATTGACCTGTACTTGTTGAGTAAATCTACAGATCAACCTCAGGGGCTCACATCTGGTGAGTATGGGCTTGGCTCACCCAGGGTCCTGAGCTGGATATTATCATTCTTTTTTTTTCTTGGTGATTCCCTTCTCTCTCTCTCTCTCTCTCTCTCTCTCTCTCTCTCTCTCTCTCTCTCTCTCTCTCTCTCTCTCTCTCTCTCTCTCTCTCTTCTCAGGGTAATTCAGAATTTTTTTTTTTTTTTGGCTGGTGCAGCATAAGCCTCAGGCTTCCTTGCATCATATGGCTAATAATAATAATAATAATAATAATAAGCAGTATACCCCACCCACTCAACAGATATATATATATATATATATATATATATAGAGAAAAAAAATTAGGCTATGTTGTTTCTTTATTGCTGAAGTAAACAACTTCGAATGACCCTTTTTTTTGTTGGAAATGCAATAAAAAAAATGCTTACTGCATTTGCAGCCAAAAAGAAACTGAAATTCTGATCTGGAAAACTTTTACCACACTCTAATCCTCTTGAGGTCAATGGACAATATATCTAAATTGAAGTCTAATACCTACAATCATAAATAGACTAAGGGATGGTTGTCCCCTTCTGCTAACTTTGTCGGAGGGATTATGGAGCTACTGATATGCCTCTCTTACCATTGGTTCTAAATATACTATTCAGACCATATTTTGTCCTCCCTTTCACTAAAAACTGAAAGTTTGTCCTTATGTCTGGTGTTGTGGATTTATGGCAATGAAAGTTAGGAAAAATATTAGAAATAAAACTAATAGCATTAGTAGCAGCAAATAATGCAATAAAAAAAAGCAAGCTTATACAGCATTATAGAAAAAAAAAAAAAACCCTCCTATTTCACCTATTCATTCCCTCCAATAGTTTTCTATTTCTTTCTTGAATCTATTTAAGCTATCAACTTCCACAACAAGATGGAAGTTTGTTCCAGCAATCACTTGCCCGTTGGCTAAAGGCAAACTTTTGCACATCTTTCTGCAACCATCTTTTCTTAATTTGAATTTGTGACCCCTAATGTGTGTGGTCTCAGCAAACGGAAGAATCCCTCAGTACTGGCTTAGTCCATTCAAAGTCTTAAACACCTCAATTAGATCACCTTGCAGGTGCCTAGTCTCCAGACACTGCAATTTGCAGAAGTAAAGCCTTTCTTGGTAAGAACACCCCTTTTTTTCCCCTCACCAACCTTGTTGCCCTCCTCTGTACTTAATCCAGCAGCTCCATATCCTTCCTAAAATAAGATCTGTATACAGTACTCAAGATGTGGCCTGACCATTTCCTTATACAATGGGATAATCACTTCCCTTACCCCTGCTAAAAAATTCCTGTATATCATTGAAATGACACCATGAGCTACTCTTGCAGACCGTCTGCACTCTCAGAAAACTTCATATCTCACTGCTCAATTATCCCCAGGTTTTTTTTATTCTCTACTACCCTGAGTGTACCACAGAGTTGATATGTTACTCTGGAGTTAATGCTACCCATAGGCAGAACTTTGCATTTATCAATGTTAAACTTCAATTGACATTTCTCAGCCCACTTGCCTAACTTTTCTAGATCCTGTTGCAGTAGCATACTGTCATTACTTTCATTAACCACCTGCCAACCTTTGTATCATCTGCGAACTTGGACATTCAGCCTGATAAACCATCAATATCATTGACAAATAAAAAAACAACAATGCACCCAACACCAAATCCTAGGGGACTCCACTAATAACATTACTACATGAAGAGTAATGTGCATTGATTACCACAATCTGTCTTCTCCCACTCAACCATCCCTTTATCCATAGCAGCAACTTGCTCTTAAAGATGTACTGCTCCAATTTGTACAACAGTATTAAAAGCTTTCCTGAAATCCAAATATATGATAACAAAATTATTATTTGCATCCAGTTCCTTTGTGACCACATCACAGTATCCATTCAAATTGGTCAAACAAGATATCCTCTTAACAAATGCTGTGTACTTCAATTATACTTCAGACACAGCATAGTTATCTTAACAATATCTATGCTGTGTCTGAAATATAATTGCTGTCTTGTTAAATGATCCTGCACTACTTCTTTCACCAGTGATTCCATTATTTTCCCTAGAACAGAAATTAAACTAACAGGTCTGTTATTACTCATGTTCCCCTTTGATCCTCCTTTGTGAATAGGGGATACATTCAGGGGCTCACATCTGGTGGGTGCTGATCTGGATATCATCATTCTTCTCTTTCTCGATGATTCCTTTCTACTTCTGACTCTCTCTCAAGGTAACTTGGGATTTTTTTTTTTGGCTGGTGCAGGATAAGCCTTAGGCTTCCTTGCACCATATGGCTTATAATAATAATAATCTCCATTCCATAGGGATTTCCCCTGAATCTAAGGATGCTGTCATAATTGTGGCTAAGGGTCTTTGCATGCTTCCTTTAATATAATTGGATAGATCCCATCCACTCCAGCTGCCTTTCTTATATTTAACTTCAACAATTCCTTTTCCACTTTTTTCTCAGTTATTACAAAATCATTTAGCTTTCTGTTAGAGTCTGATAAACTTCCAGTATCCCCTTCCCTAAAGAATTCCCCATGCGTGTATGTAGATGCAAAATACTCATTCAGCACAGAGAATGAGCTTTCATTAAACATAGCTGTGAAAATGCTAACCATATAATCAGAAATGTTCCATATGGAATGATTTTTGAAACTACATTTGTAACTCACATAAAATATTTTTCCTGGAGCAAAGAGTAGTCCTTCTGAAGGTCTTCCTTCTCAGCTTCCTTTTCTAAGGTTAGCTGGTCCATCATCTTTTGAACTGACACTAGTTCTTGACGAAGAACCACCACATCATCAGCTTCTGGCCTGAAAAGGTTGGACTTAAGAGTTGAATAAATTAAAAGCAAGTAAATTATGAGTCTTTTAAAAAGAATTAATGCATCTTAAAATCCCTGAAATATCCAAATATTATTATTCCATCAAATTTTAGTGATATAAATGCATACACAAAATACTTCACAAAATTTATTGGGTAAACAAATGTAAAAGAGATATGTTGAAATATATTATACTTTTATGTATATATAAACAGTACCAGATTGAGGATTTTAGTGCATGTGTGCAAGAGGGAGTTTCAGCACCTTATTAATGAATATTACAAATCAGCTTATTACTGCCCTAGTAGCCTCTACACCGATGAGCCAAAACATTATGACCACTTACCTAATATGATGTTGGTCCTCCATATGCAGCCAAAACAGCTCATACCTGGCAAGGCATGGATGCTTCAAGATTTCTAAATGTGTCTTGTGGTATCTGGTACCAACATGTAACCAGCAGATCCTTTAACTCCTGTAAGGTCCGTAGTTGAGACGCCGCAGATCGGAGTTGCTGTTCCAACACAAACCGCAGATGCTCGATGGGATTGATTTTTGGGAATTTGGAGGCCAGGGCAATACCTGGAAGTCTTCCTCACGTTCCGCGAACCAGTCTCAAACAATCTGGGCAACATGGCATGCTGCATTATCCTGCTGAAAGACCGCACCACCAGAGGGGAAGACCGTTGCCATGAAAGGGTGTACCTGGTCAGCAATGATGTTTAGGTAGGTGTTAGAAGTCAGAGTGCTCAGCACATGGATGACTGGACCCAGCGTATCCCAGAATAACATTGCCCAAAGCATAACACCACCAACACTGGCTTGTTTTTGTCCCACAGTGCATCCAGGCACCATCACTTCCTCAGGTAAATGACGCACATGTACCTGGCCGTCCACATGGTGCAATGATTCATTGGACCAGATGACCTTCCAATCACTCAAGGTCCAGATGCTTGTGTGCCCGTTGTAGGCGCTGTCGCCGGTGAATCGTGGTTAGCACGGGCACTTGGAGCGGCCTGCGGTTATGCAGCCCCATTTTCAGCAAGGTTCGATGTACTGTGCGTTGTGACACATTACTCCCATCATCAGCATTCCAATTACCAGTGAGCTGCGCCACAATCGCCCTTCTGTTGCCATGTACCATCTGGGAGAGCCTTCACTCACCAAGCATCGATGAGCCATGGCCGTCCAACACCTGGCCGGCGATTCATGGGTTTTCCCTCCTTGGACCACTTTCGGTAGGTACTAACCACAGCTGACCGTGAGTGCCCCACCAGCCATGCCGTCTCGGATATGCTACGACCCAGTCGTCTGGCGATTACAATTTGGCCATTGTCAAACTTGCTTAAGTCCGCTGCCTTTCGCATCTGAAGAACAAGAATAACACTGATTATTGAAGCTAAGTATCATGTGTTTTTTATATCATGTCCCAACCCGTGCCATAGTTCACCTGCAGTTGCTTCGATTTGCATAACGACTCGCTGGTCATAATATTTTGGCTCATCGGTGTATGTTTTTTATGCTGGTTATTCTGGGGGGCTGAAGTTGGTTGGTATGTACTTGAATATGATTCGGGTGGGGGGGGGGATGGACTTTTTAAAGATGAGTTAAAGGAAAGGCTGACATGGAGGGTGAATGCTTCTTGAGGGTGGGAGATATTTCCTGGTGGCCACTCAGAGGTTGAACTAATGGAAAAGGAGGGAAGGGTGATCCTGCTCCTGTTGAATCTTGCAGGATATGAAAGGCTTCCAAAAATATCACCAATGGTGGGAGTTCTATACAAATATGGGAGTGGTATCAGTTAATGTGATCTTTGTAAATGGAGTGGAAAAGCTACATTGTTGTCATTATTTCCACCACTCCTCTCAACATGCACTTAGAGAAAAATTTTACATTAAGAGACTTTTGGAAATCTTACAATATTTACCATGCCATCTTAAACATTAATAAGGCCTGGGGGAAATTACTAAAAGTTGTTTAAATGGTACATGGAAGAAAATATGCCTACAGTACGTGAAAGGTTTCGAAGGGTTTGAAAAAGACGAATCATATGAAGAGATTAAAGATCTACTTCAGTTGGAGGTTGTTGCCAAAGATGTGGAGGATTTAATAGGAAGGAAGAGAAGGAATTATCTAATGAAGAACTTATTGACTTGCGGGCAGCGATAGTGAAAGAAGAAAATGCTGACGAAGATCAAGATGAACCAAATGAAGAGCCAAGATGCTTCATCATCAGAGGGATGGAAACGGCATTTCGTGAAATTGCATCAGCAATGGCAAGGTTTGAGAAGATGGATCCTGACAGCGAATGATTCTTTAAAGTTAACAGAGGGGTGAATGATATGCTTCCTTGCTACAAAGAAATCTAAGATGAAAAGAAAAAAGCCACCGTCTAGTCATCCATTAATATTTCCTTTCATAAGGTTGAGCTGCCGATCCCATCTAAATCTCCATAGCCCTCAACCTCTGCAGCAGCATACTTATCAGGTGAAGACGTCGATTCTGGCAACGATGCTTGAGAGGTAAAACTTACTGATGTTATGCCTGTCTCCTCTCTTTTTTTGTAATTTTATAATTTTGAAATTTTTTAAATTTCTCGCTTTTGTGATTTTTTCTGTGCATGAGATAAAAAAATGGAATAAATACATTAAATAATTCTATTTACATGTTCGTTGAACATTTCCTTTTTGATTCAATCAATTCAGCGAGCACAGTTGCGAGTGCTGCACAAGCATGGGGAAAATTCTGACTTACATAGAGTTCCATGGAATGCAACCCTTACACGCCGTAGCTGAGCGGGCAGGTGCGCGGGTGCACAAGTACACGTGCCTTTAGTGACCGGGGTTCAAGCCCAGGACTGCTGAATACAGTCCTGTTTCTAACCCAGGGGTCACATCTGGTGAGTATGGGCTTGGCACACCCAGGGTCTTGAGCTGGATATCATCATTCTTCTCTTTCTTGGTGATTCCTTTCTACTTCTCTCTCTCTCTCTCTCTCTCTCTCAGAATTTTTTTTTGGCTAGTGCAGCATAAGCTTCAGGCTCCCTTGCCCCATATCGCTAATAATAATAATAAAAATAAAAATAAAATAATTGGGAAGTGGCTGTATATTGGGTCAATGATGTTAATGGATTGAACTGTTGATTACCCTGCTGTGGTTGCTGATAAATTGAATAGGTACTTTGCATCTGCATTCACACATGAGGAATTCTTTAGGGAAGGATATGCCAGAAGTTTATTAAACCCTCAGGGGAGTTAACTGACTTTGTGATAACTGAAAGGAAAGTGGAAGAAAAATTGTTGAAGCTGAACATAAAAGAAGGGTAGTGGGATCTATTCAATCGCATTAAGGGAGGCAAGCAAACCTTTAGCCATAATTATGAGAGCATCCTTGGATTCAGGGGTAGTCCCTATGGATGGGAGATGTGGGATTATATCCCAAATTCATAAAGGGGGGGATCAAAGGGTGACATGAGAAATTACAGACCATTTAGCTTAACATCTATTTCAGGGAAAATAATGGAATCACTGGTTAAAGAAGCAATGCAGGGCCATCTGGACAGGAGTGCAGTTATACTTCAGTCACAGCACTGGGTTGTCAGGGGGCAGACTTCTCTGACCAATTTGACTAGACACTATGATGCATTAACAAAGAAACTGGATGCAAAAAAACAATTTTGATATCATATATTGGATTTCAGGAAAGCTTTTGATACTACTGCAAAATAAAAGATTGCTGTATAAATTGGAGCAGTGTGGCATTAAGGGCAATTTACTGCTATGGATAAAGGGATAATTGACTATGAGAAGCTAGAGTATTGTTATCAATGCACACTGCTCTTTGTGGACTAATTGTATCAGTGGAATCCTCCACAGTTCAGTGATGGGCACATTGCTGTTTTCTGTATTTAATAATGATACGGATGAAGATATATTAGGCTTTAATGTCTAAGTTTGCAGATGACACGAAGGTTGATAGGGTAGTTAATGATAATAATGATGGAATGCTACTACTGCAACAAGGTCTGGAAAAATTATGCAGTTAGGCTGAGAAATGGCAGCTGATGTTTAACATTAACAAATGCAAAGTACTGCAGGAGGGTAGCAGTAATTCCATATTAACATACCAACTGTGTGGTACTACACTCAGAGTAGTGGAAAATGAAAACGATCTTTTTCATGTATGAAGTTCATAACAAATATTAAGTTCTCTGAGCAATGCAGACAGGTTTCCAGGACAGCAATGGGCTTTTGTCAATGATATAGAGGAATTTTGCTATCAGGGATAAGGAGGTGATTATCCTTTGTACAAGGCCATTGTTAGGCCACATGATGAGTATTGTATACAGGTCTCAAGGCATCACTTTAAGTAGGAGGTATATGAGATGGAACAGGTGCCAAGAAGGGCAATCAGATCGGTGAAGAGAGACAAAGGGTACTCTTACAATTTGCAGAACTCAAAGGCTTGAGTTCTGCAAATTGCAGTGTCTGGAGACTAGGCACTTGTGAGATGATCTGATTGAAGTGTTTAATCAGATCATCTTGAATGGATTGAGTAAGATGAATGTGAATGGTATTCATTCTCTTGCCGAGATTACAAAGATGAGGGGGGGCATACATTCAAATTGAGGATGGATGGTTCCAGGATAGATGTGCAGAAGTTTTCCTTCAGCGAGTAGAGGATTGTTAGAACAGGCTTCCATCTGTTGTTGTGGAAGTGGATGGTTTGAATAAATTCAAGGAAAAACTAGATAAATTCTTGGAAGGTATGCTGTGTGAAATGTATAGTTTTTTTTTTGGCTGATGCTGTATCAGCTTGCATTCTTGCATCATTTTCCACTACTACTATTATACTGGTTTCCTTGATTTCATCAAACAAACTTCCATGTGCCCATTGAAGTTACACTGTTGCTTGTGACACACACACATGCTAACCTAAGAGTAATGTTCAAATAGTATAATTCTGTCTATTGAGTGGTGCAATAGTAGTATCTGGGAGAAAAGAGAGAAATATGTTATGTATGGTGCTAAGTTTAAAATAAGTAATTTTTTTTCAACTAGCCAAACCCACAAGTTAGCATTAGTAGAGGCATATGATGCAAGAAAGCAAGCTTATACACCATCAGCCAAAAAAAAAAAAAAAAACCTCACATTTCCCATTTCACCCATTCGGTCATGGCATATGTTTGTCTAGTTCTGCCTTGAATTTATTTAAGCTCTTGACTTCTGCAATGCCAGATGGAAGTTTGTTCCAGCAATCACCCACCCGCTGGCTAAAGGCAAACTTCCGCACATTTATCCTATAACTGTCTTTCCTCAATTTGAATTTACGCCCTCTCAGGTGACTATTCTGAGCAAGAGAAAGAATCCCATCAGCATTGAGCATGCTCAAACTATTCAAGGCCTTATACACCTCAATCAGATCACCTCACAGGTGCCTAGTCTCCAGACACTGTAATTTAGAAAACTTAATCCTTTCTTCGTAAGAGCACCTCTTTGTGCCATTCACTAATCTTGTTGCCCTTCTCTGTACTTGTTCCAGCAGCTCTACATCCTTCTTAAAATGAGGCCTTCAGACCTGTATACAATACTCAAGGTGTGGCTAGACCATTGCCGTATACAAGGGGATATAATCACCTCCTTATCCCTGCTAGAAATATTTCTGTATATCACCGACAAGACACCATGAGCTACTCTTGCAGACAGTCTGCACTGCTCAGAAAACATCATATCTGCCTGCACAATTACCCCTAGATCCTTTTTATTCTCTACCACTGTCAGTGTACCACACAGTTCATACGTTACCATGGGGTTACTGCTACCAATATGCACTACTTTCAATACAATTGTCAATGGGCTGAGAGGTGGCAACTTCAGTTGCCACCTCTCAGCCCATCTGTTCAACTTTTCTAGATCCTCTTGCAGTAGCATACTGACATTAGTCATTAACAACCCTGCCAACCTTCACATCGTCTGCAAACTTAGACATTAAGCCTGATATACCTCCATTAATATCATTAATAAATAAAGAAAGAAACGATGGCCCCCAAAACACTGAACCCTGAGGCAGTGGTGCACAAACTGTGGGGCGCAACCCCTTTGGGGGTCACGGGATAAATTAAACGGGTTATAGCAATTTTTAAATAAAATTAGTTTTTGTGTACATAAAAGCTAAAAAGCCTGTTGTTAAAATTACTTTTTCAATATTGTAGGTGTAGAGAACTTATTACTCGAACGAAAACTGAGATACGAATGAACCCTACTGACACCTCATTTTTAGGGTGGTTACACGTGTGACGCAGGCGGCATTTTTACTTATTGTCCGTGTTGGGAAGATGCTTTAATTTGTTCACTGGCTATGGACACAGAGAAAGCAGCTGACTAGTGTGACTTCTCAGTATGTATTAATACTTGTTAGTTCTATTCAATTGCTGGACGGTAATCCCTTAGCTCTCAACTCGTGCTTCCTACAGCACAAATTCTCAAATTGTCTAAAGGCCAGAGGTGCGAATATGCAGTGGCAGTAGCAAGTGTGTTGCACGTATGCTTTATTCTGCTTCGTAATTCTGTGCTTTTATGTTAACTTAGGATGTTTCATTCTTCTGCTACTTTTTATATTATCATTGTTTTTTAGAAGAAAAAAGTATATATTTTACCGTGGACAATTGGGTAATCAGAACAAAATGGTCGAGGAGTGATGACAATAATGTTGCTACAGGTACTTCAGAGCTAATAAGGTAAGAAATATACCATGTGAAAATTTGGACACTAACATTACTTCAAGTGTAATGCAACCACCAATTTCTAGGTAGAGACTCATATTCCAAATCAAAAGGAATGAAAAAGAACAAAAAATATCAAGAGGAATTTATGGAGTATGGCTTCACTTAGAGTACGGTGGCCAACCTATGGTGCATGCGCCAAATGTGGCGCTTTGGAAGATTACAAGTGGCGCATTTCATCATAAAATTTCACAAGTACCCAAAGCCCGTATTGTCGATTCTTTGGTTCTATTTCCTTTCATTTCAGGTCCTTCCGCATATGGCTTAAGACACTCACCACCTTCTTTCCACTTACACGCACATAAACGTGTCAATTCCCTCAATTTAGCAAAAGAAATAAATTAAATAGTCTCCAAAAAAATGCATTTCTGAATTTTGACTGTAAGTGATCTATGGCTATGAAAATATATTGAGCACCTAGTCGTCCATTCTTTTGTAGGGCCATTGCCTCCGGTGCCCGACTCTATGCACAAGTGGGAAAATAAATACAATATACGTGACTTTTTCAGGGGACTGAGAATATACAAATAGATCCTTTGTCGGAAGTCTTTCAAGTTAAAAGGAAACAATGAAATGATAAATTTGAGGTATTTTCATCTACGAGAAATTTCCATCAATCACATTTTGCCAACTCAAGAAATAGTAGGGGGGAGCCCCCCTCCCCCCAGTCGCACCTGCTCATCAGTTCGTCGAAATTTTTCAACAGTTTACAATTGATATTCTGTGTGATACGACATACATACTTGTGATCTGTTTGTTCTTTTTCAACATTTAGATTTCTAGAGTTTTGTACTTTTCTGGTTTTTTTTTTTTTTTTTTATTCCTTCTATCCACCACACTGCAAAAGAAAATGAGCAAAAGAAAAGCAGAAAGTGATATTAAACGTGAATTTAATGAACAGTGGGAAAATGAGTTGTTATTTATAGCAAGTTCATCAGGAAAACCGTTTTGCATTGTTTGTGAAAGTACTCTTTCACATAATAAAAGATATGATCTTAATAGACACTATAAATCACAGCATCAGACTAACACCGAAGTTAAAATGAAGTTCGTTCTTGGGTATGAGCTACGAAAATAATATGTGACTAAGAAAAAGGAAGAAATCAGAAGAAGACAAGATATATTTGCTAAAGTAAGTTGTGAAGACTTGGCGATGATAGAAGCGTCCTATGAAATTGCTTTAGTATTGATGAAAAAAAAAAGAAACCTTTTTCTGACGGAGAAGAAATTGTTAAGCCTTGTCTCCAAATATTTGCACACCATCTTGGTAATAAAGGTATTGAAAGGAAAGCAGACGAAATTGCTATATCAAGGCAGTCAGTTACGAGACGTATCGAGGAACTCTCTCAGGATGTATCTCAGCAACTGGAAGATCTTGTCCATTCTTGTACTTTCTTTTCTCTAGCTTTGGATGAATCAACAGACATATGTGGTGTAGCCCAGTTAAGCCTTTTTATAAGAGGAATTGATGATAATTTTAATGTCTTTGAAGACAATGGCTCCTTGCATGGTAAAACAAGAGGATCAGACATATTTGAAAAAGTAAAATCACGCCTAGAAAATCTAAAATTAGATTACAGTAAACTTATCAGTGTGTGTACTGACGGAGCGCCGTCAATGATAGGTAAAGCCAATGACACTACAACTTTGCTTGAAAATTTTTTAAATCGTCCTGTACTAAAATATCACTGCATTATACACCAAAAGGCACTGTGTGGAAAAACTTTAAATATGCAGCATGTTATGTTACCGGTTGTGAAATTTGTGAATAAAATTAGAGCAAGAGCATTAAACAGACAAGAATTCAGAGAATATTGTGAGTTGTTAGATTTGGAATATGGTGAACTTGTCCTTCATTGTGAGGTGCACTGGCTTTCTGGAGGACTGCTTCTGAGTAGATTTTGGAAATTGAAAAATGCTGTTTATAATTTTTTAGAACAGGAAAATGAACTACCTGATGAAAGAACCTTATTATTAGATAACAACTGGCTATTTGATTTGGCATTTTTAGTCGATGTTACTAGTCATCTCAATGATCTAAATTCAAAACTACAAGGCATGAATAAATTATTTCCTAGCTTAGTAAATAGCATCAATTCATTTAAAATGAAATTAAAACTGTTCATCTCTCAGTTAGAAAATCAGGATTTAAGTCAATTTCCACACTTGAAAGAGCAGAATGAATGTGCTGTGGATGATAGCAATTGGACCAAATATCTTGAAAAAATCAAGTTATTGCGAGTATCATTTGAAAGTCATTTTCATGATTTGGCTAAAGAAGAAAACTACATGCTCGCAATTATAAACCTATTTTTACTTGGTGAACAAAACATAATTGAGATGCCTAGTAATATACAAATGGAACTTATTGATTTAATAACAAATTCATTATTAAAAATGAAATTTGATGAGCTTTTTTCAGATCAAAATGCTTCTGACATGATTAATTTCTGGCGTTCATTACCCTGTGAACATTTCCCAGAACTAAGAAAATTTGAAAAAAATTATATATGTCGTTTCAGAACGACATACAGATATGAACCAGCATTTTCATCCATGAAATTGATCAAAAGCAAAACGAGGTCGCGAATGACTGATTCAAATTTGAAGAATTCTCTGCTACTCTCAGTAACAAATTTAACACCAAACATTGAAAGACTGGCGAAATCCAAACAGGCTCAAAAGTCTCATTAATGGCAAGTAATGTTTATGTGCTGTAATAGAAATTGCTTTACATACAATAATTAAATCATTTAAAAATGTTAATTATGTTCATAAACATACTTTTATTAAAAAGGTTATTAAGGATATGCCTGGACTCCTTCTAGCGAGCAGAGAGAACAGACGACTCAAAGTTCCAACCTGATCTCGCTCTCGGTGCTCCATCTCGCTCAGAGCTCTCTCTCTCATCACATCGAACAACTGTGGTACAGAGCTTTCTTCACCAAACGAGACTCTCCGGCAGCTGTAGCACCATCAGCGGGTTCCACGACAGCGGTCGCCCTCTCGTCCAAGAGATCATCTCTCACTATTGTAGATTGGTGCTCCAATAAACATGTGTCTTTTGAACTGGCATACATTATTTAATTTAGTTGCATGTTTGAGTTATTCTTTTTCCTCCCCTAAGAGAAGCAGATCCTACCCCTATCCCTATTTTCCAACCCCAATCATGAACGTAAGAAGGTAGAAAAGGTGCTTGAGTTGTATGGTGCATCTGAACTCGTATGTGAAAAATTTGGCGCATGGTATATAAAAGGTTAGCCACCACTGACTTAGAGTGTTGATAACGAGCAATATCCTGTGTGTGTAATAAGTTATGAAAAACTGGCTAACCAAAGCATGAAACCTATTAAATTAAAAAGACTTACATATGAAACATCCAGTGCTAATGAAAAAACTGAATCCTTTTTCAAAAGACACACCAACGCCATACAAGGTTGGAAATCTTTCATGACGAAACATACGGCAGTTCCTTGTAAAGCTTTAAGAGCGTTGTTGGAAGTTTCATATTTAATAGGAAAAAATTTGAAATCACATAATATTGCTGAATCTCTTGTTCTCCCTGCTGCAATAAAAAATATTTCAATTATGCATGGAGAAAAGTACAGCAACGATTTAAAAACCATTTCAGAGACACATTATCATAGCTTATTACAGTTAACGTGGACAAGATAAAATTCAATTTATTAAATCGATTGAGAGAAAGCCAAAGTCCAATTTTTGCAATACAGTTAGATGAATCCACAGATGTTTCAAAACCTCGCTCAACTTATTGTATGTCAGATATTGCTACAAGGGAGATATTTTGGAGGATTTTCTATTTTGCAAAGCTTTAAGAAGGAATAATGATGGCGAGAAGATTTTTGATGTTATAAATATTTTCTTTCAAACAAATAATCTAACGTGGAACAACTGTGTCGCGATTTGTACTGATGGTGAGGCTGCATTAACAGGAGAAAATAAAGGTTTAAAAGGCAAAGTAAAGGGAAATTACTCCAAATAGTTATTAATCATTGCATTATACATAGGGAAGCATTAGTAGCAAAGGAAATGCAAACTGATTTGCATGAAGTTTTGAAAGATTCAGCAAGTGTGATCAACTTTGTAAAGAATAGAAGCTTAAATAGCAGACTTTTGCTATAATTTGTAACGAAATGGGATCCGCTTATGAAATGCTTCTTTATATAGGAAAGTATATAAAGGTGGTTGTCCAGTGGTAAATTCTTGTGACGTCTTTTTATTGGATAGAAACAATAAAACATGAAGTTTTATTGTTTTTATCCAATAAAAATTAGAACATTGTTAAAAATTATTTAAATTTAAGTCTTCAAGGATAGGGAACAAATATATTAAGACTCAGTGATAAAACAGAAGCTTTCAAAGAGAAGCTTAATCTTTGGAAAACTGAATTTGAGGGTAATAATACTACTGAAATATTCCCATGTTTTCTGATTTTGTTAATAGCAATAATATTGATATTTTAAAATTTAGGGATATCATTGCTACCCACCTAACAATGCTAATTAAGAATTTTTCTAAACAATATAATGTATCTCCAGAAAAAAGTTGAATTGCAGTTGTGATCCGTTGCTCTTGAAATTTCTTCATGCCCAGAAATTACCATTCAGCCAAAGGAAGATCTTGCCGACCTGGTGTCTGATGAAGCACTGCGTGCTTGTTTAAGACTACAGCTTGTGAAAAACATTGGCTCTCTCTTTGAGATGAGTATTAAGAATTATCGAAAATGGCGTAACAAGCATTGCTACCTTTCATGTCTACATATTTATGCGAATTTGGTTTCTCAAAATTAACAGCTACAAAAACAAAACAGCATTCAAGACTTGATCCAGAAGATAACATTACATTAGCAATTTCAAATATTGCACCAAATATTATCTGTTATCAGGGCACATCCTTCTCATTAATTGTTTAGTTTTATAATTGTTCATTTTTATTGTTTTCTAATCTTAATTGAAGAATAAGAAAAAATGTTTACTATGAAGAAAATGCTTTAATATTTTAATGTGAAAATTAAAGAGGAAACAATTTTTTTAATTCCTTTCTCATTACTTGAATAAAATTTTCTACTACATAATTTATAAGATGCCGTTTTTCTTCTCTAAAAATCTGGTCATCCTACCTCAGGGTTTATATTGAGGAGTAGGGTCAATTTTATATTTAATAAAGGAGGAGGTCGCGAGCAAAATATGTTTGCGCGACACTGCCCTGGGGAACTTCACTAATAATATTAGTCCACAAACAGCAGTGTCCATTGATTACCACTCTCTGTCTTCTCCCACTCAACCATCCCTTTATCCATAGCAACAATTTGCGCTTAATGCCATACTGCTCTAATTTGTACGGTAGTCTTCCATGTGCAACAGTATCAAGAGCTTTGTAAGATCCAAGTATATGATAACAAAATAATTTTTTGCATCCATTTCCTTTCTGACCACATCATAGTATCCAATCAAATTGGTCAGAGAAGACTTCCCCTAAAAAAAAAAAAAAAACATGCTGTGTCCGAACTATAACTGAAGTCTTGTCTATATGATCCTGCAGTGTTTCTTTAACTAGTGCCACCATTAATTTCCTCAGAACAGAAATTAGACTAAAAGGTCTGCACATCTCTAGTCCATGGGAGCTCGCATAATTATGGCTATGAGTTTGCTTACTTCCTTTAATATAACTGTATAAATTCCATCCACCTCAAGTGCCTTTCTTATGTTTAACTTCAATAATTTCTCCTCCACTTTGCTCTTGGTTATTACAAAATCATTTAGCTCACACTGCCAGAGTTTAGTAAACTCTCTGGCATTCCCCTCCCTGAATAACTCCTCATGTGTGAATGTAGATGCAAAATACTCATTCAGTTTGTTAACTACCTGAGCAGGATCATCAGTAGTTAAATCATCGATATCAAGTGAAGCAATATGATTCTCCTTCCTTCTAGAGTTTATATAAGTAAAGAACTCTTTGCTGTTTTTCTTTGTGTCCTTTGCCAAAGATGTCTCGTAATCTGCCTTTGCCTGCCTAACATCCTTTGATGTGATTCAGACCAGCTTATATCTACCATAGGCTTCAGTGTTACGTGATAATTGATATGCATCCCATGCATTTTTTTCTCTCCCACGTGTCTCATTAGTTCATCTGACATTCATTTAAGCCTAAACCTTGAACAATATTTCTTAGTTGGTATGAAAAGCCTACTAGCTTCCAAGGTTAATTCTTAAAATGATTCCCATTTACAATTTGCTGTTGGTAAAATGATAACTTAAAAACTGTCTCAGACCACTGTAGTCATCTTTACGAAAGCAAAAACCTTTCCCTTTACCCCCGATGGTAGTTTTCTGTTTGAGTAAATTCCACAGCAGCACACTGTGATCAACTGCCACCTAGTGCAGTGGTTTTTCAACCAGGGTGCTGCAACAACATTCCAGGGGTGCCACGTAATTTGGGTTTAAATTACTAAAACTTTTTTTTTAAATTTATATATTTATTTCATTATAAAAAGATGTATGGTATATTTTAAATTTTGTGGTGCTCTATTAATTATAAAGAAAATTATTATATATATATATATAATTTGTATTATGAATTGTAATTTTGTTTATAGCCATATTATTGTAATATATAACATTATTGTAATCATATAACATTTTTTTAATATTATATATATACACAGAGAGAGAGAGAGAGAGAGAGAGAGAGAGAGAGAGAGAGAGAGAGAGAGAGAGAGAGAGAGAGAGAGAGAGAGAGATGATCTGATCTACAGCCAGAAAATTGAGTAGGGGTGGCACAAAATAAAATAAATTACTTAGGGGTGCCGCTATTAAAAAAAGGTTGAAAACCACTGACCTACTGGTTCCTTTATCTGCAGATTCTTAATGCATGAAGAATCATTATTAATAATCATATCAAGAGTATTACTCCCTCTGGTTGCCTCTTGAACATGCTGCTGCTGCTGTAGAAAACAACAGTCCAATAAATCCACAAGAGCCTTGCTAGTGTGCGAGTGAACAACCCACAAGTTCCAGTCAATACCTGGGAAGTTAAAAACCCCAATTATAAGACAATCTGATTTACTGTTTCACTCTATTCCTCTGTACAGTCGTTCATTATACTGATCAAAGTCATTGGGCCTAGAACACACTCCTACTTTCAATTTTGCTTTCCCAGTGCTTATGTCACACCAAACTGACTCAACATTGCACTGTCCACCCATGTCAACATGATACACTTCGTTAGATTTTGTGTTTCTTAACTAATAGCATAACCCTTCCTATCCTTCTGAATACATTGTACTTCCCAAATTCCAATTCTGCATTCTTTATATCTGTGTGACACCATGCCTCTGATATTCCAACAATATAGACCCTTGATGTTTTGACCAGCACCTCAAATTCATCAAAGTTATTTACTAAACTCCTAGCACTGTGTACACACAAGTATACATGCATTGTTCTTATTCTTAGCTATCCTAACACAGCCCATGTATTTATTTGTTCCACGATGACTCTTAGCAGTCTCTGAAATCCCCAGCACATTGTTTTTAAAGGCTGCTGATAATTCCAATAGAAGCAGTGCAAGAATCACTTTAACTTCTGCCAGCAGCTACTGTTAATCTATTAGACCGTGTATCCCCCAAGCTAGCAGTTTTCCGACCCACCTAAGACTGCCTTGATATCATCAGCAAATATTCTTGCACCCTTTTATTTAAGTATATCCCATCCCTGTAGAAACAGTCTCTCCTGTTAATAAGCACAAACCATGCAGAGAAAAATTCTACCCCATGAAACTTGCACATTCTCTCCAGGGCCAAATTGATTGACAAGGCTCTTATCATATAATGTCTGGGCAGAATTGCAGACACTTTCAAATTTAACTCTTAACTTGTGGCTTTTTTTCACCACTGACCTGTACTTGTTAAGTAATTCTGCCATTCTCCTACTCTTAATATCATTAGTGCCAACGTGTACAACAATACCACCTTTTGTGCCCTTAAAAGATTATATCTGCTCTACAACATCATTAACTTTTACCCCTGGCAGACATATCCTGGTCCTGTTCCACCTAACCTTTTTACACAATACATTCCCTGTTTCTCTGACAATAGTCTCTGACAAAAACTAGTTCCTGTTGGACTAGCGCATTCTGCCTTGCAGATTGCTGCTGTGTTGCCTGATGTTAAAGTGCAAGTCTGGCATTGATGTGGGCAGCTGAGAGCTTGATGGGCCCCTCAATTTAAATACTTCAAGGGCATCTATATTGGTTTTATTCCCTCATATATTGGTTTTAAACTAGGACAATATAATGTGAATGCTTTGGTCTTCGGTGATGACCTCATCCTGGTGGCTTCCACATAATTTGGGTTGCTGCCTTTTAGATCGGGTGAATAATTTCTTTAGTGACCAGGGGTCTTAGAATTAATGTTGAGAAGAGTTGGACACTATCTTGGGTGGCCTCGAGTAGGCAGAAGGTGAAAGTGGAGCCCAAGAACTTCCTAATATGTGAAACCAGGTTACCTTTGGGTGATATTAATTGGACCTGGAAATATTTGGGAATAGCTTTCGATGTCTCTGGTAAATTTTATCCAACCATCTCCCTGGGTGATCCGCTGGGGCGGCTTCAAAAAGCCCTGTTAAAACCTCAGCGGAGGTTTTAACAGTGGCTGTTTATCCTATTGGTACATTTGTTGCCTAAATTTTATCATTGTTTAGTGCTGGGGAGGGTAATGGCTTTCATGCTTACTGTCTGGGGACACCAGGTTAGACTCGCTATTAAGAAATGGCTTAGGTTGCCAAATGATAGAAAATGCATACTATTATGCTGACATTGTTGATGGGGAGGCTAGGTATCCCATCCCTACGATGGTTATTCTCTTATTGAAGAAAGAAAGATTAGAGAAGCAATTGGCTCTGGTTCTGACCTAGTATGCTACTTGATTGAAAGGCCATCCATAAAGAAAAAACTGAGCTCGGCTAAGAATTTGTTAAGGGATGGAAATGCATTAATAGATTCTAAGGCATCCATAAAGAAGAGATGGAGGGATCTCCTGCATGGCTCCTATGACGGCTGTTGTTTCAAAAATTCTAACCAGGTTTGCTCACAACACCGGTCTGATAGAAACAAATTGCCATCCGGCCATGCTTTTGTTGACCTAGTGAAAACTAGGATCAGTGCCCTTCCTACCCTCTCTAGAACATCAACAGGACGTAGTACGGATAGGCAATGCAGAGCTGGATGCAATGCAGTTGAGTCGCTCGCCCATATAGCATAAAAGTATCATAGAACACACAGTGTTAGTTTTTTTTTTTTTTTTTTTGTTAGTTGTTGACACATTGGCTTCTGTGGCTATATTGCACCTCCCAAGGTTTTTGCATTTTCTACTCTGATCCAAGCCCAAGGCGGGATTCGAACCCGCAACATTTGGGTTGCCAGGCAGGCACCTTATCCACCCAGCTAGCCCGGTCGGCAGTGTTAGAGTTAAAAGACATGATGCTGTAGTAAACCTGGTAGAAAATTGGTAGAGGTAGAAGGGCTGGGAGATTAGAAAGGTACCTCAGTTTTCAACTGATGAGGGTATCAGGAAACCAGACCTCCTTCATGCTCGAGATCGCTCTGTCTATTTTTTTGGATGTCCAGATTGTAGGGATCAGTCTGGACCTTGAGTACATTTATCGCATAAAATCTGACTATTACAATAAAAATGTGAGCCTTAAAAGGTTACTGGAAGCGGAATATTTTATCAGTTCTATTGTTTCATCAGTAACAATCTCATAACAGGGGATATTGGTGTAAGTCTTCTGCGTCCTTGCTCCTTTGAATGGGATTGACGGTTTCTGACTTAAAAATATTGGCACTGCGGGCACTGCAAGGTACTTGGAGTTGCTAGGGAATTCATCAGCAAATGACCTAGCACAATGCTGTTGATTCCCTTGCATATTGTTTATTTTTTTTTTTGCACTTTTACAAAACTTTTACTTAATAAAGGGAATTTGTTAAATAAAATAAATAAAAAAAGGCAGCTGAGAGCTTGACTGGCTCCCTCAATTTAAATCATTCAAGGGCATCTACCCTGTTCTTCAAGTTCTCATAAAGGCCCATAACAATGCTGAGTTGGCTAATTTCCTCACACTCTTTACATCAAGCACACACAGACATTCCCCTTAGCAATATCATGTCCTGTTCCTGATAGCTCCACAAACATCAAACAAGCTGTTCCAGGGAAATTAATGGAAGCACTGGTTAAAGAAGCACTGCAGGATCATCTAGACAACACTTCGGTTATAGTTCAGACACAGCATGGGTTTGCTACCGAGAGGTCTTCTCTGACCAATTTGATTGGATATTATGATGTGGATATACAGGAACTGGATGCAAAAAATAATTTGGATATCATATACTTGGATTTCAGTAAAGCTTTTGACACTGTTGCACATAGTAGACTGTACAAATTGGAGCACAATGGTATTAAGGGTAAGTTGCTACAATGGATAAAAGGATGGTTGAGTGGGAGAAGACAGAGGGTGGTAATCAATGGGCACTGCCTTTCGTGGACTAATGTTATTAGTGGAGTCCCACATGGTTCGGTGTTGGGTCCACTGTTGTTTTGTATATTTATCAATGATATTGATGAAGGATATCAGGCTTAGTGTCGAAGTTTGCAGATGATACAAAGGTTGGCAGGGTTGTTAATGACAGTAATGGGAGTGTGCTACTGCAACAGAATCTAGAAAATTTGGGAAGATGGGCTGAGAAGTGGCAACTGAAGTTTAACATTGACAAATGCAAAGTACTGCATATGGGTAGAAGTGACCCCAGTGGAACGTACCAACTGTGTGGTACTACACTTAAGGTGGTAGAAAATGAAAAAGACCTGGGAGTAATTGTGCAGGCAGATATGAAGTTTTCTGAGCAATGAAGACAGGCGGCCAGAGCAGGTCATGGGGTTTTGTCAATGATATACAGGTATTTTGCTAGCAGGGAAAAGGAGGTGATTGTCCCTCTGTATAAGACAATGGTCAGTCCAAGCCTTGAGTACCGTGTACAGGTCTGGAGGCCTAATTTTAGGAAGGATGTGGGTTTGCTTGAGCATGTACAGAGAAAGGCAACAAGATTGGCGAGGGTAAACTTAAGCCTCTCTTACCAAGAGAGGCTTGAGTTCTGCAAATTGCAGCGACTGGAGACTAGGCACCTGCGAGATGATCTGATTGAGGTGTATAAGGCCTTGAACGGGTTGAGAATGCTGAATTCTGATGGGATTCTTCCACTTGTTCAGATTATGAACCTAAGGGGCATAAATTCAAATTGAGGAAAGACAGATGTAGAATAGATGTGCGGAAATTTGCCTTTAGCCAGCGGGTGGTTAATTGCTGGAACAAACTTCCATCTGTTGTTGTGGAAGTTGATATGTTAAATAAATTTAAGGAGGAACTGGACAAACATTTAGAGGGAATGGTTGTGTGAATTTTTTTTTTTTTTTTGATTGTACTCTCATTATAACAATGAGCGATTGAATGGGAACACACAAATTAAAATCATTATGTCTTTTTGCTCGTTACAGCCATGATTTCGTTATAACCAAGTTCGACTGCATTTGTCTAACTGAAATGTTCATTATAATTTCATGCAATAATAGAACTGAGTTTTAGATAATCAAACAGTAAACATTACTATTAAAAGCACTGCAACAATAAATATTTCTGAAGAATTAATGCATTCATAACGGCAAAGCTAAACCCATTACTTTCCATCTATTTTAAACAGTTTTTGGAAGTGGAAACCATGCTTGATGAAACATGCAATTAATTTTATTTAGAGGATAGAAATTGCTAATTGAGACTGTACTGATCTGTGCTTGTTCAAGAGGAAAATTTACAGGAAAAATATATGAATGGTTCCTATTGAAACTTGAGATGCATTAAATTTCGATTCTTTTAGAACACTAGCATAATTTTAACATTTGAAATTTTTGGAGGTAATTCATAGTTAGAACCTGATTATGCAAATTTAAAGAAATTTGCTGCCATTGCTAGCATTGGAGGGTGACCATGGACTACAGCAGACGTTGGCAACCTTTTTTGGCTGGGAGGGTGACCATGGACTACAGCAGACGTTGGCAACCTTTTTTGGCTGCGGCTCAAAATCAACCAAAATGTGACTATTAAGAAGACTGTTCGGGTCAATGGGTATTTTCATTTTAAAACAGTCCGTTAGTGAATAATAAGATAAATTTTATTGAGAAAACTTGCTTTTAAACTCTTTTTAAACTAAACATAAAAAAAAACCAAAATTATAATTCTAATTATTATAAAAACAAATATAATTGTCAAGTTTTAGTTCATTAATAATTTATGAACTTTATTTATAAGCGTTCTCTTCGTTATCAATGGCTCCCCTGATGCTGAATTTGTGATGTCAATTTAGTCAAGTCTGATTCATACTTAGTCACCTTAAGACGAATACAAGCGTCTGAATTTTCGGTAGTTAAATTTCATGTGTGAAAATATTTGCTCACATTTATAAGTAGAACCGAACGCGGACAAAATGGCAAAGCCAATTTTTTTCAAAGATGAAAACTTCATAGGAAGTGATGCCCAACACGATGATATCATGAGAAGATGATTATCTTCCATGTTTTCTAAATCTTTCCGCAATGTCTTGAATTTGTAGGTCCACAACGTTGAACTTTTAAAATAAATCATTTCTAAACTTAAATTGTCAATTTTAAGATATTCAAAATACTGCAAATATAAAACATTTTCCTCCATTTTGTTGGGCTGTATTATAAATGTAAACATTTCACCGTGCTTCTTAAAACTTTGAAATCTACTTTTAAATTCACTTTTAATGTTCAAAATACAACTTTCGAACATATTTAGATTGCTTTCATCAATATTTTCTTTCTCATATTGGCTTTTTAGAAAGGGAAAGAAAAGAAATATTTTAGTTTTTATGTCAGTTTCAAATAATATTAATTTCGAACAAAAACTCTTCCATTCCTCGTACATTTTCAAAATTGTGTGGTTATTTCCTTGGAGTCGTATGTTGAAATCATTATAATGGTTCATTATGTCTGTTAAGAACAAAAGTCTTAAAAACCATTGTTTATCATTGAGTTCGAGATCATTTTCACCGATTTCGTAAAGAAATATTTGTATATCATCAAAGCACTCTACAAATCTATTAAGAACTTTGCCTCGACTTAACCATCCTACTTCAGCATATAACAGCAAATCTCCTCCATATTTCGATTCAATTTCCTCCAAAAAAGCTTTGAAGCGCCTGTGTGTTAATGCAGATCGTGCTACTATTATGTTTACGATCTTAACAACCTTTTCCATTACATCCTTAAGTTGTTGTGTAGATACCTCTGCAAATAAATTTTCTTCATGTATGATACAATGGAACGATAAAAGTGGGCAGCCAAGTTCATTTTCCATTAGTTTCACAAATCCAACATTTTTTCCTCTCATAGCTGGAGCACCATCAGTTGTTATGGAAAACAATTTACTTTTTAAATCCAATATTTTCCCATTTTTGAAATTTGTAAACTCTTGTACTTGACACAAAATATCAATGCCTTTGTTCGTGTCATTCATTGAAGCAAGAATGCATAGTTCTTCACTGACGTTCGAACTATTTATTGATGCAAATCTAATAATAATTGCCAGCCTAGCCATACTATTTACATTAGTTGTGAGTCAATATTTTTTGCCATATCTTCAATGCGACGCTGAACTGTTCTGGCTGACAATGGCATTTCTTTAATTCTCTCAATTATTTGTTTTTTATTTGCGAAGTCATTGAATAAGTGTTCGGAACAATTTATGAATGCGTTTTTCAAAAATTCGCTGTCTCTAAACGGTTTTCCATTGGTACCAATACTAAGAGCTGCAACAAAGCTGGCAGATGTAGCGTAATTGTGGCTGGTAACAAATCTCTTCAAAAATTTATTTTGTTTTCCATAATTTAATACACGTTTCGCAATGTATTCATATTTTTCATCATTTGACATTTCACTCACATCTTTATGTTTTGAAGAAAAGTGTCGCTCAATATTGTAAGTCCTGGTGGTAATTATATCTGTACATAAGGTACATATCAATTTGTCACCATTTTCCATACATCCATACCTTTCAGTCCACACATCTTGAAATAACCTCTTTTTTTGCTGTTTGTTTGTCCATGGTAATAAAAATAATTATTTCGCTTAGGTAACTGTTCTCGCACTTCTGAACTGAACTACTGCTTATTCACATTAAAGACGAAGTAAACGTAAACAAGAGTAGATGCGTGATCAGCAGGTGGGCAGGGCTCCTATTGGTCGGCTGCAGGTGGCACGCAGTCAGAGCGCCCAGCGGACCAATAGGAATGAATAAACGCTCGTCGAGTAATGATGAGATTCGTTCGGGACAATGTCACTGTATTCCTCCTATGTTAATTTCTGCAACTTTGTAATCAAACCAAAATGTTAATCTTATTATTTATATTTTCTCAAAGTGTTTTGTTTCATGTTTATGTTTTATAATTCATTTTTATATATTATACTTTATTTACGGAACTCAAGTGGGTCACTTGAAATTATCAAATAGGTCACTTGGTGACCCGCGGGTCATAGGTTGCTGACGCCTGGACTACAGTATTGGCCATCTTTTAACCATTAAAACATGGATTTCTTTAGTAAACTGTTTGGTACTGTGTTCATAATTGGCTGTTATGGTAGGCCTACAAAGGTAAAGATAGTGGTGAGCTGTGAATATTTTAACAATGGGCTTGAAGTTTTGCCGACTTTTTAATGTAAAGCATCCTTGAGGCTACCTACCAAGTAAATTTGATTGGTCACAGAAGTGACATCATCCACAGCTTTCACTAGAGGCATTTCCCACACTCACACCACTAGTAGTGTGATTAGACCACCTGACGAATTTTTCTTGACCTGTGCAATATCTTGAGTTCTAACTTTTTTGAATTTTTGAATAGTACGATGTCACAATCATACTTCCTGCAGTTACTACTGGAGTAAGTATGATTGCAACAATACAAGTACATCCACTCCCCGACTTACGCAAGGGTTGTATTCCACGGAACTCTATGTAAGTCGGAATTTCCCTAAATGCTTATGCAGCACTTGAAAATTTGTTTAATTTAATTGAAGCAAAAAATAAATGTTCGATGAACATGTAAATAGAATTATTTATTCAATTTTTTTTGTCTCATACGCAGGAAAAATTACAAAAGTGTACAAAATTACAAAAATTTCAAAATTAGGAAAAAAGAGAGAGGAGACAGGTATAACATCAGCAAGTTTTACCTCTCAAGCATTGTTGCAAGAATTAACTCTCCAGCTGATAAGCACACTGCTGCAGAAGTTGAGGGTTGTGGATATTTAGAAGGGTTTTTTCCCAACACATCACAAAATTTCTTTGCAGCTGCAGAATCGGCACTGCTGACTTCACTGCATACTTTAATGTTTTGGAAACCAGCACAGTGCTTGAATCTATTAAACCATCCATTGCTTGCCACGAACTTGGCTTGGGGTTTGCCATACTTATCCTTAATATATTCATAAATACTTCTTGCTTTTGCTTGAATGGCCATTGGACTCAGGGGCACTTGCTTCTGAATCTGATTTTCCACCCATATTATTAATATTATTAATAATTTTTCCATCTTCGATATAGCACCTGAATGCTGTTTTGTGATCCCTGTTGATCTTAAATGCATTGATCTTTTAACATGTTCTTGTATACGCACATTGTCCTTTAAAATAGTATTCACTGTTGAAGCAGCGAGACCTAATTCCGTGCAATAGATGAAACCATCTATCGCACGGAATAGAACTTTGTCCTGCTTCTTAATCATTTTCATCTGCATTTCTATATCAATTTTGTTTCGTTTCCTAGCACTGCCAGCACTTGCACTTTCCATTGATCTCTTTCCCTTCACCATTGTAATAAGTATATAGGAATAAAGAGAAGATTCTGAAAATTTATTTACGTTTTTTATATGATTGAAGATTTTAGTGAAGGGGAACTCATTTCACTGTAATACCGTAATGTAGAACGCCATAGAATTCCAGTTATCGGGATTATTGAAAATGCAATAAGATCGAGTTTACTACCCATTTATAATAGATTGTGCTAACAGAAAAGTCCAATAAACCAGAAAGTGCATATCGTTTTTATTGTTTCATGGTAGTGACCTTCAGAAATGTGTTTTAGAAAAATATCACAAAAGCATTCAAAATTGATTCTTATAACAGAACATATGATAACGATGAAAGTGTAGTGCAATTTCCATTATAAAAATGACCTTTTAGAGAGATAAATAGCTTAGTTATAAAGTGAAAATTTCGACTTCTGAGGTCTTGGACCGAATTACCAAAAAAAACAATGTGTTATTGGGTTCACATTACGATATTGTCATGATACCGCCATTTATTCCTACGGGATGCAAAATACGTTTCCACGATTTTTTTAAGTTTGCACCAGTCAGCAAAAACGTACGTAAAGTCAAATTTCTGTAAGTCGAGTGTTACGTAAGCCAGGGAGAGGCTGTATTTGTCATATGACAATACAGATATTTGTCAACAATTTATTTTTTTGTCTTTGATTTTTATTAATTACATTCTATTGTTAAGTGTCCCCAACATCTGTTTATGTCGTTTCAACTGCAAAATCGGATACCCCAATCGACACTCTTTTCCAGCGACATTTAGATACGTTGCAGTCGCAAGTATACATCTCTTACTTTAGTTATCATAACTCCATTATATCTTGTCTTCCAGAAATTATGGAAATTTGTGAATGATCAATAAAATATTTACAATACAAAAGCTGTTTTATTTCATAATCAATATATACAAATCGAAATACCTAAAAGAAATGCAAAAGGATGTTTCACATAAAACCATCTACAGCACGTGCTCGGCACACACCCCACTTTCTCATTTTTTTCAACTAGGGAAATATAATGGACACATTTTTTTCGAGATAAAATTTTAATATTGTGAATAAAAAATAACATGAAATTTTTCCCATAACAAAAATAACATAAAAACTATCACAAAACATTCTACAATATAAAAATGAATATTACATAAAAAACAAACTATTCCAGAAAAGGTACACAAAAATCATAGATTACATGAAAAAAAAATTATTATACAAATATTCAAGAAAAATTTATTCTAAAAATTGCTGTATAGAATTTACTTCTTTATTAATATTTGCTTTCGATCTTTTGCTTTGCTCAATAGCTGAGCGATGATTACAGAGGAAAGAATTTTATGCAACGATTTGGATCAAATTGAAGCAATGGTTTTCCATTTAGATGTATGGTCATCATATCTGTTTAATTTTCAAATATGTTCTTTTTATTGTTAAAATATTATTCATTACACTGAAAGCTTGTTCAGCTTCAGCACTGCTAATCGCAATGGTTTCAAATTTTTCCCATAAGAAAAATAACATAAAAAAACCCTTTTCAATTTTAACTGAAAAGGGAATTTTGCTCAATTTTAAAGATGAACTGTCCAATAAAATCTCTAAAATCATTAATTTTTATTTCACATAAACTTAAATTTCTTATTCGTGCCACGGACACGATATTTCTTCCATATTCCACGATTTTGGGTAGCACATGTTTAAAATTTCTTTCAATTCCTAGTTGTCAATGATGTCATTATTTTCTTTAATTAATTTAAAATTATTCTGTTGCATTAATAACTGATCCTTTAAGGATAAAACAATGCAGTTTAATAACTTGTCACGAGGTAATTTTTTAAATGTGTTCTTACTTTCAATTTTAATTCTTTCGACTTCAACATATCTCAATTTTAGCTTCATAATTTTCTTCAGAATTTTTCAAATGAGCAATAGCATTGATAGTTCGATTAATTAATTTGACTGCTTTTACTGCAGTGATGCTGCGACTTTGTAAAGCTTCTGAAAAGTAAGAGAGCTCCTGCAGGATGTTGATCATTAGTGCTAAATCCTTGAGGTTTTCACAGTCTTTCACAGTTTTCACAATTGGTCCTTGAGGTTGTCACAGACATTCTCTCAGATATACCAAACAAGCTGTACTTGCTACCTGTGAGTCTAAAACACTGTTGGAACTGATATTCTGGTGACATTCAAGTTAAGTGGACCCAATTTCGGAAAAGTGCGGACGGTCTGTGACAGCCAAATCCTCTACTTGCACCTTCATGATGGTGGGACTGTTAGTAATCCTGAGTATAACCTCCACGCACAAGCGCATTGTGGATGACCACCCAGGTGTGAACTAACGTAAGCAGCAGTCGAGGTGTGGTGCTGACACCACATGGAGGAATGCCACCCCTCTGTGTTACCAGGCAATACTAGGTGGTAGATGACTCTCATCAACCAGTGCAATACCAACACTTGGCTTATTGGAGGCTTGAAGTGGTGGAACCCATTTTTAGTCTCCAGAGCTAAGTTCCGGTCAACCCTTCCCCATCTCTTCCACCAATGCAGTATGACTGATGACTTTGAGGTTATGGTAAACATCGTGGCGAGATCCAATCTTCCTTACATTTCGAGGGTACAGTTCTAAAACAGTGTTCGCAGGCCGGCTGATAGTTAGTACACTGGGTGGAAGCTATTTGTAACTCTTTAGGAGGCTTCCGGATCAGCTAGTATATAATCTTGCTACCTCTACTCTGCCAGATAGTGACTGGAGGGAGTCCGAGTAGTGTGTAAGTGGGGGGCACTGTCGAGGCCACGTTATGTCAAGGATCTGGGTATATTCTTACCACGTTTACACAGATCCAAAATTTTCATTACTTCATACAGCATGTCCCCCTCACTTTTTCTTACTATTGAATACACCATGAATTGCCAAATTAATAGAGTAAACTTATGTGTGAAAAGATCTAAACCTCCCAAACACTTCCTAGTTCATTTCACAAATATATGTGGTCTCAATTCTAATCTCAACAATGTAGATTTCCACTTGCAATCTGCCAAACCCCATTTATTTTTTCTGACAGAATCTCAATTATCGGTTGATTCAACTACTGCTCATCTCAGTTGCCCAAATTATTCGCTGTATGATTCCTTTCACCTCAAAGGTGGTACTTGTGCATATGTCCATTCGGATATTCCTTGTCAGAGACATGGTAATTTGGAATCTCTTCTCTTTGATCTTCTTTGGCTTAAAATCTCTCTACCTCATTCTGTAAAATTCATCTGTTGTCTCTACCGTTCTCCCAACCTCACTAATCACTTGGAGCTCTTTGACTTCCTCTATTTGCAACTTTACTTTCTCCAGTCCAACTTTCCTAACAGTGAGGTAATTTTCTTTGGCGATTTTAATGTTCACAACTCCAGCTGGCTTCTCTTTTCTAGTCACACCGACCTAGCTGGTCGAGATGCTGAGGCTTTTGCGAATATTAATAACCTTGCACAAATTGTTTATTTACCTACAAGAATACCGGGCAATCCTAACCATACAGCCAACACACTACAACTTTTTCTCACAAACAACCCTTCTAAGTACACGGTCGAAATGAGAGAGAGGTCCTTTAGGCACCTCAGATCACATCTTGGTGATTGTCGCTACTCCAATGGAGCCTTTACCTCGTGGCTATTCCCAATTTCTTGTTGTTTGGCATTACAAGAATGCAAAATGGGATGACCTGCGAGATTTCTTTTCTTCTTTTCCTTTGTTAGATTACTGTTTCAAAACTTCTGATGTCAAAGTTTGCTCAGATCGTGTCGGTGAAATTATTCTTGTAGGAATGGAATCCTTTATTCCACCCTCCTCTTTAAAATCTCATCCTTTATCTAAACCTTGGTTTTCCAATAAATGTGCTAAAGCTGTTCAAGGGATGAATGCTGCATATCGTAATTGGCTTGTTTCCAATTCTTCAGTTTCATTTTCTGCCTACACCAAAGCTCACAACAATTGTAAAGCAGTTATTAATCAGTCCAAACTAGATTTTGAACAGGCTAAGGGTAGAAAACTTGCTTCTTGCCCTAATGGTAGCCAAGCATTCTGGTCTCTTGCCAAAGCTATTGGCCACAACTTTTGCCCTTCTCTGCTCTGACCTCTGTCTAAACCAAATGGTTCTGTTGTCACTTCAGCCAAGGATAAATCTGACCTGCTTAGCATCCCATTTTTCTTCCAACTCATGTATTAATGATCTTGGTAAAACACCTCCCACCATTCCCAACACTCTCCATTCATTGCCTCCTGTGGTCTTCTGCCAAAAGGATATCAGAAGGATTTTGACAAATCTTGATGCTAAGAAAGCTCCAGGTCCTGATGGTATTTCTCCACTTATGCTCAAAATCTGTGCTCCTGAACTTACACCTGTTCTTTACCGCCTTTTTTTTTCACTTTCTTATTTCAAAGGTGTTTTTCCTTCTGCTTGGAAATTTGCTCATATCCAGCCAGTTCCTAAAAAGGGTGACAAATCCCTCCCATTCAATTATCGTCCCATTGCAATTACTTCTACTCTTTCTAAAGTAATGGAAAAATTAATTAACCGTCAACTCTTAAACTACTTAGAAATCTTCTGTCTGATCAATGATCGCCAGTATGGATTCCATCTGTTTTGATCCACTGGTGATATTCTTGCTTCTGTTACCCATTTATGGACAAATTCAATGGAAAAGTTTGGTGAAACACAAGCAGTTTCTCTTGACATCTCAAAGGCTTTCGATTGTGTTTGCCATAAAGGTCTTCTAAACAAGCTTCCATCTTATGGTTTTCCAACTATTTTCTGTAATTGGTTACCAGTTTTCTCTCTGATCGCTCACTGAGGGTAATGGTGGATGGCTCTCTGTTTTCTAACTTCTCCACTAATGCTGGTGTCCCCCAAGGTTCAGTTCTTTCCCCAACTCTTTTACTCTTGTATATTAATGACCTCCTTCCACTGACTGGAAATCCTACCCATAGTTTTGCTGATGATAGCACATTGCATTCCACTTTCCATTTTGAGAAACCTTGCCCTGCTCAATCAGCTTCAACTTCTTGAATATCCGCTACCAATTCCTTAAATGCCGATCTTCAGGTAATTCTCCAGTGGGGAAAAGACAACTTAGTTGATTTCAATCCTTCTAAAACTCAGTCTGCAAAAAGGATTCATCTGCTCCTATGCTTATCTTTGGTGACACTGATTTTTTTTGGCAAAATGACATATCTCTTTTGGGGATTACCCTGACTTCTAATCTCTCTTGGCACAAGCACATTACAAACATTGCTTCCTCTGCATCTAAAAAACTTGGTTTTCTCTTTCACTCTCGGCGTTACCTTTCTTCCAAACTCTGCACAAATCGCAAATCTGCCCTACCATGGAATATTGTTCCCACATATGGGGCAGTGCCCCCAAAACCTCTCTCAGGCTTCTAGATTCCATTCAGAAGAGGGCAGTTAGGTTAATTAATGACTCCTCTCTATCAGAGTCTCTCCACTTGCTGTCTCATAGATGTACTGTTTCTGCTGCATGCCTTTTCTACAGATACTTCCATGGACACTGTTCTTCTGACCTGTCTTCTATTATTTCTGCTCTCTCTTTCAAAACAGTCCAAACACGTACCATCACCAGCCAGCATCCATTTACTGTCCAACTTTAAACTCACAGGACCAACTTTTCTTCTTCCTCATTTATTCATTCAACTGCCGTTTTCTGGAACAACCTTCCTTCCTATATTTCCTGAAAATTACAGTCTATAGAAGTTCAAGTCTAATGTCAACAAATATCTTCTTTTGTCTTCTCAACCTCCAACCTAAGCACGGTACTAAGTAGAATAGGTTCTAATACCTCTCGTGTTTGTGGTTTTCATAAAAAAAAAAAAAAAAAAAAAAAATCGTTAAGAAATTCCAAATTTAAAAGTTGGTTTAATAATACCGAATATTTAAATTTTGATTCAAAATGTTTGCACAAAGTGGGGTGATTCCTCCAAACCACAATTGCCATCTGCAAGCTACAATCTGCCCATCTTGGCCTGAACCCACAAACGGCCTTTATAATTTCCACTTCAACTTCTTTAGCAATCATCCTCAAATCGCACTGGTTTTTTGGAGATTGGTGACATAATCCAAATTTTTAAAAAAATTCATTTATTTTATTTATTATTGCCTGTATGCCATTATATTTTGGAATATTTTCTTCACAGCGAAGGCCTCGACACAGTGTAGTGTTTTCAACACTACATTCCATAATATCTGAATGGAAACTTACTGCACAGCATGTTTCGAGTTGCAGCATTTATCACTACGAACAATACAGCATGCAGCTGTGTAAATTAAAACAGAAACAGTGGCCTCTTCAGATGTCAAAAGAGTTGTATATATGCATTTTGGATTGAATAAACCAAGTGGATGACACACATGCAACATAAGTTTATCACATATTATGTTAAGAATTCTCATCAGGTAATCTGTGATTGAGGGAAAAAATGTTCCGTGACAATCACAGTAAACACATTCTGCACACTGAGCAGAACTATACTTTATAGTCTGCTCTTTTTTTTTTGTCGAAAATACCATTATAGATACTGTGCAATTTGGTAATGCAAACTTTCTGCTTCTCTATATGCATGAGGACTATCCAGAGGAAATTGCATACTGCAGCAAGCTGGTCTTCTCATCTCCAGCAAAATGTACAAACCCATCTAAGTGAACACTTTCCAGATCAGTGGACTGGCTAAAGAAATCTGACTGCTGGCTACCTCATTCTCCAGTCCTTGTATAACTATGTAATTTTTTCTGTGACGATTTGTAAAGGATGTGTTCAACCCACAATCACAATAAATTTACTAGATTTAAAAATCAGACTCAAAAAAAGCTGTTTCTAGTGTCACACCTGATGCATAAGAGAAAGCATGGATAGAAACAGACTATAAGTGGGATGGGTGCTGCATCACTAGGTGTAGTCATGCAGAAATGCAATAATTGGTATTAGTAGTGGTAAATGATGCAAGAAAACCAGCTTATACAGCATCAGAAAAACAAAACCCTACGCAACCCATCTGTCCACTGCTTCTCATAATTTGTCTAATTCTTCCATAAATGTATTAAAACTATTCACTTCCACAAGATGAAAATTTGTTCCAACCAATCATTCTATAGCTCCACACGTCCATGCTGAAACCATCCTTTTTTCAATTTAAGTTTACATTCCCCATGATGTATGTTGTCCGAGAAAGTAAGAACACCATCAGCATTTAGCTGTGCCAAAGGAACTTAAGCTTTTGTGTACTAAATGCTGGATTTTGTCTTGAAAACAGAAAAATAAAAAGTTAAAGTTTTAAGTGTTTTAAAAGCAATAAAATACAGTGCTTATATCTATAGGGCAATTTGTGTAGTCTGTAAATGTAAGCACTATATTAGATTGTTTATTGTATTATTATATTATATTTTGAATACATTTATAATCTATTAGTAAGCAGATTATGATTACTATACTATGGCACAGTAAATAATTTTTCTTTTGTTTGATTTTTTAAATCCTCTGTTTTGAATATAAGCAAAATATAAAATTCTTTTGACAATACAGAGGATTGTTATTAAATGCATACTGTTTCACTACTACACCGAAAGGGAGATCATGTGAGGTACTTCTTAAATGAAAAAGATCAAGTAGTTATGGTGGAATCTGTTGCCACTTACAACACTTACCATATGAGATATGTGTGTTTTTACTTACATGTTGCTATACTATGTGAAATGCACGCATGTTCATTTGCAATCTGTTGCTGGATAAGATTATAACCTATTACTACATGAGAGAAAGTGTATATACCCACTTGCAACCTGCAGCGTGGTTCACCATTTCAATCAGTGTCTATAATAAAATAAACAGCAACATGCATAAACAAGAGAGAAACAAAATATGAATATTTCTTTCCAGTTACTGATTGATGCCTTACCTCTGCTGAATTTCCATTTCTAAACTGGTAATCTTGTTCTAATTAAAAAAAATAAATAAAATAAATAAAGAAAACTGCTGACCAGTAAAATAAGACCACTAATAAAACTAATGACTAATTTTAAACTTAAGAAAAAATAATTTAGTGATAAGGTACAAACCACACAGTGCAATCTCACCTTGCGGTTTCTTCAACAGTGATAAACAGAACAGATTACAAGAAATTATATGAAACACTTCAAAGGATATCTGAAATTACGTTAGTATTAGAAGATTATACAGAAACAGAAAAAAACTACACAATCAGTGTTTCATTGCTCTAATAATTTGTTTAATGCTTCCATAAATTTATTCAAACTATTCAATTCCACAACACCAAATGATGAGTTTGTGCTAACACTTGATTATTTCTAACTGACAGCAAATTTTTGCACATCTATCCTGCTGTTGTCCTTTTACACATTATGCTCCCGTACATATGTTGCCCAGGAAAGAGTAAGGATGCCATCAACATTAAATTTACTCAATCTATTTAAAGCCTTAAACATTTTAACCAGGTCTCCTTACCTACACTGCAAATTGCAGAATTGAAGCCTTTCATTGTAAGAGTATCATTTTGTGTCCTTGGTACAAAAGGGTAAATCCACATCCTTCTTAAAATAAGACCCTGTATGTGGTACTCAAGGTGCAACCTAACCGCTGCTTTATACAACAGGATAATCATTGTCCCTGCAGGAAAAATTCCATCATTCATGTGATATTTTTTAAAAGAGCAGGCAGTTAGGGACTGATACACTGTTAGCTATATCGTAGTTAGTTCTTCCTTGAACGTGCAGGACTCAGACTTTGTACATTTCTTGTGTACATTTTAACTGCATTTAGTGTTTCCTGTAATTTCTTATCCCATTAAAAAAATTAGTACAGTAATCCATTGCCAACTTTTTTTTTTTTTTTTTTTATGAAAATCCCATACATGAAAGGTATAAGAACCTATACTACTTAGTACTGTACATGGGTTTAAGGCTGAGAAAACAAGTATCAATCTTTTGTCTTCCCAAAAATAATTTTAATAATTTTTATTATTAAATAATTTTTAATAATAAATTAATTTTTCTTTTTTATTTTGTTTAAAGAGAATGCTATAGAGCAGCGAATTCACAGGGACAGCACGGGATATTTTAAATTTTTGAAGGAAACACAGCAATACTCTACATGTGTTGGACACCCAGCTCGAAGTAGTTCACAGTTTCAACATTACTTATTAAATCGTTTGGACCTAACTACTTAATAAATGGAACAGTTAGGTATTTCTTTTGGCCTAGGGGTGCCATGAAAAAATTACTGAGACACTAAGGGTGCTGTGAATGGAAAAGGTTTGGGAACCTTTGCTATAGAGGGTGCGAAACAGGCCAATGGGCTATACTAAATCAGATCAAGAACAAATATAGAAAAGTAATCATCCCTGTTACTGGATGCATGCCTAACCATAGTCCATCGAATCACAAAAATAAATGGTACATTCAAAACTTGAAAAATTACTTCAAAGAAACATATCCACTACAACCTTGACCAACAAAATCCACCACACCTTGACCAACAAAATAAACATCTATCTTACATCTGTCTTTCCTCAATTTGAATTTATGCCCTCTCAGGTGATTATTCTGAGCAAGAGCATACTCAAACCATTCAAGGCTTTATACACCTCTATCAGATTACTTCGCCTGTGCCTAGTCTCCAGACACCATAATTTGCAACACTTAAGCCTTTCTTCGTAAGAGTAACCCTTTGTTCCATTCACTAATCTTGTTGCCCTTCTCTGTACTCGTTCCAGCAGCTCTACATCCATCTTGAAATGAGGCCTCCACACCTGTATATAGTACTTAACTTGTGGCTGACCATTGCCTTATATAAGGAAATAATCGGCTCCTTATCCCTGCTAGAAAAATTCCTGTATATCATTGCCAAGACACCATGAGCTACTCTTGCAGCCTGTCTGCACTGCTCAGAAAACTTCATATCTGCCTGCACAATTACCCCCAGGTCCTTTCCATTCTCGACCACTGTCAGTGTAGTACCACAGAGTTGATACGTTGCTCTGGGGTTACTGTATCCCGTATGTAGTACTTTACATTTGTCAATGTTAAACTTCATTTGCCACCTCTCAGCCCATCTGCTCAACCTTTCCAGATCCTGTTGCAGCAGCATAGCATCAGTAGTGTCCTTAATAACCCTGCCAACTTTTGTATCGTCTGCAAACCTGGACATTAAGTTTGATATACCATCATCAATATCATTTATAAATACAGAAAACAACAATGGACCCAACACTGAACCCTGAGGGACTCCACTAATAACATTAGTCCACAATGAGCAGTACCCATTGATTACCACACTCTGTTTTCTCCCCTTCAACCATCCCTTTATCCATAGCAGCAATTTGCCTCCAATGCCACACTGCTCCAATTTGTGCAGCAGTCTTCCACATGCAACAGTATCAAGAGCTTTCTAAGATTCAAATATATAATATCAAAGTTATTCCCTGCATCCAGTTCTTTTGTGACTGCAACATAGTATCCAATCAAGTTGGTCAGGCAAGACTTTCCCTTAACAAAACCATGCTGTGTCCGAGCTATAACTGAAGTCTTCTCTAGATGACCCTGTAGTGCCTCCATTAATTTTCCTGGAAGAGAAGTTAAACTCACAGGTCTTTAATTACTTGTGTCAGCCTTTGATCCTCCTTTGTGAATTGGGGTCACATTTGTACATCTCCAGTCTATGGATACCTCCCCTGAGTCCAAAGAAGCTCTCATAATTATGGCTAAGGGTTTTCTTACTTCCTTTGCTACCTCCTTTAATACAAAGGGTACTAGGAAGGTTTTGCAATATGACGCAACAATGAATCACAGGAAGTTGCTTGTTGCTGCATGTTGAGACATGTTCATACGTGCATAGTAGCCGCCGCGCCAAGTCGATGGGCTCAGTTATTCATTAGTAGTGAGAGTGTAAAGTGGTTGCGATGGCATCGTGGTCATGAAATGAGATAAGGACAGTTTTGCGGTATAATTTCGTGCGTGGTTTAACCATAGACCAGTGCTTAGAAGAAATGACTCTTGCACTAGATGATGATTGTCCACATCGTACAACGATATTCAGGTGGTATAGAGAATTCCAAAGGGGAAATTTCACTCTGGAGGATTCTGAGAGGCCGGGAAGGCCACGAACGTCAGTTACAGAGGAAAACGTTACTGCTGTGAGGAAAATGCTTGACGAAAACAGGCGAGTGACCTACCAACAGATAGAGGATACTTTGGGCCTAAATGCACCAGCAATTCGTTCGATTCTGCAAGATCATTTGCACGTGAAGAAACTTTGTTCTCTCTGGGTGCCGCATCAACTGACTGAAGAGCAGATGACACGACGTGTGACTTGGTGCCGGGAGATGTTAAAAAAGTTTGATAAGGGACAAATCTCGGTATGTGAACAGCATCGTGACAGGTGATGAGACTTAGCTGTACTATTACGATCTGCCGACCAAGGCTCAAAACAAAGTTTGGGTCTTTGATGATGACAACACACCCGTAATTGTCAGAAAATCCCAATCTGTAAAGAAGAAAATGATAGCTGTATTTTTCAAATCGAGTGGAATTGTGGAACGTGTCGTTTTGGACACGCAGAAGACAGTCACAGCTAAGTGGTATACTGAACAATGCCTGCCTAAAGTCATTGGATCTATGAAGAACCTGCGGCCAAAGTCAAGAGTGGACACCTGGTACCTCCATCACGATAATGCTGCAGCTCACCGCGGCAAAGCCTGCACCGAATATTTGACCACGACAGGACTGAAACTTCTCGAGCATCCACCCTACAGTCCAGACCTTGCTCCCTGCGACTTTGCACTGTTCCCGCATGTGAAAATGAAGCTAAAAGGGAGGCGGTTTTCCAGTGATGAGGACCTTCTACGGGCTTGGGACAACGAGTGTGCTTTACTCCCTAGTGAAACTTGGCAGAACTGGTTTAAAGATTGGTTTCGGAGGATGGAGAGGTGTATTGAATGTAGAGGAAATTACTTTGAAAAAATTAAATAAACAAAGCTGTATTGCAAAACTTTCCTAGTACCCTGTGTATAACTGAATAGATCCCATCCATCCTGGGTGCCTTTTTTATGTTTATCCTCAACAATTTCTCCTCCACTTTCCTCTCAGTTATTACAAAATCATCTAGCTCACTGCCAGAGTTTATTTCACCTCTGGCATTTCCCTTCCTGAATAACTCCTCATGTGTGAATGTAGATGCAAAATACTCATTTAGTTTGTTAGCCACCTGAGCAGGATCATCAACAGTTGAACCATCAATATCCAGTGGACCAATCTGATTCATCCCTTTCCTTCTAGAGTTTACATAAATAAAGAACTCTTTTCTGTTTTTCTTTGCATCCTTTGCCAAGGATTTCTCATAATTTGCCTTTGCCTGCCTAATCTCCTTTGTGACTTGGTTACAGACCAGCTTATATCTATCATAGGCTTCCATGTCATCCATTAATTTATATGTATCCCATGCATTTTTCTTCTCTGTCATGTCTCATTAGTTCATCTGACATCCATTTAGGTCTAAACCTTGAACAATATTTCTTAGTTGGTATATAAAGCCTAGTAGTTTCCAAGATAAATTCTTTGAATGCTTACCATTTTGAATTTGTTGTTGGTAACATCGTCAGTGGGTCCCATTGTATACAATTTAAATACTTTCTCAGACCACCGTAGTTGCCTTTACAAAAGCAAAAACCCTTCCCTTTACCCCTAATGGTAGCTACCTCTGTGAGTAAATCCCACTTCAGCACACTGTGATCACTGCCACCTAGTGGTTTCTTTATCTGCAGATTCTTAATGCATGTAGAATCACTATTGATATTCAGATCAAGAGTATTATTACTCCCTCTAGTTGCCTCCCGAACATGCTGATGTAGAAAACAATCATCCAATAAATCCACAAAAGCCTTTCTAGTGTGTGAGTGACCAACCCACAAATTCCAGTCAATATCAGGGAATTAAAATCCCCCATTATAAGACTCTCTGATTTTCTGGCCCACTATTTCCCTGTACAGTTTCTTATTATACTCATCAGTGTCATTAGGCCTATAACACACCCCTACACCATTGCATGTGACCTAAGCATTGGGAGATCAAATGCTCAAAGGAATTTTAGGTCACATGCAATGGTGACCTAAGCATTGGGAGATCAAATGCTTAAAGGAATTTTTTTTCCACGTCTCTGATATTCCAACAGATATTGTTGGAATATCAGAGACGTGGTGTCACACAGATAGAAGGAATGCAGAACTGGAATTTGGGCATTACAATGTGTACAGGAAGGATATACAGGATAGGAAGGGAGGAAGGGTTATGCTATTAGTTAAGAAACACAAAATCCAAGGAAGTGCAGCCAGTTGACATCGCAGGACAGTGCAGTGTCGAGTCAGTTTGGTGTGACAAAACATTGGGAGATCAAAATTGAGAGTAAGAGTGTGTTATAGGCCTAATGACTCTGATGAGTATAATAAAAAACTGTACAGGGAAATAGAGTGGGCCAGTAAATCAGAGTCTTATAATAGGGGAATCACACACTAGCAAGACTTTTGTGGATTTACTGGACGATTGTTTTCTATATCAGCATGTTCGGGAGGCAACTAGAGGTAATACTCTTCCTCTGATTAACAGTAGAGATTCTTCATGCATTAAGAATCTGCAGATAAATGAACCACTAGTGGCAGTGATCACAGTGTGCTGAAGTGGGATTTAATCAAAGAGGTAACTACCATTAGGGTAATGGGAATGGTTTTTGCTTTTGTAAAGGAGACTACAATGGTCTGAGAATGTATTTAAATTCTATACGGTGGGACCAACTGATCATGTTACCAAGAGCAAATTCAAAATGGGAGGCATTCAAAGAATTAATCTTGGAAGCTGCTAGGCTTTACATACCAACTACGAAATATTGTTGAAGGTTTAGGCCTAAATGGATATCAGATGAACTAATGAGACATGCAGCAGCAAAGGCAGCAAAGATGAACTAATGAGACATATTAAAGGAGGCAGCAAAGGCAGTAAGCAAACCCTTAGCCATAATTATTAGAGCTTCCTTGCACTCAGAGGAAGTACCCATGGACTGGCGAGCGCAAATGGGACCCCAATTCACAATGGAGGATCAAAGGGCGACCCAAGTAATTATAAACTTGTTAGTTTAACTTCTGTTCCAAGGAAATTTTAATGGAGGCACTGTTTAAAGAAGCACTGCAGGATCATCTAGACAAGACTTCAGTTATAGCTCGGACACAGAATTGTTTTGTTAATGGGAACTGTCGTCTGACCAATTTGATTGGATACTACGATATAGTCACAAAGGAACTGGCTGCAGGGAATAACTTTGATATTATATATGATATCATGCATTTGGATCTTAGAAAGGCTGCTTTTGATACTGTTGCACATGAAAGACTGCTGCACAAATTGGAGCAGTGTGGCACTGGAGACAAATTGCTGCTATGGATAAAGGGATAGTTGAGTGGGAGAAGACAGAGAGTGGTAATCAATGGACACTGCTCTTCATGGACTAATGTTATTAGTGGAGTCCCTCAGGGTTCAGTGTTGGATCCATTGTTGTTTTCTGTATTTATAAATGATATTGATGATGGTATATCAGGCTTAATGTCCAAGTTTGCAGACGCTACAAAGGTTGGAAGGGTTTTTAAGAGAAGAAAAATGCACGGGATGCATATAAATTATCAAGCGACAGAAGCCTATGGCAGATATAAGCTAGTCTGTAAACAGGTCACAAAGGAGGTTAGGCAGGCGAAGGCAGATTACGAGAAATCCTTGGCAAAAGATGCTAAGAAAAACAGCAAGGATTTCTTTACTTATATAAACTCTAAAAGGAAGGGGATGAATCTGATTGGTCCACTTGACATCGATGGTTCAACTGTTGATGATCCTGCTCAGGATAGCAAACAAACTGAATGAGTATTTTGCATCTACATTCACACATGAGGAATTATTAAGATTTGAAAATGGCAGAAGGTGATCAAATTGTAGAAGGATACTTCATGATTTTGTAATAATTGAGAGCAAATTGGAGGAGAAATTGTTGAAGTTAAACATAAGAAAAGCACCTGGGGTGGATGGGATCTATCCAGTTAAATTAAAGGAGGCGGCAAAGCAACTAAGCAAACCCTTAGCCATAATTATGAGAGTATCCTTGGACTCAGGGGAGGTTCCCACGGACTGGAGATGTGCAAATGTATCCCCAATTCACAAAGGGGGATCGAAGGGTGACATGGGTAATTACAGACCAGTAAGTTTAACTTCTGTTCCGGGTAAAATAATGTAGTCTCTGGTTAAAGCATCTTTAACTGGTTAATGCATCATTGCAGGATCATCTAGACGAGACTGCAGCAATAATTCAGACACAGCATGGTTTTGTTAAGGGAAAGTCTTGTCTGACAAATTTGATAGGATATTATGATGTGGTTACAAAGGAACTGGATGCAAAAAATAATTTTGAAATCATATATTTGGATTTCAGGAAAGTTTTTGACACTGTTGCACATGGAAGACTATTGTACAAATTGGAACAGAATGGTATTAAGGGTAAGTTGCTACAATGGATAAAAGGATGGTTAAGTGCGAGAAGACAGAGGGTAGTAATCAATGGGTACTGCTCTTCGTGGACTGATTTTATTAGTGGAGTCCCACAGGGTTCGGTGTTGGGTCCACTGTTGTTTTGTATATTTATCAATGATAATGATGAAGGTATATCAGGCTTAATGTCGAAGTTTGCAGATGATACAAAGGTTGGCAGGGTTGTTAATGACAGTAATGGCAGTGTACTACTGCAACAGGATCTAGATAATTTGTGGAGATGGGCTAAAAAGTGGCAACTGAAGATTAACCTTGACAAATGCAAAGTACTGCATATGGGTAGAAGTAACCCCAAAGAAAAGTACCAACTGTGTGGTACTACACTTAAGGTGGTAGAAAATGAAAAAGACCTGGGAGTAATTGTGCAGTCAGATATGAAGTTTTCTGAGCTATGCAGAGAGGCTGCCAGGGCAGGTCATGGGGTTTTGTCAATGATATATAGGAATTTTGCTAGCAGGGAAAAGGAGGTGATTGTCCCTCTGTATAAGGCAATGGTCAGGCCACGTCTTGAGTACTGCTTACAGGTCTGGAGGCCTCATTTTAGGAAGGATGTAGATTTACTTGAGCGTGTACAGAGAAGGGCAACAAGATTGGTGAGGGGAATGAAGGGATCCTCTTATCAAGAGAGGCTTAAGTTCTGCAAATTGCAGTGGCTGGAGACTAGGCACCTGCGTGGTGATCTGATTGAGGTGTGTAAGGCCTTGAATGGGTTCAGCACGCTGAATTCTGATGGGATCCTTCCACATGTTCAGATTACGAATTTAAGGGGGCATAAATTCAAATTACGAAAGGACAGATGTAGAATAGATGTCCGGAAATTTGCCTTTAGCCAGTGGGTGGTTAATTGCTGGAACAAACTTCCATCTGTCGTTGTGGAAGTTGATAGGCTGAATAAATTTAAGGAGGAACAGGACAGGCATTTGGAGGGAATGGTGTGATTTTTTTTTTTTTTTTTTTTTTGGCTGATGCTGCATAAGCTCATACATTTGCTTTCTTGCATCACATGCCACTACTACTACTACTACTACTATTTGGTATCCGTGTTCATTGATTGTTCTGTTCAATATTTAGAAAAGTTAATGGAATTTGTAGATGGTAGTAATATTATCATTACAATGGATTCTAACACAAAGTCAAGGCTTTGGTAGTGTGATAGTGTTGATCATAGAGGAATTCAATTAGAAGAATTTATTTTGTTACAATTTAAATATTTTAAATGAACCATATAAACCATACATTTTTGATAATATACATGGTACTTTTAATATAGACATAACTCTGGTGTCTCAACACCTGAACAGAAGAATATGTTTTTGGAATGTGGTGATTAATTTAAATATATAGCAACAATAGAGCAATAGTATTTTTTTTAAGTGTAGCAGATGGCAGGTAAAATAAAAGATGATTCTAAAAGGTTTAATTATAAAAAAATTAATTAGCATAAATTCATACAAGTCTTGGTTGCAAATTTTACAGATGAGGTGAGATTAAATTTAAATTCTGTGAATGCTAATGAATATGCATTTTATGTTCAGTCTACATTACTTAATGCTTTGCAATATGCTGCTAAAAGGAAGAGAGAGATAGAGTCTGTTTATAATGTGCCTTGGTGGTTTGTGCAACTTTCCAGGCTAAGAAAAGAGGTCTTTTTACTAGAAAAATTTATCAGAGATATAGGGGTTGGAGTAACAATGATGCTTTGATTTACAGGGAGTTATATAAGATTAAATGGAAAGCATATCAGAAGGACATTTATGAACATAAATTAAAGGCATGGAAGAAATTGGTATTTACTGTGGGAAATAAGAGTCTATGGGGTCTTTTATTTAAGATAACTAGAAATAAGTTAAATGTTAACAATTATTACTGTCTATTCTGATAATACTGAACCTACTGATTGGTATTCTACTGTTACTGCAATTACTAATAAATTATTTTTAACTGACAGCTGTGTTGATAACACAGAACAGCAAGTGTTAATTAAGATGGATAATAAAGAATATCAAGGATTCCCTGAGACTGATTTATTCAATATCAGAGAGGTCCAAAATGTTTGTTTGTTCAAAAATTAATGTAAATAAAACACCAGGAATAGACATGGTTGAAAACAACTGTATTATTAAACTAGTAGATCTTTTTCCTGAAGTTTTGGTCAATATGTTTAATAAATGTTTAATAGAGGGAACTTTTCAAGGTTTCTGGAAGGTTGCCCTGCTTAAGTTGTTACAAAAGCCTGGTAAACTAATGACTGACCCTCATGGATATAGACCGATATCTTTATTGGCAACCTTAGGCAAAATATTTGAGAGTTAATGTTGTTCAGGTTGGAAGATTTGTTGCAGAAAATGAAACTGGTTTTTCCATATCAGTACGGATTTAAAAGAAATTGTTCAATTGAAGATGCTATTCAAGATTTGATTACTTACAGTTTAAATTCTAACGATAAATATGTATTAGCCCTCTTTATTGATTTTGAGGGGGCATTTGATACAGTCTGGCATCAAAGCATCCTCTCCTCCTTAAGAACATTATTATGCCCTATGTCATTAAACTTAACTATAAAGAGTTATCTTATTGAAAGGAAAATTATTGTAAGATCACAACACCTTACTTTTAAAAGGGATATTAATCGAGGATGCCCACAAGAGTCAGTTTTGGGATGGGTTTTTTGGAACCTGGTCCTTGATCAGTAGTTGCAAAGGGAATTTTCTAATTGCCATAAGGTAGCTTATGCAGATGATTTAGTATTGTGTGTGAAGGTAAGTCCAGGCGTGTCATTGAGGGTAGGTTGGAACTTATTATTGATGATCTTGTGGACTGGGCTTCAACGAATAAACTTAAAATATCTTCAAACAAAACAGTTATGATGTTACAGAAAGGAAGATTAGACTATAATAGGCCTCCTCGTTTAGTAATTAATAATAAACAAATACCATTAGTTTCCTGTGTTAAATATTTAGGAGTAATTTTAGATGACAAATTATTGTTTACACCACATTTGGATTATTTGAGTAATAAAAAAAAATATATATACAGCCTCCATTGTGAGGATTACTAAGAAAGACTGGGGTTTGAATAAAAGAACTCTTACTCTTTATTATAAAATGATATTTATCCCTATAGTGGCTTATGCAGCCTCTTTCTGGTATGCTGGGGTAGGGATTGTTAGATTTCGCCAGACGTTATTGTCCATACTGAGAATTATGTTGTTAACTATCTTGCGGGTGACACCACCCACAAGAGAGTTAACATCTTAGTATCTAAGTATGAACTTACTCTATTGGATTAACTACTTACCCTACTGAATCAATTTTAGTAACTGAGTTAGCATCGTTAGCATTTAAAATCTAACAGCCACCTAATAGGAAGTGATGTAATTTGCATCATTTAAAATCTGAACGTTCAGCTTTCTTCGTTACCAATCAATTGTGTCATTTCCGTTACAAGAAAATTTTTTTATCAATCGATTTTACTCTAGTGCCACCATAGATGTTTTCACATGAAAAAGGCAAAGCATCTAATGTGCAGAACTGTGACCTTTATGATATGAGAAGATATTAGACTGCCAGGCTAAACTCAGAAAGCTTAAATAGAGGACAAGTCATTAAGAGCAAGTTGCTACAATGGATAAAAGGATGGTTGAGTGGGAGAAAACAGAGTGGTAATCAATGGGCACTGCTCTTAGTGGACTAATGCTATTTGTGTGTAGTCCCCTAGGGTTTGGTGTTGGCACATTGTTGTTCTGTATATTTATCAATGATATTGATGAGGTATATCAGGCTTAATGGTGAAGTTTGCAGATGATACAAAGGTTTACAGGGTTGTTAATGACAGTATGCTACTGCAACAGGATCTAGAAAAGTTGGGCAGATGGGCTGAGAAGTGACAACTGAAGTTTAACATTGACAAATTCAAAGTACTGCATATGGGTAGCAGTAACTCCAGCGACTGTGTGGTACTACACTCAGGGTGGAGAATGAAAAAGACCTGGGGGTATGTACAGTTAGATATGAAATTTTCTAAGCAGTACAAACAGACTGCCAGAGCAGGTCATGGGGTGTCTTGTCAACGATATTCAGGAATTTTGCTAGCAGAGATAAGGAGGTGATTATTCCTTTGTATAAGGCAATGGTCCAGGCCACAACTTGCATACTGCATACAGGCCTGGAGGCCTCATTTTAGGAAGGATGTAGAGTTTCTAGAATGAGTACAGAGAAGGGTAACAAGACTGATAAGGGGAACAAAGCAGTGCTCTTATGAAAAAAGGCTTAAGTCCTGAAAACTGCAGCATCTGGACCTAGACACCTGCGAGGTGATCTGATTGAGGTGTATAAGGCCTTGAATGGCTTGAGCAAGCTAAATGCTGATGGGATTCTTCCTCTTGCTAAGATTACAAACCTGAGGGAACATAAACTCAAATTAAGGAAAGACAGTTGTAGAATAGGTGTGCAGAAATTTGCCTTTAGACAGTGGAACAAACTTTTGGAGCGATTGGATGGATGAAATGCAAAGTGTTTTTTTTTTGTTTTTTTTGGCTGATGCTATATAAGCTTGCTTTCTTGCATCATATGCCTCTATTAATGCTAAAAGTAGCAATGTTCTGGCCACTAATAAAACACGACAGCATATACGCAGCTTTATCATAAAGCGGTTGTCATAGTACATTACTGAAGTAATGGAATAAATAAATGTAAAAAGACTAAAAATTACAAATTAAGAATTAAAGAACAATAGAAGACATATAGCACTAAACAGCCATACAGAAATAATAATTTCTGTTACTCAACAAACTGTAGCTGGGCACACATCAAGCAACAGGGTTAGTTGCCAAAATTAGTTTGATCTAATTTAGCATAACCTGTTTCCCCCCTCTCCCCCACCCTGTATAGCAGCCTATCTTTATTTCTTTAAGTTCAGTTTATTTAACTGTAGTGTTCTTCATTTAAGAGTCATTCTAAACGTCCTTCAATTAAATGATGAAATTCAATATGACTACTTTAGCACCTTCTTGCATCATTTATAACTTGTATTTTTCATTCTTTTATATTTAATTATTTCATTACTTCAATAGCACGCACACACAGTAGTTTTGACATTTGTCACTGGTTTTGAGACCTGTCATAAACTGGAGGAATTTCTAAAAGCCTCCTCAATCGGAGCTGGCCGATATCAGGCAGAGGGAGTAGGGAGCGAATGATATCAATAAAGTATCTAACCTGCAGGTTTATTTATATCATTGTGAATATTATCTGTAAGCATAATTATAATGATTATGACTTCAGTATTCAGTAGATCTGTCTTGGGAAAGAATAACAAAAACATATATTTGACAAATATAACACAAACTAAACAAAATTCATAAAATTGCAAATAGAGACTTTTTTAAAATAACTTTATGAAACATTTTAATAACTTTAAAACTATTAATAAATAATTTTAATCATAAAAGTTGGCAAGTATGTCTGAATAGATTTGTTAAGGCACAAATATTCACCATTGGCATTTCACAGCAGCCCTCCAAAAATGGCCGAGTTTTGCTAATCTAAATGGCTACTTTCATTCATATTAGTAAATGTGCACATTCTAACTTGTTATAAATTCAAATATGATGGATTATTGATAGGAGATGCAACGAATTTCTTAACTATATGCATAAGCTTAACCAAAAATTAAAACTTAACAAAAGAATAAGATTACAGATGTTCTCACTTCTAATGCTTGTAGCTGTGATTCTAGTGTAACTTTCTTTGTATGAACTTCATCAAATACTGCTTTAAGATCTGCAAGTTCACCTGCCTATTGGAGAAAAAAAAAAAAATAATAAATAAATATATATGTACCCACACTTTTTGTTTACTATTCAATCTGTTAAGCTTTTCTTGCCATGGGATCATAGGTGCGTGTCTATGAATGATGTTTATGTTGAATGAAGACAAGGATAGTTAAAAAATCAAGGACAAAAATAGACAACTCCTATCTTCAAGTTCTTCTAACAGCCCAGAATGCTAAAATTAATAGTAATAGCAAGTTAAAAGTATAGCAATTAGGAAATTTAAAGTTGGTATTCAGTCATTCTAGGAGTATAATTTCTTTTCCATGCTACCAAAAGCCCTCAAAACTGTAGGTATATGGATTAAGAAAATGGCAGAATAAGAAAGAATGGTCAAATCAGAAAGCTCATAGCAGTCAGATATATGAGGGGTCACAAAACGTTTGTACCTATAAATAATAGCCATAGAAAGGTGAAACTTCACAGGAACCTTAATCCTTTTCTATGTACTCTCCATGTATAGTAACACCTTTCTCCCATCTATGGATTAGCTGTTTAATGCCTTGTCATAGAAGTCCAAACTTTTTGCCTGAAACCATGATTCCACTTCATTGATGACTCCCTGAGATGAATCAAAGCAGAGTCCAGGCAATGATTTCTCCATTTCTTTAAACAAGAAGTCTCATGGTGCTAGGTCACAAAAATAGGGTGAGTGCTGCAGTAGTTCGAAGCTGCACTGGGCAATAAAGTTGGTGGTGGCAACGGCTGTGTGAGCCGGTGCATTGTCTTCTGTCAGACAATGCACCAGCATTGTCTTCTAGATACTGCAATAGGATCTAGAAAAGTTGAGCAGATGGCATTTTAAGTTTAATATTAACAAATGTAAAGTACTGCATGTGGTAGCAGTAATCCCAGAGTAAGGTATCAACTGTGTGGTACTACACTCAGGGTGGTAGAGAATGAAAAGGACCTGGAGGTGATTGTGCCATCAGATATGAAGTTTTCTGAGCAGTGCAGATGGTCTGCAAGAGTAGCTCATGGTGTCTTGTCAATGATATACAGGAATTTTTCTGGCAGGGATAAGGAGGTGATTATCTCCTTGTATAAGGCAATGGTCAGGCCACACCTTGAGTACTGTATACAGGCTGGAGGCCTCATTTTAGGAAGGATGTAGAGCTGATGGAAAGAGTACAGAGAAGGGCAACGATATTGGTGAACAGAACAAAGGGTTGCTTTTATGAAGAAAGGTTTAAGTTCTGCAAATTGCAGTATCTGTAGACTAGGCACCTGTGAGGTGATCTGATTGAGGTGTATAAAGCCTTGAATGGTTCGAGCAAGCTCAATGCTGATGGGATTCTTCCTCTTGCCCATAAATTCAAACTGAGGAAAGACAGTTGTAGAATAGATGTGTGGAAATTTGCCTTTAGCCAGCGGGTGGTTGACTGCTGGAACAAATTTCCATCTGTTGTTGTGGATGTGTCAAATGTGAAGGGTTTTTTTTTTTTTTTTGTGGCTGATGCTGTATAAGCTGCTTTCTTGCATCGTATACCTCTACTAATGCTAATGTCTGGCCATGTGTATATCTGTCAGTCAAAGAAAGTAGTATGCATATCACATACTACTTCCTTTATACATGGAATGTGTATCTATCTAAGAAAACAATTGTTACTGTTTCTAAAAAAGTCACAGTAGTAGGTGAAATTGCTTGGATTTTAGAATTAGCACTAAAATTACACCCAGAAACACCAAGAATTTCTGAAATATCGAAATCTGTGCAGACTGGTATAATTCACACTGATCACATATTTTTACCTCAATCTGTCATCAGTGGTCAAAATTCAAATTCAGCATTTATAATAAATGCATGTTTTCTTGCGTTATATGCCTCTACTAATGCTAATGAGTTCAGGGGCTGTCGAAATGCTATGTCCTTTGTTTCTCTCAAATTTAACCAAAGCCTTTTACTTCCTGAAATGACAGTTCAACAGCAGATAGGATCTTTCTTTATATATATTTTTGGAAATTTAGCTGCTGGCATTTAGTTTTACTGATTTTATTAAATTTAGCTTTCGTATCAATCAAGATTTCCTATATTCCAATTTCACTCTTTTGACTAAAGGTAAACCTTTTAAGGGTCACTTTCAGAATTCTGAGAATCAACTAGTCTCACCTAAATAATAAAGGATGAGTAACCCAACTGCAATAAGCTCTAAATGCAAGATGATCACTGTTATAAAAAGAACGAATTGAAATTCACAATATAATCTTGAAAGGTTCACTTACAGTTGAAAGATGTATATTATTTTATTTACAAATTTTTCACCTTTTGAATTAGTCAGCTGTAGAAGAGACATAAAAGTTTAGCAAGAGTATTTCTTTGTTATTTTTCAAAGTATTCCTTCAAAATGAATGTGCTGATGCAGTGGTAAAATATGTACATTTGTAATTCCCAATTCCACTATCTTATACCCACATATTTTTAAAAAAATCGTTACTGATAGAGCAGCTGGAAAAATTAATAAAATAATCATGTCACCTACACTTAGGGATTTATTTTAGAGACCTAAAATGTGCTCCTACTAATGCTTATAAAGGTGCTCCTATAAAGGCCTCCACAAACAATTTTTTTTTTTTTTTTTTTTTTTTCATTCATGAGGAGGATTTTTTCTCATATATTGCATTTGCACTCAATTTAGACTTGACACATTATTCAAAAATTATTCATATTCCACCATTCTATAAGAAATTTCTATAAGCCATTCCACCATTCTATAAGAAACCAGCATGTGTTGAAACAGCTATCATGGCAATGACTTAAGTTTTAGACAAACAATGAATTTTCCTTTTAGTCACTATTTGTGTAAAATAATTGGCAATTCAGATTAGCCTGTGGGTAGTGTTAACAGCCTACTCTAAAAGCAATGGCCAAAGCTTGGCCTCTGTTGCTGAAGGGAACAAAGTGTCTCAACTTCTGATAGCATGCATGATGGATCAAGAGCCCCATGTTGTTCACGCCAAATCCGTACGCGACCACCCACGGTGTGGAGTAAATAATGTGACTCATCAGATCAGCACACTTTCTTCCAGTCTTCTAATGTCCAACTTGCATGCTCTTTGCACCAGGTGAGTCTTTTACGCCGATGAACCTTGTTAGAAGAGGATGCCGTAGGGGTGGTCTTAGTATAGCCTATACGTGCAACACATGGTCATGCCAGATATTGTTCCAGGTTGGCCCATGTTTTATTGGGTAGTCAACTCTTGAACAGTGCTGTGCCTGTTCACCTGTACGAGATGTCGGACCCAGCACTCACCCCTAACATCAACCCTTCGTTGACCTTGGCAGTTTTGCCGTCGGGTCATTGTTTGACCATTTTGACACCAGTCCTGGTATACTTTAAGTATGGAGGCTCTCGAACACCCGACCAGTCCAGCTGTTTGGGAAATTGAGGCACTAGCTTGTTGAGCACCCACAATCTGTCCTTTATCAAAGTCCAATAAATCCTTCCTTTTATCCATCACGCTCGGAATTTTACTGCCTACTGAACCATCGACACCTTATCTATGCTATGTAGGTCGATTAACTCCATACTCTCGTACCTCACGTGGTCAATGGGTTGCATTCAGTTTTCATAGGGGGTGGTTATAATTCAGTGATCATTCAGTGTACATGATTATATTGTTATATAATCGCACAATTTTGGTGTCGTTTTCAAGTGTCAACCACGAGCACTGCCCCACAAGACAACAATATAGTGTCCTCTGTTTCTAACATAAAGTGTATACTGTGGCAAAATAGAATTACATCAAAATATAATATTGGGAGAAAAAAAAATTATATACATAAATGAATGTTGAAATTAAAACTAAAATTAACAAAGAAACTAAAACAAAAATGAAAATTTCAAAACAAAACTCTTCAAATGCTCTTATTCTGAAATAAAATTAAGAGTTTATCCATTTTTTTTATTATTTTTTTTTTTTATTTTACCAGAGATGCTGCCTTCTGCTCTAATTTGTCCTTGTCTTGCCTGAGGATGTTGCTCATTTCCATATTTTCAGCAAGTTGTTGACGCAGCAGCACAACTTCGGATGACACTATTAAAAATATAAACAAAATAATAATAAATAATAATTAAAAAATAATAATCTGAAAAATTTATTTATCATTAAAAAAGTAACTTACTTAATGCCTTTCCTTCTTCTAAAGCTCTCATCTGGCTTCTCAACATTTGTATTTCTGTCTAGAATGAACCAGGGGTATTCTATTTTAATCAACAGCAAGTTTATACAAAGGATATTTGAAGAATTTCTGACCTACAACACAATTTATCATATGAAAATAAACATGATACCAGCAAATGATTCATTAAGTATTAAGAATATTAAAGTAAAGGAATCACTACATTGGCAGTGATCACAGCATACTGATGTGGGATTTATTAAAATAATTAATTACTGTCAAATGTAGGATTGTTGTTTTTGCAGAATAGAATTTGGTTTTTGCAGAAGTGCTTATAATTGGCACAGACATTTTGTAAGCCGTTTTCAGTGGAACCAACTGATGCTGTTAAAAAGTGCAATTGCTAAATGGGGAAGCATTTCAGGTAACCATAGAGGCCACTAAACATTTTATATGAACTAATCAAGAGATATTATCAGATTTAGACAAAAAATGGGCATCAGATGAATGCATGGCAAAACTGCATAGCACCAGATTCGTCACCTGATTCGGTAATGGAAAGGGGGGGGGGGAATAGGTTGTTGCTGTTGTTGGAAGTTTTATGATAGCAATGACAATTAATGGCCATTATGTGCCAAATCCGTTCAATGGCAGAAAGGAGTGGGTAAGAAGCTAAGCAGCTGGTTAGGTGGGCTATTCTACAATCTGGCAAAATAGTTCACCTAACCAGCACCTAAATACTGACAGAGAAGAAAAATGTACAGGATGATAAATTGCCAAAGGGAAACTTTTGTATTTGATAAAACTAGAAGGGGATGAATCGCATTGATCCATTTAACATGAATGGCACTATCGATGAGCTCTTGACAGGTTGCTGACAAACTAAATAAATACCATATTTTCTATAAGATAAGATAAGATGCAACAGACTATAGACACACCCATATTTTAAAAGGCAAACTTTGGGGAAAAAATATTTTATTGCATATAACTGAAATGCAGGTTTACAAGTACTTCTTAAAAAATATCAGTGTAGAATGGTTTTTTTTTTTTTTTTTTTTTGGTAGTAGTTGTTGGCGCATCGGCTTCTGTGGCCATAATGCACCTCCCAAGGTTTTTGCAGTACTTTGATCCAAGCCCGAGGCGGGATTCAAACCCGCGACCTTTGGGTTCTAGGTAGGCACTTTACCCACCCAGCTAGCCAGTCGGCAGTGTAGAATGAAACTTTTATTTGTCATAGAACGTTAAAAACTCATTGTGCTACCATCAGTCCTCTATTACTAATATTATGGTCTGAATGTTTGCTTGGTGGCACTGAACATCTTACACAAAAGTGTAAAATCTCCAGTGCCATCAAAGGCATTGCTGACTGGGCTAGCCGGGTGTGTAAAGTGCCTACCTAGAACCCAAAGGTCACGGTAGGCACTTTACCCACCTACCGCGACGTTTATATTTATGAATATAAAGCTTCTCTGTTTTATTAGCTTAAATTGGCATATTAACTTATTTTCTAGAGTAGCTTTATATTCATAGTTACGATACTTAGTTTAAAGTTTAACTTAGATAGAGATTTTGTAGGATATTACTTAGTATCGGTAAGGGTATCCAATCCACATGTTACAAGTTGCAGCTCAGCTGAACGAGAAGTTTTTTAGCCATATTTAGCCGCTTTATTGACCAATTGTTATATTAAATTATATTCTATAAGTAGCTTATAGACCTAGTCAAGATCCTTGGTTTATTCTGAATTCAGACAGCGAGACTTGGAAGTTAATTAATACTTAAGTGTCCGCAGATTTACCGTTCATAACTTGCCGCCATTGTTATACGATACAACATTATATCCCTAACTAGATAGCGTTAGCTTAGTATAGTATATTATATAATAATAATATTGTCAATTAATCAATAAAATCTATTAATCTTGTTAAACTTCATTGTCAATTAAATTGTCCTTTTAACTAAATACATATAACGACTTAGATTTTACAAACATAACATAATTAATTAATACATAACTTGATACGGAAGTTATATAAACGGAACTCGTAGATAATACTCAATACTGAAAAATATATATAGACATATAGTGTTATAACTGTGTTGGGATACAAATTTAAGATTATAATTTTGTACTGAAATTGAAATTTTATTGAAATTAAATCAAAATCATGACTCAGAACAGAGCAAAAAAGCAAAAGACTCAAGCTAATGGGAGTGCTGTGGCTCAGGGGAGAACTGAGGGGGCAGTTGCCCTCTCAACCACAGCCTTTTAAAATGCACTGCTTGCTTGATGTTTGTGGAGCAATCGGGTATGGGACATTATATTGCCACGGGGGATGTCTTTGTGTGCGTGCGCAATGAAAGGAAATCAGGCGACAACTCAGCGTTGTTATGGGCCTATATGAGAGCTTGAAGGACAGGGTGGATGCCCTCGAAGGATCTAAATTGAGTGGCCCATCAAGCTCTCAGCTGCCAACATCAACGCCAGAGCTTGAATTTGATCATCATGCAATACAGCAGCAACCCCCAAGGCAGAATGAACTGGTCCCACAGGAACCAGTAGTTGTTGGTGACTCTATTGTCAGGGAAACGGGGAACATGCTATGTAAAAAAAGGATAGGTGGAACAGGACCAGGGTATGTCTGCCAGGGCCAAAGGTTGATTACATTGTAGAGGGGATATCATCTTTTAAGGGCACAAAAGGTGATATTTTGTGCATGTTGGCACTAATGATATTAAGAGTAGAAGACCGGCGGAATTACTTAACAAGTACAGGTCACTGTTGAAAAAAAAAAGCCGTGAATTAGGGTTGAATTTGAAAGTGTCTGCAATTCTGCCCAGACACGATGGGAGCGAGTATGTGATGAGAGCCTTGTCAATCAATTCGGCCCTGGAAAGATTGTGCAAGGCTCAAGGTATAATTTTTTCAGCTTGGTCTGTACTTGTTAACAGGAGAGATAGCTTCTACAGGGATGGGATACGCTTAAATAGAAAGGGTGCAAGAATATTTGCTGATGCTATCGAGGCAGTGTTAAGTGGGTAAGAAAACTGCTAGCTTGGGGGGGGGGGGGGGGTATACAAGTACTAATAGATTAACAGTAGCCGCTGGCAGAGGTGAAAGTGGTTCTTGCACTATTTCTATTGGAATGAGCAGCAGCCTGGAAAACAAGATGCAGGGTATTTCAGAGACTGCTGGGAGTCATTGCGGTACAAGTAAACACATGGGTTCTGTTAGGGTAGCTAAGAATAGAACAGGTGCATGTATATTTGCATGTACACCAATGCTAGGAGTTTGGTAAATAAATTTGATGAATTTGAGGTATTGCTCAAAACATCAAAGGCAGATATTGTTGGGATATCAGAGATGTGGTGTCACACAGATATAAGGAATGTAGAACTGGAATTTGGGGAGTACATTGTGTAGAAAGGATAGACAGGATAGGAAGGGAAGAAGGGGTTATGCTATTAGTTAAGAAACACATAAAATCCAAGGAAGTGAAGCCAGTTGACATCGCTGGACAGTGCAGTGTCGAGTCTTGTATTGGTGTGACATAAGCACTGGGAGATCAAAATTGAGAGTAGGAGTGTGTTATAAGCCTAATGACTCTGATGAGTATAATAAGAAACTGTACATGGAAAAAGAGTGGGCCAGTAAATCAGAGAGTCTTATAATGGGGGAATTTAATTTCCCAGATATTGACTGCAATTTGTGGGTTGGTCACTCACACGCTAGTAAGGCTTTTGTGGATTTATTGGATGATTGTTTTCTACATCAGCATGTTCGGGAGGCAACTAGAGAGAGTAATACTCTTGATCTGATTATCAGTAGTGATTCTTCATGCATTAAGAATCTGCAGATAAAGTAACCACAAGGTGGCAGTGAGCACAGTGTGCTGAAGTGGGATTTACTCAAAGAGGTAACTACCATCGGGGGTAAAGAGAAGGGTTTTTGCTTTCGTAAAAGCGACTACGATGGTCTGAGACAATATTTAAATTCTATACGGTAGGACCAACTGATTATGTTACCAACAACAAATTCAAAATGCAAAGTATTCAAAGAATTTATCTTGAGAGCTACTAGGCTTTACATACCAACTAAGAAATATTGTTCAAGGTTTAGGCCTAAATGGATGTCAGATGAACTAATGAGACATATGACAGAGAAGAAAAATGCATGGGATACATATAAATTAATGAGTGACATGGAAGCCTATGATAGATATAAGCTGGTCTGTAACCAAGTCACAGAGGAGATTAGGCAGGCAAAGGCAGATTATGAGATATTTGGCAAAGGATGCAAAAGAAAAACAACAAAGAATTCTTTACCTATGTAAACTCTAGAAGGAAAGGGATGAATCAGATTGGTCCATTGGATGTTGATGATCCTGCTCAGGTGGCTAACAAACTAAATGAGTATTTTGCATCTACATTCACCCATGAGGAGTTATTCAGGAAGGGGAATGCCAGAGGTGAAGTAAACTCTAGCAGTGAGCTAGATGATTTTGTAATAACTGAGAGGAAAGTGGAGGAGAAATTGTTGAAGATAAACATAAAAAAGGCACCTGGGGGAGATGGGATCTATCCAGTTATATTAAAGGAGGCAGCAAAGGAAGTAAGCAAACTTGTAGCCATAATTATGAGAGCTTTCCTGGACTCGGGAGAGGTACCCATAGACTGGAGATGTGCAAATGTGACCCCAATTCATAACTGAGGATCAAACACTGACACAAGTAATTATAAACCTGTGAGTTTAACTTCTGTACCAGGAAAATTAATGGAGGCACTGTTTAAAGAAGCACTGCAGGATCATATAGACAAGACTTCAGTTATAGCTTGGACACAGCATGGTTTTGTTAAGGGCAAGTCTTGCCTGACCAACTTGATTGGATACTATGATGCAGTCACAAAAGAACTGGATGCAGGGAATAACTTTGATATTATATATTTGGATCTTAGAAAGGCTTTTGATACTGTTGCACATAGAAGACTGCTGCACAAATTGGAGCAGTGTGGCATTGGAGGCAAATTGCTGCTAGGGATAAAGGGATGGTTGAGGAGGAGAAGACAGAGAGTGGGACACTGTTCATCGTGGACTAATATTATTAGTGGAGTCCCTCAGGGTTCAGTGTTGGGTCCATTGTTGTTTTATGTATTTATAAATGATATTGATGATGGTATATCAAGCTTAATGTCCAAGTTTGCAGACAATACAAAGGTTGGCAGGGTTGTTAAGGACACTACTGACAGTATGCTGCTGCAACAGGATCTGGACAGTTTGAGCAGATGGGCTGAGAGGTGGCAAATGAAGTTTAACATTGACAAATGTAAAGTACTACATATGGGAATCAGTAACCCCAGAGCAATGTATCAACTCTGTGGTACTACACTGACAGTGGTAGAGAATGAAAAGGACCGGGGGGTAATTGTGCAGACAGACATGAAGTTTTGTGAGCAGTGTAGACGGGCTGCAAGAATAGCTCATCTTGTCAATGATATACAGGAATTTTTCTCGCAGGGACAAGGTGATTATTCCCTTGTACAAGGTAATGGTCAGGCCACACTTTGAGTACTGTGTACAGGTCTGGAGGCCTCATTTCAAGAAGGATGTAGAGCTGCTGGAACAAGTACAGAGAAAGGCAACAAGATTAGTGAATGGAACAAAGGGTTTCTCTTACGAAGAAACTCTTAAGTTTTACAAATTACAGTGTCTGGAGACTAGGCACAGACAAGGTAATCTGATAGAGGTGTATAAAGCCTTGAATGGTTTGAGCATGCTCTTGCTCAGAATAATCACCTGAGAGGGCATAAATTCAAATTGAGGAAAGACAGATGTAAGACAGACGTGCGGAAATTTGCCTTTAGCCAGCAGGTAGTTGGTTGGTGGAACAGATTTCCATCCCATGTTGTCGAAGTTGATAGCCTAAATAAATTTAAGGCTCAGCTGGACAGGTATTTTGAATGAATGGAGGGGTGAAATGGGAGTGGGTTTTTTTTTTTTTTTGGCTGATGCTGCATAAGCTTGCATCATATTTCTTGAAGTTGATGTCAAATTGTGATTTGAATGATTTAAAGGGTTTCTTAATGGAGATATTCAGTGCTACAGGGTAAAACTGCTTGTAATTACAGCAACTGTCATTTTTCTTACCTCCATCATACATGATCTGAAATGGTCACACCCGAAAAAAAGCAGATTTTTAACAAGGCCACCTTTATGTTTTGTCCATACTTTCTCTAGCCACTGCTGTACTTAAAATTACTACACACACACACACACACACACACACACACACACACACACACACACACAGTATACCTTTGGATCATAAGATGCAGCTGAATTTTGGGTAATGTTTTCCAAGAACAAAAAGTGCGCTTATAATGTGGCAATTCAGTATTTCCCAGATTCAGTAGTTATAGATGCTAGTACAGAACCTGTGTTGTGCAAGTTAATTGGAGAAGAAAAGGTATAAGCAGAGTGGAAGTACAGTACAGACTAGAAGACTGAAGAGTACAATGACACTCTCCACACAAAAATGGAATATGGGTGATTTTAAAAGATACTAATCAAGGCTTACACCTAAATGGATATCAGATTAACTGATGAGACTAGTGAAAGAGAAGAAAAATGCATGGGATGCATGTAAATTATTAGATAACATAAAAGTCTACAGCAGATATAAACTAGTCTGCAATCATGCCATAGAGAAGGTTAGGCAAGCTAAGGCAGATGGCAAGAAGTCTCTAGCAAGGAATGCAAAGAAAAGCAACAAAGACTACTTTAATCATGTATACACTAGAAGAAAGAGTATCAATCTATTTGTAAAATAATAAGAGAAGTTTACCTCAATATAGTACATAGAACACTTCCGTATGATACTCTCCAGAAATTAAAATGAAAAAAATCTAAAATCTTACATTAGAGTAACAAATAATTAAAAATCAATTTAACACAATTAAAAATCAATTTAAAGCAATTAAAAATCAATTTAACGCAATTAAAAATAAGAAATTAATTAAAAGAATTTAATGAAAAAATTGCAAAATGATAATAATGAATTCCTGAAGCTGACAACGCTTTTCAACTGTATGTTGTGATCACAAGAATGAAAATTACCAAATAGGGGTGAGCATGAAACTTAAATAGGGATTATTTGTCTTCATGCATGCTCGTTAAAAGCCCACGAATTGGAGATCAGATATGGCCGGCGAACATTAACAGAATTCTCGTGTAATTTAATTTCTATGGTTTCTGCAATTAATAGTCGCATATAATTACGTTGGACACTAAGTATTTTGGCCTCATTAAATAAAAAAGTATGTTTTTTGTTAATGGCGAGAATGACACTGCTGAACGAGAAGCACGAACTGAGGCCAAATGTATACCAGGTCATTAATTTGTGTTGCAAACGAGGAAAGGACTGAGTGATTGTTCGGTATAGTGTGTAATTTCCATATTGGCCTGCCCACAATTTTAAATTAGGTATCTTTAAAGAATCTGTTAAGCTGTTTGTGATACTGTTCAACATATGGGACAGAACAGAAATAACGTATTTTTTGATATTGCTATTGTTGGTTGGTGTAGTATTTTGTATCCTATTCTAGCTTGTACCCTAATTTGGTTTATTGTACCAAGGGTGATAATCCCTGTTTAAGAATTTGCTGGTTAATATTTGTATTTCTGAGCCCAAAGCAGATTCCGTCATTGAATATTTATAGGCATTTAGAAATTGATCAAAGATAATCGATCTTTTGTAGATGAACGGGCGACAGCTGTTATAATGTAGAAGCATACCGGTGTTTGTAGGTTTTTGATAGATGTTAAATCAGATTTTATTTGAGTGCCAAGTAAGCGTGAAATTTAGAAAATTTAATGACTTTATATCCATATCCTTCCTTTCCAATGTAAATTTCAGTCTAGAATGAATATTATTAAACGAATGTAAAATGTCTTGGATAGTACATACTATCAGTAATAACTAGAACATCATCTAAATACCTCCCATAGTATGTGATATGGGGTCGAAAAGGTGTCAAATGTATTTGCTCAATCGTTGAGAGATAGATCTCCGATATTAAGCTGCTCAGGCTCAATCCCATTGGCAAACCAAAAATTTGCTTGAACACTTTGTCTCGAAAGGTGATATAGTTGGCCTCAACTAACAGTTTAATTAAGTGAAAAATTTCCTTAATAGGAAGCTTCGTATAATTAATCGGTATTGAGTTATTATTTAACACATCCAAATAATATCGACTGTGTATTCAACATTTACATTCACATATAATGAGATAACATCTAGTGAGAATAAATTGTCATTGTTGCCAAGTTTACAGTCCTTAAGGTTATTAAATAATGTATCTTAGTTCTTAATCCCAAATTATATCACCTGTCTAAAGGGTTTTATAATGCTATATACATGTGTGGCCAAGGATGAAAATGCCGAGTTTCTGTAGGAAACAATAGGCTGAATAGGAAATCCAGTCTTGTGTAATTTTACCTGACTAAAAAGTGAAGGAATATTGTATGTTCTGGCCTTCAATTCCTTTAACTGAGCCATATTAATGCAGTCGTTTTTTTGATACATGGTTAATGTTTTATTGTATTGATTGACCAAATTGGTAAATAGTGTCGGGTCTACTTCAAGATAAGTGGAGGTATCTGAAACAACTGAATCTAACTTATTAATATAATCAGATTTTATATTGAATACACATGAATAAATTGAATACACATGACAATTCAGCTTTACATGAACTTCAGGAAAATAAAAATATTATTATACAGGGGGCAGATAAAGGAGATACAGTGGTAATACTTGATAAAGCTGATTTTGCAGAACCTGAGGGAGCATAAATTCAAATTGAGGAAAGACATTTGTAGAATAGATGTGTGGAAATTTGCCTTTAGCCAGCAGGTGGTTGATTGCTGGAACAAACTTCCATCTGTTGTTGTGGAAGTTAGTATTAGTAATGGCCACATGGTGTAAGGAAGCCTATGGCTTATGCTGTACTAGCCAAAAAAAAAAAAAATTTTTTTTTTAAATAATAAATAAAAATAAAATAATAATAAGAAAAATAAATAATAAGAGAAAAGAAAATAGACAACCTATGCATTTCCCTCCTCTTGTAGATAATTATCCAGCTGACCTCTGAATTTCACCAAACTGTCAGCCTCTACCACCCATGCAGGTAACTTATTCCAGTAATTCATAACTCTATTGCTAAAATAAAACTTCCTGCAATCCAGTCTAAACATCTCTCCTCCCATAACTTGAAATTATAGCTCCTAGTTCTCCTCTAAGGTGCCTAGTTTCCAAGCTCTGCAACCTACATATTCGAAGTCTTTCCTCATATGGATGCCCTTTTGCTGATCTCACCAGGCCAGTTACCCATCTTTGGACCCTTTAAAGAAGAACAATGTAGGTGCAGTCTCTATACTTGAACACAGTATTCCAAGTGTGGTCGAACAATAGCCTTATATAACGGGATTATGACATCCTTATCTCTACTAGCAACTGTTCGATAAATCATCAATAGGACACTATAGGCCTTCCTTGCGACCTGACTACAATGCTCGGAAAACTTCATGTCTGATCATATTGTACCATCCAAGTCCCTTTCCTCCACCAAGTGTATAAATTATTTTGGAGTTATTCTTCCCCAGGTGTAATACCTTACACTTTGTTGGATTAAAGCATAGCTGCCATTTTTCTGATCATTCCTGAAGTTTATCTAGGTCACTCTGAAGGAGCTCTTGCTTGGTAGTGATCATTAACTACTCTACCAATCTTTACATCAATTGCAAATTTAGACATCACACCCTCTATCCATTCATCAATGTCATTTATGAAAATCAAAAACTACAGTGGTCCTAATACTGATTCTTGGGTATTCCCCACTTCTTACATCAACCCAATCGGAGGAATAACCATTTATCACAACCCTCTGCCACCTGCCCTGAAGCCAGCTATCCATCCAAGGATTTTTTTCCTGCGATTCCAACCTGTTCCAGCTTATAAAGTGACTGCTCGTGTGGAACTGAGTCAAATGCTTTGCAGAAATCCAAATAACAATGTCAAAATTATTCCCTAAATCAAGCTCTTGAGTGACCCTGTTAAAATAGCTAACCAGATTAGTTACACAAGATTTTCCCTTTACAAAACCATGCTGAGTATCCTTCAGAATTCCATTTCTATCTAAATGATTCTGAATTCTACCCTTGATCATTGCCTCCATGATTTCCCCTACTACTGAAGTTAGACTGACCGGCCGGCAATTTCACACTTCATTCTTAGAGCCACCTTTATGTATTGGAGATATATTGGCACTTTTCAAATCCAACGGAATCCCAAGTCCAGTGATGCTCTCATAATTAGCCTCAATACTCTTTTGCCACCTCCCTTAAGATTATAGGGTATATGCCATCAACCCCAGGAACCTTACTGGCCTGTAGGCTCGAACGTTTTTCATTAAATAAATGTGAAATTTCAACATCATTAATTACAATTTTTTCCAACTTCACTCCCATAATTTCTCATTGACACAAAAGGTTTTTCTTCTGTAAATATCAATGCAATGTAACTGTTGAGTTCATCTGCAACTTCAGCTGGGGTATGTAATACTATCCCACGTCCATTACATAAGGGTATGGTTTGATTTGTCCTTCTCTTCTTTGCATTTATATATGTGAAGAATTCCTTATCTCCACTCTTTGCTCTCTTTGCCAGTGATTTCTCATTTTATTGCTCTAACTTTTACATGCAGTCTTTTTCTGTTCAAGTAATCTGGCAACTTCATTATTCATCCAAACTTGGAATCTTCCTCATGGAGTATTTTTTTAATGGTATTTACACATTCAAGGCTTTTGTGATTAATGTTTTAAAGGTATACCACAATTCAATTGTATTCACTCTCTATGTAATATCTACCAGTTAATAGAGGCCATGTTTAAGGATTCATAATTTTATTTTCTGAAATTATAACCCATTCCTTTACCTTTAACTCCTCCCTACCCTCTCTCTCTCTCCACCGTCCATCATAGAAACCCCCCCCCCCTCTCTCTCTCTCTGTCCATCGTCCATTATAGAACTTGTGATCACTTACTGCTACTGGTTCCTGTATGTCAGCCTTATTATGTCATCTGGTTCATGAGTCATAATGAGGTCTAGAATATTCTTTTCCCTAGTACTTTCCCAGACATGTTGATACAAATAACAATCATCTAATTGATTTAAAAATTTTGTTCCCCATGTGGAGTTTCCTTCTCATTTGCTCCAATCAATTAGAGACAAATTAAAATCACCCATAATAAGATATTGATGCTTACTTGCCCATCCCATTTACATGTAGAGGCTCTCATCATAATCTTCACAATCACCTGGCCTGTAGATTACTCCCACATCCATTATACCTTTGCTTCCAACTATCTCACACCATACAGATTCTATACTAGCATACGAAACATCTGAATCCAGGAAACCTTTTGTCATGCTCAGGTTTCTTTTGATAAGAATCATGACCCCACCATCCCTTCTATCTTCCCTATCCCTCCTAAATACATTATACAACTATACTGAAACTCGTCATCCCCTATTTCCAGGTGGCACCACATTTCCGTAAGCCCTATTATGTCAGCATTACTTGTCCTAACCAGCAGTTCGAATTCACTGATTTTATTGACAACACTTCTGACATTACTGTATAAACAATTAAGACGTAGTGTTCTTGTATAGTTAACTACCCTGACACACCTCTTAAAGTTATTTAAGCTCGCTTCCCTGGCATTAGCTACCCGCTCATTTGAAACGTTTCAGAACATCTTACTAATATGTTCTGTTACGGTAACAAACAAGAACTTTTGAGGTATGTGCAAGCTTTACTTTACCAAAATTATCAGATACATGTGTATCTATAATACCCTTGTCGCCCCAAACTAACAGTTTCCCTGAACCTTTAAGATATCTTCAATAATACTGGCAAAATATTTTGCGCCACCATTGTTTAAATGTATCCCATCACTATAAAACAGATTCCTTCTACCTACAAGTGCGGGCCAAGCTGACAGAAATTTCCCCCCAAAAGCATTGCAGAGTCCTTCAAGTCTTGAGTTAATCTACAAGGTTTTCAGCATATAATCACTCCTATTGTGTCTCTGCAGAACTGCAGACACACAGACATTCTGACCTAACTCGCAGAATTTCTTCAGCACGGTCCTATATTTTTCTAACAAATTGTCAGATTGTGTATGCATAATACATTAGTTTAGTCCCTACATGAATAATAACATTCTCTTTACCCCTCTTAAAATCTGACAGTTTGTTGGTGACATCATTAATAGTTGCTTCCAGCAGACACACCCTGGCTCTAGTCCACCTATCCTTATAACAAAAAATATTTCCTGTTTCCCCTGACAATGGAGTCTCCTAATAGAACTAAGTCCTTTTAAACCAGAGTGGTTTGCAGTTGATTATTCTGTTCTGGGACACGAATCGGGAGTGTATCACTTGGTAGGTTAATAGAGTCCTGAGTCCCTGATGAGCTCCCAGTTACATTATTCTCGAGGGAAACCCATTTTTTCAGTGATCAAATTGTCCTAGCAATGCATTTTTTGAAAAATTTTTTGAAAGTTTCTTTTCTTTTATAAAATCATGACTCAACTGTAAATCGCCATCGGCTATTTCCATATGAGTCAGGTACCCTCTGATGAAGTGTTCAAGGCGGATCTTGTAACAACTATTTTAAAATTTACTAAATGTCAATAAAAGAAACTTTCAAAAAATTATATTTATAATATTATAAAAATCAAACTATTATAGAAGAAAAAAAAACAAAAAAAACATCAAAATAAACTTTACAATACATTAAATAACCTCTGAAATCCTGCTCTACTCCACTAATTCTCTCTTATCTATAGTTCTTTGTTATCGCTATGAAAAGCTCCAACAAGGCACGTCTGATTGCCACAAATGCCAACAGTCGAATGATGATTGTTGGTGATGTGACAATTGTTGGTGGAAATTGATGTGAAGTAAACAAAATCAAAATTAAAGCTCTATTAAATAACAATTACTACTATTTTATAGAGATAAGAATATTAATTCAAATATGTATTTAAATGGCTTTACTGTACAATATAAACCTCACTTCAACCACTGAAAATGCAGCATAACTCCTCTGGAATGATGTTGAAGAGATGAATGAAAGTCAGCCTTAAAGGGTACATAGCAGTGACTTCAAAAAATGTTTTGATGTTGAACTTTTTTTTTTTTTCCTGATTAAATTTTCTAGAGAATTGGTTGATAAGTGGAAGAACCATATAAGGTACTGGCTTTCCAAATATGTGCAGTTGGTTACTGAATTGCTTAATGGTTCTAGAGTTTTTTTTTTTTAAGACTGAGCAGAACTCATTAAAAGCACACTAATAGATTCTGTAATACAGAGAATTTGATGAGTCATCAGAGATAGCAAGAGCCCTTCTAATGTAGGATTTAGACAGTAGGTTTCTTGCAGAGTGATCTTCCTAGAGTTGGGGCTAATGGTAATCATAAAACAGAGATGGTTTGCTGGTTTCTTTCTTAAATTTTAATCAAATGGCAAACCCATTATCCCTTTAATGAAATCAAATTTTGGAGTTAATGATAGAATGGCAAAGGAAGTTGTCTCTGGAGTTCTCTCATGACTATGCACACTGAAATGGGTGAATGAGGATTGCCCATATTCAACCTCCTAGCCAGATGAAATATCTGCCTACTGCATACAACAGTCAGGATTATCCACACCAATCTCTATGAAATCAACATCACCTGAGAGAGTATTTATAAATAGCCTATGCTCCACACACACACACACACACACACACACCAATACTGTGTGTGCGTGTGTGCAGTGCTTTATTTCTCATCGTCTCTGATGTTCATCAATGATATCAATAAAGATATTTCAAGTCTAATGGTTTAGTCTGCTGATGGTGCAGAAGTGAGAAGTTTCAATAACAACTCAAGGTTATCAAATTCATAAAAGAAAAGTCCTTGTATATGGGTAGCAGTAATCATTACCTACAAAGTTGTGATGTAATTTAAGATGATTTAGGATAAGCTATGATATTATCTGATGTAAATTCACTTGGCAGTCTTAACACACACTCCTAGAGCAACTCATGTCTCACTTAGTTTTATATATAGAAACTTTCCAAGTAGAGACAGAGATACTTATCCAATAGTATAAAGTGATGGTTAAGACATCACTTAAGTATTACAGGCTGGAAAAGATACAGAGAGAAATAAGGTCAGTCATGGATTCAAGTGGTTATTTTTTTGGGGGAAAAACAATGAGAATAAAGTTCTGGGGAGGAAGTGGAGAAGAGAAGGAAGGCTTGCTAAATTAATAATAAAGCATGCATTTTAATATTATCATCACCACTCTTAGATTAAATAAATCAACAATCAAATTGTTGTTAGGATGCTTTATCCTATTCTTTTTCTTTCCATAAGTGAAGAAAGAAAGATCTTATTAACTGCTAATGTTTTAATTTATCCCATCCGTGGACTAATTTTATTTAAAATTATTAGATGGCAACTAACCTGTTCTATTAAGGATGGTGGAGCATCATAGAGATTTCTAATAATGTACTCAAAAATCAAAACCAATCTGGAAAGATAAAGAATCTGCAGGTCTTTCATGGTATAGCTTAAATAAATAATAAATTCAAGGAAGAATTGGACAAACTTTTAGAGCTAATGGATGTGTGAAATGTTTTTTTTTTTTTTTTTTGGCCGATGCGTATATGAAATGATGATTATATATGTCTTGCAGATGCTGCAAGAAAGCAAGCTATATAAAGCTTGCTTTTTAGCATCATTGCCTCTATTTATGCTAATGCTAATTTAGCTTCTATTACTTTTTTTTTTTTTATTATTATTCAAAATATATCACAAAATGTTTCCTATATTCATTAATTATATAATTTTTATTTTATACATTCTAGAACTGTTTTGTATTCTGAAATATTGCTTTCATGTTTTTCAAGAAATTTATGCATTATAACTGTGGTTTTAACTCTTTGATATAGAATAATTTTTTTTACTGTGTAATACACTATATTACCAAAACATTAGATATCCAGGCCCCCTAGCAGCAATGACAGTGAAAATTACATGTAACACATGTAATGTTCACTCTTAGCATTAGAAAAGGCACATGATGCAAGACAGAATGCTTTCTTGCGCCACCCACTGGCTAAAGGCAAACTTCTGCACATCTAACCTACAACCGTCTTTGCTCAATTTGAATTTATGCCCTCTCAGGCGATTATTCTGAACAAGAGGAAGAGTCCCATCCGCATTGAGCATGCTCAAACCATTCGAGGCTTTATACCAATCAGATCACCTCGCAGGTGCCTAGTCTCCAGACACTGTAATTTACAAAACTTAAGGTTTCTTCATAAGAGCAACCCTTTATTCCATTCACTAATCTTGTTTCCCTTCTCTGTACTCGTTCCAACAGCTCTACATCCTTCTTAAAATGAGGCCTCTAGACCTGTATACAGTACTCAAGGTGTTGCCTGAGCATTGTCTTATACAAGGGGATAATCACTTCCTTATCCCTGCTAGAAAAATTCCTGCATATCATTGACAAGACACCATGAGCTACTCTTGCAGACCGTCTGCACTGCTCAGAAAACTTCATATCTGCCTGCACAATTAACCCCAGCTCCTTTTCATTTTCTACCACTGTCAGTGTGGTACCACAGAGTTGATTCGTTACTCTGGGATTACTGCTTCCCATATGTAGTACTTTGCATTTGTCAACGTTAAACTTCATTTGCCACATCTCAGCCCATTTACTCAACTTTTCTAGATCCTGTTGCTGCAGTGTACTGTCATTAGTGTCATTAACAACCCTGCTAACCTTCGTATCATCTGCAAACTTGGACATTAAGCCTGATATACCATCATCAATATCATTTATAAATACAGAAAACAACAATGGACCCAACACTGAACCCTGAGGGACTCCACTAATAACATTAGTCCACGAAGAACAGTGTCCATTGATTACCACGCTCTGTCTTCTCCCTCTTAATCACCCCTTTATCTATAGAAGCAATTTGCTTCTAATGCCACACCGCTCCAATTTGTGCAGCAGTCCTCCATGTGCAACAGAATCAAAAGCTTTTCGAAGATCCGAATATATGATATCAAAGTTATTCTTTGCATCCAGTTCCTTTGTGACAAGACTTCCCCTTAACAAACCCATGCTGTGTCCGAGCTATAACTGGAGTCTTGTCTAGATGATCCTGCAATGCTTCTTTAACGAGTGCCTCCATTAATTTCCCTGGAACAGAAGTTAAACTATCAGGTCTGTAATTGCCTGTGTCTCCCTTCGATCCTCCTTGGTGAATTGGGGTCACATTTACACATCTCCAGTCAATGAGTACCTCCACAGAGTCCAGGGTAGCTCTCATAATTATGCAGTTGTGGGTTTGCTTACTTCCTTTAATATAACTGGATAGATTCCATCCACCCCAGGTGCCTTTCTTGTGTTTATCTTCAACAATTTCTCCTCCACTTTACTCTCAGTTATTAAAAGATTATCTAGCTTACTGCCAGAATTTAATACACTTCTGGCATTCCCCTCCCCGAAGAACTCCTCATGTGTGAATGTCAATGCAAAATATTCATTTAGTTTGTTAGCTACCTGAGCAGGATCATCAACAGTTGAACCATCGATATCAAGTGGACCAATCTGATTCATTCCCTTCCTTCTAGAGTTTACATAAGTAAAGAACTCTTTGCTGTTTTTCTTTGCATCCTTTGCCAAAGATTTCTCGTAATCTGCCTTCACCTGCCTAACCTCCTTTGTAACTTTGTTACAGACCAGCTTATATCTATTTCTACTGTTTCAAATGTTAATTTATATGTATCCCATGCATTTTTCTTCTCTGTCACATGTCTAATTAGTTCATCTGACATCCATTTAGGCCTAAATCTTGAACAATATTTCTTTGTTGGTAAGAAATGCCTAGTAGCTTCCAAGATTAATTCTTTGAATACTTCCCATTTTGAATTTGCTGTTGGTAAAATCATGAGTTGGTTCCACCATATAGAATTTAAATACTGTGTAAGACCACTGTAGTCACCTTTATGAAAGCAAAAACCCTTCCCTTTACCCTCGATGGTAGTTACCTCTTTGAGTAAATCCCACTTCAGCACACTGTGATCACTGCCACTTAGTGGTCCCTTTATCTGAAGATTCTTGATGCATGAAGAATCACTACTGATAATCAGATCAAAAGTATTACCTCTAATTGCCTCCCGAACATGTTGCTGTAGAAAACAATCATCCAATAAATCCACAAAAGCCTTGCTAGTGTGTGAGTGATCAACCCACAAATTCCAGTCAATATCCGGGAAATTAAAATCCCCCATTATAAGACACACTAATTTACTGGCCCAATCTATTTCTCTGCACAATTGCTCATTATACTCACCAGATTCATTAGGCCTATAACACACACACACACACACACACACACACACACACACACACTCATTTTTCCTTTCCCAGTGCTTATGTCATACCAAACAGACTCAACATTGCATAGTCCACCCACATAAATTGGATGCACTTCCTTAGATTTTATGTGTTTCTTAACTAACAACATAACCCCTCCTCCCTTCCTGTACACATTGTACTCCCCAAATTCCAGTTCTGCACTGCTTATGTCTGTGTGACACCATGTCTCTGATATCCCAACAATATCTGCCTTTGATGTCTTGACTAGCACTTCAAGCTCATCGAATTTATTAACTATACTCCTAGCATTGGTGTACATGCAAGTATACATGCACCTGTTTCTACTCTTAGTTACCCTAACACAGCCCATGTATTTACTTGTTCCACTATGACTCCCAGCAGTCCTGGAAATTCCCATTGCCTTGCTTTCCAGGCTGCTGCTCAATTGAATTTCAAATGAAGTAGTGCAAGAATCACTTTTACAATTGCCAGCTGCTACTGTTAATCTATTAGTCCGTGTATTCCCCCCAAGCTAGCAGTTTTCCGACTCAACTAACTCTGCCTCGATAGCATCAGCAAATATTCTTGCACCCTTTCTATTTAAGTGTATCCCATCCCTGTAGAAGCAGTCTCTCCTGTTAACAAGCGCAGACCAGGCTGAGAACAATTCTACCCCTTGAGCCTTGCACAATCTCTCCAGGGCTGAATTGATCGACAAGGCTCTCATCATATACTCCCTCCTATCGTGTCTGGCAGAATTGCAGACACTTTCAAATTCAACCCTAACTCACGGCTTTTTTTCAACATTGTCTTGTACTTGTTAAGTAATTCTGCCAGTCTCCTACTCTTAATATCATTAGTGCCAATGTGTACAACAATATCACCCTTTGTCCCCTTAAAGGATGATGTCTGCCCTAAAACGTTATCAACATTTACCCCTGGCAGACATACCCTGGTCCTGTTCCATCTATCCTTTTTGCACAATATGTTTCCCGTTTCCCTGACAATAGTCACCTACAACAACCAGTTGCTTTGGGACCAGTGCATTCTGCCTTGGGGGTTGCCGCTGTGTTGCGTGATGTTCAAGTGCAGGCTCTGACACTGATGTGGGCAGCTGAGAGCTTGATGGGCCCCTCAATTTAAATCCTTCAAGGCCATCCACCCTGTCCTTCAAGCTCTCATAAGCCCATAACAATGCTGAGTTGACGCCTGATTTCCTCACACCCATTACATCGCGCGCACACACACAAAGATATTTCCCTTGGCAATATCATGTCCCATTCCTGATTGCTCCACAAACATCAAACAAGCAGTGCATTTCAATAGACTGAGATTCAGAGGACAACTGCCACCCCCTCAGTTCTCCCCTGAGCCACAGCACTTCCACTAGTTTGAGCCTTTTGCTTTGCTGCTCTGGTCTGAGTCATGATTTCTATTCAAGTTCAATAAAATTCCAATACAAAATATAACCCTTAACCTATATCCCAATGCAGTTATGACACTATATAGGTTGTCTCAAAAATATTGGTAGAAACGTTTAGGGGAGGTAGGTAACATCTAAAGGAATGTGAATCACATAGGAACCCATAACAGGAAACGTCACCATAAATCGGTACACGGCACTGTTCATCAGTTCCGGAGAGGGAAAATTTCTGGTTTACTCATTCAAGCAGTAGTCGCCGCTTGAAGAACATGCATCAATATACGAACTGTGAGCTGGCAGACCTGCACCTAGTGTATAGATTATCAGAGGGTCCACACAGTGTGTGCCCCCATGCGGCACAACATCGCTTCGCAATAAATGTGTGGGAAGGTATGGTCGGTGACTGCTTAGTCGGCCCATATCTGTTACCATCCCACACGGTCCGCTAAATATTGGATCTTTCTTGAACAAGTTCTACCAGGGTTACTTGACGATGTTCCAGCAAATGTGAGACGCAACATTTGGATTCAACACGATGCGGCACCTGCCCATTATGGAAGGTGTGTTCGTGACCATTTGAACAGGCGTTTTGGGCGTCGATGGATTGTGGACCAGATGCCTGGCCCCCACACTCACCTGATTTATCGAGCCTTGATTTCTTTCTGTGGGGGGGCCCTCAAATCTATCGTGTATGAATCGCCTGTGGAGACGGAAATGGATCTCGTCGCAAGACTCGTCAGTGCTGCTGCTGCTACTGTCAAAGAAACTCCAGGTGTGTTCGACCATGTCCGGCAATCCATGCTGCATCAGTGTCACGCATGCATCGCATCTCATGGTTGAACCTTCGAGCATCTGTTGTAACATCATGAAATACATCCATCTCGTACTCCATTGTTAATATTATGTCAAATAAATGTTTGCCACTAATTACTGTCTTGTGTCATTTCTCCTTCTTGTGCCTCTGCTACTACTTTCCTGTGATGTTTCCGGTTATGGGTTCCAATGCGATTCACATTCCTTTAGATGTTACCTACCTCCCCTAAACGTTTGTACCAATATTTTTGAGACACCCTGTATATATGTATTTTGGTATTGAATATTATCTCCGAGTTACGTTATATGACTTTCTTATCCCGTCAACTTATATGTATATAATTTATGACGTTATGTTTGTAATAACTAGGTCGCTATATTTATTTAGTTAAAAAAATACAATTCAATTGACAATGAAATTTAATAAGATTAATAAATTTTACTGATTAATTGATACTACTATACTCTCTATCTAGTTTTCCGTTAAACCTTAGGAGGCGCCTCCGTAGCCAGGTGGGCAGGAGCAGCAGTGCATAGCACACGCTTCTTGATTAGACTGGGGTTCGAGCCCGTGACCACCAAATACGGAGGATGTGGAAAGGTCAGGAAATGACCACCGCATATCCCCGGAGCAATATGGCCTTAGTTGCTAATGTTCCTAAAAACCAAATAACAATAACAAACAAACCTCAGGATAGCACACGTTGTATCATATAACAACGGCGGCAAGTTACGAACGGTTAATCTACGGACACGAAGTATTATTTACTTTCCAAATCGCGCTATCTAAATTCAAAATAAACCACGGAGCTTGACAAGGTCTACAAGCTACTTATAGAAAATAATTTAATCTAACAATTAAGTCAATAAAGCGGCTAAGTATAATTAAAAACTTTTCATTCGCGGGAGCTGCAAAACCTATCCACTCGTGGATTCCTTTACCGATACTAAGTAATAACCTACAAAATCTCTATCTAAATTCAATTTAAACTAAATAATTGTTACTAGGAATATAAAGCAACTTTAAAAAATAAATTAATATGCCATTTTAATTCAATAAAAAAGCAAAAACTTCTCTATTTGCTAGAGCCGTAAAAACTCCGCCTGTTCACATGTACTCTCGCACCCACTCTCCACTCTATATTAACTCTTAGTTTATATTTGATCTAAACTTTAGTTTAGATCAAACCTGTGACATCAAGTAAAGCTCACATTGGTTAGTTTCCAAAAAATGACTAAGAGTGAACAGAGTAGAGATGTTAGTCCAGGCTTTTCCTGGTGATGTTTTTCCACACCTATCTGAGAATGACTTTTAAATCTGCTTGGATTCGTTGGCTGCTGTGACCCATCTTAGATGCATTAGAGATGATCTCAGATTCTCAATAAGGTTGACATCCAGTGGCTGAGTGGGCCGTGGCAAATGTTGCACATTGCTGAGTATCCTTCATACTGTTCTTACACACTTTGCAACTGCAGTCTATGGCACTGTTATCTTTGAATAATCTGCTTTTTTCTGGATGCATTTTAACATTATGGGATGAGTAAGATTTGCAAAAACGTTCAACACACTCTCCAGGTGACAGGGGTGATCTTCAGTATAATAAGAGAATCATGCCCTAAACCATACCACCAGTAACTTGCACTGAGGACAGATGTATTCAGGATCCACTGTTCAAGTAACAATTATCCAGAATCCACTGTTCAATCTTCAATAATCAAAAATGAGAACTGTGTTTTGTTCTCATTTTTGAAATGAGAACAAAATATGTGTAACCGCATTACACATATTTAGTGCTCTAACAACCATTACTGCCACTTCTGAAACAATTGAAAATAAATTCATCTGCTCCCATAAAAAGGGATTTCAGACTGCCACAGATTCACTGCCCTGAGCTCCACATATTCAAAGCTGGTGAAAATGGGTTCCTGGAAACTGGAGTTGAGGGTTTTGGTGACTACATTACCTCTCCATTTTTGGGAAGGCAACATTGCAATCCAACTGTGAGCCAAAACTGTAGTCACAGTCGTGAAATATGTTCTTCTGGCCAAACTTGTTCTTCTTGTTGTTGATTTTATGTTACAGTAGCCACTGATTGAAGTTTCAACACCATCTGTATTGATGCATGGCTGAACTCCACTACTACTACTCATAGTAGTAGTATCAGTGCTACAAGCCTCTTGAGGTCACTGATGCTGCTGCTTGTTTTTCCCCAGGGTACACTTTTAATGACTCTATCAAGACACAGGAGCATTTATTATATATCTGGCACCATATGAATCAGCTAGTCATAGGTTATTTCATTTGTCTGCAACAGGAGGCATGCAGATGTTGGAACTCTGTATTCTATAATAAACTGTTAGTCCAAAAATAGCTTCACAACTCTGTTAGCCTATAACTTTTGTGTGAAACGTACCAAATGCCGAATGAAAGCTTAAAACATCTCAATTGGACTACTTCCTGTTATATGGCCTGCATCCCATTTAAGTAGTGTGAGTCTGTTCTTCAATGTATAAATCAACTAGTAGTGATGACTGATAAATCTGATGTTTAACAAATCTTAGAAGTTAAAAAAAAAAGAAAAAAAGCACCATACTACTCATTCTCTGCTGAAAAACTATGAATGTCATTCATTACTCAAATTACTATTTGTCTTTGTTCTATCTTGAATTTTGAATACAAAATTCAAGATAGAATAAAGTTATGAAGCTACTTTCAATCATCCTGTATTATTTTATTTTGTGGAGGAAGCACATGCCATATAGAGGTTGTGTTTTTGATCAGTTTTATATGTTAATGGAAAAATTAAATGTTGTTTTTATAACAATTACATATAATAGATGAATAGATAGTATGAATCAGAGCTGTAATAACTCAATATGTTCTACGTTGATAATAATATTAGTAAATAAATAAGAGGAGTTAACCTCGATATAGTACGTGGAACACTTCCGTATGATACCCTCCAGAAATTAAAACGGAAAAAACGAAAAAACGACAACTTACCGGAACATTAAAGTAAAATATAAATAATTAAATAATCAATTTAACACAATTCAAAATCAATTTAAAACAATTAAAATTGAAATTAACGCAATTAAAAGAATCTAACGAAAATACGAGGAAGGAAAATCGTTTTGAATATTTTCGTTAGATTCTTTTAATTGCGTTAATTTGAATTTTAATTGTTTTAAATTGATTTTGAATTGTGTTAAATTGATTATTTAATTATTTATATTTTACTTTAATGTTCCGGTAAGTTGTCGATTTTTTCGTTTTTTCCGTTTTAATTTCTGGAGGGTATCATACGGAAGTGTTCCACGTACTATATCGAGGTTAACTCCTCTTATTTATTTACTAATATAATAGATGAAATAAATTACTCATAAAAAAAGGTATACACCTTTGTTTATGAGTATTGCTAAAAAAAAATAGTAGCGGAATGCTCGTCGATTAACTACATATAGTTAGTTACCTACTCTTTTTTCATTTGCAAAAATAAATAAGTCAAAGATTAGAATATTTGTTCAGCATTTATTTATAACTATTAAATAAAAATTTCAAAAGTTAAAAACAAAGACAAAAAATTTAAAAAATCAGAAAAGGAAAAAAAAACAAAAACAAAAACTCCAAAATAATATAAAAAATACTGTTCAGAAGAATCATAGAAATTCCCATACAGGATCGATTACGTATTCTTGTGTGACTGCCCTTTTTGTTTGTTGGTCAACAGCAGAACGATGAGAATGCAACCAAGTTTGGACATAAAAATTTGTATTCCATAATTCTAATGGTGGACCATGTGTAGTTTAATAAATAACAAACTTGCCACATGTTTGACAAAAATATGGGATCTTTTCTCAGTTAATATTAAATTCAACTGCTGAAGACATGCTCACATTCAGAAGAACTGCAAGCTATAATTCTGGAATAAGTTTTAAAATGTTCCAAATTTGTGGACATGCTACGACCACCATTAGTTAAATAATCCCTGTAGGCATTCAAACATTTTGTGAAAGATAAATTAAAACATTTACAGAGAGATTCTATTTCATTTTCTCAAAATTCAAGGTCAATCTTAGATGGCTATTCGCTTGGTTCAAGAATTCACAACTCTTTTATAATGTCTGAAGTTGAAATTCCTTCATTTTATTTTTTTTTTTGTTTCACATTTCAAATATATAATCAGAGTATATTTCTTGCTTAGAGTGGTAGACTCATCAATGAGAACTGATAAGTTTCCACGTATGCCCACAATTTGTTGGCACAATTTTAATTTCATTTGCCTTGCGACATGCTCTATTATATTAGTAGCACTTAATCTTGAACGCAAACCGTGAGCAATAACAGTGCCATTCAATTCTTGAAGTTGTAACAACTCAAAATGGTCAGAATATGGTCGATCATGTTTCGCAATATAGTATGCAGTTCTAAAAACCTTACAGGTGCTAGAAATTTCTGAGTCATTCGTTTGATCAATTACCGCTTCTAAATGTTGTTCATTTGCAGCTTGCAAGATTTTTTCACCCTGTATATGTGAAGTACTTTTTGAATGTTCATAAATTTTCTTATGCAAAGATGTCAATTGTGCACTTTATCTTTGCCATAAGATGATGACGACTACCAAACTCCATTCCTTTGAAATGCTAACTCCCTGTGTTTTAGACGGCCCTAATTTTTTTACAGCAGCACAAAGTCAAACATCCTAATTTTCCGGCATCACATGTAAGCCAAGCATATGCTTTTTTCTTCTCAGTTCACATGTCAGCATTCCAAATGTGGGGCCAATTAAATTTTAATTCTGTATCACTGTTTCTCTCATCTTTAAATCTTGATGGAAAAGAAGAGGTTATCATGTCGTTATCATTTCCACATGTTTCTACATTTTATAGCACAGTTTTCAGTTTTTTATCAAGAAATCCATTTAATGTTGTTTGCTTGCATTTTTCGCTCATTTTGCATTTAATGAAAATTTCTTCTTTTAATTTTTAAATACTGCAATTACAAAAATTTAAATTTATATATTTAATCCTGTAAAAATTAATTTTTACCTTAGAAGAAACAGTAATTAATAAATTAATTAAACTAAATAGTAGAGATCGGTCATAAACTCACATGTACATATTATATATATAATACATGTAAGAATGACAAAAAAAAAATCCTGTACGTCATTCTCCAGAAGACTATATGATCACACCACATCGAATGTACAGTAACTGAGTCAGACTTCAGACTCACAGTTCATAGAACAACCAGTTCTAGCATTCAGCTCATGGCGAATCAAAATGCAGTGTTTGCACGCACCACAGTATATCTCATTTGTTGGATCTCTTTATCTAACACATTGTACTTTAGTAAGAAGCGTTCAAGTTTCATTGTCAAATTTTTGTTTTTAAATAAATTTTTAAAGAAATCTATTAATTTTAAAGATTACTATTAATATATATTTTTAGTAGCAATGGGTAAAATAGATATTTCTCCCTCCCCTTTTATTATGCCATTGTTTCATAATATTAGGTGTATAAATTTAATGATTTTCTATTATGACATTTAGAAAAAAGTACCAGAACGTTATTCTGGTGCATTCTGGCCCAAATACACCACTGCTCATAAGGGAAACTAAATCAATTAAAATACTAAAAAGATGAAAGAATTAGTAGCAGTAATAATCACATATTCAGCTTGTTAGCTGGGGATAGTAGGATTAGGCGACCACATTCCTCCCATGCAATAGCAACCTGGTACTCTTGCAGTGGTCAGTGTATCTTATGTCTGGTAGAACATGTTCACATGCTGATTGTATGTTGTGTGGGTTGAAAAAAACACAGAATAACTCAGTGGGGGAACCCTATTCCTTCTGAGTAGAGAGCAGAGTTCCTCTAATGAGTTATTATGGTTAGCAGCCATATGGATGGTAGCTAAATACAGCTTTAATTGAAAAGAATTTTAGAAATCCCCCCCCCCCTCCCCAGTGTTCAACAGAAATCAACCTAGTCCTTTCAAAACAAGTGATGTACTCTCCAGAGTAAGCTCACAGAGGAACTGGTACTTTTTTTTTTTTTTTTTGATGTCTCACAAAATGCAATACTAGAAAATTTCAATAATTTAACCATTTAACCTTCAATATTGTAATTAATATAAATCCTAGAACATGTAAGTACCTGGTCAATACTTTTTTCTCCTTTGCCACTAAAGGTAACCTGCAATCTTTCCACCTCTTTTTTTAATTCTTCTGAATACCATTTTTCTTCCTATAAATAAAAAGAATGAATCCATTTATAAAACCTAATTGCAAATATTAAAAACCATGAGACAATTATGTTTATCAAACAGATAATTCATACACATTTTTTTCATAATTTCTTTCACACATTTATATATCATATGATGAATACAAAAAAAAGAACAACAAATACACAAATTTATTATAAATATTAAATTTATATATTTCTTGATATCTTTTAATGGAGGGCAGAGCATAAGTAGGTTGACAGTGGGAACTATATTATATGCCATTTCTTTAATGACAGATATTTTGAATTGCAATCTACCAAAATTAACACACATTAGTAGAACACAGTCTTAAAGTCTGTCTGTTATACTTCTGCATAGATCTTTGTTATAATCAATATCTTTGTAAGCATCTGTGATGCACATCCCTATGTCATCAGCAGCACACCTTGCTGCTGCACACCATGTCTTTCACCATTTCACAGTAAAAAAGAAAAGTCCATAGGGGCAGGGGTCAAGGTTTGTTTGTTTTAATTGCAGTCTCAGGGTTCCCCCTATATAATGCTGTAGCATCTAAAAAGGCAAAAAGCCAAGGCCAGCAAGTGTGTGTATGTAAGTGTGTAAGAGGGGTAAGGTCAGATGAACAGGGAGGAATTTCAGTGGCACCATCTGGGACCTAATCATTACTGGATTGCTTCATCCAAGAATGCATTGCCATGTTAAGCAAAATGGAAGGTGTCATGTCATTTTTGCAAAGCTGAAGAAACTCCAAGCATGCCTTATAACTGACTTACCAAATGTCAAAATTCACTCCCTCCTCACAATTTCAATACTTTCATTCTTCTGGAAACATTTCAGCACTCATTTCCATTGCCTGTTACTCAGTTGGCTGTTGTTGTCACCTTTCTGAGAAGAGAAAGGTGTGTAACCACCTATACCTACTTATTCACAACCCTGCATAATTAGGTAGAGGCATATGATGCAAGAAAGCAAGCTTATACAGCACCAGCTAAAAAAAACATCTTCCCATTTCACCCATCCATTTGCTCCAAAATGTTTGTCCAGTCCTTTCTTGAATTTATTTAAGCTCTCAACTTCCACAATGACAGATGGAAGTTTCTTCTGGCAATCAATCACCCGCTGGCTAAAGGCAAATTTCTGCACCTCTATTCTACAACTGTCTTTCTGCAATTTGAATTTATGCCTCCTCAGATGCGTAATGTGAGCAAGAAGAAGAATCCCATTGGCACTGGGAAATAAAATAAAACTAAGCTAAAATAAAACTGAGCTTGATCAAACTATTCAAGGCCTTATACACCTCAATCCAATCACCTTGCAGGAGCAGTCGCCAGAACTTGGGCTTTTCTTGGTAAGAGCAACCATTTGTTCCCCCTCACCAATCTCAATGCCTTTAGACCTGTATGCAGTACTCAAGGTTTGGCCTGCCCATTTCCTTATACAAGTGAATAATCACCTACTTATCTCTGCTAGCAAAATTCCTGTATATCATTGACAAGACCCCATGAGCTGGTCTGGCAGCATTGCTCAGAAAACTTCATATCTGATGCACAATTATCCCCAGGTGTTTTTCATTCTTCACTACCCTGAGTGTTGTACTACATAGTTAGTATGTCATTCTGGGGTTACTGCTACCCATATGTGGTATTAGTATTAAAAATGGCCACATGGTGCAAGGAAGCCTATGGCTTATGCTGCACCAGCCAAGAAATAAAATTAACAATAAATAAATAAAATAAAATAAAAAGAAAATAATAAAAATAAAATAATAATAAGAAAATAAAATAAAAATAAAATAATAAAAATAAAATAATAATAAGAAAATAAAAAAAATAAAATAAAAATAAAATAATAATAAGAAAATAAAATAAAAAGAAAATAATAAAAATAAAATAATAATAAGAAAATAAAATAAAAATAAATAAAATAAAATAATAAGATAAAAGGAGACAGACGACCTACACATTTCCCTCTTCCCTTAGGTAATTATCCAGCTGACCTTTGAATTTCCCCTAACTGTCAATCTCTACCACCAATTTAGGTAAATTATGCCAGTCATTTATAACTTGCTGGCTAAAATAAAACTAAGCATTAGCATTAGTTGAGTCATATGATGCAAGAAAGCAAGCTTATGCAGCATCAGCCAAAAAAAAAAAAAAAAAAAACCATCCATTCACTCCAAATGCCTGTCCAGCTCAGCCTTAAATTTATATAAGCAATCAACTTCCACAACAAGAGATGGAAGTTGTTCCAGAAATCAACTACCCGCTGGATAAAAGCAAGTTTCCGCACGTCTATTCTACAACTGTCTTTCCTCAATTTGAATCTATGCCCTCTCAGGCGATTATTCTGAGCAAGAGGAAGAATCTCATCAGCACTGAGCTTGCTCAACCCATTCTAGGTTTTATACACCTTAATCAGATCACCTTGCAGGTGCCTAGTCTCCAGACACTGTAATTTGCAAAACTTAAGCCTTTCTTGGTAAGAGCCAATCTTGTTGCCCTTCTCTATATTCATTCTAGCAACTCAACATCCTTTCTAAAATGAGGCCTCCAGACCTGTATGCAGTACTCAAGGTGTGGCCTGACCACTGCATAATACAAAGGGATAATCAACCTCCCTATCCTTGCTAGCAAAATTCCTTAAAATCATTGAAAGACCATATGACCTGCTCTGGCAGCCGATCTGCACTGCTCAGAAAACTTCATATCCGACTGCATAATTACACCCCCCCAGGTCTTTTTCCACTTCCCTGAGTGTAGTACCATTAAGTTGGTACATTTCTCTTGGGTTGCTTCTACCTATATGCAGTACTTTGCATTTGTCAATTGCCACTTCAGTTGCCATTTCTCAGCCCATTTACCCAACTTAATCTAGATCCAACTGCAGTAGCATACTGTCTTTAGTGTCGTTAAGCCTGTGTTAACTTTCTGCAATCCACTCTAAATGTATAAGAAGAAAATTATCCTCTGTAACTTGAAATTACGGTCACTAGTTCTAGAATTATTTATAATGGCAAAAATTTCGTCCAGAGCCTTAAACACCTCAATCAAGTCGCCTCAAATATGCCTAGTTTCCAAGTTCTGCAACCCTTTGTAAATGCAGTACTTTGCATTTTTTAATGTTAAACTTCAGTTTCCATCTCTCAGCCCATCTGTCCGACTTTTCTAAATCCTGTTGCAGCAGCATACTGTGACTATTATTATTAATAACCCTGCCAACCTTCATATTGTCTGCAAAATTGGAAATTAAGAATAATATACCTTCATCTATATCACTGATAAAGAGCAGTGTCCATTGATTACTACCCTCTGTGTTCTCCAACTGAATCATCCCTTTATCCATAGCAGTAACATACACTTAATGCCAAATATATGTTTGGCATTACACTTAATGCCAAATATATAAATAAATCCAAGTATATGATATCAAAATTATTTTTTGCATCCAGTTTCCTTGTGATCACATCACAGTATTCAATCAAATTGATCAGACAAGACTTCCCCTTAACAAATCAATGCTGTGTCTGAACTATAACTGCAATCTTTTCAAGATGGCCCTGCAATGCTTCTTTAAACAGTGACTTCATTATTTTCCCTGATACAGAAATTAAACTAACATGTCTGTAATTACTTGTGTCATCCTTTGATCCTCCTTTGTGAACTGGGGCTACATTTGCACATCTCCAGTCTATGGGGACCTCCCCTGAATCCAAGGATGCTCTCATAATTATGGCTAAGGGTTTGCTTACTTCCTTTGCTTCTTCCATTAATATAACTGGACATATCCCATCCAACCCAGGTGCTTGTGCTTAACTCCAACAATTTCTCCTCCACTTTGCTCTCAGTTATTACAAAATCATTTATCTGTTAGAGTTTTTTAAGCTTCTGGCCTCATGGGTGAATGTGGAATTCTGTAGAGAATTCCACATTCACCCATGAGGAATTCTCTACAGAATTCCTCATGGGTGAATGTAGATCCAAAATACTCATTCAGTTTGTCAGTCAGTTACCTGAACCAAATCATGAACTGTCGAACCATTGCTATCAAATGGACCAATCTGATTCATCCCTTCCTTCTAGAGTTTAAGTAAAGAAGTGTTTGCTTTTTTCTTGCTTTGCATCCTTTGCGAGAGACTTCATAATCAACCTTTGATTGCCTAACCTATCTTGATGACTTGATTACTTATATCTACCATAGGCTTCTGTGTTTCCTGATAATTTATATGCATCCCATGCATTTTTCTTCTCTGTCATGAGTATTAATAGTAAATCTGACATCCATTTAGGACAAACCTTGAACAGTATTTTTTGGTTGGTATGAAAAGCCTAGTAGCTTCCAAGATTAATTCCTTGAATTCTAAAAATTAGAATTTTTTGTTGGTAATATCATCACTGATGGCAGTTACATCTAAGAAAATCTCATATCAATCAGTACACTGTGATTTGCAGATTCTTAATTCATGAGGATTCACTACTGATAATCAGATCAAGATTATTACTTCCTCTGGTTGCCTCTCAAACATGCTGGCTGCAGAAAACAATCATCCAATAAATCCACAAAAGCCTTGCTAGTGTGCGAGTGACCAACCCACATGTGATCATAGATGTATTTGCTATGAAATTCAAGATATTAAAATAGATAGAAGGGATGAATTTGAGGAGGGATTTGCAGTGAGTTCTGTACGCTGGAAAAAATTTGAGGATAGTAGTAGTATTAGTAGCATGTAATGTAAGAAAGCAAGTGTATGAACTTATGCAGCATCAGCCAAAAAAAAAAAAAAAATTTACAAAACAATTCCCTCTGAATGTTTGTCCAGTTACTCCTTAAATTTATTTAACCTATCAACTTTCATGACAGATGGAAGTTTGTTCCAGCAATTAACCACTTGCTGGCTACAGGCAAATTTGCGCACATCTATTCTACATCTGTCTTTCCTCAATTTGAATTTTTGCCCCCTTAGGTTCGTAATCTGAGCAAGTGGAAGAATCCCATCAGAATTCAGCGTGCTCAACCCATTCAAGGCCTTATACACCTCAATCAGATCACCTCGCAGGTGCCTAGTCTCCAGCCACTGCAATTTGCAGAACTTATGCCTCTCTTGGTAAGAGGATCCCTTCATTCCCCTCACCAATCTTGTTGCCCTTCTCGGTACCAGCTCAAGCAAATCTACATCCTTCCAAAAATGAGGCTTCCAGACCTGTACGCAGTAGGTAAGGCGTGCCCTGACCATTGCCTTATACAGAGGGACAATCACCTCCTTTTCCCTGCTAGCAAAATTCCTGTATATCATTGACAAAACCCCATGACCTGCCCTGGCAGCCTGTCTGCACTGCTCAGAAAACTTCATATCGGACTGCACAATTATAAATAGGAGGTTACGTGATGAAAGGAATGAATTAGATTGCAGCTTGGTTGAAAGAAATTGTGAGATTTTGAGTAAAATACTTTGAGAGTTGTTGTGGGTCTATGAGGAAGAGAGTTAGGTTACATAGGGTGGAATACAGTTCTGATGGATATGACGAGGAGGGTGAACAGGACGAGAAGGAGGAGTTACCAAAGAGCAAGAATGAGGGGAATATTAGAGGAGGAAGAGGCTTTGAAAAGACAATACTTGCAGTATTGTACTTTTCATTGTACTGTTAAAATACAATATGAAAAAAGAGAAACTATGTTGTTAAATAAAAAAGTATGTTTTTCGTTAACAGTGTGAAAGGCTAATTCTGATGCTGTTGAACGAGAAGCCCAAACTGAGGCCGCATGTTGATTAACATGAATATTCAAAGGAAAATGAGTCGAACCCTGATAAGACAAGTTGCAATCACCACAATAAATGTTGTATACCAGGTCATTAATTTGTGTTGCAAACGAGGAAAGGACTGAGCGATCGTTCAGTATATTGTGTAATTTCCGTATTGGTCTGGCCACAATTTTAAATTCGGTATCTTTAAAGAATCTGTTAAGCTGTTTGTGTCACTGTTCAACATATGGGACAGAACAGAAATAAAGTATTTTTTGATATTACTATTGTTGGTTGGTATAGTATTTTGTATCCTATCTTTAGCTTGAACCCTAATTCGGTTTATTGTAGCAAGAGGATAACCCCTGTTCAAGAATCTGCTGGTTAATATTTGTATTTCTGAGCCCAAAGCAGATTCCGTTGTTGAATATTTGTAGGCATTTAGAAATTGATTAAAGATAATCAATCTTTTGTAGATGAACGGGTGATAGCTATTATTATGTATTAGTATTTTACAAATAGGGTAAATATATACATATGTAAATAGAGTTTTAAGAGTTTAATTTGCACTGCTGATGCTATTTTTATTTACCTTTTTTTTTAGCTATTTTATCTTTATTTTTATTTGATTTATTTTGTTTATATTTTGAGCTATTTATATCACAGTTATTTTTGCACTGATGAGTTAGTTATATTAGCAATTGCTGAGTTGAAAGTTGAAAGTTTTAAGTGAGTTTACAGTTTGTATAAAAAAATATAAAAAGAAAAGGGGAAAAGAAAAGAAAAAAAGGAGAAAGGAAGGGAAAAAGGAGGAGGAAAGAAAGTAATAAAAAAAAGAAAAGAAAAGGAGGGAGGAAAAAAAAAAAAAGAAAAAGGAAAGAGGGAGAAAAGAAAAAAAAATTATGAAAGAATTATAAAATGGGGGGGGCAAAGGATTAATTAAGGATGAAATTACAGATTAAAGATTTAAGCGCAGATGAGCTGTTGCTCAAGTAGTGCATTGTACAAGTAGTGTAGGTTAGTAATGATGATGTCCACCCATGTGGAATCACCAAGATTCAATTCATCCTGAGAAATAATGAACACCACCTTGTGGAAAGTTCCGAGACTTACAGAGCCTTCTTAGACTTTGCCCAGGCCGTATATGCCAAGCGAAAAACTTTACCACAACCACCAAACCCCAACTAGAAAAGTAGTGAGATAAATGACAACAAAAGGAATTACCAACACAGGAGCACGTGCAAACAACAAAATGACACAACCACACTAGGGAAAGAAAGAACTGGGACCCTAAGAGCTTATCACCCCACAAGTCAAGAAAATCTAAGCTCTCAATAAAGTGACCACTTCTGCAACAAACAGGAAAACTGCAAGTTTGTGACCTCGAAACACCTAGAGAATCAGCGACCACAAACAGCTTCCTCTCAACCCAACAGCTGACTCAACAACCACAACTGACCACAAGAATTAGTGACAACCTGCACTGCACACTTCACTTAAACCAGAGATTACACAAAAGGAAACTGACCACAAGAAAAGGACAACCAAGATATTGGAATAAAGACCAGGTTATTTGTTATTTGGTTTTTAGGAGCATTAGCAACTAAGGCCATATTGCTCCGGGATATGCGGTGGTCATTCCTTGACCTTTCCGCATACTCCGTATTTGGTGGTGACGGGCTCGAACCCCGGTCTAATCAAGAAGCGTGTGCTACGCACTGCTGCTCCTTCCCACCTGGCTACGGAGGCGCCCCATATAAAGACCAGGACTGCAGCTGATCGTTGTCTAAGCCATACGGCAACCCAGGCTGGACACCTAACCCAGCCTGCTTCCAACCCCTAACCCTGGCAGGGAGAGGTAACTTTTCATTGCCTCCCCCACTTGCCATCCAAACTTCCCTCTAGTGTGAAACGGGCATGCCACACTGCCTAGTAGGGGTCATCTCTTCTATCGACCCATTACTTCTACCCCCAGTCTTCAGTCTCCCCTCCCTCCCACTATTATCTTTCATCTAGCATATTCCCCACACGTCTAAATTTAATAACATTAAAATTTTGCCTGACCTATTAGGTCTTTTAACACATCTCTAGCATTCAACCCCAACCAGTGATTTCCTAACAGCAATCTCATTGTGTTAATGTCAAACGTGAAAAAAAAATTTTTTTTTTTAGGTCCTAGCCACTGAAATCCCAGGAAACTAGGTGGCAGGACCTGCCAGAGCAACTTGTTGTGATACTAGACACACCCGGCTAGCCTCCACATGGTGAGGTATGGGCAACATCAGGCCCCAGTAGGAGCCTGGCGGCCAATAAGCTGGACAAACAATGGGCACAACACATCACACTGAACAGACATGGCTCACACACTTTCAAGTCTCTGGCTTGACAGTGTACTGTCCTCGATACAGCGAACACACATGGAGATGGGAGAAATCCCAGGTGCCATCTGACACAAACATACCTTATATCCACTGCCTTAGATATTATGTTTCTTAACCAACAGCATAACCCCTCCTCCCTTCCTATCCTGTCTGTACAAATTGTATTTCCCAAAATCCAATTCCGCATTCCTTATATCAATGTGACACTGCGTGTCTGATATACCAACAATATCTGCCTTTGATGTCTTGACCAGCACTTCAAATTCATTGAATTTATTTACAATATTCCAAGAACTGGTGTATGTGGAAGTATAGATGCAACTGTTCATATTCTTAGTTATCCTAACAAAGCCCATGGAAAACTTATGTTTTCCATGATTATTATTATTATTAGCCCTATGGTAAAAGGAAGCCTGAGGCTTATGCTGCACCAGCTGAAAAAAAAAATTTTCTGAAAGAGAGAGATAACAAGAGTCAGAAGTAGAAGGGAATCACCAAGAAAGAGAAGAATGACTCCCCCCACCCCAACAGTTCATAAAATCTCCAGCACCTTGCTTCCCAGGCTGCAGCTCATTCCAACAAGCAGTGCAAGAATCACTTTCATCCCTGCCTACAGCTAATGTTAATTAGTCTGTGAATTCCCCCATGCTATTAGTCTGTGAATCCCCCCCCCATGATAGCAGTTTTCCAACCTGCCTTTCACTGCCTCGATAGCATCAGCAAATATTCTTGTGCCCCATCTCTTCAAGTGTATCTCATCCCATTTAAGCAGTCTCTTGTTGACAAGCAGACATGCTGAGAAAAATTCTACCACATGAGCCTTGCACAATCTCTCCAGGGCCAGTACATGTTAAGCAAGTCTGCAGATCTCCTAGTCTTAATGCCTATTTAATGTCTAATTAATTTATGAACTTAATTTATAATTCATAATTTATAAATTATGAACCTTATAAATAAATTATTTTATAAAGAAATTATGCTGTAATATGTTGGTAGAAATTACTTAGTTTATTAGCAGATTAATATTTACTGTTTCTTTTGAACTAGTCATATTTTAGATATCTCAGGTAAATTGCTCTTATACCCTTAATTGAACACCTTGAATTAATTATATTAACTTTTATAAAATGCACAATATATATGTATATATATACAATGTAATAGTAATAGATTTCTGATTTATTAGAAATAGGTATTTATGAAGGATTATGAAGGAACCTGGGGTACTGTTATTCAAAGCTTGTTTGTTATTTGGTTTTTAGGAATATTAGCAACTAAGGCTATATTGCTCCAGGGATATGCGGTGGTCATTCACTGACCTTTCCGCATCCTCCGTATTTGGTGGTCACGGGCTTGAATCCCGGTCTAAGATTAGTGTGGGCTCTGTGTACTTAATGCAGCAAATCAAGAAGCGTGTGCTACGTACTGCTGCTCCTGTCCACCTGGCTACGGAGGCGCCATTATTATTATTATTCAAAGCAGAAAGAACCCAACAACCACAAAGGGATGTAGATACAAGGGTGGTTCAATAAAGAATCGCCCTCACCTACTTCCACATATCGCAGAGTCATGATATTTTGTGTGTAGCATCATATATATCTCTGTACTAAAGGTGTAAAATTTCAGCCCTGTGACTTAATTTGTTTTTCTCTTACAGAGCTGAACATGTGACAAAGTAGCATCCTGGACAAAGTTGAAGCCAGAGGTTGTAATGCAGTATCTGTTCTTGAAGGGGAAATCTCCTAAAGAAATCCAAGAGGAGATGACTGCTGTATATAAGGATGAAGCCTCATCCTATGGCATTGTGAAGCACTGGTATAGACAGTTTAGGTGTGGTCGGACATTGGTAGAATCTGAGCCCATTCCGGGTCGTCCCCATTCAGCCATTGATGACAGCACAATCAGAAAAGTGGAGTTGTTAATCATGGAAGATCGCCGGATGTCTGTGCATGAATTTTCCCAGGTGGTGAAGATTAGTGTGGGCTCTCTTGAAACAGTTTTTCACGACCAACTCCATTTACGAAAATTTAGTGCAAGATGGATTCCCCGATTATTGACTGGTTTCCAGAAGGTTGATTGATAACAGAAATCACAAGAGTTGTTAGCCCTGAGTCAAAAAAATGAGGAAGACTTTCTCTTGTTTAATCACTCAGCATGAAAGTTGGATACACCATTTTGACCCTGAAAGTAAAAAGTAGTCCATGGAATGGCAACATCATGGTTCCTCACCCCCCCCCCCCAAGAAGGCAAGGGTCCAAGCGTCAGCAGGAAAGGTCTTGCTGACAGTGTTTTGGGATGAGAAAGGCATAATAATGACTGATTACCTGCCGAAAGGTAGAACAATTACAGAAGCCTATTATGCCAACTTACTCTTTTTTTTTTTTTTTTTTTTTATGTGAACCCCAAACACGAGAGGTATTAGAACCTATAGTACTTAGTACCGTGCTTGAGTTGGAGGTTGAGAAGACGAAAGAAGATATTTGTTGACATTGGACTTGAACTTCTGTAGATTGTAATTTTCAGGAAATACGTATGAAGGAAGGTTGTTCCAGAAAACGGCAGTTGAATGAATAAATGAGGAAGATGAAAAGTTGGTTCTGTGGGTTTGAAGTTGGACAGTAAATGGATGTTGGCTGGTGGCGGCACGTGTTCGGACTGTTTTGAAAGAGAGAGCGGGAATTATAGAAGCCAATTCAGAAGAACAGTGCCCATGGAAGTATCTGTAAAAGAGGCAAGCAGCAGAAACAGTGCGTCTATGAGAAAGAGAGTGGAGAGACTCTGTTAGAGATGAGTCATTAATTAACCTAACTGCCCTCTTCTGAATGGAATCAAGAAGCCTGAGAGAGGTTTTGGGGGCACCACCCCAAATGTGGGAACAATATTCCATGGCAGGGCGGATTTGCGATTTATACAGAGTGAGCAGCTGTTTGGAAGAAAAGTAACGCCGAGAGCGAAAGAGAAAACCAAGTTTTTTTGATGCAGAGGAAGCAATATTTGTAATGTGCTTGTGCCAAGAGAGATTAGAAGTCAGGGTAATCCCCAAAAGAGATATATCCTTTTGCCTAGAAATTGGAGTGTCACTAAAGATAAGCATAGGAGCAGAAGAATCCTTTTTGCGAGATATAAGACAAGACTGAGTTTTAGAAGGGTTGAAATCAACTAAGTTGTCTTTGCCCCACTGGAGAATTACCTGAAGATCGGCATTTAAGGAATTGGTAGCAGATTTTCGAGAAGTTGAAGCTGATTGAGCAGGACAAGATTTCTCAAAACGGAAAGTTGAATGCAATGTGCTATCATCGGCAAAACTATGGATAGGATTTCCAGTCAATGGAAGAAGGTCATTGATATACAAGAGGAAAAGAGTGGGGGAAAGAACTGAACCTTGTGGGACACCGGCATTAGTGGAGAAGTTAGAAGACAGAGAGCCATCTACCATCACCCTCAGTGAGCGATCAGAGAGAAAACTGGATAACCAATTACTAAAAACAGTTGGCAAACCATAAGATGGAAGCTTGTTTAGAAGACCTTTATGCCAAACACGATCAAAAGCCTTTGAGATGTCAAGAGCAACTACTTGTGTTTCACCGAACCTTTCCATTGAATTAGTCCATAAATGGGTAACATAAGCAAGGATATCACCAGTGGATCGACACTGGCGGAATCCATACTGGTGATCGTTGATCAGACGGAAGGTTTCTAGGTAGTTTAAGAGTTGGCGGTTAATTGATTTCTCCATTACTTTAGAAAGAGTAGAAGTAATTGCAATGGGACGATAATTGGATGGGAGGGATTTGTCACCCTTTTTAGGAACTGGCTGGATATGAGCAAATTTCCAAGCAGAAGGAAAAACACCTTTGGAATAAGAAAGTGAAAAAAGGCGGCAAAGAATAGGAGTAAGTTCAGGAGCACAGATTTTTAGAACAAGTGGAGAAATACCATCAGGACCTGGAGCTTTCTTAGCATCAAGATTCATCAAAATCCTTCTGATATCCTTTTGACGGAAGACCACAGGAGGCATTGAATGGACCGTGTTGGGAATGGTGGGAGGTGTTTTACCAAGTTCATTAATACATGAGCTGGAAGAAAAATGGGATGCTAGCAGGTCAGCTTTATCCTTGGCTGAAGTGACAACAGAACCATCTGGTTTGGACAGAGGTGGAAGCAGAGATGGGCAAAAGTTGCGGCCAATAGCTTTGGCAAGAGACCAGAATGCTCGGCTACCATTAGGGCAAGAAGCAAGTTTTCTACTCTTAGCCTGTTCAAACTCTAGTTTGGACTGATTAATAACTGCTTTACAATTGTTGCGAGCCTTGGTGTAGGCTGAAAAAGAAACTGAAGAATTAGAAACAAGCCAATTACGATATGCAACATTCTTCTCTTGAACAGCCTTAGCACATTTATTGGAAAACCAAGGTTTAGATAAAGGATGAGATTTTAAAGTGGAGTGTGGGATAAAGGATTCCATTCCTGCAAGAATAATTTCACTGACACGATCTGAGCAAACGTTGACATCAGAAGTTTTGAAACAGTAATCCGACCAAGGAAAAGAAGAAAAGAAGTCACGCAGGTCATCCCATTTTGCATTCTTGTAATGCCAAACAACACGAGGTTGGGAATAGCCATGAGATAAAGGTTCCATTGGAGAAGAGACAATCACCAAGTTGTGATCTGAAGTGCCTAAAGGACCTCTCACTTCGACCGTGTACTTAGAAGGGTTGTTTGTGAGAAAAAGATCAAGCGTATTGGCTGTATGATTCGGATTGTCCGGTATTCTTGTAGGTAAATGAACAATCTGTGCTAGGTCATTAGTAATTGCAAAAGCCTCAGCATCTCGACCTGCTGGGTCGGTGTGACTAGAAAACGGAAGCCAGCTGGAGTTGTGAACGTTAAAATCACCAAGGAAAATTACCTCACTGTTAGGAAAGTTGGACTGGAGAAAGTCAAGTTGCAAAGAGAGGAAGTCAAAGAGCTCCAAGTGATTAGTGGAGTTGGGAGAACGGTAGAGACAACAGATGAATTTTACACAATGAGGTAGAGAGATTTTAAGCCAGAGAAGATCGAAGAGAGGAGATTCCAAATTGCCAAGTCTCTGACAAGGAATATCAGAACGGACATATGCACAAGTACCACCTTTGAGGCGAAAGGAATCATACAGCGAATAATTTGGGCATCTGAGATGAGCAGTAGTTGAATCAACCGATAACTGAGATTCTGTCAGAAAAAGTACATGTGGTTTGGCAGACTGCAAGTGGAAATGGACATCGTTGAGATTAGAATTGAGACCACGTATATTTGTGAAATGAATTAGGAAGTCCTTGGGAGGTTTAGATCTTTTCGCAGATAAGCTTGTTCTATTAGTTTTTTGTGAGTATATTACTCACAAAATTATGGGAGAAAATCAAAACATATAGGTGTGGCATGCTGTCCAAAGATGTGAGAATGCTTCAAGACAATGCCTCAGTTCACACTTCTGAAATTGCAACAACACAAGCGGCCACTTGTGGATATGAAATACTGCCCCACCCAGCCTACTCACCCGATCTTGCACCATTGGACTTCTTGTTTCCTTCCCTCAAATCATTTCTTCAGGGGGACCCACTTCCCTGACAATGAGACACTCATTTCTGCAACAGATTCATGGTTCAAAGACCAACCGCACCACTTCTACAAAAACGGTATCCATAGCCTCATTCATCGATGGGAAAAATATTTAAATCTGCATGGTGGCTATGTAGAGAAGGACTAAAACCAGTGCCATGAATCAACAGGCTAGCACCTCTGCAGCTAGGTCAGGGAGATTCTTTATTGAACCACCCTTGTAAGTACATTGTGGTGAAGGGAGAGGAGGTAGTCTAACGAAACCAGAAGTTGAAACTATGGAAAAATGCAAAGGCACCTGTAAAGTAAAAATAATAATAATAATAATAAATATATTAAGGTACTTAATGCTGCAAATTTGATGATTTTAACGTCTTCGTCAAGGGTCAGCCATCAAAACCAAGGGAAATACAGCAAAAAAAGGCCTGTGTTTCTAACATGAAATATATGTAACATGTGGTGGAAACAATGAATCCAAGTTACAGTTTGAGAGTATACAAATGCCAGGTTAAGGGTGACAGTAAATATACAATGCTGACGTATACTTCATGGCTAACCCGACAGAGGCATAGATAAAATAAAATAAGAAATCCAAGTGGAGGGTCAAAGATGCAACTTACTGTTGTACCATGCTGGAGTCAGAGTGCGAACTGTGGTGCAGACCATCACACTGCATCGAAGTTGACAGAAAGAAGTAACAGCCATTGTCAAAGACCAACAGAGGTGGTTGCTGCAGTGTAGGCTATCTTGGATAAAAACAAAAAGAAGAGCTGGACTCTATACAATGGATTATACTATTATCACAAGGGCATGTTGCACTGTCAGTATACCTGCTCTGCAGATCCTGGCAGGGCACTGCCACTAGACTTAGAAGTAATAAGAAGAGGCTGCAATTATAGAATTAAAAGACAAATCCCAACTAATATCCTAGGGATTACAATAGATCTTGAAGCTGATGTCAAAAAAGAAAAACAACCACACTCTATCGGCAATGGTAAATCAGAGGGAAGAGTCAAATAAAGGAGAGGTCACTAGGCAATTCCTGCCTCGGGTAACCCCAAACCACCCGTTGGTTTGCCCCAGGACTATATGTCACTTACTTGCTTACAGAGCACGGTTCCCTAAGTGAAAAGTTATGCCAACTGGGTCTTACTCATGATCCCAAATGTACCTGTGGGGCATTGGGCTCATGTCCTTTATGACTGGCCCAATTATCATCCCCACAGATGTAGACTTATAGCCAAAATTGGTCCCATAAATCACAGAGATGAGCAACTGCTCATCTGTGATTTATGACAGTAATTATGAAATTTACTGATAGTGACAAACCCAAATGCAACTGGCCTGTTAGAATGAGTTTCTCACCCAGCAAAAATGTTCATGTTAGAAATTGTATTATTTTATGTGTTTGATCTCTATGCATAACTTCATGTGCATATTTTCATAAATATATATGTTATATATTTTTAACTATATAACATTGGTATAGATGCACCATAATTTACCCATAAATTTGAACTACGTATGTAGTGTATAAGGCATCGTTTTAATAGTATCTCATATTGTGGGTACCTTCACGAGTTAGTTGGTATTGCACTACTTCAAATAAATAACGTTTCTCTAGTAGAGAAGACTACCGTTATTTATTTTCAGTGGATACCACCACCCAGACGATCGTTTCGAAGCTTTTTGGCTTCATCATCAGTGAGTGGGCAGGTACCCTGGTAATGCAACGTGCCATCACAGTTGCATAGTTATTTCCACAATATGAGAGATGCCAATATTATATAGTTAATTACCTAAACCCATAAAAATCATGCCTTGTGCATTTCATTTTCTAATACATTATTATTTATACACCATTTGGCATCTTGTGCATGTACGGGTAGTGAGTACACCATTTTAGCATCTTGTGCATCTACATCTTGTGCATGTACGGGTAGTGAGTGGAAAATGTGTACGGCAGTGTGTGTGCTTGCTAGCAGCTCTCAATCGCATCCACGTTGTTGTGCTTGATTGATATGGATTTGGTAAAATATATATTCCCCTCTTTGTAATGCATAGAAACAAATGCATGTTTTAATTAAAAGTAAATATTGTGGATTAAATGTAAAAATTAATCATGTAAACAAAGTAATATCTGTGGTAGTCTAAGTATGCATGGGTGATTGACTGTCCATCTGTGATTATACGTGTTAAAAAGTATAGATATGGGAGACAATGTTCTGCTTGTGCATATGCTAATTAACATTATTACATTGTGTTCTACAGAGATATTAAATAGGCTTAGTAGCATTCATTAGATTATTTTTTTAAATTTAACTAGTGATTTTCGTAAGTTACGACTCACCGCTCGTATCAGCGGTGGTGCCAATATTGTTGAACTTTCCGCCATTATCATATACAAAACAGCACAACATATATCTCAAACTGATAACGTAAGGTATAAAGTAAAACTAGATAGCGTAACACGTAGCACGGTATTAGGAATCTGTTAGCTTAGTATTATCAATTAATCAATAAAATTTATTAATCTTATTAAATTTCATTGTTAATTAAATTGTATTTAAAGGGAAACCATGACCCAGACTACAGCTGTGAAGCAATGTTCACAGATTAATGGGAGTGCTGTGGCTTGGGGGAGAAACGAAGGGGGCGATTCTCCAAAGCATCACAGTCTCAAAAATGTGCGAAATGTGAAATGTTTGTAGACATTTCTGGAACAGAACATGATCTAGCCAAGGAGGATGTCTTTGTGTGTGCTAGGTGCCTAGAGTGTCAAGAAATCAGGCGCCAACTCAGCATTCTGATGGGTATCTAAGAGAGTGTGAGGTTAGGGTACATGTACTTGAAAAAATTAATATGAGAGGCCCATCAAGCTCTAAGCTGCCAAACTCAATGCCAGGGCTCACTCCCATGCATCACGAAACACAGCAGCAATCTCCAAAGCAGAATGCGCTGATCCCACAGGAGCTAGTTATTGTAGGTGACTCCATTGTCAAGGAGATGGGGAATATATTATGAAAAAGGATAGGTGGAATGGACCAGGGTATGTCTGCCAGGGGCAAAAGTTGATGACATTATAGAGCAGGTATCATCTTTTAAGGGCACAAAAGGTGATATTCTGTACACGTTGGCACTAATGACCTTAAGAGTACAAGATCTGCAGATTTACTTAACAAGTACAGATCAATGTTGAAAAAGAGGCACGAGTTAGGGTTGAATTTGAAAGTGTCTGCAATTCTGCACAGACATGACAGGAGGGAGTATATGATGAGAGCCTTGTCAATAAATTTGGCCATGGAGAGATTCTGCAAGGTTCATGGGGTAGAATTTTGTTCAGCGTGGTCTGTACTTGCTAACAGGAGAGACTGCTTCTACAGTGATGGAATACACTTAAATAGAAAGGATGCAAGAATATTTGCCGATGCCATCGAGTTAGGTGGGTCAGAAAACTGCTAACTTGGGGGGATTCAAAGACTAAAAGGTTAACAGTGGCCTTAGGCAGAGGCAAAAGTGATTCCTGCACTGCTTCTATTAGAATGAGCAGCAGCCTGAAAAGCAAGGTACTAGGGATTTGGAGGACTGCTGTGAGTCATTGTAGAACAAATAAATATATGGGCTGTGTTAGGATAACTAAGAGTAGGAACAGGTGCAAGTATACTTACATGTACACCAATGCTAGAAGCAGGCCCGACCGAGAGGGGGGGGGAGAAGCTGGGACAAATTCCCAGAACCCCTGCAGCCTGCAGAGCCCGGGTCTGGATTCTTTTTTCTTTTTTTTTTTCTTTATTTTACAAATCACTATCCAATTTTATTATTTGTGATTTTGTTGCATAATTTCTTTAATCTCTTTGTCAGTAATCGTAATATGTAGTAATACTTGTAGTAACAGTGGTTATAGGTCCGGCCCCAAACCAGTTTTGACTTCACACTTTGTTTATGTATTTTTGCTGTTATCAGTATTTTCGGCCCCTTTGTGATGTTTCTGTTGGTAGCTTGCACACAGACAGTGGGCATGTCACATGGCTATATCATGCTGTGTGCTGCATGCACATATTGCATAAGTCACCCATTACGTTGAATTTGTTTTTGTTTGTTTGTTTATTTGGTTATTTGGTTTTTAGGAGCATTAGCAACTAAGGCCATATTGCCCTGGGATATGCGATGGTCTTTCCCTGACCTTTCCGCATCCTCCGTGTTTGGTGGTGACAGGCTCGAACCCCGGTCTAATCAAGAAGAGTGTGCTACGCACTGCTGCTCCTTCCCACCTGCCTACGGAGGCGCCAAAGTTGAATTTGTGCATGTTAGTTGAGTCAGTCACTCAACTAACAACTAAGGGAGTGCAATTTTGTTTTATTTTATGTTGGTGAATGCATGTCCTCGTCACTTGCTTCGTAAATGAAGTTGTTTAAAGTATATTTTCTTTTTCTATCTGATTTTCATATTTTTGTCAAAGGTAAACTTATAAATATGCAATATTATAATTATTATTAAAATAATTTTCATAATGTATTTTAAATTTTAGGTTGTGTTTGTTCTTTTCAACCCTTCATTATAAATTACCATCATTCATTATGAATTACCACCGAAGCACGGTCTTACAAGCTCTAAATACCACCATCGACATCGAAGTAGCAAATCTTTCTAGTCTTCTGACAGATTTGAAAAAGGTAGGAATAGTTGGGAGGCAATCCTAAACAAATGCAAGCTCGTAACTGTAAATTTAAGTATGCAGGCTAAATTTTCAGATTGACAACAAAGGAGGAGGAAAAGAAATGCTGAAGAATCGACAATAACACCAACTGAAGAATTCATGTTTAATGTGTTTAATGTTCTTTTAGACAGTGTTATTGGTAACATGACTACTCGATTTGATGCAGTGAAAGAAGTCAACATTGTATTCAGTGTGCTGTGGTTACTTCACGACTTAAATGAGGTAGAAATTCAAGAAAATGCAAGAAAAATACAAAACAAATATGAAGATGATATTAGCAAGCAGTTTTCTGAAGAACTAATACATGATGCAAATATACAGGGAAAAAATCTTTCACCTATACAGTTGCACAATAAAATAAAACATCTGAATCTTGAAATACTATTTCCCAATACTGTTATTGCTTTAAGGTTGTTTTGTACAATATCAGTGACTGTGGCTTAAGCAGAACGATCTTTTAGTTGCCTATCAAGGATTAAAAATGTGTTACAGTTAACTATGGGTCAAAACTGACTTTTGTCTTTGGGCTTATTATCAGTTGAGGCAGAGCTAGCCCAACACTGTGATTTTTCAAAAGTAATCGAGTTATTTGCAAGTCGTAAGGCTCGCAAAGCACCTTTGTGATTTAGTCTAAATCTGAGACTCAAGTTATGATTTTTTCAGTTTGTGATCTGATATGATAGTTTATCGAGAATAACCTTATTATACGAGTGGAAATTTTTTGTTAAACAACAATTATTTTGTATTTACCCAATATTGTATTACTATTATTCAATTTTCATATTATTATATAAGAGAAAAAATAAAAAACAATTTATCTACATGCAGTTTTTTTTTTCTGTCATCAGGACTGGAATTATTGTTTTCCTGGGGCCTGGGTCAGCTCTTGGCAGCCCTGGCTAGAAGTATAGTTAATAAATTTGATGAGTTTGAAACGCTAGTCAAGACATCAAAGGTGGATATTGTTGGACTATCAGAGATGTGGTGTCACAGATATAAGCAGTGCAGAACTGGAAGTACGTGTACAGAAAAGATAGACAGAACAGGAAAGGAGGAGGGATTATACTCTTAGTTAAGAAACACATCAAATCTAAGGACGTGCATCCAACTGACATTGGTGGGCAATGCAATGTTGAGTCAGTGTGGTGTGACATAAGCACTGGCAAAGGTAAAATGAGAGTAGGTGTGTGTTATAGGCCTAATGACTCTGATGAGTATAATGAATAATTGTGCAAAGAAATAGAGTGGGCCAGTAAATTCAAATGTCTAATAATGGGGGATTTTAACTTTCCAGATATTGACTGGAACTTGTGGGTTGTTCACTCACACACTAGCAAGGATTTTGTGGATTTATTGGATGATTGTTTTCTACAGCAGCATGTTCAGGAGGCAACCAAAGGGAGTAATATTCTTGATCTGATTATCAGTAGTGATTCGTCTTGCATTAAGAATCTGCAGATAAAGGCCTTGAATGGGTTCAGCACGCTGAATTCTGATGGGATCCTTCCACTTGTTCAGATTACGAACCTAAGGGGGCATAGATTCAAATTAAGAAAGGACAGATGTAGAATAGATGTGCGGAAATTTGCCTTTAGCCAGCGGGTGGTTAATTGCTGGAACAAATATCCATCTGTCGTTGTGGAAGTTGATAGGCTGAATAAATTTAAGGAGGAACTGGACAGGCATTTGGAGGGAATGGTGTGATTTTTTTTTTTTTTTTGGCTGATGCTGCATAAGCTCATACACTTGCTTTCTTGCATCACATGCCACTACTACTACTACCACGAAGTGGCAGTGATCACAGTGTTCTGATGCGGGATTTACTCAAAGAGATAACTACCATCAGGGATAAAGGGAAGGGTTTTTACTTTGGTAAAGGTGACTACAGTGGTCTCAGACAGTTTTTAAATTCTATAAAAAAGTAAAAGTAAAGTGCAGCCATTATCAACCCACTGCAGGATGGAAGCCTCCTAAACAATTCATGCTGAGGGAAATGGACCATAATCTGCCACGCTGGTCCAGTGCGGGTTGGCAGATCGGCCGTATTCAGCGGTCAGGGCCTTGAACACCAGTCTACTCAAAGAGTGTGGGCACTCCCGCTTTGTTTGTTTGTTTGGGTTTTTTGGCGCATTAGCAACTACGGCTATTATGCGCCAAGACTAGGTAATATTATAAAAAAATTTAAACTCTCGGTGATCTAATTAGTAAGGCCACCGTGTCCAGATATATAATAACAAAGATATAAGAAATAAATCAATAGAGACGTAACAATAACATGAGTTAAATACAATTAAAAACTTTAATTGATTTAAAATAGCTAAAAACAGCAGACACGTTGTCATTGTCAGATAAAATCTGACTGAGTGTATAAGGCTCAGTCAGATGATTAAAAGCGGTAAAACGGGTGCTGCTAAAATCTGGACAGTCAATTAAAAGGTGTCTTATCGTTAAAATTGTGCCACAGGACACACACATAGGAGGGTCATCAGCCCTCAGCAAAAACGTGAGTTAAATGACTGTGTCCTATGCGGGTCCGGGCGAGAACAACTTCCTCCTTACGATTCCTGCGCAGACTAGACTGCCACGGTTCAATTACAGGCTTTATATGATATAATTTATTCGCAGTCTGTCTATTCCAGGAGTCCTGCCATTGGGAGTGTATCTTTTGGTGTATTATTTGCCTGTAGTCTGTATAGGGGACTGACAGGCAGCGGTTATTATTGGGAATTGCTGATTTGGCTGCGGCGTCAGCCAAATCATTTCCCTTAATCCCAATGTGGCTAGGAATCCAGCAGAAGCGGATGTCATATTCGCGTTCATGGAGAACGTGAATCTTCTGCTGAATGCTAGACAGAACGAGGATTATACCTCACAGATATTAAAGCCTGTAACATGCTAAGAGAGTCGGAATATAAAATGAACCGTTGGTATTGGCATTTACTAATATGATCCAAGGCTAACTCTACAGCGTGCAGCTCTGCAGTAAATATGCTGCATTCAGAGGGAATCTGCTCTGATATAGTGCTATCTGTAAAGACAGCAGCAGATCCCACATATGATTCTGACTTCGAACCGTCAGTGTAGACTGGCGCGAAGTCGGAATATTCAGTTCGGTGTGCTGAATGAAGCTGCAGGTAGACACATGATGGCGTGTCCGACTTTCCCCAGTTTCTAAGCGACAAGTCGCATGCCGGGACACGAGCATGCCAGGGTGGAAAGGGTTGCTTTGATGTTTGGGCAACCTTGTCTACCTTGATATTAAGTTCATTGAGTAGCTCTTGGAGACGAATACCAAAAGGACGATTGGCAGTCTTACGGGTATTGTACAAGTTTTCCCATCGTGGCTCAAAAACGAAGGGCCACGTAGGATGGTCTGGCAGGGATTTCAGTTTTAAAGAGTACTTTAAAGACAACTGCTTACGTCGAAGCGATAACGGTGGTTCGTTTGCTTCGACGTATAAGCTCTGGACAGGAGATGTGCGATATGCTCCAGTAGCAATACGTAGGGCCTGATGATAGACGGGGTCCAGCCACCGCAGGACACTGTCTCTGGCTGAGGAATATAACTGGGACCCATAATCCAGTTTGGATCGCACAAGTGCACGGTACAGCCGAAGAAGGGTACATCGGTCTGCTCCCCAAGATGTAGAGGAGAGTGAGTGGAGAATATTTAGCCCACGTGTGCACTTTGTGCGGAGTTGACAAATATGATCCAAAAAGGTTAGTTTTTTATCGAATATGAGTCCCAAGAATTTTGTGTTTGCTGCTACTGGAATAGCATTTTGTCCGAGCCTTAATTCAGGTTCAGGATGAAGATTACGCTTGCGACAAAAGTGTACGCAAACGGTCTTCTCCGGCGAGAACCTGAAGCCATTAGCAAGTGCCCAGGAATTCAGACTATCAATGGCTTTCTGCAGTTGTCTTTCAATAACCCTCATGTTGCACGACTGACAAAAAATGCTAAAGTCATCAACATAGAGGGCACTGTTTACAGTTGGAGGAAGTTGTTCTGTGATGGAATTTATTTTGATGGCAAAAAGCGTGACACTTAATACTGATCCTTGTGGTACTCCCTCCTCTTGGCTAAAGGAGCGAGAGAGTGAGGATCCCACACGAACTTGGAACGATCGTTTGGCTAAAAAGTTTTGAATAAAAAAAGGGAGATGCCCTCTAAGGCCTAGGCTATGTAAATCTTTTAAAATGTCAAATCTCCAAGTTGTGTCGTACGCTTTTTCCATGTCAAAGAACACCGACACCAAGTGTTCGCGTTTTAGGAAAGCATCCCGGATGGATGCTTCCAATCTAATAAGATGGTCCAAAGTGGACCGGTTCCTTCGGAAGCCGCACTGGATGTTGGAGAGAAGGTCATTTGATTCTAGATACCATATTAAACGAGAATTAACCATTCTCTCCAGGATTTTGCACAGACAGCTAGTCAGAGCAATAGGACGATAGTTGGTGGTGACTTTTGGATCCTTTCCTGGCTTAGGGAAGGCAAGAACGATTGCCTTTCGCCAGGAGTCCGGAAACTGCCCTTCAGTAAAAATTCTGTTATACAAAAGGAGCAGACAATCCATAGATTTTGGTGAAAGATTTTTAATCATTTCATAATGGATGCCATCTGGTCCAACGGCACTTGCTTTGGAAAGAGCGAGGGCTATTTCCAGTTCTTGAATAGTGAAATCCCCGTTGTAGGGATAAATGCTCTTAGATTTAAAGTTAAGTGCCTGTTTTTCGATTTTATATTTCAGGACCAGGAACTCTGGGGAGTATGAGGATGTTGCGGAGATGTTAGAGAATGTTTCCCTAAGAGCATTGGCTATTGCAGTTGGATCTGCAATAGCGCATCCATTATAATCTAGGATTGAAGAAGGGTGGGATGTATATTTTCCCTTCATTTTCCGGATTTTATCCCAGACTACCTTAGAGTTGGTAGACTGGTTAATAGATGATGTAAAACGGATCCACGATTCCTTTTGACTCTGACGGCGGATATATCATGCATTGGCTCGTGCACGTTTAAAGGCTATAAGGTTGGTTGTGGTAGGATATCGACGGAATATCTCCCACGCTTTGTTTTGAGCCTTTTTTGCTGCTGTGCATTGTGAATTCCACCAAGGTTTAGGAAATGGTGGAAACCGGGCAGATGTTTTTGGAACAGCATTCGCAGCTGCTTGGACAATATTTTCTGTGATGTACTTAACTGCATCATTGATAGACTCTTGACTGACTGTGCTAAGATCAAAATTTGCCTGATGTTGGAAGGCAGTCCAGTCAGCCTGATCAATCTTCCACCGTGGTAACCTGAAGGGAAGACATGGTCTCCCACTATGTAACAAGGTTATCACGGGGAAGTGATCGCTTCCGTATGGATTCTCCTCCACCTCCCAAGTGAGTGAAGGGAGTAGAGAAGGGGAGCAGATAGAGAGATCAATGGCAGAAAAAGTACGGGGTAGGCATGTGGAAGAAGGTGTTTGTTCCAGTATTTAGAAGGGAAAGGTCATTGTCATTGAGCATACGCTCTATGACTCGTCCCCTTCCGTTGATGTTAGCACTACCCCACAGGGTGTTATGTCCATTCATATCCCCGAGAAGTAAGAAAGGGGGAGGCAACTGCGTTAGAAGATCATCAAGGTCTGCCTGGGAGATGTCAGTCCCAGGTGACAAATAGATAGAGCACACAGTTAATAAAAATCCCACCGTAAGGCGAATTGCAACAGCCTCTATGATAGTTGTAATTATTAAGGGCTGCACTGGGGTCTGGTTACCCACAAGGATAGCCACTCCCCCATGTACAGAGCCATCTGCAATTCTATCCTTACGAAAAATTGTGGTGTTATGCATCGTGGGATCGTCATTTGCCTTTAGGTATGTCTCCTGCAAGCAAAAGCAAACTGGCTCGTGCTTTTGTAGGAGGGCCTTGATGTCATCAATATTTCGCCGGAATCCACGACAATTCCATTGTAGGAATTTAGCCATTATTTTGGCTTGGTGGGTCCATCAGGCGGCTTCCGAGGTGCTGAGGGTTTACTTTTATCAGTCTTGGATTTATCTTTTTTGGGGAAGAATGGATGCTGTCCCACGTCCATTTCCTCCTCCGCAAGGAGTTCCAAGACTGAATCTTCGGGTACCTCCTTCTGCTCGACATCCATCTTTTCTTGGGTACTAGGGGGGGACTTCCCCTTTTTTATTCTTATCTTTTATAATTATCTTTGTTGCTTGTGGAGCATTAGGAGGTACCGATATAGGAGTGGCAGCTGATTGGTCCTTCTGTGCAGGTTTTTGTGAACTTAAAAGATAACGCGCGATGGGAGTGAAAGACTCCTTCGGAGGAATGGTCATGTCCGTCTGAGTTCCAACGGAACATCTCCCTGCTACCTTCTGGGCGTAGGTAGGTTTGTTGATATTCAGGGGTTTGACCGATTTCCTTGCCTCCTGGTATGATATATTTAGCTCTGCCTTCAGCTGTTGAATTTCTTTTTCTTCTTTCCACCTCTGGCATGCTCGTGAATAGGCCGGGTGTTCGCCTTCACAGTTAATACAGGTGGGTTTTGCGGCTGAACATGCTGTTGTTTCGTGGTCCTTTGCACCGCATCGAGCGCATGCAAGGACTCCACGGCAGGCCATTTGAGAATGTCCATACTTCTGGCATTTAAAACACCGTAAAGGGTTCGGAACGTATGGACGCACTGAACAGTTGATGTATCCAGCTTTAATCTCGTCAGGAGGTTTAGGAGAGTTAAAAGTCAGGATAACGCTCCTGGTTTTAACAATTTTTCCATCCCTTCACGCAGTAATTCTCTTGACGGCAATGACTCCCTGTGGTTTTAATTCGTAGCAGATTTCCTCCTCGGTTATGTCGAGAAGGTCCCACTCCGAAATGACACCTCTCGATGAATTTAGTGTTCTGTGTGGTGTCACTGTGATAGGGATTCCTCCGATTGATGTTGTTCGGAGTAGATGTTCAGATTGCCGGTCATTTTTAGTTTCAATTAAAAGGTCTCCAGAACAAAGCCTCTTAACTGATTTGGGTGAACCTGCTAACCCGTCTAACCCTTTTTGTATAAAAAAGGGCGACATTTTACCAATTGGTGTCTCATTGGTAGAATGCATAATTAAAAACCTTGGGACTGGCCCTGATGGTACTTCAGTTCTCTGCCTTTTTTTAGCAATAATGCTATCAGTATCATTGTCTATGTTTTCAGATAGGGACCGGGTTGGGGCCCCTGAAGAAATAAGTTTATCAGGATTCATATAGTTTTTTAAATGGTTCAGTGCCCGGGCTCCCCACCCACCACGGAGCCCAAAGGGACGCCCACTACCCGGCATGCAATAAATGCGCTCGGGAGTGGGACGCCAGGGCTACCCAGTCACTATACCCACACCGCCGCCAGCCTGAATCCTGTCCCTCGGACCATGAGGGTAGGGGCGTGGCATTGACACGGTTGACCCTCGCAGGCGAGCCTACTAGCCGATTTGTCCTAGCCGGGCCTTCCAGGACCACCCGTCTTGTCGAAGCAGGGGCCAAAGTGGTGTATTGAAGCTGGGCCCCTCAACCACCAGGATCCCCCTTTCCGAATTTCCACGGGTCGCAGCGCACGGCAAACACGCCGGATTCCATTGATGTAAGCCTGGAACCTGGGCTGTGGGCGTTGGATCCCAGTGATGCTAGTCTGGAAGTCCAGCAGCGTCACTGGGAGGTCCCCTCACCACGTACAGGTGCCCACGTCGAGGGGTGCACTCCCGCTCCTGACCACTTGGCTACAGAGGCCCTTTTAAATTCTATATAGTGGGATAAACTGATGATGTTACTACCAACAGTGAATTCTAAATAGGAAGCCTTCATGGACTAAAACTTGGAAGCTACTAGGCTTTACATGTCAATTAAGAAATATTATTCCAAGTTTTAGGCCTAAATGGATGTCAGATGAACTAATGAGGCTCGTGCAGAGAAGAAAAATGCATGGGAGGCATATAAATTATCAGATGACACAGAAGCCTATGGCAGATATAAGGTCATCTGTAATCAAGTCACAAAGGAGGTTAGGCAGGTGAAGGCAGATTACAAGAAATCTTTGGCAAAGGATGCAAAGAAAAACAGCAAAGAGTTCTTTACTTATGTAAACTCTAGAAGGAAAGGGATGAATCAGATTGGTCCACTTAACATAGCTGGCTTGACTTTTGATGATCCTGCTCAAGAAGCTGATAAACTGAATGAGTATTTTGCATCTACATTCACACATGAGGAGTTATTCAAGGAGAGGAATGTTAGAAGTTTATCAAACTCTAACAGGTAGATAAGTGATTTTGTAATAACTGAGAGCAAAGTGGAGGAAAAATTGTTGAAGTTAAACATAAGGAAGGCACCTGGGGCAAATGGAATATATCCAGTTACAGTTGGACCTCCATATAATGAAATCGATCATTTGCTTGAAAAATTTCGTTATACAGAAATTTCATTATATGACCTTTTCAACAATGAAAAATACTGTAATTCAATTCAGAAATACAGCAAAATATGGGAAAATAATCAGAAATAAGTGGGAATGAAAAATTTTTATAACATTTTAAAACAATTAATTTATTAATACACACATATTAAGAAATGACTACTTACATAATGCGCACAATATATTAGTACACTTTTAAGAATCGTATTTGGGTATTTTTTGTTTTACACTGGATTTTCTGTACACTGTTCATAAAAATGTTTGCATTTGTTTAAGCACTCAAATATATTTTCTGGCACATTTTCTTCACACTGAAGGCTTCAACACAAAGTTTCAAATGCTGCCAACATTTCATGTTTGGCAGGTTTAAGATTGCACTCATTGCCTTCATTTTCATCCAACTCATCGTCGATATTATCACTAGTTCTTTGCAAACTCTCCAAAATGTTGGAATCACTCGGATATTCAGCTACTATGACATCATTATAAACTCCTAAAGATTCTTCAAGAACAATTTCTCCACTGATCAAGGTGATTTTTCTGTTTTCTTTCATCTTTTTATGAAATTTTAAAATCCACTGTTCAAAAATTTCACTTGTCATCCAAGCTTTTTTGTTGTAGTCCAACTCTAATGACTTTGAAACATCGGGGTTGTTTACTTTTGCCTATTACCAAAAGCTTTAGTTTTTCATTACCAGCAATATTTGCAACCAAGAGTGTAATTCTCTCCTTGCTCTTTTTACCTCCTAAACATTTATCACCTTTAAAAGTCAGTATCTTGTTCGGCAAACATTTAAAAAATAGACCTGTTTCATCAACGTTGAATATGTCTTTGTGGTTGTAGTCTTCCGTAATTTTTTTCAAAATTGTTTCTTTCCAATGGGTACAGTCTTCTTCAATTACAACCCCATTTTCAACAGAAATAACTTTTTCAAGTAAGCCATGGCACTTTTTAAATTTGTCCAGCCAACCAGAACTGGCTTGGAAAGTTTTATGCCGCAGAAAAGATGCATACCCCATAGCCTTTTCTTTTATTAATGGCCTTGATATCGGCATGTTTTGGTCTCGAATCAACTTCACCCACTTAAAAACAACTTCATCTACATCTTCATACAGGCATAATTTCGCATGCTTCCAACTGGGTCCAGTTTCCTCAAACAGTTTGAGAACTGAAACATGGTTTTTCAGAATAGTTGGCATACTACTGGCAGGGATACCAATTTTTAAAGCGATTTCTTTTTATTTTTAATGCCGCAATCTACACTATTAAGCACTTCCACTTTTTCCACTACACTCAAAGATTTCCTCTTAGACATTGTAAGGTTACTTGCACATCAGCTAAACAAAACTGATTTAGGGATCACTTGTACCTACCATACAGAGACAGGTGAAATTTAGTGAAAGTATGGATGAGTCATGTCTGCGGAGCAACAGATGAATTTCCGGGATAAAGGAAAATCGCTCTCTCCTAATTCTCTAATAGGGTGCTTACAATAGAAAACAGGTTGCCCAGAGCCAATGTCCGTGTCGGGAATATTACTTAATCTTTAATCTTTGCCAATGACTGTAGACACATAGATAGCAGTTGACCAGCACGACTTCTAGGTACAGTAAATGCTTTATGGGCAACACTAAATTGTGGAATGCTCTTAAGAATTAAACACTTTAGCTATTAAAAGCCAAAGTGATTAATTCTTAATCCTTTTAGCTCTTAATTCGTGCTTTCTTTTTTTTAGGCAGCTCTATTGCCTCAAGGTCAGAGGTGCAAACAATACGTACTCAGGTCTCTCAAAATCAGTTTGTTATATGGAAATTTTCTTCGTTATACGGAAACTATTTTCAATGTAATGACCAGGGGGAATTCAAAAAAGTTCGCTACACAGAAAATTTCACTATCTGGAAGTTCGTTAAAGATAGGTCCGACTGTATATTGAAGGAGGCAGCGAGGGAAGTAACCTTAGCCATAATTATGAGAGTATCCTTAGGTTCAAGGGAGGTCCCATGGACTGGTAATGTGCAATGTATCCCCAATTCCCAAAGGGATTTCAAAAGGTGACACAAGTAACTATAGACCTGTTAGTATAACTTGTATATTGCAGGGAAAATAATGGAGTCACTGGTTAAAGAAGCATTGCAGGATCATCTAGACAAGACTACAGTAATAGTTAAGACACAGCATGGGTTTGTTAAAGGGAGGTTGTGTCTGACCAATTTTATTTGATACTATGATGGGGTCACAAAGGAACTGGATGCAAAAAATAAATTTGATATCGTATACTTGGATTTCAGGAAAGCTTTTGATACTGTTGCACATGGAAGACTGCTGTACGAATTGGAGTGATATGGCCTTAAGGGCAAGTAGTTACAACGGATAAAGGGATGGTTGAGTGGGAGATGACAGAGAGGTAATCAATGGACACTGCTCTTCATGGACTGATTTAATTGGTGGAGTTCTCCAGGGTTCGGTGCTGAGCCCATTGTTGTTTTGTGTATTCATCACTAATATTGATGAAGGTACATCAGGTTTAATGTCCAAGTTTTCAGATGATACAAAGATTGGCAGGGTTGTTAACGACAGTAAGGACAGTATGCTACTGCAACAGGATCTCGATAAGTTGGACAAATGGGCTGAGAAGTGGCAACTGAAGTTTAACATTGACAAATGCAAAGTACTGCATATGGGTAGCAGTAACCCAAGAGAAATGTACCAAGTGTGTGGTACTACACTCAGGGAAGTGGAGAATGAAAAAGACCTGAGGATAACTGTGCAGTAAGATATGAAGTTCGCTGAGAAGTGCAGAAGAGCTGCAAGAGTAGGTCATGGAGTCTTGTCAATGATATATAGGAATTTTGCTAGCAGGGCAAGGTGATTATCCATTGTGCAAGGCAATGGTCAGGCCACACCTTGAGTACTGTGTACAGGTCTGGAAGCCTCATTTTAGGAAGGATGAAGAGTGGCTAGAATGAGTATCAAGAAGGGCAACATGATTGGTGAGTGGAACAAAGGAGTGCTCTTACCCAAGATAAGCTTAATCTGATTGAGGTGTATAAGGCCTTGAATGGGTTGAGCAAGCTAAATGCTGATGGGATTCTTTCTCTTGCTCAGATTAAGAACCTGTATATATTATGCACCTCCAAATTGAGGAAAGACAGTTGTAGAATAGATGTGCTGAAATTTGCCTTTAGCCAGCGGGTAGTTGAATGGTGGTTGTTGTGGAAGTTGATAGCTTAAATAAATTTAAGGCTAAGCTAGACAGGCATTTGGAGTGAATGGAGGGGTGAAATGAGAGGATTTATTTTTTTTTCTGATGCTGCATAAGCTTGCTTTCTTCCATCGTATGCCTCAACTAATGCTAATGCTATAGAGTAATTACAGATCTACTAGCTTAACATCTGTTTCAGGAAAAATAATGGAATCACTGCTTAAAGAAGTAATGTAGGACCATTTGGACAGACATACAATTATACTGCAATCACAGCATGGGTATGTCAAAGGGCAGTCTTGTTTAACTAATCTGATAGGTTGCTATGATGGATCGACTACGGAACTGGATGCAAAAAAATAAGTTTGACATCATATACTTGGATTTCAGGAAAGGTTTTGACTCTGTTGGATATAAGAGACTGCTGTACAAACTGCTACAATGTGGTATTTGGGGTAAGTTATGGATAAAGAGATGGTTAAGTGGAAGAAAACAGTGATTATCAATGTGCACTGCTCTTCATGGGCTAATGTTATTAGTGGAGTTCCCCCAGGGTTTGGTGCTGAATCCATTGTTGTTTTCTATATTTATCAATGATACTGATGATGGTATATCAGGTTTAATATCCAAGTTTGCAGATGATACAAAGGGTGGCAGAGTGATGACAGTCATCAGGGTGAGTTACTGCAACAAGATCTAGGAAAATTGGGTCGATGGGCTAAGAAATGGCAGTTGAAGTTTACACTGACAAAAGTAAGGTACTGCACATGAGTAGCAGTACTCATGTGACCCCAGGGTTACTTATCAACTGTGTGGTACTACTCAAGGTAGTTGAGAATGAAAAAGACCTGGGAGTAATTGTGATCAGATATGAAATTCTCTAAGCAGTGTAGACATGCTCTCAGGACAGCTTATGGCATTTTGTCAATGATATACAGAAACTTTGCTAGCAGGGATAAGGAGGTGATTATCCTTTTGCATAAGGCCATGGTTAGGCTGTATCTTGAGTATTGCATACAGGTCTGGAGGCCTCATTTTAGGAAGGACGTAGATTTGCTTGAGCAGGTACAGAGAAGGGCAACAAGATTTGTGAGGGGACTGAAGGGATCCTCTTACCAAGAAAGGTTTAAGTTCTGCAAATTGCAGCATCTGGAGACTAGGCACCTGGGAGGTGATCTGATTTTGAGGTGTATAAGGATTTGAATGGTTTGAGCAAGCTCAATACTGATGGGATTCTTCCTCTTGCTCAGATTATGCACTTGAGGGGACATAAATTCAAACTGAGGAAAGCCAGTTGTAGGATAATGCGGAAGTTTGCTTTTACCCAGTGAGTGGTTGCTTGCTGGAACAAACTTCCATCTATCATTTTGTCATTGTGGAAGTTGATACCTTAAGTAGTTTTAGTTTCAAGGAAGAATTGGACAAATGTTTGGAGCAAATGGATATGTGAAATGGGAAGTGTTTTTTTTTTTTTTTTTAGCTGATGCCATATAAGCATGCTTTCTTGCATCATATGCCACTACTAATGCTAATGCTGAAGTAATTAAATTAAATTTTCTGTTTATACTCCTGCACAACAACCAAGTCAGTAGAGTTTACAATAAATCATCAATACAAATATTTACCATATTTAGTAGTCAAGGGCTTGAACCCCGGTCACTATTGTTATTATTATGTCATGTGTATCTCTATTCAAGTGCTGGGTGAGAAATGTGTCTTCTCAACCTGTGAAAAAAAAAAAAAAAAAAAAAAAAAGTAAATGTAGTCCTATTCAGGGTATTGTAGCAAGTGGGATAAAGTAAGTGAAAAGGATGGCTGAATGTGAATTTCCTATATATGTTAGACTGTTGTGCCCTGAATATGTATATAAAATATAAATAAATATATAAATAAAATAAAATAAAATAAAAAAAACGATTAAATAATAAAAAAATATATATTAATAATAAACTATGGGGCTTCTCGCGTCTTTTGATAAAATAAAATACTTACAGATTTTGACAGTAGTGACTGAGTGAATGTTTCTGAATAGTACAATATAAAATAATAAATTAAATAAATTAAAAATAAATAATTAAAAAAATTAATAAAAGTGATTGTCTGACAAATGTTGTTTAGGTGGCACCTGCATCCTGAGTGGCTGAATGATGATGATGAATACAAGATAACAAATGCGTGTGAGAGAGTTATCTTATGTCCTACTATTTAGTCTGTTCCTAAATAAGTTTAAAAAAAAATAAAACATACTTGTATATGTATGCATCTTCCCTCCTACCTTCACTCTCCCCCAACTCTCTCTTTTCACCTTCCGGAGCTTTTTTTTTTTTTTTTGTCTGGGGCCCTCTGTGACAAACTCAGGTGCAGACCAGTGTTTGCTCCAGCCAGGGCCTATATCCAACTATACCTGGCTGCTGCCTCCGGGTAAAGGACAGGCAATGTTGGGCCCCACGGCTAAATACCTGAGTTATAATCCAACACTACACTATGCAGACCAACACCAAAACTTACACAACCCCAGGCATTTACAAAGATTGCACTACGACACGGAGAATACTATGCAGATTTATTGGAGTCTCCCAGTGCGTTTGACAATAAATACTATATCCTTTGAGTACATATTGTACCCTTCATCAAATTCTGCATCCTTTATGTCTAAGTGACATCAATTTTTGATACCCCCACAATGTCAGCATTTGATGACTTAATCAGTACTTCAAATTCATAATATTTATTTACTAAACACCTAGCATTAGTGTATATGCAAGTATACATGTACCTGCTCTTACTCTTAGTTACCCTAACACAGCCCGTACATGCAGTATAACTGATGACTTTTGAAGTTATGATGGACATCATGGCAAGATGCAATCTTCCTTACATTTCGAGAGTACAGCTCTAAAATGATGTTCGTAGGAGAGCCACTAGTTAGTACACCGGACTGAACCTATTGGTAACTCTCTAGGAGGCTTCTGGATCAACTAGTGTATAATCTTGCTACCGCTACTCTGACAGATAGTAACTGTAGGGAGTCCAAGTAGCATGTATGTGGAGGGACACTGTCGAGGATCTAGGTATATTCTTAACACGTGTATGCCATATCCAAAAATTTCATTACTTCGTACAGCATGTTCTACTTTTTCACTTTTTCTTATTATTGAATACACTATGAATTGTCAAACTAATAGAGTAAGCTTATCTGCAAAAAGATCTAAACCTCCAAAACACTTCCTAGTTCATTTCACAAATATACATGGTCTCAGTTCTAATCTCAATGATGTCCATTTCATGCCAAACCCCCATGTACTTTTTCTGACAGAATCTCAGTTATCGGTTGATTCAACTACTGCTCATCTCAGTTAGCCAAATTATTCGCTGTATGATTCCTTTTGCCTCAAAGGTGGTACTTTTGCATATGTCCATTCCAATATGCCTTGTCAGATACTTGGTAATTTGGAATCTCCTCTTTTTGATCTTCTCTGGCTTAAAATCTCTCTACCTCATTCTGTCACATTCATCTGTTGTCTCTACCGTCCTCCCAACTCCACTAATCACTTGGAGCTCTTTGACTTCCTCTCTTTGCAACTTGACTTTCTCCAGTCCAAATTTCCTAACAGTGAGGTAACTTTCCTTGGTGATTTTAATGTTCACAACTCCAGCTGGCTTCTGTTTTCTAGTCACAACGACACAGCTGGTTGAGATGCTGAGGCTTTTGCGATTACTAATGACCTCGCACAGATTGTTCATTTACCTACCAGAATAATGCACAATCCTAACCATACAGCCAACATGCTTGATCTTTTTCTCGCAAACAACCCTTCTAAGTACACGGTCGAAGTGAGTGGTCCTTTAGGCACCTTAGATCACAACATGGTGATTGTCTCTTCTCCAATGGAGCCTTTATCTCATGGCTATTCCCAACCTTGTATTGTTTGGCATTACAAGAATGCAAAATGGGATGACCAGCAAGATTTCTTTTCTTCTTTTCCTTTGTCAAATTACTGTTTCAAAACTTCTTATATCAACGTTTGCTCAGATTGTGTCAGTGAAATTATTCTTGTAGGAATGGAATCCTTTATTCCACACTCCACTTTAAAATCGCACCCTTTATCTAAACCTTGGTTTTCCAATAAATGTGCTAAGGCTGTTCAATTCTTCACTTTCATTTTCTGTCTACACCAAAGCCCACAACAATTGTAGAGCATTTATTAATCAGTCCAAACTAGATTTTGAACAGGCTAAGAGTAGAAAACTTGCTTCTTGCCCTAATGGTAGCTGAGCATTCTGGTCTCTTGCCAAAGCTATTGGCCGCAACTTCTGCCCAGCTCTGCTCCCACCTCTGTCCAAACCAGATGGAGTTCTGTTGTCACTTCAGCCAAGGATAAAGTTGACTTGCTGGCATCCCATTTTTCTTCCAACTCATGTATTAATGATCTTGGTAAAACACCTCTCACCATTCCCAACACTCTCCATTCATTGCCTCCTGTGGTCTTCCGACAAAAGGATGTCAGAAGGATTTTGACGAATCTTGATGCTAAGAAAGCTCCAGGTCCTGATGGTATTTCTCCACTTGTTCTCAAAACCTGTGCTCCTGAACTTAGTCCTCTTCTTTGCTGCCTTTTTTCACTTTCTTATTCCAAAGGTGTTTTTCCTTCTGCTTGAAAATTGCTCATATCCAGCCAGTTCCTAAAAAGCGTGACAAATCCCTACCATCCAATGATCGTCCCATTGCAATTACTTCTACTCTTTCTAAACTAATGGAGAAATCAATTAACTGCTCACTCTTAAACAACCTAGAAACCTTCCATCTGATCAATGATCGCCAATATGGATTCCGTCAGTGTCGATCCACTGGTGATATTCTGGCTTATGTTACCCATTTATGGAAAAGTTCGGTGAAACATAAGCAGTTGCTCTTGACATCTCAAAGGCTTTCGATCATGTTTGGCATAAAGGTCTTCTAAACAAGCTTCTATCTTATGATTTGACAACTATTTTTTGTAGTAGTAGTGGCATGTGATGCAAGAAAGCAAGTGTATGAGCTTATGCAGCATCAGCCAAAAAAAAAAAAAAATCAAACCATTCCCTCTAAATGTTTGTCTAGTTCCTCCTTAAATTTATTTAACCTATCAACTTCCACAACAACAGATGGAAGTTTATTCCAGCAATTAACCACCCGTGGCTAAAAACAAATTTCCGCACATCTATTCTACATCTGTCTTTTCTTAATTTGAATTTATGCCCCCTTAGGCAGTAGTAGTGGCATATGATGCAAGAAAGCAAGTGTATGAGCTTATGCAGCATCAGCCAAAAAAATTTGAATTTATGCCCCCTTAGGTTCTTAATCTGAACAAGTGGAAGGATCCCATCAGAATTCAGCATGCTCAACCCATTCATTGTAATTGATTATCCAGTTTTCTCTCTGATTGCTGACAGAGGGTGATGGTAGATGGCTCTGTATCCTGTACTTCTCCACTAATACTGATTTTCCCCAAGGTTCAGTCCTTTCCCCACTCTTTTTCTCTTGTATATTAATTCCCTTCTTCCATTGACTGGAAATCCTATCCATAGTTTTGCTGATGATAGCACATTGCATTCCAATTTCCTGTTCAAGAAACCTTGCCCTGTTCAACCAGCTTCAACTGCTCGAATATCCACTACCAATTCCTTAAATGCCGATCTCCAGGTAATTCTCCAGTGGGGCAAAGACAACTTAGTTGGTTTCAATCCTTCTAAAACTCAGTCTTGTCTTATCTCTCGCAAAAAGGATTCTTCTGCTCTTATGCTTATCTTTGGTGACACTCTGATTTCTAGGCAAGATGATATGTCTCTTTTGGAGATTACCCAACTTCTCTCTTGGCACAAGCACATTAAAAATATTGCTTCCTCTGCATCTAAAAATCTTGGTTTTCTTTTTCGCTCTCTGTGTTCCTTTCTTCCAAACAGCTGTTCACTCTATACAAATTGCAATTCCGCCCTACCATGGAATAGTGTTCCCACATCTGGGGCGGTGCCCCCAAAACTTCTAGATTCTTCAGGCTTCTAGATTCCATTCAGAAGTTAGTTAGGTCAATCAATGACTGATCTCTAACAGAGTCTCTCCACTGTTTCTGCTGCATGCCTTTTTTATAGATACTTCCAATGGCACTGTTCTTCTGAATTGGCATCTATAATTCCCGCTCTCTCTTTTACACGTGCCGCCATTAGCCAACATCCATTTACTGTCCAACTTGAAGCTCACAGAATCAAATTTTCATCTTCCTCATTTATTCATTCAACTGCTGTTTTCTGGAATAGCCTTCCTTCATACATATTTCTTGAAAATTACAGTCTACAGAATTTAAAATATAATGTCAACAAATATTTTCTTTCATCTTCTCAACCTGCAACCCAAGCATGATAAGTTCTAATACCTCTAAGTACTATAAGTTCTAATACCTCTCATGTTTGGGGTTTTCATAAAAAAAAAAAAAAATAAAAAATCATTTTTTGTGTAATGAATATACCTACAGCAGGGCTTTAAACCTGCAATACTGTGCTTTCCAGGCTGTTGAAAGTCACAATAGAAGCAGTGCAATAATTACTTTCACCACTGTCTGTGGCTCTAGTTAATGTATTAGTCTGTGTATTCCCACCAAGCTATTAGTTTTCTCTCCCACCTAGCACTGCCTCGATAGTACCAACTAATATTCTTGTACCCGTTCTATTTAAATGTATCCCATCCCAATAAAGACTCTCCTGTTAACAAGCACAGACCATGCTGAGAAAAATTCAACACCACAAGCCTTGTACAGTCTCTCAAGGGCTGAATTGATTGACAAAGCTCTCAACATGTATGTACTCCCTCTCATCTTGCCTGGGCAGGAGTGCAGGCACTTTCAAATTTAATCCTAATTCATGACTTTTTCCCAGTATTGCTCTATACTTGTTAAATAAAGCCTAAGATCTCCTACTTTTTATATCCTTGATGCCCACAAGTACAATAATATCACCTTAAACCCTTCAAAGATGATATCTGCTCTACAACATCACCTAGGACCACAGTATGTCTTGCCCCTGGAAGACATACTGTGGTCCTATTCCACCTATCCTTGTTTTTGCACAACATATTTTCCATTTCCCTGAACAATACAGTCACCAACAATTACTTCCTCCTTTGGGACCTGCACACTCTGTGTTGGGGATTGTTGCTGTGTTACCAGATTCACAAGTGAATGCTCTCATATTGAGTTTTGCAGCTGAGAGCTCAATGGGTCCCTACTTTAATTGCTTCAGGGGCATCCACCCCATTCCTCAAGCTCTCATAAATGCCAATAAGAATGATGAGTTCATACCTAATTTCCTCATACTGTTTGAAACGAGCACATGGATAGTTTGCAAACATTACACAAGTAGTACATTTATTTAGTAGTACATTTGAGTCATAGCAGAACTGCCCAGTTCAGTTCTCCCTGAGCAATAGCACTCCCACTCCTCGAGCCTGTTGCTTTGCTGCTCTATTCTGAAGCATGATTTCCATTTAAATTCAATTTAGCCTGAGAATAATACACTAAACTGATAGATAACTAAATGCAATAATACATATTATGCTATCAAGTTACATTATATATTTGCATTATACCATTAGGTTTGTAGGGTTTTAAATTAGTTATAGCCTTACTACAATAAAGTTTATTAGCTAAAACAAAAACGGCAAGAAAATAGAGTTGTTCTATAAATGTCTTCCCAACAAGCCACTGGATATTAAAAAAGGCAGCCAACAAAGTGGGCGTGAAACTAACAAAGAGTGACCTGCTGTGTTACTCTGCACAAACAAGGATGGCAATCACAAGATAAAACCATTGTACATCAGTAAAAGTTGAAGTCTCCAGTGTTTTAAGCACATCCACATGAAATCTACCTGTGATTTATAAAAATAGCTCAAATGCTTGGAGGATAAGTGATATTTTTGCTTCATGGTTTGAAAGTGAGTTTGTAACATCAGTGAGATGCCACTTGCTTTCCATAAAAACTCAAAGAAAAGGCTCTGTTACTGTTGGATCACTGCACAGCTCATCTTTTGGCTGATGTCCTGAAATCAAAAGATGGCAAGATCAGAGCCATGTTTCTGCCAAGGAGAACAACTGCACTAATTCATGGATCAGGGCATTATTCGAGTGTTCAAAGCCTATTATTGTGGTGAGATGCGTGCTAGTGTTGTGAATGCAGATCGAGTTCTAGAATTTCTGAAAACACTAATACTGAGAGACATTGCATACAATATTGGATTAGTGTGGGAGAAAGGAAGCTCAATAGCAACTGAAAACTGGAAAAAATGTATTGGAAAGATGAACTGCTAATAATAACCTGCTAAAAATAAATTTTCAGCATTTTCAGAACAATAAGAAAAGGCTCCTTGTAAGAAGCAGCCTTTTCTTCTTGTTCTGCAAGGATGCTAATTCTTGTTCTGAAACATTGTTTTCAGAACAAGAAGAAAGGGCTTACTGGTTGGCAGTCTTGGGCAAATAACCTAGCTGCTTGGATTAAGGTGGAAGGGCAAGGTCCAGTTGCACATTACCTGAGCAAGAAAAAAAAATCGCAGTCTCTATGAACAGAGGGAAGACAATCGACAAACAGAAGGCCAGTAACATAAGGAGTGACGCAAGAGGCAATGTGGATGACTCATGTAAGGAAAAATCACCAGAAATTAACAAAGGGTTTGAAAACATTAATAAGGTGATAGTGTGGTAAGATCATCAGAGTAATAGTGAACATTTTCATTTATTCCATCTGACCACTATTAAGAATTATTAGTATTAGCAAAGGCACATGATGCAAGACAGCAAGCTTATATATCATCAGCCAAAAAAAAAAAAAAAAAAAAAAAAAACCTAATTTCACCCATCCACTCACTCCAAATGTTTGTCTAGTTCTGCCTTGAATCTATTTAAGCTATCAGCTTTTACAACAACACATGGAAGTTTGTTCCAGCAATCAACCACCTGTTGGCTAAAGGCAAACTTCCGCACATTTATCCTACAACTGTCTTTCCTCAATTTGAATTTATGCCCCCTCAGGCGAGTATTCTGAGCAAGAAGAATCCCATCAGCATTTAGCAAGCTCAAAACATTCAAGGCTTTATACACCTCCAGGCATTGTAATTTGCAAAACTTAAGCCTTTCTTTCTTTGTAAGAGCAATTCTTTGTTCCATTCACTATTCTTGTTGTCCTTCTCCGTACTCGTTCCAGCAGCTCTACATCCTTAAAATGAGGCCTCCAGACCTGTATACAATACTCAAGGTGTGACCTGACCATTGCCTTATACAAGGGAATAATTACCTCCTTATCTCTGCTAGAAAAATTCCTGTATATCATTGACAAGACACCATGAGCTACTCTTGCAGACCATCTGCACTACTCAGAAAACTTCATATCTGTCTGCACATTTACCCCCAGGTCCTTTTCATCCTCAACTTTACCACTGTCAGTGAATCTCAACAGTGATACAGTGTATCACTGTATATCAACAAGATACCATCAGCTACTCTTGCAGACCATCTGCACTGCTCAGAAAACTTCATATCTGCCTGCACAATTACCCCAAGGTCCTTTTCATTCTCTACTCTACCACTGTCAGTGTAGTGCCACACAGTTGATACATTACTTTGGGGTTACTGTTCTTAAATATGACTGGAATATATAAATATAACCGCCTCCTTTAATATAACTGGATAGATCCCATCCACCCCAGGTGCCTTTCTTATGTTTACTTTACATTTGTCATGAAGTACTTTACATTTGTCAATATTAAACTTCAGTTGCACCTCTCAGCCCATCTGCTCAACTTCTCTAGATCCTGATGCAGCAGTGTACTGTCATCAGTGTCATTTAATAACCCTTCCGACCTTCGCATCGTCTGCAAGCTTGGACATTAAGCCTGATATACCATCATCAATATCATTAATAAATACAGAAAACAACAATGAACCCTGGGGAACTCCACTAATAACATTAGTCCATGAAGAGCAGTGTGCATTGATTACCACTCTGTCTTCTCCCACTCAACTATCCCTTTATTCATAGCAGCAATTTGCCTCTAATGCCATACTGCTCCAATTTGTGCAGCAGTCTTCCAAGTGCAAGAGTATCAAAAGCTTTTCTAAGATCCAAATATATGATATCAAAATTATTCTTTGCATCCAGTTCCTTTGTGACCACATCATGGTATCCAACCAAATTGGTCAGACAAGACTTCCCGTTAACAAACCCATGCTGTGTCCAAGCTATAACTGAAGTCTTTTCTAGATGATCCTGCAGTGATCTTTTAACCAGTGCCTCCATTAATTTCCCTGGAATAGAAGTTAAACTAACGAGTCGGTAATTACTTGTGTCGCCCCTTGATCCTGCTTTGTGAATTGGGGTCACATTTGCACATCTCCAGTCCTTGGGTACTCCCCAGAGTCCAAGGAAGCTCTCATAATTATGGCTAGGGGTTTGCTCACTTCCTTTGCCGCCTCCTTTAATATAACTGGATAGGTCCCATCCACCCCAGGTGCCTTTCTTATGTTTATCTTCAACAATTTCTTCTCCACTTTGCTCTGACTTATTACAAAATCATCTAGCTCACTGCCAGAGTTTAATTCCCCTCCCTGAAGAGGAGAATGCCAGAGGAGCAGGATCGTCAACAGTTGAACCATCAATATCAAGTGAACCAATCTGATTCAACCCCCTTCCTTCTAGAGTTTACATAAATAAAGAACTCTTTGTATCCTTTGCCAAAGATTTCTCGTAATCTGCCTTTGCCTGCCTAACCTCCTTTGTGACTTGGTTTCAGACTGGCTTATATCTATCATAGGCTTCCGTGTCACCTGTTAATTTATATGTATCCCATGAGTTTTTCTTCTCTGCCACGTCCCATTAGTTCATCTGACATCCATTTAGGCCTAAACCTTGAACAATATTTCTTATTTGTTATGAAAAGCCTAGTAGCTTCCAAGATTAATTCTTTGAATGCTTCCCAATTTAGAATTTGCTGTTGGTAACATCCTCAGTTTGTCCCAATGTATAGAATTTAAAAACTGTGCCAGACCACCGTAGTCACCTTTTCGAAAGCAAAAACCCTTCCCTTTACCTCCAATGGTAGTTATCTCTTTGAGTAAATCCCACTTCAGCACACTGTGATCACTGCCACCTAGTGGTTCCTTTATCTGCAGATTCTTAATGCGTGAAGAAAATGCATTACGTACTGAAAAAATTTCTGGCAAACTAAATAACATGACTATTCTATTTCACAATGGATGCATAAAATGTAAATCCATAACCTTTAATACTTTGCATTTTAGTCTGCATATTTATAAAACATTAGTAAATAAAGTACTTCTTTACTACATAAAGAGTATTTATGTTAAAAAACTGGGAAAAAAGGTTAAACCTTTTTTTGGCTATAACACGTTTCACTAATAACATTATATGGATATTACAATTATTGCCTGACACCTGTGTTACATTGGGGTTGCACTGTATATAAATTATTTTTTATTATTTATATATTTATTTTTTTTTTACAGATTTATTTATTATTTTTTATTGTTAGTGCATCATAGTAGTTAATCAGACTGGTCAGACAAGATCTCCCCTTAAGAAATATATGATATGATTTCCATATAACTGCATTTCTGTTATCATGATTCTGCAGTAGTTCTTTAAACACTAACTTATTTGTCCTGGAGTAGAAGTCAAACTTACAAGTCTATAATTATTTACTTTGGCACATGATTTGCCTTTTGTGAATTGGAGAAACATTAGGACATATCCAATTGATGAGGACTCCCCTGAATCCAAGGATGACCCCGTAATTATGGCCAAAGGTTTGCTTAACTCTTTTGCTGCCACTTTTAATGTAAATGGACAGATTCAAGCTTCCCCAGAGGTGCCTTTTTACCATTAGCTTCAGCAATTTTTCTTCCAATTCCTCCTCAGTTAACACAAAATTTAGCTCCCATTTATAACTTGGTATATATATATGTGGTATCCCGTCCTTAAAATTTTCATCATGTGCAAATATAGAAGCAAAATGTTTATTCAGATTTTCAGCAACTTGTACAGGTTCATTAATAGTTAAGCCACTGATACTTAGTGTGGCAATGTTTTTCATTCTAGTGTTAAATGGAAGGAAAGAGATGTAGAGGAAGGGTTATACTCTCGGTAAAGAGTATATTCCATCCTGTCCTCCTTTTCTGTACACACCATACCCACCACATTGGAATGAAGAGTTGCTCTTATGAAGAAAGGCTTAAGTTTTGCAAATTACAGTGTCTGGAGATTAGGCACTTGCGAGGTGATCTGATTGAGGTGTATAAAGCCTTGAATGGTTTGAGCATGCTCAATGCTGATGGGATTCTTCCTCTTGCTCAGAATAACCACCTGAGAGGGCATAACTTCAAATTTAGCATTAGCATTAGTAGAGGCATATGATGCAAGAAAGCAAGCTTATTCAGCATCAGCCAAAAAAAAAAAAAAAAAAAAAACCCCACTCCCATTTCACCCATCTGTTCGTTCGAAATACCTGTCCAGTTGAGCTTTAAATTTGTTTAGGCTATCAACTTCTACAACAAGTGATGGAAGTCGGTTCCACCAACCAATCACCCACTGGCCAAAGGCAAATTTCCGCACATCTATCCGACATCCGTCCTTCCTCAATTTGAATTTATGCCCTCTGAGGTGATTATTCTGAGCAAGATAAAGAATCCCATTGGCATTGAGCATGCTCAAACCATTCAAAGCCTTATACACCTCTATCAGATCACCTCGCCGGTGCCTAGTCTCCAGACTCTGTAATTTGCAAAACTTAAGCCTTTCTTCGTAAGAGCAACCTTTGTTCCATTCACTAATCTTGTTGCCCTTCTCTGTACCCGTTCCAGCAGTTCTACATCCTTCTTGAAATGAGGCCTCCAGACCTGTATACAGTACTCAAGATGTGGCCTAACCATTGCCTTATACAAGGGAATAATCACCTCCTTATCCCTGCTAGAAAAATTCCTGTATATCATTGACAAGACACCATGAGCTACTCTTGCAGCTCGTCTGCACTGCTCAGAGAACTTCATATCTGCCTGCACAATTACCCCCAGGTCCTTTTCATTCTCCACCACTGTCAGTGTAGTACCGCAGAGTTGATACGTTGCTCTGGGGTTACTGTTTCCCATATGTAGTACTTTACATTTGTCAATGTTAAACTTCATTTGCCACCTCTCAGCCCATCTGTTCAACCTTTCCAGATCCTGTTGCAGCAGCATAGCGTCAGTAGTGTCCTTAACGACCCTGCCAACCTTTGTATCATCAAACTTGGACATTAAACTTGATATCCCATCATCAATATCATTCATAAACACCGAAAACAACAACGGACCCAACACTGAACCTTGAGGAACTCCACTAATAACATTAGTCCACGTTGAGCAGTGTCCATTGATTACCACTCTCTGTCTTCTGCCACTCAACCAACCCCTTATCCATAGCAGCAATTTGCCTCCAATGCCACACTGCTCCAATTTGTGCAGCAGTCTTCCATGTGCAACAGTATCAAAAGCCTTTCTAAGATCCAAATATATAATATCAAAGTTATTCCCTGCATCCAGTTCTTTTGTGACTACATCATAGTATCCAATCAAATTGGTCAGGCAAGACCTGCCCTTAACAAAACCATGCTGCGTCTCAGCTATAACTGAATTCTTGTCTAGATGATCCTGCAGTGCTTCTTTAACCAGTGCCTCCATTAATTTACCTGGAACAGAAGTTAAACTAACAGGTCTATAATTACTTGTGTCAGCCTTTAATCCTCCTTTGTGAATTGGGGTTACATTTGCACATCTCCAGTCTATGGGTACCTCCCCTGAGTCCAAAGAAGCTCTCATAATTATGGCTAGGGGTTTGCATACTTCCTTTGCTGCCTCCTTTAATATAACTGGATAGATCCCATCCACCCCAGGTGCCTTTTTTATGTTTATCCTCAACAATCTCTCCTCCACTTTCCTCTCAGTTATTACAAAATCATCCAGCTCATGAATAACTCCTCATGCGTGAATGTAGATGCAAAATACTCGTTTAGATTGTTAGCCACCTGAGCAGGATCCTCAACTGTTGAACCATCAATATCCAGTGGACCAATCTGATTCATCCCTTTCCTTCTCGAGTTCAAATATGTAAAGAACTCTTTTCTGTTTTTCTTTGCATCCTTTGCCAAGGATTTTTCGTAGTCTGCCTTTGCCTGCCTAATCTCCTTTGTGACTTGGTTACAGACCAACTTATATCTATCATAGGCTTCCATGTCACCCATTAATTTGTATGTATCCCATGCATTTTTCTTCTCTGCCACATGTCTCATTAATTCATCTGACAACCATTTAGGCCTAAACCTTGAACAATATTTCTTAGTTGGTATGTAAAGCCTGGTAGCCTCCAAGATTAGTTCCTTGAATGCTTCCCATTTTGAGTTTGCTGTTGGTAACATCATCAGTTGGTCCCACTGTATAGAATTTAAATACTGTCTCAGACCATCATAGTCGCCTTTACGAAAACAAAAACCCTTCCCTTTACCTCTGATGGTAGTTACCTCCTTGAGTAAATCCCACTTCAACACACTGTGATCACTGCCACCTAGTGGTTCATTTATCTGCAGATTCTTAATGCATGAAGAATCACTACTGATAATCAGATCAAGAGTATTGCTCCCTCTTGTTGCCTCACGAACATGCTGATGTAGAAAACAATCATCCAATAAATCCACAAAAGCCTTGCTAGTGTGCGAGTGACCAATCAACAAATTCCAGTCAATATCTGGGAAATTAAAATCCCCCATTATAAGACTCTCTGATTTACTGGCCCACTCTATTTCCCTGTACAATATCTTATTATACTCATCAGAGTCATTAGGCCTATAGCACACTCCTACTCACAATTTTGATTTCCCTATGCTTATGTCACACCAGACTGACTCGACACTGCCCTGTCCATCGATGTCGACTGGCTTCACTTCCTTGGACTTTATGTGTTTCTTAATTAATAGCATAACCCCTCCTCCCCTCCTGTCCTGTCTATCCTTTCTATACACATTGTATTCCCCAAATTCCAGTTCCGCATTACTTATATCTGTGTGACACCAAGTCTCTGATATCCCAACAATATCTGCCTTTGATGTTTTGAGCAATACCTCAAATTCATCAAATTTATTTACCAAATTGAGAAAAGACAGTTGTAGGATAGATGTGTGGAAGTTTGCCTTTAGCCAGCGGGTAGTTGATTGGTGGAACAGACTTCCATCTTTTGTTGTGGAAGTTGATAGCCTAAATAAATTTAAGGCTGAGCTGGACAGGTATTTGAAACGAACAGAGGGGTGAAATGGGAGCAGGGTTTTTTTTTTTTTTTTTGGCTGATACTGCATAAGCTTGCTTTCTTGCATCATATGCCTCTACTAATGCAAATGCTAATGCGCTAAATATTGAAAACAACAATGGGCCTGACACTGAACCCTGGGGAATTCACAAATAACATTAGTCCACGAAGAGCAGTTGATAATTACTCTGTCTTCTTCCACTTAACCATCCCTTTATCCATAGCAGTAATTTGCCTTTAATGCTGCATTGCTTCAGTTTGTACAGCAGTCTTTTATGTGCAGCAGCTTTCCTGGTATCAAAAGCTTTCCTGAAATCCAAGTATATGATGTCAAAATTATTTTTTGCATCCAGTCACTGCATCATAGTAACCTATCAGACTGGTTAGATGATACCGCCCCTTAACAAATCCATGTTCTGATTGCCGTATAATTACATGCCTTTGCATAGCAGTAATTTGTGTTTAATGCTGCATTGCTCCAGTTTGCACAGCAGTCTTATGTGCAGCAGCTTTCCTGGTATCAAAATCTTTCCTGAAATCCAAGTATAAGATGTCAAAAATATTTTTTGCATCCAGTCACTGCATCATAGTAACCTATCAGACTGGTTAGACAATACCACCCCTTAATAAATCCATGCTCTGATTACAGTATAATTACATGCCTTTCCAGATGGTCCTACATTATATCTTTAACCAGTGATTCCATTATTTTCCCTGAAACAGACGTTGATCTAATAGGTCTGTAGTTACATCACCTTTTGATCCCCCTTTATGAATTGGGATACATTTGCACATCTCCAGTCCATAGAGACCTCCACTGAATCCAAGAATGCTCTCATAATTATGGCTAAGGGTTTGCTTACTTCCTTTGCTGCTGCCTTAATATAATTGGATAGATTCCATCCACCCTAGGTGCCTTTTTTTATGTCCATTTTCAACAGTTTCTCTTCCACTTTCCTTTCATTTATCACAAAGTGATTTAGCTCCTCATTAGAGTTTGATAAACTTCTGGCATGCCCTTCCCTAAAGAATTCCTCGTGTGAATGTAGATGCAAAATACTATTCAATTTGATCGCAACTTGAGTAGGGTCACCAACAGTTAACTCATAGTCATCAAGTGGCCCAATGTGATTCAACCCATTCCTTCTACTGTTAATATAAGCATAAAAATTCTTTGCTGTTTTTCTTTGCATTCTTTGCAGAGACTTGTCATAATCTGCCTTAGCTTGCCTAACTTCTTTTGTGACTTGACTACAGACTAATTATATCTAAAATAGGCTTCTGTACTACCTGATAATTCCCATGCACTTTTCTTCTGTACCACCTATCTCAATAGTTCATCTAATATCCATTTAGGTCTAAGCCTTGAATACTATTTCTTTGTTGGTATGAAAAGTCTAGTAGTTTCTATGATTCACTGAATACTTCCCATTATAACTTGCTGTTGGCAACATCATTAGTTGGTCCCACTACACAGAATTTTAAAAACTGTCTGAGACCACTGTAGTCATCCTTATTAAAGAATATATATATATATATAAAAATTGGAGTTTTAAAGATAATTATAAAGATATTTAAATCTTATATATTCATTAAAGAGAACTCTTTAAAAATCAGAGAGAAAATAAATTGCATCAATAAGAATGCTATCCTCCGATACTGAACAAAGAAGATTTAAATTTATGTGACACTTTATTTACCCTTTGAATTTTACCTTCAGTGTTGTCTGTAGCTCAGCCAATTCCTGCCTTAAAGATGCAAGGTCCCCATTTCTTAAAAAAGAAAAAGAAAAAAAAGTTCAATGAGAACTAAGATGAACAAATTCATTATAAATATACTTACCAGAAATGCTTCAACATAAATTTTTTTATGCATTAACATAAAATATTCATGATGTGAAGTCAAGAGTAATATTTTTACAATGAAATTGAGATTAAGATTTCTGAGTAGTAAAGGTTGTGTGATTATATTTCAATGCAGGCTGGATAATAAGTTTATTGATGCTGCTGTCTTTTCTAATGTTAGCATAAGCCTTAAGGCTTCAATGCCCTATATCAAAAGTTGGTCTCTGTCACTAAAGATACCAAAGAATCCACAAGACTGAAACTGAATGCAAAAAATTATACAATTCTTAAATTTAGATCTCTTAGGAAAATTACATAATTTATCCAATATGATATTTTAAGTCTGTAATGTTTAGTTATCCAAATTTAATGATATGATGTAGCAACTAAGTATCTGGCTAAATCAAAATTAAAGTTATAGAGAAACTTGAGAGTCTACTAAGACATTATGTCTTATTTTTTTAACTCAGTTTGACAACAAATACTAATTTATAAGAAACAATAAAGTCCATCTATGTATAAAGTATAAAGAATGATTGAAAAAAATTTCTGAAAACAAAAACTACAAAAATGCCAGCAAGTTAGTACACCTCCTTTAAAAATGTGGCATTATCACAAGTTAAACAAAAAGCCATTTCATGGTATTATATAAGGATATGAAATAAAATAGCTTGTAAGAATTAAGCTACTAAATTTCAGTATCTACTTGCATGAAATTATTAAATATACTAACATCATAAAAATATGAGATATTAAAACCTAGAAACATTAGAAATAATCAACAGACACAGCTGCCAATCTTTAACTTTCAAAAATGCAGAGGTTATCAGGGAAAAAAAAAAAAAAACAGGCTTTTTAAATCCAGACGATATTAAATTTCCTTTATAACATATGCATTTTATAGAGATACAGCCATAGACTGTTTGCCAGAATAGAATGCTTTCAAAAATTAACACCTAGGATTTTTCAGCCTATAAATACAGAAAACAATAATGGACTCAATACTGAACCCTGAGGGACTCCACTAATAACATTAGTCCAAGATGAGCAGTGTCCATTGATTACCACTCTGTCTTCTCCCCCTCAACCACCCCTTTATCCATAGCAGCAATTTGCCTCCAATGCCACACTGCTCCAATCTGTGCAGCAGTCTTCCATGTGCAACAGTATCAAAAGCCTTTCTAAGATCCAAGTATATAATATCAAAGTTATTCCCTGCATCCAGTTCTTTTGTGACTGCATCATAGTATCCAATCAAATTGGTCAGGCAAGACTTTCCCTTAACAAAACCATGCTGAGTCTGAGCTATAACTGAAGTCTTGTCTAGATGATCCTGCAGTGGTTCTTTAACCAGTGCCTCCATTAATTTTCCAGGAACAGAAGTTAAACTAACAGGTCTATAATTACTTGTGTCGCCCTTTGATCCTCCTTTGTGAATTGGGGTCACATTTGCACATCTCCAGTCCATGGGTACTTCCCCTGAGTACAAGGAAGCTCTCATAATTATGGCTAAGGGTTTGCTTACTTCCTTTGCTGCCTCCTTTAATATAACTGGATAGATCCCATCCACCCCAGGTGCCTTTCTTGTGTTTATCTTCAACAATTTCTCCTCCACTTGACTCTCAGTTATTACAAGATTCTCTAGCTTACTGCCAGAGTTGAATACACCTCTGGCATTCCCCTTGCTGAATAACTCCTCATGTGTGAATGTCGATGCAAAATATTCATTCAGTTTGTTAGCTACCCGAGCAGGATCATCAACAGTTGACCCATCGATATTAAGTAGACCAATCTGATTCATCCCCTTCCTTCTAGAGTTTACATAAGTAAAGAACTCTTTGCTGTTTTTCTTTGCACCCCTTGCCAAAGATTTCTCGTAATCTGTCTTCGCCTGCCTAACCTCCTTTGTAACTTGGTTACAGATCAACTTGTATCTATCATAGGCTTCTGTGTCACGTGTTAATTTGTATGTATCCCATGCATTTTTCTTCTCTGCCATATGTCTCATTAGTTCATCTGAGATCCATTTAGGCCTAAACCTTGAACAATATTTCTTAGCTGGTATTTAAAGCCTAGTAGCTTCCAAGATAAGTTCTTTGAATACTTCCTATTTTGAATTTGCTGTTGGTAATATCATCAGTTGGTCCCACTGTATAGAATTTAAATACTGTCTCAGTCCATCGTAGTCGCCTTTACGAAAGCAATAACCCTTCCCTTTACCCCTAATGGTAGTTACCGCTTTAAGTAAATCCCACTTCAGCACACTGTGATCACTGCCACCTAGTGGTTCATTTATCTGCAGATTCTTAATGCATGAAGAATCACTACTGATAATCAAATCAAGAGTATTACTCCCTCAAGTTGCCTCCCGAACATGCTGATGTAGAAAACAATCATCCAATAAATCCACAAAAGCCTTGCTAGTGTGTGAGTGACCAGCCCCCAAATTCCAGTCAATATCTGGGAAATTAAAATTCCCCATTATAAGAATCTCTAATTTACTGGCCCACTCTATTTCCCTGTACAGTTTCTTATTATACTCATCAGAGTCATTAGGCCTACAGCACACTCCTACTCTCAATTTTGATCTCCCAATGCTTATGTCACACCAAACTGACTCGACACTGCACTGTCCAGCTATGTCCACTGGCTTCACTTCCTTGGATTTTATGTATTTCTTAACTAATACATTACTTAAAGGTTTGCCTTAAGTAATGTATTAGTTAAACCCCTCCTCCCTTCCTATCCTGTCTATCCTTTATGTAGACATTGAACTCCCCAGTTTCCAGTTCTGTATTCCTTATATCTGTGTGACACCACGTCTCTGAAATCCCAACAATATCTGCCTTTGATGTTTTGAGCAATACCTCAAATTCATCAAATTTATTTACTAAACTCCTAGCATTGGTATACACGGAAGTATACATGCACCTGTTCTTTTTCTTAGCTACCCTAACACAACCCATGTGTTTACTTGTACCCCAATGATTCCCAGCAGTCTCTGAAATATCCTGCATCTTGTTTTCCAGGCTGCTGCTCATTCCAATAGAAGCAGTGCAAGAATCACTTTCACCTCTGCCAGTGGCTACTGTTAATCTATTAGTCCTTTTATCCCCCCAATCTAGCAGTTTTCCGACACACCTAACACTGCCTCGATAGCATCAGCAAACATTCTTGCACCCTTTCTATTTAAGTGTATCCCATCCCTGTAGAAGCAGTCTCTCCTGTTAACAAGTACAGACCAGGCTGAAAAAAATTCTACCCTTGAGCCTTGCACAATCTTTCCAGGGCCGAATTGATCGACAGGGCTCTCGTCATATACTCCCTCCTATCATGTCTGGACAGAATTGCAGACACTTTCAAATTCAACCCTAATTCACGGCTTTTTTTCAACAGTGACCTGTACTTGTTAAGTAATTCCGCCGGTCTCCTACTCTTAATATCATTAGTGCCAACGTGTACAACTATATCACCTTTTGTGCCCTTAAAAGATGATATCTGCTCTACAATGTCATCAACCTTTGCCCCTGGCAGACATACCCTGGTCCTGTTCCACCTATCCTTTTTACAAAGCATGTTTCCCGTTTCCCTGACAATAGAGTCACCAACAACTACTAGTTCCTTTGGGACCAGCGCATTCTGCCTTGGGGGCTGCCGCTGTGTTGTGTGATGACCAAGTGCAAACTCTGGCATTGGTGTGGCAGCTGAGAGCTTGACGGGCCCCTCTCACTTTTAATCCTTCAAGGGCATCCACCCTGTCCTTCAAGCTCTCATATAGGCCCATAACAATGCTGAGTTGTCGCCTGATTTCCTTACACTCCTTGCATCACGCACACACACACAAAGACATTCCCCATGGCAGTATCATGTCCCGTACCCGACTGTCCACAAACATCAAGCAAATAGTGCATTTTAAAAGGCTGTGATTCAGAGGGCAACTGCCCTCCTCAGTTCTCCCCTGAGCCACAGTACTCCCACTATCTTGAGCCTTTTGCTTTGCTGCTCTGGTCTGAGTCATGATTTCGATTTATTTTCAATAAAATTTCAATTTCAGTACAAAATTAAAACCCTAAACTTGTATCCCAACACAGTTATAACGCTATATTTATGTTTCAGTGTCGAGTGTTATCTACGAAAACCCTTTATAAAACTTCTGTATCAAATTAAGTATTAATTATTTATTTTTACTAATTATTTATGTTACGTAACCTAAGTCATTATATGTATAGTTAAAAGTACAATTTAATTGACAATGAAGTTGAAGAAGATTAATAGATTTTACTGATTAATTGACAATATTATCTACTATACTATACTATATTAAGCTTATGCTATCTAGTTCGAGATATTTTGTATCGCGTAACAATGGCGGCAATTTACGAACGGTAAACACGTGGATTTGATGCCCTTACTGATACTAAGTAATACCTACAAAATCTTTATCTAAGTCACTTTAACCTAAGTATCGTAAATAGGAATTTAAAGCTACTCTAGAAAATAAGTTAATATGCCAATTTAAGCTAATAAAACAGAAAATAAATCAGAAAAAACTTCTCTGTTTCAGGAGTGGCAAAAAGCTACGTCCGCACAGGTTACCCTCGTTCTCAAAAAAAAAAAAAAAAAAAAAAATTGTTTCATTTAATGAAAGATTAATAATTCAGGTATGACAGATGCACCTAAAAGTGCAAAGCAGCATTAAAGGATGAAAAAGTATATATAAGTTTGTATTAATACATTGAATAAAGTATGGATATCTACTACACTTCCTTTTCTGCTATCCTCACCCTTCTAGTTACTGACACTTTGTGTAATTTCACATCCGTTTATGCATATATATATATATTCACAGGGTGATTAACTACCAGTGCGACAAACTTGCAGGAGGTGTAGGGGGCACAAAGACGAATCGGAATCACATAGCATTGCAGGGTTCGAAATGCCTTCGTCATGCGGTAGAAGACGTTGAATGGGAGGTTGCGTGAACAGCGATCCCACTGGAAGTCAGCATTTGCGAACCAGTTCCCGAGGCAGTAGGATGGACGAGTATTCAAATGTTGAACTGGCCGACATGCACTTCTCGTATGGAGCTGCGGACTGTAATGGGTGCGCCGCTGTGCACTTGTACCAGGAACGTTTCCCACACAGGCATGCTCCTCATTATACGATTTTCGCACGTGTACACAGAAGGTTATGTGAGACTGGTTGTTTCACGAGAGGTACCATGAATCGAGAGCGAACGACGAGGAGCCAGACAATGAGGAGAATGTCCTACGTCTTGCAGAAGGCAATCCGAGTACGAGTACTTGAGCGATAGGCCAACGATTGGGTATTTCCCAATCCACTGTATGGAGGATACTGTCAACAAACCAAATGAGTTCATACCGTCTGCAACGCGTCCAATCATTGGAGCCTGCGGATTATCCACTCCGGAGGACTTTTGCTACTTGGTTTCTTCAACAGAAACGGTTCGCAAATGCTGACTTCCAGTGGGATCACTGTTCACACGACCTCCCGCTCAACGTCCTCTACCGCACGATGAAGGCATTTCGGACCCTGCAATGCTATGTGATTCCGATTCGTCTTTGTGCCCTATACACCTCCTGCAAGTTTGTCGCACTGGTAGTGAATCACCCTGTATATATATATATATATATATGATATGAGTTGTATGGAAAGAAACATTAATAAACTAACAAACTGTAACTAACAAATTGTAACTAATAAACTGTACTTATGGACCAACACACTTGCAACAGCAATGAATGTAACGACCATATTGTGTATATAATATGTGGTATATAGCATTTTAATATTGAAGAAAATCATATAAAGATATTAAAAAATGCACCCCAATAGATTTATAGAAAATGCAAGGGATAATAAAAGAAAAAATGTCAGTATAATATACAAAAGAATAAAATAGACATATAAATAAAATAAATTAAAATATATACAAACCTAATGCTATTTACCCACAATCTAGGTGACTTCGTCTGGGTTCAACCACCCAGACTGAAAGTAAAAAACAACAGGGGATCTCTGTTTCTGTTGTTATTTTGGTTTTTAGGAGAATTAGCAACTAAGGCCATATTGCTTCGGGGATATGCGGTGGTCATTCCCTGACCTTTCCGCATCCTCCGTATTTGGTGGTCACGGGCTCGAACCCCGGTCTAATCAAGAAGCGTGTGCTATGCACTGCTTCTCCTGCCCACCTGGCTAGGGAGGCACCTCTGTTTCTGTAATGATCAATATGTGCTAAGTTATGTTATGCAAAATAATAAATTTTAGAGTTTAAATAATTTGAATCTAAACCATAAAAGGTAGTTAATAATTTAAAATCAAAATAAAGATAAATATTATGATAATAATAATGCAAGCACATATTGAACATCATAGAGCTGACAGAGAACGTAGTTTATTAATTAAAATATGAATAAATGTAAGGCATAAATGTAACAAATAATTACCATATCCAAGACAAGACCCAAGTGTAGCAACAACAATAGTAATCAGTAAAGAAATGTATATCCCTCTAGCAAGAGTTAATGTGCATATGGTGACCCCTATATGATGGAAGTGAGAAAATGCCTGTAAAGAGCCAATTAATAATTAATTAAAATTAAGTTAATGCAAAAAGAAACTTCTTCGCTCTTATTTCTCTGAAATTATTAGGGCAATCCGAGGATATAGGAGAAACCACTTCTTAATATACTACTACTACTACTACTATATTTTCGCCTTCATGGAGTTCACATACTATTATTCCTACTCAATTAGTTTTTCATTCTTCTTACTATCCACGTTTCTTTTTGCGTTAACTTAATTAATTAATTGGCTATTTACAGGTGTTTACCACTTCCATCACATAGTGGTCACCACATGCACATTAACTCTTGCTAGAGGGTTATACATTTCTTTACTGACTGATTACCAGTGCTTTTTTTTGGGATGGTGCGCAAACGTATGGGCATACCGGCACCTTTATTAACAGTGACGTGTGACATATGGATGCAGTACACTTTGAAATTTGTAATATTCTGTAATTTTTTTCATATGTTTGCCTACTATTCAAATAAGCTTAAAGTTATTTCACTAAATTTGCATTTCTGTCTATTGTTAAGATATTTTCTATATAAAACTTTATAACCATTTTTATAATTCTAAATTACTCAGTCTGACGTGTGTTTAACGAACTCCTTTTATAGCGAATTTTTTTTAATTCCCCTTGGAAATTACATTTAAAATAGTTTCCACTGAGCAAAGAAAATTTTCATATAACGAAGAGATTAGGAAAGACTTAACTCAGTATGCACAGTTCTCATTTCTGGCCTTCAGGTAATTTAGACAATTAGTGCTTGCTGCAAGAATTAAGAGAGCTAACGGGATTACCATTCTACAACTTTGTGGTACTCGTAAAACCTATCTGACCACCTATCTCACATACGGAGAAGTCACGCTGGTCAATTGTGAGAAGATCAAGGGGTATTTCCGATGCTGACAATGAGCTGTGGTCAACCTTCTACTGCAGTGATGTCCAACTTTTCCCCATACAGGGGCCATATACAAAAAAATTCAAAGTTAGATTTCTTTCGCGGGCCACACTGAGTGATTCGAGAATTTCCATATCTAAATATTAAATTTCCATATGAAAATATTAAAAAAATTTTATTAAGTACAATACACAATTACATTTATTGAACAAAACATTTAATGAGAAAATTTTTTAATAATTAATAAAATTTAAAATGTTGTTTTGGTTCACCACTTTCCGCATGGGCCGTAGGTTGGACACCACTGTGAATCAACAGTAAGCACCCTGTTCGAGAATTAGGAGAGAGTGATTTTCTCTTACCCCGACAAATAATCATCTTGTTTCGCGGAAGTGCCTTATTCGCATTTTTCCATAAATTTTCTCTATCTCTGTTTATGTGGTCACATGGGCACCTGAACAGCCAAATAAGACCGATATTTTGTACAGTTTCAAAAAAAGAAATTCAAATCTAACATGTTGTTGTTGTTTGGTTTTTAGGAGCATTAGCAACTAAGGCCATATTGCTCCGGGAAATGCGGTGGTTATTCCCTGACCTTTCCGCATCCTCCGTATTTGGTGGTGACGGGCTCGAACTCCGGTCTAATCAAGAAGAGTGTGCTACGCACTGCTGCTCCTTCCCACCTGGCCAAATCTAACATACATGTGGTTCAAAGAACTAGTGACAATATCGATGATGAGAGAAGGGAAATGAGGACATGAAGGTAGCAAAACCTTCTAAACATGAAACGTTGGCATTTGGTGAAAATTGTCAATTAGGTTACAGTTAAATGAAAGAGATACAATTCGTGGATTTCGGGAATACCTAATTGAAAAGATGGTTTCAGAAGAATTAAAGCATTTGATGAACACTGAGTACGATACCAATTTCATCGAATAAAAGTGAACAAGGATTTTCACAAATGAATCTGATCGTCAGCCTAACCACAGCTTCGTTGACAACAAAAACAATTTCTTCACTATTTCTTAAAATCGTAGGCCCACCGCTGGCGCACTTCGATTCAGCAAAATATGCCGATTCTTGGCTGCTTCGGAAACATCATTCAGCAACAGACACAAACATCATTCAGCAACAGACACAAACATCATTCAGCAACAGAACAAAAGAAGTCGGCATAGTGTGTTGGATGAGAACTTAATAAAAATTTGGAATATTCTACAAAAACTTTATTATAAAATTATTTTTACTTATTTTTTATATTTTTGAATAATAAATTTATGCTTAATAAACTGTGTTAATATACCTAATTTGTTATTCTTATTCCAAAAACATTACTATTAAAGTAGCAATAACAGGAAAAAAAATTTTCAATTTTTTTTCTGAATAGCAAAGAATGAGTACCGGCAACTATTTTTTTTACAAAAAAAAAGCACTGCTGATTACTATTGTTGTTGCTTTACTTGGGTCTGCTCTTGGATATGGTAATTACTCCTTACATTTATTCATATTTTAATTAATAAACTACGTTCTGTATCGGCTCAACGATGTTCAATATGTGCTTGCATTATTATTATCATAATATTTATCTTGCTTTTTATTTTAAATTATTAACTACCTTTTATGGTTTAGATTCAAATTATTTAACCTCTAAAATTTATTATTTTGCATAACATAACTTAGCACATATTGATCATTACAAAAGCAGAGATCCCTATCATTTTTCACTTTCAGTCCGGGTGGCTGACCCCAGACGAAGTCACCTAGATTGTGGGTAAATAGCGACAGGTTTGTATATATTTTAATTTATTTTATTTATATGTTCTATTTTATTCTTTTGTATATTATACTAACATTTTTTCCTTTTATTTTCCCTTGCGTTTTCTATAAATCTATTGGGATATATATTTTAATATCTTTATATAATTTTAATCATTAATAGATTTCTATATTACTAAATTTTTCTAAAATTTCTATATTACTAAATTTTCTAAAATTTCTATATTACTAAATTTTTTATATTTAATAAGTTGAGAAAGAGTGAGTGATTTTGTGTATATATATATGTGTGTATTATGAGAGTTTAGTAATGCATAAGATACAGCCAGCTAATAAAATAAATTGTTTGAGAAAGAGTGAAATAATAACTTTTGCCAACATCAATAAACAAACAATACTGAACTTATAAATCACAACACACACACACTCTTATAAATATAATACACACACTGTGTGTGTGTGTGTGCTTATATCATCAATCAATTACCCAAGCGCTGAAGACAAATTTCTATAAACCTAACCAGCAACCATCCTTCAATTTGAATTTTTTTTTTTTTTTTTGCATCTGTGTCAGCCTCAACAAAAGGAAGGATTCCATCACCACTGAGCTTCCTCAATCCAATCAAACCTTGAAACCCCTCGATCAATTCTTCACATGGGTACCTTGTCTTTAGATACTGCAATTTGCAGAACTGAACCTTTCCTGGTAAGAGCACCCCTTTGCTCCCCTCACTAATCTTGTTGTTCTATTCTGCACGTGTTCTGTATCCTTCCTAAAATCAGACTTCCAGACCTGTAGCAGTAATCAATGTGCAGCCTACTATTGCATTACACAATGGGATAATAACCTCCTTATCCCTGCTGGCAAAATTCCTTATATCATTAACAAAATCCCAGGAGATGCCCTGGCGGCCTGTCTTCACTGCTCAGAGGGCTTCATATCTGAGTGAACAATTATCCCCGGGTCTTTTCAATTCTCCACTATCCTGAGCGTGATACCATCGTACAGGCCGATCGCTCTGCTGGCTAATTTGGGTAAATTGCTAGAGCAACTAATGGCCATTAGATTGAATACCCTACTGGTAGAACAGGATCTGCTTTCAAGGAGTCAATATGGGTTCTGTCCCGGATGTTCCTGCGAGGATGCTCTTGTGGACTTTGTCTCTTCAGTTCCAAACTCGGTACATAAATATACCCTGGCCGTTTTCATCGACTTCGAGGGCACCTTCGACTCCCTTTGGTGGGAGAGCATCCTGAAGCATCTACGATCGGCTAGGTGCTCCAACCACCTTTACCTTTTAATCCATAATTACTTTGCCAATAAAACCATAATAGTCAAGACTAAACATAGCCAAGTATCAAGATCAGTATCTAGAGGGTGCCCACAGGGCTCTATATTAGGTCCTTTTACATGGAACATGGTGCTGCAGCAGTGGCTCTCCTGATCGTTCGATAACGTCAAAATAATAGCATATGCAGACAATCTCACCAGCTTGGTAAATGGTAACTCTAGGGTCGATCTTGAAACTACTGGAAATTTTGTCCTCCGGGTTCTCTACGATTGGATTGTGGCCAATAAGCTTAAAATCAGTTGTCAAAAACAAAGATGATGATTCTTGGATCAAAGTTGGATATCTCTCATCCTCCGTTGGTCAAGAACAACATTCGTCTCCCCATAGTCTAATTAGAGTACAAGGTTCTAGGAGTGGTAATTGATTCCAGTCTCAATTTTATTCCTCACTTGACAAACTTATCTAAAATACGTAGATTTACTGGTGCAATTGTTAGGGTGTCCCATGTTGGATGGGGGCTCTCCAGAAAAACTTTAAGGATCTATTACAATGCAGTTTTCCTCCCTCTGATCACGTATGCTGCTGGTGCATCTTTTCACAGGGCACGGCTTAAACACTTCAGAGCAAAACTCACCTCATTGCAGAGAACCATCTTGCGGTGTTTAGTTAAGGCATGCAGGACAGTCTCGACGCAAGCTCTGCAAGTACTAGCCGGAACATTACCTTTAGACTTGCAAGTTACTTATAGAGGATTTTTATACAAACTGAAAAACCACATTGAGACCGAATTTCTTGGAATAACCATCAACCTTCAAGATGATACTAAAAGAGAAAGAAGGAGACTGTGGAATGAGTTAGTTAACATCTGGCAGTCGCGACAGGATACAGCTCCCGTTGGTGCAATGAGAAAATATATACCACAAGTTTCATTTCTCCTTGATAAACATGTTCGATTGTGGTTCTGCATGGAAATATTCACGTCCTACCTGTTGACAGGACATGGATCGATGAACCAGTCTTTTTAGGTTCAATTTATCACAAACAGACCTCTGTTCGTGTGGATAATATATAAACTTAAATCCTCAAGAAGTGAAATTTTTCCTCAGCCTGCAGACAAAATTAAGTGCTTTCTTTCTCGTTTTTTTTTTTTTCCAGCATCACTTTATTATTTTTTTTATTTTATGTATTTATTTATTATTATAATTTCCTTCTTTTTTTTAAGGAGCACCACTACTTTCTTTTGTTTATTTATTAAATGAAATTTTTTTTTAAATTTAATATATTAAAAAAAAGCACCATTTTTTTTACTAATTTATTTGGCTTTTTTTTTTGCAGCACGATTACCTTCTTCCATTTTACTTATTTTTATTTATTTATTTTTTATTTTTTTATTTATTTTTTATTTTTTTATTTTTAATTAATTATTTTATTCATTTATTTATTTTATTCATTTATTTTTTTTATTATTATTATCTTTATTATTATTATTATTTTATTTTTATAGATGTTTTATTTTATTTTCTTCTGTTTCATTTTTATTCATTTCAGTTCCATATCCAGCACCATGGGTGATCTTTTTTTTTTTTTTTTTTTCCTCTAGAATGGGCCCCCAGAGGATCCTGGCCTACTTTCTGGCAACATCAGGTGGGTCAGAATCTCTCTTGAGACAGAGACAGTACGTGCTTTACATGGACTGGCCCACCTTCCTGTGGTGTGGACGAGTACCCAGAATCATCTGTCCAGGTGACTGATGCTTCTGGGTAGCCAAGCGGCCAGAACAGGTGAAAGAACAGAACACACACAAACTGACGTCACACACATATCTGGCCCATTTGTAGTGATACTGTTCTTCACAGAGATACGAGGCGGAGTTGAACAAATGTTCTAGGAGCCGCCCTTTACATATACACATGTCCATACCATATGGTACATTAATCTGGGATTACTGTTGCCCATTGAAGTGCCTTGCATTTGTCAATATTAAACTTTAATTTCCACTTCTCAGCCCATCTGCCTAATTTATCTGTAGTTAACCACCTTGTCAACCTTTGTATCATCAGTAAACCTAGACATTAAGCCTGATAGGTTTTCATTAATAAAGACAGAAAATAACAATGGACATGGAACTGAATCATGAGGTACGCCACTGAGTTCTCCACTCATTAGTCTAAGAACAGCAGAATCTGATAACCATTCTCTTGTCTTCTCGCATTCAACCCTCCTTTTATCCATAGCAGTAACTTGCCCTTAATACCACACTGCTCCAATTTGTATATCAGCCTTTTATGGCAACAGTATCAAAAAATTTTCTGAAATCTAAGTATATGATGTCAGAATTATTTTTTGCATCAAGTTCTTTTGTTACTGTGTAATAGAATCCAATCAGATTAGGCAGACCAGACAAGATCACCTCTTAGCAAATCCATGTGTGACTGCAGCATAATTGCATTCCTGTCTAGACGGTTCTGCATTACTTCTTTAACCAGTGACTCCATTGTTTTCCCTGGAACAGAAGTCAAGCTAACAGGTTTGTTATTACTCCTGTCATCCTTTGATCCCCTTTATGAATAGGGGGGAATACATCTGCATGTATCCAGTCCATAGGGACCTCAACTAAATCCAAGAATGGCTCTCCTAATCATGGCTAAACATTTGCTTGCCTCCTTAAACAAAATTAGATACCATTCACTCCAGGTGTCTTTTTTATGTTTGGCTTCAACAATTTCTCTTCTACTTTCCTCTCAGTTATCAAAAAATCATTCAGCTCTCTGTTAGAATTTAATATACTTCTGGTATCCCCATCACTAACAAATTCCTCATGTATGAATGGAGATGCAATATACCTAATCAGTTTGTCAGCAACCTGAACAGGATCATCAACAGTTAAACCATTCATATCTAAGTAACCAATGTAATTCATCCCCCTTCCTTCTAGCATTCATATAGAGGTCTTTGCTACTTATCCTTACATGCTCTGCTAGAGAATTCTCGTAATCTGTCTTAGCTTGCACACTAGTTTATATCTGTAGAAAGTTAAAAATCATCTGATAATTTATATGCATCCCATGCATTTTTCTTCTCTGTCATAAGTCTTATCAGTTCATCTGACATCCATTTAGGTCTAAGCCTTGAAAAGTATCTATTAGTTGGTATAAAAAGCCTGAATCCCATTTACAACTTTCTGTTGGTTAAGTTCATCAGTTGCTCCCACTGCATAGAATTCAATAACTATTCTGGACCACTGCAGTCACCTTTAAAAGCCCTTATGAAAGCAAAGGCCTTTTCTCTTGCCTTTGAAAACAGTTACATCTTTAAATAAATCCTATATCAATACTTTGTGATTAATGCCCCACCTTCCTATCCTGTTCTGTCTGTACACATTGTACTCCTTATATTCAAATTCTGAAATTCCTTTTATCTGAGTGCCACCATGTCTCTGATATCAACCACAACATCATTTGATGTCTTGACCAGTATTAAAATTCATTCTTCCCATTCTGCTCATTCCTAATCACTGTCAAGATTTATTGTACCCACATTCTCAACATTGCATCATACGAACTCACTAGTTACCAAAGAACTGTAAGGGTTAAAGAAACAATTTAATGTCTTTAGGAGGCAATTATTGTTATCCTGAACAGAAGAAGACTGAACTGCAACTATAATAAAAGCATTCAAGTGTACTTTTGCATCAAGTTCTTTTGTTACTGTGTAATAGAATCCAATCAGATTTTTTTTTTTTTTTTGGCAGATGCTGCATAAGCTCATACACTTGCTTTCTTGCATCACATGCCACTACTACTACTACTACTGTCTCAGGTTCTTTTTTAAGGATACATAATAAAGATAATATTCAGTTGATTTTACATTTCTTCATCCTGATTCTTAACCACAGACATATTCTGCAGAAGGTGATGGGGAAGGTTGTTTGTCTGGACATCTGCCATAAACTTTGGCTCTTGTGTAAGGTAATTTGTATGCAACTTTCTTATTTATTTTTTTTTTTACCAAAGGGTAATACACCATTTGATTTAATCAGAAGTTAGTAACATAAATTAAAAAATTACTGTGGATTGATTGGTTGACATTTTAACCTGTTATAGACTGTTGGTATTTCGTTCTTTTGGATTCTAATTCATTTGGAATTTTTACCAGTTAGTGAGTGTTTTAATCAAATGGCAGGCATTTCACCATGCCAATGTTTTAAAAATATCAGTTTTACCCATTTGACATTTTGATCAGTTACATACTGATTGTAGGCATTAGAACTTTCGACAATTTGACTGGCTCTCAATCTGAAATAACAGGTCAAACAACATAGAACTTTAAGTTAAAGATGTATTACTATTTAATGCTAAATCAAACAGTTTTGTTGTTAACGTCATATACTGATACTTGAATAATTCCATGCATTCTGCCAATTTCCTTTATAGATATCATTTCACTATATAAAAGTTACATTCTACTGCTTTGTTGTTATACCAAAGCACAACCAAATCAGTAAATTACTCTAGATAACACTGTTTTCTTCCATAGCAATTGTGTTATTACACAATAACAGAGATGACACACAATACTAATGTTTATCAATGTAAGATAACACAGCTAAACTACCACCAAAGTTACATGAAGAGGAAAAGAACTAAAAAACACTATGACCTTTGGTATTTAAAGTTACATTTGACTTAATAATTTAATAATTAAATTTAAATCCTCAGAATTAAATATTTATGCATAAATCTCTCTTGCATAATTATAACCAAATAAAATTTGAAAACAGAGAAAGGAACAGTGTCACACATTTAAAAATAATGAAGGACTACTTACGATTTAGTCTTTCACCAGGAAGAATTAGGCATGAAAATAAATATATATATATATATATATTAATTACAACTGAAAAAAATAATCATGCAATAAGATGTATATATTAACTTCAAAATATAATAATGAAAAAGTATTTATTGCTATTATCAATAATAATAAAATTATATATATATAAACTTTAAAGAAAAAAGTCTGAAGAACAAAAATTACAACAAGAGGTCACTGTTTAGAAAGCAGCAATAAAATCTTTTCTTAAATCATCAATATTTTAACAAAAGGCAGGACTACTAAAACACTCATACAGATTGTGCTATTCTGTATCATGTAAACTTAGAAAATGTTAATATTTTAACTAACTGATTGCATTTCATCAAGACAAATTCTTAAATAGAGAATAAAATTTATAAATACTATAAAGCCATCACTCAAAATTTCAAAAATTAGTGGCCACACTATTCATTTTTTTAAAAAGAATGCATGTATATGGCAAGATGATCCAGAATTCCATTTTAATATCTAAATGTTAAAAATAGTAACATTTATTTCTCTGTTGAGGAGACACCCCTGGGACAGCCATTGGCTAAAAGGGTGTGGGTTACATTCTAAGGTGTGAAGCGGACCCCATGAGCAAAAGGTTACAAAGTCCATGGGATGTTCACCCTGAAAGGTTGAATACAGAATTTTGAAATACATGTGTAATTATGATTTTATATTAGAATATTTAAAATTTTGACATCTTAGACTGATATCTAAAATAATGAGAAGATATAGCTAAAAGGGATCAAAATTAAATGCAGTTTAGAGCTGAGAGGCTGTGCACTTAAGTTGCAAGAGATGATAGGAGTCGGCAAAGACTTGCAATCTGCAGGCGTTGTCATTACAGAGCTTTGAAGTTCAATTCTCAGTTGATTGAAAAGTTCTAATGTGTTTTCTTGAAAAAAAGCGACTTAGGTTTTTTAAGTTGCTTTGAAGAGGATGTCTTGTTTCAGCATTCCTGGAGGCTTCTCGATGAGAGTGAAACAAGCCGTCAATACTAGGAGCATCTAATCTTCCTGTTAGCAGTTGGGCTAATGTGAAAATGTTTCTTGTGTTAATTGTCTGTTTCCAGGAGGAATACTATGATTGGAAAGTAGGATGGCTCTAGATATAGTAAATGAGTGATTCAAGATCCTGTTCAGCCATCTCAAGAGCCAGTGTTTAATACTTAGGAAAGCTTTCAGGTTGCTTGGTGGGGCAGAGGACCAAATGTGTGAAGCATACAGTGAGATGGGAAGTATACATTTCAAGATATACTTTTTAGTAAAAGGTGACTGACTACTCATTCTTCTCTCTGTGGAGAAGTGACTAGTCAAGTTACTGTGAAGCTCTTAATTATTTTAAGTTCCAGGCACAGTTTGATTATTGCATTTGATTACCATGTTTATTGAATGAAATGAACCGCTGTACATTTTAAGAAGGATGTATATCTGCTGGAATGGGTGCAGAGAAGAGCAATAAGATCAGTGAGAGGAACAATGGATACTCTTACTGGGAAAGGCTTCCGGTCTGCAAACTGTGGCACCTGGAGACTAGGCACCTGTGAGGGATCTGATTGAAGTGATTAATCACACTGACTACAAGAAATCTTGTATAAAAGACCATTTACCTGTACTGAGTAAGAAGGAAGAACTATGTGATTTTTTTAATATATGGAACTTTTGCATAGGCCTGGCTATAATTTTGAATTTTGTATTTTTAAATAGTTTATTGAGTTGCTTGTACCATTGTTCGACGTATGGTATAGAAATAAAGTGTTTTTTGTTGGTTTTATTAATAGGTATCGTATTTACTGTCTTATTTTTAGCTTTTAATCTGATTTGATCTATAATGGAGAGTGGATAGCCTCTATTTAAAAACCTGTTGGTTAGCGTATCAATTTCTAAGGGTAAGGTGGGTTCAGAAGTGGAATATTTATAAGCATTAAAGAACTGGTTAAAATTATTGACCTCTTATAAGGAAATGAATGATAACTTCTGTAATGCAGGTACATCCCTATATTGGTGGGTTTTCAGTAAATACTAAATTGTATTTTTTGCATGGCTCATGCGAGAGTGAAATTTAAGAAATTTAGAGCTTTTGTTTCTATATGTTCTTCCTCCAATGTAAAATGTAGTGTCATACGAATGTTGTTAAATACCTGTAGAATGTTCTGAGTGGTGTCATGATCCATAATAACAAGTACATGTACATCGTCAATATATCTCCCATAGTAAATAATGTGGAGGAGCAACACACTGCTTCGGTCCTCACATTACGTGAAACTACGTCAGAATTGGCCTTTCATGCTATCAATGAAGGTTACGTATTCCTTTTCAACGAAGCGAAAATTTTAAGCATACAACATAATTACATAAAATTATTGATTGCTGAAACTCTTGAAATGAAACTACACAAAAATTCTATCAATGTGGGGCATCCTTACCTAATTTCAGATTTCTGGTCTTTTTTACACATGCGTCAATACAAATAATCTCTCCATTTAAGAGCTTAACACACACGCACACTTTGTGATATTTCTGTCCTGCGAACATGGCGATCGGTCGAAAAGTGTTGTCTGCTTAAGGAAGGGAAAAGCTGTGAATTTCGTTTAATTTGAGTGTTCATCCAAAATTTTAATAGTAATCTTAATTATTTATTCTCGGAAGTGGTTTTCCGATTTTAATTTTTAATTATTTATTCTGACACAATGTCTTCTCACACTCATGGTCTTGCTCATGGTATGTGTTTCAGGGTCAGATGGGGGCTCTTGGATTTTGATTCCTTTGTGCATCGAATTGGTCATATCTCTATGAGTGAAAGAATTCATTAAATTATTTTATCCATTTATTTTATTTTATTCGTTACATTTGGAAAGTTTTGACTGGAAGCATTCTACGCAAAAGACTAAGGTAATCTCTTACTCTTTTAAATATATTGTTACAACGTAGAAGTTATTGAGCCTTGCAACTCTGTGTTTTTACTAACAACAAATAATAGACTGCAGCAGGAATAGCCATTCATTCCTCCTGCAGAACAGTTACCAGTTGAGCAACCCATTTTAATTTTTTTTTTTCATTTATTGAGTAAAGTGGCCCCTAGCCAGAAAAAATCTGGCAAATCCGCCATACGTATAGAAATAGTATAGTACAGTATACAATTATTTATAATACAAATTTCACATTCACATTACAAATCAACTGTACTGTGCAATGGTCATCCCCTCAGCTACAGCACAACAACCTGGCAAGTAGGCTACAGCAGAAACCGATGAAGAGACACTTCCATCACATCCTGGAGATTGATCATCGCCAGTATTCTCCAAAAGACAAAGGGTTCAACGAACAGCCATCTACCAGCAGCCAGAGAGCTCAACAGAAGTTACTCATATTAACCAGCAAAACCAAGCTGGAAGAAGGTGTTATTGCAGGATCAAATCCAAGAAAAACAACTAAGGCTTCCTGCCAACTGAATTGACAGGAGCAGAAGTGGACACCCACCCATTAAGGAGTACCAACATCCTGTCCACCTCTGCAAAGAATTTTTCTGTTCCTATATAAAAAATAACATACTGTTCCACGTAAAGAAGAGGGCACAGTCCACCAATTCATCCATTATTCAACCTTAACTCTTCCAATTGCAAAAGTATATTCCTTCTCACAAAAACTGAATTTGCAAAATTTTGAAAGCACAATAAAATTTTCCCCTGTTTTAATAAGTATTAAATCTCATTCACCAGACGAGTTACATTATCAACATTATTCAGTAAATCCAAATGCAAATCAGCATATTCCAAACAATTAAACACAACATGTTCCCATGTTTCCAGATCACCACACGTACAGTTGCATATGGCTACGATTTCAAGACTATTCAGTTTAGCAAAAAATGATCCGTGACCTGTTAGTAAGATTTATTTGTTTGTTTGTTTTAGAGTTTTATGGCACATTAGCATCTAAGGCTATAATGCACCACCTGTTAGTAAGAATGTACAACGTAGATTTAGTACTAACCAGATTGGTTTAATATAATTCACACCATTAACATAAGGGAAAAATCTGAATGTTATTCCACCTTTTTCCGAACAATTCCATCTGTTTTGCCATTTTTGTAAAAGGAGCTCCCAAACCCTCTTCTTTTTGTTTCTCAAGTCACTTAAAATGTTAATTTTGAGGTCCAGCAACTCGGATTTTATAGCACTGCTCAAATAAAAGGATAAGCTTCTAAACACTAACTGCAAATCAAGTGGCATTTTGCCAGCTAACACTTGCAAAGCTTCTGTGGAAACCGTTCTGCAGGCCACCATTTTGAGTAACATAACTCGATGTATAGAATAGTTTTCTGGTGTTTTTGATTGCATAGCCAACCCAGACTGATGCACCATACGTAACGATTGGCAGAAAAATGCAATCATAAATCAAATGGAGTGCTTTCCCCTTTATCCCCCATTCCACCTGCATTATTCTTGAAATCATTGCAATAAATTTCTTCACTTTCTCTGATATATAGTTAATATGTGGGATAAAGTTCAAGCCACTAGCAATACACATTCCCAAGTATTTAATCATTAACACCTGCTGTAAGGAAATACCATTCAACCTTATGAGCGGATGTCTACTAAGAGCCAATTTACCCTTCAACATCATGATTTTAGTTTTGGATGTAGAGATAGTCAACCCATGTAAATTACACCATTTGCATAATTCTTTCAGTATACAATCAGACCTCATTTCAAGCTCCTTTCTGGTGTTTCCGTGCAGAAGTATTACCATATCATCTGCATAAGCTATTGTGTGTGAGTGGTCAAATTCTCTCTTGAGCCAATCTTCCAAAACCAAGTTCCACATTAAAGGACCAAAGACAGATCCCTGCAGACAGCCTCGAGTCACACGACACGTAATTGATCCAAAATTGGATTTAACTGTTACTGTGCGATCCCTAAAGTAATCTTTAATTATAGAGAAAATATTAAAAGAACATTCAGCCATGCGCAACATCATCAGTACACTGTCCCAACTAAAAATTCCCAAGGTATATTTATAATTCGATTCCCGAACTACAGAGTGAAGTACATCCTCAGTACCTACACCAGGAATAAAACCATATTGTTTGTTAGAAATGCCAATATTACTTCTTTGGTAGATAGCAATCCACATGGCTAAAAGCTTCTAATAAACTTTACCAAGACCAGGAAGCAATGCAATAAGTCTATATGAAACAGGTGAACTGGTTGGAGATTTTAGGAAAATCTTGAGCAGTGCATCCTTCCAAGGAGACGGAAATACATCATCGCTTAGACAGTTATTAAAAACTTGTAACAATTTGTTCGAATAAAGATTAGAGAACTTTTTGATTACCTCTCTCTCTCTCCAGTAGGTCCATACCTGGACATTTGTTATTTTTAATGGACTTAACAACGGTGAGAAGTTCATCATGGGTAAAGGGTAATTCTTCATTGTCGTTACCATATGACTCATTCAATGCCTGCATATGACGTTTTAAATTAACACATTGGTTATCAGCCATGTTATCTTAACCTATAAGGTGATCTAAGATTGCACTCATGGAATCTTCCCAACTACACGTCTCAGTGGTGCCCTTGCCAATAGAATATATATAACATCAGCAGCTGCTCTGAATTTGCCAGTACAAATTTTATAAACCAATCCCCAAGGGTCATTATTTCCTGCTGTTTTACCAATGTTTTCCAGCAGTCATATCTGTTTAGCAATAGCATGGACATATTTATTATGAGGGCTTTGACAGTCTTTCTTTAACCGAATAACTTCCAAGGCACTTTCCCTACATTTGCTCTTCTGAAATTGCTTCCTAGCCTTATTAACTTGTTTTTTTCAATAGAGTAAGCTGAGGTGCCCACCACTTAACTGGTCTATGTTTTATCTGTTTCCATTTCATAGCAGCTATACATGCATCATAGATAAGTTTTTGCAAAACTCCAGAGTTATCACCTGTCATGTTAGATAACTTAGAGATCGAAATCATGGCTCGCTGGAGACTTCTTTCAAAGTTATCCCAGTTTGCATGCTTAACAGAAAAGCACTGTAATTGATTCAAGCCAACACTGTTTTCCCTATGTGTATTGATTTCATAAAATATCACCAAATGATCACTCAATACCCAGTCAGATTTGACTTTCCATCCACAGACAAATCTAGCACAAATTGAGTTTATAAGAGTTAGTCTATGTTTGATTCACCATTTACTGTCCAAAAGGTGGACTCCTCCCCAGGTTGATTGTGAACCATAAGCTTCCACTCCACTGTCATATCATCTAAAACCTTCCCTCTATCATCAATAGTGCCACTGAGCCAAAGTGAACTCTTGGCATTAGAATCAATTGCAAACAATACAGGCAAATCTCCTAACTCGTCAAGAACCTATCCATATAAACTAAATATGGCTGAATGTCAGTTGTTGTTGTTGTTTATGGGGTTTTAAGTGCAATGGCTACTTAGGCCATATTGCACTTAGAAAAGTGGTTCATACTGCCTGTTTGGTTCATATAGAAGCAATTAGAAACCGTTATATAGTCCTATTCGTTTTAGGAAGGAGAAGAATTCTGCGATGTTTGATTTTTCGCCTATGATATGGCTAAGTGACAAAGGTATCTTTAAGCTTGCTAGAGAACTGAATGACACTAGTCGAGCATTATGATACAGAGTACATTCTAGAAGTATGTGTTTGACTGTAAGTGGTGTATGACAATGATTACACTGAGGAGGGTCATTCCCTGACAGGAGGAACAAATGAGTTAAATGAGTATGACCGATTCTGGCTCTGGTTAGGATTACTTCTTCTTGTCTGTTTGCAACGAGGCTAGAAGCCCATAATTTTGGTACAGGTTTAATTTGAAAAAGTTTATTATGAATTTGTGCTTGCCATTGTAGAGTCCATCGACCTTTACATATACTTTGGATCTTCATTTTATAATCTGTGAACGATACTAAGGAATTTGTTGGGGCTGCTCTCGATGGATGTTTGGCAGCATCATCCACAATTTCATTTCCTGGTATTCCAGTATGGCCAGGTATCCAGCAGAAAATAACCTTTTGTTGGCGCTCTCTCAGACGTATCAACTCTGTTCTAATGAGCTTTAATAGAGGGTGAGTAGACGGGGAGTTGTTTTGCAAGGCTAATAAGGAACTCTGCGAGTCTGTGTACTCTTTTGAATTGACATATGGAAAATACTTTCTATAGCAAGCTTTATGGCATATAATTCAGTCGTGTAACTACTGCACTCTGTTGGGAGAGATAGAGAAATGATAGTATCAGGGAGTACTACTGCTGCGCCTGATCCACTCTCAGACTTCGATCCATCTGTATAAATTTTAGCGAAGTCAGGATAACATTGAGTATGCACTATGTGGAGCTGTTGGATGTTAATATCTGATAGAGTGTTTACCCCACTGGTAGAAATAATTGTCGCAAGATGGCATGATGACAGACCATGGAGGATCAGGATCTATAGGATCTTGTAAGATTTTATTGAAGTGTATATCCCAATCTTCTGCTAGCCGTTTTAGCCTAATACCAGCAGGCCGAACTGTCTGTGGTTTGTTTCTATAGAAGGTCATAAACTGTGGATTGTAGAGTATTGGCCAATTAGGATGGGTCATCTGGCTTTGGATCTTGGTTGCATAATTCAGCAGCAGCATCTTTCTCCTGATATTTAGGGGAGGTTCATGAGCTTCAACATACAAACTTTGCACTGGAGATGTTCTGAACACACCTAGTGCTGTTCTGAGAGCTGAATGTTGAATAGGATTAAGGCGAGATAAAGCGCTCTCCCTAGCAGAATCGAAGACAGGGGCACCGTAGTCCAGTCGAGATCTGATTATGGATCTATATAAATGTAGTAGGCTTTGGCGATCTGCTCCCCATGTTGTGGCTGATAAGACTCTTAGTATGTTCAGTTTTTTTTGACAAGTAGTGCGGAGATGTTCAATGTGCTTTTGGAAATTTAACTTATTGTCAAAGAACAATCCTAGTAGACGAGTACAGTTAGCTATGGGAAGAGGATGGTTATTAAAGTGTAGCTCAGGTTCAGGATGCATATTTCATCTGGAGCAGAAGTGTATGGCAGTAGATTTCTGGCTGGATAGTCTATAACCATTTTGTGTCATCCATGTCAGGATGCGATTCATTGATATTTGAAGTTGACGTTCAATGTAATGCATGTTTTGGGAATGACAGGAAATCGAGAGATCATCTGTGAATAGGTATGAGTCCACAGTTTTCGGAATTAGTTCAATTATATGATTTATTCTCATTGCAAACAAGGTAGCACTGAGAACAGATCCTTGTGGAATTCCTTCTTCTTGGATAAAGATTTTAGAGAGGGTTCCCCGATAACGAACTTGAAAGGATCTCCGTTGAAGAAAATTTTGGATAAAATATGATAAATTACCTCTCAGGCCAAGAGAATGTAGATCCTTTAAGATTCCAAAATGCCACGTAGTGTCAAAGGCTTTCTCAACGTCAAGACAGACCATTACGAGATGTTCCTTTTTGATGAAAGCATTTCTGATATTTGTCTCGGCTTTGATCATAAGATCCAATGAAGATCGGTTTTTCTGGAATCCAAACTATTTGTTACTTATCAAGTTTTGAGACTCAAGGAACCAGGTGAGATGGCGATGTATCATTTTCTCAAGAGTTTTGCTGAGACAGCTGGTGAGTGATATCGGTCTGTAATTTTGAGGAACCGAATGATCTTTACCGGGTTTTGCAATCGGTATTACATAAGAATGACTCCAGGAGCTGGGGAAGGTATGTTCAGAAAAAATTCGATTATAAAATATGAGCAGCAAAAAGAGTGATCTTTGGTCCAGATTTCGGAGCATTACATAATATAACCCATCAGGGCCAGCAGCACTGTTTCTTGAGTTGGTAAGAACTTGCTGTAGCTCGAACATGGTTGGTTGGTTTTGTTTTTATTGGCATATTAGCTACTAAGGCTATAATGCGCCAAGACCATTCGAACATGGTAAATGGCTGATTATAAGATAAAGCAGAATTGTCAGTGTAATTCAGTTTGGATCTCTCTGCAACTGTTTTATGTTTTTTGGAATGATTGATCATAAGCATTACAAGAAGACAACAGAGAAAATACAATTCCCAGTGCATTTGATATATCTGTGGGATTAGAGAGTTCTTGTCCATTCCAGTTTAGTAGCGGGGTGGATAGAGGTGGAAATTTATTGTTTAAACATTTTATTTTTCTCCAGATTAATCTGATGTCGGTATTTTTATTAACTGATGAGGCGAATTTAATCCAAGTTTCTTTTTTTGCTTTGCGTCTGATGTAGCGAGCTTTAGCTCTGAGCCGTTTATAGTTAATAAAATTGAGGGTGGTAGGATTTTTGCGGAAAAGATTCCATGCTTTGTTTTTCTCTTTTTTTGCATTATTGCAATCTTCATTCCACCAGTAATTTATTTTTCGTCTATTTCTTGCTTGATATTGAGGTATGGTGACTGATGCAGCTGCCAGGATTTGAGTCGTGATGTGCTCAGTAACACTATTGATAGGAATCGGTCTGAATGATATCGTTGTCAAATGAGATGTACGATCTGTATTTTGCCCAGTCAGCCTTTGAAAATTTCCATTTAATTGGACTTTCTGTTGGGTATGAACAGGATGTTTGAATTTTGCAGATTAATGGATAATGGTCGCTACTATAAGGATCACTCAGAGGTATCCAATCTATACTTGGAAAGAGTATTGGGGAACATATGGAAAGGTTTATAGAAGATGTTGAGCCAGTAGGGAGATGCACATATGTAGGAGACCCAGTATTCAGTAATGTTAAATTCTGCCTATCGATCAACGTTTCGATAAGCTTACCTCATCTGTCTGAGGTGGGGGAACCCCATAATGGGTGATGTGCATTAAAGTCTCCTAGTAAACAAAACGGTGATGGTAACTGCATAACAAGATCTTCAAGTTCCTGAATAGTATACTGATGTTTAGGCGGAAGATAAATGGAAACCAATGTCAAAGTAATATCACTAACAACACGCGTTGCAACGGCTTCTAAGGATGTTTGTAAGGGAATACGTCTGGCGGGGATGCTTGAATCCACGAGTATCGCTACTCCGCCATGAGCGTTATTGGAGACAGCCCTGTCTTGCCTGAATACAGTGTAATTTTTGATTGCAACTGAGACCAGTGATGTCAAATTAGTTTCTTGCAAGCACATTGCAAGAGGTTTATAGTGATGAATTATTTCATGTATATCGTCTACATTACTGCGAAGACCTCTACAGTTCCATTGGATAATATGTTGCATTATTTGGTTTTGTAAGAGGAAGATGAATCTGTCTGCTTTTTATGCGTGGGTTGTTTGTGACGGTCCGATTTAGATTTTTCTTTTCTAGGAAAATTAGGGCATCCTGAATCATTTTTATCCTCCATATCTCCATCTGCATATAATTCAAGAAAATCTTCTTGGTTGGGCATATCATCAGTATCCATGCTTGTTGGTTGTTTCACCTCCACACTATCTGATTTATGCAATTTTTCTGCCACTGTATTGTGGGATATGTTCTGAGTTGGAATTGTGAGTGGCGTATTATTACTTTGGTCCATTAACTGTAATTCAGATGTAGGCTGAGTTGATAGTACTGATCGAGCCCAGTCGGCGATCGATTTATCTGGAGAGACTGACACTTCTGTCTGACATGCTACTGATTTGTAACTATGGGCAGCCGAAGCATAAGTAGTTTTTGGAATACTTGATTTTACTTGTCTTCTAGCTTCTTGAAAAGATACTTTATTTTCAGTCTTGTATTTCTGTATTTTTTTTTCCTAACTTCCAAAGATCACAACCTTTGGAGTAGGCTGGATGATTGCCCTTGCAATTAGGACACTGCGGAGTTTGTGCCTTGCATTCAGATTGAGTGTGAGTTTTGCAACCGCAGTTTGGACATGTTGCATCTCCACGGCATGCTGTCTGGGAGTGGCCAAATTTCTGACATTTGTATCATCTCAGAGGGTTCGGGATAAAGGGCTGAACACAACAGTTTAAATAGCCTGCTTTGACTGAGGATGGTAGATTCAGCGAACTAAAGGTTAAAATTATGCTACGGGTTGGGACTAAGGTGCCGTCTTTTCGAATCATGATTCTCTTGGCCTGAGTTACATTTTGATCTTTTAGTTCCTGAATTATTTCTTCCTCGGAAACGTTCAATAGGTCCCATTCACTGATCACTCCCTTGGAAGAATTCAGGGTGTTATGTGGAGTGACTTGAATTGGAATTCCACTTAAAGATAAAAGTTTTAACAGGTCAGAGTGTCTTGGAAGAGAGGTCTCTATTAGCAAGTCACCAGATTGAAGACGTTTCACCATTTTTGGAGATGCTGCTACATTTACAAGGCATCGTTGTATGATGAAAGGCGAAAGCTTGCTGACAGGTTGTGAAGATAGAGAATGGATGAACAGGAAAGCTGGAGCTTCCTGCTTGTTTGCATCCTTTTTTAATCTTTTCGACAATGAGAAGTCATGATCAGTTTCGTGGTTGTCATGTTGCGAGCTCTTTGGCTCTAATCGTGGGAAATCATTAGTATCCATGTTTACTCCTTTTAGCCCTGGGAGAAGGACTTTCTTCTCCCAGACTACCAGCCCCGCCACGTGGAGGCAGGAGCAGTGCCACCAGTGACCAAGCAATTATTAAGATTAGTACAGTGAGTTGGTATTTAATATAAATACTAAAGAAGAAAGGTAGATTCCCTTTCTGGGTTCTTACGTAAGATTTTATAAGCGAAGAACCATTTAAGTGAACAAAACAGAAGAAAATCGCACAACAAAAATAGAACTATATCACTTTCAAAGATCACTTTATAAGTCGCAGGGAAAAATCGCTTGTCACTATCGCCTGGCACTCAGGGCCCTGAATGTTAGAGTTGTATTTAAAATATGTTGAAACAAATACAAAAGCACCAACAGTAGACTAAATGTTAACACAAACTGCATGACTGCTACATAAGGATTCAATTTTGGTTAATACTAAATCAGAATTAAAAACAATTATTGAAGCTCTCACTTCTGGACAAGGATTATATATGATCCTACAAGAAAGGGGATAACCAACTATCTTATCATTCACATAATACGGTTCTTGGATGCAAGCAACATCGATATTTTCTCGTTGACATACAATTTTTATTTCATCCGCAACAGATCGAGAATGCTGCGCATTCAGCTGCATTTTCAAACCTTTAAACAAACATATTGTGAGTGTACTGATTTGAGTTACAGTAATTCGGACTGTTGGCCATAGTAACGAAAGGAATCAGCCATATACAGTTTAATTATTTTAAGTACTCTTTGATATTCTAGACACATTTTGTCACGAACAGAATGGTCTCCCTCATGGTTTCTAGCAATACAGTTCGAACATGCAGCCTCTTTGTTAATGTCTTTGCAATTTTTATATGTATGGCCTTTCCTAGCACAATGGCTGCATATAGGACCTCGTCGTCTACATGTTTTGGTAGAATGCCCAAAACCCTGACAACTGTAACATAGAGTCACAAGATAGAAATCGTTTAATCTGTATGACATCACTCCAACAAACAAGCACTGCTGTTGCATTAGAAACATTCTAATTCTTTGTGAAACCTCCAAAATCCAGTTATTCCCAGAATCACTCCTGTTTCTACTTATGAAGCAAACAGCAACCATCTCCTCTTTCATCATGAGATCAGACTCATTAGCACCACTTTCAAGATTCTTAGAACCTGCAACCTCTTTCAATTCAATACCACAAATTTTTTCACATGTGAGATGGTTGACCTCAGCAACCATCTCCTCTTTCGTCAATCCCAAATGCAAAAGATTTTTCCCATACATGTCACATAGAAGATTATCCTTCTGAACTTCCTTACTAACATCATACACAATTAACTTCATTCCAGGTCTTTTGGGAAATTCAAAAGCTAATCCAAGCAATTGTTCACACTTTTTTATTTCTTCTGTCTTTTTCAGTTTGCGTCTCTAAAACAATGCCACGATCAAATACTTTTCTTACCTTCCATATCCTGACCACCCCCCTCAACGAGATGCAATTCGGACATCTTCAATTCTTTTAAGTACAGAGTTGTCATTAGCTTGAATTAATAAAACATGCTCATCATCATACGATCTAGCCACTTCGTCGTTTGAGGAACTCACTTTCAAGCTCACGTCCTTTGCAACAGAAGTTACGTCACTCTTAACTACATCACTATAAAGTTTCAGATTTTGTCGGTTATCCGTATGTTGCCTATAATTCTGAGCGGATCATGCATACATTGTATCTGTTCCTTAAATTTCTCATTCTGTATTCCAAGTTCCAAAATCATGGCTTCAAGGAGATCCCATCTAGACAGTATCCCTCTGTTGAACTCCGACTGATACCACTCTCCTTGGCAAAAAAGGAAATCTTCCAAATCTTTGCGTAATTTAAATGTTATTTCTGTAAAGCTATGAGTATTACCTCCTCCGAAATCACCATCTGCACGAGGCAGTTTCTCTCCTCAGAAGAAGTCATGTTTTTTGACAACAGGATTAAAATTCATGTTCTCGTTCCTAATTTTTTTTGAGCATGATGACAAGATACTCACTTCAGTGTCGTTCCCTATCTCAATTTTAGCTGAAGAATTTTCATTTTTCTCAGCCAAATCCATATCACTCTGAAAATTTTTCATAACTTTACATAAATCCTTATCCCAATTATTTTTAGGTGCATTGATCTTGACTTTCCTCTTATTATTTCGTCTTAAAATGGGAGACCAACTGCACGATGAACACTGTGATCCAACCGAACTTTCTTCCCCGCCGTAGCATAACTGCCTTTGACGACGTGTTTTAATGGAATATTCAAGAGGTCTATGTCGTGTCAAAAGTGCAATGTCCTTATCATCCCTATTATCTTCACTCCTCACTATCCAATTCTGCTAACATGATAGCTTTACCCGAGAGAACCTCCTCCCATTCCATTATCTTCTCACCTACACCTCTGGAGATAGAAAACTCAAAAGAGTCTTTGCTTTGACTCAGTGACAATTCACCTCGAGATACTTGGATCCTGAAATTCTAGCTTATGCAAAGAATCCCAATTTTTCCTTAATCCAAGTTTGAAATTTACAGACTTAGTGGTCTCTGTAGCATCAGACTCATTAGCACCACTTTCAAGATTCTTAGAACCTGCAACCTCTTTCAATTCAATGCCACAAATCTTTTCACATGTGAGATCAACCCTGTGTGTATCTAACTCCATTTGATAAACAGGTTTTTTTTTTATTATTATTATGAAAGGACACTAATAACCATATAGGGGACACTACCAGCCTAAAATTCTTTAAAATTATACATATTTTCCGCTAAGAAGATATTTTGTTCCAAACATAGATGAAACTAATCAGCCAGATATACCCTTCCACCTATTTGAAATCCCCTTCATTCATACCTTGCATATGTTAAAAAGTAGCTCCTCAAATTTTGAAGTACCAGCACTACACTAAAGCATAAGCAGCTGGAACTGACAGAACAGAGAATGCGCTAACTGCCAAAACAGACTTATCGTAAATCTGGCTTGAATATTACCTTTTCTTGATTAAAAATCATCAAACCGGGTAGACCTTATCAGAATATATCTGTGCATCACAAGAGTATTTAAAGTAAGGACTTTAAAATCATATTTATAAACACTTTTAACAAGAGCACATATAATAGCAACTATCACAGGTGAGCCACCGATGTGGGATGTGTTTATCTCACCCTCAATTAACATTCTAGTTCATCTCATAGGAGTTCCACAGGGTTCAAATTGGCACTCTGCACCAGCCACTCCAAATTTTATAATTCATGTCCATGAAACATTCTCAAACAGCAGTGGTATGGCATGGGCATTATCCTGTTGAAACAAACTTGAGCCAGTAATTATCATGTCCCCGCAATTACCAAAGAACTACCACATTGTAGGGAACATGGAACTGTTCAAAATGTTAAGGGAGGTGTCAGCATTTGTGGTTCTCTGCACAACTACAAAGTTCCTAGGCCATACTATGAGAAACAGTAACATTCCATAACCACATATCCTCTGAACTTTGTTGGCACAATGCACTGCAGTAGCAGAAGATGCTCTTCAAGCATCCTCCACACATCCTCATCTGATTGTTTTATGGTGAAGAATGATTTGTCACTCTATAAAACTAATTTATGCTGCTCTGTAGACCAATTTGCCTCTTCTAAAATATTATGAACAGGACATTCAGGCTCCTCAGTTCTGACCCATCATCCGGTCTTCCAATGTTTTCTGCCTCTACTCCTCTCTATTAATTCTTACGTTGCATCAGTAAGCAAAATGGGGAAAAATCCACACAGCACTGGAAGAGCTACCATCTCACAAGACTTTGGCTGATGCTGCATCAAATGCTGATGCAGCATCAGCCAAAAAAATTTAAAAAAAATAAAATAAAAATAAATAAATAAATAAAAATAACCACTTCCACTTTACCCCTCTGTTCGTTCGAAATACCTGTCCAGCTGAGCCTTAAACTTATTTACGCTATCAACTTCCACGACAAGGGATGGAAGTCTGTTCCACCAACCAACCATCCGCTGGCTAAAGGCAAATTTCTGCACGTCTTTCCTACATCTGTCTTTCCTCAATTTGAATTTATGCCCTCTCAGGTGATTATTCTGAGCAAGAGGAAGAATCCCATCAGCATTGAGCATGCTCAAACCAAGACTTTATACACCTCTATCAGATCACCTCGCTGGTACCTAGTCTCCAGACACTGTAATTTGCAAAACTTAAGCCTTTCTTCGTAAGAGCACCCCTTTGTTCTATTCACTAATCTTGTTGCCCTTCTCTGTACTCGTTCCAGCAGCTCTACATCCTTCTTGAAATGAGGCCTCCAGGCCTGTATACAGTACAGGCCGGTGTGGCCTGACCATTGCCTTATACAAGGGAATAATCACCTCCTTATCCCTGCTAGAAAAATTCCTATATATCATTGACAATACACCATAAGTTACTCTTGCACTACTCAGAGAACTTCATATCTGCCTGCACAACCACCCCAGGTCCCTTTCATTCTCTACCACTGTCAGTAACATTCTGGCAGTACCACAGAGTTGATACATTGCTCTGGGGTTGCTGTTTCCCATATGTAGTACTTTACATTTGTCAATGTTAAACTTTATTTGCCACCTCTCAGCCCATCTGCTCAACCTTTCCAGATCCTGTTGCAGCAGCATAGTGTCAGTAGTGTCCTTGACAACCCTGCCAACCTTCGTATCGTCTGCAAACTTGGACATTAAGCTTGATATACCATCATCAATATCATTTATAAATACAGCCCTGAGGGACTCCACTAATAACATTAGTCCACGATGAGCAGTGTCCATTGATTACCACTCTCTGTCTTCTCCCCCTCAACCACCCCTTTATCCATAGCAGCAATTTGCCTCCAATGCCACACTGCTCCAATTTGTGCAGCAGTCTTCCATGTGCAACAGTATCAAAAGCCTTTCTAAGATCCAAATATATAATATCAAAGTTATTCCCTGCATCCAGTTCTTTTGTGACTGCATCATAGTATCCAATCAAATAGGTCAGGCAAGACTTCCCCTTAACAAAACCATGCTGTGTCCAAGCTATAACTGAAGTCTTGTCTAGATGATCCTGCAGTGCTTCTTTAACCAGTGCCTCCATTAATTTTCAGGGAACAGAAGTTAAACTCACAGGTCTATAATTACTTGTGTCAGCCTTTGATCCTCCTTTGTGAATTGGGGTCACATTCGCACATCTCCAGTCCATGGTACCTCCCCTGAGTCCAAGGAAGCTCTCATAATTATGGCTAAGGGTTTGCTTACTTCCTTTGCTGCCTCCTTTAATATAACTGGATAGATCCCATCCACCCCAGGTGCCTTTCTTGTGTTTATCTTCAACAATTTCTCCTCCACTTTACTCTCAGTTATTACAAGATTCTCTAGCTTACTGCCAGAGTTGAATACACCTCTGGCATTCCCCTCACTGAATAATTCCTCATGTGTGAATGTCGATGCAAAATATTCATTTAGTTTGTTAGCTACCTGAGCAGGATCATCAACAGTTGACCCATCGATATCAAGTGGACCAATCTGATTCATCCCCTTCCTTCTAGAATTGACATAAGTAAAGAACTCTTTGCTGTTTTTTATGGTGAAGCATGATTTGTCACACTATAAAACTAATTTATGCTGCTCTGTGGACCAATCTGCCTCTTCTAAAATATTATGAACAGGACATTCAGGCTCCTCAGTTCTGACCCGTCATCCGGTCTTCCAATGTTTTCTGCCTCTACTCCTCTCTATTAATTCTTACGTTGCATCAGTAAGCAAAATGGGGAAAAATCCACACAGCACTGGAAGAGCCACCATCTCACAAGACTTTGCTTCTACATGACTCAGAAGATTGGTGAGAACTGCTGCCATGAGAGCAGCTCTAAGCCAGTAATTTCCACAACAGCTTTAAAAAAAACCTTCATGAGAGCAGCCAATCAATAGCACCTTGCCCATGCCAGAGCTGTCAATGAGCACCAGTATATCAGCTATTTTTGCAACTGTACATGTGCAACCTGTTCTGTTCGGATAATGGGACTTTGTTACAACTAAGTATGTAGTTTTTAGTTAATTAGGTATTTCCTTTTTTGATAGCTACTGATTAAAGATCCAAAATCAAATTCACAATGTATGGCATTGTAAATTATTGTATATATTAGCTGGTCAAAATTTCAATAAATTTCTTTATTTATCAAGCAGAATAGTGCAGTCATATTAGTTTCAATAAAATTTACAAATTACGATCATAAACCAACGTTAAATGAACTTCAGGAAGAGCCTTCAAGCTTCAGTCCAAATAATTTTGTGAAGTTTTCAGAAAAACAGAGGCAATAATAATGCAGGTTTCATTTAACAGGGAATAGAAAAGAGAGAAAAATCCACCTGGCATTGTTTTTGGTAAATACCCAAAATATATACTTTCTCATCTCGAAATTGGTAATGCACAGTCAAGAACTTAACTGCAACTTATAAAATTGTGGTTATGAGAAATTATGCTTTGTATAAACATTATAGTTTCCAGGAAAATGATATTAATGTTACATGAGGGCTACCTGCATATAAAAAGACACTTCTGCATATATTATACATAAATACAAATGTTAATGTTTTAATATCAATTTTTTTTCTGATCATTCAGGTATAGCAATAAAACTTCACTTAACTTTCAGAATAAAAATGGAATTAAGAATAAAATTAAAGATTAAGAAAATTAAAAATTGAGCTTCAATTTTTAATTTTCAGCTATGACAAAATTAATATTTGCATTATACTAAAACAGCACATTAGCCAGCAAGATTTACACTCTATGTGATGAGTAAATATTTCTTCACCCCTAGTGAAGAAATAGCAAAAATTATTCGTACCCTTTCAATTGCACCCTGTAATCGATCACAATAAGTCAAAAATATGAAGTTGTTACTTTATATGAATGCATGATACATACATATACATACACAGACACCACACAAAGTTTGTATATGAAGAAAACAAAAGGAAATAGTCACCTCATTTTTATCCGATGAATGGTGCCTATTATAATGTGACTGCAGTTCTCTTTCGCTGCCCAACTTCATTTTGCATGCTGGACACAGGTATGTACCTCTCATGTCGCCACCAGAAACTGTTCCTTCGATATGAGCACTTTCATAATGGTTCTGAAGTGATTCTGGGGATGGAAAGGCTAGCATACATGAAGGACAAAGGAAACCCTAAACAATAATATCTGGTTAGTACCATATTTTAACAGACATGCATATATACACACAATAGTTTTAAAAAATAAGGTGCACCCAGTACCTTTAACCTTTACAATGTAGACAAATATATCAAAAATGAACCAATCAAATGAATCATATATATATAGTAAAATCTCATTAATACAAATCAGTTTATACAAAATTCTTGTTTGCGAAAAATATATATCTACCCTTGCACGTTTCTATATAAACATATTTGTTTATTAAAAAATTCACTTAATAAGTATTAACAGTTTATTTTTATCCCATGAGAAATAAATGTCATTTTGTATGGTTAATACAAAGCTCAGTACAGTTGTTTTATTGCCCAACCACCAGCATATGGGTTGGGCAATAACAGTTCTACATCTCCTAAAAGACAGCACCTAACGTTAATTTACTTTTACATACACCAAAGACAGTTTATGGTAGCTAAAACATGAATATACTCTGGAAAACATTAATTATAGGTTAGCTGCAATTGTATTGCAAGTGTTCAAAGGATGGATTTTTCTGTGCCATTTTTAAAAAGATCTCAGCTGTTATTATTTTGGAACTTGTCTTTAAATTAATTTAAAGTCTGTTTATATTAAACCACATCCAGAGGTTATGGTGACAGATCATAAGCAGAGAGAATTATGGCTGGAAATTAAACTGAAAATTATAAATTATTTCAAAACTAGGGGCCAAAAATTCAAATTACAAGGAAAGAGATTTAGACTAGATTGCAGGCAAGTTATTCCAGGAATTAACACCTAACTTTTAGCAAGTGAGTTATTAATTACTGGAATAACTTGCTTCATTGAGGCTGACAGTTGGAGAAATGCTAAGGTCAGCTGGATAGTTGCCTATGCGAGAAGGGAAATGCATTTGTGATTTTTCTTTTTTATAAACTCTGCAACATTGAATTTGCAACACCTAGAAGGAATGATCAGAAGTGCATGTAAATCAGCAGCCACATGAGTTGCACTAAGATTACAATATGGGACCATTGAGCATTAGCTGCAGCTGATATAAAAACAAACAGAGATCATGAAGTTCAAAGCAATGCAGGTGTGACGCAGTTAACAGAGCAGACTTCTTTCTCAGCAGAACTGATTTCAGAGAGATGATTGTAGAGAATGACAAGATGTTGCGTTCAACAGTGATACCAGCAACTTCGGGGTCCCGGTAGCCATGTTAGCAAGAGCACTAGGCTGTACTAAGTGGAGTGTGCAGGGTTCGAGACCAGCTGTCGGTAGTCGTGGATTTCCTCCTCAGTATCTTAAGTTAGCCAGTCTCAAGGCAAGGTGCTATTAGCAAGTCAAATCCAAGGATCCTGACTAGAAATGCATTCGAAATAAATAAATCAGCAACTTCAAAGGAGGGCAGATTATTGAACTTCAAGAGGCCAAATGGTCACCTTGTTGTGCAATTAGAATGTGTGGGCCATGACAATACCACAGATATTGGCAACAGTTAGCTGCAGGAAGGTACAACTGCTCACTGAATGGGTAGCAGAGCATGACAGAAGACTACAAGATTGGAGGGTTATCTTATCCATTGACAGGTTTATGCTCCACCTACAGTCATGCTGACTACTATCCAACAAGCTGTGACATTATCTGGCCGTAATCCCATCACCTGTCGAACCATTGCATGCCAACTGGCATTATATCTTTACCCTTGACCACTCTATGCATCATCAAAAGCATCTGGAATGGTGCCATGCATGAGCCACCTGGGATACACAGAATGACATCAAGTGGTCTTCAGTGATGAATCCTGCTTCTGCTTGGGAAATGATGATTGCCACATACATGTGGCAATCATCATGCATGATAATAGTGCAATGTTCCTAGAATCATTGTTGAACATCATATTGCACACCCTGCAGGTGTTATGGTGTGGGGAGTGATCAGTTTTGATAGCTGGTCATGGTTGGCAGTCATCAATGGCAATCTGACTGCTTCCTGCTATGTCACTGAGATTCTGGAACCTGTTGCTTTCTCCTCTTTCTTACTGGGATGCCTGACACCTTTTTTTAGCAGAACATCACCCAAATACATACTATGCCACAAAGACACAGAGGTTTTCTCTGTGTCTTGGTACTGTCTTGGCCAGATAGGTCACTGGATTTGTTCCCTATTGAGCACGTGTGGACCAGGATTGGAGGCTATCTACAGAGCCACCCACAGTGAGCACAAATCGCAGAAGTTATATAGGATCAGGTGGGATCCTATAGAACTTCTGTGGTGAGATTTATCACAAGAGACTATTTGACATTGTATGACTCAATTCAGAGATAAATAACTCAGTATGATGTAAATTTGAGATGACTTAGTCCACTATGATGCAAATCCACCAAAGTTGTGTATACATGACTGGTGGATTTACATCATACTAGCCTGTCCATTGTAAGTATCATTTTGTATCATTAAATATGTTCACACATACATTAGCATCTGCTTTTAACATGTATTCCTTAATTCTTTGGCTATCAAACCTTTAGGATGCTGCAATTTCAATGTCACAGAGTGTATATTTATGTATTTTATTTTTCCCTGGGTAACTAAAAGTAAGAACAGGTATATGCATACTTGCATGTATACTAATGCTAGAAGCATAGTAAATAAATTCAATGAATTTGAAGTACCAATTAAATCATCAAATGCAGATATTGTAGGGATACCAGAGATGCAGCGTCACTCAGGTATAATGGATGCAAAATTTGAATATGGGAAGTACAATGTGTACAGAAATGACAAGCAGACAAATTGAACAGGAGGGCGGGTTATGCTCTTAGTTAAGAGCCATACAAAATCTAAGTCACTGCATCCAGTGGTCATGGGTGGCCAGTGCAATTTTGAATCAGTTTGCGACATAAGCACTGGGAAACAAAAATGAAAGCAGGAATGTGTATATAATAAGGTTTTTGTAAAAGAATACGAGAAGTTTACCTCAATATGATATGTAGAACATTTCTGTATGATATTCTCCAGAAATTAAAATGAAAACAATTTAAAAAAATCGAAAATCTTACATTACAGTAAGAAATAATTAACAATAATTAAAAATCAAGTGAACACAACTAAAAATCAATTTAGCGCAATTAAAAATTAAGTAAAAAATTAATTTAATGACAAAAAAAAAAAGCAAAACGATTTTCCTTCCTGAAGCTCACAATGTTTTTTTGACCATAAGCCGTGATCACAGGAATAAAAATTACAAAATAGAGGTGAGCGTGGAACTTAAATAGGGATTATTTTTCTTCGTGCATGCGGGTAAAGGACCACGAGGCAGAGATTAGACATGGCCGGCGAATATTAACAGAATTCTCATGTAATTTAATTTTGATGTTTCTGCAATTAATAGTATTGTATAATTATGTTGGACACTAAGTATTTTGGCCTTGTTAAATAAAAAAGTATGTTTTTCATTAATGGCATGAAAGGCTAATTCTGAGGCTGCTGAACGAGAAGCATGAACTGAGGCCGTGTGTTGATTAACACGAAAATTCAGAGGAAACCACTTAGAACCCTGATAAGATGAGCCGCAATCACTGCAAGAAATGTTGTATACTAGGTCATTCATTTGTGTTGTGAATGAGGAGAAGACTGAGCGATTGTTCAGTATAGTGGGTAATTTCCGTATTGGCCTGGCTACAATTTTAAATTTGGCATCTTTAAAGAATCTGTTAAGTTGTTTGTGCTACTGTTCAACATATGGGACAGAAATAAAGTATTTTTTGATATTACTATTGTTGATTGTTGTATTTTTTTGTATTCAATCCTTAGACTGTACCCAAATTCTGTCTATTGTAGGAAGTGGGTAAGCTCTGTTTAAGAATCTGCTAGTTAATATTTATATTAACTAGCAGAATATTTTTAAGCACTGAATTGAATTGTGTAAGCACTGAGAAATTGATTAAAGATAATCAATCTTTTGTAGGTGAACGGGGGATAGCTGTTATAATGCAGAAGCATATCGATGTTTGTAGGTTTACGATAGATGTTAAATGGAATTTTATTCGCGTACCGAGTAAGCTTGAAATTTAGAAAATTCAATGACTTAGTAACTGTATTCTCCCTCTCCAATCTAAATTTGAGTATCGAATGAATATTATTAAACGAATGTAAAATGTCTTGAATAGTGCTACTATTGGTAAGGACTAGAACATCATCTAAATACCTCCCATAGTATGTGATATGGGGTAGAAAAGGCATCAAATTAGCATTACCATTAGTAGAGGCATTTGATGCAAGAAAGCAAGCTTATGCAGCATCAGCCAAAAAAAAAAAAATAAATAAATAAATAAAAAAAATAAAAAAAAATAACCACTTCCACTTCACCCCCTCTGTTCGTTCGAAATACCTGTCCAGCTGATTCTTAAACTTATTTAGGCTATCAACTTCCACAACAAGGGATAGAAGTCTGTTCCACCAACCAACCACCCGGTGGCTAAAGGCAAATTTCTGCACGTCTAACCTACATCTGTCTTTCCTCAATTTGAATTTATGCCCTCTCAGGTGATTATTCTGAGCAAGAGGAAGAATCCCATCAGCATTAAGCATGCTCAAACCATTCAAGGCTTTATACACCTCTATCAGATCACCTCGCTGGTGCCTAGTCTCCAGACACTGTAATTCGCAAAACTTAAGCCTTTCTTCGTAAGAGCACCCCTTTGTTCCATTCACTAATCTTGTTGCCCTTCTCTGTACTCGTTCCAGCAGCTCTACATCCTTCTTGAAATGAGGCCTCCAGGCCTGTATACAGTACTCTAGGTGTGGCCTGACCATTGCCTTATACAAGGGAATAATCACCTCCTTATCCCTGCTAGAAAAATTCCTATATATCATTGACAATACACCATGAGCTACTCTTGCAGCCCGTCTACACTGCTCAGAGAACTTCATATCTGATTGCACAACCACCCCCAGGTCCCTTTCATTCTCTACCACTGTCAGTGTAGTACCACAGAGTTGATACGTTGCTCTGGGGTTACTGTATCCCGTATGTAGTACTTTACATTTGTCAATGTTAAACTTCATTTGCCACCTCTCAGCCCATCTGCTCAACCTTTCCAGATCCTGTTGCAGCAGCATAGCGTCAGTAGTGTCCTTAATAACCCTGCCAACTTTTGTATCGTCTGCAAACCTGGACATTAAGTTTGATATACCATCATCAATATCATTTATAAATACAGAAAACAACAATGGACCCAACACTGAACCCTGAGGGACTCCAATAATAACATTAGTCCACAATGAGCAGTACCCATTGATTACCACACTCTGTTTTCTCCCCTTCAACCATCCCTTTATCCATAGCAGCAATTTGCCTCCAATGCCACACTGCTCCAATTTGTGCAGCAGTCTTCCATGTGCAACAGTATCAAAAGCCTTTCTAAGATCCAAGTATATAATATCAAAGTTATTCCCTGCATCCAGTTCTTTTGTGACTGCATCATAGTATCCAAACAAATTAGTCAGGCAAGACTTCCCCTTAACAAAACCATGCTGTGTTCGCGCTATAACTGAAGTCTTGTCTAGATGATCCTGCAGTGCTTCTTTAACCAGTGCATCCATTAATTTTTCGGGAACAGAAGTTAAACTCACAGGTCTATAATTACTTGTGTCAGCCTTTGATCCTCCTTTGTGAATTGGGGTCACATTTGCACATCTCCAGTCCATGGGTACCTCCCCTGAGTCCAAGGAAGCTCTCATAATTATGGCTAAGGGTTTGCTTACTTCCTTTGCTGCCTCCTTTAATATAACTGGATAGATCCCATCCACCCCGGGTGCCTTTCTTGTGTTTATCTTCAACAATTTCTCCTCCACTTTACTCCCAGTTATTTCAAGATTCTGTAGCTTACTGCCAGAGTTGAATACACCTCTGGCATTCCCCTTGCTGAATAACTCCTCATGTGTGAATGTCGATGCAAAATATTCATTCAGTTTGTTAGCTACCCGAGCAGGATCATCAACAGTTGACCCATCGATATTAAGTAGACCAATCTGATTCATCCCCTTCCTTCTAGAGTTTACATAAGTAAAGAACACTTTGCTGTTTTTCTTTGCATTCCTTGCCAAAGATTTCTCGTAATCTGCCTTTGCCTGCCTAACCTCCTTTGTAACTTGGTTACAGATCAACTTCTATCTATCATAGGCTTCTGTGTCACGTGTTAATTTGTATGTATCCCATGCATTTTTCTTCTCTGCCATATGTCTCATTAGTTCATCTGACATCCATTTAGGCCTAAACCTTGAACAATATTTCTTAGTTGGTATGTAGAGCCTAGTAGCTTCCAAGATAAGTTCTTTGAATGCTCCCCATTTTGAATTTTCTGTTGGTAACATCATCAATTGGTCCCACTGTATAGAATTTAAATACTGTCTCAGTCCAACATAGTTGCCTTTACGAAAGCAATAACCCTTCCCTTTATCCCTAATGGTAGTTACCGCTTTAAGTAAATCCCACTTCAGCACACTGTGATCACTGCCACCTAGTGGTTCATTTATCTGCAGATTCTTAATGCATGAAGAATCACTACTGATAATCAAATCAAGAGTATTACTCCCTCTAGTTGCCTCCGAACATGCTGATGTAGAAAACAATCATCCAATAAATCAACAAAAGCCCTGCTAGTGTGTGAGTGACCAGCCCCAAATTCCAGTCAATATCTGAGAAATTAAAAGCCCCCATTATAAGACTCTCTGATTTACTGGCCCACTCTATTTCCCTGTGCAGTTTCTTATTATATTCATCAGAGTCATTAGCCCTATAGCACACTCCTACTCTCAATTTTGATCTCCCAATGCTTATGTCACACCAAACTGACTCGACACTGCACTGTCCAGCGATTTCGACTGGCTTCACTTCCTTGGATTTTATGTATTTCTTAACTAATAGCATAACCCCTCCTCCCTTCCTATCCTGTCTATCTTTTCTGTAGACATTGTACTCCCCAAATTCCAGTTCTGCATTCCTTATATCTGTGTGACACGACATCTCTGAAATCCCAACAATATCTGCCTTTGATGTTTTGACCAATACCTCATCATCAAATTTATTTTCTAAACTCCTAGCATTGGTGTACACGCAAGTATACATGCACCTGTTCTTTTTCTTAGCTACCCTAACACAACCCATGTGTTTACTTGTACCCCAATGATTCCCAGCCGTCTCTGAAATATCCTGCATATTATTTTCCAGGCTGCTGCTCATTCCAATAGAAGCAGTGCAAGAATCACTTTCACCTCTGCCAGTGGCTACTGTTAATCTATTAGTCCTTTTATCCCCCCAATCTAGCAGTTTTCCGACACACCTAACACTGCCTCGATAGCATCAGCAAACATTCTTGCACCCTTTCTATTTAAGTGTATCCCATCCCTGTAGAAGCAGTCTCTCCTGTTAACAAGTACAGACCAGGCTGAAAAAAATTCTACCCTTGAGCCTTGCACAATCTTTCCAGGGCCGAATTGATCGACAGGGCTCTCGTCATATACTCCCTCCTATCATGTCTGGACAGAATTGCAGACACTTTCAAATTCAACCCTAATTCACGGCTTTTTTTCAACAGTGACCTGTACTTGTTAAGTAATTCCGCCGGTCTCCTACTCTTAATATCATTAGTGCCAACATGTACAACTATATCACCTTTTGTGCCCTTAAAAGATGATATCTGCTCTACAACCTCATCAACCTTTGCCCCTGGCAGACATACCCTAGTCCTCTTCCACCTATCCTTTTTACAAAGCATGTTTCCCGTTTCCCTGACAATAGAGTCACCAACAACTACTAGTTCCTTTGGGACCAGCGCATTCTGCCTTGGGGGCTGCCGCTGTGTTGTGTGATGACCAAGTGCAAACTCTGGCATTGGTGTGGCAGCTGAGAGCTTGATGGGCTCTCACTTTTAATCCTTCGAGGGCATCCACCCTGTCCTTCAAGCTCTCATATAGGCCCATAACAACGCTGAGTTGTCACCTGATTTCCTTACACTCCTTGCATCGCGCACACACAAAGACATCCCCCATGGCAGTATTATGTCCCATACCCGACTGCTCCACAAACATCAAGCAAGTATTGCATTTTAAAAGGCTGTGATTCAGAAGGCAACTGCCCTCCTCAGTTTTCCCCTGAGCCACAGCACTCCCACTATCTTGAGCCTTTTGCTTTGCTACTCTGGTCTGAGTCATGATTGCGATTTAATTTCAATTTCAGTACAAAATTAAAACCCTAAACTTGTATCCCAACAAACTTATAACGCTATATTTATGTTTCAGTATCGAGTGTTATCTACGAAATCCCTTTATATAACTTCTGTATCAAGTTAAGTATTAATTATTTATTTTTACTAATTATTTATGTTATGTAACCTAAGCCGTTATATGTATAGTTAAAAGTACAAATTAATTGACAATGAAGTTCATCAATATTAATAGATTTTACTGATTAATTGACAATATTATGTACTATACTATACTATATTAAGTTTATGCTATCTAGTTCGAGATATTTTGTATCGCGTAACAATGGTGGCAGTTTACGAACGGTAAACACGTGGATTTGATACCCTTACTGATACTAAGTAATACCTAAAAAATCTCTATCTAAGTCTCTTTAAACTAAGTATCGTAAATAGGAATATAAAGCTACTCTAGAAAATAAGTTAATATGGCAATTTAAGCTAATAAAACAGAAAATAAATCAGAAAAAACTTCTCTGTTCCAGGAGCAGCAAAAAGCTACATCCGCACAGGCTACGCTCATTCTCAAACTGTCTACGTTCAATATAAATATATACGTTTAATTGTTGGGAGCTAGATCTCCGATATTAGACCACTCAGGATTAATCCCATTGGCAAACCAAAAATTTGTTTTATACTTTGTCTTGAAAGGTTATATAGTTGGCTTCAACTAAGAGTTTAATTAAGTGAAAAATTTCCATAATAGGAAGCTTCGTATAATTAATTGGTGTTGAGTTATTTAACAAATCGCAAAGAATATCTAATGTATTTAACGTTTACATTCATATATAACGAGGTAACATCTAGTGAGAATAAATTATCATTACCACCAAGTTTACAGTCCTTAAGGTTATTAAATAGTGTATTGTAGTGTATTCTTAATCCTAAATTGTATCGCCTGTCTAAAGGATTTTATAATGCTATATACCTGTGTGGCCAAGGATGAAAATGCCGTGTTTCTGTAGGAAACAACAGGCCGAATAGGAAAGTCAGTCTTATGTAATTTTACCTAACTGAAAAGTGCAGGAATATTGTATGTTCTGCCTTTGATTCTTTTAACTGAGCCATAGTAATGTAGTCGTTTTTTCAATACATGGTTAACATTTTATTATATTGATTGACCAAATTGGAAAATAGTGCCGAGTCTACTTCAAGATACATGACTCAAATTTAATCAATTTCTCGATGTTTATAAATATTCAACGTCAGAATCTGCTTTGGGCTCAGAAATACAAATATTAACCAGCAGATTCTTAAACAGTGGTTACCCACTTGCTACAATAGACAGAATTAGGGTACAAGCTAAGGATAGAATACAAAAAAATACACCAATCAACAATAGTAATATCAAAAAATACTTTATTTCTGTCCCATATGTCGAACAGTGGCACAAACAACTTAACAGATTCTTTAAAGATACCGAATTTAAAATTGTAGCTAGGCCTATACGAAAATTACGCACTATATTGAACAATCGCTCAGTCCTCTCTCCTCGTTCGTAACACAAATAAATGGCCTGGCATACAACATTCTTGCGGTGATTGCGACTGGTCTTATCAGGGGTCTATGCAGTTTCTTCTGAATTTTTGTGTTAATCAACACACGCCCCCTCAGTTCTTGCTTCTTGTTCAGCAGAATCAGAATTAGCTTTTCATGCCGTTAATGAAAAACATACTTTTTTATTTAACGAGGCCAAAATACTTAGATCCAACGTAATTATATGAGACTATTAATTGCAGAAACCGTCAAAATTAAATTACATGAGAATTCTGTTAATGTTCGCCGGCCATATCTAATCTCCGACTCGTGGTCCTTTACACGCATGTGTGAAGACAAATAATCCCTATTTAAGTTTCATGCTCACCCCTATTCGGTAATTTTCATTCCTGTGATCACGACATACGGTCGAAAAGCATTGTCAGCTTCAGGAAGGAAAATCGCTTTGCATTTTTTTTCGTTAAATTAATTTTTTACTTAATTTTTAATTGCGCTAAATTGATTTTTAATTGTGTTCGTTTAATTTTTAATTATTGTTAATTATTTCTTACTGTAATGTAAGATTTTCGATTTTTTTATTTGTTTTCATTTTAATTTCTGGAGAGTATAAATAAATAAATAAATAAATAAATTTTCTGTTTATACTCCGGCATGACAACCAAGTCAGTAGAGTTTACAATAAATCGCCAATACAAATATTTATCGTATTTAGTAGTCACGGGCTCGAAACCCGGTCCACTCAAGGAACGTGTGCTATGCACTCTTGCTCCTGACCACTGGGCTACGTCAGTATCATATGGAAGTGTTCTACGTATCATATTGAGGTAAACTTCTCTTATTCTTTTACAAATATTGATATCAACGTAGAAAGTATTGAGCATTTTAGCTCTGGTTCATACTATCATATTATAAGGTTTTACCTATTGTATAACTTTGTAGTGCCATGAGTTCTTCAGCTTGTACTATCTATCAATCTATCTTGGCAACTAAGTATCCAGCTATAGATATCCCCTCAAGTGGTGAAATTCAGCAACCACTAGGTGGCAGTGAACACAGTGTACTGATGTGGGATTTATCAAAGATTTTAACTACCATCAGAGGTAAAGGGAAGGGGTTTTGCTTCATAAAGGTGACTACAGTGGTCTCAGACAGTTTTTAAATTCTATACATGGGACCAACTGATGATGTTTGTTTGTTATTTGGTTTTTAGGAGCATTAGCAACTAAGGCCATATTGCTCCAGGGATACGCGGTGGTAATTCCCTGACCTTTCTGCATCCTATGTATTTGGTGGTCACGGGCTCGAACCCCGGTCTAATCAAGAAGCGTGTGCTACGCACTGCTGTTCCTGCCTATCTGGCTACGGAGGCGCCTAAATGCATATTGTACATGGGCTGCAATATTTGCACAACTCAAAAAACGTCATGTTTGTTAACATCAAAAATCAATCCAAGCTAAAATTGTCACATTATTTTAAGGTTGAATGGGATAAGTGCCAGCTTCAAAATTCGGTAAACCAGCATCTTAATTATCTTACGAACCATCATTAAAAATATATTTCATTTCCCGTCCAAGAAACTCCTTGCATTTAAATAAAATTATATGCTCGTTTTGATTTGTGTCATTTTCACTGCATTTGCTAGATGATCATTTTGATTTATTACAATTAGCTTGTTTGTAAAAGGACACAAGTATTTTACTTCCTGTTGGTTTTAATTCAGATAAACATGTAAAAGAATGAACACAATTCTTTAAACAACAGAATATGAAAATTACAGAACGTAAATTTTTGATAATGTACTACACAAAAATCTCATCCCTTTAAAAATCAAAGGGAGTTATAAAAACCAGCATAGCATTTAGTGTGATTAATTTGCAGCAAACTTCATTATGCATTAAAAGTGCATGACCAGCATCCAAGTATCAAATCTGGCACCTACTAAGAACTCTTGAAGTACACTTCTTCGTTTGGAATTCTTTTCACTATTCCTACTGTGAAAAATCACAAGATGCTCACTAATTCTATCAACTATCTTATAGTAACTCTCTCTCTCTTGCTAAGTCTATTTTGACCCATATTTCAGCAATATAAAATTTTTTGAAGTTTTTCACAATATTAATTATCAAACAGAATATATACAGGTAACTCACCTCAGCTGACTGATTAGTTTCGCCATTATCCACAGAGACCGGAGAAATTCTACCTGGACTCTGCTAAAAATTGACTGCAATAAGTCTCCAAAAGAAAGAAATGGAAGCAAATGACCAAATCAAAATTTAAAAATAATTACAATTCCTAATAACTAAATATTATCATATAAACCTTTTGGCATCTCTCATATTGTGTGATTATCTTCACAACTAGATTGTCATGTCTGCTATACCAGGGTACCTGCCCATCAATGATAGGCCAAAACGGTGCCATCTGGGTGGTGGTACTCACTGAGAATAAGTAACAATAGTCTTCTCTATTAGTGAAGCGTTACTTATTCAAGGTAGTGAAATACCATGGCAACCCATTGTGAAGGAAAAGCACAATATGAGATACAGAGCAAATGATGCCTTCCACATTACCATTGCAGTTTCTTAAGAGTAATCTATGGTGTATCTACACCGATATTATATAGATATTAAATTCCTAACAACATAATAAATGTATATTTGAGTCATATCATTCCATTTATTTTCTATTAATATATGTCATGTCATTGATGAAATGATTTATGTGACGCAATATTCTTTTATGGAAATTAATCATTCACCAAACAAACCTTTCATAATAAAAATATGTTAAATTCTAAAACTTGTTGGTAATGACAGAACAACTTCCATAAATCAGAAATTAGCATAACTGATACTATCTACTTCCAAGCAATTCTCTCAGGTATGCCAAAGCTGGGATTGTTACCTGAGAGTCTAAAATGCTGATGGAAACTGATATTCGGGTGACACTCAAGTCAAGTAGACTTCATTTTGGCAAAGTTTGGTAGGTCTGTAACAGCCAGATCCCCCGCTTGCACCTTCACGATGGTGGGACTGTTAGTATCCCTGGGTATAACCCCTGTGCAAGTCCTGAAATACGACACCTACCATACTGAAAGTGATCACTCAGGTGCGAACCAACATGAGCAGGGGTCAAGGTGAGGTTCCCACACCACATGGAGGAATGCCACCCCTCTGTCTTACCAGGAAATACTAGGTGGTAGATGGCTCTCATCAACCGGTGCAATACCACAACTTTGCTTACAGGATGCTTAAAGTGGTGGAACTCGTGTTTAGTTTCCAGAGCCAAGGTCTGGCAACCCTCCAATCTTTCCATCATGCAGTATGATTGATGTCTTTTCAGGTTATGACACACATGCAAGATCCAAACTTCCTTACATTTCGAGTGTACAGCTGTAAAACAGTGTTCACAGACTGGCTGCTAGATAGTTCACTGGATCGAACCTGCTGGTAACTCTCTAGGAGGCTTCTGGATCAGCTAGTGTATAATCTTGCTGCCTCTGCCAGATGGGAGGGAGTCCAAGTAGTGTATATGTGGGGGGCACTGTCAAGGCCACATTATGTCAAGGAGCTGAGTATATTCTTGCCATGCATACACATCATCCAAAAATTTCATTACTTCATGTAGCATGTCCTCCTCACCTTTTCTTACTACTGAATACATCATGAATTGTCAACCTAATAGAACAAACTTATCTGTGAAAAGATCTAAACCTCTCAAACACTTCCTCATTCATTTCACAAATATATGTAGTCTCAGTTCTAATCTCAATGATGTCGATTTCCACCTAGAGTCTGCCAAACCCCACATACTTTCTCTGATGAATCTTTAATCGGTTGATTCAACCACTGCTCATCTCAGTCGTCTGAATTATTTGCTGTATGATTCCTTTCGCTTCAAAGGTGGCATATGTGCATATGTTTGTTTTGATATTTCCTGTCAGAGAGCCAGTAATTTGGAATCTCCTTGTTTTGTTTCGATCTTCTTTGGCTTAAATCTCTCTACCATATTTTGTCAAATTCATCTGTTGCCTATATTGTTCTTCCAACTCCACTAATCACTTGGAACTCTTTGCTTTCCTCTCTTTGAAACCTTTTCCAGTCCAACTTCCCTAACAGTGAGGTAATTTTCCTTGGTGATTTTAATGTTCACAACTCCAACTGGTTTCTGTTTTCTAGTCATATGGGCCGAGCTAGACATTCCATTTCCATTTATCTGTACACACAATTATTACATATATATACAATACTTACATGAAGATATATATATAATTTTATATACATTGACATTCTCGTTACACATATATAAGACATTATATTATATTTGACCTCCTGGTGCATTGCATGTATCCCAGAGTCAAAGGTGGCTCCTTGACTCTGGGATACATGCGTAGAACCTCAACAAATCTAGCCTAAAAACATGTGCGAGGTATTTTACCACCGCCAATATAAAACGGCTGCTGCCCAGTGCCCTTCTCTAGGCCCGGATTTCCGTTACGTATTTGTGCCGAATGCACAAGTCCTACACCCACCGGATGTAGTGCAATACCAGTGAGTGTCGACAAGTGAATTACTAGTGGAGAACTTCCACAAATTATCCTCACTACCACCGAGAAACAGTAATTATTATATTAAACAGATATATACAATACTTTTTTTTTTAAAATATGCTCAGAGTCTCTGAGGACAAAGAAAACAATATATAACATACAATGGACAATTAACAACACTGTCTAGTCTGTCCGCTGGAACTTTCAAACCTGTGTCGACAAGCACATTGAGACAGCTACTAAATGATTCTCATAAACCTTGTGTTTCATAGAAACCAATCTTTATAATAACAATTGACATAAATCTTGTCAATAACAATTGACAAAAATCAATGCAACATTGATTAACATAAATTAACACAATAACAATCCAAGTAGTCAACACAATAAGAGTTATCTTAAATCTTCTGTTTACACATAAACATGTTGTCTTTTGGTCATTTGTGAAGTCAATTCCCAGAAAAAGCTGAAGTTCTTAGCTGAGTCCTCAATATGAAAACTTCTTGAGAAGGTTTGCAGAGCAGTAAAGTTATTATGGTCTTCAACTAAGATATTTATATTGTTCTCCAATAAATTTGGAACTGCAGACATTAAATCCGCTCTAGGTCAAGAGTAAAATGGACAGTTCAGAAGTACATGAATCCACATTTCATATTCCCCACACATGCAGTATGGATCAGGCTCCAGGCCAAGCTCAAATAACTTAGCCTGGAGGGACCCATGCCCTGTTAGCAGATAAGAAGTTTTCATAGATGGCCTAAACCACGAAATAACTTGCGAAATATGGTGGGAAAGTGCCCTCTCCTGAGGGCACTTTCCCACCATAAAGTGTCAAACACGCTCTGGAAATCCACAAACACAGTGAGTGTGTATTTAGCAGGTGAGTTGGACACATTGTTGGTCAGAAGATTTATAGTGTCTTAAGTCAAGCATCCTTTCTTGAAGCCGCATTGTGCTTCTGAACATAACTGATGATCTTCTAGCAATTTTTGGATTCTTGGGGCTAACATTCGCTCAAACAATTTCCCCAGGTTTGCTAAAAGCGAAATAGGTCTGTAGGCCCGTGGATCTGATATTAATTTCTCGGGCTTGTGCAGTATCTTTAGTAGAGCTATTTTCCATTGACGAGGAAATATTCCTTCTAGTAAACACTTATTCATCAAATTTAAAAGAATGTGTGGAAAAATTTCAAAAAATTTAACTATGATTGTATTCTCAATCAGGTCAATACCGGGGCATTTCTTACCATTGAGCCATACAAGGACATAGCAGAGCCCAAATCCAGGAGTGTAAAGGGTTCAATGTCTGATGGTCCTTCATACTTTTCATTATCATGACATATTTGCATTTGTTCAGGTGAATCTAGATCTGATATATATCTTTGGGGAATAGGTTAATTATGGAATCCACCGTAGACATCCAGTCTTGAGTCTCTTGACCATCTACTTCAACTGTGTTATAAACATCTCCGCAAGCCATTTTGTTCCTTGATATCCAGTAAACCAAGGCCCCATGGTTCTTTATTTCCTATATCCGTTACAAAATTTTTCCAACAACTTTCTTTTGAGTTGGAGATTGCCTTTTGATAATTTTCCCTTAGAGTACTGTAAACTTCCCTGAAGGTCCGAACATCCTCGGCAGAAAGATACCTATGTCGCTGGAATTCTTTTCTAGCCTGTTGAACTTGCTTTCGCAGGTTACTTAAGTCTGAAGACCACCAAGGAACAGAAGTTCTTCTGGTCTGCTTTCTTTTGGCTGAGTACTCCATTGCCAAATTCAGGTGGGTCTGGGCAAAATTTGTAAATTCCATTGCAGTCATAACGTTTAAACTATCTACAACATCTGCAGAAAAAATAGTGAGAAGGTAATCTCTGAATTTGTTCCATTTAATGGTATTCATTGAGAAACGTTTAAGATCGTGAGGCTGTGAATCATTACATTGCCATTGAGGCTTCAAACCAAATACAATAGCGCGGTGGTCGCTATTCACAAGGCTTGGAATAACATTCCAGTCAGTTAGAATTTCATCTATTTTAACCATGGTAAGAGTGACATCTATGTTTGATTCGCCATTCACAGTAGAGAATGTGAACGGCTTGTCAGGCAAGTTTTGCACACTTAAGTTGTAGGATAAAATTAAATCCTCGAGAGCTAATCCTCTAGGTTTGGTAAAACTGCTGTGCCAGAAGTTGGATTTGGCATTTAGATCCTCTGTTATTATAAGATTTTTAGAAGCAAAATTAGTACATATATTGTCCAAACAATTGAGAGTCAACTGTATGTCTTCAGTTGGCGGGCAGTAAACAGACGCAATGTAAAAACTTTGTAGAAATCATTAAACAGGTCACAGTGTCCATGCACAGACCTGTAATGTTGGTAACAACCAGATCATTATTTATAACAACTATGGCACTTTTTGGAGGTTTGTCAATGGAATGAATAATTCTTGCTGAGATGGGAAAACCCATAACTTTGTGGGCTCCACCCCCTACCTGCAAAGAATGAAAGGGTTCCTGTATGCAAATAATATCAAAATTATTTTCAAATGCTGTTATTCCTGATGAATAACAGCATTTGAAAATAAATGCTCTCATCCATTGCCACTCTGCAGCACTGACCATTTATCTGAAGAACTTTTATCCCGTCATATATAATATTACCCAAAATTGGATTCTTATTGGCCAACGCTGTTGCTGATTTGAACCATTATCACTCATGTTTGGTTCTGCTGTCTGTAAGTTGTACCGCTTTTAAGTATTCTGGACACTTGGCATCCCTTACAGAATGGTTGTAATCTCTACCTCGTCTCTTGCAGTTGATACATTTTGGAGAGTCTTCTTTATGGGGACAATTTCCATAGACATGACCACCCTCTGCACAGTGTCCACAAGAAGCTGCCTTATGTGAACAAAATCGTGCCAATTGGCCATACCCCAAACAACGGAAACACTTGCTTACAATCATAAACTTACGGAACCTGTGTGATGTAAATCCTAGATAGATTCTATTGCTGTCTAAATATACCGCATCATGCAAGTACTAAATCCAACCACCCAATTAACCACCTTTGCACCCAATCCAGAACTAAATCTGAAAGTCACCACATCTTTAACTTCGTCCTGCGAGAAACCATAGTCTTTTATTACCCAATATAAGGTAAATTACGCAAACCCCAAAAAATTTAGTCATCAATTCACCCAACAACAATTGCAGATCGTCTAAGGTGAGTACTGTATATTAAGCTTTTGCTATTGAAACTTTTTTATTCTTTTAAAGTTGTAAAATGACTTGTTATACAAATTTCTAACATACCATTAGAAATTTAATGAAATATAACGAAAATATCACATAATAATATAACAAAAATATCACAATTTGCAAGTTTTTTTTTTTTTTTGAAATATAAACATTAAAATATATTTTTTTAAACAAAAAAAACCAAAACGTATAGGCTAAAGTACTAGGCTACTAACACTTAAGTTGCTAAGTACTTTCCATCGCATTACGATACCTGCATTCACTCCAAATGTTTTGGAGTTAATCTCCTTCTATCATCTGCTATTATTCGCTTATAAGCAGAGAAGGACCTCTCAACATCACAAGATGTGATTGGAGCAAAATTAAACGCCTTAATGACATCGGGAGCTAGAGGAAGTCTTTCAACAGCCGTATCCTCTAAAACTGGAAATTTTGCATATGCGAAAAGCATACCAAAGGAACCTCGCGAGGTACAGAAATGATGAAGGAAACAACGGAAACAAAATGGTACAGAGGGACTTTATTCAAAAATGGCAACATATCACTGGCTGCCATGATACAGATGCATCACTGCGAAAGGTGAATCTAGCAGCAGTTGCATGATTAGTTTTATCCAGAACCTTTGATGCAAAGAGATACGATTTAGATGGTTCATCTGAATCAAGCTTTCCAACAATAAAATTAGCTATGTATCTGCCTTCACAATCTGTGGTTTCATCAACTGAACCCCAGACACAGCTGCTTCCAATATTTTTGCGAATATTGTTTAGACATTGCAAGTAATAAGAAAATAAATAAATAAATTAATTAATTAAAATATAGTCTACACAGCATTCAGTCTTTTGGATTTTATTAAATAATAAATTATTTAATAAAATCAATGAGAGCATACCGATTTATAGCGACACTCAAGGTTGATTCGTCAGGAATTTTTTGGGAGCAGTATTTTTCCAAGAAGCTTTTGAAGACTGGATTGTTCACTTTGTTCCAAGGAATGTTTGCAGCAACCATTGCTTGGCATAAATCAGCAAAGAATGGATCTGGTGATTTTTGGTTTTCTGCAGTAAGCAGCTGCTGTGTAGTACGCACCCCTGAAATTCTCCTTACGTTCGCTTCATGCAAAGCAGTAACGTTATGCTATTGTAATTGAGATACTTTCGCGCATGGAACCTTAAAAATGTATTTATATATTTATTTAAGATTATTTATAAAAATTATTATTATTTTCCGATTTATATGAAAAAACTAAATATGCATGAGCATTAAATTTAGAATGTCCATATATCGAAGCATCCAAATTTAAAAATTATGATCGATCTATTATCAGGTAATTAATTAATTTACTTAAATAAACTAAATGCAAAAAGGCATAATATTTACGAGTTTAAGATTCTATATAATATTGGTGTAGATACACAATAGATAACTCTTAAAGAACAACTACGATAGTAGTGTGAAAGGCATCATTTCATCTGAATCTCATACTGTGCTCTTCCTTCACAACGTGTTGCCCATGTACTGCACTACCTCGAATAAGTAATGCTTCACTAATAGCGAAGACTCTTGTTACTTGTCTTACCACCACCCACCCACCGATGATTAGCCAACTAGCTTTGAAACGGTGCCGTCTGGGTGATGGTACTCACTGAGAATAAGTAACAATAGTCTTCTCTATTAGCAAAGCGTTACTTATTCGACGTAGTGCATTACATGGGAAACTTGTTGTGAAGGAAGAGCACAATATGGGATACAGACGAAATTATGCCTTTCACGCTACTATTGTAGTTGTTCTTTAAGAGTTATCTATGGTGTATCTACACCGATATTATATATATTAATTATTACGGGATATATTAATTTTGCAAGATATAAGTCTTGTCTTATATCTTGCAAAAAGGATTCTTCCGCTCCTATGCTTATCTTTTGTGACACTCCGATTTCTAAGCAAAATGATATATCTCTTTTGGGGATTACCCTGACTTCTAATCTCTCTTGGCACAAGCACATTACAAATATTGCTTCCTCTGCATCTAAAAAACTTGGTTTTCTCTATCGTTCTCGGCGTTACTTTTCTTCCAAACAGCTGCTCACTCTGTATAAATCGTAAATCCGCCCTGCCATGGAATATTATTCCCACATCTGGGGTGGTGCCCCCAAAACCTCTCTCAGGCTTCTTGATTCCATTCAGAAGAGGGCAGTTAGGTTAATTAATGATTCATCTCTAACAGAGTCTCTCCACTCGCTTTCTCATAGACGCACTGTTTCTGCTGCATGCCTCTTCTACAGATACTTCCATGGGCACTGTTCTTCTGAATTGGCTTCTATAATTCCCGCTCTCTCTTTCAAAATAGTCCGAACACGTGCCGCCACCAGCCAACATCCATTTACTGTCCAACTTCAAACCCACAGAACCAACTTTTCATCTTCCTCATTTATTCATTCAACTGCCGTTTTCTGGAACAACCTTCCTTCATACGTATTTCCTGAAAATTACAATCTACAGAAGTTCAAGTCCAATGTCAACAGATATCTTCTTTCGTCTTCTCAACCTCCAACCCAAGCACGGTACTAAGTACTATAGGTTCTAATACCTCTCGTGTTTGGGGTTCTCATAAAAAAAAAAAAAAAAAAAATTAATTTCCATACCTCTTTATTGCATGCGTTGCAATATATTATTTTTCCATCCATTTGGTATGTGTCTTTAGACTCTTCTACAAAAGAAATCCATTATCTAAAAAGCTCAATTTTGCTCGATTTTGGCTTCATTTCGCCAACAGCTGAAGTTTTTACTGTATAAAATAAGTTGAACGAATAATTCATTGAACTCAGTATAAAGCGAAACTACTGTAAAGTTTTAAATTATAGCTAAAATGACACTACGGTGTCGTTGTGAGTGACTAAAGAGCCAATAAAAATAACTTTCAGATTTAGCCACTCGTGCCTGCCCACGCTGGAATGTGAAATGATTAAATGTAAATTCCCACAGTTTTTTAGAAATATATTTTGAATCAATTTGATAAATAATTTGTCGATTATAGTAAGGTGAAATATGAAAGTTTCATGTGTCAACAAGTATAAAATATGCTATTAAATATGATATTTCATATATTTTTTGAAATTATAAACACATTTCTTTACGATCCTCAGACCAAGTAACATGGACACACTAAGTTTCATGAATTTATGTAAACGAAAAATGAATATGATAATACATAAAAATCCAAACCCTAGTCATTAATATACAAGAGGAAAAGAGTGGGGGAAAGAACTGAACCTTGGGGGACACCAGCATTAGTGGAGAAGTTAGAAGACAGAGAGCCTCATCACCCTCAGTGAGCGATCAGAGAGAAAACTGGATAACCAATTAAAAAAAACAGTTGACAAACCATAAGATGGAAGCTTGTTTAGAAGACCTTTATGCCAAACACGATTGAAAGTCTTTGAGATGTCAAGAGCAACTGCTTGTGTTGCATCGAATGTTTCCATTGAATTTGTCCATAAATGGGTAACATATGCCAGAATATCACCAGTGGATCAATACTGATGAAATCCATACTGGCGATCGTGATCAGATGGAAGGTTTCTAGGTAGTTTAAGAGTTGGCGATTAATCGATTTCTCCATTAGTTTAGAAAGAGTAGAAGTAATTGCAATGGGATGATAATTGGATGGGAGGGATTTGTTACCCTTTTTAGGAAATGGCTGGATAGAGCAAATTTCCACGCAGAAGGAAAAACACCTTTGGAATAAGAAAGTGAAAAAAAAGCGGCAAAGAACAGGAGTAAGTTCAGGAGCACAGGTTTTGAGAACAAGTGGAGAAATACCATCAGGATCTGGAGTTTTCTGAGCATCAAGTTTCATCAAAATCCTTCTGGCATCCTTTTGACGGAAGACTACAGGAGGCAGAGAATGGAGAGTGCTGGGAATGGTGGGAGGTGTTGTACCAAGATCATTAATACATGAGTTGGAAGAAAAATGGGATGCTAGCAGGTCTGCTTTATCCTTGGTTGAAGTGACAACAGAACCATCTGGTTTTGACAGAGGTGGGAGCAGAGATGGGCAAAAGTTGCGACAATAGCTTTGGCAAGAGACCAGAATGCTTGGCTACCATTAGGGCAAGAAGCAAGTTTTCTACTCTTAGCCTTTTCAAAATCTAGTTTGGACTGATTAATAACTGCTTTACAATTTTTGCGAACTTTGGTGTAGGCAGAAAATGAAACTGAAGAATTGGAAATAAGCCAATTACGATATGCAACATTCTTCTCTTGAACAGCCTTAGCACATTTATTGGAAAACCAAGGTTTAGATAAAGGATGAGATTTTAAAGTGGAGTATCGAATAAAGGATTCCATTCCTACAAGAATAATTTCACTGACAAGATCTGAGCAAACGTTGACAGAAGTTTTTAAACAATAATCCGACAAAGGAAAAGAAGAAAAGAAATCTTGCAGGTCATCCCATTTTGAATTCTTGTAATGGCAAACAACAAGAGGTTGGGAATAGCCATGAGATAAAGCCTCCACTGGAGAAGAGACAATCACCATGTTGTGATCCAAGGTGCCTAAAGGACCACTCACTTCGACCGTGTACTTAGAAGGGTTGTTTGTGAGAAAAAGATCGAAAGATTGGCTGTATGGTTAGGATTGTCCGGTATTCTGGTAGGTAATTGAACAATATGTGCGAGGTCATTAGTAACTGCAAAAGCCTCAGCATCTCAACCAGCTGGATCGGTATGACTAGAAAATGGAAGCCAGCTGGAGTTGTGAACATTAAAATCACCAAGGAAAATTACCTCAATGTTGGGAAAGTTGGACTGGAGAAAGTCAAGTTGCAAAGAGAGGAAGTCAAAGAGCCCCAAGTGATTAGTGGAATTAGGCGAACGGTGATGAATTTGTAAGAATGAGGTAGAGAGATTTTAAGCCAGAGATGATCAAAAAGAGGAGATTCCAAATTACCAAGTCTCTGACGGGGAATATCGGAATGGACATATGCACAAGTACCACCTTTGAGGCAAAAGGAATCATAGCGAATAATTTAGGCAACTGGGATGAGCAGTAGTTGAATCAACTGATAAGTGAGAATCTTTAAGAAAAAGTACATGGGGTTTGGCAGACTGCAAGTGAAAATGGACATTGTTGAGATTAGAACTGAGACCACATATATTTGTGAAATGAACTAGAAAGTGTTTGGGAGGTTTAGATCTTTTCGCAGATAGCTTACTCTATTAGTTTGACAATTCAGGCACATTGTGACAATTTAGTCACAATGTGAAAAAAAAAAAAAAAGGCCATAAAAGTTGCTTGTGTTATTGATAGGATTCCAAAATTGGGCTTTTTCCACCTGGTGGAGGAGAATAAGTGATTATAACCACTATGATCCCTGTGAAGTGGACAATGTGAGATTTAAGAGTCTGGGGAACCTGGTGCACATACAGTAAAATCTCGTTAATACAAACTCGGTTTATAAAAAGTACTCGTTTATATGAAACACATACCATCCCCCTGCGAAAGGATAGGCTTTTCTATGTAAATATATTTGTTTATTACAAAATTCGGTTAATATGTATTACAAAGTTCTTTTTCACCCCATGAGAAATAAATATTGTCATTTTGTATGTTTAATACAAATCTTGGCAGAGCGATCCGATTATTGCCCCCAGCCACCTGGCTCCCTACTTCGGGAAGTAGGGAGCCAGGTGGCCTGGGGCAATAATCGGATCGCTCTGCCAAGTTACTGCACTGACTTGTTAGAAATTAGTTTTGTGTAAACAAAAACCAGTTTATGGTAGCTACAACATCAAGTGCACTCTGAAAAACATCTTTCTGAAGGATGAGTTGTTAAATTAACAAAAGAATAAAAAGTTTTTCTAAGTTGTTTACATGCACTCCCTCACTCTCCATGGGAATAAGGTCAGTTGCAATTGTTACCCCGGTTCAAAGAGTCTTTTGCTATCGTATACAGCAATCTATTTTTTGTGCCATTTTATCTGAGCTGACATCTTTTTCGGAACTTGTTTCTTTAAATTAATTTAAAATTTGTTTATATTAAATCTTATCTAGCAGTGTTATGGTGACAAAACGTAGATGGACAGAATTAAGCCTGGAAATTAAACTAAAAGTTATACAAGAGACCGATAGGATGGAAAGAAGCAAAATGGACACTGCAAAGGAATACAACATCCCTTTACCTACTTTATCTACAATACTGAAAAACCGAAAAAGACTTGAAGAAGTGTGTGACACTGGAGCAGTGATAAAAAGCAGGACATGAATTTGTGGTGCAAAACACGAGGAGCTTGAAACAAAACTTTTCGAGTGGTACCAACAAATGCGTGCATCTAATTTGCCAATATCAGGTCCGATTTTGCAAAAAAAGACAAATCAGCTAGCTCAGCAACATGGGATTAGTGACTTCAAATGCAGCAATGGCTCCCTCCAAAGATTTAAAAACAGGAATAACTTGGTTTCGAAACATTTGCAGTGAGTCTGGATTATTCGACAAAGAAAAGGCTACAGACTGGTTGTGTTCTATCTTTAAACAGGCCTATGGGGCTGGGAAATTCCATACTGCAATAATTACACTCAAACACTACTGTTGAAGAAGGAGACAGCAGTCTCCGAAAGCTTTGGTATTTTAGTAAATTTTAACGATTTTAGCATTATTTTTAATTGTTTTATCGTAACTTATTTTATTTTATTGTAATAGTTTAGTCTCCCGATATTTGTATCATAGTATTTTATTATATTTTATTTTTGTATTTTATTTCATTTTATAGTAAAATTTTTAATCGCTTGGCTGGTGTTTGAATGTAATTATTGCAGTATGGTTATGTTCTGTAAGGTTCATCCTTGAAAAATATGAGGCAAAAGATATTTTTAATCTCGACAAAACAGGTTCATTTTATAATTTGCTGCCAAAAAAAAACATTTGCTGTTCGTGGAGAGTCTTGTCGTGGTGGAAAATTAAGTAAACAAAGATTCACTGTTCTGTTATGCTACAATTCAGATTGTAGCATAACAGAATTGTTATGCTACAATATGGCAGTACAAAACTACGCCCACTTGTGATTGGTAAGTTTTCCAAGCCAAGATGTTTTAAATCAGTTAACCAACTTCCCTGTGATTACGAGGCCAATAGAAGTTGCCCTTGTAATCACAGGGAAGTGATTATGAGGCCAACTTCTATTGGCCTCATAATCACTTGGCTTATGGTCAAAATTTTTCAGTCTTGGTTATCAAAATTGGACAGAAGTAAGGCTTCAGAAAAAGGGAACATTTTAATGATTCTAGACCATTGTACAGCACGTTCTGCCGAGACACTTAAGTTGACAAATATACGGCTGTTGAATCATTTTAATGATTCTAGACCGTTGTACAGCATGTTCTGCCGAGACACTTAAGTTGACAAATATACCCCCAATACCACCAGTTTAATGCAACCACTGGATCAAGGCATTATTTATAACATCAAGAGAGCATATAGAGCTGGCCTAATAAGGTACTTGATCCACAACATAGAAGGAGGGAACAACTTGCAGCCAAATTGGAATATCTTGGATGCTATCCATAATCTTGTTATTGCTTGGGAAAGTATTACATCAAGTGTTACAATCAACTGCTTCAGAAAGAGTGGCTTTGGAGAGAGAGAGAGAGAGAGAGAGAGAGAGAGAGAGAGAGAGAGAGAGAGAGAGAGAGAGAGAGAGAGAGAGAACATCATCGAAAAACATGGTCCAGCAGACAAATGTGATAGCAACAGTAAGGAATGGAGGAATTTGAAGGAGCATATGAATTTTGTTGGTGAATTTAAAGAGTTTGTGAAGGTGGATGATGAAGTTGCTACAATTGCAACACCAACACCAGAAGAGCTGCTGGGTACCAAACAAAACGATGCTGTTTTTGTTACCAGTTCAAAGCATTTTGGGAATCAAAAAAAGATGCCCAAAATGCATTGAACATAATAATGTCTTGGCCTACAGTAACGTTGATAAAGAAACAACTATTGCATTTGATAAAATCTGTGCTGCAGTTAAAAATGCATAAAGGACAAAAACTGTGCAAACAACATTGGATTCTTTCTTTAAATTAGATTAATTTATTAAAAAGTTAATGGTTTGTGTGTCTCCTTTTATAATTATTGTAATTATTTTTACTGTGATACTAAAATATTGTATATATCAAAATATATACTGTAAAATATTTTCATTTCCGTTAATATTGCTTTTCTCTTAGTTTATCATACAAATAAAATAAAATCTTTAAAAAATATGTTATTCCTATTAGGGGCGCCTCCGTAGCCAGGTGGGAAGGAGCAGCAGTGCGTAGCATACGCTTCTTGATTAGACCAGGGTTCGAGCCCGTGACCACCAAATATGGAGGATGCGGAAAGATCAGGGAATGACCACCGCATATTCCCGGAGCAATATGGCCTTAGTTGGTAAAGCTCCTAAAAACCAAATAACAAACAAACATTCCTATTAGGAATAACATATATTTTTAAAGTTTTTATTTTATTTTATTAATTTATTTTTGATATTATTATTTATTATTATTCTTAGTATGAACCAAAAAAAAAAAAATAATAATAATAATAATAATAGTAAAATTTTGGGGGCCCTCGTTACTACAAACCCCGTTATTACAAAATGTGAAAATTTAGGTCCCTTGAACTTTGAATTAACAAGATTCCACTGTACTTTTAAAGACCACTACTAGAGGCCTGGACCAAGTAATTGATTTGTTCTGTGGTTCCTTGTGCCTAGGAAATTCTGGGGCAAACATGCAGCTGCAGCTTAATAAATCTACCTTGCCCTTGTGTAGAACAGGGAGGGAAAGAGGGAATTTGTTTATATTCTGCTCTCTCAATAATGCACTCATCAGCACCATCCAGTCAAAACATTATAACCACCCTGTATTTTCAGCTTTATTTATTTATTATCCTAGTTACGCACAAAATTTTTTTTTTTTTTTTACACATAATAGGATAATAAATATTTTCTTAATGTTTAGGATAATAAATATTTTCTTAATGTTTAGAATAATAAATATTTTCTTCTACTTTACATGTTGTGGTGATAACCAATAAATGTGACACTGCAGGTTAATAGCATATAGTCCATCTGAAGTACTTGATTGACATAGGTAAGGGATCTGACCTGACAGACTTCGAAAAATGGATGATTGTTGGGTACTGGGCTGAAGGGTGGTAACATTATGGAACTGCAAATCTTGTGGGTTGTTTGCAGAGAGCTGTAGTTAAAGTGTTCCACAAATGGAGAGATAATGGACAGAACAGGAGTTGCCATATCAAAAGCAGGTGCCCACACCTCACTGATGGTTGTGTTAAACATAGGATGTCCTGCTTTGCAAGAGCTGATAGATGAAAAACAGTGAACAGCTGACCAAGGGCTTTAACCAGGTGTGACCAGCGGTGTTTCCAAGACCATGATCCAATGAATCCACCTTCATATGGGCCTTGCCTTTAGAATAGGCATCAGGTCAAGGCACCCATGATTACAGTCACCATCACCAACAATGCCTCAAGATCCAGTGAACAGCATCGCTGAATCACTGACAACTGGAAAAAAGCTGCCTCCATCTACCATCCACACTGCTATACCATGTGAATGGCAGATGGAGGATACAGCAACGAAATGCAGAGAGAAAATACTTTACTGGTTCAACAGAAACAGGCAGGTGATGGCAGTATTTTGGTATGGGAGATGTTTTCCCAGGAATCTTTTGGCACCCTCATACCCACAGAACCTCATACAACATGCACTCGGAATGCTAAAAACTGCCTATCTATTAGCATTAGCAGAGACATATGATGAAAGAAAGCAAGCTTATGCAGCATCAACCAAAAAAAAAAAAAAAAAGCACTCCCACTTCACCCCTCCATTCGTTACAAATACCTGTCCAGCTCAGCCTTAAATTTATTTAAGCTATCAACTTCCACAACAAATGAAGGAAGTCTATTCCACCAACCAACTACCTGCTGGCTAAAGGCAAACTTCTGCACATCTATCCTACATCTGTCTTTCCTCAATTTGAATTTATGCCCTTTCAGGTGATTATTCTGAACAAGAGGAAGAATCCCATCGGCATTGGGCATACTCAAACCATTCAAGGCTTTATACACCTCAATCAGATCACCTCACAGGTGCCTAGTCTCCAGAAACTGTAATTTGCAAAACTTAAGCTTTTCTTCGTAAGAGCAACTATTGGTTGCATTCACTAATCTTGTTGCCCTTCTCTGTACTCGTTCCAACAGCTCTACATCTTTCTTAAAATGATGCCTCCAGACCTGTATACAGTACTTAAGGTGTGGCCTGACCATTGCCTTATATAAGGGGATAATCACCTCCTTATCCCTGCCAAAATAATTCCTGTATATCATTGACAAGACACCATGAACTACTCTTGCAGACCATCTGCACTGCTCAGAAAACTTCATATCTGCCTGCACAATTACCCCCAGGTCCTTTTCGTTCTCTACTATTGTCAGTGTAGTACCACAGAGTTGATACGTTACTCTGGGGTTACTGCTTTCCATATGTAGTACTTTACATTTGTCAAGGTTAAACTTCATTTGCCACCTCTCAGCCCATATGCTCAACTTTTCTAGATCCTGTTGCAGCAGCGTACTGTCATTAGTGTCCTTAACAACCCTGCCAACCTTCGTATCGTCTGCAAACTTGGACATTAAGCTTGATATACCATCATCAATATCATTTATAAATACAGAAAACAACAATGGACCCAACACTGAGCCCTGAGGGACTCCACTAATAACATTAGTCCACAATGAGCAGTGTCCACTGATTACCACTCTCTGTCTTCTCCCACTCAACCATCCCTTTATCCATAGCAGCAATTTGCTTCCACTGCCAGACTGCTCCAATTTGTTCAGCAGTCTTCCATGTGCTACAACTGCCACTATTGTGACTGGTCAGGCACACTCCTTCACGGTGAATGTCTTCCCATATGACAGAGGTGTGTTACAGCAGGATAATGTGCCCTGCAACATTGCCAGTATTGTTCAACAGTGGTTCGCTGGAGACAAAAGTTACTTCCAGGTTTATCTTAGCTGCTGAATTCATTGATTAGATATGCATCCCATAGAACATCTCTGGGATTATGTGGATTGACAGATCTGGTATTTGGATCCTCTACCATTGCCTATTGCAAATCTACAGGATGCAATCCTGGCAACATGGTACTATATATACCTCCAGAAATGTTCAGAAGTCTTATGGAGTCCATGCCCCACCATGTGGCATTGGCACTGGCAGCAAGAGGAGGACATACCCATTACATAGGTGGTCATAATATTTTGACTGGACAATGTATACCAGGGATATCCAATTAAATTATTTGCAGCTGGTATTAGTAAAAATGTAACACATTACAACCATAACACATTATTTTTTGGCATAAAATAATTAAAATGACATTTAAACAATATGGTAACATTTTATTTGCTTTTATTAACATCGGGGGGTAATGACAGGATGCCTCATAAGTGCTCCTTGAAAATAACATTCCTGCACGAACCACTAATCAACGTACCACTAATAAATATTTTCTTCTGCCTTACTAAACATTAAATCAAACTTTTGCTGCAATAGTTTCTGAAGTGATTTTTTTACCACCATCTTTGCAACTGTTTGGCATTTGCCTGAAGACTGGCGTGGTATCGGAGAAGCACTGATGCTGTGTTTGTTTAAAGTTCCAGCTTACTTACTTTCCCTCTCTCACTATTTCAATAAACATTTATGGTCTTACCCTAGTGTTTTTCAAAGCTTTATTATTGTTTTCAGAGAAACCCGATATTCTCTTAAAGTGGCTGCTACTCTGCGAGAAGCAATACATGTAATTTCAAATTTTGTTCACTGTGAAGGTTGCCAAATCTGAAATATATTTTGAAATAAACCTGAAAATGGAAGTAATTAATAGTATCAAATATATATGCTTTATAAATGTTTTAATAATACTTATATACATAATAAGCAGAAATATATGCTCATGTTTGAAATTCTGCATGCTTAATAGACATTTAAATTGGAAAATGAATGTGGAGGCTAAGAGACTAATGTTTCTATTTTATGTCAAAAAAATCTTATTGTAATTTTCAGCAGAATTATTATTACTTTTTTGAAAATAAAAGGTGTAAAACACAATGTTTGAAAAAATGTTTTTTTAAACTTAAAAAGTTACAATAAAATCTAGTTTTTCTATAATAACCACTCTTATTATACCATGTGAATTTTAAGATAATTTAATGTCTCAATTCCGTGTGCAGTCGGAATTGAGACATTCAGCAAGTAGGTGGCTGGCAACAGCCTATGTATGGTCTGAGGATGGGTTCCTGAAATGTTACTTTAATGTATAGGGATTTAGTTTGTAGCTAAATAAACCATCTTCATATTCATGTAGTATAAGAGTGGTCATTATAGAAAAACTAGATTTCAAAGAAAACCACCACGTAACGTTTCTCCAACTATATAAGTCACAATAAGTAATGCACTCCATTAAGAAAAGATGAAATATTTGCACTGTTCAAGAAGAATTTAAAAAAATGTTTTCCAAAACTTAAAAAAGGAATGAAAAGGAATTTATTAAAAAAAAATTATTCACTTAGTTTCAAATCACTCAGTCAGCAAAAAAAAAAAAAAAAATCACTGGCAGTCTGCCAATTGGTGACACCCGATATATACGTATTTTAGAATTGTTTTTGTAATGTTTTGAAGATTACTATGCTAGTTATACAGTAATGTAAATTACTCTATAACTACCATAGTAATCTTAACATTTATTTTACCTTTTATAATAAACATCATATTTGTTATATAAACTGAAAACGAAATTTACACCATTTTTCATATAATTTAGTGGCATAATTATTGTTTATTTCCTAACCCCCTATTTTCTATAGGACCTTAGTCTTGCCAAACATGGTACTTTTCAAGAATGTATCCTCAGGATAACACTAATACAGAAATCCCTGTGATAGGTATTGCTGTATTAGTGTTAGTAGTTGTACAAAAGATACAAGGAAGCAAGCTTTTACAGAATCAGAAAAAAAAAAAAAAAAAACACTTCCTACATAACCTATCCAACCCTAACCCTTTTAATAACACTAATCAAGAAAATTAAACTTTTTTTTTTTAAGAAATCACAAAGATGAAAGGTATTAGAACTTATAGTTGTGTGTTGGTTGGTGCAATGGGATGATTACAGAATGTTAGGAATTCGTCATCTTCTTTAGGAATTGGCTGGATATGAGCATAATTCTAAGCAGAAGGAAAAATGCCAGTGGAATAAGAAAGTGTAAAAAGGTGATGAAGAATAGGAGTAAGCTTAGAAGCACAAGTTTTGAGAACAAGTGGAGAAATACCATCGGGACCTGGAGCTTTCTCAGCATCAAGAGTGCTCAAAATTCTTCAAAAATCCTTTTTACAGAAGACGTGGAGGTATTGAGTAGAGTGTACTGGGAATGATAGGAAGATCAAGGTTTTGATCCTGGTCTACTCTTGATCTTGGTTTACCAAGATCAAGAGTTAGAAGAAAAGCATGAAGCTAGTAAGTCAGCTTTATCTTTAGCTAAGGAGGTGGAAACAGAACTATAAGGTTTTAAGAGTGCTTGAAGTACAGATGGGCAAAAGTTGCAGCAAATAGCTTTGTCAAGAGAATGCTTGAATACCGTCAATAAGAAACAAGCTTTATACTCTTAGCCATTGTTAAAATTCTAGTTTGGATTGATTAATAACTGCTTTACAAGTGTTGCTAGCTTTGGTGTTGGCAGAAAATTAACCAGTAGATTTGGATGCAAGCCAATTGCAATATGCAACATTCTTATCTTGAACAGCCTTAGTACATTTATTCAAAAATCAAAGTTTAGATAAAAGATGAGATTTGAAAGTGGAGTGTGGAATAAAGGATTTTATCCCTATAAGAATAATTACTGAAACAATCAGAGCAAACATTGACTTCAATAATTTTGAAACAGTAATCCAAGGTAAAGAAGAACAGAAATCTAACAGATCATTCCATTTTGCATTCTTGTAATGATAAACAAACAACATGAGGTTGAGAATGGCCATGAGAGAGAGAAAGGCTCCACTGCAGAAGAGACCACACCAAGTTGTGAGCTGATGTGCCTAGAGGACCACTCGCCTTGACAGTATACTTGGAAATGTTTGTAAGATAAAGTTCAAGAGAGTTGGCTGTGTGGTTAAGATTGTCTGGTATTCTGGTAGGTAAATAAACAATGCATGTGAGGTCATTAGTAATTGCAAAAACCTAAACATCTCAACTAGCTGGGTCCATGAGATGGAAAACTGAATCCAGCTGGGGATCTGAACGTTAAAATTGTCAAGGAAAATTGGACTGGAGAAAGTCAAGTTAAGAGTACCAGGTGATTAGTGTAATAATATTACCAATAATAACATACAGGTTTCTTTAGATATAATTGGTATTATGGTTTCTGTCTGATGTTAGTTCTCCCACTGTCAAGTTCTTGATACAGTTAGGCTCCTTAGTGGAAACCAGATCTAGGATATCACAACCTACCTACGTCTGTCTGTCTGTCTTTCCAATCCATGCATTCTTCTCATCTATAACAGGTAGGTTAAAGTCATCAATAATAACACAATACTTACTACTCCAGTTAATTTGCTTGTGAATAGTCTTTGGAGCCATCTGACTTGTAACATATCTGAACTATCATGTTCTGTTTACTAAAAGACATTTCACACCACAGACGCAACATTATGTTATATCTTGTTCTGACTCCATTAACATTCTCATCTTTTTCAGGAAGTTTTTTGATCAGAAGCATCACCTCACCATCCCTTCCTACCTTTGCTCAGTGCAATATATTCACTTCAAATTCTTCATCTCTGAATGTTAATACATCTCTCTCTCTCTCTCTCTCTCTCTCTCTCTCTCTCTCTCTCTCTCTCTCTCTCTCTCTCTCTCTCTCTCTAAGCTTAACTGTAAGTACTATTTAAGTACATCTCAACTACATCAGCATTATTGCTCTTCACTAATTGCTTTATTGCTTTTCTCTGAAACACCACATCAGTGGTGTTGTAAAAACCATAAAGTTACTTATACAGTTACTTAAAATGTAGCAATACAGTTTCTTAAGTGTTTTTGACATACATTATGATACAAATTCTGGATTTTTCATGGATTACAGTTCCCCTTTCATTTAAGGTAACTGAAGGTTATCCTAAACACAAACACCTTTAGTCAATCATTCCACTTTCTTAACATGGCACTAGTGCACAGGACCTGCCAGGTCCCTTGCAAAAATTTTCTGCATTTTTTGTTGGTTCAAGCTTCATGACTGAAACTTTTTATACTTTCCAACCGGAATTACAGATCCGGTTTTACTCAAGTTATTTTTTAAGGTTATAGTTCATGGTTTATGCAGAATAATTATGCAATAGTATCAGGCAGGCAGGTGCTATGCAACCCTTTTTTTCAATGTTTTTATGTACTGCAGGCATGACCTCATAGGTCATGCTTCCATATTTCGATTGCAAGTCCAACAAATGCCATTCAAGTTCAAGGTAAATCACTGCTACACTAACTCTCAATACTATATCATATTATAAAGGTTGTTCCCTGCAATTCTTGTTGTAATATTTTTTGTGTAGAGCTTTGTGAAGTGAATGAATAATAAGTATTCCAGTTATTCAGTTTTTTTTTTTTTTTATTTATTTAAAATTCCTTAACCTTTTGATATTAAAATATTATGTATTAAGAAAAACTGCCAAATACATATTGTTCTGCAGACTTTTGCTAGCATGTATACACTAAACAGAATTCTAAGCAGAAAAAAGTACAAGTGGGTAATTTTGAAATTTTACACTCTGAATTGATCTGTGAATAGAAAAATGGAAGCAACTATAGGGGTAGCCAAGTGGTCAGGAGCACAAGTGCAGCAGCACGTGCACTTTCAGTGGACTGGGGTTCAAGCCTGTGACTGCTAAATACAATTAACATTTGTATTGATTGATTTATTGTAAACTCCACTGAACTGCTGGTCATTCCGGAGTATAAACAAGAACATATTTATATATGTAGTAGTAATAGCAAATGATGCAAGAAAGCAAAAAAAAAAAAAAAAAAACCAGTTTACCCATCCATACCCTCCAAGAATTTACCTAGTTCTACCTTAAATTTATTCAACCCATCCACTTCCACAACAACAGATGGAAGCCTGTTCCAACAATCAACCACCCGCTGGCTGAAGGCAAACTTCCACACGTATCTTGCAACCATCCTTCCTCAACTTGAATTTATGCTCCCTCGTGTAGTCTCAGCAAGTGGAAAAAGACCATTCAGCTTTGCCTCAATCAAACCTCCCCACAGGTGCCTGGTCTTCAAATGCTGCAATTTGCAGAACTGAAGCCTTTCTAGATAAGGAGCATTTTTTTTTTCCCTTCACCAATCTGGTTGCCCTTCTCTGTACCAGTTCCAGCAGATCTACATACTTCCTAAAATGGGGCCTCCAGACCTGTATACAGTACTCAAGATGCAGCCTAACCGTGGCCTTATACAAAGGGATAATCACCACCTGCTAACAAAGTTTATGTATATCATTGACGAAACACCATGAGCTGTCCTGGCAGCATGTCTGCACTGCTCAGAGAATTTCATGTCTGACTGCACAAATACCCCCAGATCTTTTTCGTTCTTCACTACCCTGAGTGCAATATCACACTACTGATAAATTACTATAGGATTACTGCTACCCATGTGCAGTACCTTGCATTTGTCAAGGTTAAACTTCAACTGCCATTTCTCAGCCCATCGACCCAATTTTCCTAAATCTTGTCGCAGTAGCTCACCTGATCTGTCATTAACCACCCTGCCAACCTTTGTATCACCTGCAAACTTAAACATTAAGCCTGATATACCTTCATCAATATCACTAATAAATATTGAAAACAACAATGGACTCAGCACTGAACCTTGGGAAACTCCACTAATGACACTAGTCCAAGAAGAGCAGTGGCCATTGATAACCACCTTCTATCTTCTTCCACCTAGCCATCCCATTATCAGTAGCAGTCTTAATGCCACATTGTTCCTATTTGTATAGCAGTCTTTTATGTGCAACACTATCCTGAAATCCAAGTATATGATGTCAAAACAATTTTTTGCATCTGGTTCCTTCATCACTATATCATAGTAACCCATCAGATTGGTTAGACAAAACTGTCCCTTGAAAAATCCATGATTGTGATATAATTGCATGCCTGTCCACCATTACTTCTTTAACCAGTGATTTCATTATTTTCCCTGGAACAGGTCTGTAATTACTCATGTCGCCTTTTGATCCCCCTTTATGAATTGAAGATATAGTCATACTTCTCCAGTCTATAGGGACCTCCCTTGATCAATCAAGGGTTGATCTCTTAATTATGGATAAGGGTTTGCTTACCTCCTTTGGAGGTAAGCAAACATCCATAATTAAGAGATCAAAGCAAACCTCCTCCTTTGGTGGCATTGGAGGCAAATTGCTGCTACAGATAAAGAGATGGTTGCAGGGGAGAAGACAGAGTGGTAATCAATGGACACTGCTCATCGTGGAGTGGAGTCCCTCAGGGTTCAGTGTTGGGTCCATTGTTGTTTTCTGTGTTTATAAATGAGACTGATGATGGTATATCAAGCTTAATGTCCAAGTTTGCAGACGATACAAAAGTTGGCAGGGTTGTTAAGGACACTACTGATGCTATGCTACTGCAACAGGATTTGGAAAGGTTGAGCAGATGGGCTGAGAGGTGGCAAATGAAGTTTAACGTTGACAAATGTAAAGTACTACATATGGGAAACAGTAACCACAGAGCAACATATCAACTCTGTGGTACTACACTGACAGTGGTAGAGAATGAAAAGAACCTGGGGGTAATTGTGCAGGCAGATATGAAGTTTTCTGAGCAGTGCAGATGGGCTGCAAGATTAGCTCATGGTGTCTTGTCAATGATATACAGGAATTTTTCTAGCAGCGATAAGGAGTTGATTATTCTCTTGTATAAGGCAATGGTCAGGCCACACCTTGAGTACTGTTTACAGGTCTAGAGGCCTCATTTCAAGAAGGATGTAGAGCTGCTGGAATGAGTACAGAGAAGGGCAACAAGATTAGTGAATGGAACAAAGGGTTGCTCTTACGAAGAAAGGCTAAAGTTTTGCAAATTAGTGTCTGCAGACTAGGCACCTGCGTGGTGATCTGATTGAGGTGTATAAAGTATTGAATGGTTTGAGCATGCTCAATGCTGATGGGATTCTTCCTCTTGCTCAGAATAATCACCTGAGAGGGCATAAATTTAAATTGAGGAAAGACAGATATAGGATAGGATAGATGTGCAGAAATTTGCCTTTAGCCAGCAGGTAGTTGGTTGGTGGAACAGACTTCCATCCCTTGTTGTGGAAGTTGATAGCCTAAATAAATTTAAGGCTCAGCTGGACAGGTATTTCGAAAGAACGGAGGGGTGAAATGGGAGTGGTTTTTTTTTTTTTTTTTTTTGGCTGATGCTGCATAAGCTTGCTTTCTTGCATCATATGCCTCTACTAATGCTAATGCTATGCTACCTCCCATATTAAAATTGGATAGATTCCATCTGCTCCCTGTGCCTTTTTTATGTCCATCCTCAATAATTTCTATTCCACTTTCCTTTCAGTTATCACAGTCATTTAGCTCCTCGTTCATTTTATAAACTTCTGACATCCCCTTCCCTAAAGAATTCCTCATGTGTGAATATAGATGCAAAATACCTATTCAATTTGTCAGCAACCTAAGCAGGATCATCAACAGTCAACCCACAGACATCAAGTGGTCCAATGTAATTCAACCCCCTTCCTTCTACTGTTTATATAAGTATAGAAGTCTTTGCATTCTTTTCCAGACTTCTCATAATCTGCCTCAGCTTGCCTAACATCTTTTATGACTTGATTACAGAATGATTTACATCTACCATAGGCTTCTGTGTCATCTGATAATTTATAGGCATCCCATGCACTTTTCTTCTCTGCCACGTGTCTCAATAGTTCATCTGACAATATGATTGTACCATTCCCCTGCCCCAGCAGAATTAACCTTCTGTCACACACATCCTCAATTTGAAAAAGACACTCGTAGTGTCTGTGAGACACTCATTTTTTGTTTCAATTATAAAAAATTTATTTTTAGCTTCTTTTTTTCTGTACTGAAAATGGTAATTTATTAATTTGATTTGCTATTAGCATTAGCATTAGTAGAGGCATTTGATGCAAGAAAGCAAGCTTATGCAGCATCAGCCAAAAAAAAAAAAAAAAACCCACTTCCACTTCACCCCTCTGTTCGTTCAAAATACCTGTCCAGCTGAGCCTTAAACTTATTTAGGCTATCAACCTCCACCACAAGGGTTGGAAGTCTGTTCCACCAACCAACCACCCGCTGGCTAAAGGCAAATTTCCGCACGTCTATCCTACATCTGTCTTTCCTCAATTTGAATTTATGCCCTCTCAGGTGATTTTTCTGAGCTAGAGGAAGAATCCCATCAGCATTGAGCATGCTTAAACCATTCAAGGCTTTATACACCTCTATCAGATCACCTCGCTGGTGCCTAGTCTCCAGACACTGTAATTTGCAAAACTTAAGCCTTTCTTCGTAAGAGCACCCCTTTGTTCCATTCACTAATCTTGTTGCCCTTCTCTGTACTCGTTCCAGCAGCTCTACATCCTTCTTGAAATGAGGCCTCCAGACCTGTATACAGTACTCTAGGTGTGGCCTGACCATCGCCTTATACAATGGAATAATCACCTCCTTTGATTTGCTAAATCCAATTAAAAATCAAATGAAAATAACTGAGAGAAACCAATAATAATAATAGTTTTTCTTGTATTTTTTTTTTAAATTTCAAGTCACTGAGCTCCAGATTGCATGGCATCTGGCAGATGCAGTGTGAACATCTGTATTTTTGTCGGCTGTTCACATTTAGCTAACATAATCAAGGTTCTATGGCAAGACGACATCTGTCACTGGCATCTCACAGATGCCACATGGGAACAGAAATTGCTTAGAAGAAAAATAGACATTTTTGCTAATCTTGCATCTCTTAAGTGCAATGCAAAAAAAATTAATGTTACATAATTCATAGTATAGCAAAATGAAAACTAAAAATATTGTGTTAGCATTAGCATTAGTAGAGGCATTTGATGCAAGAAAGCAAGCTTATGCAGCATCAACCAAAAAAAAAAAAACCCACTTCACCCCTCTGTTCGTTCAAAATACCTGTCCAGCTGAGCCTTAATCTTATTTAGGCTATCAACCTCCACGACAAGGGATGGAGGTCTGTTCCACCAACCAACCACCCACTGGCTAAAGGCAAATTTCCGCACGTCTATCCTACATCTGTCTTTCCTCAATTTGAATTTATGCCCTCTCAGGTGATTATTCTGAGCTAGAGGAAGGATCCCATCAGCATTGAGCATGCTCAAACCATTCAAGGCTTTATACACCTCTATCAGATCACCTCGCTCGTGCCTAGTTTCCAGACACTGCAATTTGCAAAACTTAAGCCTTTCTTCGTAAGAGCACCCCTTTGTTCCATTCACTAATCTTGTTGCCCTACTCTGTACTCGTTCCAGCAGCTCTACATCCTTCTTGAAATGAGGCCTCCAGACCTGTATACAGTACGCTAGGTGTGGCCTGACCATTGCCTTATACAAGGGAATAATCACCTCCTTATCCCTGCTGGAAAAATTCCTGTATATCATTGACAATACTCCATGAGCTACTCTTGCAGCCCGTCTGCACTGCTCAGAGAACTTCATATCTGCCTGCACAACCACCCCCAAGTCCCTTCCATTCTCTACCACTGTCAGTGTAGTACCACAGAGTTGATACGTTGCTCTGGGGTTGCTGTTTCCCATGTGTAGTACTTTACATTTGTCAATGTTAAACTTCATTTGCCACCTCTCACCCCATCTGCTCAACCTTTCCAGATCCTGTTGCAGCAGCATAGTGTCAGTAGTGTCCTTGACAACCCTGCCAACCTTTGTATCGTCTGCAAAGTTGGACATTAAGCTTGATATACCATCATCAATATCATTTATAAATACAGAAAACAATAATGGACCCAACACTGAGCCCTGAGGGACTCCACTAATAACATTAGTCCACGATGAGCAGTGTCCATTGATTACCACTCTCTGTCTTCTCCCCCTCAACCACCCCTTTATCCATAGCAGCAATTTGCCTCCAATGTCACACTGCTCCAATTTGTGTAGCAGTCTTCCATGTGCAACAGTATCAAAAGCCTTTCTAAGATCCAAGTATATAATATCAAAGTTATTCCCTGCATCCAGTTCTTTTGTGACTGCATCATAGTATCCAATCAAATTGGTCAGGCAAGACTTCCCCTTAACAAAACCATGCTGTGTCCGAGCTATGACTAAAGTCTTGTCTAAATGATCCTGCAGTGCTTCTTTAACCAGTGCCTCCATTAATTTTCCTGGAACAGAAGTTAAGCTCACAGGTCTATAATTAATTGTGTCAGCCTTTGATCCTCCTTTGTGAATTGGGGTCACATTTGCACATTTCCAGTCTATGGGTACCTCCCCTGAGTCCAAGGAAGCTCTCATAATTATGGCTAAGGGTTTGCTTACTTCCTTTGCTGCCTCCTTTAATATAACTGGATAGATCCCATCCACCCCGGGTGCCTTTCTTGTGTTTATCTTCAACAATTTCTCCTCCACTTTACTCCCAGTTATTTCAAGATTCTGTAGCTTACTGCTAGAGTTGAATACACCTCTGGCATTCCCCTCGCTGAATAACTCCTCATGTTTGAATGTCGATGCAAAATATTCATTTAGTTTGTTAGCTACCTGAGCAGGATCATCAACAGTTGACCCATCAATATCAAGTGGACCAATCTGATTCATCCCCTTCCTTCTAGAGTTTACATAAGTAAAGAACTCTTTGCTGTTTTTCTTTGCATCCCTTGCCAAGGATTTCTCGTAATCTGCCTTTGCCTGCCTAACCTCCTTTGTAACTTGGTTGCATATCAACTTGTATCTATCATAGGCTTCTGTGTCATGTGTTAATTTGTAAGTATCCCATGCATTTTTCTTCTCTGCCATATGCCTCATTAGTTCATCTGACATCCATTTTGGCCTAAACCTTGAACAATATTTCTTAGTTGGTATGTAAAGCCTAGTAGCTTCCAAGATAAGTTCTTTCAATGCTTCCCATTTTGAATTTGCTGTTGGTAACATCATCAGTTGGTCCCACTGTATAGAATTTAAATACTGTCTCAGTCCATCGTAGTCACCTTTACGGAAGCAATAACCTTTCCCTTTACCCCTAATGGTAGTTACCTCTTTGAGTAAATCCCACTTCAGCACACTGTGATCACTGCCACCTAGTGGTTCATTTATCTGCAGATTCTTAATGCATGAAGAATCACTGCTGATAATCAAATCAAGAGTATTACTCCCTCTAGTTGCCTCCCGAACATGCTGATGTAGAAAACAATCATCCAATAAATCCACAAAAGCCCTGCTAGTGTGTGAGTGACCAGCCCCCAAATTCCAGTCAATATCTGGGAAATTAAAATCTCCCATTATAAGACTCTCTGATTTACTGGCCCACTCTATTTCCCTGTACAGTTTCTTATTATACTCATCAGAGTCATTAGGCCTATAGCACACTCCTACTCTCAATTTTGATCTCCCAATGCTTATGTCACACCAAACTGACTCAACACTGTACTGTCCAACGATGTCGACTGGCTTCACTTCCTTGGTTACCAGTGGTTCTGTGTTACCAGTTAGAGGATACCGTTGGGCAAAAGGTACACAAGAGGATTTTATCTCATTTACAAATTTAAAAAATAAAACAGAAAAAATTTAAAAAGTGGCATACTAGCAACAGAAGGTTAATAAAAGTTTCTCCAAATTTAAGCATCCATACATAATACATAACTAAAAATATACACACGTGTCATTTTGAAATTTAATGCTCTTACCTGTTTTCAGTACTAGAAAATTGAAGTGGCTATTAGTTCCCTAGTAGCCAATCAAATTGGTCAAACAAGATCCCCCCCTTAAAATATCCATGCTGTGATTGTAGTATCAACTATATTTCTGTCAAGATGGTCCTGCATTACACTTTTAACCACTGACTCAATTATTTTTTCTGGAACAGAAGTCATGCTTACTGGTGCGCAATTACTCACAACAACCTTTGATTCCTCTCCGTAAGAGAAGTGACATTTGAGCATCTTTAGTCCATAGGGAGATCTCCCCTGATTCCAAGAATACTCTTATAATTATGGCTAACAGTTGGCCTTACCTCTTTTGTTGCTTCTTTTAATATAATTGGTTGCCAACCGGGCTAGCCGGGTGGGCAAAGTGCCTGCCTGGCAACCCAAAGGTCGCGGGTTCGAATCCCACCTCGGGCTTGGATCAAAGTACTGCAAAAACCTTGGGAGGTATATTATGGCCACAGAAGCCGATGCGCCAACAACTACAAAAAAAAAAAATATATATATATATATATATATATATAATTGGATATTTTTCATAGGTCTCAAGGGCCTTATTTACTTTTCTCTTCCACCTTACTCTCATTTATCAAAAAGTCATTTAATTTCCAGTTACTATTAGGTATATGACTGGTCACCATCCTTAAAAACTTCATATGTGAATGAATGTAGTTTATCAGCAATCTGGACAGAACCATCAACAGTTACACCACTCACATCCAGTGGATATGCAAAATAATCCTTTAATACATTTCTTTGCATTCTTCACCAAAGACTTACCATAATTGGCCTTAGCATACCTAATTCCCCTCCCTAAGTAACTTACTACAGACTAGTAATTCCGAGTCTCCTGAAAATTCATAATCATCCTGTCATTTTGATTCTCTACTGCTATGATCAGTTCATCTGATATTCATAGGAGTCTACACTGTAAAGAATATCTCTTAGTTGGTATGAAAAGCTTGGTCTATAATCATTTCTGTGAAAACTTCCCATTTACAATTATTAACATTAATTGATCTCACTCAGAATAACTTAAAACTATTTAAGTCCACTGTAATCACCTTTTCAAAAATAAAATCTTTTCCCTTTACCCTTAACAATAGTTATTCCTTCCATATCAAAACATGTGTCATATACTTGAAAATTCTTAATGTATGATGAATCATAGCTGATAATCAGATCAAGAATATTACGTTCTCTTGTTGCATCCCTAACATGTTGTTAGAAAGCAGTCCCCCAGAAAATCAATGAATGTTCTGCTATTAGTGAGCTGCCAAACCACAAGTTCCCATCAATAAATGAAAAGTGAAAATCCCCCATGATACGATATTCTGATTTCTGGCCCACTATTTGCCTGTATATTCATTATATAAGCAAATAGTGGTTCATTATACTGTACATTCATTTAGCCTATAACATATTCCAACTCTCATTTTTGTACATCACACTAGACTGAGTCAATGTTATTGGGTTTCAATTTAGTCTAATGTTTTAGAAGCTGTGTGCTTCTAAACTCCTCCCCCCCCATATTACATCAACACCCTGATCACTATGCATTCTGTTGTGGTTTGTGTGAATGCATGCCTTTTCCACTGCCCAAGTCTCCTTGTATCCCCCTCCCACCTGTCTGTTGGAAGATCATATTTGTTTGCTTTCCCAGTACGGGTAGGTTAACTATCTGGTGTCAATCCCCCAAAAATTGATGTCCTTCCCTGCATCCTCTATCCAAAGCTACTAACACCTTCAATACTTGTTAAGCAATACCCTTAGTGTGACCACACTAAGTGCAAGCAGACCAATGAAGTGGCACACTAAACTCTGCCTTATGAAGGCATGAAAGAGTGAGATTTTCACTTCTACAACATGATATCTTATCTCTAAGTATTACATTCCTGAAGTAAACATAACTGTCACAAGAGGCTGTTCAGAATTTAAACTCAGTAAAAAAAAAAAGTAAAGTGCAGCCATTATCAACCCACTGCAGGATGGAAGTCTCCTCAATAATTCATGCTGAGGGAAATGGTCCAGTGCGGGTTGGCAGATCGACCATATTCAGAAGTCAGGGGCTTGAACCCCGGTCTACTCAAAGAGCGTGTGCTACTGCACTGCTGCTCATGACCACTTGGCTACAGAGGCATTAGAGGTTAATAATGGACTAACTACAGTCATCTCTAACCTTTACAAATTCTATTAGTGATATCTTATCTGTGAGTATTACATTCCTGATCTGGAAATGATCATATAAACTGGCTTTTATCTGTATGATACTGTAAATACATGGTGGGTTGCTAAAGGTTGGCTCGAACTGCCTAATACAATAAATAAATAAATAATAAAAAAAAAAAAAAAAAAAATCTGTTGCAGGGACCTGAGATGTGTTCTTCTTAGTGGGGGACCCACTCCTGTTACAAGGCTGGCTCCTGGCCCTGTGAGTCTCACTTTGTTCCACTTAGGTCCTGATGGATTTCACCAGGAAGCCCCTCCCTCACCTCCTTAGGTTGTTCCCAAATGCAGTAACTAGAGTTAGTAAGCTCTACTCACAGTTGCTGGAATAGGATTGTGTGAGAACTGGATGCTGATGTCCAGAACTGTTTGATTCTGTAAGTGAGTAAATCAGTTCTAAGTCCTGAGAGGCTAACACCTGAACAGCAGCTGGTATTCCAGCTACACCCAAGTGTCAGAGTTTCTGTAGTATAGGAATATACAAGTGTGATAGACTAGTGAAAACCTTTCTGCTTCCTTGTATAGGCTGCCTTTGTACAGAAAAGGTGATCACTAACTGCATAAATGTGGCCCGCATTGTGCCATATATAACATGCATGTAAACTGTCTGTGTGTGTTCTATGGTTGATTGGTGTTTTGCTGGACCAAAAACCTGAATTTCTAGGAGGAAAAAAACAATTCTACCCTTGCCTGAGACTAACTAACTCAGTCCCATTGTGAACAAGGCCAATAAAAATTCCTCACATCATCAACAGGATTCAAACTCAGGTCTTTTCCAATAAGTGTGTAAGGGTAGCAATTCTACTACCAATTATGCTATCCACAGGGATTTGTCTGAACAGCAGCAGCACTGTAATTCTCATAAGAACTGAATTTTTGAAAGGGGCATCTAAGACTACTTTAACTGGAATTGTTCCATAATGCTCCAGTATCAGCACATATTTTAATATAAAAGCTTTCTGAAACATATTTTCCTTTGGCTGTTAAAACAAAATTAAAAGAAGCTTATTAACAATATTTTTAAAGGTTACAAAAACCCCAGGGGCTCACATCTGGTGAGTATGGGTTTGGCACACCCAGGGTCCTGAGCTGGATATCATAATTATTCTCTTTCTTGGTGATTCCCTTGTCTCTCTCTCTCTCTCTCTCTCTCTCTGTCTCTCTTAGGGTAACTTGGGAATTTTTTTGGCTGGTGCAGCATAAGCCTCAGGCTTCCTTGCACCATATAGGTAATAATAATAAATAAATAAGTGTATAAACATAAAAAAAAAAAAGTGTGATCGATATAGTTTATTTGACTTTTGGAAATAAACGTAATTGTAATTTTATTAAAATGAAAAACTCGTTCATACTGATTCTCCACCATCATTTTTAATTAATAGTTTTCAGCTACTCTCTTAGGGCTAATTACGTCCGCAGTTATACTGGATTTATTCTAATTTTCTTAGGCATACGACAGCCGGAATATGTAAACATACTTAATCTCTCTCTCTCCAAAACAAAAAACAAACCGCCCAACCAACAAAATTTAAAAAAAAAAAAAGGGCGTCTTAGTATGCAGTGCATCCGAAATAGACCGAGACATATTTAGTAATAATGCAGCCATATGATAACAAAAATATAGTTGACTATAATTCTTCTACAACACGTAAGATTTTTCGAATTTATTGTCAAGTCATCGAATACATGACAAGGTAAACATCAGGCTTCAGAAGAGCATCTTCCGTATGAGAAGAAAAATAAATAAATTAAGCGGATGGGACTCCTAATGTAGATACACATTTCAGTACAATAGGAATGTGAATAACCAGATCAATGCAAAATGTAGGTTATGTGTTATTTAACATATATTGACATCACCTTAGTCTGGTCTGGCCTCCTATTTAAAAGACGGTTAAACATTCCTTCCACATGCACAGCAGAGTACTCTTCAGTTAAACTTTCCTTCCGGAAGTCGAATTCATAGGACGGTCATGCATTCGTTGGTACCGCCACTGATGTTTGTAATTCATTTGATAATATTTTTCAAGACCGACCACAACAAAACAGCATTGTTTTGTTAATCGATAAACAACAATAGCAAAAAAAAAAAAAAAAAAAAAATCATAACTGGTATCAACGCATATGAATTATGCAGGCATTTCGTTTCGCTGTTGTTGTTGGGTTTATAAGTCAGAACAACTGTAAGTTCGCGTACCAATTTCCATGCTGTGCGGAATGAAAAACCCGAATAACTAACGGGAAACCTTCTCTACCCCTCTCAAAATTATCTAACTACAGCTTCAATTGAAGAGGAATGAGATATTCCTCCAATCATACACGAGACTCAAGCTTAGACTTCATCAAATGAATAACAAGTGGCAAAACTGCTATACTGTCACGGGCAACTGATAACATGTCGGTCGGAATTCCTGGAGTTCGCCAGTTGTGCGAGTTCTTGATCGTCTGTTTTACTGCTTCTTCCCCAATCTCTCACCCTCTTATTATTTTTTTTTTCTCCCTGATTGGGGTTCTACCTCGTGACAGGTATTGCTATCAAGTACACAGGATGGTTGTTGTTATGTCTGGCGTTACTGCTGGTCGAGGAACTCTCTGACTGTCCTACAGGTGTTCAGAATTGCGACTTTCTGGAGTTCCTTGTAGGTTTTCGCTGGAAGACCTATTGCTGCTAGGCTGTTATGTAGAGTCTTTGCTACCATACCTGTGGTTGACAGGATGATCGGAATGGTCGTTACTTGTTGCATATACCACATCTCTTTGATCTCCTGTCTTAGGTTCATGTACTTCCTAATTTTTTTCCCATGGGTTTTCTGCCAGTTGCCAGTCTTGGGTACCGCTATGTCAATCATATAGGTAGCCTTTTCCTTCTTGTCCACAAGGGTTATGTCCAATCTGTTGTGCTGGATTGTCCTATCCGTTATTATGGAGCGGTCCCAGTACAGTTTTTTTTTTTTTTATTATTATTATTAGCTATATGGTGCAAGGAAGCCTGAGGCTTATGCTGCACCAGCCAAAAAAAAAAAAAAAATTCCCCAGTTACCCTAAGAGAGAGAGAGAGAGAGAGAGAGAGAGAGAGAGAGAGAGAGAGAGAGAGAGAGAGAGAGAGAGAGAGAGAGAGAAATAGAAAGAGAGAAAAGTAGTAGTAGTAGTAGTAGTAGTAGTAGTAGTAGTAGTAGTAGTGGCACTTGATGCAAGAAAGCAGTGTAGGAGCTTATGCAGCATCAGCCAAAAAAAAAAAAAAAAAATCACACCATACCCTCCAATTGCCTGTCCAGTTCCTCCTTAAATTTATTTAACCTATCAACTTCCACAACGACAGATGGAAGTTTGTTCCAGCAATTAACAACCCGCTGGCTAAAGGCAAATTTCCGCACATCTATTCTACATCTATCCTTTCTTAATTTGAACTTATGTCCCCGTAGGTTCGTATTCTGAACAAGTGGGAGGATCCCATCAGAATTCAGCGTGCTCAACCCATTCAAGGCCTTATAGACCTCAATCAGATCACCGCGCAGGTGCCTAGTCTCCAGCCACTGCAATTTGCAGAACTTAAACCTCTCTTGGTAAGAGGATCCCTTCATTCCCCTCACCAATCGTGTTGCTCTTCTCTGTACACGCTCAAGCAAATCTACATCCTTCCTAAAATGAGGCCTCCAGACCTTATACAGAGGGACAATCACCTCCTTTTCCCTGCTAGCAAAATTCCTATATATCATTGACAAAACCCCATGACCTGCCCTAGCAGCCTGTCTACATTGCTCAGAAAACTTCATATCTGACTGCACAATTACTCCCAAGTCTTTTTCATTTTCTACCACCTTAAGTGTAGTACCACACAGTTGGTACGTTTCTCTGGGGTTACTTCTACCCATATGCAGTACTTTGCATTTGTCAAGGTTAAACTTCAGTTGCCACTTCTTAGCCCATCTGCCCAAATTATCTAGATCCTGTTGCAGTAGCACACTGCCATTACTGTCATTAACAACCCTGCCAACCTTCGTGTCATCTGCAAACTTCGACATTAAGCCTGATATACCTTCATCAATATCATTGATAAATATACAAAACAACAGTGGCCCCAACACCGAACCCTGTGGGACTCCACTAATAACATTAGTCCACGAAGAGCAGCACCCATTGATTACCACCCTCTGTCTTCTCCCACTTAACCATCCTTTTATCCATTGCAGCAACTTACCCTTAATACCATTCTGCTCCAATTTGTACAGTAGTCTTCCATGCGCAACAGTGTCAAAAGCTTTCCTGAAATCCAAGTATATGATATCAAAATTATTTTTTGCATCCAGTTCCTTTGTGACCACATCATAATAACCAATCAAATTTGTCAGACAAGACTTTCCCTTAACAAACCCATGCTGTGTCTGAATTATTGCTGCAGTCTTGTCTAGATGATCCTGCAATGCATCTTTAACCAGTGACTCCATTATTTTACCCGGAACAGAAGTTAAACTAACTGGTCTGTAATTATTCGTGTCACCCTTCGAACCTCCTTTGTGAATTGGGGATACATTTGCACATCTCCAGTCCGTGGGAACCTCTCCTGAGTCCAAGGATGCTCTCATAATTATGGCTAAGGGTTTGCTTAGTTGCTTTGCCGCCTCCTTTAATATAACTGGATAGATCCCATCCGCCCCAGGTGCCTTTCTTATGTTTAACTTCAACAATTTCTCCTCCACTTTGCTCTCAGTTATTACAAAATCATTAAGCACACTGCTACAATTTGATAACCTTCTTCCATTTTCAAACTGTAATGATTCCTCACGTGTGAATGTAGATGCAAAATACTCATTCAGTTTGTTTGCTATCTGAGCAGGATCATCAACAGTCGAACCATCGATGTCAAGTGGACCAATCATATTCAGCCCCTTCCTTTTAGAGTTTATATAAGTAAAGAAATCCTTGCTGTTTTTCTTAGCATCTTTTGCCAAAGATTTCTCGTAATCCGCCTTTGCCTGCCGAACCTCCTTTGTGACCTGATTACAGACTAGCTTATATCTGCTACAGGCTTCTGCGTCGCCTGATAATTTATATGCATCCCATGCATTTTTCTTCTCTGTCACGAGTCTCATTAGTTCATTTGATAACCATTTAGGCCTAAACCTTGAACAAGTAAAAGGGAATCACCAAGAAGTTTGTGGGTTGGGTCTCTTGTACTGCCTGGGATTCGTACTTGTAGTACAGTACACTTTCTTCGACCAACTGGTATTTCCTTGCTAGATTCTGATGTATTATCCTGGCTACCTGGTCATGTCTATGAGTGTACTCGGTCTGGGTGATCACCTTGCATGCCGCAGTGATGTGTTGCATCGTTTCTGAGGCCAGGTGGCATCGTCGACATATGTCATCGGACACACCGGTCTCCTTGGCGATGTATTTTCTATAGTTTCTGGTGTTGATTACCTTGTCTTGGATGGCGAGCATGAATCCTTCAGTCTTGGGGAAGAGCGTCCCGTTCGTGAGTCCTGCATTGGAAGCAATTTTATATATGTGATCTTGATGGAGATCATTGTAGTGTCTGCCATGGACTGTCTTCTCTGCCCATCTTTCTAGCTTCGTTTGTACCTCCTGGTTGGGGGTGGAACTCCTCGCTTAGGTTGAGCGGGGTATACCGCTTGTCTATCTTCCTCATGACCTGGTGTAGTGCTGCTGTGTGTTTCTGGAAGTAATCCTTCAGGTTAACTATCGCTGTCTTCTGTCGCTCAATGAGGTCTATTAGGCCCCTTACTCCTTCTTCCCGGGCAATTGTCAAAATCTCCACGGCAGATTTCGGGTGGTGTTGACGGCTCTTGGTCATCATTGTCCTTGTCGTTGTTATGATATCCTCCATCTCGGTGTTAGTCCAATTTATGACCCCGAAGGAGTATGTTAGCACTGATATATATATATATATATATTTATTTTATTTTATTTATTTATTTTTTTTTTTTGGTTGATGCTGCATAAGCTCATACGCTTGCTTTCTTGCATCACATGCCACTACTACTACTACTACTACTACTACTACTGGGACTGCATGGGTGATTAAGGCTTTAACTGTTTTGCTTGCAGCAGGCTTCTGACTCTCTGATGGTATTTTTCGGTCAGCACTCGGGCAATTGTCAAAATCTCCATGGCAGATTTCGGGTGGTGTTGGCGGCTCTTGGTCATCATTGTCTTTGTCGTTGTCATGATATCCTCCAGCTTGGTGTTAGTCCAATCTATAACCCCGAAGGAGTATGTTAGCACTGAGACCGCATAGGTGTTTAAGGCTTTAACTGTGTTCCCTCCGTTCAGCTTTGCTTGCAGCAGGCTTCTGACTCTCTGATGGTATTTTTCGGTAAGGCAGGCCTTAATTTCCTTGTGCTATATTTGCTGAGCGTGCATCATCCCCAAGTATTTGACGGCCTCTCACTCTACCATGGCTTCGATCTCTTTACCACTCTGCAGCTAGTAGTTTCGGTGTTCACTAATTTTCCCTGACGCAATCCATGGGTCTTGCATTTGTCTAGACCAAATTCCATTGTAATATCATTGCTGAATTCTTCGGTAATCTGGTGTAGTTGCTGGAGGTGTTTCACGGTTACCACATAGAGCTTGATGTTATCCATGTACATCAGGTGGGTGAGGATGTGCAGGTTCTTCCTTCCTTCTTTGAGGTTATATCCGTACTTGCTACTGTTGAGCATGGCAGATAGCAGGTTAAGTGCTAGACAGAACCACAATAGGCTCAGGGCATCTCCCTGAAAGATTCCTCTCCTGATGGGGATTGGTTGAGATATTTTCGACCTTAATGGTGGTACTCTATTTCGCCATCGTCTCTCCTAGGAAGTTTGTCACTATCGGATTGACTTTGTAGATGTTCTGTGCCTCTGTTAGCCAGGTATGAGGCACGGTCGAAGGCCTTGCGGTAATCGATGTAGCTGTGTACATGTTGCGGCGTTTCTTGTAGGCTTGCTCCATAACCGCGTCATCTATGGTTAATTGCTCCTTGCATCCTTTGCTCAGTCGCTTGCATCCTTTCTGCTGTTCGGCCATTATGTTCTGGCTCTCCACGTGGTCTGATATCTTCCTGGTTATGCAGTTGGTTAGGATCTTGTACATTGTTGGGAGGCAGGTGATCGAACTATATTTCGCCGGGTTTCTTGTTTCTTCGTCTTTAGGCTTCAGATATGTGATTCCTTGAGTGAGAAACTTCGGGATTGTCTTTGGGTGCCATATCATTCGGGTGAACTGCTCTTCCAGGTGCTTGTGTGTGTGTGCAAGTGAGCTTCTTGTACCAGTAATTGTGGACGTTATCTATTCCTGGAATTCGCCAGTTGTGAGAGTTCTTGATCGTCTGTTTTACTTCTTCCTGAATCTCCCACCCTCTCATTTCTTGTACATCCTTTGTATTGGACGTAGTCTCTTGCTCAGTGCAAGGAGGTTCCGCTTCAATGTGTCGAAGTACTCTCCTATTCTCTGATTTTATTTTCTCATGTTTGCTGTGGACGCTGTCTCTCTTGAGGATGCTCTTCACTTTTCCAATTAATTTCTTACTCCTATTGCCCCATTAGTACTCGGTCAATCGGCCTATCTTGACTCTTAATTCTTCTATCTTCTGCTGAAGTCTCCTTTCCCAAGCTGGTGGTTCCTTCTGTTTTCGGTTCTTCTGCTGCTGGTCTCTCGCTTCTATTCCATTAATCCTCGTGGCTGCTACCGCAGCACAATACATAATTGTGTGGATGGCGGCCAGTGTTGCACCATTGCTGTCGAGGTAATGCGGTATTATGTGCCGATTCAGGTGGACTGTGACTCTCCACAAGGTTCTATTCGGCCTCTGCTTCGGTATCACGTGAGTTTTTGTGGGGTCCATTCCTTCGAATTCTTTTAAGGCCTTCTTCCACTCGTCCTCTATTCTGGATATCATGACCTCATCTCTTTCCACTTCAGCTGCTGTGGGTTGTATGTCTTCTTTCTCTGGTTCGGTGGTGGTACGTACTTCCTCCTCTGGTTCCGTAGATCTTTATCCATTGTATTTGATCGTTCACGTCCTGCTTGATTTTTTCCAAGAATGCAGGAGCTATCACACTCTTCGTGACGATGGTCCTTCTCTGGTCCGCTATTCGGTGTTCGGTGACTTGAATATCCTGGAATCGTTCCAGTTATTATTATTATTATTATTTTCTATATAGTGCAAGGGAGCCTGAGGCTTATGCTGCACCAGCCAAAAAAAAAAAATTCCCGAGTTACCCTAAGAGAGAGAAAAGTAGAACGGAATCACCAAGAAAGAGAAGAATGATTATATCCAGCTCAGGACCCTGGGTGTGCTAAGCCCATACTCACCAGATTTGGCGGAAATGTGCCTCTTTTATCCAGGGGCATTTGCAAGGTATGTGACCCTCTGGGTGCCAATCGCAATTTGGCGCCCGGATGTCAATTGAAATTGGCATCTCCCTTAAAATTCTCTTCATATGTGCATGCAATTTTCAGGTGCCCCTTGAACGTTTGCGCCCGGATGCAGTGCATCCCTTTCACCCTCGGGACGGTCCGCCCCTTCTTTTATCCCTTCGAATGTGTTTTGCATCAGTCAGTGGCGTACTGGGTCTAAAAATATTGGTTGCCATTGGAACTTCTATTATATTTTCAAGCCTCTGAAAGGCCATTAACATTTTTAACATATTGTCTAATGTTATTGCAAGGGGGCCCACTTGCCGTCGGGCAAGCTGACACCCTGACCAGTCCGCGACTGACATCAGTAATTCCATGTATTCCACACAGAGCCGAGCATTAACACAACAAAGAGGCTTCATCAATGTGCTAGTTTTAAGGGAAAGAGATTTGCAAATTAGAATCTTTTAAAATTTGCATTTCTTCCCCTCCTGGTTGGTCAGTTGATATGTTGTTTAATGGCACAAGGGCTGCTAAGGCCATATGTGCCTGATTCTTTCGGTAGTGCAATTACCAGTTAAAATCTGTAAAATAATCCCGTCTGCTTTAAGAAATAAAAGAACTCAGCTAGATTTGCATTGTCTCCAATCAGATGGGGTAATGTCAAAGGTTCTTGCAGATGCGAAAGCGATTTGAAAATTTTGTTTCGATAATTATTATAATGATTGCAATTTATTAGAATATGCCTCACCGTAAGTGTAGTCTGACAAAATGTACAAATAGGCGGATCTTCCCCCTTGAGTAGATAAATACGAGTCCCAATACGCGTCCTAGCTAGGATCACCTCCTCTTGCCTATTTGATCGCATGCTTGATGGCCACAACTTAGGTTCCTGTTTTAACCATAATCACACAGACTGGTTCTATGATTCTAAAAATCAGAATATCAAGGACTTGCAACTATTGGTACAGTGTAAAAAATGTTTTCATTTTTATATCTTGGTTTGCCTTTGAGAGGCAATTTCCGCTCCGAGTCACCCTGTATTTTTGCCACGGCTATATTTAAAGAATAATAACTACTCCTTACCGAAAGCTATTTTAATCCGAATAAACATGAGCCCCCTTGACGCCGTGCTAGAGCAAGCAGCAATCGAGACGCTGTCCCACCGTTACGAATCTCACTCGATCGGGTCGGACAAACGTCATAGACATAGTAGGTATGAAAACGGTGAGAAAGTGTATTCTTCTCAGCAGAGAAATGAGAATGATGTCAGTTAGGGAACAGACTTTAGGACTGAAGTCTGAACTTAATAACTACGGGGTAATTGTTGTCTGGAAATTGGTAAGAATGAACAGCCTTTAGCATTAGCATTAGCATTAGCATTAGCATTAGTAGAGGCATTTGATGCAAGAAAGCAAGCTTATGCAGCATCAGCCAAAAAAAAAAAAAAAAAAGTAACATAAATAATTAAAAATAACCACTTCCACTTCACCCCTCTGTTCGTTCGAAATACCTGTCCAGCTGAGCCTTAAACTTATTTAGGCTATCAACTTCCACGACAAGGGATGGAAGTCTGTTCCACCCACCAACCACCCGCTGGCTAAAGGCAAATTTCCGCACATCTATCCTACATCTGTCTTTCCTCAATTTGAATTTATGCCCTCTCAGGTGATTTTTCTGAGCTAGAGGAAGAATCCCATCAGCATTGAGCATGCTCAAACCATTCAAGGCTTTGTACACCTCTATCAGATCACCCCGCTGGTGCCTAGTTTCCAGACACTGTAATTTGCAAAACTTAAGCCTTTCTTCGTAAGAGAACCCCTTTGTCCCATTCACCAATCTAGTTGCCCTTCTCTGTACTCGTTCCAGCAGCTCTACATCCTTCCTGAAATGAGGCCTCCAGGCCTGTATACAGTACTCTAGGTGTGGCCTGACCATTGCCTTATACAAGGGAATAATCACCTCCTAACTTATAGTTCACCTCCTAACTTAATCACCTCCTAACTTAAAATAATCACCTCCTAACTAATCACCTCCTAACCTCCTTTAGATATAGTGAATATGACTGGACAGTCTGGGAATGCCACCCCATGCAGATGCGAAGTTCCTCTTTCTCCTCATAAATTCCATCTTTGGCTGTATCAGGTCTCCAAGATGACAGTCCCTGTGTTTTCTACTCCATGCAAAATTGACCTGTAAACCAATACAAGTCTGGGGAACTCAAAAGGGGGGATATATATATAGATATATATATGGACAAGGGGAAAAGAAAAGGGGAGTCGTTGTCTTGTGAGAGTAGTCGGGTGGAGCCACAGTGTTGAGGGTTGTGGGAAGTAAGACGGAAAAAAGGAGAGAAAGGGAGGAAAACGAAGAGCATCAGAAAGGTCAGAAAGAGGAGAAGCAAGAAAAGACGTTCCTTAAAACCGTAATTGATGACTACCGCTTTGAATTATCAACGCCTGACGAAACCCAGGAGTTTACGGGTAAGTCCACCTTAGTTTTGATGGTTAACCTAATGAAATAGTCCGACAATAAGACATCCTTCCCTTTTTTCTTTTTTTCTTTTTTTTTTTTTTAATGAAAACCCCAAACACGAAAGGTATCAAAACCTATAGTACTTAGTACCGTGCATGGGTTGAAGGAGAAGTATGGGGGGAGGGGGATGCCAGAAACTTTGCTCTGGAGACTAAACATGGGTTTCACCACTTACTAGTGTCCCTAACAGACTTCTCTCCTCCTAGGTATACACTAGGAAGAATGTCTATTTTTTATCTCACTTAGACCCTAGAATGTATTATTAATGCGACCCATTATTAAAAGCAGTACTATTAGTTATTATTAAACTCATATGTCAATTTTACACTAATACCTAAATACGTGGACAGCGAGATGTTCGTCGATTCCGTAGAGTACGAGCAGTGGTTATAGGCCAAATATTACACGAAGAACATAAACCAAATAGTACACATGTAACGTAGACATTTTAATTTATAGCCACGTTATAGAAGAGTATTGAGTTTTACTTTCTTTTATTATTAGCTAAATTACCACTTCTAATTATTCTGTGAGGTATGCATCCTGTACAATATACGTTTATGTTAATAAATCGTGTTTCGTTTACTCATCCTTGCCTCTTAGCCATTCTCTTGCCACACGCTAACCATAGCACAAGTATAATAAAAGAACCATATCTTGCGGCACTCTGCGGTCTAACTTCAGGAATAATTTCAGAGTGAGAACACAGCGCCTTCTTGATGTTGCGAATCTATTCTCTACGTCTCGGAATAGACCTTGAGAACACGAGATGTAGTCTTAAAATAAACCACTAGTTGATCATATAAAACACAAGAGCTTCCTGGAACATTGTAATATTAGTGTTTAAACTTGCCCGGAAACCTCATAGTATAGTAAGAGATGATTGCCATAATTGTCATGGAAGAAGGTCATCTAGCAAGTACACTATAACTGAAAACCTGTGGAACAACAGTTTAACTAACTCGTTAAGATTTAAAACAATAATAATAAATAAATAAAAATACTCAAAGCCCAGAAATTCTTCCCAATGCTGTGAGAACAATTTTTCAACTTCGGCCATGGACGGAAATGGATTTTTTTTATTTTTTTATTTTAGAATTTGCGCCAGGGTAGCTAAGGTAATGTGTATTTCCAAATCAGCCTGGGACTACGTAGAAAGACTCTCTTACTATATTACACAGCAACATTCCTTTCAATAAGAATTTAATAGTATATAACAGAGCTATGGTGGGTATAGAGTCAGTATTTGTAGAATAATAAGAGAAATATTCCTCAATATGATACGTAGAACACTTTTGTATAATACTCGCCAGAAATTAAAACGAATAAAAGATCAACACAAAATGATTACAGTAAAAAATCAATTGAAAATAGTTCAAAAATTAATTAAAAAAATAATTAAAGTTAAACGTAAAATTTGAGAAAGGAAAATCGTTTTTCTAAATTTACATTTAACTTTAATTAATTTTTAAAATTGTTTTTTGGATTTTAATTAATTTTTGAATTGTTTTCAATTGAATTTTTACTGTAATTAATTTGGGTTAATTTTTTATTCGAATTAATTCATCAAGATTTTAAATAATTTCTGGAGAGTATCGTATGGAAGTACTGTATGCTACGTATCATATTAAGGTATATTTCTCTTATTCTTCTACAAAAATTTCAATAAGACTATATATGCTTCGGGAGTTTGGTTTCATAGAACCATTAATGTTAAACTTCGTACCAAGCTTATCTCCATTCAAACGATTATGCTACTTGCTATTATTCGGGCCTGAAAAACAGTGTCTTCCGCTACTCTCCAGGACCTTGATGGAGTCTTACCAGTAGACCTGTATTCAAAGGACTATGTTATCGTCTAAAGCACGGGGTTTTTGCCGATGTTCTCAGCATATTGTGTAATGTAATTGCTGATATCAAAAACTAGAAACAAAGAATTTGGAATGAACTTACCAATGTGAGGCAATCACGATGGGATTCGGTCAAGTAGCTCGCTCTTTTGTACTTGTAGTTACCTTCCCTCTCAACAAAAACTTTCGCAAATGGTTTTCTCCAAGCAGGTTTTCTCCTGGACATCGTACAACACGGCAGCAATCTTCAAGGCAGAATGCACTGGTCCCACAGGAGCTAGTTATTGTCGGTGACTCTATCGTCAGGAAACGGGAAATATGTTGTGCAAAAAGGATAGTCTGCGCGGTAGCACAGTGGTATCGTCACCGTTCTCCCCACACCGGGTGGAAAAGGCCCGAGTTCGAATCCTGTCGATGACGCGAGGAACTTAAATGGGCTTTTTTTCATTCCGTGTCTGAGTTAGTCGATGTCAGGCATATATATCAAGGTTTCATAAGGAGACGTGGTGTCACACAGGTATAAGGAATGCCGAACTGGAATTTGGGGAGTACAATGTGTACAGAAAGGATAGACAGGATAGGAAGGGAGGAGGTGTTATGCTGTTAATAAAGAAAAACATAAAATCAAAAGAAGTACATCCAGTTGATAGAGATGAACAGTGCACTGTTGAGTCAGTTTGGTGTGACATAAGCACTGCGAAAGCAAAAATTAGAGTAGGAGTGTGTTATAGGCCTAATGACTCGAATGAGTACAATGAACAATTGTATAGAGAAATAGAGTGGGCTAGTAAATCGGAATGTCTTATAATGGGGGATTTTAACTTCCCAGATATTGACTGGAACTTGTGGGTTGGGCACTCACACACTAGTCAGACTTTTGTGGATTTATTGGATGATTGTTTTCTGCAGCAGCATGTTCGAGAGGCAACCAGAGAAAGTAATACTCTTGATCTGGTTATCAGCAGTGACCATTCATGTATTAGGAATTTGCAGATAAAAGAACCACTAGGTGGCAGTGATCACAGTGTACTGACGTGGGATTTACTTAAAGATTTAATTACCATCAGGGGTAAAGGAAAGGGTTTTTGCTTCCGTAAAGGCGAGTACAGTGGTCTCCGACAGTTTTTAAATTCTGTACAGTGGGATCAACTGACGATGTTACCAACAGTAAATTCTAAGTGGAAAGTATTCAAGGAATTAATCGTGGAAGCTATTAAAAGTTTCATACCTATTAAGAAATATTGTTCAAGGTTTAGGCCTAAATTGTTGTCAAATGAACTAATGAGACTCGTAATAGAGAAGAAAAATGCATGGGATGCATATAAATTATCAAGCGACTCAGAAGCCTATGGCAGATATAAGTTAATCTGTAATCAGGTCACAAAGGAGGTTTGGCAGGCGAAGGCAGATTACGAGAAATCCTTGGCAAAAGATGCTAAGAAAAACAGCAAGGATTTCTTTACTTATATAAAACTGTTTACTCCTATCAACCCTGGAGACACTGCTGAATACATCAATACCTTAATCCTTCAGAAAATCCAGAACCTTGAGGCCTTCCTCTCCGGTTTCGGACTTCAAATCAATCCTGAGAAGTCAAAACAGTTGCCTTTCTCTCTCAAACGGAGCCCAACAATAGTACAACCCATTTTAAGAGGATGCGCGATTTCTGCCGTCCAACAACATACAGATCTGGGTGTTATTTTTGATCAAAAGCTCTCCTTTGTACCGCACATAGACAACTTGCAAATAAAGTTCTGTCGACTCCGGTGGATGATTAAACAACAACTAATGCACGTACATGACCAGGCTGTGGGGGTGCAGATATATTAAGATATGTGTTTATCCGGTAATATTGTATGGCGCCGAAGTCTGGACCTCAACTGCTACGACCCATCTTAGACGGATTTTCGCGGGGGAATTCTGGCTACTGAAGTGGGCCATATGGAAATTTCGGCTTCCCTCTACACCAAGGACCACCCAGATGGCGGCAGCTCTCAACATGAGACGTCTTCCTGCCATCATTCACGAGAGAAGACTCGTCTTTGCCATCAAAATGATGGTCGGCATTATTCCAGTGCCAGATTTCTGGGCTAACTGTGGATGGAGGATCCCGGTCCCAAGCCTTAGGGCTAATCCAATCCTACAGGCCATTCCAAACCGGTTAAAGCTAACTGAGCGGTTCCTACCCGTGCAAATGCTGCAAGACATACAGTCCTTGGACGGCGACCTCTACAAATTCGCAGTCGACAAGGAATATAGGCAGAAAGTACTCGGTCGACTTCCTTCCCAGGACCACGTTAGAGGACAGTAGACCCTGCTCCCGGAGACCTATTCATCACTGCCCTGAATCCATCATCTCAGTGTACAAACTTTTCAGGAGTCATAATGCTCTTTTTTTTTTTTTTTTTTTTTTTTTTTGTGTTTATTGTATTATATGATTTCTTTTATGTAAACCCCTGGCTTGTAGCCGTGAAGGGAGTTGTATACAGCGATATGCTTTCTGTATATAATAAAGAATTCTTATTCTTATTCTTATAAACTCTAAAAGGAAGGGGGTGAATCTGATTGGTCCACTTGACATCGATGGTTCGACTGTTGATGATCCTGCTCAGATAACAAACAAACTGAATGAGTATTTTGCATCTACATTCACACATGAGGAGTTAATAAAGGTTTGAAAATGGCAGAAGGTTATCAAATTGTAGCAAGATACTTAATGATCTTGTAATAACCGAGAGCAAAGTGGAAGAGAAATTGTTGAAGTTAAACGTAAGAAAAGCACCTGGGGTGGATGGGATCTATCCAGTTATATTAAAGGAGACGGCAAAGCAACTAAGCAAACCCTTAGCCATAATTATGAGAGCATCCTTGGACTCAGGGGAGGTTCCCACGGACTGGAGATGTGCAAATGTATCCCCAATTCACAAAGGGGGATCGAAGGGTGACACGAGTAATTACAGACCAGTTAGTTTAATTTCTGTTCCGGGTAAAATAATGGAGTCGCTGGTTAAAGATGCATTGCAGGATCATCTAGACAAGACTGCAGCAATAATTCAGACACAGCATGGGTTTGTTAAGGGAAAGTCTTGTCTGACAAATTTGATAGGATATTATGATGTGGTTACAAAGGAACTGGATGCAAAAAATAATTTTGATATCATATATTTGGATTTCAGGAAAGCTTTTGACACTGTTGCGCATGGAAGACTATTGTACAAATTGGAGCAGAATGGTATTAAGGGTAAGTTGCTACAATGGATAAAAGGATGGTTAAGTGGGAGAAGATAGAGGGTGGTATCAATGGGTGCTGCTCTTCTTGGATTAATGTTATTAGTGGAGTCCCATAGGGTTCGGTGTTAGGTCCACTGTTGTTTTGTATATTTATCAATGATATTGATGAAGGTATATCAGGCTTAATGTCGAAGTTTGCAGATGATACAAAGGTTGGCAGGGTTGTTAATGACAGTAGCGGCAGTGTGCTACTGAAACAGGATCTAGATAATTTGGGCAGATGGGCTAAGAAGTGGCAACTGAAGTTTAACCTTGACAAATGCAAAGTACTGCATATGGGTAGAAGTAACCCCAGAGAAACGTACCAACTGTGTGGTACTACACTTAAGGTGGTAGAAAATGAAAAAGACCTGGGAGTAATTGTGCAGTCAGATATGAAGTTCTCTGAGCAATGTAGACAGGCTGCCAGGGCAGGTCATGGGGTTTTGTCAGTGATATATAGGAATTTTGCTAGCAGGGAAAAGGAGGTGATTATCCCTCTGTATAAGGCAATGGTCAGGCCACGCCTTGAGTACTGCGTACAGGTCTGGAGGCCTCATTTTAGGAAGGATGTAGATTTACTTGAGCGTGTACAGAGAAGGGCAACAAGATTGGTGAGGGGAATGATGGGATCCTCTTACCAAGAGAGGCTTAAGTTCTGCAAATTGCAGTGGCTGGAGACTAGGCATCTGCGCGGTGATCTGATTGAGGTATATAAGGCCTTGAATGGGTTGAGCACGCTGAAGTCTGATGGGATCCTTCCACTTGTTCAGATTACGAACCTAAGGGGGCATAAATTCAAATTAAGAAAAGACAGATGTAGAATAGATGTGCAGAAATTTGACTTTAGCCAGCGGGTGGTTAATTGCTGGAACAAACTTCCATCTGTCGTTGTGGAAGTTGATAGGTTGAATAAATTTAAGGAGGAACTGGACAGGCATTTGGAGGGAATGGTGTGATTTTTTTTTTTTTTTTTTTGGCTGATGCTGCATAAGCTCATACATTTGCTTTCTTGCATCACATGCCACTACTACTACTACTATTACTACTACTACAGACAAATCGACCATAGAACACACGCAATTAACAGACATGAGATACACATCACGGCATATGAATTTCATTATTCTGGTGGCCTAAAAATAATAGTTTGGTTTTTTTTTTTTTTGCACTACTCAGAGAACTTCATATCTGACTGCCCAAATACCCCCAGATCTTATTCATTTTCTACTACCCTCAGTGTAGTGACACATAATTGGTACATTAATCTGGGATTACTAGGCCCACATGCAGTACTTTGCATTTGTCAATCTTCAACTTCAAATGACATTTCTTAATCAATCTTAATGCAATAGCTGACTTTTGTATCAGGTTTTCCTAAGTTTCTTGGTGTTTTCCTAAGTTTCTCCTCATTCCATCGTTATTCTATGGTACACCGCCGTACCAAGTTTTGTCCTGCTTCATCACGAACTGCACTCTAATCCTGATATGCCTTCATCAATAGCATTAATAAATACAAAAAAAAAAAAAAAACCCACTATGGGCCCAGCACCAAAACATGGGGGACTACATTAATAACATTAGTCGACAAAGAGGCGTGTCTATTAATAACCATTCTCTGTCTTCTTCTTCTTCTTCTTCCACTCAACCCTCCCTTTATCCAGAGTAGTTACGGTACTTCCTTTAATGCTACACACACACACACACACACACACACTGTTCTAAGTTGTACACAGTGCTTTACGGGTAAAAGTATTTCAACTTTATGAAATCCAAGCATTTGATATCGAAATTATTTTTTGCATCCAGTTCCTTTGTTACTGCATATTAGTATCCACTCAGATTGGACAGAGTTCCCTTTTAACAAATCCATGCTGTGACTACAACGTAATTGCATTCCTTTACTTTGTTTTTGTAGGCTACTGCATGTTCCAATAGAAGCAGTGTAAGAATCACATTCAACTCTGCCTGCTGCTCTTGTTAATCTATGAATCTGTGTATATCCCACGCTATCAGTTTTCTGACCTACCTTGCACTGCTTCTATGGCATGGGCTAATATACTTTCACCCCTTCAATTTAATTGTATTAAATACAATTAAAAAACCGTGTAAAAAAACAGTCTATATATATATATATATATAAAATAATTTTAAAAATAATTTTATATATATATATATATATATAAAATAATTTTAAAAATAATTTTATATATACATTATGGTTGTAGGGTACCTATGCTCTGGAAGTGTCCCTGATCCATAATTCATATTATCGATAATTCATTTTATCGCTATTCAAATTCAAATCCATTTTCTCTACTTAATTTTAATTTTATTATTCATAATTATTATTATTTATTATCCTAAGCTTTATCCAGGTTGAGCTCACGCCGCCTAGAACAGCTTATATACGCTTACATTTTTTATATTTCTACTCGATTTTCACTTGCAATATATTCACTATACTATCCCGATATTGAAAATACAGTCTACTCCAGGTTGCGCACACACTTTATCGCTCCCAGAGTACACGGTATTTTCATTATTAGCATTAGTTATATTATAGATTTATACCTACTACATTCTACACATAACTTTAAAAATAATTTTATATATATATATATACGCGTATGTATATATGTTAATGTACATATGTATATGCATATATGTTTATATGAATATATTTATATGTATATATGTTTATATGTATATATATTCGTCTATATAAATTGGTTATGTGGACATGTGTTTATGTAAAACGTCAGTTCTCTTAAAACGTCAGTTCTCTCCGCCTCGTATCTCTGTGAAGAACAGTATCACTAATGGGCCAGATATGTGTGTGACGTCGGTTTGTGTGTATTATGTGTGTGTTCTATTGTTATGTTCTGACCGCTTGGCTACCCAGAAGTATCAGTCACCTGGACAGATGATTCTGGGTACTCGTCCACACCACGGAAAGGTAGGCCAGTTCTAGTAGATGGGACACCTATGGTCTCAGAGTATGAGACAAAAAAAAAAAAAAAAAAATTTCCTTCTCTGGGGCCCACTCCAGAGGAAAAAAAAAAAAAAAAAAACCCGAAAGGAAGAGAAAGAAAAGAATAAAAATAATTAACTAAGATAATAATTAACTAAAAAAAAAAAAAAAAAAAAGTAAATAAATAAATAGAAAAAATAAATAAATATATATGCTAAGTATATATATATATTGGTTTTTAGCATATATACGCAAACATACATACATATATATATCAAAAAGTGAAAAGGAAAAAAACAAGGGGGGGGGGGAAAGAGAGAGAGATAAAGAAAGTAAGAACCAGTAAGAACGACAGCATCAAAACACTTCGGTGCCTCCAGCCAGATGGATTTGATCAACTTCGTATCACTGAAATCATAATTTTCTACTTCAAATACTTCTTTAGCAAATACCTGGAACATCTGAAACTTATTACAATCTCTTAAAAATATAGCTTCTTCTCCTGGAGCTATACTCTCAAGAATTTCACGTATCGCTGTCCTGGGATTGTCATATATTCGACAATCATATAAATAAAATAAATAAATAAATTTTCTGTTTATACTCCGGCACGACAACCAAGTCAGTAGAGTTTACAATAAATCGTCGATACAAATATTTATCGTATTTAGTGGTCACGGGCTTGAACCCCGGTCCACTCAAGGAACGCGTGCTATGCACTCTCGCTCCTGACCACTGGGCTACGTCAGGCCTCTAATAGTATGTGCCGCCAGTCTTCCCTGGCCTCGCAAAAAGGTCCGTGTTACTTAGTCCTAATGCATATAATTTCTCATTCATTGACCCGTGCCCTGTTAACAAAAATGACGACTGTAAACTAGGTTTAAACCAATTGCGAACTTTTTATCATTCAGAAAAGTCACGTTCGGGATAAACAAGTTGGTCACTCTTCCAGTAGGTATGGTATCCCATCTTGTCTGCCATAAATTGATTATTTCATTCATACATCTTTTCTTTTCGCCTCTGCAGTCAGAGCGAATATTGATCTCTATACCAAAAAGTTCTGTAGGAATTTCCCTCTCAATACGGTAGCAAAAACCACGATACAACAAATGTAGATCCAAGGGTAGCGCTCCGGCCAATACCTACAGCGCGGCAGTGGACACCGTTCTGCACACTCTTAGAATACCAAGAAGCATCATGCTTCTTGGTATTCTAAGAGTGCTATTTTAACTCTATGGAACCAGTCTCCTGCAGCGTACGTAGTTATAGGAAGGAATACTGCCTTGTAATACAGAAACAGTGTTTTACGTGATAGGCCCCAGTCAGACTTTGAAATTTTAATGATAGCACCAGAAAATTTCCTGATTTTATTGCTTAAATATAATAAGTGCTGGTGAAATGATAACTTACTGTCCACAATAATTCCCAGGTATTTGCTATCAAGGATCATAAGTAACTGTACACCATTCAACTTGATCTGAGGAGGTCGATTTATATCTAAAACTGTTTTAAATAACATCATTTTAGTTTTGTAAGGACTAATAGCAAGCTTAAAGCTTTGAACCCAAGAACCATATAATTTGGTTAAGATTACGTTTTGTCAGTGGTGTGACTTTGCACTGGAGTGTTTGTATCTATCCTATTTTTAATTTTCGCTGCATCAGGACCACCGCTATTCAAGTCCTTTGCATTTACGGTTCGATCTGGGGATCGGGTGGCAGACTGATCTTTCGATCGACTCTCCTTTGCGGCGATTTGTCTAGGGATCGAAATGCAGCGATTCCCTGATCATCATTGACCATGTGGTCCTCTGTTGAGATGGGGCGTAATGGTCAGTCTATTTTTGATTTATTTTTGTTTTATTTTATTTTATTGTAGTTGGTTTACATCTCTGTTGGTGATATTTCACATAAATTTGGACTTGGTACCCGTCAGAGGGATCGCCGTTAAATTTCTGTTTCATTGGCATTCAAAATTTAATTGATTATTATTTTATTATCTTTGCATTTAGATTTTCTAAATTATCTTGGAGAGTTTCTGCTGCAATATTTTTACTCTTGTTACCCTTCTCTTCCCTTGCTGTTGGTTTGATCGTTATGTTTAATTTTGACTATTTTCCCTCTTCTGTCTAGCCATGCTGCTGGCATTATTTTTATTTTTTAAATCGTCATTCTAATTTATTTGTATATATATTTATGTATATATGTATATTTTATATATTTATGTATATATGTATATTTTATATATTTATGTATGTATGTTTAAGTATATATGTATATTTTATATATTTATGTATGTATGTTTAAGTATATATGTATTGCATAAGTTGAACTAGGTAATATGGTGGATACGTTAGGCTGTTTGTTTCAAATTGACCTCAATCAACTAATCGACTGGACGGACGTAATTTTTTTAAAAACCAACTTGACGTGAATAATAACGGATTTATAAAAGAACTCTATTTATAAAAGATTATTTTAGAGCTCTTTTATTTATAAAAGAGCTCTAAAAAGCAGTCAGATACATTCTAACGCAATAAATTATGGACACATTACGTTTAAAAAAAAAACAAAACGCAAAATACCACAATTACACGCTGATTAAAAACCATGCAGGGAGGGTTCAACTTCACCACCAAAGCATTAAAGTACAGTAAACCCTCGCTAATCCGGTTACGCTTAATACGGATCGAAATATGAAAATTCTGTTCACAGTTGAGTGCGTTGAAAGACACACGGCATTTAGGAGGGCAGATGAGTAACTCTCACTGCGCGCTGATTGATTGCACACAGAGAGAGAGAGAGAGAGAGAGAGAGAGAGAGAGAGAGAGAGAGAGAGAGAGAGAGAGAGAGAGAGAAGTAGAAAGGAATCACCAAAAAAAAAAAGAAGAATGATGATATCCATCTCAGGAACCTGGGTGTGCCAAGCCCATACACCAGATGTGAGCCCCTGGGGTTAAGTAGATAAGTTAACATATTTTATATAATTATGGGTTCTAAAGAATTAAAAAATGAAATAAAAAGAAAACACTTTAACTATCATTAACTTGAAAATTTTTTTCCTGGGAAAAAAAAAATTGCTGAAGAATTTGGTATTGACCAACAGGCTGTGTCAGATATTAAAAAACAAAAAGAATCTATAAAGATATTTCCTTTAAAATTCGATGTGGGAAGTGATAAAAGCAGTGTATTAAATAGAGAGACATTAAAAGAGCTAAAATAAGTGTTGCTGGAAGAAGCTGTATTTAAGTGGTATTCACAGCAACGATCAAGTTGCGTTGGTGTGCGAAGCCAGCTCCACCTGATAAATCTATAAAAAGGCAAAAGACAATTAACAACATAAAAACTATATGTATTGTCTGTTTATAGTTTTTAAATAAAGGCTCTACAGAGATTTTGTTTTATTTATTTTCATCATTAAATTTTCCATTTATTTGTGTTCTAATTTTTTTTTTCCTTTAGGGCTATTTTTTGCTTCACTAATCCGGATTCTCGCGTAATTCGGATGACCCTCACCCAATTACCCCAGATTAGCGAGGGTTTACTGTATTACATTATGCGTAAAGCACCTAATATCTCACCATGTCCATTCCGTCTGTCTGTCCGTCCGTGTGTCTTCTAGTGGACGGATTTTCATTATATTTCCTATTTAGCTTTTTCAGAAAGATTTGTCTAGCCATTCCAAATTTCATAAAAATTTGACCAATACAAATCCAACACATTATTTTTTTGTCCGTTCCCTTGTAATAACTCGACTCTCAGTGGATGGTTGTTCTTGAAATTTTTTATTTTCAATAATAATAATAATTGCCAGGAATCAGGCAATTATTGTTATTATTTTTTCCTATATATCAGATAGGGTATATCCATATACTGTATACTGTAGCCAAAGCGGTGGACATCGTTGCCTTGCGCTGATTGGAGGGACGAATTGGGAATATGGAGGATGCGCAGAAATGAAATATTCTCTGTTCGCCCACAGCAGTCGTTTGTTTTTGTTCGTTTTTTTTTTTTATTTTTGATTATAAATCATAATTATCACTATTGCTAAGGTTTCTGAAATATAACGCACTACGTACATTAACTAACTTTTTGTTTCGGAGTACAAACCGTTCTTAAATAATTTTTGCTTTCAATTTTGTCACTGACTAATTCCAGAAATTTTAATTTTTTAAAATGAAATTTAATAAAGCTAAATTGCATTACTGAAAATTTTTTTTTATCTTCTGCTTCCTTGGGAAAAGGGGGAAGTAGCTAAGGGGATTATTAATCCCTCTTTCCTTTTTTTTTTTTTTTTTTTTTTTTTTCTCCTATCATCTAGTGTTCTGTCTGTTTCATTTTCGCAAATGCAGTTACTTTCTTTTAGATGTTTAAAACTTTTTTAGATATTTACTTTGTTTATCTGAAAAATGTATATTTTTATATAAAAAAAGAACATTTAACATGTTTAATAGTTCTGGGAATATTCAAGTGGCGATGTTGCATGCGCTTGATGAAGTGTGAAGGGTGTTTAGTGGTGCATAAGCTGCGATAACTTTATTAAGTGTATTGCCTCAGAAAACAAAGCATGCAGAGTATCAGTTTATATATTGCATGTAATGAGAATTTCATTATCCCTGCTGGTAATGAAAAAGTATATAAAACAAAAAAGTATATTTTTAATAGTTGTTGTGAGCACTATTAAATTCGCATGAACGTTTAAGTTAATTTTAATTCTTTTAACAGCAAGAGCACAACAAAATTTAATTTTCTGCGTTTGAAACTGCAAACAAATTAATGATCCTTGCCTTGCATATTAAATTACTGTACTAAATCAGTATAATGTTTCAGAAAACATGATAAAGTGTTTTTGACTCACATTTTTTATTTATCTGGCGAGTAGGTTCGATAGTAGTTGCACAGTTTAATTATACATTTTAATCATAGTTGTTGTTTCTAAAGATTATTTTGTTCAATCAGTACTGAACATTCGATCGTTTAATAATCTCAGTTAAATTCAGAGAATGTTTTTTAGTTTTGCTGGGATGTGTCTGTTAGAACGGTGAGAGAATGAAATAACAAAAGTTGCTGTAAGCAGGATGAAGAAAGTGTTTGGAAGACCTAGCTTAAATTTTAGCGAGTATTGCCGAAAAGCTTTATTAAACTCATTAATAACTAGCATTCCTGAAATTACAAAAATAAGAAATACTCCTAGAAAAATTATCAAGTCAGTTGTCTTCTGTATTTGCGTCATAGGTTTCGTTTATCAGACATCTGTTTTCTTGAATAAGTATTGGTCATATCCGACCATGGTTAATGTTAAAATATTTGTTCCCTATGAAGTAGAACCACCAGCAATCACTGTATGCAATAGGAATGGGTAAGTATATAAAATAGTTCTAAGTATATGTTAGTACAGTATGGTCATCTGTTGCAGCTTAGAATTGTTTAAGAAAATTGTTATTACTAATTATAAAATTTTATAGCTGTTTGGTATGGATAAAGAGGATTCCTATTTTTGAGTTTGAGGCACGACGATGGTTAAAATTAAATCGACAAATACTTTGATGCAGTAGGCATTATTCATTTTGATTTCTTGGGTAAGAGGCGTATAGTCAATGTTACCAATCATTAGCGCATTCTTGAGAATTTTCCAAAAACTAAGGGCAGAAACGTCGTGACCAAGTGAAAAATGTGTATTTTCCACCAATGATAAAATGAAGGTGCACGATTAGTTGTAGTGCGGACCTTTAGAATTATTGAACTAAGAACCTTCCAACTCTTTGACCGACAACATAGATCAATATTATATGGAAATCTACGTCCACCGTCTAACTGCAACAGCAAAAATGCACATTTCTGGGATCTCTGCCAATGGAAGATTCGCCTTTACAGTTAAGAACTATTTCATCCATGTTTGCGAGTGTTTTTGGGGCTAATATTTATTGAAATGTTCCTCCCCCATCATAATCAATCAGGTTCATAAATTAGACGCTGACTATCAATGATTCATTTAAGATGGAGAGTACAGAAAAGCTGTGCGTAGACTGCAATTTTCGTAGGGTTATATGAATTCCAAATTTCGTAACTTTTCAATCTGTCTCCTGTTTCCAGAAGTTGAAATGCTGAGTGAAAAACGTTTATGGATGCTGCAACACCCTAATCATACTTTGTCCTTCCAAAACTATAAATGATATATTGATTTAATGTATCTATTATGATAAATAAAAGGAACCGAATACCCTATTGCTGGAACTTACCTCCTGACTTTTTGTTTATAGATAAGAATGAAATTAATTTTAAAATGTTATAAAAGAGTTTTAATGTTCACAACCTTTTTAAATTAATTTCATTCTTATCGATATACAAGTGGCCAGTAGGTAACTTCCGGTATTAAGGTATTACGTACCTTTTATTTATCATTATATTCGGAACTTAAAAGTTATTCATAATACTAATATACGTATCTATAATTGTATACGAAGAACGTCTTATGTTATGTTCAGTTCACTTTATATACAGTATTATAAACTTTATTCATTCCTGCTAGCTGCATTTATTCCTTTCCTATTTTTTTTATTTATTTATTATTATTATTTTTTTTGAAATCCCTGGCCTCTATTAGCCCTTTATGGGCATCTTTCCTTTTAATATTTATGTTATTTGTTGCAATAAAGAAATTAATAATATCCTAATAACGCCATTAATGTATAACAATATTAAATTTAGTTGGTAGCAGCATCTACTTGACATCCTCTGCAATTAGCCATTATTTCCCGAGGGTGATACACGTTGGAGGACTGTATGAGCTAAGTAAAATTAATCTTTTTCTAATCTAAGACATATTCAAAGTTAGCTGGCTTTAAGGCAGAAGTGAGAATACCACGAATGGAAATATCTTTTATCTTTTTCATTCATTGTTTTAATCAAATAGTGAATATATATTTTAATTATTTACAGTGTACTGTTTTTAAACTGATTTCTCTCTCTCTCTCTCTCTCTCTCTGTGTGTGTGTGTGTGTGTGTGTGTGTGTGTGTGTGTGTGTGTGTGTGTGTGTGTGTGTGTGTGTGTGTGTGTGTGTGTGTGTGTGTGTGTGTGTGTGTGTGTGTGTGTGTGTGTGTGTGTGTGTGTGTGTGTGTTCATCATCTGATACAGATTTAACACGATTATTTGTTTTTGTTAAACCTGATTATTTAGAGTTTCAAGGGTACTCTTCTGTAAGCAGAATGAGGAAAATTGCCGAAAACAGAGATGTAGAAGTAATACGAATTCTAGCCATCCCACAGTTTGCACTCCTGCTCATTTGGTAAGGAAACAAAAGATAAAAGGACATATTATTCGTAATATTGCATTTTTCGAGATTAATATGTAAACTTTTCCGCACTCAAACAAATAGGTCGCTTATGGTAATTCTACGGTCAAAAGTAAAAGTTTCTGTTTGTTGTATTTATTTACACAAGGGTTATTTCAGAGGTTTTCTTTATATGATCAGTACATACTATTGATATAAATATACAAAAACGGTACACTACAACAACTTGTCTTTAAATGAGTTAACGAGCGCTGACTATTACTTTCTGTTGATATGATAGGACATTTCTTAAATTCCCTTGTGCATACATATTCTGTGGTGAGCTAGGCGGTCTCAGGCATGAACAGCAAGGTTCTTTCCCCCCCACACCCATTGAAACTCGGGTTTTTCGTCTAGCAAAACAGGCAAATCGACCAGAGAACACACTTAATTTATGGACATATTACACATGAGCAGATCAGTTACTTCTCGGGTGGCTCTAAATGTCAGGTTTTTGTACGTAGATGTATAAAATGTATGTTTAAAAGTTACGAAAATAAAATGTTATATATTTATATAATGACCATAATAACCGGTGCTATTTCTCCCTTGTCGGTTTTTCTTATGAGTTAGATAGAAAGCCTCATTCACAAATTTCTTCCTGAAGGTAAAACTGCGAAGGTGGACAAATCACAATGAATATAGGAATCATCACGTTTAATCACACCTTTTTTTTTTTTTTTTTTTTTCCTTTTGCTGTTTTTTTTTCTTCCTTCCTTTCGGGCGTTTTAAACTTTGAAAGCCTTCGGAATGTAATTGAATACAGTGGCTAAAAGATTTATCATTGAATGTTATTTACAATACTTCGTCTGTTTTAGAAGCCATTTTTGACTCGATTTTAACTTAAACTTAACAGATAAGGTAACTGCATACAACTTTGCCATAGGTGACAACTTCGCTTCTCCGCTTTGAGTTACAGTTTGCTTAAAACTATGAGGATAACAACCATGTACAGTTGTCGACAATATAGCATAAACATAGTGTTTCATAGTTACTGTAGAGTTGTTAAAATTGGGAGGAAGAGACATAACACAAAAACTGGCAAGGCTCTTCACAAAGTACATTAGAAAAGGTGTGACGCTTAAGCAGTGGAATAATGCAATCATAGTTTTGCTGCATAAGAAAGGAGATAAATCAGAAATTGGAAATTATAGACCAAATAGCTTGTTATCCCACATCTACAAGTTGTTCACAAGGGTTATTACTAACAGATGACAAAGAATACTTGATAAGAATCAACCAAAAGAGCAAGCTGGCTTTAGGACAGGATTCTCAACTATGGATCACCTTCACGTAATATCACAGCTAATGGAGAAAACAAATGAATATAAAATACCATTATGCCTGGCATTTGTGGATTATGAAAAGGCATTTGACTCCATACAGCATAAGGCAATGTTTCGGGCACTGGAAAGACAAGGCATAGATACACCATATATTATGATTTTGAAGAAAATATATGAGAGTGCTACCTCCTTTATTAGACTAGACAAAGACAGTAGCACATTTAAAATCGAGAAAGGAGTTCGACAAGGAGACACAATATCTCCGAAGCTGTTTACTGCTGCCCTTGAGGAAGCTTTCAGAAGATTAGACTGGTCGCAGAAAGGAGTCAATGTGAACGGAGAGTACCTAAACCATTTACGATTTGCAGATGACATTGTGGTTATGAGCCACGATCCCAAAAAATTAGAGGAAAATCTTAATCAGTTATGCAGGATTAGTAAGGATTTTGGACTAAAGATGAATATGGCTAAAACAAAAGTAATGATGAACAAGTATGCCACGGAAAGGGAAATAATGATTGAAGGAGCAGTAATTGAAAAGGTGGAGTCATATACTTATCTGGGACAAGTTATTAGCTGGAATAATGATAAATGGCTGGAAGTCAAGAGAAGAATAAATTTTGGATGGATAGCATTCAGGAAATATAGTCACATACTGAAGAGCAATATCCCAGTTTGTCTGAAACGTAAAATAATGAACCAATGTATACTCCCCACCATGACTTATGGAAGTGAAACTTGGGTACTCACCAAAAGAATGGAAGAGAAGCTGAGAACTACACAGCGAAGAATGGAACGAATTATATTGGGAATCAGACTGTTAGATAAGAAGAGAAACACATGGATTAGGCAGCAAACTCAAGTAAAGGACATTCTTATCAAAACTAAAGAACTAAAATGGTCTTGGGCAGGACACATAGCTCGAAGACATGATGACAGATGGACTAAGAAAATAACAGAATGGTACCCAAGAGGAGCTAGAAGAAAACCTGGAAGACAAAGGCGGAAATGGATAGATGAAATTCATGAGTTTTTGGGTAGTAAATGGATGGCCAGTGCTCAAAACAGAAGGAACTGGAAAGTTGCTGGAGAGGCCTTCATCCTGCAGTGGATTGAAAATGGCTGATGATGATGAGGCTAAGTAACATTGCAACGTTTTTATGTCCAACTACTGTTTGCAATTGTGCGTCATCTAAGTATCGTTTCACTTTAATTTAATAAAAAGTACATATAAACATATTTTTATTAAGTTTTATATATATATATCTTCTTTCTTTCGTAACCCAACTTAACTGTTCCTACTCTTTCCCACCTCTAGCTTCTCCCTTTCTCTTTTTGTCTTGTATATTAATGACCTTCCACATGATCGGAAACCATATCCATAGTTTTTCTTATGATAATACATTGCATTCTACCTTCCGGTTTGAGAAATCTTGCCCCGCACAAAACAGCTTCATCTTCTTAAATATCCACCACCAATTTCTTAAATATTGATCTCCAAGTAATTCTCGAATAAGGCAAAGTTAGGGTAGTTATTTCAATCCTTCTAGAACTCAGTCTTGTCTTATATCTTGCAAAAAGGAGTCTGCTGCTGCTCTGCTTATTTTCGCTAACACGCAGATCTCTAGACAAGAACACTATCTCTGTTAGGGATTACCCTAACTTCTAATCTCACTTGATATAAGCACATTATGAATATTACTTCCTCTGCATCCAAAAAAACTGGTTTTTTTCTTTCACTCTCGGCGTTGGTTTTCTTCTAAACAACTTCTCTTTTGTATAAATATTAAATCCAGCCTACCAAGGAATATTATTTCCACACCTGGGGCGGTGGCGTCTCAAGTTTCTAGGCGCCATTCAATGAGGGCAGTAATTAATTAATTAATCACCCACCTCTTAAAAAGTCTCTGCACTCTCTGTCTCATAGGCGTTCTCGTTCTGCTCCATACCTTTTCTATAGATATTTCCATGGGGCACTATTCTTCTGAATTGGCTTCTATAGTTCCCCCTCTCTCTTCCAAACCAGCCCGAACACGTGCCACAACCAGTCAACATCCTGTACTGTCCAACTTCAAACTCACAGAACTAACTTTTCTTCTTCTTCATTTATCCCTTCAACCTGTTTTCTGGAACAACTTTTTTTTTCATACGTATTTCCTGAAAATTACAATCTAAACAGAAATTCAAGTCTAATGCCAGCAAGTATCTTCTTTCATCTTAGCCTTGAACCCATACACGGTACACATTACTATAAGTTTTAATGCCTTTCGTGTTTGGATTTTCTTAAAAAAAATCTGATGTACAAGTGTTGGGCATATCAGAAATGTTTATTCTCTGTGCTTTAAAAATGCTCTAATTAGGTTTTGTGTTTTTGTGTATTACGTCTCCCGAGTAATTTAAATGCGTTTATAATGAATGCATTTAAATTTCTCGGAAGACCATTCCGCACGAAAAAGGCAGTGACATTATTCTGAAGAACCGAACAATTAGGCAAAACATTCGGCTGCCAACTTCAGGATTTCAAACTTGGACGTTATCTCACTAATTCAGTCTACTTAATTCATATAGCCTGAGAGAACAAAAATTTTACAAAAAAAAAAAAAAAAAAATTCGTTCTTTAAAGAATTTCTGAATCCAAATGTATTTCCGATTATAGGCCAATTTCTATTTTCCCTCCTTTGATAATAATTGAGAAATAATTTCTGAATCCTTTAATGTTGCATACATTTAGCAACAGCTCATGTTCTGTTCGCTATGGATATTCATCACTATAGAATTATGTCTCCATAATTTATAAAGCATTGGAAGACAGACTTATTTTACCTGCTCTATTTTTCGACATACCTGCTCCTTTTGTTTTTTTCTGCGTCAGTTGCTTCCTTGACAGTTTAATCCAATGAGGAAGCAAATGATTTTCTGGGAAAAAAAGCCATACTTTATATCGGGTGATTGATAAGATTTGTGACAGGCATCCTTATTTAAAAAATAAATGAGCAGCCGTTATTAGATTAAAAGTACAAGTTTGTCAAAAGACAAGTCACTGGCTGCTTTATTATTCTCAATCATATTGTCTTGCCCTTTCTCAGGCCCATTCTATTTTTTTTTCTCTTAAGCAGATGCCGTGTGTTTTATGCGAGCTTTTTGTATAAAATTTTAATATATCTTCTAAGTTCAAACCAGTGAATCTGATAATTAATTAATTTCCTGATTATCTTTAATCCAGCTAAATCAAAGTACATGTATTTGAAGTTTCAGTTAGCTGAATTAAGAACTAATACTGATATTCCAATTAACAGCAGTATACTGCTTTCACCTTCTGTGAAATTTTCGGTATCATATAGCTCGTAAACTTACTTTTAAATATAAATATATTCTTTACTAAAAGAATTTTAGTTTCTGAAAGTTTATCTTATCTTAATTTGTATTTTAAACTCCTTTTAAACTAGCCCTCCGCAAGCAACCCAGTTACTCAGTAAATCCGTGCCACTGAGTTCCTCATTTTTAAATGGATTAACTTCAAGTTAAGGAAACTGCCTGTCTTCCAATAGACACTAAGGCACCTGATGTATTCCAATGTTAGTTTAGTGCTGTTGAAATTAATCTGGAATTCGAGAATAATAATACTGGCCAACAAAAAAAAAATAAAATAAAAAGTATTAAAAAAATAATAATATATATATATATATTATTTTTTTCTTATCTCCGAAGCAAAAGTTCTAAAGGAAATGGTCCGCTGATTCCAAAAATATCAAAAATTATGGCTCTATCACGTCCCCAGCGAAGAAGTGAAATTTTACTCTCACTGAAATTTTAGTAACATAATGAATGCCAATTTCAAATGTCATTCAATAATATACGTATAATGTATATACGCTATCTTAAAAATTAATTCATTTTTAAAATACTTTAATAATACTTTAATTAAACATATAATGTACTGCATACGTACCATTTCCTTAGAAATGTTTGCCATTAGAGAATTTTTCTTATAGTTCATTTTACTTTCCCTCCCTCCAAAAAATGTAAACCCCTGGCTTTTTGGCCGTGAAGGGCATTAAAGATTATATCTCTCTCTCTCCCTCTCAAACCAGCAACAATCTTCCACCATGGTAATATCCCAGTGACCTTGGAACCGCTGCTTTCCCACTGAAAATGTCCTGAAGAAAGCGTTCCCTTGCTCATCACTTACATTTCCCAAATTTTGATAAAAAAAACGGAGAGGGAGAAAATGAATTTTCAAAGATGTTCAAGATCCCGTATCTTTATAATATTGCGTAAACTTGACACCAAAGATTCATAATTATCTTCTAGATTTCTTACAAGAAATCCATGCACAACTGCTCTTAGTAATCGTCAGTCTACTTGTTCAATATCACTAAATTTAGTTCAAATATATCATCCTGGAGGAGAGTTTCTTTATTTGAAGCCAAATGAAAAATTTCTCTTTCAGTTTTGCCTCTGTGAACCACTTCCCTTAAAAAGCAGAATTCCTTAACAAAATTCTTCATTAATCTAAGTTTTGTATGCAGAGGTGGAAAAGCCATCTTGGTTCAACCTGCGGAACAATTTTATAGTACAGTACTTCTTCCCGGTGAAAATTCCTCCTCCCTCTTTGCTGCATAATATAATGTTTTTGTGTTGTCCGACTGTTCCACAAAAACAAAAACAACAGTATTTCTGCAGATAAAAACCGTGCTGGTAAAGTGTAATCTGCTTCGCTCGCGATTTTGCTGCACAATTAGATTTCTTCAAAATTTGAGATTTATATCCACTGTAAAATCTAGAGATCGTATTCAAGACTGGCGCAGCACCTTATTCCTGCTGTCTTAAAGAATGTGAAACTGAATGGATTTTTTCTCTATGCCCTGTGACCGAACATGACATACCTAAACCTGAAGACTTTGGAACAAAACACGAAATGAAAGGAAATGACAATCATATGCAATGAAAGAATATTTCACGTGTTCAATTGCACTTTAATCACAGGAATTTATTACGTTTGTTGAATGATAAATTAATCAATTTAACTGCTTTGTTCTTTCTATTTTCCTTATCAAACAAATTACTTGATCGTTTCAGGTACCCGAAGACGACCTTCATCACTACATCAAGCACATGGGACACCTTATTAACCAGTCATTGTGTTCAAGAGGATTTCGCATTATTCGTTGCATCAATCCCAGCAGAAGTAACAGGTAGTATACATGCATGTGCACTTCCTTAACACTAACGTAATAGTGTATATACATGGTCATCCTGATTGACAGTGAGACATAATATTTAATATGAATAATTGAAACAAATTTAATGAAAATATCTTTCCGCTGCTGTTCTCTCAGAAATACTGAATGTGTCTGGGAGTTATTGAAAAATTCATCGTAGCGGTGAAGGGAGAACCAACAAGTGTCGGATATATTCCTTCATTCCTCCTGCAGAACAATGATCATTTGTGTCGTTCCCGTTCTTCACATATGTGTTTCATAAGGGTGATGAGCCATTCTCGAACATCACTGGCGTATATCATGAAACATTATCCTGATTAAACAAACAAACAGGGCTCACCTGTAACTACAGAACTGTCATATAGTAGGAAGCATGGAACTATTGAAATTACTAAGGTCGCATTGGCGTTCGTCACACAACAACCAAAAGTACCTTACTATGAGGAACAACAGAACACCATAATCTCACCACCTCCGAAATCCATTGTTGGCATGATGGACAAACATCCCTTACCGCTCATCTGATCAGAATTGGGAATGGCAAGATACTTTGATGCATTGTTGGTTGCTCCATAAAGCCGATTTCCAGTGCTCTGTGGATCGATTACAACTTTTGTTGCACTATGCAAAGCGAGAAGACAACTTATTGTGGTTGATGATGATTGAGTTATGTGTCACCGCTCTCGCATGAAACCGAGTCTGCAGAGCTGCATCCCTAAAATTTTCGTACAGACCTACACCCCTGCCTGTCGATTCCTTAAACTCCTCGTTGATATTTGACAGGGATATTTAAAGAGATTGTTTACCCTTCAGAGTACCCTTTGATCACGGAGAGCAGAGCTCACAGCAACTCAGAGGGATCTTTGATCTCTGTGAGTTACTGGTCAGTCGTGCTACAGTTACGTCTTCATTTCATGATAACCTCACAAACAGTAAACTTTAGGTGGAGTATGCTCTCAAGCAATTGCACAAATTGTTAAGCCAAAACGATAATACCACCCCTCTTGCCCCCAGCTTAGCTAAATTGCGTTGCTGGTGCGCCTTCCTTATACATCGGTCTTCACTCATTTGTTTATTAGGGAAGGTCCAGTGGCGTAGGAAAGAAGGATTGTCTGGATACTTTTTGTTGGGTATCTTATATTCGTTTATATACTGTGTATATTCGAATGTAATTAATTTTAGAAAAATAATTACGTCACGATTTTTGTGCAATTTGTCTGACGCAGAACACCCTTAGACTTATACTTTACTTAAAATTTTTCATAGGACAAGTAATATGTACAAAGTAAAGTGTAAAGTCTATTTCGTGTCTAACGGCACCAGGGGTTCCCCCCATCTCCGCGTTGCTTTCATTGTGGGTGTACCAGTTTGTTGGGAAGGCCAGAGATTTAAAAGTGTATGGATATTGTATGTGTAGTGTTGTGTTCTGTTGTTCATCTGGCCGTTTAGCCGCTGGACAACAACTGAGGCCCAACGTTGCCCACACTTGGCCCCGTGGAGGCAAACCAAGTACACTAGTATTTTCAGATAAGTACTCTGGCAGGTCCTGCCACCTAATTTCCTGAGATTTCAGTGGCTAGGACCTATATATATATATATAAAAGGGGGGGGGGATAAACGCTTGAATCTAGTTAGGCCGAAAGAGGTTGCAAGTGTGTCGAGTTCGGCATTTTAAATTTTTCGTTGTGTGGGGCATTCGTTTTTCGCTGGCGATATAGGTAGAGTGGGGGAGAGACGGAAGGCTGGGGGAAAAAGAGAGAAATATGGGGTCAATAGAGAAAGCGACCCCAGGTATATCAGTGAGGAATGCCCATGGCCCACCAGAGGGAAAAGGGGGGGGAAGACAGACATTCCCCTCACACCACCAGGGGAAAGAAAGTGGGCTGGGAAGGGAGCCCCGCCCAGTTCGCCATAGCGGCAATTTGCAGTGCCTACCAGCCAGTCCGATGCTGACTCGTTGGTGGGGCCTAGTCCTCTTCTAGGTGTGTGGGTTCTATCTGGTGTGGGTTCATCCTGAGAGCGACCACATCCTGGCTGGTGCCACTCCCATTGTTTCCTAAGTCGATGTGTTGTTTCAGTGATAGTATTGGTGCTCCATTTATTCTGCTACATATTACGCCGTTTGTCCTTAGTATTTTGCGATCATTTCCTCTGTGTTGACGTTCATTATCAGTTTGCCTTTATTTATTATTTGTGGTCATCTATTCGTTGTGGATAGCTATTTCTGTTCGTCGTCTATTGAAGACGTCAAATGCAAATCGGCTGAGGGCTTTATCCAAGCAATATGGATTCAAACCATCCGGTTTGAAACCATATTGCCTAGGTGATTCCAGGTTGGCGGTTTTGTAATGGTTCATGATCCTTTTGGGGAGCAGTCTTTCATAGAGTTTGCTGAGGGTAGAGAGTAGGGCTATGGGGCGATATGAGGCCGGTTGGTCTGGAGGTTTTGTTGGGTTTTTTAAGATAAGTTTTAGGTGTGCAGTCTTCCAACTTGTCGGGAATTTCCCAGTTTCTAGGCATCGGTTGAGGAGATTAAGTATCAGGTTCGGTATATATTCCACGGCTTTTTTTACCATCTCTGGTTCTATGAGATCCGGGCCGGGACATTTCATGTTGCACATTTGCAAGGCCGCACCCTGTAATTCATCGACTGTGAAGGGCTCTATTTCTTGGGTTCTATACGTTTGGTTTGCCTGTCATATTGCCTGTTGTTGTTCATTAAGGATATCTGGTGGTTCATGGATGATAGCACTAAGGATATTGGTGATCGATTTCTTCCACGTTTTAGTCAGGCTTCCATTGGGCATCCTCGTTACGGTGGCCACTTCTCCCCTGGGGAGCTTTTTTGTGGTGATTTTATACACTACGCCCCAGGGGTTCTAGTTCCCTGTCTTGGAGACCAGGTTTTCCCAAGAGGCTCGCTTGTTCTTTTTAATTTTTTCTGTATAGGTGTTTTGCACCTCTTTGTATTGTTGCCGTAGTACTGCTACCTCTGTTGGTGGCCATGTTCTCTGTGCTCTTTGGAATTCCTTTCGCTTTGTCTGGACCTGTTTTCTCAAACTTTGCAATTCTGGTGTCCACCAGGGCATGTCCCCGACTGAGGGGGTTTTCCTCTTCATCGCTGTCTCTGCTGCTTCAGTTATGATACTGGTGATTTTCTCTTGAAGTGTATCTGCGTTTTTCATCTCACTGTCCACCGCCTGTCTGGCCAGTTCCTCCAGCGTTTTTCGCGCCTTGCTGGTCAGTTGTACTCTGAATAGTTCCCAGTCTGCCTTTTGGATTGCGAATCTGTTTGCCAATTGTCTGTTTGTAGTTATTTTTGTCATTGATCTTCTGATTTGGTAGGTTATTGTACGGTGATCCGATGTGGTCCAAGTATTTTGCTCTATCCAATCGGTCACGTGGGCTTCAATATTCATTGTGGTCAGGGTGATATCAATCGTGGCTTCCCACAAGGTATTGCAGAAGGTTGGCAGGTTAAACGGTTGGTTTTTGATTGTGAGGAGATTGAATTTGTACAGTGTGTTTAGTGTCAAACGGCACCAGGGGTTTCCCCCATCTCCGCGTAGTATACATTGTGGGTGTGGAACAGAACACTGTCAATGCCAGAGGTTTAAAAGTGTATGGGTTTTGTGTATGTGTAGTGTCGTGTACCGTTGTTCCTCTGGTCATTTAGCCGCTGGGCCCCTAATGGGTTCCAACGTTGTCCACACTCTGCCCCGTGGAGGCAGATCAGGTACACCAGTATTATAATTATTTACTCTGGCAGGTACTGCCACCTAATTTCCTGAGATTTCATGGCTAGGACCAAAAAAAAAAAAAACGCTACAAATAGAGGGTCAGCCAAAAGGATTACTGATTATGCAACTGATGTTGTTATTAAGTTTTTGGGTGTAGGGCCCAGGCAATTTAGAGATGGTTTAGATGCTGGTTATAAGTTAGAGAAGGGGGGGAGACTGAAGGCTGGGGTGAAAAGACAGAGATAAGGAGTCCATAGAGATGACCCTCAAATCAGTGGAGCAGGCCCATTCCCCACCAGAGGGATGGCGAGGGGGCAGGCGACCAGGGGTAACCTCCCCCTGCCTGGGTGGCGGAGAAAAAGAACCACGCAAAGGAGCGTGGCAAAGAAAACTTAATGGCAGCAGCTGAGCTGTGCTTTGGAGTGTCATAGCTGGGGCATAGGTCTTGTCCCATCTTGTCTTCTTTTCCAGAGTCTGGCAAGGCTGTCACATTTGGGACTGTACGCAATGTGTCCCGCCCGATGTATACCCGTCACAACGAGTTTGGAGCCCTCAGGTCTGGTCGTCAAGTGTGTAGTTATCACTATGTATCACTGGGTCTCACCGCGGATTTGTCCCTTTTGTTAAGTCAAAATTAGAGATGTATGTTCACTGCAGTCCGACCTGGGGGCGGTTTCAGGGCTTCTGTCCATTTGGTCACTGGGTCAGCAGAGCTGCATAATATCACAATTTGTAAAGAGTCTAAATGGAAGGTCCAAAACAGTGTTGTCATTCATGGTACAGAGGTCCCATTTTAATTTGTAAAGAGTCTAAATCAGGGTCCAAAACATTGAATTTGTACAATGTACATTTTACTTAACTCTAACTCAAATTATTAATTCAAATTATTAAGTATTCAGTAATGGAATTCTGAACTTTTTTTTGTAGCCTCTGCTATCAAGAAAAGGTGTTCAAAGGCTTGTACGACCTTCCTTACAAATGCATTACAATCAATTCTAAAATTCCGAACGAAAAAGTAAAGCTTCTAAGAATCAGTGAAAGTAAGTCACAGTTTAGCAATTCCACATTTCATAATTCAGTTATTAAACTATATATGACGTGTACTCGTACAACAACTATTATGTTTTTTACTAATCCAGAAAGTGAAACAAAAGAAAAAAAGAAAGATTTTTATAGGTTTGTACAGATATGTCCTTCAGCATTTTCTGAGCGATATAAATTTTTATTCATGATTATTCATCGTTTACTGTTGAATGTGCTGTGCTGTGTGTGTGTGTGTGTGTTTTGTTCTACTCACAACTTATATTAAGATTACGCAGACTATGGAGTGCCGTCTTCCGAAATACATCGGCTAATTCTCAGAAAAAATTCCACACACCCTCCTCTTCTTATTGTCATTAGCAGCTAATGTTGTTTATGGCAGTTAAAGGTAAATTTTGATGTCTATTTTAATTTGTGTTGCTCCATGCGCTCATCTTAGAATACTATGGATCTGATTTTGGCATCATATTTTTCACACTTGCGTTACTGAAATGCAGATGAATGCGTTGATTGACATAAAAATCAAGACAAAACAGGAACAACTAAAAAGTAGTTTTAGTGCTGAACGGGCCTATATACACTTTTAGTGCAGTTTGTTCTCTCCATATCAGAACAGTTTCCAGAGCATTGCATGACAAGACATGGTCCAACTGCAATGGTTTCGAGTCAAGACAATAAGAGCTGAAGGAGTAAGAATTAATTTTCCTGAGGTTGCCGCCGTTAAAAACTATTGACAGTTTTAAAGTGATGGGAGGCAGATCTGGTTAGCCAAGTAATGGAGTATCTCTTTGTCCCATTCTGATTGCTTTCCCACATGCAAAGTATTATACAGGATGAGTCATAAGTCGCTTTACCATTTTAAAAATTCATAAGTTAAAAGATTTAAAAGATATTTTTCTAATTATTGTGGTTTTGTTGCAGGAAAGATAGAAGATTTACATAAACCATATCCCCTTCGAAATTGGAAGAAAGAATTTTGGTTGTGAAACTTTTACCAATATGGAACTACACAGCTCTGCAACGTCAATGGGCTAAACATTTAGAAGGGACTCGTCCCTCAAAACTAACTGTTGATAGCACTATGAAGAAATTTGAGAAACCAGGTAACGTTTTAGACCTTCGTAGAAGCGGAAGACCCAATTCATCCGTTTCTGTAACAAATATTGATAGGGTACGTGCGTCTCTGTTATAAAGTCTACAAAAATCATCCAGAAGATTGTCATTGAAACTGATTATCCCTCATAATTATAATTTTAAAGACTTCTTAATATAAAGTCTATATATATCCCTAGATTGTTACACGCCTTAAATCAGGAGATCCCAACAAGTGATTACAATTTTTAGAGAATATGTTCCAGATGTGTAAAAAAAACCAAAAAATTTCATTAATCAAATCATATAGACAGATGAGTCATTCTTAAATTAAATGGTCGCGTGAATAGGCATAATTGAGTTTACTGGACTGCTGAACAACCCCGCATTGTGATTGAGCAAGAATTGAACCTGTCTGGAGTGACTATCTGGGATAGGATTTGCTCGGAAGGTGTCATGGGGCCTTATTTCTTTGATGGAAATTTTGAAGGTGAGAGCTATCTTGCAATGCTCAAAGATTTTGTCTGGCTGAAAATTGCTGGATGGTGCACCTGCCCATTATTCCTTAATGGCGAGAAGATTTCTGGTTGAAAAATTGCCAGATGGATCGGAATTGAATGGCTTGCGCGATCCCCAAATTTAACGCCAATGGATTATTTGTGGGGACATATAAAACATAGAGTCTATGCCTGGATAGACCTAACTCCGTTGAGATAATGAAAACAATGATTACAGAAGAATTTGTGGCATTTGATGGACAATTTATTTGAAAACGACTTACTTCTTATTTCGAAGCGCAAGGCTGATCTCGACAATTTTGAATTGGCAAATGTAAAATAAAATACTTAACTTTTTTTTCAGTCTTTTATTAATATTTTTACATTATTGTTTTCTCAGCAGGTTTAAAACCATAGACTGCTTTTTTAAAAACAAATGGCAAAGCAACTTATGAATTACCCTGTATTTCCTATATAATATTTTACATGCATACGGATGGCAGCAAGAAATTGCATATTCTCTTTGTATTGTTAAACATAACTGATATGCGGAAAAGTGAGGAGGTGAGGTCTATTATTACTATTAAAACTGTCATATTAGGGCCCAATAACTAACTTATATGCCCATGTTCGTTATTTTCGTAAATTAGTGTATTCTTTGGTCTATATTTTCCTGTTTTGCCGGACGAAAAACCCGATTTTCCGCAGAGGTGGGGGGAAACCTTGATATCCATGCATGACACCAATTAATTCAGCCACGGAGTGAAAAAATTCCACAGAAGTTCCTCGCGTCATTGACGGGATTCAGATCCGAGCCTCTTCCACCCCATGGGGGAAAGGACAGTAGTTATAATCACTGTGCTATCCGCGCATACCTGTTATCATTATAGTCCATTCCTGGACTATAGTGATAATTATATTGGAAAATAGAAGAGGAATAGCTGAAGGAGAAATTAAAGAAGCACTACGCAGCCAGCCAGCCAAATTGTGAAAAGTACGTTTTGGTTATGTATAATGTACTTCGGGAGAGAAAATCTATAAATTAACACCTGGGATGCATTTATTATTGACATACCATACAAGTGGTTTGACTGTAAGATGGGAATGCACATGCACAATAGAATATGTGCAGACTGTAAGATGGGTACTCATATGCATAGTAAGAAGTTTGGACACCTTTTGATGTATTTGGACGATGGTTCGTTCGCCGGGAGCGCCGTCCCCCCCCCCCCATCATCATCAGCAATTATGATACTATATGTTTCAGAATGTATTACAATGGCATGACGTTTCAGTATACCACTGTAGCGGGACACCCTCTAGGGCTGGTTAACTGACCGTCCACGTTGATTTTTAGCTCTGCAAATGAATGTTCTTCGTGAACGCTTCACGAAAATGAATGTTCTTCTTGAGTGCTGAACGTGATCCAGTTTTAGCTCTGCAAATGAATGTTCTTTTCTTCGGATTATCTTTGAATAATGTGTTACTTTTGGACTCAACAGATTCAGCCTAGAAGGAGAAATCGACTGTGTAATTTTTGCGTTGTGTGAAGGGATTCCTGCTTGATTTTTGTACGTAACTAGTTATCATTTTTGAACACGGGTCAGGCCGTACTGGCTACCGTAGACAGAACACTAGCGAGAGTGACCAGCTATATTTATCGATGACAACGTCTGAAATATTACTGACTTTGCCTGGGATTGGGTATCCTTCGATGTGGTCTTGAGTATGTATGTATGTATGTATGTATTTAACTGTCGAAGGGTGGCACCCGGACATACATCCATCTCCACCAATTTATCATATAATATCATGTTCTCATAATGGCCTGTTAGTGTAAGTGTGTGTACACATGTGTGTAATGTGTTATAAGTGAAACAGGCTACTCTGCCACCAGGTGATAGTCCATTGGGCAATTACCACCTGGTGCCCATCCCTGGCACGAGGAGCTATGCCTGGATCTATTAACTCTGGCTGTGCATATTGCACCTAAATCCCGCACCCACCAGTAAGGGTGCAAGACGTGGGTGGCAGCAGTCCCGCTCCTGGGGTGCCCACACCCAAAAGCCAGCAAAAAAAAAAAAAAAAAAAATGCACCAACTAGGAGAATACATCTTACTAGTGAGTGCAACAATGTGGTCTTGAGTGCTGAACGTGATCCAGTTAACAAAATTTTTCTAGAATGTATATCTCTCCAGTTTCAGGCGCATTATAGCCTTAGACGCTAATGCGCCATAAAATCCTAAAACAACCAACCAACCATCTCCAGTTTCAACGCGCTGTGCTCCCAATTATGTACATAGACTTCAAATGGAAGAGCTACATCTTTTTAACTGTTCATCTCAGCCGGAAACAAACTTTACCACTGAGTTCAGCAACATCGAAAAGGCCCCGAAAAGGTTCGTCCGGGTTTGATAGGACGCTTATGCACTTAGCTGGCTTTTCCCTGCTGCATTCTCCCTCCTCACCACTAACAATTCAGCCCAATTTTCCGTCGACATTTTACTTGAAGACTACATGTGTGATCCATTACTCTACTGCTTTCGAGCAGTACTAGTGAACTGTTCTAGTTTCTGCTTGCTTATCTGTACTTTTCTCTTGAAAACTGCAAATATGTCTGATTCTGACATCGAATATATGGATCGAGACCGTTCTAATGCTTCTAGTCGCTGTAAAGCTGACCAGAAACAGAGTCCCGCCCTCATAGAGAGAGAGAGAGAGAGAGAGAGAGAGAGAGAGATTCCAGTGCAATCAGAAACAGAGGATTCAAGCAACTCCAAAACTAAGGACCGTCAACCAAGAGGATATGTTATGAGGAAACTATAGACAACGAACCAAGTAGAATAAGATACCTGGAAGAGATCTTGAAGTATATCTAATCAAGGTGTTTGCTAAAATATTCCCACTGCACCTTCTGACCACATTCAACAAATGCCTTGAAGCAGGACAGTTCTCAAACATCTGGAGGGAGGCAAACTTTAAATTAATACTGAAGAGAGGCCAATTTTAAGTTAATACTGAAGAGAGGCAAATTTTAAGTTAATACTGAAGAGTCCCTACAAGCCAACTGAACATCCCGAGTCAAAACGTCCCATTGCCTTTCCTTCAGTTTTTGCTAAGCTCCTCTGTAGAGTACTATTCTACAGATTTGGAAAGCAATACGTAGACTCAGGCTTATCCTCTCCACTGCAGTTTGGATTTAAACAAGACAGTACAGAGGACGCAATACAATATCTGATCGCTACAGCTACTAACAAATATTCAGTAGCTATTATTACTGGCTCTGGTGGCCCAGTATCCTAAGACGACTCCGGTATTCAAATCTACCTAGAAACCTGTATGAATGTGTCAAGTCTTATTTTAACCAAAGAAAATCATGATTATAAAGATACCATCAGATCACCAAGGGTTGGTTGGGGGTTGTCCTGAGGGCAACCCCCAGTCGGCCTTTGGGCCTTTTTCTTGGGATGGACCTCGAGTGCGCGAAGTTCCTCGCCTTCGCTGATGACCTGGTCCTGGTTGTACATGTAGTCACTACAGTTAAATTAGAAACCAGGGCTAACCAAGCACTCAACAAACTCCAATGCTAGGCAACCACCCACACGTTCCTAATACTTGGCAAATAATCTGAAGAGGAAAAGAATATGCTTAGTGGAGAGATTGTAAGCCATTTGGCAGGAATCTTGGAACGAAACTACAAAAGGTGATTTTGTAGTTTCATTCCAACAAATTCCTTCCTAATGTGGCGCTTCCTGACCCCTGACCCTATCTCCTGGACTCAACTTGGCAGAAATTGCTCATATGGATTGCAGACAAATGGGCTAACCTCATACAAGAAATTGCAAACCCTGGATGTTCAAAAGTAGATCTACAAACCCTGAACCTCAGAGTAGGATTCGTTGGTCCCCAGTAGACTGAAAAAGGTGCACTTGTATACTGTCTATGCAGGTGCACTTTTTTCAGTAGAGGTGTCAGTAGAACCTGTACACTGTGTGTCAGGTGCTGCTGACACCTGTCTTTCAGGTGTGAGATACCATTCTGACGTCCACTTTTTGCAGGGAACCCTTGCCCCGCAAGCCTTCTAATTTTTCCTGGATCTTGATGAGCCTCTCAACCCAGAGGGATCAACCTTTTACTCCCCACACCGTCCTCATCAGGAGGACGCCTTATTTCCACGTCTTCCCTGCTTCCTTCCCACTTTTGCTTCCCTCCTTAAACTATCTCCCTTACTCTTACTTTATTTTTTACTTGGTCTCCGTCAGGAAGCTCAGGTGACTCTGGCAGAGAATAGCCAGAGATCGATGCACTGCCTGGCTCACTTCCCTGTGGTGGTGGCGGGAACATGGAGTACCACCAAGGACCCTGCGGCCAAGTATCCAGAAGAACAACACACCACGCTGCTATACAAACCACACACCACACACACACTTCTGGTATTTACAGAGTTCTGTTTACCTCATAAGAGTACTGATGGTGCAGTTGTGGGAAACTCCCGGTGGCTCCTTACTCACAACACTATGCCACTATGCGCTATACCATTGTGGCAGTGATAGTGACGCATATTGCGACAATCACTAGTGACCAGATACGTTTTATGACTTTGACAATTTGAGGTAGCTGGAATACTTTCGAACACTTCTGTGGGTGATGTTTTTCGATTACTTTTATTTGCTGATTCAATTCATTTTATTTTGTAGGGTTAAATTAAATTATTTTATTTTAATAATTTATGTATAGCCGCCTGTGTCACATCAAAGAATTGTTTTTGTACTGTTTATCACGCAATATGTTTATTTGGCTACTAAGGTTCTTTTAGCTAACGTACCTCTTCTCGGATAGTTTAAGCGCTTTTTTTTGTTATTTTCACCGCATAATGTGAAGGATCTCCTCAAAATATTCTCCAATGAATAATTTGTTCTGCAGGAGCCTGGAAGTATCAATTTAGTTTTCGTCCAGCTGTTTGCTAAATTTACTACTGTGAGTTGGAAATCTTAATTTTGTCAAGCTGGTATATTAACGCTTAACTTTTTCAAGTTAAAATATTAAAGTGAATTGGGAAAATTCACTAGATAGTTCTTTTTTAAAAAGTTCTCTGGGTTTAGCTCTCTAATAAAGTATTACCTTTTTATTTTAATGATTTACAAATTATGCTGTGAAATAAGGAATCGAATTCAGTCCAACGTGCGAATCAATAAAAGTAATTTATCTTTCAGATATAACTGTGGAATTAGACCTTCTTCACGACGAATACTTTGATGCTTATGGACCAGCGTCAGCCTATGTAGCTATTCATTCTCCTGACATTGAAACGAACCCTTTTCATCTCGGAGAATCCGTATTGCCTAACCATCATTATAAATTCATGATAAAAATAGCAAGTATCTCTTCTAGACAGAGCTATTTATTTAAGTGATCACTCTCTGTTGGTGTTAATAATCCCTTAATTTTCAGTTTAAATTCTTTACTTGTTAAGTGTATCATATTGATATTTAGTATATCCCTTTATAATATGTTTGAAAAGATTAATTTGAGATTTGAAATTATTTTATGAATTATGTTATTTCCCATCTAAATATCCTAAGAATATTAATGTCTTCCAACATCGAAAGACGCGAATTAAACAAAGAAAATTTTAATATCGAGTATGAACTCCATGGGCTTTAATGACATCAGTACTTTTTGAAAGACACTTTTTTATAATTTTTTGGTATTTGGAAATTGGAATCGTACTCCAACCCTCTTAAGGTTGCGGTTAGTTTTCCCAAACACATTCTAAAAGTTTTCAATTGAAATCAGGTGCGAGCTCTTGACTGAAATATGACAGGTTCATTCCACAGTATTTTCTCTAAACTGCCACGTTTTCTTTTTTGACACATACAAATATGACCCCCCTTCAGAGAATTGCTACAATTCAGGTAAAGCACAATTAATCAGAATGTCGCAATGCACAGCTGCGTTAGTTCTTCATGGTTCCATCGATGATAACAAGGGGAACCAACTGGAAATCAATTTGAAAAATGGGTCTATACCATCAAACAACTACCACCACCAAATTTATTTGTTGCAGTACAATCTTTCGGCGGCTAGGCTTCGATTTTCCCTCCCGCTTCTGACTGCTCTGAAACTAATTTTTCGAATGCTCATTAGTAGCTGCGCCAGTGGGGAGAAGGTTACAGGAAATTTGGTGGTTGTTATGAGATGGCTTTCCGTTTGCGTGCACTGACACACAAACGGAACCTGACGTGAAGTGATGTGAACTTCACATACAACGTTATACAGTTGACAAAGACAAGGGGAACCAGGCAAAGGATCCTATGACACCTGTCTGTCCTATTATTTTAGATTTTATCTTTTTGTTGTTAAATTGAAATTAATGTTACTTTTAACCTCAGGATTTGATAGTAACGATTTATCATTTTTAATCCAACAGTCAATCGGTCTGTTATTGTATAACAAAAGATAATTTGTCACCCGACTTTAGACAATTCTTTCAACGGTTATAATTTTATATTTATGAAAATTTGAATGGTTAATCAAATTCCCTCCGTCTCCCACATAGAATCAACTAATCTACTTATTTCTTGAAGGTCAACCATACAATGTACAAGCTATTTAAAACAATAATAATTTTCCATACTTGTGACATATATCTTTTTAACATATCATGCTGGAAGTTGTAATATCTTTACTTTTTTTTTTTTCTTTCTTTAGAGTGAAAGGCAACTTCTTCCTTATCCTTATCCAACGGAATGCATTAACTATGAAGAATGGAAGAAAATAGATGGAGAAAGGGTTCCTGCATCACATCGAGTTAGTTTCTTATTAGAGATTGAACAATAAATATAATCTAATGCTAGTGTTTCAAAAGGTATGGAAAAAAAACAAAAAAACTTGATTACGAGAAAACATTAGTGAGTTTTCTTCTCTTAATAACTGATGAAAAATTATATCTGAAATTGCAGAGTCATGCAAATGAGTTCGAAATGGTCAAAATTCGAACTCTGATAATCCACAGAAACATCCTTAAAAAGCATTTTATCTCACTGGGTAGCAATACAGGTGTAGTATCGACTTTTCATGCTGAGAACGATACTGTTAATTAATACCGGAGGTATTAATTACCATACTTGTGTAAAGGGATAAAAGGGGACCTGCGACTGTCAATCCTCCTGCTTGGAGCATTCCAGGTACGCTCTATTGGATTGAGGCCTAGGAAGTCGACAGGTCATTCTATATGTGTTGTATACTATTCCTAACAAACGTTATGGGATAATTGTAGTTATGAATAAAACATACAGTGGAGGACAAAAAAAAATTGTATCGCTTGTGAATTTTATTTTGCAAGTGATGTGTTTTGCGCTACATTGTGACTTACAGAAATGTTCGAAATGCATTTGTTAGATGGGATATATATCTCTGTGAATGAAATCCAATAAAAAGACTCCACCTGAATACCTAATTGCCATAAATATCTTCCCAAAGGGTAATTTGCGTAATTAATGGAAAAATGAGAAGTCATGGAAATGGCAATCACGACAACGAAAACATACATTTTATTGCATTTATGTGTACAAACTGAAATGACAAGTTAACGTAATAGTATTATGTACTGTAAATCAGCAAAATAAGTCCTCAATATTTTGTTGTTCCTCCTCGAGCTGCAATTACAGCATTGCAACAATCTGGCACAGAGTTAATCAACTTCTGGATATATGGTTTTCCAATTTCGTGGTACCACACCCTTACAGTGTTCTCCTGCAGCTGAATCTTACTTGTTGGCTTCTTCTGAGCAATTTTGTACGACATTATGTACCAGCAATTTTCAATAGGGTTCAAATCTGAACTGTTGCCGGGCCTGTCCAGCACTGTAATTCTAGAATTTCTGAGGTATGACTGAAATTTAAGGAAGAAAAACAAGGAAAAATATTGCGGTAAATATGTTTTAAGCCTTGTGAGACAAGAACACAAACTCATCATTAAATCTAAATAGCATAAATTTACCAATTTTGCTTTGTGGCAAGGTGCTGAGTCCTCTTGAAAAATGCAGTTTTGGACGTCTGTGTGGTGATCTCTAATAACGGGTTTAGGCACTCCTCCAAGATAGCAGTGGAGGTTTCTGCATTCACCGTTTGTTAATAAATTTAATTCGCCCAACCCCATTGCTTGTTATGCATCCCCAGACCATCTGACCGGCGAGGAACTTTACAGTCAGTGTTATGCAGTCAGGGTGGTATGCCTCCGATTTTCGTCTTCTGACATATCGTTTCCCATTCCAGCCATTCAGGTTGAATTTCGATTCGTCAGAAAAGATGACGGTGTCCCATTGCTGTTTTGTTCATTAAACATGTGTTTTAGCCCAAGCAAGTCGTTTCTTCCTCATTTGTTGGGTCAACAAAGACTTCTTCTTGGACTGATAGGCATGCAGACCACGTTCCGAAAGCCGTCTTTGGATATTTATTTTATTTTATTTTATTTTATTTATTAATTAAAACGGTCCCAGTCAACCAATGGCAACCCCACTGTCAGTTACACATAATTTAGCAGTACTCTTGTATAAGTCTTCTCCTCTTTGCCCAAATACAGGGAGGGAAAAACTGCCGTGACCAAAAATGATTGTTATGAACAAACTGAGAATAATCAAATTACATAAAAAATAAATATACATAATTAAATAACAGACAAAGTCTAAACTTCATTGGAAAGAGCTGCATCTGTTCTCAGTCTACAGTACAAGGAGCAGCCGACAGCAGAAATGCGAGCACAAGGAGCTCTGGAGTTGCAGTGGATATAGCAGATTCATGCCTCCACCAAAGCAAAGCCTTTAAGAACGATTTCACAGAACTTTACTTTAAGTAATTCGACACTACACCATGCCACATTACAAATACAAGGCTTTCAGATGCAGAAGAGTCTAAGAAATGCTGCAGTCGCAAAGGCTTGGAAAGCCAAGAAATTCTCCTGTTTATCAACTAGAATTGTCACGCATCCTTCTGCCATAAGATTCAGATTACTAACTCGAGATACCAATTTAATTTGTAGATCACTATATTCCTCACAGTTGTACATAATATGTTCCGATGATTCTCTTTCGCCACAATGGCAAGTAGACCTTTTAATGATTCCTAAATCATGCAACTTTGCATTAATCGAACCACGACCAATCAATAAGAACATGGCTTGTAAGTTTGGTGCAAACCACTTGAATTTTATCAAGGCTGCATTTCTTAAATCTGGAAAAAATTTTGGTTAATCTACCCTTTATTACAAACACTCCAACGCTCCTGCCAGACTTTTACCAAAGCATCACAGATTCTTGTCCTTTCCTTCCTGGGATTGTTTATTTAGATTTTAGCAAAGCTTTTGACTCAGTCCCACATGAGCGGTTGCTTTATAAGCTGGAACAGGTTGGAATCACTGGGAAAATCCTTAGATGGATAGCAGGATGGCTTCAGGGCAGGAGGCAGAGGGTTGTGATAAATGGCTATTCCTCAGATTGGGTTGATGTAAGAAGTGGCGTTCCCCAAGGATCAGTATTACTACCACTGTTGTTTTTAATTTTCATAATCGATGAAGGGATAGAGGGCGTGATGTCTAAATTTGCAGATGATGTTAAAATTGGTAGTGTAGTTAATGATCATTGTCCAGCTGAGCTTCTTCAGAGAGATCTAGATAGACTTTAGGAATGGTCAGCAAAATGGCAGCTATGCTTTAATACAACAAAGTGTAAGGTATTACACCTGGGCAACAGTAATCCCAAAATAACTTAATCACTTGATGGAGTTCAACTAAACCCGGTACTGGAGGAAAGGGACTTGGGTGTTACGATACGGTCAGACATGAAATTCTCTGAGCATCGTAAACAGGTTGCAAGGAAGGCTGATGTTGTCCTATCGATGATCTATCGAACTTTTGCAAGTAAGATAGGGACGTGATAATCCCATTATATAAGGCTTTTGTTAGACCACACTTGGAATACTGTGTTCAAGTATGGAAACCGCACCTAAAGAAAGACATCGAGCTTCTTGAAAGGGTGCAAAGACGGGTAACTCGCCTGGTGAGATCGGCAAAAGGGTGTCCTTATGAAGAAAGACTTCGAATATGTGGGTTGCAGAGTTTGGAAACTAGACACCTTAGAGGAGATTTGATTGAGGTGTTTAAGGCTATGAGAGGCATCAGTAAAATGAATGAGGACGAAATTTTCAAGATTAGAAATGATGCTAGAACTAGGGGACATTCAAGTTATGGGGGGAAATGTTTAGATTGGACTGCGAGTTTTAAATTACTGGAATAAGTTGCCTACATGGGTGGTAGAGGCTGACAGTTTGGGGAAATTCAAAGGTCATCTGGATAATACCTTCCGGTGAGAGAAACGCATAGGATGATATGTGTAATTTCCTTTTCTTTTATAAATTATTAGGAATTTTTTTTAATAATTGTTTTATTCGTTTTTTTTTTTTTTTTTTTTGACTGGTGCAGCATAAGCCATAGGCTTTCTTGCACCATGCGGCCATTACTAATACTAATACTAATCTGCCAAGATGTCCACCTCGATATTCATAAAAGAACAGGGAATGCCACGGCGGACGAAGTAAGCCAACGCACAGTACACCAAATGCAGATCAATAGGCAATTTTCCAGTCACAACCTGCAAAGCTGGGGTCGAAACTGTTGCATGCTATGCACATCCTAAGAAGCATTACTCTTTGAATGGAACTGAGCTTTCTAGTAAATACTTTTCCGTTTACACGCTCAAACAAAATTGGTACACCATACATTACCATGGGGATAAATACACATTCATATAGCAAGTTCAGCGCCTTACCTTTTATTCTCCAGCCAACTCTAGTGATTCGAGTAATCATCCCAATAAATTTCCTCACCTTTACTAATAGATATATAACATGCGAGTTGAAAGTCAAAGATCCGTCAAACATAATGCATTAGGTATTTTTATTGCCTTGACGATTTTAGGCTTGACCCATTCATTCTCACAACTGGGGGTCTTCTACTCAAAAAATGACCATTGAAGTCCATTGTCCTTGTTTTGATCCGTGATACAGTCAGTTTATGTAACCTACACCAGTTATTAAGCTCAAGCAAAAGCTGCTGTGACCTGGTTTCTAGTTGCAACCGTGAATATCCTTCAATAAGCAGCACAAGATCATCGGCATATGCCACTATCTCTGTATGCTCGAAGTCCCTACGCAACCAGTCCTCCAAAACTATGTTTCACATTAATGGTCCAAAAACCGATACTTGTGGGCATCTCCTGGTCATATCTCGTACAATAAAACCAACAGACGACTTAACAGTCACTGTACGGTGCATGAAGTAGTCCTTTTACCACCCTAAAGATCTTAGTTGAACTGCCTGCAAGTCGCAACATAATACAACAAGTCGCAACAAGTCTGCTCCATTGAATGGAGTCAAAAGCTTCCTCAAAGTCAATAAAGATTCCAAGGACATACTTACTGTTCGAGCTTAATATATAGCTTAATATATATCCTAATTTTCTTTAAGCTGCTTTTAAGCTGATTAGTAACTGCTAAACGAATATCATCACTATTTTTCAACCTTGATCCCTTAGCTCCTTTTACTATCAGAACATGTCCTCCTGTCCCATTCAATGATGAGGAAGACAAGCACACCTGACTTTTATATCTGCCATTAGTTTGCCCTCGTCCCTCGATCTTGACCTGATTCTGAGGTGTATCATGCTGGATTACCTTACTATATAGTTCTCTTACCATATCACTATCTTTATATTTCAGTCCTTCAATTTTTTGTTTGTATTCCTCCAATTCACCTCCAAGGATGTAATGTTATCCTTTAAGCATTTATTTTCTGCTCCCACCAAGGAAGCATTAAACAGTTTCTCAGTAAGCGAGTTTTCCTTGATCTGGAGCTCTCTCAGTTGTTTCTCATTCACATCTAGTTCTCTCTCTCTCTCTCTCTCTCTCTCTCTCTCTCTCTCTCTCTCTCTCTCTCTCTCTCTCTCTCTCTCTCTCTCTCTCTCTCTCTAAGCCAGTGACCTTCTCCTTTAGACGTTCATTTTCAATGCTATAGAGCACTTTCATTGCGGACAATCTTGAAAGTACTCCATTTACAGTCCTCATACCCACACCTTTTTTCTCCTGAAAACGAAATTCCTCCAGGTCCTGGAGCAGGCAGAGAGAAAGTTCACTAAATGTCTTAAAAGATATTTTCTCAGCTAAATCTACAGGTTCCCTCGCATGGTCCAGGTTAAAAATCCCCTTGATCTAGCATATTCTGTGTTCCATCGCATGGAGACAAACCAAGGGGAAACAGGTGATGTGCATTTCATGAACTTCTCCAAATTCCTATTTGCCTTGGCCATCTTTGGACTTAATGATTGCTGTAATGCGTCATGGAAGATTTTCTTCTATTAATGTCCACTGATGCTATTGTGCTCCATTCGACCCTTTAAAACATTATTGAGGTCTAATAACGAAGAGAGCTGTCTTGACTCACTCTGACTCTGAGTTCCAGTTCATTCCAAAGATGCTGAATTGAATTAAATCGGTGCTTTGTGTTGGCCACTGCGAGATTCTAATGTTATTATCTTCAAAAAGAGGGTTCACAATCCTTGCTTTCTGATATGAAGAGATGCCGTGTTAGAAAGTGTAAGAGTTCCATAAAATTATTCACAACTAGAGCAGTCAGAATTGTCCTCAATATCAAGGCTGAATGCAACATTAATGAATCCGCCAGTCGCAGTACATGGACTCCTGGCTAGAGTTCATACTACAAGAAATATTCCAGTTTATAATACTACCTCCTCCTCCTCCCAATCTCACAGGTGAAAGCAGTTGTTGTTGTAGTAGGGTTTAGGAACATCAGTGACTAAGTCCATATTGCTCTGTACATATTGTGTGTACTGAGGTCGAATTTCTGTTTTGCTGGCCGAAAAACCCGAGTTTCCGGGAGAAAAAACTTACTACTCTCGCCGAGACAGACTAACTCACCCACGTTGTGAAAAAGATGTATAAAATTTCCTCCTTCATAGACGAGATTCGAACTTGGTCTTTTCCAACCGGTAGGGGTGGATAGCGCCCTTGCGAACTGTGCTACCCACGAGGGCCCACAGATGATAGAACAAACTGAATGTGTTCTGAGAAGTTGAGAGGAATTCTTCAAGTATATTTTCCGGAGTCTGTGAGAGTAGCACAGTGGTATAGTCACCGTCCTCCCCACACCGGGTGGAAAAGGCCCTGGTTCGAATCCTGTCTATGACGTGAGGAACTTTAATGGGACTTTTTTCACTCCGTGGCTGAGTTAGTCGGTCTCAGGCGTATATAGCAAGGTTTTTCCCTCAGAAACTGGAGTTTTTTCTTCCAGCAAAACAGGCAAATCGATCAGAGAACACATGCAATTTACAGGCAAAATACATATATGGTTATATACCGATGAGCCAAAACATTATGACCAACGAGTCGTTATCTAAATCGATGCAACTGAAGGTGAACTACGGCGCGTGTGCAGGTCGGGACACGGTATAAAAAACACTTGATTGTTGTTGTTATTTGGTTTTTAGGAGCATTAGCAACTAAGGCCATATTTCACCGGAGATACGCGGTGGTCATTCCTTGACCTTTCCACATCCTCCGTATTTGGTGGTCACGGGCTCAAACCCCGGTCTAATCAAGAAGCGTGTGCTACGCACTGCTGCTCCTGCCCACCTGGCTACGGAGGCGCCAAAACACTTGATACTGAGCTCTGTTAATTAGTGTTACTCTTGTTTTTCAGATGGGAATGGCAGCGGACTTAAGCGAGTTTGACAAAGGCCAAATTGTAGTGGCGAGACGATCGGGTCAGAGTATATCCGAAATGGCACGGCTGGTGGGATGCTCATTGTCAGCCGTGGTTATTATCTACGGAAAGTGGTCCGAGGAGGGAAAACCCACGAACCGCCGGCGAGGTGTTGGACGACAATGGCTCATCAATGCTCGAGGTGGGCGAAGCTCTCCCGGATGGTACGTAGCAACAGAAGGGCGACTGTGGCGCAACTAGCCGGTAATTGGAATGCTGGTGACGGGAGCAATGCGTCACATCGAACTCTGCTGAAAATGGGGCTGCATAGCTGCAGGCCGCTCTGAGTGCCCATGCTAACCACGGTTCACCGGCGACAGCGCCTACAACGGGCACGCGAACATTGAAACTGGACCGTGAGCGATTGAAAGAATGTCGTCTGGTCCGATGAATCGCGTTTCCTGTTGCACCATGTGGACGGCCGGGTATGGGTGCATAGATTACCTGGAGAAGTGATGGCGCATGGATGCATCGTCTACCACCTACCTAAACATCATTGTCTGCGCGTGTAGCACAGTGGTCGGCACCGTCCTCTCCACACAGGGTGGAAAAAGCCTGGTTTCGAATTCCGTCGATGACGCGAGGAACTGTATAGTGGGCTTTTTTCACTCCGTGGCTGAGTTAGTTGGTATCAGGCGTAGATAGCAAGGTTCCCCCCCCCCAGAAACAGGTTTTTTCGTCCAGGAAACAGGCAAATCGATCAGAGAACACACGCAATTTACAAACAAAATAAATATGGATAGATATAATCATTTACCGGGGACCCTAATATCATAATTTGGTTACCTAAACATCATTCCTGACCAGGTACACCCTTTCATGGCAACGGTCTTCCCCTGTGGCGGTTCTGTCTTTCAGCAGGATAATGCGCCATGCCACACCTCCCGGATTGTTCGAGACTGGTTCGCGGAACATGAGGAAGACTTCCCGGTATTGCCCTAGCCTCCAAATTCCCCAGACATCAATCCCATCGAGCATCTGTGGTTTGTGTTGGAACAGCAACCCCGATCTGCAGAGTCTCAACCACGGGCCTTACAGGAGTTAAAGGATCTGCTGGTGACGTGTTGGTATCAGATACCACAAGACATATTTAGAAATCTTGTAGCGTCCATGCCTCGCCGGGTACGAGCTGTTTTGGCTGCACGTGGAGGACTACTCAGAATAAATTACTAAAGTTAACTTGAAATGCATTTTCTTCAACATTCGGATTCATTATTAAAAATTATTATTTTCGTATTTCAGGACTGCATTATGATGTGTAACAGTTATTCCAGAAGAAGTAGAAGAAGAAGAAGACGCGAGGAGCTAAGCTTTCATTACGCAGAACTCTGCAAAGGTTAGTTGTTATTTATGTCGGTAGTTTGATGAGGAAAGTATTATGATGTTGAAAGCAACCAGAAAAGTACTCTAAATGCATATGGGATAATATTCCAAGCACATTTGTTAATATGCCATTGTTTTGTAAATTTTCAGGCTAGCTGTACTAGCGTGAAAGTTCTATATTTTTTTCGATTACTAGGAGAGATCGACGAGGGAGAATATTCTGCATATGGCAAAGGAACCAAAAGAGAACTTCTGCTCTTAGGTAGTTCACTCCATATTAGGAACATTTTGGAGATCGTTGATAGGGAAGATCCGATGGGAAGTTAGGGAGAAATTCAGAAAAGAACTGCTAAATCTGGCAGACTCGACGTGAGTTAGAGAATATAATAAAATACATTGCTGAATAAGAAATAACAACTTAACACCAGATTTTTCGGGAGATGCCGTGGGCCATGGGCTGTCTGTCCTTCCCTGGTTTGTCTTTCGAAGTCAACAGTGGTATAGAAGTTAAACCACTATATACTCCAACTTACTGGATCAAAATCCATGAAGAGTTCGAATACATCATCCCTGAAGATGCCCTTACAAATCTTGACTTCGAAACTCCAGATGTCGACAGGAGTGACGATTAAGTAAGTGCACTGGCCATAAGAAGGTGTATGGGCTTAAATTTCGTGAGAGAACTGCACCGGGATTTTCCTTCTAAATGTATGACAATATTTTGAGCAAAATTTAATTCTTTTAATTATAGAAAATTTAGACCACTTGACATGTGATGTTCCTCTTTTTCTTTCAGGGACGAAACTTAAATGCCACAGTCTTTCCAGTTGCGTTGCCAGCTGTAAACCGGAGTGCTTGTAAGAAATTCGCAAATTTTCATTTGAGTTCGCTTATTTAAAAAATGTTATATATTAGTGACAGATGTAGTGAAATTATTTAGACCTTTAAGAATTTAACTTATATTTTATTTGAGAAATATCTGTATATTGAAATTTAAAATAAAATTGTATTCTGTATTTGATTATCGATGATGTAAGAGACATCTTATATCTGGTCTGTACTGCTTTATTCTATAAATCAGAATATAAGCTTTAGGAAATCAGGCGAATTTCTGAAATTAGCCTTACAGACAAACCAACCGTAAAATAAATGCAGTTTACAGACACAACTGACACTTCAAAGTCGTTTCATTGTAAGACCAAGACCACATTGAGAATACTGTGTTCAAGTATAGAGACCTTATCTGATAAAAGATATTGAGCTTCTTGATGGATCCAAAGACGGGCAACTCGAATGGCGAGTTCGGCAGAAGGACAACCGTATGAGGAAAGACTCCGATGCTAACAGAGCTTGGCAACTAGGCACCTCAGAGGTAACCTGATTGAGATTTATAAGGCTCTGAGATTGATTAGCAAAACGAACGAAGGTGGAATTCTCACTGTTAGAAAGAATTGAAAATTACAGGGATTGAGGCTTAGATTAGATTGTAGGAAGTTTTCTTTCAGCCAGCGAGTCGTTGATTGCTGGAATAAGTTGCCCTCGCAGGTAGTTCAGGCTGACAGTTTGAATAAATTTAAAGGTCAACTGGATACTTACCTGTGTGAAGAGGGAAGCATATAATTTGTATTTTCTTACTACTTTTTTTTTCTTTTTGGCAGTGCAGCAAAAGCCTGTGACTTCCTTGTACTATATGGCGAATACTATTACTATAGCTCTTTAATATTTAAAGAATTTATAATTTGGATGTATTTGAGCAGATGGTTTGCTTTTTCTAATTATTTTATTATATATATATAGATAGGGTTTTTTTTTTTTTTTTGCAGCTTCAGAACCTATGACTTTCATACCCACAGTTCGCCATATGAATTACCCAGGGTAAGAATTATTATTATGGAATAAATTGCGTTCACTTCTCTAAAATATAACTTTTAAATGTAATTTTATACGATTAAAAATGGAATCAACTGAAAGTGCAATGCAGGAAGACAGAACCTTTTAATTAAACATTTTAACCATGACAGTCAATGCCCCAAATTCCTCCTTTTATTTTCCGATAACCAATTCCAATACAAAGTTAAACCCCAGATAGCCGATTTCAAAGAAGAGGAAAAATGCTTAGCACGCTATATTTGCGCTTATCAATATTGAGTTCTTTGAAAGGACCGTGATATGAATATATATGGGTTAATTTCGAGTATAGACTGTGGAGAAAATCGAGAATACCGGAGTTGCATTCCAGTTTGTGGCTAAGAATTATGAGATTGCGTTATTAAACTGTAATAGATTAATGGTTACACCTACGAAGACTCCCCTCCTGGGTAGCACAGTTGGTAGAACTAGAATCCATCTAGTCGCCATACTAGCTTCAGGTCTTCTCTGCATTCGGATTAAAGGGATATCGATTAGGTTTTAGACTGTTGACTTCCCCTGCATAAAGGTTCCTTTTTCTTAAATCCTTCTATAATTAATTCTCCTTGAAACAGTTCTTCATATTCTTCCTGTGAAAGGAGGGATAAGTTCCAGTTCAAGCTGATGTGCAGAGTACTTTGTGCGATGTGATGGTGTATCTTGGTGTATACACGTATCTTGGATTTTGGTGGTGTATATCTTGGATTTTGGTGGTGATGGTGTATACACGTATCTTGGATTTTGCGACACAACTTGCTTAATTACACCCAATGATTTTTCATCTTCCCACTATTGTTTCAGTTTGCCATGTTTTCAATCTCTTCTGTTTTTTAACATATTACAGAATTCGAATGCTAACAACTTCACATTGTCAAAAATGCTGGCAAACACTTGACAAAATCGGGACGAAGATGGCAACCATATAAAATTCGTCGAGGTTCGATTTAAACACTTTTTGCAATTGTTGCTTTTCAAGTTTGAACTAAAGTTATACAAATTGATTTCATTCAGCCCGTTTTATGGGAATAACTTATCTAATAAAATATATTGATTCCTATTTTTAATATCTAAAGTATTTTTGTTTCGGTAACTATCAAAATTACTTAAATATTTTGTATTTTTCTACATTGCAGGAAAAGTGTATGAGCAACTTTACTCGTGAAAAAACGTAAGTTTCAGTTTTTTTTTTCTCTCTCTCTCACTGATATTCATTATTATTTTCAATCATTTTATTATAAATTTAGTTTTATTAAATTTGATTTCAAGCGAATAGACTATTTTTGGTATGTGTGTAGTATATGGATTTTAAGTATGAACAACGGCAGAGTTAATTTATTTTAAAATGAAAAATCCATTTCAGACAGAATGCTTCGTAATTAGAATCATTTGGGATGATTTTTGTTTTAAACTTAGCTATAGAACTCAAGTAAATTTAGAACAGAAGCCTCATACTACGAGAGCTATTGAATAAAACATTACTGAACTTTTAAATAATATAAGATTAATGCTTCTAATTTGAAATTTATTTTTGAATTAATAACATTACCATTTTGGAATCGTTTTAAAGTACTTATTTTTGTTCTTAACTTTCTGTGGATTGAATTTTTAGCTTATCATTATTTTTTTGAAACTAAAATATAAAGTAAAAAACGACAACTTCAATAATAATAACAATTGATTGAAAGAGATCAATCAATACGTGGTTATTCCTTGTTAATGAATTATGAGGGTTTGAGCTTTTTCATGGTAAGCAACTTGACAGTATGATTTGAGCTTTTTCATGGTAAGCAACAATCCTGTTAAAATCCTATATGATAAGTATGAACATATCATTGTACTTTAGAAGCAGTTCTTAATATATTGCATGCATAGCTTGATATTTTTATCCGCCTTTCCACCTCAGATATGAAAACAGTCGGTATCTGAAAATAGATTGTGAAACACTAGTATGGGTCATGTACACCATATACCATCTTTTATGTAGAATATAAAAATGTTATGCCGTTGGGCCTATAACACAGTGTTAGAGTTGAGACTGCGGTTGAAAGCAGTTTACCTTTTAGGATAGAAGTTCTTGTTTTGGCCATAATGTTCTCCAGCCCCTCTCAGAAAAAAAGTTACCAAGTCTGTATGGTAGTTTCAAATGGGACTGTATATTGCAAATAGTTTCGACTAATTTCAGAAGCGTTTGTTCGCCTTCTGCCAGATCGAGATGATTTTTAGACAATTTTTGATTGTCTCCTTTCTATCCATTTTTGTTTAATGTTTATGCAATATATTTAAAAATAATTTTTGATAAAACAGTTCCATGTTTTTTCTTGATAAAATAATATTAAGCTTGTGATGTGATAATAGCTTCCATTACACATCTTAAAGTGTAGTCATCACATGACAGCGTGCCCTGCCATTCGATCTTCCATTCTCCTTTTGTTCTCCCTAAAAATTCGAAATAGTCAAATGTTCTCACACAGTTCGGAAAGGTGATATCCCTAGTGGGCACCACTCCGAATATTAACTTTCCAAACTGTATACCCTATCACTGTACTAGGTGATAGGGTATACAGTTTGTTAATCACGGCATCAAGAATGGCTGCAGTCCTACACATCTCCATGGGCAGGATTGCAGTCATAACGCTTGCCAGGTCCGTGGATGTGCAACTTATATGATACATTGGTCACTTGTATGAAGCTGGTCATGCGCAACAATTCTATATTTAACGAAGAACGCGAATTTCACTGTGCACCCCCCTACTGAATTTCACATTAGCAGTTACGATGAGCGTCGGAGTTATCTAATCCACTTACTGCAGGGCCCACCACCTCCAGGCTTAAACAGAGTGTCGAGCCCAATAATTAGAAGTGCTCATTTACTCCCCGAAGAAGAGATACAGCTTAATTTTCAATTGTACTGTAAATTATTAATACCTTTGTTTCTTTCAGTGTCACTAAATTATGTATAATGTGTTATGGTTAGAAAACAAGTTAATAAAGATATTAATATATTAGGTGTGCAGTTGTAAAATTGGAGATGGATTTCAACGAACTTGAAATTAAATCCTATCAGTACGTGCCAAAATTTGAGGTATGTTTTCATTGCATGATTTAATAATATTTAAAAGTAAATTAGTTTATTTTTTCTATAAATTGTTAGTAATATTATCGGAAATATCAATAATAGTCAAATAATCAATAAGTCAAAGTGCAAGAAAATTAATTTCTCGGAAAATATAAGGTGTTGTGATTTACTTTATTGTAGTAAATGATGTCATCGGGAGATCACCAAAAATCCCAGGGCTTGGCACACCCAGGGTTCTGGCTGGATATCATCAGTCTTCTCTTTCTTGGTGATTCCCTTCTACTTCTCTCTCTCTCTCTCTCTCTCTCTCTCTCTCTCTCTCTCTCTCTCTCTCTCTCTCTCTCTCTGTCAGGTTAACTCAGAAATATTTTTTTTGGCTGGTGTAGCATAAGCATCAGGCTTCCTTGCACCGTATGGCTAATAATAATAATAATAATTACTAGGGGACTTCGACCACTGTTCGCACCGCTCGCTTCTTTTCATAAAATGCAATAAAATACTTACAGAAGACGTTTATCTAGCATGATCACGCTAAAACAGAAGCTTGTTTTACCACAGTAAAACAAGCTTCTGTTACGTATTTTAGTATTTTTTACGTATTACCACGTAACCTGCATCCCTCTTCTCCCATTGGCTGAATAAATATCACTAGGAGGAAAATTATTTTAATGTATAAAAAGATGATAATAATAATTACTAACCTGAAGGATTACTTCCAGAAACACCCAGCAGCACTCCACCAGGCCAAAAGGAAGTTAGACAAGCAGTATACCCCACTCAACCTAAGCGATGAGTCCCCCCCAACCAGGAGACACAAATGAAGCTAGAAAGATGGACAAAGAAGACACTACAATGATCTCCATCAAGATCACACAGATAAAATTGCTTCCAATGTATGGCTCACGAGCGGGACGCTCTGCACCCTGCATCCATCACTGCAGGATGTAGGGTGCTCACCCAGACTGAGTACACTCATAGACACAACCAGGTAGCCAGGATAATACAGCAGAAGCCTGCAAGGAAATACAAGTTGATCAAAGAAAGTGTACCGTACTACAAATACGAACCCCAGGCAGTTGGCGCACTATGGCCATAGACGCCCATGCGCCTAAAAAATTCTCAAACACACAAACAAACAACCCAGGCAGTACTAGAGACCTCATCCCACAAGCTGCACTGGAATTGCTCCATAATAACGAATAAGACAATCCCGCATAACATATGTTTGCGGGATTGTCTACCTATCTGATTGACACAGCAATACCCAACACTGGCAACGTCCAGAAAACCCATGAGTAAAAAATCAGGAAGGGTCTCCCAGCGAACACCTACAAGGAACTCCACAAAGTCGCAATCCTGAACACCTGTAGAATAGTCAGAGAGTTCCTCGACCAACAGTAACACCAGACATAACAACCACCCTGTGCACTTGGTAGCAATACCTGTAAGGAGGGTGGAACCCCCCAATTAGGGAGAAATAACAGAGCAATAATAATAATAAAACACGCATGCTTGGGACGCATTTAAGTTTTTTTTTTTTGTTTCGCATAAAATACATTTATTCTAACTTGTTCTTGAGCTTTAATCTAATGCGTACACAAGTGATATGTGTTATATCTTATGTAGGGTGATTCCCAAACGTTAGTCCAACTCCGCCAAGGTTCCCTATGACTGTAGAAAATAGTCAGAAATGTATGTTTAGCGCTATGTTTGTGTAATGCGTGTTTTGTTGTGTTGTTTAGTTTTTGGCTCCTTTGCAATCAGGAAGCAATAATTACCAAGAAGGCTGGTTCCCGGTACTTGTCCAGGGCACCAGGAGGCAAGTCACAATTATGCTTGTACTATCCTAATATAGGGTAATAAATTTCACATCCACTAGAGGTAGAGCTACACTGGTGAATATCAGCAAAAATAATAATAATAAATATAAATAGAATAAGAAAAAATAAAATAGATATAATAAATAAAATAGATATAATAAAAAAGAAAAATAACGAAGAAACGAATGAAAAAAGAGGTGGGGAAAGACAAAATATTAAAAAAGAAAAAAAAAGAAAAAGGAAAAACGTCAAGAAGAAAGAAAACGGGAAAAATAAAAAAGAGCGAATTTTTTCGCATCAGCCAATTCTCGTGTCAGCAATATTATGAGTAAAAAATATTATGAGTAAAAAATATTATGAGTATGCACCACGTGAAACTGTGGTACCAGCACTTATAGGCAATCTCTGGATTAATACACGTAGCAGAGTACACAGATAGAAAACCTAATGGTACAATAGACCTTAAATTTCAGATCTCGACGAGTTGGCAAAGAAAGAACTGCTAAAAACTTGATTGTTAAAAACGACGTCTGTAAAAATTCTGGAGGTTGCTATTATTTGATGAATGTTCTCTGAATTAAAATGGTGGCTCACAGTTGGCTGTTGTTGTTGTATTAGTATTTTATGAGCATCCGCGACTAAGGCTACTGTATATTGCTCCGTGTATATTGTCAATAAATTGCATGTGTTCTGAGGTCGATTTTCTGTTCGTTGGATGAAAAACCATTGTTTCCGGTAGAAAAAACCATGCTACCCTCACTTGGAAAAGACCAACTGACTCAAACCACGTTGTGAAAAAAGCCTATAAAAAATCTCCGCTCCTCGACGGGACTCAAACTCAGGTCTTTTCTACCCGGTGTGTGGAGGATGGCGATCCTACCAACCGTGCTGTTCACGAGGGCCTCACAACCACAGCAGACTGAGATATGCTCATGACGGGCACGCAGATGGATTCGCAATGGAAATAATCGTCTGGCGAACTACAAGAGCTGGCACCTAGACAAGAAAGTTTGGAATAATATAGCTTCGAATTGAGTGGTCCGTGTCCTGTCAGTAGAAATGATGAATACATTCCTGGTGAAAAACATATTTTGTGCATTTTTAGAAAAAGAGACTTCGTGAATGAAAGATTTGGTTACAGATTGCTTTGTTTCAGCCAAAGATTTGGTTACAGATTGCTTTCTTTTGTGGGAAACAAATGACGGATTTATAGTGATGTCTGGATAAGTTAAAGGAATGCCTCTCCGAACACAGTAACAGAAACCATTGTACAATACATGGAAGTCGAATAGACGAGTTCATGTAATATGATACGAGTTCATGTATATGATAATTGGTATCAATACTGTTTTGTGAAAAAAAAAAAAAAAAAAGAAAGAAGAAATCACATTTGAGATCCCATTCCTGTCCGATAACTTTGATTAAAATTAAGACAAAGGTTTGATGAGCATGCAAAAATACAAGAACGTTATTATTAATCAATTTATTTCACAGATAATAAATAAGCTTATCCAAATAAAAAAAAGATTGCTAATAATAACTCCGTTCGAATAAGCTGACAACATGCAAAATGGCATTATATACAGAATAACACTGAGAAGTTTGCAATTTAATATTAAATAAAATTCGTACGCTTTTTAAAAATGCGTTCGATTTCAACCACGATTTTTCTTCTTCCACTGAAGACCAAGGCGAGTATTCGATTTTAAAGTTTGGGCTTCTGTTCAAAACAGAAAGAAAATTGAAAATAAGCTAATTAAAATTCTTAAAGTAAAACAAATGCATTAAAATAATAATTAAAACCAAATATTAAACTAAAACCAAGGCAACGTTTCCAAAAAAACGGAACAACCTCAAAATTGGTTAAATATAGTAATTTTAATGCATTTGTTTGCCTTTTAATTTTAGGAATTCACGATTGAATAGATTTTGGCTGATCTCTCAAGAGTCAAATTTGATTTTTTTTGTTAAATATGTTATTTTAAAAGACATGTTTAAAGCTGGTACATATCAATTGCAATTTCTCCCAGGGGTTCACACCTGGTGAGTATGGACTTGGCACACCCAGGGTCCTGAGCTGGATGTCATCATTCTTCTCTTTCTTGGTGATTCCTTTCTACTTCTTTCTCTCTCTCTCTCTCAGGGTAACTTGGGAATTTTCTTTTTGGCTAGTGCAGCATAAGCCTCAGGCTTCCTTGCACCATATGTCTAATGATAATAATGATCCGGTGAAAGTGGACCGACCTCGCCTACAATAAATTGGGCTTTTGCCAAATGCAGTGTTTTGAGTCATTTATATGAAACCAAAAATACCATAACTGAGATAAAAAAAATTCGGATGACTATTAATTTAATATTTTTATTCCATGAAACACAAAAAAAATTGAAGGAGTTAGTCCGCGTTATCATTAAAAGTGTTCTTAAGATTATTTAAGATTAATCATATTTTCGATCATAACTTATTTTTCTTTACAGGACATAGAAGTTTTCAGTTATCTGGGCGGATACGTAGGGATATGGCTTGGAATTTCTCTAATTGCCATCTTTGATTTATTGGAAATGCTGACTTTGCTCGCTGTATTCTTGTGTAGAAATAAAACGAGGAAGGCAAAAAGGAAACGAATTACTTCAGATAAGGTCCTTCATCGTTTCAGAGAATATTACAAGGATGACAAAGTGAAGAAGATCCACCACATGTAATCTTTGTCCTGTCACAAGCCTAAACAACTGGTCTATATCTAGGAGTCACCTTTAAATTTAGGCCAGAGAATTAGATATCAGTAAGGTTTGGAAATCATCGCACTTTGGTTTAATCTGTATGCAGTTCAAATGAACGTCTATCACACATTTAAATTTCAGATGTATTTTCTGCACAGATCGTGGTAATATATTCGTCACAATATCAACTGAGTGTTAAGAGAATATTTAAAAGTCGTGAATGTTTGATGCATTTTCGATGGCTTTTAGTACCCCTACTACCAACACTAGCAATTTCAACAAGGTCTATTATGGATCCTTTCCAACATTTTCTTTGTCATATCTTTCAGCAAATATCGGTTTGTTCATTTTACCAGCATTTTAAATCAACTGGAATGGATTTTATTTCGTTATAATGTATGTGATACCACGATTGCATAGAAATAAGTCATAAGTAGATATCAGCGTATTTGTTACTCTTCAAAGAAGCACTGGCAAGGAAGGGTGACGGTCTGAGAGGCGTGCATATGAAAATTACTTATACAAGTACCACTGATGGATAAATATCGGTTTAAATTTAAATACCATGCAAAGTATGCAGCAAAAGAAAACAGGAAAATATTTATGGTTAGAACTGTACATGCTATTGTTGAAAAATGTTGTCGACAACACTAAAATCATAGACTTTTTCAGTAGCAGGTAAACACACAAACAGGAACAACAAAGACTAATAGGAGGGAGAATTTATTAAACAAGGGAGAAATGTTTGCAGTTCATTATCCACATAAAATGACAACTTTATATTTTTGGAAAGAGGACTAGAATAGCAAGAAATCAATGAATGATTTCCATGAACTTGAACATTATTTTATCGTCTGTTTGAAGTGTGCAGGATTCAGAAGATATTGTGAAAGATACCAAATATTTTTTTGGAATTTCTATAAATGGCAAAATCTGTGCAATGAAACACGCAACATAACTTTTTCATCCTAAATGAGAGAATTATTTAAAATCTTCCCATACACATATGTGTTTCTGCTGTCTGTGAAATTATTCACCCCATATTTCACTTGCTGTAAGTAAATATTCCCAATGAATTTTAAGGCTCCTACTGTATTTTAATGTAAAAATTTGCCACTTTGAATAAAGATAACATTAAGATAACATGAATCCGTCTGTGAACACTAAGTTTATCTTGATAATCAGAATTACCAAGTGAATTTTATTCTGTTCTATATTTAACAAAATAGACTGTTAGATATACACATCATGTTAACAAAATCACTTGTCTGTCAAGTGAATTATTACATTTTTAATGTAATTTTTTATTACATTTTTTTTTTTTTTTTGAAATTAGTAAATGCTAAGCTGGATCGTAGCTCATTGTTAAAAATCTTGATTTTAACTGCCCATTTACAGCACTTGTTTTGAACATTAAAAATATTTTCTTAGGGTTTATGACACTAAGATTTATGCTGAGCTGATAATTCAGAACTGGAAATTGGAATAACTTTAACAAAAAAAAAAAAAAAAAAAAAAAATTGAAGTAATTTAAAGGATAGATTCTCCTCGTGGAAAATTCTTATTTGCAATTTTAATTTTTTAAAGTTGATTTTTGATTTAGTGGTTACAATAAGCAAATAAAAATTAATCTTTAACTATTTAGATAAAGATTATTTTTTTTATTTTATGAACAACCAAAATTTTGTTGAGATATTGTTTTTATTATCTCTTGGAGTAATTTTTAATAACTGTGTTTTTAAAGATATATAAATAAATAAATAATCTCTATTGTAAGGTCAAAGGTACAGACCAGCACTTTCAGCTTTCGCCTGTATTTGTTGAAAGAACCAGATAAAAATAAAATATTCGCTCATTACTAATGGTTTAATCATCATTTTACAACGAATTTGTAGGTGTTATAATGTATATTTTACACCTATTAAATTATTTCGCCCCATATTAACAGCCGTGGAATACATGTGAAAATCCATCAGTGTTTCACTGATGGATTTTCACATGTATTCCACGATATTCTGTATATTCTCAATGGTCTATGGTGAGCAGATCACGAAAGATCGGACTAAGTTTTTCATTGAAAATACGCAAAATTCTAAAAGTCTCACACTCACACAGATTTTACGTTATTATTATTTCACGGCGTGCAATGCGACGCCCAAAGCGTCCCGCATGTGTTCGATCGGATTTTTGATGATCGTGATGGTCACAAGAGTCGTTGGATTTTTTCAGTTTCAAGATTTTCCTCCACCACTCTAGTGCAGTGGCGTTGTCTTGAATGAAAAGAAAATCTGGACCAACTGCACTCAAAAAAATTGAATGTCGCGTTCGAGGTCTGTGCTCGTTACCTGTATGCAGTTATGGTAGCTGTTGTTATAGGATTTTAGGAATATGAGCAACTAGAGCCATATCATTCCGTGTATGCTGTCTGAAAATTGCGTGTGTTCGGTGTTCAATTTTCTGTTTGCTGGGCGAAAACCCCCAAGTTTCCGGGAGAAAAAGCCATGCTATCCTCACCTGGGGCAATTACGGTAGCCCTATCAAAAACATGAAGAGGGATGCGGCAGTTGATCGTTATTCCTCCCCACATGAGAACACTGCCTCCACTATAAGTGTCCCTTTCTCTGATGTTGTAGGGATGGTACCACATTCCTCGTTGTCTCCAAATGAAATAATCTAGAATCTGTTTGTAGGCTAAAGCCGGACTCATCAGAGAACAGAATAGAGTCCACTTGAATCGAGCTTTCTTAACACAGTCAGGCTGGAAATCTTTTCACCTGTGGCCACAGCAACCTCAAGGGAGAGAGAGTTGATGACAGGACATTGTAGAGTTCCGGCTTGCTGTTTAGAGCCTGATAGCGATTTTTTTCTAGTTGACTTATCCCTCGTGCGACCTTGGCCAGCTCTTCTCTGAAATTGCTTCCACAGTACAGAGAAGACACTGCGTGACACATTAAGTCAATGTGCCACCTCCTGCGACTGCACGGCTTCAAGTCGCGCAGCGGCCGCCACCTCAAGGAAGTGTTTAACGACGATGACTTGCCATCCTGAGTACTGAAGTTATGGCTATCCCACTGAGCAAGCCAATAAACGGGAATGAAGTGATGTGGTTGCAACCCGTGTTTTAATAGACATGAATAATTTGCATAATTTTGGTGGTTAATTAGCTTCTTATGGTTGATGATATGGAGGGCTTTTTTGAAGTGGTAATAAAGATAAGCAGGTGGAAATTGGTTGTCCAATAGGATGTTATAGAAATTTCTGATATTATGTATTGTTATATCATTGTTGTTACAGATGGTAGCTATCCTGATACATAGTGATAATATTATATTGGAATGTGCTTTTTAGAGATATTGAAATTCCAGTGAGTGAAACTGACTACCTTAAAGTTGAAAGCATCACATTTGTTATACATATTGATGGGTGGTTCTGAGTTATTAATATCAATATCATAATTAGCAGCTTGATCGTTGTTATTGACTTTTTCAAAAGTGAGCCCAGGATTATAGATGTGTGCAAAATCTTGTAGCAATCCCCTACAAACAAATCATCTATGTATCTCAGAATACAGAGTTCCTGTGGTAGTGAGGTTTCTGCCCAATATAGGCAGAGGTTGGCAGTATTGCAACTGGCAGGACTACCCATAGGAGTTTCTATGGTTTGATGATAGACTGTATTTACCATCAAAAACAAAGTTGTTGGATATACATAGTTGATCAAGTTGTTCCAACTGAGTTACAATCTATGATATTTTTATATTTGTTGTACAGGTTATTTAGGACAGATTTTAAATTAGTCTGATTGATACTAGTAAACTGACTGTGGAAGTTGAAAGTTTGTATGCGTGAAATATTGTCTCTGTGTAAGGCTTCTGCTGCTAAATTATTAGAAATTATTGTACTGTCAGGTAAGATTTTTATTATAGGTTTAAGTGGTATGTTTATATGTGGTATGTTCCAGAGCTTTTCCAGTCTTATGAACTTAACTGTTTTTGCAGGAGGTAATAAATCTAAAGCCTATAGGATTTTTATGAAATTTATGTATGAAGTATATGTAAGGAAATTTATAATTATTTAGATTAAGTTTTAATTTTTTGTGTTGAAGGCTATTAATTTCTTTGTTATTGTATTGAAGTTACTGGATATAGGTCTATAGGTTTCACTGGAATTTAATTCTGTTTTTATGGTATTGAAACGAATGCATTGTTGTTAGATGCCTTATCAACTGATGGTATTGTAAATTGGTTTTGAAGATCCATAAAAGCTTAAGGCCTTATATTTGTTAATTAAATCTGCAAACACTGTATTTATCCATATTGGATATAGTTCTATTGGTGTGCTGTACTTGTAAGCCAGCATAAAGCAGCAATAATTAAGAAGGTTCTGAAAGAGTTATTTTTTGACAAGTGAGACTGACGTTGCGCATAATCTGAATTTATATCCATAAGGTAGTATGTTTCTGAGTTCAGGATGGGGTATGATATCTATATTTCCTGTAATTATGTGTCCATAGTGGGTGTTGACGTAGGGTTGTAAATTTTACTGGTTGCATATACAGTTGTTGGTGTCTAGGTCATATACATCTAAATTCGTGGCTAGAGATTTGTTGTTGCAAGCTATGAGTCCACAGTGTTTTGTATATCTGTATCTGGCTTTAATATGGATAGTTTGACTACTGGTAGGGAGTAGGTCATTATATAAGTTGAAGCATTGGTTTATCTTAATATTGTCCATAGTAGAATTATGGAATTTCAGGATGATAGTAGATTGTTCAGTACGCATATTTTTGTTTAAAGATTTTAAACTTACAAAAGTTATTTATAAAGTGTAAAAGGTGTTTAGATTTGAATTCAAATTTGTAGATGAATCTATGTAAAGCTTTTAATACATTATGTTTGGTGCTGAACAGAAGGTTGTGTATATGCTGTACACCTGTGTAGTTATTGTTCCATTCCACTAGCGTATGATCAAAGCTGCCTAATTTGGGTTTATTGACTTTATTCCTTTTCTTTGGTTTGTTTTTCTTATTGGGTTTGGATATACTAATGCCTTTAACTATCTGAAATTTATCATAAATGAAATTCTCTTCTATACTATTAGTGATTTTTGGCTAAATTTATTATTAAGGCAATATGGGTAGAGTGTTTTAAATTTTAACATGAATAATTCTGGTATCGTGGACAAATTCTGCATCATTGCAAAACTCTCACGAGTTGCACCACGTTTTCAACGTATACTGTCAATTTTTTCGAGCAGTATATACGTCTTCAGTTCACAAAAAATTACATTCTTTCAATATACGAAGTCATGTGAGTACTGTGGACATTGCAACACTGGCATTTTGTTATCCAAAATTGTTACCACAAGAGTTGTGTGGGATCAAGAAACTCCTTTGGAAACAACACGGTCACTAAGTAAACTGCACACGTCCGGTCAAAGAATCGATCCTTTATGAAAAAAAGTCGCTCTGTTAATTCACTACTTTCAACACACACACATATATTATTTACAGAAGCAGACTAGTCAGAATATTCTATCTCTTGTTTTCAGTCTGAAATAAAAACGGCCTAATACAGTTGTCTATGAGATCGAGGTATGATATTCACTTTTCGAACTTTTCGTGCTTTCTGAGGTTTACCGAAGCTCTTCTTTACAGAAAATATCAGAAGCAACACAATCATTTCGAGAAAGTCGAACACTGCCAGCAGCGATATTCCAAGCCATATTCCAATATAGCCGCCTAAGTAGCTGAACACCTCGAAGTCCTGCAAAATATTTTAAGAATATTGCAGAATTATTTTGATGTCTAAGTAATTGAACAGAAAGAACTTTACTTTTGAGAAGTTTATAAAGTACAGTATTTATGTTAAGAGAAACTGCAAATAATATTTGCGGACGTTTTCTACTCCTTTTCTTGCTGTTACAAAAACACAACCAAACTAACAAACTATCAATTAACAAAATATAAATCTGCCACTTCGATAGTATAATATTTTGATGTATTTTGTCACCGTTTAACCGTAAGATCTCCAAATATAATCTCTGAAGAAGATGAGGTGAAAACACCTGCGAAAATGGATGTTTTCGCCTCAGAAATGATTTGTTGACTCTGTTAACAATAAATAGATTTTAAACAGTGACACTTTCAGTATTTAGGTAAGATAACCTGTGCAACATTTAATTCAAATCTTACATTAATATTATATGTAAAAATCGTTACATTAACTTCTAAAATGCAATCCCAAATTCTGGGAATGCAAATAAAAATAATCGCTACCAAGCAAAGATCGCGGAACTGCACTGGTATGAACCCATTTATTATTTATTTATTAGCGTTGTTAAATTTATTATTATTTCGCCGAGAGAGGGCTAAGGTTGACGACACATAAACTTTGATCTTGACTTTGTATAAACGGATTTTCTTCGTTTTAATTAATTTTAGAGTTCAGTATTTGTGGATTCAAAACTAGTAAGTATTTCCGTGGAAGAAGCAAATACAATCGAATTCATGTAAAAATAGTTTTTCAACTTTAAAAACTCACGAAGTACATTACTATGGATGCAATGCTGAGTTCCATTATAAGTGGAACTCAACATTGCATCCTCTTAAATTTTCTCTTAAAGAAGGGATATACAAAGCAATGACGAAGGATAAAAAATTGAAATGGAGACTCTCGTTTTGTAGATCAGATAAGAAAGAAGTAAGAAGTGAAGACAGTGAGTTTTTTTTTTTACTTCCTTTGATAGTTCTCAACTTACGGAGCAGCCACAAAATAGTTCTGTTTGTCTTCCTAATACCACCAATATTACTTTATCTCCTCAAATTCCTACTGATTTGGAAAGCATACTGCAACCCTGTCAAGTAAAAGGTGACCTAACAGGTCACCTTTCTCTAGGAATGACAGATTAAACATTCTGTTGAATTTCTGTCTTCTACCTTTGCTATTATTAACTGACTAATTGACAAATTTCAATGTTCAAATGCACATGATGAAGAAAGCAGCTAATTTAGAATATTTCTAAATTCATTTTGTAAATTTTTAATACAGCTGATAAACGAAAATGGATTTACAAAGCAAAAGAAAATGTCAAATCACAATATTTTCTTTTGCTTTTCCCCATATTTCTTTCCTCATATTTTAAAACATTACTTGCAATTCTAAACAGACTGCACGATTATAAGTATGTTTGAATAAAATTTGGTATAAACTATTAATATGTAGTTTAATTTATTATTCCGAGAGTAATTTGGAAATATCGCATATATGTATATCAATGTTTGGGATATTTGTCCTGAAAATTCGATTTACTATTGTTTACAAATTGTTGAATTTTGTAGAAATACTCTTGTAATTTTCTCTCTCACTTTCTCTTTCTTTCCCTCTCTAAAGTTTTGTAAATCCTTCCTTCTAGTAATAATTATAATAGTACAAGTATAAACAGAAATTTTATACTAATAACAACATAAATATAAAATTTAAGAGCATTAAACAGAAAATTTTTATTTTTTTCCCGTAGTGGTATGTTGATCTTATGAGTAGCTGATATAAGTGCAAACAGAAAAAACTATATTCAGAAAGAAAAGAGAAACTGAAGTCATACCTAATTTCGTGTATAAGTGTGCACAGATAATCTCATTTTACTTTTTATTTTCTAAGAAAATAATGTTGGAACAGTATTCCAGTGCCAAGTCATTGGAATACTATGACATAAAATATACGAGTTTAATATGAATATTTCATAATATTGATTATTTTTAATTTGTAATTCCTCTCCTTATTCAACTATAGCAGTATTGCATTTGCTAACTCAACTTTTTTTTTATTTGGGCAATCAAATATTCAAATTAATACAGTTAATAGTTATTCACATATTTGTATTTTACCTCGTACTTGGCCCTGTACGTGTAAGTGGTTACTTCTGTTCCTCTGAGGACAACATTTATTTGCAAATCGACGCAACTGAAATCCAGAAAATGACACATTTAGACAAGCAAATAAATAAAATGAAATAATTTAACTGATCCGATTCTAAGGATTCAAAAATCATTTGTGATATTTTAAATAAGTGTTGGTATGTTATAACCATATGACATAATTAAATATTTGAGCGAGTTGATATTCCATGGAAGCGATTATTTTCTTTCTAGTCTCCTTTTACAGCATTGCTCATTTTGAATAATTATTAATAGAATTACATAATAATTATTGCCGGTGATTATAAGCTAAAATTCCTACATATATATAAAATCAAATGGAACAAAGTGGGTATTTTGAATTAAAAAAAAAAAGGAAAGGAGGGAATTAACATTACGAAATTTTTTTTAAATGGGGATTTATATTTTAACAAAAAATTGATAATATAAAGGTGTTAAAAATATTCGTCTCGTGAAAGGACATATAGTTTAAAAATTACAATAACTGGATTATTGTAACACAAATGCTAAAAACCAGCCAAGAACAGAATCCATGTTACGATACGATTTGAACTTGTAGTTGTCTGTGGTTCTTTCTATAAATAACACGTTTTCATTGACACATATCGGCTGTTTATTAGTAGTAGGATCACTGCCAGATTCAGGTAGTCTTCGAGAAGCATATAACGCGACAACCGCGCCAGTGCATTCTGGTAAACTGGCATTGGGTATGGTTCCATCACCAGGCCTGCAAGCCGTTTTAGAAATGGTTTCAGAAAAAGCAGTATTAAACTAAGGATTTTATTCTCGCTTTTATTGAACTGTTACTTATAAATAAAAATAGAAATACCCACCTGAGATCATTTCGTTCCTTATCTTCACATGACTCCTAAAAACAATAAATATTATATTGGTTAGTATGCACACTCTTTCTTAATTAAGTCAATAATAAATGTAATGCAGAGTGCCTATAAAAAAGTTTTGAGATTAATTCAATCGATTTTGCTCATATACAATTATTTGCACATCTTTAAAATGTATCTCCTTCAAAGTCACTTTTCCTCACTTTTCCAATGGATAACATTCGCAATGAGACTTATAAAAACATGCATCTATCTATTAAAGCATGCATCGAATTCTTCTTTAGGAATGGTTTTCGATATTCTTGAAAGACATTAAAAAGAGAGGACATTCAATTATGTTTTTAACGATCTTCCCTGTTGTCAAATATTCGTCCTTTAAGTTCAGTTTTACAATTAAGAAGTAGAAGAAAATATCAGAAGTAACTATTAGGGGGGGGTGCAATCAGAGGAACAAGGACATGTGCATTATCATGATTACTTTTCAGATTTAGATTCAGGAACGTTCTCCTGGATATGGCTGACAAAAATAAGTGGGGTTGAAGGAGTCTACACGGGATATTCTTTTGCAAGACGACCTATAGTGTGTATTCCTCACCATGTCACAGGAAAGACTTATGAACTGGTCCAGACTACGCGCTAAGAGCACAAAGGCAAAACAGCGGTTGTTAACGTTTACCGATGAGTCCAGATTTGATCTAGTGAGTGAGTACATTCATCTGGAAGAAGCGAGGGACACAGAATTTCACCGATAAATTCATTCGGGTGAAGTATGCTAGTTAGGATAGACATCTCTTTGGGCGGGCGTACCTTCTTGTATATGCTACTTGTATATGGAGGCACAATAATTGAGTAAAGGTACACAGATGGCATCCTTGATTCCTATGCGAAATATTATGCAGTTGCAAATTGGGAACAATTTCATTTTACAGGACGATGACTAATCAGTTCTATAGCTTGTGGGTTCATTTGAATTTTGACTGAGGTTGATATCGTCATCAACAGTGCAGCATCACTGTGAACTCTATATTGCAATCTCTTGAACAGCCTTAGCACATTTATTGGAAAACCAAGGTTTAGATAAAGGACGAGATTTTAAAGTGGAGTGCGGGATAAAATATTCCATTCCTGCAAGAATAATCACTGACACGATCTGAGCAAACGTTGACATCAGATGTTTTGACACAGTAATACGACCAAGGAAAAGAAGAAGAAAAGAAATTTCGCAGGTTGGAGAAGAGACAATCACGAAGTTGTAATCTGAGGTGCCAAAACGACCTCTCACTTCGACCGTGTACTTAGAAGGGTTGTTTGTGAGAAAAAGATCAAGGTTGTTGGCTGTATGGTTAGGATTGTCTGGTATCCTTGTAGGTAAATGAACAATCTGTGCAAGGTCATTAGTAATTGCAAAAGCCTCAGCATCTCAACCAGCTGGGTCGGTGTGACTAGAAAACGGAAGCCAGCTGGAGTTGTGAACATTAAAATCACCAAAGAAAATTACGTCACAGTTAGGAAAGTTGGACTGAAGAAAGTCAAGTTGCAAAGAGGAAGTCAAAAAGCTCCAAGTGATTAGTGGAGTTGGGAGAACGGTAGAGACAACAGATAAATTTGACACAATGAGGTAGAGAGATTTTAAGCCAGAGAAGATCGAAAACAGGAGATTCCAAATTACCAAGTCTCGACAGGGAACATCGGAACTGACATATGCACAAATACCACCTTTGAGGCGAAAGGAATCATACCACGAATAATTTGGCCATCTGAGATGAGCAGTAGTTGAATCAATCGATAACTGAGATTCTGTCAGAAAAAGTACATGGGGTTTGGCAAACTGCAAATGGAAATGGATATCGTTGAGATTAGAATTCAGACCACGCGTATTTGTGAAATGAATTAGGAAGTGTTTGGTAGGTTTAGATCTTTTCGCCGATAAGTTTGCTCTATTAGTTTGACAATTCATGGCGTATTCAATAGTAAGAAAATGTGGGTGGGACATGCTGTATGAAGTAATGAAATTTTTGGATATGGCGTACCCATGGTTATTTGTTATTTGTTATTTTGTTTTTAGGAGCATTAGCAACTAAGGCCATATTGCTCCGAGAATATGCGGTGGTCATTCCTTGACCTTTCCGCATCCTCCGTATTTGGTGGTGACGCGTACCCATGGTAAGAATATACCCAGATCCTTGACATAACGAGGCCTCGACAATGCCCCCTCATACACACTGCTCGAACTCCCTCCAGTCACTATCTGGCAGAATAGAGGTAGCAAGATTATACACTAGCTGATCCGGAAGCCTCCTAGAGAGTTACCAATAGGTTCGGTCCGGTGTACTAACTAGCGGCCGGCCTGCGAACACCGTTTTAGAGCTGTACCCTCGAAATGTAAAGAAGATTGGATCTTGCCACGACGTTTACCATAACCTCATACAGAGATCCCTTTACAAAAATACGATAATGAAAAAGATACAAAGCACTTAATGACATCATTGAATATTTGCTTGCCGAGGAAACAACTTTAAATTTTTATGAATTGTTTTGGATCGATTTATACAAAAACTTTGCTTGTTCAGATTTTTTTTAAAACTCTGAAGCTGGATTGGGAAAAACGAATTTTAGCACACTGAAAGTTTCATCTTTTTAACGATTATTTATTTTAAAAATTTAATTAAACATAAATTAAATTTATGTAGAACAATTTTCTTAGTGAACCTCGTATAGAAGTTCGGTACTAAATAAATTAAAATAGTTTCTGTTTCTTACCAAAGCAGTTTCCATGATATCAGCTTTAAACAAAGAAGAACTGTAAAAAAAAAAAGATAAATTTTAAGTTAGAGTTTAGCTAAAGTTTTAGCATCTAATCATAGGCATAAATTAATTGAATAATATGCACAGAAATAATCACAAAATATTGTATTAATAATAAATTTTTACTCAAGGAAGAGAAGAACTGGCGTTTGATCTAACATAAGAGAAGGTGTTTTGTCTCACGATGCCCTCACTGTTAGCACAGTGCAATAATCACCATTCACCGAACAGAAGCGGAAAATGGCTGGGTTCGAATCCTATTAGCAACGGGATTTTAACGGTTTTTCTCCTCCACAACGGCCGACCGGGCTAGCCAGGTAGGTAAAGTGCCTGTCTGGCAACCCAAAGGCGCGGGTTCGATTCCCGCCTTGGGCTTGGATCACAGTAAAATGCAAAAAAACTTTGGGAGGTGCATTATGGCCATAGAAGCTGATGCGCCAACAACTAACAAGAAAGGCAAGGAAGGTCCCCCATAACGCGGGGTTAATTAGTCTGCCGGAAACGCGGGTTTTTCATCCGCAATTCGATAAACGGAATACGCGCAATTTACAGATACTGTACAACATACTGTTTCCCCATAGCCTTAATTGCTTTGGCAATTAACACCCACACTGTTTCACTACAGATAAGAATAGATCCTTCTATATTACAAGGAAAACTCTCATGAAAAATACTTACACACAGTCAGGCTTGCATTGCGATTCACAGGCTTTGAATAAGGCTTCTTCAATTTCAGTTTCTAATAGAATAAAATTATTAAATGACGTTTAATTGTAATTAAAGAGATTTGAATTAATATACAGTACTAAGAAAAGAACCAGTGATATTACTTTTACCGATGGAATGAGATTTGCTATCTCTAAACTTTAGCTAATAAATAAATAAACATATATTGGGTATTGCGTGCACAAAACTGTCATCTTAATATTAGTATGCTACGTTTATAAGGAGCATCTGATTTTAATAAGAATAATAGCTATCATAATAATGATGCATATCAAACACCGATGGTATTTGATATTATTATTATTAATAATAATAATAATAATATCAAATACCATCGGTGTTTGATATGCATCATTATTATGTGCATCGTTGACGAGGTAGTATGTGCATTTTGAGTTATTCAGTACAAAGTATTTCAAAGACAGCAATCAGTTTTTTTTAGTGTACGCCTGAGCTAAACGTTTTCGAATGTCAGTTCAACTATCATATGATCAATTAATCCAAGAAATTAGTACTACCACTGACCTTTACGGGCGCACTTTCACTGTATAATCACGTGGAATCAACACCTGCAAGGGTAGGAACGTTAATTACGATTATAAATGGCTTCAACCATGGCCGAAAATATTTTTTGAAGGAAAAAGGCTAGGAATCGAATGGACGATGAACGAAGACAGTTAAAGTTTACTGTTGGCACCTTCAGTTCCTGAATTGCATGGGTGAAAAGCATCTTGATTAGCTGCTACGTCACAGTGGGAAGCTGAAAGAATTACATTCCCATTATTTTTGAGACTTTCCTTCGTCTTTAGTAAGGCTAGATAAGTCATTTAGTATGTGGTTCCACTAGCAGACCAAGTTAAAAAAATTAGGTAATGCAAAGGAGATTGGGGAGGGGGGGGGGGAGCAGCGAGCCATCAAAACCCTTTGATCTTTCAGATCCGCTACAGATGCAGGTGTCTGGGGCGAACAGTTCAAAACCAATCCTATTCCCGAAGATCCATCATGTGACCTCAAACTTTCCAATAAAACATGTGGGAAAGAAGATGCACAAGGGGTTGTTCCAAGGTGCAGGAGAAATTTTGGCTAATCGTCCTCCTGATTTCGATATTAAAGCCGAGGACACCATATGAAACTGCCGGATCCACTCGCTGTGTCCGTGAGTAACTTCTCTCTATTATAATAACTTCTGTCTATTTTAAATCATTTTCTGAAGTTTGAAACTTTCCTTTAAATTAAATTTCAGTTTGCGTTGATATTAATTATTGCATCTCTCGTAGTACATGTATGCCACAATAAACCTAGGCTGGAGGTTAATAATGTCACATAGCATCAAAATTGTAATGCATAAGCTTCAGGCTTCCTTGCACCATGTAGCTATTAATAATAATAATAATATACGTAATCAGGCAGCTTCGCCGTTTATTTTGTCACACTAGATAAGGGTAAGCAAATAAATATTACGATGAGTATTGTTAATAAATTCCTTACTGTTTTACATAATGCACAAGTATACACTGTGTCTACAAATTATACATTTCATTATGAACCTGGATTAAAATTTTATCGTAATAGGTATCTTAAAATGGTTTACTGCAGTTATGAAAGCAACTCAGTGAGTCTTGGCTCATGCAGCTGGCAACCTTGATCCCAGCAAGCATTGCGAAAGTACAGCATTAAAATGGCGACAGTGCAGAAGAAAGTAATGTGCGTGTTGTGGCTCTGGGATACTAAATCTCCAGTGAGTGAGTGTAAAGAGACATTTTCTGCTAGAATTCCAGAAAGATCCATCTGCGGAACAATCAATGAGGCGATGGTTGAAACAGTTTCAAGAAACCGGCAGTGTCCTGCACCAGAAAGAAGTAGGCCTACTTTATTTGCAGATGAAGTTTTAGAAATCCAGAAAGTGTTTACCCAAAGTCCTACAAAATATATTCTCCGGGAGAGCCTGCGGCTACAGCGAGCAAGATTCCCAGGGTGGTTTAAAGATATTGAAACTTTATGCTTTCAAATTGTAAGTCGTCCAGGAAATTAAGCCTCGCGACAAACCACAACGAGAGAGGAATTCGCTGTTCATATTCCGGAAAAGGTCGTTTTCGGTGATTATTATTATTATTATTATTAATATCCATATGATGCAAGGAAGCCTGAGGCTTATGCTGCACCAGGAAAAAAAAAAAAAAGTTCCCGAGTAACCCTGTGAGAGTGAGAGAGAGAGAGAGAGAGAGAGTCAAAAGTAGAAGGGAATCACCAAGAAAGAGAAGAATGATGATATCCAGCTCAGGACCCTGGGTGTGCCAAGCCCATACTCACCAGATGTGAGTCCCCGGGGTTATGAAATGATATTCCACCTGTCTAGTAAAGTTAAGACAGAATTGTCGCATATGGGGATCTGAAAATCCCCTACTCAGCTCGTGAACACGAGCGTGATAGTCCAAAGGTAAGCATGTAGCACGTACTGTCCTTCAACCAGGTGATTGGGTCATTTTTCTTTATAGAAAACACTGTGAACTCTGTGAAGCATCTAAATATGCTCAATATGCATATTGATATTCAATATCTAAGTATGCTGCATCTCAGCTAGCCGATATGCAGCCACATGCGTTCTATCAGCAAGGTGGGGCGCCACCACCATCTGAAGATTGCATGTGCGCGATTTCCTCAATAAATTTTTTTTAATTGATAGTCGGGATGGTCCCATTCCACGTTCCTCCGATATCCCACCTATGAATTTCCTTGTACAGTATGGGACTACATAAAGGACAAGGTGTATGCAAAAAAAGCTAACAAGGTCAGTGTTAAGAAGGAACAGGCAGTGACTTTCATTTCCTAAGAGATGCTTCAAAACACTTCGAATGAAATCGGCTACCGTCATGACATTCTACACGCTACCAAGGATGCCCATGTGGAGATTTTTCTGAAGTGCGGTTGTCTGATAAGAGATTCTTTGAGTGGCTTTATTAAGTGCAGCAAACGGTTTTACAATACCTATTACTATAAAATTTTAATCGAGCTTCATAATCAGGTAAATTATTTATAGACACACTGTACGTGTGTTGCGAAACACACACACACGTCTCGTGAATTTGTAAAGAGCATTATTCCTTTTGATAATTACGTGTATTATTACACTGCCATAATTAAAAAAAAAAAAAATACATCATTACAAATGTTATAAAACGAGGAAGTACTGAGTTACCTTGTTTACAACTTCCCGTCTGTTTATCCTTATCATAACAGTTTCTTTCTTCTTTGTCAGGTGAATTTTTTCTTGTGCAATCATCGAAGCAATCCTGAAATACGAAATTAGGAATTAACAGTATTTTGAATTAATATAAATTAGAACAAATGTTTTTATTTAAAAAAAAAAAACCGTTTGTTTACAAAATATTAGTAGTAGTAGTGGCATGTGATGCAAGAAAGCAAGTGTATGAGCTTATGCAGCATCAGCCAAAAAAAAAAAAAAAAAAAAAATCACACCATTCCCTCCAAATGCCTGTCCAGTTCCTCCTTAAATTTATTCAACCTATCAACTTCCACAACGACAGATGGAAGTTTGTTCCAGCAATTAACCACCCGCTGGCTAAAGGAAAATTTCCGCACATCTATTCTACATCCGTCTTTTCTTAATTTGAATTTATGCCCCCTTAGATTCGTAATCTGAACAAGTGGAAGGATCCCATCAGAATTCAGCGTGCTCAACTCATTCAAGGCCTTATACACCTCAATCAGATCACCGCGCAGGTGCCTAGTCTCCAGCCACTGCAATTTGCAGAACTTAAGCCTCTCTTGATAAGAGGATCCCTTCATTCCCCTCACCAATCTTGTTGCCCTTCTCTGTACACGCTCAAGCAAATCTACATCCTTCCTAAAATGAGGCCTCCAGACCTGTACGCAGTACTCAAGGCGTGGCCTGACCATTGCCTTATACAGAGGGACAATCACTTCCTTTTCCCTGCTAGCAAAATTCCTATATATCATTGACAAAACCCCATGACCCGCCCTAGCAGCCTGTCTGCACTGCTCAGAAAACTTCATATCTGACTGCACAATTACTCCCAGGTCTTTTTCATTTTCTACCACCTTAAGTGTAGTACCACACAGTTGGTACGTTTCTCTGGGGTTATTTCTACCCATATGCAGTACTTTGCATTTGTCAAGGTTAAACTTCAGTTGCCACTTCTTAGCCCATCTGCCCAAATTATCTAGATCCTGTTGCAGTAGCACACTGCCAATTTAGAACATAAATTGTCATGAAAAACGAATTATCAAAGTTCAGAATTAGTAGCAATAGCATTAATAAAGGCACATGATGCAAGAAAGCAAGTTTATATAGCATCAGCCAAAATAAAAAAAAATAATAATAAAAACCTTCTCATCTCTCCCATCCACTCGCTCGAAATGTTTGTCTATTTCTGCCTTGAATCTATTTAAGCTATCACCTTCTACAACGACAAATGGAATTTTGTTCTAGCAATCAACCACCTGCTGGTTAAAGGCAAACTTCCGCACATCTATCCTACAACAGTAGGATAGATGTGCTTAATTAATCAAGCTAAAGTCAAAGAACTACAACCCTTCTTATATAGAATTACAAATAAGATAGCGAGTGGCCACTTTGTTAGCTACACCTACCTAATAGCGAATCGGCTCCTCTTTAGCTGCGTAGCACACGCTTCTTGATTAGACCGGAGTTCGAGCCCGTCACCACCAAATACGGAGGATGCGGAAAGGTCAGGGAATGACCACCACACCAGAGCAATATGGCCTTAGTTGCTAATGCTCCTAAAAAAAATAAAATAACAAATCCTCTTTAGTTGTGAGAACAGACTCCATTCGCTGTGGCATGAACTTAACGAGGTGTCGAATGCATGCTGTTCAATGTTGACTCAATTCCTTCCCACAATTGTTGCAAATTGGATGGTTTTGATAGGAAGGCAGTTGGATTCAGATCTGATGATTTGGGGAGGCCACTGTAGTAGGCTGAATTCATTCGCATTCTTGGAACCAGTTCTGTGCAATTCTGGCATTGTGACATGGTGCATAATCGTTTTGGAACAATCCATTTGCAGATGGATATACTGCGGCTATGAAGTGATGCATGTAATTTATAGATAACTTATAGCATTAAAATGTTATTTCACTGATATCAAGAAGGGTGGGGTCCCATAATTTACAGATTTACTGTAATTTGTGGCATCGAAATTTTGTTTAACTGGTCTCAAGAGATTCCAACGTAAAAATTCCCCATACTATTACACTGCCACCAACCACCATATATACTATGTTGACATCTCAAAGGATAGATCTAAGGACTTGTGCTGTTTTCACCATATTGTGTCCACATTATTATAAATAGGCAATAATCTGACTATTTGGAAAGTTCGTCTTTTAGGCATAGTACATTCCTTCCAAGTTTTGGCATCGCCGCCATCTATCGCATGCCTCAATTACTAAAGCAGCATAAACAACCATAATTTTCTTCCCCCATCCTCTAGTAAAAGATATCAAAGAGATTTTTTGCACTTAGATAATGCCGCCATCTACTGATTTCGTTATCTATTCGGATTTAATTCAGCGTTATATAAAAGTCTCCTCACTATCAACATAATACTATAACGGAGTTTTGCTCTTAAGCGTTTATAAATATGTTTCAGCTTTACCTGACTGGATACTGGACTCTCATGACCGTTTTGTACCGTTTTCTTTCCGTAGTCAATGCAGTCTGTACGATAAGGACTTGGCAGAAGATTTTTTACTGTCTGAAATCAAAAATAAATAAAATTAGACATTTAAGATACAAAACGTTGTGTTGAAGACAATGCAATTGTGGGGGGTGGAATTTAGTGAAAGATGATTTATATATATTTTTATAATTATTTGTGTATTTTATATTATTTATTTTTTTTTTGTTCCCTTATATGAGTTTTTGTCCACCTTATTTTAATTTCCCCACTTACACATCTGACTTTACTTTACAGGAGAATTCCAGACTCAAGGGAACTTCTCAATTATTTATAATTCCCTTCGGACAGGCTGAGTGTTCAAGAATGACAAACAACACACACATTAATATATAACATATGGCATTTTATTTACACTTATATACACAATATAAAAATTATCAACTCTCAAGCACATATTATTATTTCTCAAATTTGCCTATGTATTAAACAATTATATATGGCAATTAAATACAGCGGTTTTACTCTAAACAAGGTTATCCACTTCAATACAACTCAATCAATATCATTACATAAACTTATTTTAGTTTCTTCTTTCTCCACACATGACGAATAATTGCTTAAGAGGATTAGGTACACCCTTTCTCCTATTTAAATCAAATCCTTACCTTATAAATTGATTTAGGAATTTTACTCTTAACTTCCGTTTTAATTAGTGCCCCATTTTGTCTTGGGGAATATAATTTCACAACTTTCTCTAATCAAGACAGATAGTACATTTGACATCAATTTCTGGGCTAAAGCTGGTCCCAAGTGTTAGCTACATTCATAAGGCTATTTCTTTCTCTGTATTCTCTACTCTTCCCTTCCAAAATATATTATACCTATATGTTAGACAATAACTAATAACAAATATCAAATTTTTCTCCTTTGCTTTTCTACATATGTCTAATTATACATTAATCAAAACCCCTATCTGATTTATCTCTATATTTATGCATATACTTATATCTTTGTATATCCTTCCCTTAACATCTTTGTAAACATTATACTAATCTGATATTAGAGTTCCAACAGTCCTTTATTTGTGAGGGAGAATACTATATAACTAGTCACTTACTTAATTTTACGAATCGGATTTCTCCGTTTTGGGGCCTTCAGCTCCTTGTCTGGGAATGGCATCATCGTTTACCAACTGCATTCATCTCAGAACTTCAAGTTTCTCCATGGGCTGCAGTCTACGTCTGGACAGGGCATCATCGTGTCTTTTAGGAAATTTATGGGCTCGTCTTCGATACTGCTACTTAATCTTCGGTTCAGCTATTCTGGCGGACTAGGAATTACAACTTTATCTTCTCAGCTCACTTATCTGCGCCTTGCCTTTATCACTGCCTTCAGATGGTCGACTAGGGTTATTTCTCTCCGTACACAACACTTATTTTTATGCTGGCCACTTTCACTACCTTCCGATTACGGACTAGGCTTATTTTCTCCTTACCAAGGCTCCTACTTTCAGCTTCACAAGGCTGCTTCTTTCGGTTTACCAAGGTTCCTCCTTTCACTTATTTTCACTCTGGCCACTTTCACTTCCTTCCGATGACGGACTAGGCTATTTCTCTCTACTATATTTCTTCCATGACCAACTACTCGACTGTTCTCTTTTATTATGAAACTCATCTAACCCTTCTTAACCCACTGACTGTACTTAAACTTATCTTACTACTCCATCTTAACTTTGTCAGAACATTCTCAACTGGCTGGCAGGACAGGACAGGACAGGATAGGATAGGATTTATCTAACCCTACACAACTTTTTACTCATTTTCCCACTAACACTGTCAAAAAACTCACGTCTGTCTTTCCTAACTCATCTCCACAAACCGCCAACAAAAGCCCAACTCTGTGTTCTTTTTAACCCATTTTCAAAAACTCAACTCAGTAACTTTTAACTCATTCTTTCCCTAACACCGTCAAAACTCAACTCTATGTTTTTACTAACCCATTTCCACAAACACCAACGAAATCTTCTCAGCTGTGTGTCCTGTGTCTCTCCCCGTTCCCTCACTTTTGTCATCTCAATTCATACCGCCTCCTTATGTCGGGCTGCCTTTTTTCTAAGTTTACCCAATCTTCTCATTTTTGTCAACTTTCATCATTTCCTATTCATCCTTTAAAATTTCTCAAGCTGTATCTTCAGCGCTCATTTTAATAAATTTCCAAATTTTTCCCAGGCAATCCGCTGCTTTGAAGTTCGCCGTCACCTTCGCCACCCCTCGTTAAACTTAGCAGATTTATTTTACATGCTCTAACAACCATGCCATCGCCGACAGTCAGACGCAAATAGATTGCTAGTCGGAGTAATTTGATCCGTATTTACTACCTGGCCGAAATTTTAGGTGTCACCGGACAAAGGGATGTCCGACAATGTTCAGTCTACAGCCCTTGTTTTTCAAAGCCATAGATATTCGCACCTTCACGTCATTAGTGCTGTCACCATTCCCGTTGTTATTGTTTGTTTGGTGGGAACTGAAATGTATCCCTAATTGCTAATAGCTTACCGCTCCCTTCTCTAATTCAACCTTGTCTAATTTTTAATCCTTGTGACCTAGAATAATATTTGTGACTGGAAATGTTTACTGTCCTATTTTGATATTTCCTAAGCTTTATTTTAAATAAATCTCACTCATTTCTAAAATATTAACATGTAAGATTTTTCATCTTACACAATGCTGTATGCGTTTTTAAGAATGCTCATTACACTGGACCAAATGTTACTGAACTTTTTTCTCACTGTTTATATAACACAAGATGCAACAACTCAATTCACTCAGAGCCGGCACGAAGTTCCTGGAGACCAGGTGCATATGCTTAATGCCGTTGCTGAGGCCACCAAGCCCAAGACTATTTGCTGGTTCCATCTCGCAAGGCTTTAAAGATAAGAGATATTTCTCCATACATATTTATAATGTTCCGAGAAGTTCAAACACTTACTTGAATGGAGTCATAAAACCAATGGGATATGGCAGATTTTGTTTTAGCTTAGCGAACATTGTAAGCATTCTTTCTTGAAACTTGGAGATGCGCCACCAGCTAGTCTCATGTTATAATTCACTCCATTCTATGAAATTTGCTAAAATTAGCATTTTCCATTAATTACGTTTGTCGTCTGCAGATGGCGCCACTTGTTTCGAAATTACTGTATACTGTATTCCGTGTATAAGTTGACCTTTGCAACGCTAAAAATTAGTTTAAATTTTTAAGGTCGACTTAGACGCTAAGTAATCCTGAACTGAATTGAAGCCACCACACGGTTTGAGTTAAAAAGACGTATATTTAATACAATTATATTAAAGCGGTAAAATCTGCAGTAAACGTATGAAATGTTAAAAACTGTTTATGGTGACGAAACATAATCACGCGAGACGATCAAATTCAGGATAATATTACCTCCAGATATTTTTCCTAACGTGTTGATACGTAGTTAACCTACTTAATTTTCCAATTTTGTCATTAATTCTCTACCCAATTGCTCCATATCAATCAACAGCTGATTAAAGTCTCTCATGAAAAGAACTCTAATTTCTTTCCCATTAAAATCCAATTATGAAAGAAAATAATTATTCTATTAATTATAGAGGGGGCCCTCTAGTTTTTACAGTAATTATTTAGATAATAGCCATTCTGATATTATATTAAGGAGTCCTTATGTGCTGTGATGTAATAACTAGATCGTAGATATAGCTTAGCTTAATTTTCAGCACTCATCTCATAGTAATCCGCTTAGTTTGTTGAAAGTTTCACCAAACATAGTACATAGTAATTATGAGATTTTTAACAACTTAAAGAAATTATAAATCTAAAAAATACTAAATTATGAGCTTTAAAAATTTGCCTAAGAAAGGAAAGTGCACTTTCCATTCTATGGTCGTTTAATTAAAATTATGTATTAAAATGAAATAAATTAAATTAATAATTACCTTCTTATCTCAATTTAATTTATTTTATTTTAATATATAATTTTAATTAAACAACCATAGAATGGAAGGTGCACTTTCCTTTCTTAGGCAAATTTTTAAAGCTCATAATTTAGTATTTTTTTAAAATTTATAATTTCTTTAAGTTGTTAAAAATCTCATAATTACTATGTACGTGGTGAAACTTTCAACAAACTAAACGGATTACTATGAGGTGAGTGCTGAAAGTTAAGCTATATCTACGATCTAATAATAGCCATTCTAGTGACAGTGTTTCTAGCCATTCTAGTGACTGAATTATAAATTCAAAGAATACTGTGGCTTTTTTTAACCATAAGTGACGCCCGCGGTGAATCACGCCTATTGACCAATGCCACGTTCGCTATACCCTTGTTACACCTTTGTAAACATTTGTATATTTGTCAAATACAACAGTCATTTGTAACTGTCCCGAGACAAATTTAGACACGATGTGGCATTGCTGTACGTTTAGTGCTACTATTTCAAAATGGGGGTTGTACTTTCGTATTACACTAACTTCAATAATTCTATTTTTGCAGTCTAAGGGAATTAAAAGCCTCGAGAGTCACAGATAAATGCTAGCTCAATACAGAGTTAAACTGTATTACGCAAGGAATGACACGCCAATGGATGATTGCCATATTCCCCACAACACGGAAAAAACCCGAGTTCGAGTCCCGTCGATGATGTGAGGAATCTTTATAGGCCTTGTTCACAACGTGGTTGACTTAGTCGGTCTCAGGCGATGGCAGCATGGTTTTTTCTCTCGGAAACTCGGGTTTTTCGATCAGCAAAAGAAATCGGCCACAAAACACATACAATTTACAGACAGAGTACACAGAATATGGTCTTAGTTGCCGATGCTCCTAAAACCCTATTACATCACCAACCAATGGATACAAAGGTTAAAATATGGAAGAACAAATGCAACACGACGACAGTTCGAATAGCATTAGTGAACCATTCCCAAAGTGTAACACTCGTTTTCAAGCAATAGCAACACGTGATGCATTAGACGTATTCCAACCGAAAGCCCTGTTTAAATTTGGTTCAGTATGTAGTACAGAGGATGTTCATAATAGGTAAGATGCTCTTACCTTCCCATGTTTTGAACTGCACTAATATTTAGTTGGATACATAGACAAGTGCCGTGTAAAGAAATGAAGTGCTTTTTGTTTCTAATGAGATATTCAATTGATATGTTTTACCATTTTCAGAAAAACGTTGTATTTACTTCCCCTGCTTAGGGAGATACCCTCTTTGAAAGGATTCAACGTTAAACCTATTTTAGAACTGTCATGGATGATTAAGAAGGCATCATGTCCACGATGGCCGCTTCTAGTAATATCGTCACGTTGAAGATTTAAATCTAAGGAAATTTCTGAAACGAAAAATATTTATAGTTATTAAATATTGTACACTTCATATCATCATATTTATTTAACTACAAAGTTTGTAGTGTTATATGACAACCAGAACCCCAACAAGGACATACAACAAAACTTCTAAGATGTGCACGATACTCTACCAAAACACTAAAAGCCTGAGAAATAAGCTTCAGACATTGGAAATCCTTATCCTGTCACGTTTGTATGACTTGATATGCTTTACTGAGACTTGGCTGTCCCACGATGAAGAGGACTTTGCATTCTCTCAACCCGCTTACTTCTGTCATTTACAAATTTACACTGACTAGCTCAGCCACTCTGAAAACAGACCTGTTTGAAGCTGCAAAGGTCTCACTCAGCGTACAAGGCAACAGATTTGACGTATGCACAGTCTACATCCCTCCCCCACACTCAGTTAAGAACACTATACAAGGAGTCTTCAACTAGATCATTAATCAATGTTACCCCAAGGCGTCATTATTGGTGTGTGGGGACTTCAATATTAGCTCTGGCCAACATAGTCTCGCAGGTTATTATCCTCCAATCTGGTTGCAGTAGGTCTGCTGCTTCAGAATTATGCTCCTACTAGAGTCACAAACATGTTAGACATAATCTATGCAACAGACACCCTCACCTTTGACAGCAGCCAGAGACAGCTTTCATGTCAGACCATTTCCCAATAGCATTCTTACTCATCGGCACATCCAAGGCATCACGGCAGAGAACATCAGGAACCAGTTCAGAAAATCGTGATAAGCCCTTCGCTCTTCAACCCACAGAAATGCATCTTTGCAGCATTCATTTTTACTTGGGAAGCCCATAATCAATATCACCCACAGCTCGGGCTGCACTTTCTTACCTGCTGGCGCTGAATTCTATCGCTCGAACTGCAACGTCAAAATTTGCTACAATCTCTAACCAGAACAATGCTTGGAGGAACCAACAGCTCAGGCTAGAATTTCAGAAGAATTTACAAAGGATACGCGCAAGCTAGAAAGCCACAGCATACCCATTAGGCAGGACAGCATACTCAAGAACTCGTACTCAGTTCAACAGAAGCAAATCTAAAGCCGTAAAGCGTACATGAATAAAACAATCAAGGTTGGAAAAACATCGTTTAAGGCAAGGTGGGATGATTTACTCCAACAACTTAACCCGATCGATTGGCTTGAATACATGACAAGATTTACGCCAAAGTGTGTATTAGCCTTAAAGAACCTACATAAAAGTTGTCAGCGATATATCTCACATCCATCATATCAAAAAGAGAGCTAATCCGTGCCATCAATGACATCCCATCAACTTCTTATACTGTATATGATGGGATTCCACATTTTATCCTAAAGAGCTTATCATAGATGCGCTTCTAGGAATCCTAAATGGTATCCTTACAACTCAGAGCTTTCCAACAGCCTGAAACCAATATATAGTACGGCCAATTCCCAAAACGCAAGGAGCCACCTCAGTTACATAGTTCAGACCAATAATGAAAACCTCGTGTATCCTCAAAGTTATGGAGAAGTGCCTTCTACCCATTTTAACCAGACAGGTTTCGCCACGCGATTCTCCATATATACATTTAAACGTAGATCCACCATTACGAAGACCTTCATATGACCAACACCATTCTGGAGGCCTTATAAGATAGGGCTGCAATCCACCCATTCCTGTGCCAGAAAACTGAATTTATTACGCAGACGATTTGAAGCTCTATCAGATCAGCGAGACCCACAGACCTAATAGTGCTTCCGAAACTATCATCAACGGCCTAAAAATCCAATTACGTACTTAGCACAGTTCTCTTTAAAGATAAATCCAAACAAATTTGCACAAATAGTGTTCTCACTAAAATCACATCCAACTGAACTAAACCTGGAAAATCCATGGAACACCCATCTCTTCAGTAACCAAGCACAGACATGTCGGGGTCATCTTTGACTCTAAACTCAGCTTTAAATACCATGTTGCAGATATGCACAACAAGGTCTGCAGAACCAGTTGGCCTGACGAACAACACCTTCATATCACCAAGTGCGAAAACGCACTTCAATACATAAACCGGTTTCTTCAGCCAGTCATCACTTATGGGTCTGAAATCTGGGCGGCAAAAACAACCACGCTGAAAGTCACCTCATATGATGAGTATTGGCTACTTCGTTGGATCCTCTTCAAACATAAACTTACACACACACTTCAGAAATAACAAAACTACTAAATTTCTGAAAAGGTTCAGAACGGGTCTTTGCTTACTCGCTACAATAAAAATTATAGTGGGCGAAATAAATATGCGAAATTTTTGGCAGATATGAAATTGGAGAAGCTCCCCGAAACCCCTAAGAGCCCTCCTCTCTCTTCAGTCTCTGGCTTGGAGGCTTAGGAAAGTGGAGAGTTTCCTGCCCATGGAAACGTTCCAAAAGTTCAATAGATGGATGCAGACTTCATTGAGGATAAATCCTACAGAAGATATGTCATCAGGAAACAGCTCTCCTCTTCAGCTGAGTGATTGCCAGTGTGATACTATGAGCTGTGTTCCCTCATAGGCCAGGTTAGCCTGTCGAAACCTAGCAAGCATAACAATGTCATGCTCATTGGGGTTGAAAAAAAAAAAACTGTAAATACATATCCTTGGTAAATAACTTGTTATGATGATCATGTTGTTGCTGTTATGGGTATTGCGTCAGTCCTCCATGTAAACCCTTATTTATATTCGCTGATTGCAATAAAGACATTAAGTTCCTGAATTTCAGCGATTTAACTGAAACGTGTAAGAGGGGAAATAAAGTTTAGGCCATTTGTTGTGTGGAGCTTTTTTGTTGAATTTGGTCTGAAAATTTTGAATTTGTTAAAATTGGAATAAGTACTACTGCTCAGATGTTACTATTTCTAAAATTCAGTTTTGCTTAATCGATAGGAAAGTTCAGTCTAAAACATCGGTCTATTTCTGAAACTATTCTATTTAAAGCGTGGGGGGGGGAATAAAAACACAGCAGTTGTAGGCTATGTGATGTTCACTCTTCAATACGCGCGTTTAGCTGCACCAGGGCAGTTATGCGTCGTATCTTATGCTTACTCTTTTTTCTTCTTCAAAATAAAACCGGTTTACGTTCATTTCAGAAGTACACCGATGATGTTTTCAGACTAAATCGCGGAAGGGGAACAACTCCCCCGTTGAACCAAAAGCAGTTGATCAGGAAATTTTAGAAAAACAGCAGTCTAAAGTGGTAGCAGCTAAATTAAACTTTTTTAAACGGTAGAGTTTAGCTCTATTTCAACATCCAATTCGAAAATTTCAGCTGAAATACAACAAAGAAGACTCGACAAACAGCCAAAACTTAACAATAGAAGTGCCTTTTAATTTTATTAATTAAATATTTATTAAGTATTTCTATTACATATTACTAAAAATTTAATTTCAATTAAATATTAATTTTTCTACTCTTATGTATTTACTTTTATGGAGCTTTTTCTATAAATTTTTGCACTCTACGAATGCTTGTGGCTGAGAGATTAGACAATTTAGGCAAAAATAATTTTTATTTCTTTTTCTACAAAATTCCTATCAAATTTTAGTAATTTATAAGCGATTTTGAAAATTTTGCATTAATTTTCCTTCCAATATCCTCTATTTTATTACTAACAAGAATTACCTTTAGTAGTTCGTATACTTCGTAGAATTCGAGCAGAGGAGGGGTCATTGACTGCAAGACAAACGTGTGGAAGTTTATCTGGTCCAACCAATCGGATAGTTTTGTTACATGAACTGTGGAATTTAAAGGAACGAAAAGAAAACATTATAGAGATATGTAAAATAACACAATTATAACACTCATTCAAGTTTCTTTCAAACATTAGAAGAATCTTTATTGCAACAAAGATGATGATTTATATAGTATTGTAGTTGCAACTGCCCATCAGGGTACAGTGGCCAGGGGTTAACAATGTACTATAAAGACAAAGTTGCCTCAGTAAACCAATAAAATAACAATAATAAATAAATAAAGTACTGTAAAGTGAAGAAATGAACTGAGTATACTATAGATAGAGAACATTAAGTGAGTGGTGTGCAGACTATTCGTTACAAAATACAACATAAGCATATACACTGAAAGGACAGAATTCATGGGGTTCCTAGGCAACGCGACCACCACGGAATATTTTCTTTCTATATTATCGATCCTGATTAAACTTGTTGAAGTCGGCATCTAGGTCCTGGACGCGTGTTAACATCTGCTGAGGAAGAAACCGATCCGAAAAGGTAAGGCGTGTTTGAAAAGGACATAGCTGAGAAGTTACTCGCAGATGCGCCACTGGGATCCTCCATGCACAGTTCTCTTAGAAGGAGGGAGAGAAAATGAGACCAGCTTGACCCCTGTGAAGAGTCTCCTTTCATCAAGAAAGGAGAATCTTGAGTATGTTGGCCATAGCGGTGTTTCGGAGCTGGGGAGGTAGGCTAAGCTTCTGGCAGGCCCACTTGAGGAGCCAATACTCGGAGAAGAACACTGGTTTGGTGATAGAGGGAGATGTAGATCTCTGCAGCATAGAGAAGTGGGGGATAAAGTATTGTTGCAATATGATGGATTTGTCTGTTATATGTGGCAAATGCTGCTTGCCTATCCATCTCAGTCTGGCAGCTTTTGCGAGAAGCTGGTCTACATGTTGTTTCAAAAGAAGCTTTGGGTAGAAACTGACCCCTAGGTCAATGTGGTTATGAATAAGTGGGATGGAGGCGCCATTGAGGGCTGGATGGATTTTTGTTGGGCGTTGCTTTAACGAGAAGATCATGGTTTCTGACTTCAAGATTGATGTTCAGACCAAATTGTTTGAGGTCGGTAGATATTGATGAGAGAATGGAGGTTAGCTCTTCTGAGATTTGGTGAGGGTCTTGGTTTGGCTTAATTGGCGTGAGTACCTTTAGGTCGTCGGCATATACGAGGGAATTCAGCTTTTGGATTACCAGTGGAGCTATGAGGGAGGGCGGTGAAGAGGAAGTCCAGATTGTACTGGCCCTTGCAGGACTCCAACCGAGATTACTATGCATTATTACAAGGAGTAATATTTAATAAGTTTATTAATATTACAGTAAATGGTCGGAATTCTGCTGATACTCTTTTTTTCAAAATAATCGTCGAAATTCCTACATTTTACCCATCGATGAATCCACTCCCACGTAGAAGCACCCCTTAAAGCCATTTCTTGATGAGCCTGTGCTATTTAAATTAGTTTTCTCCAGTCCTCAAATCAGCAGTTCTACAAAACACTTCAAATTGTGCAGCTCATAAAGCAGTTCACATTTACAGAATGCAACTTCCTGCAAATAGCATCTCAGGAACTCTGTGTTCGCGTGTTAGTGTTAATATTATATGATGGCTAAATGAAGCAAAGAAGAAAATTTTCTGCATCTGTCAAAAAATATAGGAACGAAAGGACAATAAATTCTATCACTCGTACCTTCCTCGTTGCCAAAAATATTCTCACGTGGTGCCAACTATTAGCAGTTCACCGAGACTTTTAGTAGTTGTCCTTTGGCGTTGCCATTCCGCGAATTAAATTATCAGACTGTGTAAATAAATATCATTTATATTTTAATTAGTGTGTTTTTATATGACACGCTAAAATTATTATGATTGTTTTAGTTTATTTTTGGCATGCAGACCGGAAAGGTTTGCCATCACTATACTTATATACTATAAGGCATAAATAAAATATTCAGAAACTCAATGTACAATAAAAAGCGAGCGCCATTCTGGTGAATCTGCAACAGTCCCGACCTGACAGGGGACAGCCAGCCAGTCAGTGCGTGCTCATAGGTGACGGGTACTTAGAGTTTCCCCGAACTCGAGGAACTCAAGATTTTCTGTCCTTTGCTTCTGAAGAGTGAGGACTTCAGAAACAGGTGTTTTGGGAGAACGTGTACTTAACTAAATGCGGTTTCTGGTAAGTTTTACAATGATTGAAATGTAATAATTTCAATATAACTCTGTTGGATGTTTTAAAAAGTACAGAGGTGGACAAAATAATGGAAACACCTGATATGAAAGTAATTGTTCTTGTAATGGCTGTGTGACGTACTTAGGAACTTGCAATGATGGTTTTTTTTTTTTTGTTTGTTTGTTTCTTTCTTGCAGAGTAGTACTGTAAACGAAGACGATAAAAGCTGATGTTAATTTAGAGTTGCTATAAAAAGGTACATGAAGAAAATGACCTGTCTGAATTTCAAAAGTGTCAAATTGTTAGTAAAAGTTTAGCAGGGGGCATCGGTGATTAAAACTGCTGATTTGTTTAATGTATCCGGAGTAACTGTATAGAAAAAAAAAAAAAAATGCCACCACACCGGGACCACCCGGAATATCAATTAATCTGTCCAAATGTATTATGTTCGTGAGTTGCATGTGTTCTCTGGTCGATTTGTCTGTTTCGCTGGATGAAGCACGCAAATTTACGCCTAAGACCGACTAAGTCAGCTACGGGGTGAAAAAAGCCTATAAAAGTTCCTTGCGTCGGAACTTAGGGTGGCTGCAGAACATTACACCAACTTCACCTTGGCGCACTGTGATCAATACAGGACTCTGTAAAAGAACTCTAGTTGTGTTGTTTAGTTGTTTCTGGCCATTTTTCCACCAGGAAGGCGATCACCCGGAAAGCCCGCCCAATGTTTGTCTACACCACGAGAAAGTAGGACATAACTGATCGTGGTGGAATTAAGCCCTAAAGTCGAAAATCTTCCCGAAAGTTCGAAAAGAGCAGTTGGTCAACCTCACGAGTAAAACGTTAGTCTATACTCACAAGGGGTCCTAATAATTTCCAGCAAAACATGTCCCATATTAAGCAAGCATGGCCACCTACCTGGACAGTGGGCACCATGTACGATGGGTCCATGGATTCGCGTTGCTTGCGCTACATATGAAGGCATCCATCGGTGTGTTCCACCAGGTATTTGGACTCATTCGATCCGCACACTCGTTTCTAGTCCTCCAACATGTTGTTGACACTACAGCATTTGCTGCCGTCGACAATGATCAGCGGTGAGAAGCTGTCTCTCGGGTCGTCTACTGTAGAGTCCCATATGTCTTAGTGTGCGGTGCATCATCATTTGGGATGCTGTTCTTGCATTGCAAAGGCAACTGTTGCACAGGTCCTACGGTTGAGCCCGTATAACTCGCTTTATCTTTTTCACACCATGAACCTTGTGTATCCTTTACAGTTTTATCGGTGGAAGGTGGTTTAACATGTTCCACACCAGTCTTTGTACACCTTAATCACACAGTAGGTCGTACGCAACCGGCAAGGCGACGCACGAGAGCTCCCACAGTCATGCTGTTTTCTTGCCATATTCATTACGAAACACACAAAACTTACATCAAACACTTTCTGAATGAGGTGGAGATGTTCGAATTTATGAGTTACTCCTCTTATTCCTCAATTTATAGTTGAAAACGATGCTAGAATCATCTGCAATATTCTATAATATTGAACAATATTTTTTAAATATAATATAGGAAAAAAAATACGTTGTAGATGATTGTATAGAATATTCTAAAATAATCTACAACGTTCTACCACATTCAGGAGTCTTCTACATCTTTCTGGAATATTCTAGAAATTTCTTAAATATGAAGGTTTAATTTTTAAATGTTTTATAAATAGAAAAAAATTTTAATAAAATTGGCACACAAGTGAATCCTATTTTAATAAAAACTTTGAAAATTAAGAAAAATTAAACTTGATTCCAAACTTTTGAAACAAATCTTGAACGAACTGTGGGGGGAGGCGGTTTATTTATTCACCTTTTATTTATTTCTTATTCTTTACAATTAATATTAATTATTAAGCCTCGTAACTTTCAGACCCACCTCTCTTAACTTGGTATTACTTAATTATCTCCCCCAATTCAACCCCTTCCACATTAACACCTGACTTGTGTAACGCACAGAAGATTACAGATTCTGGGGAATAGTAGTTCGTGTATGTTTCCTCTGGACTGGCTGAGTATTCAGAATGACTCATACTACACTTGATAAACATATACAATATTGTTTATTCACAGTATATAAATTAGAAGAATATAGCAAACATCATTAATTGAGTATAATGTTAATTATTAGCGTTATATGTGTGCTAAGACTGAAGTTATTAGCGTTATATGTGTGCTAAGACTGACTTCAGTTAATTACACTACATGGTGCAGCCAGAATCACCAGGAGTGGTAACAGGTCGAATCGGGGTTTCAATAAGGAAACTAAGATGGCTTTCATCAAGAAGCAGAAGGCCTACCGGAAATGGCAGAAAACTCAACTTCCCTCAGACCATTTCATCTTTAAGAAAGAAAGAGCTTGCTTCTTGAAAAAGAAAAGGCTGGTCCTTAACCAAGCTGTTCTCAATAGGTTGAAGAGTGGTAGAAGGATCCTTTCGAATCATCATCATCACCTAGCCATTGACAAAAAGCTTGTCCAGGAATGGGCACAGTTCAGCTTACAGCAGGCAGATTTTCCTGACTCTGATTCCTTTCTCTCGCAGGAGGACTGGTTACCTAGGGCACACTTGTCTGAAATAGAAATAACTAGAGAGACCCTAATTGATGTCATCAATAAACTACCCAACAAAGCCACTGTAGGTCCGGATGGTTTCCCACTCTTTATTATCAAAATTTGCAGCCCATATATAGTCGACATTCTCCTTCACCTTTTCAGACAAATCCTGCAATCCGGAATAGTTCCTTCAATTTGGAAAACTTACCATGTTAAGCCCATTCCAAAGATCAAGAAACCCAAATCTCCTAAAGACCTGAGACCAATATCCATCAGCTGTTCTTTACTCAAAATTTTCGAAAAAGTAATTCAGCCAACAATTGCCCAGCATTGCTTTGCACACAGGCCCGAGTACCTCCATACCGTTCTACAAAGGAGATCGACAACTACCAATCTTCTTGATACCCTCTTCAGAATTCAGCGCACCCTTAACAACAAATCACAGATTGATATCATATTCCTCGACATAAAATCGGCTTATGACAGAATACACCTCCCAGCTCTTTTTACCATTCTGAAACACTACTTCGGCCTGGCGGAAACCTTACTTCAAATTTTGAAGTCTATTTTACTTCCTAGACATCTGTCTGTGATCCACAATGACTTTCAAGTAACTATTGACGTCTCAAGAGGCATCCCACAAGGAAGCGTACTGTCAGCTATCCTGTTTGCAGCAGTTTTGGAGCCTTTCCTTGCTCAGAATCCGAACTTTGTTTCTTATGCCGACGATCTGAAATTCTACGTGAGCTCAGATCATAATCATCAGATTCATGATATCAACCAACAAGCTTCTAGACAGATATTGAGCTTGGAAAGTTATCTTGCCACAATAGGGCTGCATCTGAGCACTTCCAAATCAGCACAATTGACGATAACCAAGAAGAAAGCCAAAAATGATATCCAAATCTTTCTGAGTGGGGAACCTGTGCAAAAGGTGACCTCTCATACTGATCTTGGCCTCACCTGGGACGTTGGGCTCACATTTCAGCCTCACTTTGCCAGGATGAGGCAGAAGACGTACGCTGCTCTTTGGGCAGTGCGTCAGGAGCTCGTTGGTGTGCATCAGCCAGCGCTGCTTATTTGCCACATCCTGAGGTGTATTACGCCGATTCCTCTCTATGCTTCAGAAATTTGGTCATCTGCCCCTGCCTCATACCTTCAGAAGTATCTCAGTTTAGAGTACTGGTTGCTTAGATGGATGAACAAGGTGGTAGGCCACCCCCTAACTATCTCCAGATCTATCCTACTAGCAAATCTAGGCACCACTCCCTGGAGACATATCATCATGACAAAAAATGTTCTCACGCTTGCACGGCTTATAACGAGGCGAATTGATGCTCCATCAGTATCCGCATTAATCTCTGGCCCGAGGAGGGCAAGAGGGAAGCACCCCGACTCCTGTCTCCCTCTACGTCTTACTCTGTCAAACATCGATTCCCTGAGGAACATGTTTCCAGCCAATTGTCTTCGGATCTTCAATAAATTTAGGATCCACCCTGATAGGTTCTGTGAAGACAAGCCCTACAGGAAGGAAATCCTCAAGAACTGTTACCAGATTATGAACCTATAATACTCACCTGCTCCTGGACAGACCTTTTTTTTTTTTAACTTGCCTATTTGTATATGACAAAGACTTTCTGTCTTCATGTGATCATGTATATTACTGTATATTTTGTACATTATTGTTTATTTAATCCTGTAAAAGTCTCGGGTCGAGCACGAATGTACCCTTGTTTATTGTACATTGTGTTCCTCGCACCTTAGTCTGTATTCACACCCTTCTGGCACAGAGCCGTCCCGGGGTGACCCAAGGTTTTTTGGGAAATAAACTGATTTTAATAATAATAAAAAGACGTAAAGACAATCACAACTCATATATCATGTCTCTTCGTGTCTTTCTGCCTTTTCTCCTAGTTCAGGTTACATCTCACAACATTATCTTGCGTTCTAACAATTAAACTTCCCAACTGGGATTACAGCAGTGAGCATAAAACCTATAATGTATTTTCCTAGGTTTATAAGTCCCTGATAAATTCTTTCTTTAATTCTCCCTTCCAAAATTTACAAGTGCATAGCACACTGTTTAGTCTCAACATAAAACATACTAGTCACGAGTACATATATCTATATCTACCTTGCTTATTAAACTTATCTTTATGATGAGTTTAATTTATTCTTATGGGCTTTCTCATTCTCTTTATGCTAAACAATATCCAATCATCAATCAAATAATTAAAACATTCCCTAGAGTCCTTTCCTTCTAATCTAGCTTAAAGCTATTATCTAGTACTTACATAACAGCTTAGGGGATCACTCTTTACACAACCTTTTTCTGAGCTTAGGGGCGGCCATCATCATCAGCATAGGGCATCATCAGGCTATTACTGGAATTAGTCATCGGCTACGGCTAGGGAACTGCTGCTCATCTACAGGAATTCGCCTTCCTTCAGGAACTCACTCATCTCTCCATACGGCGCTGCGATTTCCAGTCGGGGTATTAATGAGTTGCTCTGGCCCGCTTTGGGCGTCTGATCAGTTCGACGATAATGGGGTGCATAATAGAATTATCAAGACTTAGCTGCATCTAGAATCAGAAACAAGAAGGCTCCGGGCAGAGACATGCTCGATCCAGAAATCGTCCAGAAGGCCATTGAACTTATTCCCACTACAATACTCAACCTGTTAAACCACTGTCTCCACCAAGGATTCTTCCCCACACAATGGAGGACTGCAATCCTTAGACTTATATTGAAGAATGCAACCAAACCACATGATCTGCCACAATCTTACCGGCCCATTGCACTGCTGCCAGTCTTCAGCAAACTTCTCGAACGGATGATCTCCCATAGAATAGAAGCCCACTACAATGACGCTGGTCTCTCCTCACCTAAGCAGTACGGTTTCCGGAAAGGACGCTCCACGATTGATGCACTGGAAACAATCATTGAAGCTGCTACCAACTGCAACTCCAAATACTTTCTACTAATCTCCTTTGACTTTGCTGGTGCCTTCGATTCCCTCTGGTGGCCCAGCGTCCTGGGCAGGCTCCGAAGAGCGCATGTCCCAGAAAACTTATATAGATGCATCAAGACCTATCTCCAGGACCGGCGAGTTGTCGTGTCTGCTCCCCACTGCAGTGTCTCCAGACCAGTCTTCAGGGGATGCCCTCAGGGATCTGTCCTGGGGCCTCTCCTCTGGAATCTGGTGCTGGATGATTTCCTGAACACCAAACTCAACAATGTACAAACCCAGGCCTATGCAGATGACCTGGTCATGCTCTTTTCTGCCAATAACAGAACCCAACTAGAAGCAACTGCCAACCAGGCCATCTCCACCCTTCAAGCTTGGGCAGAGCATAACAACCTAAAGATCTCCCCAGAGAAAACCAATTCGATCCTACTAAAAGGCACCCTTGATTTGAGAAGACCACCCCAAATCAAGGTCAATGGTGTTACAGTAAAACTAAAAACAGAGCTTAAATATCTAGGTTTGATCTTAGACAAAAACCTTTCCTTCACTCCTCATCTAGACCAACTCAGGATTAAGATCAGGAAGTATGCTGCCCAAGTCTCAAGAGTTGCCCGGAAGGACTGGGGCTTAAAGAAGAGAACGTTGTCACTCTTCTATAAGGCAGTTTTCATCCCGGTTATCACCTATGCTTCTGGAGTCTGGTACAAGAAGGCCAATACCGTAGTAAACAGATCGCGCCTAGGAACTATCCAGCGCTCTCTTCTCCTTCTGTCCTCCCGTGCCTGTCGCACTGTCAGCACCCATGCGCTCCAGGTCCTCACTGGATCTCTTCCACTGGACCTGGAGATTGTTCGTCATGGGTTGCTCTACCAAATAGCCAAAGGAAGAGCAGTTACTTGTGCAGGTTTCACCACTGACCCAGCAAATAATAGAAACGCTGAAAAGAAGAGACTTAATGAACATCTAACAGACACCTGGCAAGAAAGATGGCAGGCATCAACTAAAGGCGCTGTCACCAAAAGATTCCTCCCTGATGTCAGGGCCTCCTACCCCCTCACACCTGTCTGGTTTTCACCAGGACTCTATGCTACCTACCTCCTCACTGGACATGGCTCCTTCCAGAAAAAACTACATGACTTCAGAATTTCAGACTCACCCCGCTGCCACTGTGGAGAGGATCAGACGTGGGAGCACCTTGCCCACAGCTGTGAAATCTACGAGGACTTCAGGAGGATCCTAATAACAAAACTACGCTTCAACTACCAAAATCAAGAACACCTCACCCTACAGAATGAAGAAACTTACCGAGCTCTGACTCAATTTGCAATGGACTTATTTACCAGGCAGAAAGCGCTACCACCACCTTAGTATCCGAATCAATAGGTCATAACAACCATGACTGCCAATCGTTGCTACGCATCATTGAGCCATGGATGCTAACGCCTTGGACCAACTTGCACAAGACTTGACTAGCAGTGCAATAAAAGACAGGGTCCGCACATACCTTGACAAATTCCTCATCATTGATTTCTGGACAAACTTCTCTCGCCCAGATGTGACACATTTCATCAAGAAGAGGCCTAGCATCCATCCCTGGACTTGACCATCAATCTTGGACTCCCGGTTTTGACCACCCCCCCCACTGTTCGTTCTGATGGACTACTGGACCAGCCTTCAGTCTGGATGCGACACAGACTCACCAAATGGAGCCCCAATGACGGCACCTGAACTAGACCTTACTGAACATGACCCTTCCACCATAGCAGCACTCACACTGCTGGATTTCCAGCAAGTTGTCGGCTCCAACTGACTGGCCGTGCTAGCTGTACCTACCCTGAACTTGCGGAGTTTATCTCTCTCTCATTTTTTTTTTTTTTTTTTTTTTTCGGCTTCTTTCTTCTGTTTCCTGCCATCCGTTCTTTTATCCCCCCCCCCTATTTTTCTCTTACAGAATGATTTTTTTTTTTTTTATATTTATTTATTTATTTATTTATTTTTTTTTATTTATTTATTTATTTATTTTTTATATATTTTTTTTTTGTGGGGTGGTGGTTTTCGTCCACCCGCCACCCCACTCCTCTCTCTGGTGAGGCACTGGGCATGCCACACTGTCATCAGGGGCCATCTTCCCTATTGGCCCCTTTCTTCTGTTTCCTACCCTCCAGTCTTCTGCCTTCCTCCCTTACTTTTCTCTTGCACAACGTTTTTTTTTTTTTTTATTTAGTTTATATATATATATATGTGTGCGTGTGTGTGTATATACATATATTTATATATATACACATACACGCATTCCCCACAGGTCTAAATCTAAAAACATCAAAATTACTGCCCGACCTATTTGGCCCTAGAACAAGTTATCAGCGAACAACCCTACGCTCTGTTAAAATTACAACCGTTGCTCAAGAAACAGAGATCATCTCATTCTCAAATATGGTCCTAGCCACTGAAATCCCAGGAAAGTAGGTGGCAGGACCCGCCAGAGTACTCTAGCTACAGTGGTACACCCGGTCAGCCTCCCCGTGGCATGGTGTGGTAACGTCGGGTCCCACTAGGGGCTCGGCGGCTAATAGACCGGAGGAACAAAGGGCACAACACAATATACAGCACATGACCCCCACACACTTCAAATCTCTGGCCCCGATACAATGTACACCCGCGGAGATGGGAGAAATCCCAGGAGCCGTTAGACACTAACATACCTTATACCTTTATACCTTATCAAGACTCTCCTTACTGTTTTATCAAGAAGCCCGACTATATAACTCTTCCTTATCTTTCTATGACGAGACTTTTCGATCCTTTTCACTCAGCTCCAGCATATGTGTTTCCATCTTTCATTGGGTATCTCCTTCCCATTTCCACGTTGCGGCTGACCTCTCCCAGGACTTGCCTAATGAATTGTCTTTAGTTTAGTCTTCAATTTCCACTATCACATTCCAGCTATTCACAAGAACTCCCACATTCTTCCAAACTTTCCTACAACTCCAGAAAAAACTCTAAAAACTCTCTTCCTTCTGTTGCATCTCCTTTTTGTTCTAGCCACCCCCTTTCATTCTGGTCCAATCATAGTTCATTCTTCATCATTCAATTCATTCTCATTAGCTCTCACCCACTTCTTCCGTTTTCGTGGCCCTTCCTCTCCTGAGGGAACCTCCGGCTTCTCGAAATTTCTAAAAGCTTCGATGAACTTCCGGACGCCTAGAAATTTCTAGACATCTCCTTGTGATCATTCCGATGCACTTATCCCTTTTAGTCCACTCTATTTTTTCTCTACCGCTCCTTGAAATTATTAAGTATTCAAGGAGTCGGTCTGTTTCATCCAGCAGCTAGCCATTCCCACACGGTGTATGCTGCATAAGGGTCCCTTCTCCCTCTTAGTCTTTAAAATTCTTCCTCTCCACAAGGGGATCGGTCTCCTTGTTCTTTTCTTCCAAAGAGCTGCCCACTTTCTGTTTATCATGATTTGAGCTGTCCTTTACGGTGCTCCCATTGTACTTTTGTGCTCCGTCCAGCTGCCCCCCCCCCCGTTGTTACGATAATCCTCCTCCCCCTACTTAACTGTACGGTACAGAGCGATCGCAATCTAAGCTGAAAATCATCCTATGTAAATAATATTATTTAATATATATATATATTTTTTCTTGTTATGTTATAATATTTATTTCCCTAGGATGAGTGTAAGAATTGGGTTCTTACAGAACAGTTCAAGAAATGTGCAAAGACATATAAATGAAGAATGATAATATATAAAATAAATTTAAACTTAACAGAACTGACTCTCATGGAATAAATGCATCCGACTGCGATATGGAGAACGATATAATTATGTAAATTAGAAATAAAAGTGGAAACAGGCTATTTAATAGAACAATAATTGAATGTGCAATGGAAGTGTAAATGCCTTCCTGAAATACCAGGACGTGATCATCCTATAACTATAAACTATTACAATTATAAAATAAACAGTACATTTTCAAGCCATAAAATATAATAGTATTAAGTATATATCAAAATTATTATATTTTATGCCTTGAAAATGTATTGTTTATTTTCACAGTTAAGTTGCAAGTAATGTTACGTTTCCTGTATATGTTATGATTCCGCTATTTTCATTAAATATATATATATATATCACCGTCTCTAGAAAACGTTTTTATATTTGTAAACTACTGGAGCCAACTCTGCCTCCTAGGGTGATTATTACAACATTCTGTATATGTATATCCTGTGTTAGTATGAAAAGAATATTGTCAAATTTCTATTTGTCTGATCATTGACGTGAGCAGTCAGTCACCCGTGTAATGTAATATAATGGTACTAATAAAAGTAGAATTAAAATACTTACCGAACGTCATCTGCTGCTGGATTAGTACAGTTGAGAAGCAGCAGTCCAGGATCCAAAATTGATTCGTTGATGGTAGCTATATCCTTGTAATACCACGCTGGATTATTTAAATGCTGAAAGCACACGGACAGGATTTCTTTCTGTATTAATCTTTATTGCTTCATCTAGAACGTATTATTTAATCTTTATTTACCCACTTTAAATAAATCACTAAAGATATTTTTGTTATCGCCAATATTGCAGGCTTTGTTGACCAGCTCCAATTATGGAGAGCGCTATGATAAGACACCCCTTTTGGCTGTGTGGCGTCATTATGTGGTGTCTGTAAATTGCGTATTCTGTGGCAGAGTTGTCTGTTTGCTAGACGAAAAATCCGAGTTTCCAGAGAAAATCATTCAACCCCACTTGAGATAGACTTACTCAGCCACATTATGAAAATAGACCGACCATGACTCGTCACGTCATTAATAGGATTCGAACCCAGGCACTTTTCTTCGCTTGATACGGGGAGGACGGAGATTATAAAGTTAAGTCGCCAATTGCATTTGTCACATGAGGTAACGGTCTTTCGCAGCTTTGAAAACGAAAACTTCTCAATTGCAGTGTATGTACGTGCGTGCGCCTCCCTTCAGAATAATCCCGTTTAGTCCACATTGAAAACTTGATTATCATTATATTCTCCCTCCCTCCTCCACAATTTCAGAAAGCATATCGAGGAATTCCATGGCTGCTTCTGAATCTACACCAGCAGTTCTATCAGTTTCATATTACAGCCCTGCACGGATCTTGTATCTTCAAAAATCATTAGCATTAGTAGAGGCATTTGATGCAAGAAAGCAAGCTTATGCAGCATCAGCCAAAAAAAAAAAAAAACACTCCCATTTCATCCCTCCGTTCGTTCGAAATACCTGTCCAGCTGAGCCTTAAACTTATTTAGGCTATCAACTTCCACGACACGGGATGGAAGTCTGTTCCACCGACCAACTACCCGCTGGCTATAGGCAAATTTCCGCACATCTATCCTACATCTGTCTTTCCTCAATCTGAATTTATGTCCTCTCAGGTGATTATTCTGAGCAAGAGGAAGAAGCCCATCAACATTGAGCATGATCAAACCATTCAAGGCTTTATACACCTCTATCAGATCACCTCGCTGGTGCCTAGTCTCCAGACACTGTAATTTGCAAAACTTAAGCCTTTCTTCGTAAGAGCAACCCTTTGTTCCATTCACTAATCTTGTTGCCCTTCTCTGTACTCGTTCCAGCAGCTCTACATCCTTCTTCAAATGAGGCCTCCAGACCTGTATACAGTACTCAAGGTGTGGCCTGACCATTGCCTTATACAAGGGGATAATCACCTCCTTATCCCTGCTAGAAAAATTCTTGTATATCATTGACAAGACACTATGAGCTAACGCATACGGTCTACTCTTGCAGACCGTATGCACTGCTCAGAAAACTTCATATCTGCCTGCACATTACCCCCAGGTCCTTTTCGTTCTCTACCACTGTTAGTGCAGTACCACAGAATTCATACGTCACCCTGGGGTTACTGCTTCCCATATGTAGTACTTTACATTTGTCAATGTTAAACTTCATTTGTCACCTCTCAGCCCATCTGCTCAACTTTTCTAGATCCTATTGCAGCAGCATACTGTCATTAGTGTCCTTAACAACCCTGCCAACCTTCGTATCGTCTGCAAACTTGGACATTAAGCTTGATATACCATCATCAATATGATTTATAAATAAAGAAAACAACAATGGACCCAACATTGAACTCTGAGGGACTCTACTAATAACATTAGTCCACGATGAGCAGTGTCCATTGATTAATACTTTGTCTTCTCCCCCTCAACCATCCCTTTATTCATAGCAGTAATTTGCCTCCAATGCCACACTGCTCTAATTTGTGCAGCAGTCTTCCATGTGCAACAGTATCAAAAGCCTTTCTAAGATCCAAATATATAATATCATAGTTATTCCCTGCATCTAGTTCTTTTGTGACTGCATCATACTATCCAATCAAATTGGTAAGGCAAGACTTCCCCTTAACAAAACCATGCTGTGTCCCAGCTGTAACTGAAGTCTTGTCTAGATGATCCTGCAGTGCTTCTTGAACTAGTGCCTCCATTAATTTTCCTGGAACAGAAGTTAAATTCACAGGTCTATAATTACTTGTGTCAACCTTTAATCCTTCTTTGTGAATTGGAGTCACATTTGCACATCTCCAGTCTATGGGTACCTCCCCTGAGTCCAAAGAAGCTCTCATAATTATGGCTAAGGGTTTGCTTACTTCCTTTTCTGCCTCCTTTAATATAACTGGATAGATCCCATCCACCCCAGGTGCTTTTTGTTTATGTTTATCCTCAACAGTTTCTCCTCCACTTTCCTCTTGGTTATTTATTACAAAATCATCTAGCTCATGCTAGAGTTTAATTCACCTCTGGCATTCTCCTCCCTGAATAACTCCTTATGTGTGAATGTAGATAGATGCAAAATACTGGTTTAGATTGTTAGCCACCTCAGCAGGATCCTCAACTGTTGAACGATCAACATCCAGTGGACCAATCTGATTCATCCCTTTCCTTCTTGAGTTTAAATAGGTAAAGAACTCTTTTCTTTTTTTCTTTGCATCGTTTGCCAAGGATATCTCATAATCTGCCTTTGCCTGCCTAATCTCCTTTGTGACTTGGTTACAGACCAGCTTATATCTATCATAGGCTTCCATGTCATCCATTAATTTAAATGTATCCCATGCATTTGTCTTCTCTGCCACGTGTCTCATTAGTTCATCTGACATCCATTTAAGCCAAAACCTTGAACAATATTTCTTATTTGGTATGTAAAGCCTAGTAGCTTCCAAGATTAATTCTTTGAATGCCCCCCATTTTGAATTTGCTTTGGTAACATCATCAGTTGGTCCCACTGTATAGAATTTAAATACTGTCTCAGCCCATCATAGTCGCCTTTACGAAAGCAAAAACCCTTCCCTTTTTTCCCTTGATGATTTTTTCCTCTTTGAGTAAATCCCACTTCAGCACACTGTGATCACTGCCACCTAGTGGTTCCTTTATCTGCAGATTCTTAATGCATGAAGAATCACTACTGGTAATCAAATCAAGAGTATTACTCCCTCTAGTTGCCTCCCAAACATGCTGGTGTAGAAAACAATCATCCAATAAATCCACAAAAGCCTTCCTAGTGTGTGTGAGTGACCAAACCACAAATTCCAGTCAATATCTGGGAAATTAAAATCCCCCATTATAAGACTGATTTACTGGCCCACTAATTCCCTGTACAGTTGCTTATTATACTCATCAGAGTCATTAGGCCTATAGCACACTCCTCAATTTTGATCTCCCAATGCTTATGTCACACCAAACTGACTCAACACTGCACTGTCCAGCGATGTCGACTGGCTTCACTTCCTTGGATTTTATGTGTTTCTTAATTAATAGCATAACCCCTCCTCCCTTTCTATCCTTACTGTAGGCGTTGTACTCCCCAAATTCCAGTTCTGCATTCCTTATATCTGTGTGACACCACGTCTCTGATATCCCAACAATATCTGCCTTTGATGTTTTGAGCAATACCTCAAATTCTCCAACTTGCATTAACAATGAGAAGGATCTCCGCGCTATTGCCCGCCACCTCTGAACGCCATTGCGGGCATAAAGTTTTTAGATAGATGACAGTTTACAGGCGTTCTCCACACTCGCACTTTACCGTCTGATTTGAGGACTAAAACGCAATTACACTCCATAGGAGTGTTTCTACTGTTGTGGTCCAAGAACGATGCCCTACGGATTACTTACTGAAAGCTACATTTAGCATTCTTTGATGTGAAATAAATTGCAGCTCTGCAATTGAAATCCATGCTTTACAGTTTCCTGAGGAGGATGGGTGCACTCACAGGGCATCTGTAGCCACAACACAATAGTCTCAAAGGATATCGCCTGGTTTTCCTTCATAACATTCCTCATGGATCAGCTATCCCTATTTGCAAAATTCTTGTTTTGGTCTACCCAACCTGTACACACCGACATCTCCCTTGTTCTTCCATTTTTACTACATTCGCTCTGGTTAACTTTGCGAGATTCAAACATATGGCTGTCGCACTCAATGACAAATTGCTTATATGATATTCCATGACTAAGTTTCTTTGAAACAGCAAATGCAGCTTTCCAAAACTCATTCGGTCTGCTTGAGATAATATAAATACTTATTATAGATAATATAAATATTATCTATAATATAAATAGATAATATTTCCAAACGATATTTTATTAGATGTGTGTCATTTATTTTGTACACTATTGCAGTTTCGTATTATACAGTATGTCTTGTTGGTTATCTGACAGTGATAAACCTGGATGCATGTCTGCATTCCATCATATGAAATTAGGTTTGGTTATTGTGAGTGATTTTAATTTACTTCCTTTCTTTCTTCTGATAAAATGCAAATCAACTCTAGCGAGATTATTTGTATATAAAGGTTATAATGGAAAATATATTCTACAATGGACATTTAATGGGTTTCAGGCTAATTATAACTTTAATTTTATTGTTTCATTAAGAATATTATCAATGAAACCTCAAAGTGTCACCAAAAATGCTTACATAGAAGCAGGAGTCATCTAATGATTTGCACTTCATTCCATCATTTGAATAATCTATCCGTTTATAGCAACGTACTCCGCTACATGCGGAAGGAATTCGATCGCATAGTCTGTTCCGAATATCCCTGGAAAGAGATAGAGGAGAAAAAAGCAAAAGATGATACATTATGCAGTATACACTCAAAACAATTTGTGAAAAAAAAATAACTTTATCAATAGCCAAAATTTAAGCGCCACATTCCTGTTTTGAAGAATATTTATCTCACATACAAAGCTAATTATAAAATAGTTTCCTGGAGATACAGTATCCAGAAAGAGACCACAGAATTGCGCTCGTGATTAGCATTAGGAAATTACATAGTGTCGTAGTTGAGTTACATGCTATCAGATGAGGGTAGAGGACATCACACCAGTCAGTTTGAGAGGAACTTCAATCTACTGTTTCGAAAATCACTCCTAAAGGTACCCTCCGCAGGCATCACTCGTGAAGAATTCATCGAGGCAATTCTATTAAATCTCTTCAATAATTTTCACACTTTCTAATTCTTCGAAATCAGCGCTGCTGAAAATATTATACAAGCCTGAAATACCAACCACCGAACCAAGTTCCTAACGGCCAATCGCTCTCCTTGGTAAGCTTGTCGATCAATTATTGCCTTCTAGAATTAAATCTCATACGCAAGAAAAGAACCTCATCACTGAAAACCCAATATGCTTCCGACATGGCAAGAAGCGTTTGTCGATCTCTTAAACTTTTCAGACCCCATTTTGAAATTCCCTTTGGCGGAAGAGCCTGCTCGAATGACTAAGACTTCTGATTACTCTCAGCAAATGTATTTAATCCTTCCTAATTATTTTCAAGAGATTTTGCTATCGTGTCAAATCTAAATTCAAATATACTTCTCAAATATTCTCCAGTGATGCAGATGCCTCGCACGATTCAATCTTAGAGAGAGGTAGAGGAGGAGCATTTCTATAAAAATTGACTACATCTGTCGAGAAAGGTGATGAAAGAAATGAAGAAATTACTGAGAATGACAAGAAGAGAAATATTTGTAAAGAAATGAACGTGGTGGAACATGTTTCTTTCTACCGCGCTACCACTCCCCAAATTTTTCTTTTTCGAAAGAGAAATACTCTTTTTTTCGTGCAATACATATATTCTATCATGAAACTAACGCACAGATACCATGAGAGAAGAACATTTCGTAGTTTGGTGAGTCCCTCATGGTCCTGAAACAATCGGTTGTTTACTTCATTCCAAGCAAACAATTTTCTGTTGTTTACTTGGAACGAAGCTGATGAGTAATGGGAGCATTTACCTTCAGCCTAAAAGTAAGAGTTAGTAAAGAATGACGCCATTCCACCTCCAGCTGAGAAATTTTGAGACATGCAATCTGTAAGGAAGTTGATGTTAATCTCATTTTGGAACAAAAATATAACTTTCATTCTTCATATAACTACTTCATGAAACACTTTGGAGAAGTTATATGAAGAATGAAAATTATATGACGAAACAAGAGACCTTCCACTCTAATGACGTAGTGCAGAACAGTGGCGAGTAACGGTTCGCCAAGCAGCCAAAGTAATTCTGCATAATAGACGCAATCTCATAACTCTTCAAACACCCTTACTCTAAGAAGACAGTGTGAGCTGTTAATTCGTATTGAGAATGAATAATGATGTTATCAAAATATCATCGAGTTCATGACTCGATGGCATTTTAATGTCAGATTTTATAATAATTATTTTATAATATTGAATATTTTACCAATCTCTGTTCTTTGTGTGCGACGAAGTGTTTTGAAGTTGAAATTTTGAAGAGCAATTTTTCGGTTTTCAGTATTAAACACTTTTCAGTAACTCAGTGGGTATTTAATGCATGTATGTGAACACTGGTGTGTGAGAGATAGGAATAACATAAAGAAAAACAAATGCGCTTGCACGAATCCATCCAAACACACGAATAAAAAACATCGTACCATTCTTCGTCTTTCCCTGGGCAATACTTGACTGTATCACGATAGGGAAGATGAGCAAACAATTCAGGAACATTTTTCCAGAGATACTCTGCATCCTGTGAAATGAATGGAGACATTTATTTAGTTCAAATACAACTTACGAGATATACTAGAAAGAACATCTTTGTAATTTCATTAAAAAAATTAGAAAGCAGAAATCGCTAACCATTGCTGATTCGTTTTCCACAACTTGGATTGAAATTAATGTTAACACGTAGAAATAAACTGCACCAGCTTCAACTTCGTCAAAAATAATATATTGTACATTTTGGATAGTCGTAGAGAAATCAGAAAGATTTCGAATCAATTTCTCATCTTTCTCCAGCGCAAAAAATAAATAACTCAATCTTTATTGTACAGCAAAATAAATGAGGGGGCTACTTTATTAGGTAAAAGTACCCACCTAATAGCTAGTAGGTCGCCCTTTAGTCCGCTGAACAACCCGAATTCATGGCGGCATAGAGAAGTGGTGTCGAAACTGAGCAACAGGTCCAAGTTGGCTCATGTTTTCCAAGTTGTTGCAAGTAGGTTGGATATCTCTATTCCGAAGAGTTCGTGCCGTCTCATCCCACATCTGCTCAACTGGAAAGGCCATCTCAGTAAGCTAAATTTACTTTAATGTTCCTGGAACCAGTTCTAGCTGCGCTACATGGCGCATTCTACTGTTGGAAGAACCCATTCGCAGATGGATGATCTGCAATTTTGAAGGGATGCATTTAGTCGGAAACAATTTCCAGATGACCTGACCTGGCTCCCCCCTTACCACCCAGGCATTCGCCGACGACCTCACCATATCGGTCACTGCAGACTCAAGAGCATCACTTGTAGCCATCGCAAATCATACCATTCGGATCTTGCAGGATTGGGCCGAACTCGATAAGCTACGCATCTCCCTACAGAAAATGCAGTCTATCCTCCTTAAGGGATCTCTGCAGACAACAAAACCTCCACAGATTAAAATCCAAGGAACTACCATCAAACTGGTCACCGAACTTAAACACCTGGGCACCGTCTTGGACTCCAGCTCACCTTTTTCTACATTTTTTCTCATCTTCATACCAAGGTCAGGAATTATACAGTCCTCATTGTTCGGATTAGCCAGTCAGACTGGAGGTTAAACGCCGCACGCTTAAGTTGATCTACTAATCCATCTTTCTACTAATCATTACATAGGGCTTCGGGGTCTGGTTTCACCGAATTACATTGAGCTGCAACAAGCGGATCAAGCTAGAAACTATTCAGCGATGTATCCTACAAACTATCACCAGGACCTGCTGCACGGTCAGTGATGCGGTCCTACAGGTCCTTTAGGGGGTCCTTACGCTCGATCTAGAGGTCATTTGTCGAGAACTCTATTACTGCCTGTCCAGCGGTTTACTTGGGTATATGACCAAGTTATATGATCTGTTCTTCTAACTTCTCCACTAAAGCTGGTGGTCTTTAAGGTTCAGTTCTTTCTCCTCCTCTTTTACTCTTGTATATTAATGATCTTCTTCCAAACAGCACATTGCATTCCACCTTCCAGTTTGATAAACCTTGCCCTGCTCAAACAGCTTCAACTTCCCGAATATTCACTACCAATTCCTTAAATGCTGATCTTCATGTATTTCTTCAGTGGGGCAAAGATAACTCAGTTGAATTCAATCCTGCTAAAACTCAGTCCTGTCTTATATCTCGCAAAAAAGACTTTTCTGCTGCAATTCTTATCTTCGATAAGACACTCCGATTTCTAGACAAGATCATATATCTCTGTTGGGAATTACCCTGACTTCTGATCTCTCTTGGCATAAGTACATTACAAATATTGCTTCTTCTGCATCTTAAAATCTGGGTTTTCTCTTTCGCTGTCCGCGTTACTTTTCTTCCAAACAGCTGTTCACTCTGTACAAATCGCAATTTCGCCCTACCATGGAATATTGTTCCCAAATCTGGGGCGGTGCCGCAGTAAAGTCCCAGTAAATTAATGACTCACTTCTAGCAGAGTCTCTCCACTCTCTGTCTCAAGTATACGTACTCAAATATAAAACAAACGTACTATTTCTGCCGCTGTATGCCTTTTCTATAGATACTGCCATGGGCACCGTTCTTTTGAATTGGCTTCTTTAATTCCTGCTCGCTCTCTCTCTCTCTCTCTCTCTCTCTTTCAAACCAGTCAACATCCTTTTACTATCCAACTTCAAACTCACAGAACTAACTTATCTTCTTCCTCATTTATTCATTCAGTTTCCGTTTTCCTCAAAAACCTTCCTTCATACGTATTTCCTGACAATTACAATCTACAGAAGTTCAAATCTAATGCCAACAAATCTTTTTTTTTCTCAACCTAAAACTCATCCATCGAGCTAAATACTATAGATTCCAATACCTCCTCGTATTTGGGGTTTTCTTAAAATAAAAAAAACAACATGGAATTGATATATTCTTGTAATGTTTTTATGACAATCTCAAACAAACGCATTGGTAATACTGTAGTATCGGGATGGATTGAGGCTTAGAAAGAAAGATTGCATTTGGACTTGAATTTCTACAGAATTTAATTTCCGAGAAATAAGATGAAAGGTGATTCCAAAGGACAGAAATATAAGAGATACGTGAATATAGGAAAAGTGACTTCAGTAAATTAAGTTGAACCTAAATTCGTTGTACCCGTGAATAGATACTGAATGGTTGACCAGTGTGTTCGGACTGGTTTGAAAGGAGGTGGAATTGACAGATGCTAGTTCAGAAGAGCAGCGCCCATAGAAATATATTTGATTATAAATGTACATCTATAGGAAAAGTAGGAAGCAGAAACTGAATTTCTGCAGTGCAAGAGAAGTACCGGTGCCCAGTCCAGATGTGGGAATAATATTCCATTGTAAAGCAGTTTATGATTACAGTTAAAAGCTGTTTAGAAGGTTTTTAGGGTTCAGAGAAAATAGTATTTATGATATGCTTATGTCAAGAAAGATTAGAGGTTATTCAAACCTTTTCATGGAACTTGGTCACAAAGAGTCCTTTAAGATATCAACACTGGATTGGCGTTAGACTAGGTGTGTATACGATGTTTCATTTGAATGACATTACAGAAATATAGGTCATACCAATTCAAATAGCATTAAGATTTAATAATGTTACATTTTTCAGCATAAATTAACAAATAAATGACTGCTTAAATTACTGTGTGCTTTGCAGGTTTTAATAAATAATGCTTTTGAATATAAATTACTGTTTATAAAACATTGATACTTTCATTGATCAATTTTTTTTAATAAAAACGACAAATATACCAAAACAAATAAAAAATAAATTTACTTTGCAAAATTATGATTGCTAATAAAAAATGATTTTACTCACCGTTTTGTTCATGTCAACATTTTCAGTGCAATTAAGCCACGTGCAGCGAGGTTTGCACGCCTTACAATTGCATTCTTCGGGGTACGTTGAGCAAACTTTTTTTATTTTTAGTCTTTAAAAATTAAAAGAGAAGTTATATTCTGGACAGGGTATAAAATTATTAAATAAAAATGCAATGAGCTTTTCTCTAACTTTCAAGATTTAACTTTTGATATTAATGGAAAAAAACATTTTAGGTTGATATTCCGTAATTATTATAATATTTATTATTATATTATAATTTGAATTATATAACTATTATTTTTCCCTAGCTTCGTCAGAAAATTGTTTTTTTCTTTTTTGATCGTAGCTGTCTGTAAGAATGAATTGGCATATTTAGTTAACCTATACTAAGAACTGATATAAATGGAAAACTGAAATATCAGCTTCACTATAGTTGATATTTTGATAGATTTGGATTCAAGCAGATAATGAGTTAGTAGCCTAGAGGGTTTCCATTAAACTTAATTGTTTGCACTTGAAGTCGCATAGAAAGATTAGCTGTGTTGGATGAAAAAGATAATTCGCAGAATTAAGTAAGTGAATTTTATAAGTAGTCACGAGTTGGTGAGACATGTCCAGAACAATTAGATTGGATTCATTGAGTAGAATATTGGTATTCAGACGATGGAGGTATTTCAAGCCGTCAAGGACAAACAAGTTTGTTCATGATTATCTTCTTGTTCGCAGTTGCAAGCAAGTTTTGACCTTAAAAATATTTATTTATTTAATCAGATAAAGAAAAGTTAAACACCCCCTAGACAGCAATAAAATTCTAGGAGGGCAAATACGACTATAAGAGATTAATAAAATATTGGATAAAATAAAAGATACAGAGATCAAGTCAATTAATTATAGAAGGTTAAAACAGTTTATGTTCAACATAAACGCTTGGATTATTCTTGGACATTCAGCGTCTGTCCAAGAAGAGTGCAGGGGAAGATGCTGCAAGCTGTTTGGAACAAGAGACGGAGCGCATATCATCCTCTAACACAGAAGCCACGTAAAGCGATGGTGAAATGAAAGATTTAAAATTGCAAGAATGAAAAGTATCAACAAAACTTTTGATCTGTAAAATCATTCTGCAACACTGGATACCAATAACCAAGTAATAGCTGGATAAATAGCAAATAACACATCCATTCAACCATATATGCATATATATAGGTGTAGGATTTCCAAATTCTCTGCAAACCCAGGTTTTATCTAAATGCAGCATCTGTTGATATTTATCGATTAACAATAAATTGCTCCCGCCTACCACAACTCAGTTAACTTGAACTCAGCAAGGACAAGTGAAATGCGAAAGTGAGAGAGAGGGGAAAAGACTTACGTGTCTGCATTACAAATGACAAGAAACGGAACTGAAATCTCATATGGAGTGCGTACATCGACGTCCACCACAATGGGATAAGTCCAGTACACATTCATGAAGGCGGTTGCTTGATAGACGAAGCCGACAATGCAAAAGCAAAACACGAAGAACTTTACACACTTCCGTGGTTTATTCTTGATTCGAAATGTTTCGGGGATGCTGGTGATAAGGGAAAGTGAAATAAGCCGCTTACAATAACCAGAAACAGTCAAGGCATCTCTGGGTTTTCTGTCGGCCATTTTCTAACTTAACTCTAATTCACAACGCTATGCCATCAACGATGGATGATGTCCATCAGGTTCTGCTGTTGAAGAAAATAGTGTGTGCAGGGGTACATACAGTTTTCTATTTGCATATTGTTTGTCCTATAGGGAAGCCTCAGTAATAGTTAAACTTAATCTAATGAGTAAAACAAACACAACTGTCGCTCACAGTGCATTTTCAATAATTCAGTAAACATTTGTGCTGTAGGAAAAAACAGCCATCGACGAAACTTGAAAAATTGCAATTCATTGCAGTAACGATTATTTATTTGCGTTTGCCCTTGGAAACGACATTATGTTAAATCGAAGGCTCTGTAACCTTGAAGTGGGCTACCAAAACAAAACAAAACACATAATTAATGCCGGATTATTTATTTACCTAAGCACAAGCCCGATATGTAAATTCTACACAGCGCGTGCAATTATACTTTATTTATTATTTCTTCGTGTTTATACTCCGGGACGCTACGTATCGCCAGGGAAGTTTTTAAGATTGAATGCACAAGAACATCATTGTATTTAGCGGTTACGTTACGTCACTGGATTATTCAAGTCTTCACAATGAATACTTGCCCACCGATCCGATCACAGAAAACGATCGAAACCCAGGCCTGGTAAGTCGTACACACTTTAAATAAAAAGCAGTACACGTCTGCATTGGTGCGGTGCCTTTTATTAGGAGTAGTGTAATACCAAGGCAACTCGTGGAGAAGTGCCTCCACAATATGAGATGGATGCACTAAATAGCAAACCCAGTTTGCCCACAACTGTGTACAGAAAGAACATATGTATGTATGTTCAAACGTACGGTTACCAGGGGCTGAAGCACAATCAATTAAAACACATGTACTACTGTACTCTCACGTTTAAACAGTCGACTATTTAAATATCATAAACAGCAATCCAAATATCATAAACAGCAAAGTTATGATTAAAACACTTGCCTTATACTTAGTCTTTTAGTCTGCTAAGTAAACTTCTTCGCCAACAAATACATTTTGTGGAAATATGGAATTTACAGTATATATATATTTTTTTATGTTAACTAACCGAGCATATCTGAAAATATCTCTTGCCAAAAAGTTCTTTGTGTTAAAAGTTACACAGGTTCTCATCCTGTACAGGATGATAATAATATTACTTCTGGATTTCAGGCCTTATATCTTCAAAAGATTTCTGAAATTGTCATATGCGCTTGAGATGTTAGATGTACATGAAGAGAGAGAGAAATTCGTGAGAGGGAGAGCGAGAGCGTTGTTATCGATACAACTTTGCAACACCCCTGGGAAAATAAATTAGATTAACCGATGTAACTTTTCCTTTATTAATTTGCCTACTTCTTTGTACAATCCTCTTTAAATTTAGGCAAAACGTCCAACCTCCAGAAGAGTTGTTGGGCGTTTATTCGAACAATCACTATTTCATTAAAGGAAACTTTCGGACACTTATCCTATATTATATTAGCTTCTAAATTATGCTCCCTTGTGTAAAGAACGTGCTAGTGCAATTATACCCTCAGAGTACGGGGTGGTTATAAAATAAGTTCCCTATTCAGCAGACCCTAGTGTCAAAACAATTAGAGATAGCGCTGTGAAAATCGGTGGCTATGCCATTTAGGATATGAAGAAGCAATTTGTAGAAGAAAAAAAATTAGTTCAAATTTCCACCAACAGGGGAGAAATTGGCACTGTAAACATGAGATGAAATACTTAACTTAGGATTAGATTTTAATGTCAGAACTTAGAAATCTACAGATATTGTCCTATGTGCTTTCCTTCACTTGACAAGACATTCTGAAAATGGAGGACTGCGTGCGACACAATTTCGCGTAGCATCTTTTTAGGAGCATTAGCAACTAAGGCCATATTGCTCCGGGGATATGTGGTGGTCATTCCTTGACCTTTCCGCATCCTCCGTATTTGGTGGTCATGGGCTCGAACCCTGGTCTAATCAAGAAGCGTGTGCTACGCACTGCTGCTCCTTCCCACCTGGCTACGAAGGCGCCTGCGTAGCATCTCTTTGGGGGATGTTGGCTACATGTTGTTTAATGCTTGCTTTCAAATCGACAAGAGTCTGTATGCTGCCACGGTAAACTGTCTTTCAGCTATCCCCATAGCCAGAAATCATAGGGATTGATTATCTGGTGATCGAGCTGTCTAGAACTGCGGAAAGTCTCTAGAAATGATTTCCGAATGTGGAACGGAGCAGTTCCTTCACTTGTCGACCAACGTGGGGAGGGACACCATCTTGCAGAGTGGGAATAATGTGATCTCTTAGAGCACGGTACCGTGCACTAGTTACCTTACGGGGGAGGGCATGAGGTGTAGACTCTTCAAAGAAAAATGGTCCGATTATAAACTCTGCTGTGAATCCACACCATACTGTAACGTATGGACTTTGTAGTGGTCTTTCATGCATAGCAGATGGACGAGAATATTCGGCAGTTTTATGCAATTACAGCCCCATGAAAAGTGAATTGTTTCTCCTCAGACCACAAGATCATTCGAGCCCATGTATTGTCAAGTTCCATAAGAGCCAGAAATCGTAGAGCAAAGTCTATTCGTTGTTGCTGATCGCAAGATTTTAGTTCTTGCACTACGTGAATTTTGTACTAGAACCAGCTTAAAATTATTCGAAGCACTTTACGTACAGTAGATCAAGGAAAGTCCAAGTCTCTTGACACACCTTTGGCACTATTTACTGGTAGTGTTTAGCATTCTGACCGTCTGATTCGTGGTCGTCTGGTATCCTGCCTGGAATTACACCTACTCCCCGGTCGGTCGCTTCAAATTTCTTTATTAGTTTTCTTAAAGAAGTCCCACTTCCTGACGTCAAAGGTCCTTTATGCAAACCTTTAAGTTTCCGATAATCATGTAGTGCTGCATTAGCGTTACTATTATTCGGGTAGAACAGTTTTACTAAAAGAGCACTTTCCTTTTTTGTCAGAGCCATGATGGCTATTGACTGTGGCCTTTGTTTTATCTAACAGGATGTCATTTGCGTAAGCAGCGCTTCTTAGAATAAATGACACTTTTACATATGTGCAGCGCCATTTTCCCTGGTGGCGGAAATTTGAACTATTTTTTATTTTCTTCTACAAATCGCTTTCCCATACTCTAAATGACATACCCACCGATTTTCACAGTGCTAACTCTAACCGCTTTGACTCTAGGGTCTCCTGAATAGCGAAACTTATTTTATAACCGCCCGGTACAAGGAAACATCCTACACTTTATTTGCAGACAAGTTGCAGACCTGCATTATGGATATTGACCATCATTATAATAGCCCACTGTTAACTTGAGAAACGAGGGGGTGCCTTAAAGATTTCTTTTAACAGCAGCACTGGTATTTACTGATAGTGCACGACAAAAATCATTGAGGATCATTTTGTCATTGGATAAGACAAATTATCTGCGAACAATCAGGATGAAATACCCATTGTATTTAGCGGTCACGTTGGCCACGGTCAACTGAAATACGTATAACACTGTACTCAGGCTTTAACCACTCGGTTACGTTACAACCAAAGATTTTTGTCATACTCTTCAAATCAGTTAACACACCTGACTATAATCTTTCTTTACCGCAATATGGGAATATAACAGGTGCATCGCATCCCGCCTGCAAGGGAAAAGAGCCCCATATCCCAAAACAGTCTCCTCAGTGCCGGCAAGGAAGATCAGGTGGAGCAAACCTTAATTGTTGCACTCGAGCTCTGGAATCGCCCTGCCTCCATCATAACTAGCCATGGACCAGTGTATGGCTAACTATAATGGAGGCAAAACTTTGGTTGCATAGAATTAAATCTGTTGTACATTCCAAGTAAGTTGATTAATTGTATCTGCTGTCTGCTGTTGTACAATAATTCGGTCAGTAAGTTGATCATTTAATGAAGCATACATTTTTTAACTATACCAAACACTGGACATTTTCTTCCTCTGTTTTCTTTCAGCTGTCCTAAAGTTACATCAAATTAGTCGCCAGCTCACAGGCACTATAATTTGAAAGAATGCTTGGCGCTAATTTATAAAGTTTACTAAATAACACCAGTGACGAAGTTACCATATACCGTTCGATCTGCCATCATGTGTGGTCTGAGGAGTCAGGGGATCCAACAGCTCGTTTTGTTGTTAAAAATTACGTGTGGGCGGCATTCGGAAATCTGGCTGTTGTTCAGAATTTATAGTTTCTCTTCCAAAGAGAAACTATAAATTCTGAACCGTGCAACTGCTTGATATTTTTTCTCATATTTAGAGCCCTACACGAGAGAAATAACACCATTCGTTCTTGGATATTTAAAGAAAATTGCTATCCGGGCTATACCTAATACCGGATTTCTTTCTTAAGGACATAAATACCAATTTTCTGCAATCAAAAGTTAGCTAAAGTAAAGTAAACGGGATTAAATAAAATTGCAGTTGTTCTTAAAAGTTTTAATAAAATCGTAGTTGTTTTATGTGCCGGAAAAGCTACAGTACAAAGCAATAACTTAAAAGGCAAAGAGTGGAGGCATTAGCAGAAGAATATACGTATATCGCGATATTCATATTACAAGAAATGCAATATCTCAATATATTTTGGTGGTTTGTATTTTGGAGATAAAAACAGTCAAGTTTTAAATCACGTTATTCTGTGAAATTATTATTTTACGGTGTAGATATGTTTGGAGATATACGTTCAGTAAAATCGTGCATCATTATGCTTTTACACGCAGAGCACACTCCTGGACACATTTACATTTAGCTTAAACTTCAATTGATAGTTGCTAATTCACTGTTAACTCTGTAGAGAACTATTGCGATAAAATGTCCTTCAGGCAAATTTACATTTGATCTTTGTGCAACTTCTTGATATTTTTCTCATATTTAAATACAATTGTCTCATTGGCTACAAATATTTAATGTTCTTAAAGAATTTGCTCTCATTGGGCAAAACCATTTCAATGGCAAGCATTTTGCTTTATATAAAGATAGCTTTGAAGGTTGATTTAAATCTTTTTTAATAAACTGAAAAACTAATCAAAAGCATTCTTATAAAAGCCTTTGCCTTTATTAGACCTTCTTTGGCCTTGTTTTTCCACTGTTAACAAGCACAAATACTTTGATCTTTTTATTTTATCAAGTGACTTATCTCAGACCATCAAAGCAAATTCTTCTTCTTTGTTGATTGGTAAAGTGACTGCATCTAATGTGAAGCTTCTGACGCCTTCTTGGACAGAACAGTACAGTACAGTAGTTATAATCGCAGGTTTTGCACAACTTGTGAAAAAGATCCGTATTCGAATCCCATCAAATAGTACTAGGATTTTTTTAATTTTACACTCCTCATAAAAATGAAGCCAAGCTGCATACGGAATTTTGTGAGTCAGTGACCAAACTTTGTGTTCAACCAACATTAATATCTGAACAATCTTTGGTAATAGTAATAGTAACTGTGGCACGTGACGCAAGAAATCAAGTGTATGAGCTTATGTAGCATCAGCCGAAAAAAAAAATAATAATTCACACAACCATTCCCTCTAAATGTTTATCCAGTTCCTCCTTAAATTTATTCAACCTATCAACTTCCACAACTACAGATGGAAGTTTGTTCAGCAATTAACCACCCGCTGGCTAAAGGCAAAGTTCCGCACATCTATTCTACAGCTGTCTTTATTCAATTCGAATTTGTCCAGATTAGGTTCGCAATCTGAACAAGTGGAAGAATCCCATCAAAATCCAGCGTGCTGAACACATGCAAAGCCTTATACACCTCAATCAGATCACCTCGCAGGTGCCTAGTCTCCAGCCGCTGCAATTTGCAGAACTTAAGCCTCTCTTGGTAAAAGATCCCTTCATTCCCCTCACCAATCTTGTTGCCCTTCTCTGTACACGCTCAAGCAAATCTACATCCTTCCTAAAATGAGGCCTCCAGGCCTGTACACAATACTCAAGACGTGGCCTGACCATTGCCTTGTACATAGGGACAATCGCCTCCTTTTCCCTCCTAGCAAAATTTCTGTATATCATTGACAAAATCCCATGACCCACTCTGGCAGCCTGTCTGCATTGCTCAGAAAACTTCATATCTGACTGCACAATTATTCCTGGTCTTTTTCATTTTCTACCGCCCTAAGTGCAGAACCACACGGTTGATACGTTCCTCTGGGGTTACGTCTACCCATATGCAGTATTTTGCATTTGTTAATGTTGAACTTCAATTGCCACTTCTCAGTCCATCTTCCTAAATTTTCTAGATCCTGTTGCAGTAGCAAACTGCCATTACTGTCATTAACAAATCTTTGTATAATCTGCGAACTTCGACACTAAGCCTGATATACCTTCATCAATATCATTGATAAATATACAAAACAACAGTGAACCCAACATCGAACCCTGTGATGACGAATAATCATTCCAGCTATCCTGGAGAATCAATAGCCATTACTGGTGCAATGAGAATTTTAATTAAATAGATGAGGCTTACCTTCCAAATGCGCTACCAATTTCCAAAATCACAGTAGTGTAGTGTAGTGTGGTATAGCGTAAAGCTCGCTCATATTAAGTCACTATAATTATGAATGAAACGGTACCTTTGAGATAAATGGTTGCTCTCAGATCGGTCTTCTGATCTTAGAAAACGTTCAAAGAACCAATCCAACAAAATTAATTCGTGTATGGCTGTTTGACATGCTGTTTGAATAACTAATGGACTTGAATTAAATCGGATAGCGTTTATGACATGTTTGGACTTCAGAAATGCATTTGCTTAACTTTTAAAATTCTGTGGTTACAGATTTCTGTGACATCCTGTACATTGAAAAAGAGGTAGCAACAATCAGTACAGTTTGTTTTAATAATAAATATTGCATGAATAAATTAATATACTGGCGAATTCAGAAGGATACAAACTTCGCACTAGTTTAGATAACATCAGAATCATGGATTGTAAATCATATAAAACTAACTTACGTGACTGAATTGCATATGATCATAAGAGGAGTTGCCATCCGTCGTGGAATATCAATATCCACATCTACTACAACTGGATAACTAAAGTACAGACTTACGAATTCCGCTGTATTGTAGAAGAATCCAATAACGCACAACAAAAACACCAAAGTTTTTAAACATTTTCTGAATGAACTCCGTGTTGCTGTTATTTGAGGAAAACTAGTCACAAGAGACTTTAGCATTAGACGTCTAAAGTAACTGAAAAACGTAATTTCTGTTTTCTGCTTCTCCAGAGGAGCCCGAAGAAGTGTCAAATTCTTCCCATACTGAGCCATGGCACTGCTAATTTCAAGCCCATTTTCTTGAGAAGTCACTTATGCAAGAAAAAGGTGCTATTTATAAGAAGACAGTAATTGCGTGCTCTCTGTCACGCAATTAATTGATAATTTACGCTGGCAAACAATTTAGACTGCGTTGTGTAAATTGGATTACGTGTTGCTTAGGGTTGGGCAACGTTCCTTCGTTTGGAAGAATGTCTTTTAGCAAACAATTTGGCTGTGTCTTTTCATTCTCTCAGCGAAAGCGACAGGAATCATTTGTGCAGATATCTCAAAAACGTTTTCTAATTCGTAATTTTAGTGTAGTTTTAATTAAAAGACAAAAAGTTTTAGCGTTCATAGATAATTTCGTTATTATTGTTAATGAAAACACCAACAGATGGAGACCGAACTGTAGTGCCCCTGCAGGAGTATAATGTTTATAATCACCATTCGCCCAACTGGTTGGGAAAAAAAAGACTTCAATTCGAATCCTATGAATTATGCGAAAATTAGGCTCTTTTATCAATGTTTATGAGTCATTCAGTCCAGTCTTAGGCGAGGGTTGTGTGGTTTTATCTTCCGGATACTTTGGGTTTTCATGCGGTAAACAGGAAACCGACAGAAGAATACATACAATTATAGACATGGCTTGTTTGGAGAAGCCATGTCTATAATTTCAATCTTCATAAGGACACAATCCCTAGTTACCTTCCTTATGAAGATTGGTACCGACGCAGTATCTGACAGAGTTGTCGATTCCTTGAATTACGGAAATGAACCTAGTAAATTTGTACCCAGTGTTGCAGACGTTTCCATGGCAAACTCCGGTATTACATATGTCCGGATGAAAGGGACTTAAAAAATACGCCACGTACCAAGAAACATGGAAAATATTCTTGTACTGAGACATCATGGTCTCAATTGCTTCTGTGATAATTCTAAATAATCCAACAGAACCCAGTACGAAGACATTTGTTACGGTAATTCAGTGAACGTTTAAGTGAAGGTAAATTCATTTATGGAAAATGACCACTTGTGCGTCTGTTGTATCCAAGGTTCTGCCAACAAGAATGCAGAAGATCATTTTACCATGCATAAAGGAATGACTGTTAATTTTTTGAACAATATAATAAGCGTAAAGTTGTATAGCTACACTACCAGTTGTACAGTCATACAATGGTGGTCCTCTCCGAGACAGTATGGAGGCCTGTTTCAATTCCCTTCTATCGTTAGAGGAATTTTACAGTCCTCTTCAATAGAAGCTATAGTTACCGATCTTGGATGAGGCTATGCAAATCTGCCCGCGAACACAGATATAATACATATCGGAGAAATAGGGTCTAAAATCGTTGACGCCCCTAAAATTAATTACAATATCACTTTCGACAAACAACCAGGTTGTTTACCACCTGTGTTTAAGAGAGGTTCTGTCTACAATCTGAGTGGCCACTGTCTGGCTTCAAGATGGCAAATCTACATTAAAAAACCTCTTTAAGAATAATGTGGGATATATTGGCTAAAAGCAGAGATTTTGATATAAAAATCTACGTCCCCCCAATCTCTCTGAGACCGGGTTACTTGGCCGGTCTGCTCCATTAATTTCGAAGGGAAGTTATTCTGAACTTCGATTGGCGGCGAGAATCAAATCCAGACTATTTTCCACACTGCAGTATGTGAGCGAGCACGTACAATTCTTTGAGTTACCTGAAAGGTGCAAGGGAAGGCGTAGAATCATTTGAAATAATATGTACCAAATTATGCAGAAATAATAATGAATATTTTTTGAGGAATATTATCGTCTAGAAAACCATCGCTCGCTGTTGTGTTGCAATTGTGTTTTGCAGCACGCGATCGGACAACTCTCCTCGTTGTGCAATTTTAATTTCAGTAGGTAAATATTTGTTTGAAGAATAAGTAAGTCAAGGGTTTTTTACGAGTCATAATTTATTTTCAAGCACGAGATTTCATTTTTACGAGACCCGATCTTTCTCATTTTTCGGGAATAATGGACTGGTGGACACCCCGCCTCTTTTCTGTTCTCACGAAGCAACAGGAAAATATTTTCTCTTCATCACGAGGGGATAAAAAATCTCTGCACCAGGTGTCGTGTCCGGTAACGTGAAATAGTTTAGACGAATTTCAAAAGTCAAAAGTATAGAAAGCGTCTCTCCGAGAGAACATTTCAGTGTATGTAGAATATCTGGCACACTCCATACCCCCACCCTACGTCTCAGGTGTAAAAATCCGTGATTTATTTTTTTGCCAATGGTTTTCATAAATCACACTGGAGATAAAACCACGGATTTAAATATGAACAACAAAAATGCATAACCAAACTGTCGCAAGCAATCTTTGGTTGAAGAAGAAGAAGAACTCTTTATTGCATACAAAACGCACATGCCGTACACAATGCCCTTCACGGCTAAAAGCCAGGGGTTTTCCTACATGAGAAGTTCCTCCATTACAGGTCAAATGACGAATCGTCAGAAAACGAAACCTATTTCTCATAAAAACGACCTTATAAATTAAGGTTCTTTGTTCTTGTTTCCCATACTCCAATTATCGATAATTGTAATACACATATTTATGGTTATTACCAGTAATTAACATTATAAACAAAAATCATGAGCACAAGTAGAATGCACTGCAATTGAATAACATTAGATTAAGTAGTTGTAACATAGTACATCACTGTAATATACATACAAAAACATTAATTTTTCTGTAATGTGCATTCTTTCTTTGCGTATTTGAAAGAAAGAACGTAAGGACATTGGAATATTCCTGCAGAACGAATTATAAACGGACACTGCAAGGAATTCAGGCACGTTTAAATTCAAGAACAAGTTTCATGCAGTGTGGAGAGCATAACTTAAATTTGGTTCTTTGAGATCTGGCAAATTGTTTTTCCCGGCCATGTGGCATCTTAACAGCAAGTGTAAATCAAAAAGTGGCTTTTTGGTGATCTTTGAATGTGAGGTTGAGATTTCATCTCAATATGAATCCACTCAAAAGCAGCAAAGGTGTCGGTCTTCAATGTAACTGCAAGGGTAGGAGGTGGTAAGGTGATCAGGAGAGTTATTGATATTAATTAGGATTAGGTTATACAATTACTGGTTTTTCTCTGGTTTTTGTCCAACTAAGTCCATGAAGCTTCAGTATGTTGTCTCTGAATTTCGTATTGCGTGACCGATTTGCCTGTTTGCTGGACAAAAACCAGAGTTTTCAGGAAAAAGAAATCCATGCTACCTTCACCTGAGACCAACTAACTTAGCCACGTTGTGAAAAAAACAATCCATAAAAATTCCTCCCGTCGGGGTTCGAACCTAAGCGTTTAATTCTCAGTGTGAGGAGAACGGTGATTATACTCACTGCTGCTAGCGAGGGCTGTTTGGTTTGGCTAAGAAATTAATTGATTTCTCGTAGCCTTAGGGCAATTAATTGAAATTAATTGCCCTAAGGCTACGAGTCGTAAATATATTTTGTGTGCAATTGTCTGTATTTCTAAGTCTGTTTGCGTGTTATTATTATCTTTATTTTCTCCTAAGAGACACCCGCTTACGGCTATTAACCAGGGGGTGCACATTCATATATACAAATATAAATTATATACATAATTATCCATTTATAATTTATACATATCGTTGTCTTAATAAATTATACAAATTATACATTGTCTAATTAATTATATTATACATATCATTGCCTTATTTTTACACGACAGGCAGATAGGAAGAGAGCACAAGCATAATTTGCAAATTTACAAGGAATTAGAGAATGTTCACATCTACAGCACTATTTACAGCGAGATAACAGAAAGACAAGACGTCCAATATAAACATAACAGGAGCACCAGGGCGGAGCAAAAACAGTCCCGACCAGTTCATTCTTCATTTCCTGCATTCTCTTTTGTTTTCATCTGTGGGCTTCACTCAACATTTATAGGTGGAGTAGTGCATTCTGAAACATTTCAATCCTGTACCTCTTCTCTGTGCAAAGTCTTTCTGGGTCTGCTTGAAGATCGTTTTACATCTTAATGGTGTTAGAAGGAAACTCTAACACTCTTAGTTATCTCTAAGGTACTCGGGTTCCTGGGAGATAAACCATGCAACCCTCGCGGGAGACCCACTAACCCGACCACATTGTGAAAATCACCCCATAAAAATTTCTCTCGTCACTGCACTGACGGGATTCGAACTCAGGCCTTGTACACACAAGGAAGGATGCTGATTTTAACCAAAAAATTGTGCTACCGACGTGGCCACTCCATCAGAATAATATCTGTTTACTAGTCTTTTCCGCAACACTGTACGGTGCTAAATTTTGGGCAGCATCTCATCTGTTCAAATGAAACTACTTACGCTATGCAGAATTCTACTTTTAGTGATAGGTTTCTTAATAAGGTTCGGGTATAAGGACCGACTCTCCCTCCCTAGAAAATAATGCACTTCTGCGATCAAAGTACTGTTTTTATTTGTTTCTGCGCCAAAGGCTGTGAGGATTATCAAAGCCCTAGTTGCTTTGGCGCAGAAAAACTGGAAGGCTGTGAGAGTATTGTATCTGTAACTTGTATGCTTTCTATAGTTGGTTGCCTTGCCTGTTTTTTTTTATTATTATTATTATCTGTTTATTTCCATAAGGAAACCACCCCGGGACGGCAAAGTGCCAGGAGGGTGCTAAGTACATATCAGGGTACGAGATACTACGTGCAGTGGGTTACATATACTGAACACGTATTTTGCTAATGGATAACCCGAATTTCCAGCTGAGACTATGGAACCTTCGCAGAAGACCGAGAAACTCAGTCAAGTGTGAAAAAGCCAATAAAAATACTTCTATTCTTGATGGGATTTCAGCCAATTCCTTTTCCATGTGAAGGAGTGCCATCATAACCATTGTACCACACTTGAGGGTGCCAAAGTGTTAGGTATACATATTCCGCATACATGTTAAAATAAGCGCTTCCGTAGCTAGGTGGGTAGGAGCAGCAGTGTGTAGCACACGCTTCTTGATTAGACCGAGGTTTCAGCCCGTGACCACCAAATACGGAGGATGCGGAAAGGTCAGGGAACGACCACCGTATATCCCCGGAGCAATATGGCCTTAGTTGCTAATGCTCTTAAAAACCAAATAATAACAACAACAATAACAACATGATAAAATCTCGGAATTATTCGTTTGACGACTGTAAAGATGCTGACTAGAACTAGCTCTGCACTGACTTCTATAAAATCTTGATTAATCATTCAGAGACTTCTATCTCTGCCCTAAGAAACTCTTCAGTCATTTGTTTCTTGGCCTTGAGAGCTCCATGCAGCAGTCTTTATTAGTGAGCTCAGCTGATTTTTGAGGTTATAATTTCAGATTTGTGCACCTAAGTCTTCACTCAAGTGTTTAGACAATCCTAACCGATTTTGTGAATTTGTGGAAGTTCTGTAGTCCTCAAGCAAACAAAAATATTACATAATTTGTAAAAAAAATGTATGTTGCGCTTATTTTGGAGTGAAAATCGATGACAAAGATAAACAGTGGCCTCCTCATAATGTTGCCGAACCTGCGTTGAAGCATTGAGATTACAGAAAAATGGTAAAAAGAAGGCTATACCATTTGCAATTACCATTATTTGGCGGGAGCTTACAAACCAATGTGATGACTGTTATTTTTGCTTAGTTAATGTACAGGGAAACAATGCAAGAATAAAAGGACATTGTGTATCCTAAAATTCCATCTGTTATAAGACCATTAGTCCCACATAGAGATAACCTGTCGATTCCACTTTTATTGGAGAATGTAGCAGCAGAGTGCTGAAATTGAAGCTTCTGAAGATAAAACTAAAGTCTATATACCTGGAGACATTGAGTTCAGCCCTCGAATGTTTTAGCAGCATCAACTCGATCTGATAAGAGATTTAGATTTATCAAAGGAATCTGTGGAACTGCTTGGTTCTAGACTAAAATCAAGAAATATTCACATGTGACTTTTTTCTCATAGTACTGGCACAGAGAACGAGAACTAGTCCCTTACTTTTCTGAGGAGATTCTATGATTTTTTCAGCAATATAAATGACTTTATGAACTATTAGGAAATATTTACAATCCTACATAGTGCAGACTTTATTCACTCATCAAAGAGGAGTTTCAAAGGTGTGTTGCTCCACAATGGAAATAAATATGGGTCAATTCCAATAGCTCACTCTGCGCATTTGAAAGAAACATATGAGTACTTGTAGGTGTTGACATAAATATCATGACTGGTTGGTCTGTGCTGACTTAAAGGATAGGCAAGTTACTTGGACAGCAATCTAACTGCACAAAAATGATTTGCGTTTTATGTGAGTGGGAGAGTCAGGCAAGGAGCACTGGGATATTAAAGTCTGGCTATATGTGACAGTTTGTTGCTTGGATCAAAGAACATAGTTCATAAACCACTGATAGACCCAAAACAATCTTCTTGCATATCAAACTAAGTTTAATGAAATAGTTTATGAAAACTTTACCTCAGGATGGTGTCTGCTTCAACTAACTTTTTACTAAATTCCGGTCGATCACCCAAGAGACGCAAAACAAAGTATTTATTTATTATTATTTTATTTATTTTTTTTTTGGACCACAAATTTGCAAACTGATGAGGGATCAAAATTTTTGGAGAAGTATGAATAAAAGAGAAAAACAGGCATGGATTAGCTTCAGGTCTGTTATTGAACTTCTTGGAAAATAACAATGATCCAGATTACAAGAATATATTGAAAATATGTTGGCAGACTTCAAGAAGTTGGGCTGCAACACGAGTGCCAAGGTACATTTTTTACACTCTCACATCGACTACTTCCCAGAAAATCAAGGAAATGTTAGTGAAGAACAGGATGAGAGGTTTCACCAGGACAGTAAACACATGGAAATGAGGTACCACCAGAGCTGGAATGCCAACATGATGGCTGACTATTGCTGTATGCTGAAGAGGGACTGTAAAGTAAAGGATTAGCAAGAAAAGCAGATAAACGAAAATTTGACCCATCGCAGATCAGTTTTTAAAATGAGAGGACAATGTTTAGTGGACGTTTTAGCACACTGCCCCTTTTTAATAGTGTTTTCAACATGTATTTAAACATAAAATTCTAGTAAAAGTAGCATTCTTTATAATTTCAGTGCAAAAATTCTACCAAAATTAATAAAAAATTGTGAGAAATCAAGTTTTCTTTCGTTATTTTTGAAGAAACCTTAAGTGACGGAAACAAATGGAAGTCTTTTTTGAAATCAGTATTAGAAACGATTAAGAAATGGCTTATTTTTAGAAAAAATCAGTGATTTTTTTTTTTTTTTTTTTTTTTTTCAAAATGTAGTGTAGTGCAATTAACGCGAATATCGAACGTCCAACATGGTACCCAGCATGTGGGAATTGCTATGTAGATAAGATACATTTCCAGGGGCTAGGTAATACATTTCGAGGAAACCACTTTGAAGGATGTTAGTACAGTATTAGTATTATATCACTAAATGATGCAAAAATGCGAGCATTTTCTGAATACGCCAGAAAAATACATTGTTCACACCTTCTCCCTTGCCAAAAAGAGCCTGACCAACTCCGCTTTCAACTTTATCAAGCTATCAAACTTTACCACCGTTGCAGGCTTTTCATTCCAATGATCTACGACACGCTTCCCGAAGATAAACTTCATGAGATCGAACCTTCTGTTTCTCTCCAAAATTTTGTATTTGTGCCTCTTGTTTCTTCTCTCTTTTGCCAGTGAAAATATACGTATCGTTAATTGTACTGATTCCCTTCACACCTCTTTCAGGTCTGCCCCTCCACCCAGACGCTTAGTTGCCAAGCTTTCTAGGCCAAACTTTCTAAGCCGTTCTTTATACGGACATCTATTAGCAATCCTCATCAATCTAGTCGCACTTCTCCAAACCTTTACAGAAGTTCTATGTCTTTGTTCATGTGTGGCTTCCAGACTAAACAGAATATGGTCAGACGAATCGCGATACACTTTGTTTTGCACTGAAGGCAGGCAGAGCATGAAGCAATGAACTCTGCTTGCATTGTTAAGACAACTTAAGTATCTGGAAGTGGTATCGTGATATGGGGAATATTTTGTTGGCACAGACTGAATCTGTTGATAGCAGCGGTGGAAGGTCGAATGTCATCCGGGAGTACATGGATTTTGTATCGTATATACTGCAACCTGCAATGTTACACTTTTATCCTGTCATCCATCACTTTAGGGATGACAACATAACCGCACATCGTGCAAGAATGGTTCAGAGAACATGACACGGATTTCTACCACCTTCTCTGCCCCCCACATTCACTTGATATCAGTCCTACTGAGAATATGTGAGATATGCTCGAGAGAGTCCTCTTTCAACTTGGTCACAACTATGCTATATTTTGGTGGAAGAATGGTTACAAGTAGAATAAAAGGCACTAAAACACCCTGTAGAATCAATGCCATGCCGCACACTTACTGTTATTCGAAAAAAGGCGGCCCAATTGGATACTGAATTCATTTTTTGGCAGTGTGATAATTTCATGATTTTATTATAAATATGGTGAAAACCAATCAAATAAATCCGCTGTAGTCGCTGATGAAATCCAATATTTATTGTAAATCAGTTTTATTTACAATTTCTATAATTATTTAACATCGAAATGGTGAAATATGAATTGAACAGCAATATTGATGTTTACATAATATAATTATACTTTTAATAATGAAATCATTGTAAGACTTCATTTGAAGCCATCATGTGACCTGAAGGGTCGCATTTTCTCTTTTTTCTCCCTTTTTTTTAACGATAAATGAAACTAAAATTATTCTAAAAATTGCCATTATAAAATTATTCTAAAGATAATTCTTCAATGCATATTTTACAACGTGTCGATCGGTACTGAATCTCTACGAGCATAGTGCATTATTCTTCCGTAAATGTTGGAAAACTTTCCTCCTTTTCAGTTCGAGGGAATCTGATTGAATTAAGGAATTGGTCTAATTCCTTCTTCAGGAATAGATGATTAAGTTGTTTACGTATGTGGTCCCAGTTTTTGACAACCATTCTAACTCCATCAAAGTAAAAAATCGTGCTACCGCAATTTTGTTTTTACTTAAACTGCATACAATGATGTTCTTTATCACTTACTATTTATTTACACAACGAAATACAAGACAGGCACACAAAAACTAGCATTCAGAACAGTAAAATTCCCAGAATTCCCCAAATATCGATATGCATGTCAGTGAGCGTATAGTGTGGTTATTACATATTCACAGATATAATAAAAATCGTTAAATATTTATAAATTTATGAGCTGAGGACCTCTAATATAAAGCCAACTATCTAAAATATTGATTCATTCAAGGTTTATTATTTGAATTTGAATTATGAATTTGAGCATATTAACTTGAGGAGTTATGTAACAATTTAGCTTTGACGCTATAAAAATGTGTATTATTATTGTTAAATAATTTGAGATATTACATTGCACATCATCCTCAGTGTTTTGCCAAGGGCAGGTCCATGCATATAGTTCAATAACCACTTCTCCATATCGCCTTTTCACTTCTCCTCTTTATTTCCACATATCCAACATTCCATTCAATTCGAATATCAGTTTTAATCTTGACTACTTCTCAACTTTTCTGTCCACCACAACCTTCATCAATCCCCTCATCTCGCAACGCATGTTCAATTCGATTTCTCTTCCGCCTTATCACTCAATCTCTTCTCAACAAACCTCTCCGTTTCTTACTTTATCGTCCTATCTTTTCTTTTCCATTCTCCTCCATACCCACATCTCAAAACTTTCCAATCTTCTAATATCTTTTATTTTCAATGCCCGTCTGTCTACTCCATAAATGACCGCACTCCGTATTGATGTTAAGGAAAGATTCGTATCAATCTTTCCCTAAAACCAATCCTAGCCTCCCATATAATAACTTTCTTCGCTTTCAAAAGAAAAAAACGTTTTTTACTTTGTTAGGCTAGGTGTGTGTCAAACACGAAAGCAACTAATGCTAGGCGTCAGTTGTTTGGACCAATTGACGACTATATTCGTGGTTCAGTATATTGTGTCTGTAATTGTGTTTCGTCAGTCAGTTTGCTGGATGAAAAACCCGAGTTTCGGGAAATAAAAAGCAACCCTAAGGCTGAATGAAAAGGCCACAGAATTTCCTCTCATTTCCGGAATTGATTCAACCTCAGTTCGTTTCCATCTGGTTTGACATGGTGGTCTTAATTACTGGCTACCGGGTGAGGGATCTGTTTTAACTCACTGCTTTCGTATTCTTATTTCTCAGTTGCAGTTGCGTTTTCCTCCATTAGTTTCCCGAATATGTATACACGCTCAGCTGTTCCGTTTTCTCTCTTACAATTTCTTCCCACTCTCATTACATATTATCTTTGTCTTACCTTTGTCTTCTCAATATTTATTCTCATCGCAAACCTATCACAGCGTTTATTTAGCATATTAACCAATTTCTGCAATATTTTCTCAGAATTTATCACCAATGCCACATCTTTAAATCTAGCACTTTCAATAAACTTTTTCCACATCTTCACCCAGTAAAATTTTCCCTCTCTCATATTTCTTTTATCAAATGCCTCCTTAATCATTTTCTAAACATATATTAAATAAAGTTGGAGGCCAATAACCCTCCTTTTCTCTCACCTCTTCCCATAGAGCAGGGTAACGGGATCCTCCAAATGTCACCATGTCTCACTCTACTTATTACTTTTTGACCCCACTATAATCTACTGATCACTCTTCATCCCTTCCAATCCATTCTATCATTTACTGTGTATTCAATAAGTTAACCCAGTCTGCCCAATCAAAAGCCTTCTTCAAGACTGCACAATAACTGCATACATATTTGACTTTCAGATGTCTTTTTATAAACATTCTCATGATACCTATCGCATTTCTTGTTCTATAACCCTCCTGAAACTAGTTTCTCCTTCCTCCACGTTTTCCTCCGTACTTCAAATCAATATTTTTGGCCGAATGGTATTGGATGGCTTTTCATTTCTATTGGTATCATTACTGTAATTTTATCTTCTGGTCATTCTCCTTGCTCATACACTAACCTACATAGTCATGTTAATTCCCTTACTCTGCCCTTTCATAGAATATTTTCGCTTTCATTTTAATTATTATTAGAAACATAATTATGATTGGGGTTTCAATAAACGCTGAACGTGTTCTCCTTCCCAAATGGACTCTTTCGGGTAGCAAAATAGGTATATCACCAGCGACTCGCACCGGGTGGAAAAGGACAGAGTTTGAATCCTGTTGTTGATGGCAGGAATTATTGGCTTTTTTTTCTAATGGCTGAGGTAGGCGGTTTCAAGCGAGATTTTAGATTTTTCCTTTTTCGGAAAGTTGGTATTCGTTAAGCAAACAGACCAAAGGATACATAATTACAGAAACAATATATCGGCGCCTCACATTTCACATAATAGCCTTAATTTCTTTGATGACATTTGCTTGACACACACCTAATAGCCTTAATTGCTTTGATGCTTGCCACACACCTAATATAACCCTCCAAAAATAAGCAAACATTTTCATCACTTTTTTACGCTTCTCTTTGAGAGATTTAGCATAGGATTGGAACTCATTGAAATTTCTGATTCGATATGGTCTTTAATTCATCAAATATGTGAGCGTTGTTAGTTTAAGCCACTCAAATTAGCAGTCCGAAAGATAGAAATTTGGAAATCGTGGATGCTTAAAATATAGACATGTGCTGAGCAAGAGCAAATGACGTATTGTTTTTTTATGAATTTTTATAAACAAAACTATACTGTTTATTGATTGAAAGTTAACATATAAGAAGTAATAACTGTTCTATGACTGGAGATGACCGCTGCTACAGTAACAGAATCAAATTCCATCAAGTTGTCAATGGTAAATTAACGCTTACAATTTGGGTTGCATGAATTTTGAGTTGCCCTGTAGAAGTAATGAAATGTTAAACCATAGAGCAACAACAGCGTTATTCTATTTTCTTCTGAGAATTTATTTAAAAAAGGAGCTGATTTTTAGTGGTCCCCGAACATTTAAAGTGGCAGCTACATTTTTACACTGGCCCTAAGAGATATTTTGATTCATTTTTTTCAGGAATCCGGTTATACGTCGTTTGATAATATGATACTGCATCTACGTTAGCAAAGAAAGTGGACAACTTATATGAGGACAACTTATATATATATATATACAGGGTGTTTCAGTTAAACGTTTCAGAACTTCTAAGAGGGGTAGGGTACATCCTGACAACTCGAAATCATATAGCAATGTGGGGTCGGAAATGCTTTCCTGAAGCGGTGTTGTACACAGAAGCACCATAAAGAAAAGAGACCGTAAGTGAGAAATCGTTTTAATAATACATGAAAAGAAGCAAAAGGTACATGGATTAAAGTAAGTGTTCGAAGTTTCTTCCACGGGCTACAATGCACGCCTCACATCTCCGACGCATGGACATCCGAACATTCTGGAATACTCCAGGCGAATTTCGAATTTCTTCGGCAGCTACTGCGATTCTTGCAACCAGCTCCTCAGCATTGTCAACAGGGGTGTCATAAACTAGCGATTTCATATGACCGTGAAAATTCCTTCACAAGGGAAGGAATTTTCAACACGCATAACGACCATATCTGGGCGGTCGAGAACCTGCATGCAATACGACGTCGTGCAGCACAGATTCGATTTTCGGTCAATGTATGGGCCGGTATTATGGGAGATCACCTCATCGGACCTTACCTGTTACCGTGTCGTCTAACCGGACCTATCTACTTGATCTTTCTGCAGCAAGTATTGCCACAACTTTTGAGAGATGAACAGATTTCTGCATCGACGCAACAGACAATGTGGTTCCAACACGATGGAGCCCCTGCCCATTATAGCGGAGATGTTCGTAACTACCTGGATGTCACATTTGGTCAACAGTGGATCGGACTTGGTGGTCCCGTGCGTTGGCCTGCTCGGTCACCCGACCTATCATGTCTTGATTTTTATTTCTGGGGTCATATGAAATCGCTAGTTTATGACACCCCTGTTGACAATGCTGAGGAGCTGGTTGCAAGAATCGCAGTAGCTGCCGAAGAAATTCGAAATTCGCCTGGAGTATTCCAGAATGTTCGGATGTCCATGCGTCGGAGATGTGAGGCGTGCATTGTAGCCCGTGGAAGAAACTTCGAACACTTACTTTAATCCATGTACCTTTTGCTTCTTTTCATGTATTATTAAAACGATTTCTCACTTACGGTCTCTTTTCTTTATGGTGCTTCTGTGTACAACACCGCTTCAGGAAAGCATTTCCGACCCCACATTGCTATATGATTTCGAGTTGTCAGGATGTACCCTACCCCTCTTAGAAGTTCTGAAACGTTTAACTGAAACACCCTGTATATATATATATATGACTTTAGTGGGAGCATTCCTTGAAAGTATTCTCCTTCTGATTCCATAAACACATTGCGATGTCCATGCTCTGCTTAAAAACATTACTCGAATTAATTCGAAATTGTTCTACCAAAATAGCAAAGTTATGATGAAACTGCACTATTCGGGACCAAAAATATTGTTTCAAGGAATGCATTCCGTTCAATATTCTAAAAATTTGTAGGCAGGATGTTTGGTTGAATAATTAGTAAAAGAAAATTTCTTTGATATTGAAAAAAGGAGAACAAGTTTGTTATTCATGGGAGCGTGAAGCATTAATGTCAATGGACTTCCAGAAAATATTTTCCAGCGATGTTTCTAGACAGAGCAAAAGCACTGATAAGTGGCGTGAAGCCAGAAGAACACCTTGAAGGTATAAAATTTAATAAAATCTGTAAATATGTTAATTTATTTACAGAAATAGTTTTGAATTTCTTTCTTGCAATATTTCATATCTTGCTATCCACGAAATAAAACATAAAACGACCTAATATAACGTTCCATGATGTCGAGGTATTATATGCACTTTTCGAACTTTTCGTGTCTTCTTATGTTTACTGAAGCTTTTCTTCAAAATAAATATCAGAAGCAACACAATCATTTCGAGAAAGTCGAACACTGCCAGCAGCGATATTCCAAGCCATATTCCAATGTAGCCACCCAGGTAGCTGAAGACTTCGAAGTCCTGAAAAAAATAAAGGATATTGTAAAATTAGTATGTTATATAAAAAATCACTAAATTAACTGCTGAAAAAGTCCCAGACCATGGGAATAAGAAGGAATTATTTTTAAAAATTTTCCCATTGGGAGATTTGAATTTAAATATAACTTATTTAATAGTTTATTCACATTACACTAATTTAGCAACCACACTAATCCATAAATGTCCGTCTGGAAGGTGGTAATAATAAGCAACAACAGATTTCTCTATTGGGGAAGCGTTACTTATTCAAAGTATAAGATATAGTAATCTCGTTGTGAAAGATTTTATAATATAAGATGCTGTACGTCTTATAACGATGCCTCTTGTGCAGCCTTCGTACAGAAACAATGCAGAGCACTTATTTTTACGCCAGTATGACTAATTATAAGCATATTTCAATGTACAATTTTCACTCTTATAACCACTTACATTTACTGCTTAAATAACTTTTATTTAGACAATCAAAGACTACAATCGATATTGTTCATGGTTATTCAAAAATTTGCATTTTACCTCGTACTTTGCCCTGTATGTGTAAGTGGTCACTTCTGTTCCTCTGAGGATAACGTTTATTTTCAAATCGACGCAACTGAAATTCAGAAAATGATATATTTAAACAAATAAATAAATAAAATAACTTGATTGGTATAATCCTAACGATTCAAATAGTTCTAAATTATTCAAGTTGATATATTATATATTGAAATACAAAGAGAAAGAAAATTTTCGCTTTGTGATATTGCATATTTTGTCTTTCGTAGCAGTTAAATGTACAGCACCACTTTCCACTCGTTTTAAGAGGTTCTGGGTTGAGTCTAGGGGAAAAAAAAAGTCATTGTGGTCATTCCTGAACCTGCTCAGAAGCTTCTCTGCATGATTTTTCGCTTTTTTGGAAAAGTAGTATATGATGAGGACTATTCCCAACCTATTTGGGAGCAAAACTATAGGGTGGGAAACCCTCATCATATACAACGCTTATCCCCTCATTCATTCTGTGTTTTGTTCCCCCCCTTGAAAAAAAACAGAAAGTAGATACCAATCTGTACCCACTTTCTTAGTGGTCGTAACTCCCTTTACTTAAGGTTCTAGAGTATTATTTTATTAAATATTTGTATTAGTTTATGGGGAAGAATTTCTTAAAAGATATACCTACATAAATCTATGGAGAACGCGTAGGTAAAGTATGTTACATAGACAATTTATTGCTATGTATACCTAAATTTTGGGTGACTTCTTTCGGAGTTTTAAAGGAAAAACAACGATAAGGGGTTCTCTGTTTCTGTGGGGATCAATATGCACTACAGAAAAATCAATTTCGAGGTTATATAACAAATAATAGAATTTAGAAATATAAATTAAGAAACGTAAAATTGATATAATGCATAGTGCACATTGATTCATCGTCCATCAACCAGACAGAACGAAGGATATAAAGTTAATACTGTAGCCAAAAAAGAAATAGTTGTGTATATATAATGTGTGGTCCTTTAGTGAGAATTGAAAATTGGGGACCCCTGTGTGTTTCAAGTAGTGAAAAGTGTGTTGATATGCAGGAAATTAGCCAATAAGTTATATATTAAGTTGAGGCATAATGAAGCTTGGCAAAAGCGAGGTGGTGTAAATAGCTAATGGAATAGGAATGAAAGTAACTCTACGAGTAAGAAGATATAGTAGTAGTATGCTTAGAAGCAGTTTCTCGTCCTTTAATAATTTCGGAGAAATAAGAATGAAGAGTATAAGATAGTCGAAAGCTTGATGCAAGATATAAGGAAAGCCCGTTTATTAAACTAATAAACCCGCTTATTAGTTTACAATTATTAAATTAGTGCAATAGGTTCTGGTAAGAGAATTTTTGAAATTTATAATATTTATGGACCTTTATAAAGTGATATTTTAGGTATGGGGTAAGGAAATTGTGTATAAACCAGTTTATTTCTACAAGGCTTTGATGTTACTTATACAGGTAGCACTTTCAAGACATATGGAAGCAATCCTGAGGCACTGGGATAGAAGGATATTGGCATGTACAGATTTAAAAATATGATATTGGATGACCAGTGTTTAAGGCTGACTACACTGAAATTAAATGCATCTCTTCTGTTATAGACATTTGTATTCGTGGATACAGTATTTCTACTTTTAGATCCAAGTAATTATTCATGTTATCTGAGGTGTTAGTTTTTTCCAGGGTAAGTTCTATTCTGGGTATGGGCTGCCTAAATCTGGAATGAAATGTGGACGGTTAATGACACATAAATCATCCACTTATCTGAATAATAATAGAACATCTGCAAATGTTGTTTTCAGCTGAATAAGGTAGAGGTTTGCTATTATACGTTGATACCGGACTTCCCATACCTATATTCAGCTGAAGAAAACATTTCCATATTATTACTATTCAGATAGATGGATGATTTATGTAACCTTAAGGTGATACATTTAACCTTCTTTGAACCTGAAGTTAATTGTATTACAATTTTGTGCTGTCATTGACTTTGAATTTGTAATTGACTGCTAAAGTTAACAAACTTATTACATAACATGAAAATCTGATAGCGTATAGCAATTTACTATAGAAAATCAGCTGAAAACTAAAAATAAGTAAAAGAGAGAAAAGAAGCGCAAAAATTAATAGTGAATACAATCTTCCAACTTCAAAAATAGAGCACTGAAAATACTGACTTCAGTACTATAAACAGGGACCCAATTAGGGATCACCTCGTATATTTGCGAAAATATATACTAGGATATCCATAATTTAGTTCCTGAAAACGAAAGGGGTCATTTCTTTCCTCCTTCTTTATTTTCTAAGCTGTATTTTGCGTGAATAAAAGCAGGGGTACTTACCTATGTTTGTTTCTATCCTTAGCTTCACATGACTCCTAAAATATTAACAAAAAGCAATTGATTAAAATAAACATGAATTTTTAATTTAGTAACTATACAAGTGCCTATCAAAAGTTCTGAGATTGATTTCTATTTCTCAAATGCAGTGTATATATTATATATGTAATATAAAATATAATAGGATTAGTTTCGCGTCATCGACATGTACTTTCCCCCTTGTTCAAAATCTACTGGCTCTTCTGTAGTACACAACAGCAATCATCTTCAACTGTCATAACGACCTTAGAAGGTTGACTAGAGCGCACCCCCGGAACAACAGAAAACTGCAAAATTAATTTTAATGTTCTATTTTTGTTTAGTTTATCAAAAAAAAGCTCCCTAGAGCCTTGTTCTGAAGATAATTTTTAAGTGGATTATATTTGTTGACTAAGTATTGATCGTTTATAAACATCTTGATTGTGTTTCTTACTTTTAATTTGTGTACTCGATTTTTTTTTGATAAATAAGTATTGCGCCTTTATAAAAACTTTTATGGTGTTATTTAATTTTATTTTGCTATTTTTTTATCTCAAAAATAGTGAATTCAATTTCACTCTCTTATTAAAAATTTAATTTAAATAACAATTTCATATAAATAAATTAATATTATTGAAATGTAAAAATTTAGACCTTGAGTAACGAAACAGTGTTTTTTGAATATAAAATTGCAATAGGTCATCAAAAGACAAGGCGCGAATGTGACGTAAGCCATGTTAGATTAGTAGCGCTGCTGAGAATCACTTAGGGGTGGGGGGGATATCGGTAAAGTGAACACCTGATACAGTATTGGAACTGAATCGATGCTGAATTGAACTAATTCAGCTCTCTCGAAAGCAAAAACCAAACGAATAAAAATCCATGTAAATGGGGAATCTTCAGAATCGCGGTCCAAAATACTAATCAGACGCTTTAGAAGTACAATCAGAAATTCTTTTTCTGCAGTGCAAAACCATATTCACAAGGCGGATGGATATATGTTTCCTATATAATTTATTTATATCGGAAACATATCCAAATTAATCAAACACAAATCAACTCTATTTTAACTTAAGCTAAATCTAGTTTCCGTTTATGTTTTAACAACATCTTAAAATGGACAGTAAGAGAACAGAAGGATGCCTGTAATCATTTTAAATCATAATAGCGAAATATATGAATTTTTTGTTGGGTTGGTAAATGGACCCATGTATTTTCCCACATTCTTCGATTAGGCAATGAATCGCTGTAATCAGTGCTGCATCAGAGGATATGTAAAGATACATTTTCAGCCTAAATAAAATTTGTATATTATCATTCAAAATAATTTAAAACGTTCTATTATTACTTATATTATATTGAGAGTGCAGTGCGTATAGTTTATTCCTGCGCATACAAAAAATATTTTTGATAGATATAAATAAGCATTATCAAAAAAATGAAAGATTAGCAGTAAAATATAGTATCAAAAATAAAAGATAGTATCTTCAGAAGAGTATCGAAAAATAGAACGAAACTTGACTTAATTTTTGTTAAGTGTAATGAAAACACTGCTTAGAATTTTTGCCACTGACGTAAAAACATCTTTGGCGGCACCTACTAAATTTTTTTTGTACCGGAGTAAAACCGATTGGTAACGAAAATGCGAGACGGAAACGATTATGTCACTCCCAACTAGTCTCTGAAGTAGTACCAATGATGTTTTGCAAAATTTATTTCAATGAACAATGGATAATAAATTGACAATAAGTTCGTCTAAGAGTAAAATGATGATCTTTGGATCACATTTAAATCCTCAACGACCCCCTTTAGTGAAGATTAATAATAGCAGGATTCCACATGTTTCTGAAACTAAATTACTTGGGATTACAGTAGACTCAAAGCTTAATTTTGTCTCTCATTTAAATAATGTAACAACAAAGATCAGAAGATTCACTGGTGCTTTTGTAAAAATTTCTCGTTCAGACTGGGGACTTTAGACGTACCATGAGAATCTATTATAACGCCATATTCCTTCCTATGGCCACTTACGCTGCAGGTGTATGGTTTCACAGGGTTAGAACTTTTAAATTTCGATTGAAGTTGGCTACTATGCAACGTACAATATTATTATGTATATTAAGAGCTTGTCGTACTGTTTCAACTTCTACACTGCAGGTGTATTGCCATTGGACCTTCATGTAGCTTTCAGAGGTCTTTGTTATAGGTTAAAAAACCAACTATCAACTGAATTTATGGGTTTGGTTCTGAATATTCATTCAGATGTTAAGCAAGAACGTAATCGTTTGTGGAATGAAATGATAAAACTGTGGCAGACCCGCTGGGATACGCCATCTGTCGGATCTGTTACTAGGACTTTCTTTCGCGAGGTGACCTTTTGTGTAAAGCAGAAACCTGTTTGGTTCTCTTTAGACTTATCTACGGTCTTCATTTTAAGGGGGTGGATCTCTTAACGAGAAACCATATTTTATTTGATCGTCCGCTATATAATGACTTTAGAGATGTTCTTCCTTTGTCAGTTTCTGCGCTCTCTCATGGGCATGAAACTTTGCTGGTGGGAGACATGAATTCTTATGTTGCTCTTCAGCAGTTTGCATCTGATGTTTTCACAAGAAGAAGAAGAAGAAGAATTAATTTTACGGTTACAAATAATTCTACTCCTTTGGCTGGTGGAGCTACACAATAGGGAGCAACATTCCCTAATTTATTATTATTATTATATATGTTTATTATTATTTTATATTATATTATTTTATTTTATTTATTTGATTTTTTTTAACACCAGGAAATCCCTTCGTTTTTTCCCTTTCTTTTTTTTTTTTCTCCTCTGGAGTGAGCCCCCAGAGGAATCTGGCCCACTTTTGCCAATATCAAGTTGGTCAGTCTTGAATTGAGACAGTGCGAGCTCCATTGGGACTGGCCCACCTTCCCGTGGTGTAGACGAGTACTCAGAATCACCTGTCCAGGTGACTGATGCTTCTGAGTCATACAACAACAGAACACACACATAATACACACAAACATACACTACTCATTTCTGGCCCTTCTACAGTGGTACTGTTCTTCACAGAGATACGAGGCGGAGATGAACTGACGTTCCGGGTGCCGCCTATTACAAAAACACATGTCCACAGTCTAATGTTTTAATATTTTTGACACCATGTGCTATTTGAATTCTTTTGCAAACCCTACTGCAAAAGGATTCGTTAGGATATGAAAATCCTTCAAATCGCACCTCTGCAACTTTTTCTCCTTTTTTTTTTTTTTTTTGGAAACGGCCACTCAGAACTTTTCGATTTGCTTTTTCTCGAATTCAACACACGCCAGATATTGTACACAATAATAAGTACAGTAATCAAAACACGACATACTGATAGATTACTCTAGCCAGGAGATTATACAAGCAAATATTGATATTGCCAGAACATTCAGAAAAACAAGGGAGAAGGCCCTGGGCTTTTAATAATTGGAAGAGGAGCGCTATGTAATTATTTCTTTAATTAATTAGAGATTTAATTAAGCCATACTAGTGGCTAATTTTACAGCTGAAAACTTGAAGTACTTTTGATTATCCATTAAGATTCTTAGCAAAGCTTATTATCTTAATACTCACCTCTAATATAAGTTATATTTAATTAAATGTTGAAAACAATATTAAAAACGCTTAATTTTACAGACCTCGATTTAACTGACTTCGGATTTAATGGACAAAAAAGAAGCGAATTTTATCAAGGTGTATCCTGAGGTATTCCTGATACAGAGAAAACTGGAAACTCATGAATCACGATCAAGCATCCCAGTCTGTATATGAAAAAGCTCGCTGTCATTGAAAGTTCTCATTTGTGCCCTGTTTCTTTTATATTATCTCACGTACAGTGCATCATCACGGTACTAAAAAAATTGGAAAAGAGAGAGGAAGCATACACATCCTCTTTTAATTACTGCATGTTGATGCAGCAATTAAAACTGTTAGAGAAGTTTTCTGGTGTGTTTTTCTGGCATATGCGAAGAATATAGAGCGAATAAAAGAAAGAACTAAATTGTATCAGATATTGTTAAAAGAAAGGTTCAGCTTAAATAACTACAGGAAAACTATTCTTTATTTTCAGAGAAACACAAAAGTTATTTTCAGAGAAGCACAAATTTTGCCTTCACAACGAGTTGCGTTAGCATTGCACTACTTTCAAATGAATGATGTCTCCCATTTATTAAATAATTAACAGATAATCTAAAAGCAATTAATACCTGTATATATCGATTATGAAATAACAATGCAATGTAACGAAACTGCGAGACGAAAAAAGAAATCGTTGCCAGATACTTGTATTGTTGAGTAGTAACTGCAGGAAGTATGATTGTGACGTCATACTGTTCAAACGGCTACAATCAAGTGGGCAATTAGGCTTTTGGCATGGTTCTTGAGCCTCTCGCGGAAGCCACAAATGATGTCACTTCCACGATGCATTTTTCGTGACCGATCCGATTTACTCGGTTGTAGGTGTCCCCAAGGTTGATGTCTCACATCAAAAAACTTTGCCTTCACGAGTTGTGTTCGTATTGCACTATTTTCAAATGATAGACCACAGTGGCGCTCCAACGGTGAATAGCAGGTTCGTTATTTTCGAGAGGAACCTCATAGGTGGATGGATTAAGAAGTTTTCGCTGATGCATAGTGTGGATGGAAGTGTTTTTATAATAGTGTTATTATAAGCTTTTGCTAAACTATAATTCAAAGTTATAGTTAATTTTTAAATTGCATAATAATGTCATACTCGAAATTATAAATTACTTAGAATTTATAACTGATTAAGATTTAGATAATATTAGGGCAACGCATTTTAAAAGGCAAAGTTTAGTCTGAGATTCGATCCTACATTTGTCATATCTACTTAAGACACTTTCATATTAATGTAACCATTTGTAATGTAAGGGGATATATCATCGTTGACCATTTCGAGAGAGCTGGTTAAGATTATAGAGAATATTGACTTGAAAAAGTAGTTTTATGTAGGTGGTGACTCTGCAGTTCTTCTGGGGATACATTCGATAAACTAGGGACAAATTATTTCCAGGGAAGGGCAATCAATTCTAGAGAAGACTGTCTGTATTGAACATTACAAAGTTGATTAAGATAACTTATTATAATATCCACCTACCCATCACACAGTGTGCCCGGCTAGCTCAGTCGGTAGAGCACGAGACTCTTAATCTCGGGGTCGTGGGTTCGAGCGTTGGGCGTAGTGGCGATTTTTTAATGGCCAGTGTTCGAACAACGTATTTTGTTTCAGGCCGGCGGTGGTATATTGGTTAGTATACATGTCAAGAGGTTGTGGGTTCTTAACCTATAAGAAATATATATATATACTATGTCTCTGGTTAACTTGTACGTAAAGGCAGACATAAATAAAAATAGTTTCAGTCTCTTACCAAAGGAGCTTCCATAACATCAGCTTTAAAGAACGAAGATCTGCAAGATAAATTAAAGCTAAAATGTTTAATTCTAATAATACATATTTTCTCTTTCAACATATTATTTCTAAATGCCAGTATACATTAATTAATAACCAAAATACAGAAATAAACTACCTTATTTATTATTATTAATGTAATATTTTATTCAATTTCTCATACTGAGGGTTAACATTAAATTTTTGATTCCCATTTACTGTTAAGAACTCCTTCCTATGCAGGTAAGGAGCAACCTTGCAGAATTAGTCAGATGCGCATGGATTGTTGACTTTTAAACAGAACTAGCATTTGGTCCTCTAATAACAGAATGCATTATTCAACTGTGATCAGATGTATTTTTCTATACTACAATTAGGCTACATTTGTCTGTGATTTGAACACTGAACGCATATAAGAAAACAGATATTTGAACGCATATAAGAAAACAAACGTTAGTAGAAAGTACTTACATACAATCAGGCTTGCATTGCGACTCACAGGTCTTGAATATGGCTTCTTCCATATCAGTTTCTATTATAATAAAAATATTAAAATTTAAACTAAAGTATAATGATTGCTTTAAATTAATTTACTTAAAAGAAATTAATCAAAGTGATATTACTTTTACAGATGGGTTGGGATTCGATATCCATATACTCTATTTTTATTTTATTTTATGAAAATCCGAAACACGAAAGGTATTAAAGTACAATACTTTATATCGTGTATGGGTTGAAGGTTGAGAAGTGGTGATACTTGTTGACATTAGATTGTTTTCCTTAGGTTATGAAACTTGCTTCTTACCCAAATGGCTCTCGAGTCGTTGGTCTCTTCAATTTCTGTTTGTCTGTCTGTACTTCCCCTGTTTCAACCTGAAGGTCCAATTGCATCATCAGCTAATGATAATGCGAATTATTAGTACCTTACTTTTCTTCTAACTCGTGTATCGATGACCTTGCAAAACTATCAGCAGAATAAGAAAGTGCAAAAATGTGACACAAGCCCAGCAACACAGGTTTTAAGAACAAGCGGAGAAATACCAGCAGGACCCTGAATTTCTTCACGTCAATACTTTTCAGGATTCTTCTAACATTCTTCTGTGGAAAGCTTACTGGTGGTGTTGTCGTATCTCGGGAGTTTTGTCTTTTTTGATAATTATGCATTTTAACTCGTTGACACTATTTAGGAAATAAATAATAATTTAAAAAAGGGTTCATGTGAATTACCTTGCTTGCAACTTTCTATCTCTGTATCTTTATTACACTTCCCTCCTGCTTTGCCTGGAGAATTAACTCTTATGCAGTCATCGAAACAATCCTGAAATAGAAAATTATGGAAATTTTGTATCAGCAGGGATTTTGAATTAAGAGAAATTAAAACAAATGTTGTTATAAAAGAAAACAATTTACACGATATCAGCGTATGAATTGCTAGAGACAACGAATTATGCCAGAAAAAGTTAAAATCCTCTGTACAATTGTTTTTAATTACCGGTGCATTAAAATTCTAACATTAATTAGAATTCATTAATAATGTTATGTGTGTGCGTTATTTCTCAGAATTAGTATTATAGGGGCTAAAGGATGCAAGGAAATGGACGCTTTCTGAATTTGCCAAAAAAAAAGGAACATTTCTCAATCACTCATCTTTCCCAATCGCCAAAAAGGGACTATCCAGTTTCGCTTTGAACTTTACCAAACTATCTTCCTCGCCACCGTAACAGGCAATTGATTCCAATAATCTACAAAGGGCTGCCCGAGGTAAACATCATGAAGTCTAGAAGATTGGATCTCATGAAGTTTATTTTGAACCCCTTCAGAGCATTATATACCTATTCAAGTACCACTAAGATGTCCTAGGAAGCTCTTAGTGGTCCACATCTTCCAATCCTTCCTTCATATGGACATCGACTAAACCCCTCACCAAGTTGGTTGCTTTTCTTTGAACCTTTTCTAGAAGGTCCACGTTTTCCTTTACGTGTGGGCCTAGGCTAGAACACAATATTCTGATCTCTCTGTGTCATCCTGTATAAAGAAACAATATCGTTCCTTTCCCTAATTGTGAAGGTCCTTTATATAATGAACAAGCCGCGATGTGTGTTCCTAACCGCCTGTTTACAGTGCATGGTAAATTTAATATGTGATTGTGCCATAACCCCAGAATCCATGTTTTATGAACAGTCATTAAGCCATTTTAAAACTAGAACTAATTTTAATTCCCTCCCTCTGCTTATAAATAACCGTATTTCTGTTCCATCAACGGACTTCAGTTTGAAAAATGGTAAAAAAATTACCACTTTTTGTTTTCAATAAACCAAATTCAAACAGATGCAACCCTTTAACATACAAGTATAATGAAACTTAATTACAGTATCTGCGGAGCAGTAGCTGAACTTCAAGAAATTGGATTATTTCATGTCTAAAATATTTTATCAACATGTCATTCTCAAGTATTACAGAAATGTGAGCATTTAAAGTTACAAACAGGGCTGTAGCTAAAAATATGAGAACTGGTTTATAAAACAAATACATGATCAGGGATGCTTTCCAGACATTCATAGATTTAAATAATATGTTCGAAATTTATTTCACCTTGTACCTTTTTTCTATGCGCACGCACGCCAATTCAGAATTAAAGGTTAAAGAACTCCTAACGTGAACTAAGAGGTCTAAATTGATTATATCATGCAGTAACATTTCCTTATAAACCGAAAAGTTAGTTGTGACTATTAGACTTCATGCTAAATGCCACTTGGCAAGTAATCAACTACCTTTTGTAAATAGGTGGCCAAAGGGCATCCGTCTAGTAGGAGGTCTGCCTCAACCATATGCCATCTATCAACTAGTTAAATAGATCAACAGGTTCGCACTTAACGCAACTAACACTACTAACACTACCCTTTCCTGAGTTCGTTATCTTATCAGATCTAAAATTAAGCCACACGATTCTTAACTATCAATATTTACTCTAATTAATAGAGTATTTATCGTACACATTTATAATTATTATTAACTCTACCTGACTAGACACTGGACTGTCATCATTCTGGCTTTCTGTTTTCTTTTCGTAGTCAACACAGTCTGTACGATAAGGACTTGGCAGAAGATTTTTTACTGTCTGAAACCAAGAAATAAATCAAGTTAGACATTTAAGATATAAAAAAAGGTGCTTCTATATATTATAGACGCACCGGGAAGCGGAGAGAGGACTTACAGGGCTAAACCTCCCATGAACATTTTATTTATAGTATATAATTTTGCTGTCACGTATTGAAGCTTCGAAAGCAAGCTTATACAGCACTAGCCAAAAAAAACCCTTACCATTTCACCCTTCCATTCGCTCCTAATGTTTGTCTAGTTCTAGCTTGAATTTATTTAAACTGTAAACTTCTACTATGACAGATGGAATTCCTTTCCAGCAATCAACCACCCGCTGGCTAAAGGCAAATTTCGGCACATCAATCCTACATGTCTTTCCTCAATTTGAATTTATGCCCTCTCAGGTGATTATTCTGAGCAAGAGGAAGAATCCCATCAGCATTGAGCATGCTCAAACCATTCAAAACTTTATACACCTCTATCAGATCACCTCGCCGGTGCCTAGTCTCCAGACACTGTAATTTGCGAAACTTAAGCCTTTCTTCGTAAGAGCAACCCTTTGTTCCATTCACTAATCTCGTTGCCCTTCTCTGTACTCGTTCCAGCAGCTCTACTTCCTTCCTAAAATGAGGCCTCCAGACTTGTATACAGTACTCAAGGTGTGGTCTGACCATTGCCTTATACAAGGAGATAATGACCTCCTCATCCCTGCTCGCAAAATTCCTGTAAATCATTGACAAGACCCATGATGAGCTACTCTTGCAGCCTGTCTGCGCTACTCAGAAAATTTCATATCTGACTGCACAATTAGCTCCAAGTCTTTTTCATTCTCCACTATCCTGAGTGTAATACCACACAGGTGATACGTTACTCTGCGGTTACTGCTGCTCATATGCAGTACTTTACATTTGTCAATGTTAAACTTCAGTTGCCACCTTTCAGTCCATCTGCTCAACTTTCAGAATTCTGTTGCAGTAGCTTATACATTGAGCCCGATATACCTTCATCAATATCATTCATAAACACAGAAAACAACAATGAACCCAACACTGAATCCTGGGGTACTACACTAATAACATTACTCCACGAAGAGCAGTGTCCATTGATTACCACTCTCTGTCTTCTCCCACTCAACCATCCTTTTATCCATAGCAGCAACTTGTTAATGCCACACTGTCTAATTTGTACAGCAGTCTTCCAACCCTTCCTAAGAAACAGGTTTATAATATCAAAATTGTTGTTGATATTCCATAGCCGATTAGTTTAAATGTCATGGAGCGCTGCCTACGTGTAAAAATAGTCATTACAGGTGACCCCCGCTTAACGCTGATCATTCGTTCCGGAAAAACAGAGCGCTAAGTGAATCCGCGCTAAGCGAGCGCCGCTTTCCCATAAGGTAACATATGTATTTGTGAGCTGCGGTCGGTGCCATAGGATATTTCCTAATCAACAACAAACGGTAATGAAAAGATGCACAAATGTCGGTCAAAATATTTAATATTCAAATATTTGCACATATAAAATATTCTGCATTACATACGTATAATTATGTGGTAACTACTTGCGTATCAAAAGTAAACTTAAAATTCCAATTAAAATAATGAATTTAATTGATTTAATTTAATGGATGAATTTATCATGAAAAATGTGTGGATTTTGAGTTGAACTTTGGCCCTCTTCCAAATAAACTAAAAGGGGTATTAATTTTAAATGGCCCGCAGCGTTACCACCCAACAATAAAGTCAACTGATCCTTCGCCGCTTTGAAATTTGGCATATTTTTTGTTCTTTCAATATGAAACTTCTTTTAGGCATTCGTTTCCACAAAAGTCCCGCTTCATCTATGTTAAAAACTTGTTGAGAAGTATAACACATAATTCCCCTCTTCAATAATTTTAACAAGTTCTTTTTTGAAAGTTTCGGCTCCTTGATCTGCACTAGCGGCTTCTCCCTGGATTTTAAATCTATTCTACCAGCCCTTACCAGTTTTAAATGGTTCCACATTTTTTTTTTTTTTTTAGGCGAGTTTTCTTCAGATCATCATATTGGCTAATCTCTTTCTTTCTCTCTCTCTCTCTCTCTCTCTCTTTTTTTTTTTTTTTTTTAAATATTTAACTTAACTGACTTCTGCATTGGAATATTATCTTCAATAAAATTAGTCTTTCCATTTCAATCCTAATAGCCGGCCTAGTCCTAGTTGCTTGCAGTGGAACAGCTATCTTTGCCGCTGATAAAATTAATTTTTTATGATTGTTCTTACAGTTAAACTTGCAAGTCCTAAATTATGGCACACATCCGCTTGTCGTTGACCGGAATCAATTCGCTTCAAAACGTCTAATTTAATTTTCAAATTCAGTCTTTTTCTTACATTTATAGTCTTCGTACTGCGCCCAGACGTTGTTGCTTTTTCATTCCTGTCGGTCATTATTAGCTCTTCGAAAATATAACCGCGTTGGTCGAATTAATTATGATACAATGTTCAAGTAAACTTTCCGTTACTCACGATGTCTAATACTGTACTGAGTGATGACTAGACTTCGGATAAATGCATATAACCCAAATATTACAAGCAATATATTTGATAATTTTTTAAAATGTTGATCTCGGAACTACGTAACAAGTCATTGTACTGCAATTAAATTAGCGTGCGAGAAAATTTCACTGAGCGTGGGAAAATTCCTCAAGTCGGCGTGGGAAACGTTTTAATGCTGTTTTGCTATTCATTTTCAAGCTATCGACTCCATCAAATGAAACGATTTCGTTAAGTATGTCAAAAATGTAATCTGTAAAAGAGCGTTATAGTGATCTGTGACAGCGTTATAGTCAGATACGGGTTATAATATAAGAACAGCGTTATAGCGAATCAGCGTAAAGCAAACCGCGTTATAACGGGGGCCTGCTGTATAGGATTGATTTCATCTGTTTTCTCCCTATCTTACAGTTATCTCTTCCTAAAGTTACCAAACATAGGATGGGACATTCAGCTTTCTAGTCTGGTATCTCAATCTCTTGTTACAGATAGCAAAGGGGTAGTAATTCGACGTTAGTAATCATGATTTTAATCACTTTAAAAAACGCATTGAAATGTTCTGCATTATTCTTTACCTTTCCTATTTTTGGTAACCTATGATGCATATGTCTTGCCCATTTTCCCTTTTTTATCCATTAAAAATCGTAAAAAATCATAACCACATGATTCTTGTTACCTCCTTTTCCCCGTTGACCTGTACAGTCATCACTAGGACTATGTCAAGCCTTTTAAGCGCTCATTTGGAAAGGTTTGGCTGTTACCACTCATTTTACCATTCCTGAGTGTTGGCATCTGGATACGATCACATCCTCTTCACCCCTTCGCTGTTTATCATTACTGCCGGTCAAGTTCTTTTTGTTATCAAGCATTTTGGGTAAATCAATGAAGTATTGTCTAATAAATAGATGTATGTCGTTTAAGGGTGTGTGTATGTGTGTTAGCCTGAGTTACTCGCCAAACCGATAAAGGCAATGGGACGTCATTGACATATATAATTGCCTATGGTGGCACCTAGACAAGTGTCCATCTCCACCATATATTCTGTATTAAATGAAATTCAAAAAAAAAAAAAAAAAAAAAAAAAGGCCACTCTGCCACCATGGAGGGAAAAACACCTACAGGGGATGTTTGCCACCTGGCACCCCGTCTTCAGGCTCATTAGATCCCAGGGACGGGGAACCAGGCGGCAAACATTACTAATTTACTAACTGTGCATCAAGCACCAACTCCGCTCCAAATGGATGGAGTGCAATACCATTGGGAGCCGCCACCACCACCACTAATAAAAAAAAAATAAAAAAAAATTCCCTCATTCCTCGCAAAGAGGGACTAATCCCGCATCAGCCAACTCTCTGATGAAAAAAAAAGTCTGTGGGAGGGGGAAGCTAAAAAATATATATATATATATATATATATATATAATAAAAATAAATAAAAAATGTACAGGAGCAACTGATACAAGGTTAAACTAATCAGAATTTACCAAAATAGCCAATTGTCTCCTTTTCCAAAAAAACTTTTTGCAAAGTTTTGTAATAACTGAAAATACTCAGGATTAGATAACTGTACCAGTTCAACCGAAAGAGCAAGCTGGCTTTAGGACAGGATTCTCAACTATGGATCACCTTCACGTAATATCACAGCTAATGGAGAAAGCAAATGAATATAAAACACCATTATGCCTGGCATTTGTGGATTATGAAAAGGCATTTGACTCCATACAGCATAAGGCAATGTTTCCGGCACCTGGAAAGACAAGGCATAGATACTCCATATATTATGATTTTGAAGAAAATATATGAGAGTGCTACATCCTTTATTAGACTAGACAAAGACAGTAGCAAATTTAAAATCGAGAAAGGAGTTCGACAAGGAGACACAATATCTCCAAAGCTGTTTACTGCTGCCCTTGAGGAAGCTTTCAGAAGATTAGACTGGTCGCAGAAAGGAGTCAATGTGAACGGAGAGTACCTAAACCATTTACGATTTGCAGATGACATTGTGGTCATAAGCCACGATCCCAAAGAATTAGAGGAAAATCTTAATCAGTTATGCACAGTTAGTAAGGATTTTGGACTAAAGATGAATATGGCTAAAACAAAAGTAATGATGAACAAGTATGCCACGGAAAGGGAAATAATGATTGAAGGAGCAGTAATTGAAAAGGTGGAGTCATATACTTATCTGGGACAAGTTATTAGCTGTAATAATGATAAATGGCTGGAAGTCAAGAGAAGAATAAATTTTGGATGGATAGCATTCAGGAAATATAGTCACATACTGAAGAGCAATATCCCAGTTTGTCTGAAACGTAAAATAATGAATCAATGTATACTCCCCACCATGACTTATGGAAGTGAAACTTGGGCACTCACCAAAAGAATGGAAGAGAAGCTAAGAACTACACAGCGAAGAATGGAACGAATTATATTGGGAATCAGACTGTTAGATAAGAAGAGAAACACATGGATTAGGCAGCAAACTCAAGTAAAGGACGTTCTTATCAAAACTAAAGAACTAAAATGGTCTTGGGCAGGACACATAGCTCGAAGACATGATGACAGATGGACTAAGAAAATAACAGAATGGTACCCAAGAGGAGCTAGAAGAAAACCTGGAAGACAAAGGCGGAGATGGATAGATGAAATTCATGAGTTTTTGAGTAGTAAATGGATGGCCAGTGCTCAAAACTGAAGGAACTGGAAAGTTGCTGGAGAGGCCTTCATCCTGCAGTGGATTGAAAATGGCTGATGATGATGATGACCAGTTCATTCCCTGTATGTAGATCAGGCACATGGGTACTGAGAATTATTCTTAACTGCTCATAAATTGAACAATCGAACAGCACATGATCCCAAGATTCTAACGCTTGGCAAACACAATGTGGATCAGACTCTAATCCTAACTCACATAATTTACTTCTCAAAGACCCATGACCAGTTATTAAATAGGAAGTTTCCATATTCTTGTAAAACAACTTAATTTTTATTCTTATGATATATTAAAGGTCATATTTGGGATAAACATCCTAGTCACAACTTCCGTCTCACTAATATTCCACCTATCTTGCCACATACTAATTAATTTAAGCATTTTATTCTTATCAGATATCTTCCGATCACTCCCAATATCATTAGTAATATTCAAAAAAGTTACTTGTCTACCCTTCCTAGTATAATAGTTAAATGCCCTATAAACAATATAAAGATCCAAAGGAACAGCCCCTGCAATAAACTGCAAGGCATTGGTGGAAACAGTTTTTTACATGCTCTCAATACAGTTAATAACATGGTTCTCTGCAAAGAATTTATTTTATTTCTAAACTTGACAGTTTTAACCCACCTAAACCAAAACAGTTGAAGCGTATGACACGATAGGCAAAAATACGAATTATATAATACATCCAAAGAACCTTCTTATTCAACTCCCAGTCTTTCCTTGTAATTCTAACTAAGGAGGTTGTAAAATTTCTAACCTTATTTGCCAAATATTCTATGTGGGCAGTAAAAAGTGAAACTGTCATCTTATACAACTCCAGGGTATTTAACCTGAGGAACAATTACTTTAGGAGGTCTATTGTAGTCGAGCTTACCTTTAGTAAGCATCATAACAGTTTTATTAGTAGAAATCTTCAGTTTATTGTCCAAAGCCCACTGACTATACCTATTTTATCCTCAATTTACTGCCTAGATTTACCTTGCACCATCAACACCAAATCATCCGCGTAAACTATCTTATGGCAATCAGACTTATCATTAGCTAACCACAAATTTAGTACTAAGTTCCAGAATACGGGGCCTAGCACCGATCCCTGAGGGCAGCTCCGATTTACATTCCTTTCGTATTTCAAATGTTGTGACCTAACTGTAATTTTCCTGTCACACAACTTTTAATCAACTTATAAATTAAATCAGGACATCATTTCAGCAACCTCAAAGATAGTAGAACACTCTCAAACCATACGATGTCAAATGCCCCCTTCAAAATCGGCAGATAAAGCCAATACGTACTTATCATTAGAATGCACACTAAAATTAACTAAGTCATTAATCGCATCTTCAGTAGAACACCCCCTAGTAAAACCATAATTTACTTCTTTTACCTTTAAATACAAAATTCCTATCTAGAAATAGTTTCCAATCTTAATAAAATTAGCTTCTCAAATACTTTCCCAAAATTTGTCAGCAAGGAAATCGGACGAAACCCCCTGGGATCAGTTATAGGCTTGCCCGGCTTCTGAATAAGCTTCAGAAGGGCTGATTTCCAAAATGAAGGAAAAATCCCCTCGAGAAAACATTTATTAAACATATTCAGTATAACATCAGGACACAACTTCAACATTCTCATAATATAATTGTTTTCTATTTCATCCAAACCAGGAGTTTTGTTAACATTTAATCTGGAACCCACACTCATTAACTCGTTGGCATTGAATAAAACTGAGGTATTACGGCCGCAGTAAGTCTTATTATCATCCCTAACCTTTTTTGATATTCAGTATCCTGAATGTCACAATCCGTCAAAAAATATCTGGTCAGTGATAGTCTTAATAGTAGTATGCCAGTCAGAGAACCCCCTGTTATCAAATATGACAGTGGTAATTAAATGATTAATATTTAATTTGTTTCTGAAAATCTTAAATAACCGCCCCCACGGGTCACTGTTGCCCACTGATTGGACCAGATCCTGCCATGCATTCAGTTTATGTGAATAAATAGCCTTGTGGTGCTGTTTTCTCTTAATCCTAAACAACTCCCTACTAACGAGGGAAACAGTCTCACCCTGAGCTCTTAATCTTTGATACCTCTTCCTCAGGCTAAACACTTCTGCCCTTAGACTGGATAATTCCCTAGGCCACCATGGTGCATTATGAGGGATAACTCTTCTCCTCCTAGCAGCAGAGGCGCCTCCGTAGCCAGGTGGGAAGGAGCAGCAGTGCGTAGCACATGCTTCTTGATTAGACCGGGGTTCGAGCCCGTGACCACCAAATACGGAGGATGCGGAAAGGTCAGGGAATGACCACCGCATATCCCCGGAGCAATATAGCCTTAGTTGTTAATGCTCCTAAAAACCAAATAACAACAACAATCCTAGCAGCAGAGCCCATAGCATTATGTAAAACAGATTGTACAAAACATACACACTCCACAGCACTTAAATTAAACTTAGTTATGTCATGTTTCTTTTTATCAGGCCATCAAATCTAACCCAATTAATTTTCCTAAAGTTAAACCTGGAACCTTCCTGCAAATTTGATTCAGCAACTGTCCATCCATTAAAGTAATACAAAACACAATGGACCTATGATCACTACTAGCAAAGTCAGTAATTACATCCTAGTAATTTATTCTCCTACTTAAGCAATGGGATGTCAAGATATTGTGTCTATAATTGTGCGTATTCTTCAGTCGGTTTGCTATAAGAAAAACCCAAGTTTCCGTGAGAAAAATGCAGATCTCGCCGAGACCGACTAACTTGGCCACGTTATGAAAAAGAGTCCATAAAACTTCTTTGTCTTGAATTCTAACACGGGCCTTTTCCATCCGGTATTAGAAGAGGGCAATATATAACCCCCTCTGTGCTGCTGCGAGGGCCTTCGTGTCATTTGCATTGAGCGCTCTTAAGAAGGGAGTGAACGGTTACAGTCGCTCTACGAGAAGGTCATGAACTTAAGAAATGATAAGGCCTCTGTTTTAAAGTGGAAACTGTCTCTAGGGTGATGAACATCATACATACATATACGTTTTTGCATCTGTTCACTGCACCCGAACAATTCTTATACAGTATTTTATTTAAATCTTCTATTTAAAAAAGTCACAGTTCTATACCATTTATAATTATCAGTCCATAACTATAAAATTAAGTTTTGCCTTATGAAAACCTTAGTTTATTTATAATCCAAGTATTAAAACTATTAAAATATAGTTGCCAATATGATACATAATAGAAGAGAAAATGTATCCTCGTTCCCATCAAGAATTTACCAAATCAATAACTATGAAAAGGTAACCAGGAAAAGAACGTTTTAGCACAAGGGAAAATCAAAAAGTAAAGGAAATTTATATATTAAACAGGGACAGTATGTCAGATCGCGCACTTTTGGATGTATTTATTATGCAAATTACCTCTTATTTTTAACTGCCCTTGTATATTTAGAGTATTTATGTTGTGCAGAAACAAAAGTTATATTGGTTATACCTTTTTCAGAAAAACGTTGTATTTGCTACCCTTCTTCAGCGAGATTCCCTCTTTGAAAGGGTCTAACGTTAAACCTATTTTAGAATTGTCATGGATAATGATGAAGGCATCGTGTCCATTGTGGTAAGTTCGAGTATAATCATAATCACGTCGGAGATTTAAATCCAAGGAAATTTCTGAAACGAAAAAAAAAACAAGATTATATTTTTACTAAATTCACATTTTATATTTAATACATTACATAACATATTAATTAGTACATTATTTCATACTGGTATATTTTAATATCTGCTTCACATCTTAAGTTATTCAGAGATAAATGATGAGATGGTAAATACACTTTCCAAAAATATCTATACAATAATACAAAACTCATTTACGAAACTTTGATTGTGCAAAGGTTGCGAACGTATGGAACATTTGTTCAATAAGTAAATAAGTGGAAGTGTACGAAATAATTTAATTGTGCAAATTAAAATGAGCAGAATATTCAAAGTGGGCTTACTTCAAAACTTGGCACTTTTTGGGTTATTTTTTACACTCTAAAAAGTACAAAGCTTCTTATGCAACGCAAGTACGGTTTTTAACAAAAAATTGAAAGAAAAAGTGTCTGGTAATTGGCTAAAAATACTGCTTATCAATATGAAATTAAAATGGCACGAGTGCGAAATGATAGGCAAATGCCTGTTGCTGAGATTGCTCATGAAGTCTGTAGGCTCAATACGCACATGACGCAAGATTTAGGGATGCATCGCGTGTATGCAAAGTTTGTTCTACGCTTGCTGTCGATTAAGTGGATTGCAGAAAAGCAATCGCAGGGGATTTGTTCAAAAAAATCTATGCAGGATCCGAGCTTCCTTAGAAAAGTGGTCCCTGGGAATGACAGTTGAATGATCGCCTACGACCCCGAGACCAAAGTGGAATCATCATCAGTAATTCAGTTTTGTGCCCTGATCAGTTCCTCTGATGAACTGTCTCCATCTTTGTCTCTCTTGTGCAATTTGTTTTAGTTCTTCAAAATTTCGAAGTCCCGCTTCATCCAGCAACGTCCCGATGAAGGTATTTTTTGGTCTTGTCCTAGGGCGTTTTCCCTCCATGGCATCCAGAAGCACACCACGATGTCGAATCACATGGCCCACCTATTTGAGTCTAATTGATCTTATTCTACCTAGAAATTTCCTTTGTTCTTGGACACGTCTTAATACTTCCGCATTTTACACTTTTTCAGTTCATTTAATTTTTTCCATCCTGCGCCAGCACCACATCTGGAAGGCCTCAAGTTTCTTTTTGTCTCTGTCTTTTGTTTCTGTCTCTGCTGCGTGTAGTGCCACTGACCAGATATACTGTATGCCATTATTAGCTTCTTTCTAATTTCCCGTGACATCTTCTGTGTTATTAACGACAGCTTATTCTGGTTTGAATCTCAGTTTGACATGAAATGTCCTATGTAAATAACTGCCCCAGATATAAAAAGTGCTCTACCTGTTCTATCCTTATTCCATCGATCTCAATTCGGAAGGGAACTGACCGTTTACCAATTATCATAGTCTTTGTTTTCATCACGTTTACCTTAATTACATACTTCAGCGCTTTCTTATTTAGTCTTTTGATCATTTTTTTTCAGCGTAGCAGGGCAACCTGCTAGTATGGCCTGATCGTCTGAAAACTTAATAGCCTGTACTTACTCTTCACCTATTTTAACCCCCACTTCTTATTCCCAAGTGCCTCCTTTATTATCACTTCGGCAAAAGCATTGAACAATCCAGGTGAAAGTAAACGTTCCTGTCTTACTCCCTTTTTAACTTTAGCTTTTTCTGTCAGTTCTCCCCTCACTCTTATCGCCGCATTTTGTCTTCTATGTAAGTCGTAGATCAGTCCAATAGTCTTCTTCTTGCATCCAATTTTTCTCAAGCAATGGGGACAGTTCTCTGCGGATTATCCTGTCAAACGCCTTCTTGAAATCCATAAAACACAAAGGTTTCTTCCCTAGTTATACATTTTCTCTCCCAACACTCTCAACGTTCCAATAGCATCTCTCGTCGATCTGCCTCTGCGAAAACCGCACTGTGAGTCAACCAGAAATTGTTATCCATCCGAATGGCACACATAAATGTCCCTGTGGGGGGTGGTTAGTGGAGTTAATACTTTTAGTTTATCTTTTATTATTATTATTTATTTCTGTAATCATAAATCACGTTAACCTTCCAGACCCACCTCTTTTAACTTTGTATTTCTCAATTAAATTTCCCCCTTAATTTACCCCCCCCCCCTCCACGTTAACACCTGACTTGTATATTGCACAGAAGATCACAGATTCTGGGGGGATAATAGTTCGTGTAAGTCTCCTCTGGACTGGCTGAGTATTCAGAATGACTCAATACTACACATGATAAACATATACAATTTTGTTTATTTCACAGTATATACATTAAAGGATTATATCATACAACATTTTATTTTATTTTATTTTATTTATAACAAGATACAGAACAGGTAACCATTAACAGTGTATCTGAGATCAGATCAATAAACATAATAACAATAATGTGAAATCCTACAGGACGATAAACATTGATATAGATTCAAACAATAAAAGCATATGTACAAACGAGGATTGTATTAATTAAGTTAAGTTACCGGTAAAACAAGTAATAATTAATCAGTTAGAGAATAGAAAAATAATATAACAAATAAAAAGCTACAATAATTAGATGTGAGCTAGTCACTTTGCAGTTTAAGTGAAGAGGCAAACTTGTGGATGGAGTTCATCAGTGATTGGGAGTTGTCAAAGAAGTCAATGCGAGAGTCATTTGCCGATTTGCTGATTCTGTTCAGTGGACTGAACTTCATTAAGTCCGTGTTGGCAGAGTCAAGGCGAAACGGTGTAAGGTTCCTGACTTGTCTACAAGGAGCATTGAAGTTTATTTTACTTAGGATATCAGATGCTTCGTAAATTCCAGTGATTATTTTGGCTAGAAGGGCGATGTCAGCAGTAACTCTTCTTGTGCACAGAGGCCTCAGATGAAAGTAATCACACAGCGATTCATAATACACTGAGTGATAGAATAGAGGATTGCGGTACGTAAGGTAACGGACAAAATTTTTTTGGACTGCTTCAATTTTGTTAGTTAAAGTCTTTGTGTAAGGATTCCAGATGGGTGAACTGAATTCAAGGATTGGCAGAACAATAGTTTTATAAAGGATAACCGCATATCTGTAGTTTTTGAACTTGTATGTGTTCCGTTTGATGAATCCCAGTGTTTTGAATGCTTTGCTGGTGATTTTAAGGACATGGGCATCGAATTTAGCACTGCTGGAAAAGAGAATCCCTAAGTCGTTAACTTGGTCACACCTTTCGATGATCACAGAGTTAATACTATACTCCGTATTCATTAGTTGTGGAGATCTGCAAGATGAGAAAGAGATAACTTTGCACTTCGAGGGGTTAGCAGACAAGCCATTCAGAGATAGCCACAGAGAGAATTTATTGAGAGCACATTGAAGTTGTTGAGAATCGGTAGTCTCCTTCACTGCTGAGTAGATCTTAAGATCATCTGCATAGAGCGCAACTTGAACATTGGAGGTGTAGATGAAAGAAGGAAGATCATTTACGAAAACAATGAAGAGAAGAGGACCTAAGGGAGAGCCTTGTGGTACTCCGCTTAGTAGTATAAAACAGTCTGAGTTCACTTGATCGATGATAACGCTCAAGGAACGATGCGTAATATAGCTGTGTAGCCATGAGAGCAAAGGGTCACGGATACCATATAGCTTAAGTTTTTCCAGAAGTTGTTCGTGCGGGACTTTATCAAATGCCTTAGATATGTCTGTGTAGACTGCATCAACTTGTAGGTGGTTATCCAGAGCTTCAGAGGTGTATTGCCAGAAAGGAAGTAAATTTGTGACTACTGATTTGCCACTGCAGAAACCATGTTGATTCTGATCGATAAAAGGCTTGAAGAATTCGAAGAGATGTTTGTGCACTGCTGTGTCGAAGAGTTTAGCCAGGCTGTTTTGCAAGGTTATGGGTCTGTAATCGCATACGTCATTTTTATCACCTTTTTTGAAAATAGGAACTATATTGACCTGCTTAAAGTGCTTAGATACTTCCCCAGCCTGAGACAGGTTGAAGATCCGCAGTATGAGGGGTTTCAATGTAGTGACAGTCCTTTTCCAAAATAAGCCTGGAATGTCATCTGGGCCTCTAGTATAGTCATTTTTCATGCTTTTTAATGCCGAATTTAAATCTTCATCAGTGATAAAGAGATTAATGAGTATATCATCTTTAACAGGTGTGAAGTCAGGAAATGAGGCAGGTCTCAATGTATCATTTGTTTGAATTCTAGAAAAGTGTTTGGCAAACTCTTGAGCAATACTGAATTCGTCAGATAAGAGAATTCCATCTGCGTTACGGAGTTGTAACTTTCTACTGGTTATGTTCTTATGCTTCATGAAATTCCAGAATGGTTTGATATCTCTGTGAGTAAGCAGACTATCCTGAATTGACTCTGTATACATGTTGTAGGAGTTTAATATGAGAGTTTTCACTTCTTTTCGGAGTTGGCTGAATATTTCATATGGTATAATAATCATCATCAGTACATCAATTGGTATAATGTTAATTATATGTGTGCTAAGATGTAAAATTTATCACAATTGATATATTATGTCTCTTCGTGTCTTTCTGCCTTTTCTCCTTCTGGTTTAGGTTACATCTCATAACATTACTTTACTTTCTAACAGTTAAACTTCCCTACTGGAATTACAGCAGTGAGCTTAACACCTCTATGGATATTGTCCTAGATTTATAAATCCCCGCTATAATCTTTCTTTAATTTATCCCTTCCAAAATAATTCAATCTTAATATCTTGTAACGTTTCAAATACATAGAACACCTTTACATCTTAACTTAGAACATACCAGTCTCAAGTACATGTATCAAAATCTTCCTTGCTTTAGCTTATCCTTGAGATGAAGTACATACATCTATGAACCCTTTTCTTCCTTTTATACTAATCAATACCAAATCTACTATCAACTAAATAAACATTTTTCTAAAGTCCTTCCCCTCAAATCTAACTTAAAATTATTATCTCGTACTTACATATTAACTTAGGGAATCACCCTTTACACCACCATTTCTCAGTTCAGGGGCGACCATCATCAACAGCATAGGGCATCATAAAGCTCCAACTGGAATTATTCATCGGCAAAGTAACTGCTGCTCAATCTACAGGGATTCTCCTACGTTCAGGAACTCGCTCTTCTTTCCATACGGCTATTAAATAAGTTGTCCGGCCTGCTTTTTGGGCGTCTGATCAGTTCGTCGAAACTGGGAAGCATAATAGGATTATCAGGATTCTTCTTACTGCTTTATCAGGAAGCCTGGCTATGTAGCTCTTCCTTATCTTTCTATGGTGAGGCTTTTCGATCCTTTTTACTCAGCTCCAGCATAGGTGTTTCCATCTTTCAACGGTTATCTCCTTCCTATTTCAACAACTCTTAAACAGCAACTCCCACAACTCATTACTCTGTCCGCTACTTTCTGGCGATTCTCCCGGCACTTCTCGGGATTTCTTTCCAGCCGCACATCACTCAGGCATCTCCACGGGAATTCTCAAAACTTCCACACTGCCAAAACTCACAACTCTCCCAAAAAAAACCTCTCTCTTCCCTGTCTTGCATCTGCTTTTTGTTTCAGCCGCTCATTCTATTTTGATCCAATCGTCGTTCGTTCTCCATCATCTCATTATTCTCATTCGCTCTCTCCCACTTCTTCCGTTTTTCTTGGCCCTTCCCTCTCCTGGGGTAACTTCGTGTTTACGAAATTTCCAGAAACTTCGATGAACTACTGGGCGTCTAGCAATTCCTAGATATTTCCTTGTGATCATTCCCGATTCACTTACCGCTATTAGTCCACTCTGTTTTTTCTCTACCGCTCCTCGAAATTAATAAGTGCTCAAGGAGTCGGTCTGTTTCATCTAGCGGCTAGCCATAACCACAGGTGTATGCCACATCCAGGGTCTCCTTCACCCTCTTAGTTCTTAAAATCTTCCTCTCCACAAGGGGGAGTCGGTTCCCCTTGTTCTTTTCTTCCAAAGAGCTGCTCACTTTCTGTTTATGCGACCATGAACTGGCCTTACGGTGCCCCCTTTGTACTAGTGTTCCAGAGCTCCCATTGTCTTGTGTACCGTCCTGCTAACCCCCGTTGTTACGTTAATCCTCCTCTACTTGACTGTATGGTACAGAGCGATCGCAATCTAAGCTGAAAATCATCCTATGTAAATAATATTATTTAATATATACATATTTTTTTCTTGTTATGTTATAATATTTATAACATAACATTCCCTAGGATAAGTGTAAGAATTTTGTTCTTACATCCCCATTTCCCAAGGAGTCGCGTGCAACAAAATTCAACGTCAAAGTCATGCTGATACGATATCACAAATGCACCATGGGAAATTAATGGCAAAAGGAATTCTCAAAATGTCTGCTGTCCTATCAACGATACAGTAGCACACAGAATTGAGATGACTTAAAAAAAACAAACAGAAAAAATTAAATACATCAGAGGAAACCTAGTTTTATGAAACTGCTTTCCTAATACGGACTGCTTTTCTAAATTTTTAAAAGAACTTTGCAAAGCACCAACGGTGGGGCACAGTATTTTAACTTGGCAGAGTTTACTAGTTATTTGAATGTTAATGAACTTTCTTTTGTTCATAAAGGCCTTGTAGTTCCTGATAACATGAGCTCCTGCAGTCTAAATTTTGTTAATGTTTTAGGAATTGGCGTTTTGCATTTTATTTTATTTAGTTGTTTGGAGTGCATTTATGTGTTCATTTCCCTTCAATCCTATATATTTTTAATATTGACAGTAATTACCTTTATTAGTTCGTATACTTGACTTGATGTTAGCAGCAGAGGGATCATTAACTGCAAGACAAACATGTGGGATTTCAGCTGGGCCCAATTTTCGGATAGTTTTGTTACATGAGCTGTAAAAATTTATTGGAAAGAAAGGAATAATATTAATGTAATAATAAAGAGCTGACTTTCTGAAAGAATGAGAAAAATATAAATTATTTATATTGAAAGTTGAAAGAAAATTATTTATACAATTAAATAATATATACTGGTGTACAAAACTTAAAAACCAACACTATTTCTGAAGGTTACAACCACACAATCAAACGAAACAGCCTCTGGCGATTTGCATGACTGTGGCCGTTCAGTAGAAAGCTGGTACACATGCAAAAATTTGAATCGTGATGAGAGCGCTCACATAAACAGATAAAAGCAGCAGTTCAGCAGTTATGTGCAAATTACCGAATGGTGAGCACGATTGTTACAGACGTTCCATTGGTTTCATACAGTGCTACAGACAACGAAATGGCCATTAGACAACATCTATCTGGATAACTTTACCCGGGGTCGAATGATTGGGAAGCTCGATGAAGGTCGAAGTGCGAGTGCAGAGTTCGGTATCGCCCATAGCATCGTCTCACACGCCTGGTCGGCCTTCAGAACGACAAGTACAGCTGTTCGAAGGACATCTGGTGGTCGTCCACGAAAAACGACGCCCAATGATGACCGCTGTATACTCCTACAGGTCAAGAGGGACCGACACCAGACAGCGGGACCCATTGCAAACCAGATGCACAGGACGCAGGATATCGCGGGTTATTGTAGCCAGGCGACTTCACGAAGGTGGACTGTTTGCCCGACGGCCAGTACGCTGTGTCCCTTTAACACCTATCCATCGGAGACCCTGTTTATAGTGGTGCATTGAACACAAGGACTGGACAGCAACGAAATGGAATAAGGTACTCTTTACTGATGAGAGTAGATTCAGTCTCAATAGAGATTCTGGAAGTCAGCTAATCTGGCGAGAGTTTCCACACGGTATCACCCGCAAACATCACTGAAAGGAATCGATATGGCGGTCGAGGTCTTCTCGTCTTGGAAAGCGTTATCTTGGAAAAACGTACAGAACTCCAGATACTAGAAGGCGGTACTGTAATCGGTACACCCCACTGTACTGAGGTAATCCTTCCCCATATGCGTCTGTTCCGAGGTGCCATTGGCCCCGAGTTCGTGTTTATGGATGATAACGCCACACCCTATCGCGCTGCAGCTGTTGATATGCTTTTGGAGAGTGAGACATTGTTCGTATGGATTGGCCTGCCCGTTCCCTCGATATAAATCCCATCGAACACATATGGGACGCTCTGCGGAGACGCCTAGCGGCACGTCCACACCCACCAGAAAATGTTCACCAGCTGAAGATGGCGCTGACAGGGGAACGGACGATGCTACCTCAAGAACGTATTTTATTTTATTTTTATTTTATTTTATTTTATTAATAAAAAGATACACAACAAGTAACCATTAACAGTGTATCTGAGATCAGATCAGATCCTACAGGACGATAAACATTCATATAGATTCAAACAATAAAAGCATATGTACAAAAGAGGATTGTATTAAGTTAAGTTACCGGTAAAACAAGTAATAATTAATCCGTTAGAGAATAGAAAAATAATATAACAAATAATAAGCTACAATAATTAGATGTGAGCTAGTCACTTTGCAGTTTAAGTGAAGAGGCAAACTTGTGGATGGAGTTCATCAGTGATTGGGAGTTGTCAAAGAAGTCAATGCGAGAGTCATTTGCTGATTTGCTGATTTGCTGATTCTGTTCAGTGGACTGAACTTCATTATGTCCGTGTTGGCAGAGTCCAGGCGAAACGGTGTAAGGTTCCTGACTTGTCTACAGGGAGCATTGAAGTTTATTTTACTCAGGATATCAGATGCTTCATAAATTCCAGTGATTACTTTGGCTAGGAGGGCGATGTCAGCAGTAACTCTTCTAGTGCACAGAGGCCTCACATGAAAGTAATCACACAGCGATTCATAATACACTGAGTGATAGAATAGAGGATTGCGGTACATAAGGTAACGGATAAAGTTTTTTTTGGACTGCTTCAATTTTGTTAGTTAAAGTCTTTGTGTGAGGATTCCAGATGGGTGAACAAAATTCAAGGATTGGCAGAACAATAGTTTTATAAAGGATAACCGCATATCTGTAGTTTTTGAACTTGTATGTGTTCCGTTTGATGAATCCCAGTGTTTTGAATGCTTTGCTGGTGATTTTAAGGAAATGGGCATCGAATTTAGCACTGCTGGAAAAGAGAATCCCTAAGTCGTTAACTTGGTCACACCTTTCGATGATCACAGAGTTAATACTATACTCCATATTCATTAGTTGTGGAGATCTGCAAGATGAGAAAGAGATAACTTTGCACTTCGAGGGGTTAGCAGACAAGCCATTCAGAGATAGCCACAGAGAGAATTTATTGAGAGCACATTGAAGTTGTTGAGAATCGGTAGTCTCCTTCACTGCTGAGTAGATCTTAAGATCATCTGCATAGAGAGCAACTTGAACATTGGAGGTGTAGATGAAAGAAGGAAGATCATTTACGAAAACAATGAAGAGAAGAGGACCTAAGGGAGAGCCTTGTGGTACTCCGCTTAGGGGTATAAAACAGTCTGAGTTCACTTGATCGATGATAACGCTCAAGGAACGATGCGTAATATAGCTGCGTAGCCATGAGAGCAAAGGGTCACGGATGCCATATAGCTTAAGTTTTTCCAGAAGTTGTTCGTGCGGGACTTTATCAAATGCCTTAGATATGTCTGTGTAGACTGCATCAACTTGTAGGTGGTTATCAAGAGCTTCAGAGGTGTATTGCCAGAAAGGAAGTAAATTTGTGACTACTGACTTGCCACTGCAGAAACCATGTTGATTCTGATCGATAAAAGGCTTGAAGAATTCGAAGAGATGTTTGTGCACTGCTGTGTCGAAGAGTTTAGCCAGGCTGTTTTGCAAGGTTATGGGTCTGTAATCGCATACGTCATTTTTATCACCTTTTTTGAAAATAGGAACTATATTGACCTGCTTAAAGTGCTTAGGATACTTCCCCAGCCTGAGACAGGTTGAAGATCCGCAGTATGAGGGGTTTCAATGTAGTGACAGTCCTTTTCCAAAATAAGCCTGGAATGTCATCTGGGCCTCTAGTATAGTCATTTTTCATGCTTTTTAATGCCGAATTTAAATCTTCATCAGTGATAAAGAGATTAATGAGGATATCATCTTTAACAGGTGTGAAGTCAGGAAATGAGACAGGTCTCAATGTATCATTTGTTTGAATTCTAGAAAAGTGTTTGGCAAACTCTTGAGCAATACTGAATTCGTCAGATAAGAGAATTCCATCTGCGTTTCGGAGTTGTAACTTTCTACTGGTTATGTTCTTATGCTTCATGAAATTCCAGAATGGTTTGATATCTCTGTGAGTAAGCAGACTATCCTGAACTGACTCTGTATACATGTTGTAGGAGTTTAATATGAGAGTTTTCACTTCTTTGCGGAGTTGGCTGAATATTTCATAGTATTGACTGTCACCTGTTTGCTTATATTTGTTTCTTTAGAATTCTTTGGATTTAATTTTACGTATTAGTTCACTATTATACCAGTGCGGGTAGGTAGAGCGTGCGGTAAGATGGGATTGAGGAACAATGTCAGATATAACTGAATGGACACAGTTAATCAGGTTGTTGGTGAGCACATCGATGTCATCCATAGTGTCAGCGAGCTGCTTGTCTACGTTTCTTAGAGCTAGGTTGAGCAGAGGCCAGTCAGCCTTTCTGAAATTGAATCGAGGAGTACGGGAGCAGCATTTGAAGTTATGAGAAGTCACTGTGATGTCAAAAGTAATTGGTGAATGATCCGAGTGAAATATGGGGTTGTCGGTGTGAACATCTATATGAGTAGAGGCAAATATTAGGTCGAGGTAGGCATTTTCTCTGGTTGGAAAGTTGCAAATTTGTTCCAGACCATAGCTGTGAAGGATATTAAAGAGAGCCCTAGTCTGCAGTGATGGAGAAGAAGATTCTAAATTGGCCATTTGACAGTTAAAGTCACCCAAAACCATTGCTATGTCGGCAGATTGAATTAGTGGGAAGATTGATTCCAGCGAGCTTTCTAAGTACTGGAGGTCTATATTAGTTAAAGGAGGTGGAAAATAAAGCAATACTATTAAAACCTTTAACTTGCCAAGATGAAGAAGGCAGTATACTGATTCAATATTTGTGAAATTTGATGCAGTTTCACAGAGTATATGGTTAGAATGTATAATAGCTACTCCGCCTCCACGAGATCCTCTGTCCTTTCTATGGATTGTATATTGTCCATCTATAATCTCCTGATCATCAATATCAATGGAGAGCCAGGTTTCAGTGAGCAGGTAAATGTCGTAAATATGTGAGCCTTGGATTGCTCTGAAGTGGTTTAGGTTGCTAATTATACTCCTGCAATTCTGAAGGTAAACACTGAACAGTTGGGATCTGGGGATTCTATGACGAGAGGAGAACGTAGTATGTGTAGATAGCAGGGTATCTGATTGCTATGCCGGTGGAGAGGAGATTTTGGACTCCCTTGATGGTCTGTCCGTGAAGCGTTTTACTAGAGCCCCTGATAAAAGGGATCTTAGATTCAACACTTTTTCTGTTTGTGATGGAAGGCATGTTATTATAAAAGATGAGTAGGATGTTATTATAAAGGGACATCGTGTCTTCAGAGAACGGACATCTACTCCGAAACCATATTCTTCTTTAATTAGGTTGATAAGATCTTCAGATTTAGTGGAGGGTCCAAGTCTAGAAAGAAAAATTCGGTCTTTTGTGGGAATAATTTTGTGATATTATACTTGTGTTTGAGTAACTGAGATTTTTCTGCAGTAGTTACATTCTGTGTTTGATGAGTTATGGCTGGAAGCTTGGAGAAAGTACCTTGAGATATAGATGCTTTAATATTTTCTGACGGTTTGTTCTGTTTTGATCTTTGGTGCGATATTTGAGACTGGCAATCAGAAACAGGTTTACTCACTGTGGCGGCAGATCTACAGACAGGTTTGCAGACCTCATTAGATGTGGCAGCAGTTATATTTGCATATGTTGCCTTAACTGATGTTGAAGAGGATTCTGCTTGGTGACTCTGAGCTTGTGAAATAGAAGTACAGACAGAACTGTTCCGCAGAGGAGAGTAGGTGGGAGGAGTGGTTCTATTTACATCAGAAGAATCATCTAACAGAGTCTGTTTGGCAATAAATTGCTCAGTTGAATGACTTGAATCATGAATGTTAGCAGGCTTGGGCAAATTAATATTTGCAGCAGTAGAAGTATTGAGGCCGGTGGAAGGTGAAGATCTGATCTCAGTACTGAGGGCATCGTCAGTTAATGAAGAATTCGTATTCACTTTGAGCCCACTGGTGTCGAGAGTAGGTTCAGAATTCTTCCTAGCTTCCCTTAAGTGGCAAGACATAACTGATGTGAGATTTTTAATTTGGGCGTTAATGTCAGAAATTTCAGCCTGTTGATTAGCTAATATTGTTTTTATACCACAAATCTCCGTGTATAGCTCGCTGTTTCCTTCATTGAGTGTATTAGAATCCAGGAGAATTTCAGAGTTTGCAGTATGAGGTGCGCTGATTAGATGAGTTTGAATGAGGATTTTCTGCATAGTGTTAAAGAGTAGTTCCTGGAATTCAGTTGATTGCAGAATACCAAAGGTTGGATTCAGAGTTTCCGTAGGGAAGGAGTTAGCGCTGAGATCTTCTGACAGCACAGATATATGTGTTTGAGTTGATGCATCTGAGATTTGATGCGACAACAAAGAAGGATTAGAGGCTTCATCCATGTACGATTCAGAGTCGGTATTTCTAGTTATTGGCATGATATTTGTCTCAAATGTACTAGAGTACGGCATTTCAACTTTGTTAGCCGAAGAGGAGGAAAGTGACTCAGGTTCCGTGCTGTTTGGCGTTGCAACAGTTATAGGGCTTTTCTGAGAATTTCTGAGTCGACATCTATCACAACAGAATGATTTCCGCCGACTTTTATTTAATTTTTTCAGGTCAGAATGTGTACAGTCATTGCATATTAATTGTTTGCACTCAATACATTGGACAATGGGGTCAGAGCTGGTCCCACTGGACAGATGGTGCAGACGTTAGAATTTTGACAGGAGGTAGTATTTGTCATATTGAATTCAGTTACTGTAGTTTTACTAGATAATTTAATATCACCACAGTTGTGGTTTAGCAAGCAATAGGCACTGTGACCAGCCGGTCGCCTTAGTTGCCCTGCAGTGAAATCTACAGGGAGCAGGGGACTAAGTAGGGAGGGAAGAACAGAGCGGCTAGGCAAAACTCTAATGCCTGGTCAAGGTCAAGTGTCTGTTGGACACATGTATAAGTTGAACTACAAGATAATGGCTGAAAGCGCTTGTATGGAGTAGCGGAATGAACATGCAGAAATTCATTTAATACTTATCTGTTGTCCGTTCAAATAATACAGTACTTGCACTGGCAATCCAAGGGCCTATCCTTATGTGGTGGCACTAATAGGAACTTAATACTTTAAATAAAAAACACACAAAACAAGAAAAGTTTACAGAGCATATCATACAGACAGCCGGACACAATCATCCCCCTGTATCAACAACGTTGTTCTAAGTTTGAACAGTCGGTGCAAAGCCTGCATCGACATTAGTGGTGGCCATATCTCCTACTGACGACCATCTCTTCCCTTTGTTCTATCTTTGGTAGTGATGCATCTGTATCATGGCAGCCAGTGCTATATTGCCATTTTTGAATAAAGTCCCTCTGTACCGTTTTGTTTCCGTTGTTCTGTCGGTGTTGTTTTCTTCAAAACAACATTTCTGTACGTCACGTGGTTCCTTTGGCATGCTTTTCCCATATCCAGGCCACTGAATATGGGAAAAGCTGACTGGTCCTTAAGTTTTGGACACCAGTGTACATAACACTAATTTCCTAATTTCTTTACACTAAAGAAATTAGTGTTTCTTTACTTTTCGCACGGCGCCTCCGTAGCCAGGTGGGCAGGAGCAGCAGTGCTTTACACACGCTTCTTGATTAGACCGGGGTTTGAGCCCGTGACCACCAAATACGGAGGATGCGGAAAGGTCAGGGAATGACCACCGCATATCCCCGGAGCAATATGGCCTTAGTTGCTAATGCTCCCAAAAAAAAAAACCAAATAACAATGTCGCACATCACGTCAGAATACAACCTTGGTGCGCAAAACAAAATATCACCGGACCACTGGTCGCTCTTTTTCTCGAATGGGCTACAACGGCCGACGGCCACATCGCGTACCTTTGTTATCCGTGCAGTGGCCGGCTCACTCCACGGATCTCAATCCTATTGAAAAACAAGCGAGCACGCCTCCTGTGGGCACAGCAACACCAGCACTGGACTATCGAGGATTGGAAAACAGTTGCTTGGTCTGACGAGTCGAAGTTCCTGGTGCATCATGTTGATGGAAGGCTCAGAATTTGGCGAAAACAACATGACTCCATGGATGGAACCCCATGTCTGACGACTACTGTGCAAGGTGGTGGGGGTAGTGTTATGGTAATGGAAATGTTTTCTTGGTGCAGTTGGGTCCATTGATACCCATAGATTCACGTCTGAATCCCAGATCGTTGCTGAACAAGTGCATTCGTTCATGTTGACAGTTTATCCTCAGTCAGATGGTTACTTCCAGCAGGATAATGCGCCGGTGCACAAAGCCAAATCACTATGGAATGGTTCCAGAAACATGACAATGACTTTTCTTTGGTGCAGTGGCCAGCTCACTCCACGGATCTCAATCCTATTGTACATCTTTGGGATGAGCTGGAAAGGGCTGTTCGCTGCAGGCCTACACTTCCGTCAAATCTCAAGGAACTGCGCGACACACTCATGTCTGCATGGTACTCCATTCCTGCACAACGTTTCCAGCATCTTGTTCACTCCATGCCTAGGCGAATTCAGGCTGTTTTGAAGGCTAAAGGAGGCCCAACATGCTACTAGGTAGTTGTACCTAAAAAGTGGCAGCACACCATATATTGTTCCATAAATTGCATATGATCCCGGGCCAGTTTTTGTCTGGATTAAAAATTCAAGTTTTCGGGAGAAAAGGAAACTTGTTCTCCTCATCCGAACTGTGTTAACTGAGCTGGGCATTGGTAAAAGCCCATAAAATCCCCTCGCATCATTGATGGAATTGGAACACAGAATTTTTCTAGGAAAGACTGATTATAACTACTGCTTTGGGTGAGGGTTTAAGGTGTTAGCTGATTGAGATCGAAATGAGCAGTCACAGCACAATTACAGCTAATAATGTAGAATTCCAATACTTACCGAATGTCATCTGCTGCAGGATTAGTACAGTTCAGAAGTAGCAGTCCAGGGTCCAAAATTGATTCGTTAGCTATATCCTTGTAATATGAAAATGGTTTATTCAGTTCCTGGAAATACACAAAAAAATTATTGTTTTCTGTATCAGTCTGTACTTCATTTAGAATGTTATTATTTATCTTGAATTACAACAAAAATTAGATATTTAAAATAAATTATCTAGTAATGATATTCACGTTATTCTTAACTGGTAGTAATGCTGGTTTTTGATTTTGAATTGGTTAGTTAGGAGGTTTATCAAAACTTCTTTCTCCCATAATGTAGGGCCACATTTACTGAGGTAAAGTGGTGCAATAGCTCCAGGGCACTACGATAAAGCGGTCCCAGAATGAATGGTGTAATTATTATTGGTTTCATACAGTGATAATTTTTGTTGAATGGTGTAATTATTATTGGTCTAGTGCCCAATGGGACCTTATTTTTAAGAACTTCTAAAAATGAATGGCAAGAACCCAGATTACGTAAATCCATCATTGATCATAAGACACTTGTGTGATGAACAAAATATTTTTATTCTTAGAAATCAAAAGCTTGTTGTACAGGTTTTGCCATTATGGCTAATTCAATTCATTCTGGAAGATTTTCTAATAAAATCTGGTGGATCACAATAGCACAAGAGGTTTGACATGCATTGCACCATGCCAGTTAATGGTTTAGTTGTTTTTGTAATAAAAGACTCCTGACCTGCAGCTATTGCATGAAAATTTATAGCATGCAACTTTTTATATGAGTAAATATTTTGAGGTTAGCCTATAGTCACTCGTAGCCATAAACTCAGATTCTTTGATCTGAAGGGCAAGACGAGGTAACCGGCCATTTCATACCTCTGCTGACATCAGGAGCCAACAAGGACAGAGGCACGTAACAACTGGAATCTATGCCCTCTGTGGAGTAAGGTGGGCTAGCATCAAGGGATTTGTGTCCTAGTCCATGCTGGTGCTTCAGTGCATCAGTTTCCAGTATTTTACTGTTGTCGGGTAGTTTCTGAGCTAAAAATGTGTATGTGCCAGGGACTGATTACTTAAATCCATGGTTGATCATGGAACATTTGTAGTTATGAACAAAATATATTTATTCATAGAAATCAAAAGCTTATTGGACAGGTTTTTTCATGATCCTTTGTTTGTATTCTATTTATATTTTCTGGCACAACCTCATAGGTCAGTAGGTTTATAATACCTCTGAAGACTTCCATTTGTTTGGCAGTTTGAAAATTAAATTATCAATCTGATTATGTTTGATAGATACTACTAGCTCATAGAGGCACTTCCTTCACAAGGCGTCAAACTACAATAGTTCTCCCCCCGAAACCAATAAATTTTTCCGTACTCTGCATTCACGTTCGAATTGAAGTCTAAAATAACTACTGGTTAACCTTTATAGGCCATACACCCAAAAGGCCATTCGTAGCCCCACAAAAACATCTTAAATCAAAAGGATGTTGGCTTTTTTCCGGGATAGTGCATATTGTAGATCTTTAGTTTCCCGATCAGTAAAATGATACAACCATCGGTTTTTATTTTTTTTTTGGAAACCCCAAATAGGAAAGGTATCAAAATCTATAGCATTTAGAATCGTGTGTAAGTTGAAGGTTGAGAAGACAGAAAATACTTGTTGACATTAGACTTCAACTGCTGTAGATTTTAATTTTCAAGAAAAGCTGCCGCCTCCGTAGCCAGGTGGGAAGGAGCAGCCGTGCGTAGCACACGCTTCTTGATTAGACCGGAGTTCGAGCCCGTCACCACCAAATGCGGAGGATGCAGAAAGGTCAGGGAATGGCCACCGCATATTCCCGGAGCAATATGGCCTTAGTTGCTAATGCTCCTTAAAAAAAAAACCAAGAAAAGCATCTGAAGGGAGGTTGTTCGAGAAAACAGAAGTTGGAAGGATAAATAAGGAAGACTTAAAAGCTGGTTATGTAAATTTGAAGTTGGACAGTAAATGGACGTTGACTGGTTTAGGCACGTGTTTGGTCTAGTTTGGAAGAGAGTGGTGGAAATAATAGATATGCACCATTTACTACAGATATTATTATTCCTATTCTCCTACAGTGTCAATGGAAAGATCTATACAAAAAACATTCGGCAGAAACAGCATGTCTGTGAGACAGAGTGGAGAGACTTTATAAGATGGATCATTAATTAACCTGACTGTCCTCTTTTGAATAGAGTCTCGAAGCCTGAGGTATTTGTGCGCACCATCCCAAATGCGGGAAAAATTATTGCATTGTAGGGCGGATTTCAGGTTTCTACAAAAAGTGAATTTTTGCTTAGAAGAAAAATAACTCAGAGCGCGAAAGAGAAAATATAATTTTTTATTTTTTTGATAAAGAAGAAGCAGTACTTGCGATGTGCTTATACTAAGCAAGATTTGAAGTCAGAGTAATCCCTAACAGAGATTTGGAATCTTTTCATCGAATATAAGCATTAAAGCAATCGGTTCCTTTTTGGGAGAAATAATACTGGATTGAGTTTTTGAAGGATCGAAACTGACTAAATTAATTTGTCCCAATGAAAAATTACCTGGAAATCAGCATTTAAGGAATTGGTGGTGGATATTCTATAAGTTGAATTTGTTTGTGCAGGCCAAAGTTTTGCAAAATAAAGCGGAATGTAATATGCTGTCATTAGCAAAACTATTGATGGAATTTTCAGTTATTGGAAGAAAGTCATTATTATACAAGAGGAAAAGAGTGGGAAAAAGAACCAGCATTAGTTGAAATGTTAGAAGACAGAGAGCCATCCAGCATCATTCCCAGCGAGCGGTCAGAGAGAAAACTGGATATCCAATTACAAAAAACAGTCGACAATCCCTAAGAGAATGGAAGCATATGTAGAAGACCTTTATGCCAAACACGATCAAAAGTCTTAGAAGTGTCAAGAGCAGCTGCCTGAGTTTCATCATATTTTTCAATTAATTTTTCCATAGATGGGCACCATAATCGAATGCATCACCAATGGATGGACATTAAACGGAATCCATATTGGCGATCATTAATTTGATGGAATAAGTTTAGGAGTTGGCGGTTAATGAATTCCTCCATTACTCTGGAAAGAGTAGAGTTAAGTGCAACGGGACGATAATTGGATGGAAGATTTTTGTCAACCTTTTTAACAACTGGATCGATATGAGCAAATTCCCCAGCATAAAAAAATTATCAGTGGAATAAGAAAGTATATAAAAACGAAACAGAACAAGAGCATAGGCGTTGAGAACGAGTGAAGAAATTGCATCAGGACCTGGAGTTTCTTGGCATCAAGATTGTTCAAAATTTTTCTGACCTCCTTTGAACCAACTAATCGAATCATCACGTGAAAACTTTTCTTGTTCGATTACTATTTGTGTACTCATAGGAACTATCCTTCCATTGTGGCCAATGAAAAGAATTTCCACAGTAAGATTGGCCTAAGTAACCAATGCGCTATACCCGTGGGTATAATTTAGACATTGTAAAATATTGAGGTGTAATACTACCATTGCGCCTTACCTAGATTTTTAATCAATCAGCTATATCCGTTTTCATTTTAAATAATTAGTCGAAGTGGCCTTGGGTTTAGTGCTTTGTGCACAGCGATTACGATCATTCCTCTTCTGTACGCTATAGGAACTGGAAGATCAAAATACAACACAGCAAATGTTTATTTTTTTTATTAATTAAATTTTGTACATCACTGTCAAGATAATTATTCTCCAGCGAATTCTGAATGATTTCGTCACCGTATATTTTGTGCTTTTGTCCCACGAAACAAACAAATAATATTGCGAAATTTGCAAACATGTTATTTTTATGTGACGTGTTATTTCATTGGTAGCTTGCTGCTGAATTGGTCTTTCTGTTTCTAGAAAGGAAGGTAAAGGTAGAAAAAAATAAAAAATATTTTTTTACAACTGCGTAATACTGATTATTTCCAACTATCCATGATTATATTTACCCATACTCTTTGGTCCTAACCCCAATATGGGGCTAGGACGAAAGCCTATCCATATACGGGACCTAGCCATATATGGGGGAGAAAGACATAGGGGATAAATATTAAACCTTTCTCCACGAACCATTTTCGTCAGCGTTTCTGACAAGACAACAATCCTCTCAATCCTCTGATGAATTAATCACAATATCGTACAGACTCTTATTCACAATGACTGCACGATCCTACACCAACCGTTATAAACTTTTATTAAATAAAATAAAATAAATTAGAGTTAAGATAATAATAATAAAAAGAAATAAAATAAGTGAATAGTAAAATTACACCGGATAAAATAAAATACTTGTCTGTTCAATAAAAATAAAATACAATAAAATAAAATAAAACAATGTAGATAAAACATCGGTATTTTATCGCTTTTATCCGGTGTTTTATCTACATTGTTTTATTTTATTTTATTGTATTTTATTTAGGAGGTGGATGCTTTCAGAAGCATCCACCTCCTTTTTCAACAGTGAAGCTTAAAGAAGTCCATACTTAAATATCAGCAGACTCACGGTCCACAGCACGTGTTTCTACAAAAGCATAGACAGTATTCTCCATATGCGCACTGGAACCGGAAATTGCTCGGGAACGTGCCAGGCAGAACCGTTCATCCCGTCCAAGAACCACAGCTTCGAAGAGGGGATGAATGCGGATTCCGCTGTCTGTACTGCGTGCAACCTTCGCCCTGGTAGCCGCACACACGTGTCTGGCAATCGCGTAAAACCCGAGTTATAAGCTCAGTTAGGCCCGAATAGTAGGGAATGTATGCGGTGGCAATGGGTGTAAACGGCTCTCTACGTCCTTGCCCCGCTTCTCGTATACATTTATCTACGATCCTCTGGGGGTAGCCGCATTTTTTGAGATCTGCTGCGACATGTTTCATTTCTTCTTTTCTATCCTCGAGGCGCTGCAATGGGACCCAGCCCTATCCAGTAATGCCCTAATGACGCTGTTCTTGTGATGGTTGGCTTCTATTGTAATGTGTGCATTGGCTCCGGCACATGGGTTTCCTATACGCACTGGTTTTCACTCTAGGGCCCTCCCTATGTACCAACACATCAAGGAAAGGGAGGATACCCTCTACTTCCACTTCTGAGGTGAACTGAATAAACGGAGAGAAGCTATTGAGGAAACCAAGCACCTCGTCCTCTCTCCCCTCCGAATAATTGCAAACGTATCGTCGACGTATCGTTTCCATGCGCGCATGGGGACATGTAGACATGTATATTACTTTGCGTAGGACGGCACCTGAACGTCAGTTCATCTCCGCTTGGTACACTGTGATGGATACAGAACTCTGTAAAAAGCCAGAAATGTGTGTAGTGTTATTTGTGCTGTGTGTGCGTGTGTGTTACTTCTGGCCTCTTTGTCACCAGGCAGGCGATCACCTGGAAAGCCTGCCAATGCCCGTCAATACCAAGGGGAGGTGGGCCACAACTGCGCATGTGCTGTGGCGGACTTCGACTAGCTCGTGGGTCTGGGTCTATTATTCCCTGCGTGTGCGTGCATGGAGAGAACAGGACCATAAAAATTCCTGAACTCGAGCTCCATAGCTAAATTTTCTATTATGACAACACTAACAGGGGAGCCCATTGCTGCGCCGTGAACCTGCTTATACATTGTGGTTTGACATACAATGGTGGTACTCGAGAAACACAAGAGGAGGATATTTGTAGACCATTACAAAATATCCTCCACACTTAACGGAGTCCTATTCCTTAGGGTATCATCTTTCTCTAATGCCACACGTGCACATTTCACCCCATGGTCGATAGGAACACACGTAAACAAGGAAGCCACATCAAATGACACCATGGTCTCACCTTCTTCTATAACCTGATCCCTTACAAATCGTACAAAGATTTTGGGACCGCAAGTGACTCGAGAGCTTGCGGATTTGCTCCTCTGAGAGTAACATTATTAACAGAGACAGCAGAGTTGGCATTCATCCCCTCTTCGAAGCGTTGGTTCTTGGACGGGGGGGGGGGTGAACGGTTCCGCCTGGAACGTTTCCGAGCCATTTCCGGTTCCAGTGCGCATATGGAGAATACTGTCTATGCTCCTGTAGAAACACATGCTGTGACCGTGAGTCTTCAAATAGCATTCTGCATTCTTCAAATAGGCCTCTCGGATCGTGCAGTCATTGTGAACATCATGAACATTTCCAACCCGAGAGGCCTATTTGAAGAATGCAGACTCTTAACCTAATTATACATTAACTGTACTTTTGATCTCTCCTTTCCGGAGAAATTTTACAGATCATCATCTCATATATATTCATATATCACCGGATTTACACAATCTCGGCATCTGCAACTGACACTTAGAAAAATAATTCTTTTCCCAGTTACAATAATTTTCGTATTTTAGCTTAGCAAATGAATTACAGTTAACCACTACAGTATGTCAAAACCATATCTAATACCAATGCTTGTACCTCGCAGAAACTCTTTGCTCTCTTTGTCTTTCTACTCTTTCATCTCTCAGATTCACTCTCAAGTCAAATTGATCCTAACTTCAAGTCAGCTAAATCTATCAATCGCCCATTTATTTCTTACTTCTAACGGTACAGCCCTACTCTATAGATTTGTATGAAACATTTGGAATGATAACTTAATGAGCATCTCTACTTCAAGGACTTACTTTTATCCAATCAAAAGATATAGCTGATTGCGCCCAAAGCCTCTTTCTGTTCTTCAGTTTCTTCTCACGGTCATTGCAGACGATCTGCTTCTTTCTTTCTTAGTTGGAACTCTCCGAGAATTTGCACTATTCCAAGAAATGTCTCTACATTCTGTAGCTTATTGGATACGGCATACTTATAAGGCTACCTCCATTTTTCTGGTGTGCTTTTACTTCTGCTGGTTTTCATAATACTTACTCCTCCGAAACATCATCATCACTCTGAGGAATATTTCCAGGCAATCTTTTGTGTCAGCTGGGCGTCCATAGAACTCGTGCGTATCGTATTTTTGCTTGTTATATTCCTAGTCTAATACTACTCTGCCCACTGCAATCATCTTGTCCATTCTTACGCAAGTTTTCTTGGTGGACTTTGCCTCTAACTTCTGCATATAGCGCGAACTCGCGGCTCATACGATTTTTCATTAAAACTTTACTCCTTTTCTTACGCAAGTTTTCCCTCGAACATCGTTTCCCTCGAAACGCTGTTCCTTTTCATAATCCCTCCCCTCTTCCTTCTGCTACATCTTCGCCAAATGAACAAAGGTTCCCCGCTGGAGACCTCTCAGACTAGAGATTTACACTTTCTAATAATGTCAGTATGGTTTTCCGCGTCTTTCCGTTACGATCCAGAATTGCTCGGTCTCTTTCATCTAGTTTTCACTATTTTTTCCAACACTGCCTCCCATTTCCTTGCTTGATTGTCCTCACATGGCCTTCCCTCAATAACCACAAATAAATACATTTTCTTCAGTACCAAAACTATTGAAATTAAAATATAAAATTTATGTAAGATTTTCTCTTACAGAACAGCATATGAAAGTAATTGTTTGTTAGTTATCTTTGGGGATAGAAAAGTGGTTAGAATCATTATCCTTCCACACCGTTTGAAAAGGTTTCTAATCCCATTAAGAAAAGAGGAATCTTTATGGCTTTTCTCCACATTGTGGCCAAGTCAAGCGTTTAGGGTGAGGTTTGCACGGTGCATATCCCTAGTTCCTCCTCAGACACTTATGACAATGATGAGGGTATAACGGGCTTAATATCTGTTTGCAGAAGGGGATTAATGCCAGTAATCAGAGTAAGCTAGTGCAAACAAGATCTAGAAAAATTATGCAGGTGGACGGAGGAACGGCAATTGAAGATTAATGTGAGTAGAATTAATCCAAGAAAAACGTACTAACTGTTTATTATTAACATCAGTGTAGCTGAAAATAAAAACGTTAGGAGGGTAATTGTCGGATATGAAATTTGAGCAGTTCAAGGTAGGCTGCCAGGACAATTCATGGGGGTTTTGTTAATGATATATAAAAATTTTGTTAGAATGGAGTATGCATGGAGTATTCAATTGAATTGAGTATTCATTGAATACTGCATGTCTGGAGGCCTCATTTTAGGAAGGATGTAGAGCTGCTGGAACGAGTACAGAGAAGGTCAACGATATTTTTGAGAGGAAAAAAAGGTAGTCTTACTGAGAAAGATTTCAATTCTGCAAATTGCAGAGTCTAGAGACGAGACGCCTGCGTGGCGATATGATAGAAGTGTTTAAGGTTTTGAATGTATTAAGAAAGCTCAGTACTGATGGGATTCGTCCTATTGCTCAGACCATACACAAGAGGAGGAGGAGAAGGAGGTATAAATTCGAATTTTGGAAGGATGGTTGCAGGACAGATGTGTGGAGGTTTGCTTTCAGCAGTGGGTGGTTGATTTTTGGAACAAATTTCCATCTATTTTTTGAGGAAATGGGCAATTTGAATAAATTCAATAAATAATTATACAAAACTATTAGAATAGATAGGACAGGTGATGTGGGAGGGTTTTTTTTTTGGCTTATGATTTATAAGCTTGCTTTCTTATATCATTTGCCACTACTAATATTTTGCTTTTTTTCATCCCGCAAAATAGGAAAAAGGGCTCTTGAATACAAGCAATTTACAAATAATGCACTGGTACTCAATAGCCTTTGGTTGCTTTGGCGCAAACACAAAATAACAAATAACACTAGCACTTTATTATAACTTCGGGACAATAACTAAAGGCAATTTACATCTCTAAGTATCCTGGTGGGTAGCACTGGTGAAAGAATCGCTGGAAAAGACCTAAGTACGAGTCCCATCGATGAGAAATTTTTATGGGCCTTTTTCACAACTTGGCTGAGTTAGTCCGTCTCAGGTGAGGACAGCATGGTTTTTCCTCCCGGAAACTCGGGTTTTTCTTCCAACAAACAGAAAATCGACCTCAGAACACGCATGCAATTTACAGACCGTATACACGGAGCAATATGGCCTTAGTCGCTGATACTCCTAAATTTTATGTATAGGGACTCCATTTTGTTCATATACATTTTGTTCGTATAAATTATTATTCATTTAAAGAGATGAATTAGAAGTAGAAATTTAGGAAACATTTTTATATGGATATCTTAATAATGGAAATAATATTCATTATCTTGTACTGTATCATATTTCATGTGAAGAAAAAATAAGAATTTTGCATTCGCTCTGAATAAAGTAACCAGATATATTTCGATTTTCTGCATGATAACACAACTTGAGTGAGTCGAGGCCCATTCCTTGTCTTTAAAAGTCATAGGCCACCTGCTTTTTACCTTGAAAATTAATCGTCCTGTGAGCATTGACACGTTTACGAACTGTGAAAATCGGTTACTCACGCACAAGTAGAAGCAGCTTAAATTGCTGCCTTGAACTATAGATGTGGGCTTATTGATTGAATCAGTAAAATAAAATCTTTTTCAGCCGTGTCGTGAATACTGTAAGTGGTATAAATAAGACACACTACCCTACCAGAAAGTATTCGCATGCCATCATTTTGAAACACACCAGTTTTTATAAATAAGTGAATAAGATGTAAGCCTAACTTTGGCATCAATGGTAACTTCGGTCTTTTGTAGAACACTTTTGACCAGCAGTTTCTTGTAATTCTAAGGGAATTTGCGTCCAGTCTCCCTTCAGTGCAGTAGGCAATTCAGCTGTAAAAGAGGGACGTACTGGCTGCGTCCTGATATTCAATCGGGTTCAAGTCTAGATTCTGGGCAGGCCGAGCGATTTGCTGATTTTTTCCCTCAAACCAGGTTTTCTACAGTTTGCCATATGGAAAGGAAGGAGGGAGCATTATTCTGCTGAAATATGAAGCGCCTGTGTACTACAGAATTATCCAGGATGTCAGTGTACGAAGCCAATGGACAGGGCCTGAATCACGAGAAGCATCCCTCACACCATGACCTGCCTTTCCATTGTGGGCACTGCGCATGGGTAGATGACATTTTCCAGACACTCTCCACACTCACACTGGAGTGTCTGATCCGAAGATTGTAGCTCGATTCCGCTTTCCTATACATACATCTCTCACTTATTTCCACTGTTCCTGGTCGAAGAATAATATGCTAGGCATTACTGAAAACTACGTTTTCATTGGTGCGAAGTTGAACTTTTATATAGCAATTCTATCATTGAAAACCCATGCCGTACATGCAGTTTCCTAAGACCCATAAATGCACTAAGAGGGGATATCGCTCGGTTCCTTTTGCCACTTTCTTCCAAGGTCTGATGTCCTTATCTGCTTTTTTTTTCCTATCTGACCGCTTTCACGCATATCAACGTCATCCTTGTTTTCCATCTTTTCTCTAAATTCGCTCTGGTTAACTTTTGTTCTTTTATATTGCAAATTATTGCACTTTTTTAATCTTACAATGTCTTTGCGGTTGTCCAACGCTGATACAGTTGAATGCAAATCTGTATTTCATGTTATGAAATTAGGTTTGATTATCGTGGATGATCATTTTTTTCAATCATAACCTTCATGATGGGAAAGTTATTCCACTATGAAAGTATTATGGATTTCAGGAAGGTTTTTGCTTTATTGTTATACTTTATCAAGAATATTACTTATCAGTGAAAAAAAAATCAAAGTAACACCTAAAATGCTTACATAGTAGCAAGATTCATTTATTGGTTTGCACTTCATTGCCTTATTTCGGTAATCTCTGAATTTCCAGCAACTCACACCACGACATTCCTTAGGAATTCTCTTGCATAGCCTGTTTTGAATATCCCTGAAAAGAAAAAGAAAAACATTACACAGTATACATTCTTATAAACATTTATTAAGAATATTACCTGTAATGTTGAAATAATTATTCGAAATACATATTATATGCATAAATACTGTCGCAGTAATATGTTGCTTTCATGTTGAAGGCATCTAATTGCTTTCGGGTGCAAAAATTGTGTTCCAAATTTCTGGGGGATAAGCGCTGGTGACGATTTGATTAAAATATGCGCCAGAATATTCACAATATAGACGCTACACTGTTGCAAAATGAAGAGCAGAAATCCAATCGGAACTGCTACTGAATTTAGCGGTTGCTTCTTTATGATATTGATCAATTGACCTCTGCAGCTGGTGAAATTACTGAGTACTGGTTTGCTTGGGGGGGGGGGGATCTATTACTGTAAAGATGGACTGATTAAGCTGCTCATTAGGCTGCTCCGAAGGTCAATTTTGTCCATTCCATGAAGGTCTTCTCATTTATTGGTGATGAGATTCTCTTGATTATTAATCATTTTCCATTGCTGGTAGGTCTTCTGCTTGAGATGAAAATCAAGTTTGATGTTAGAATTGAACCATGCGAATGTTCTCGATATCATCCGAACTTCCTTGGATGCCCCAGCCAAGGAACTTTGTGTGAGTTCGTCTGCCAAGCAGGATAGAGTTCCCTCCCGAAGGAAGGTATGTAAATCCTGCCAGTTAAACTCTCTTAGCCCTTTAAGAATTATTTCTTAAAGATACTTAACTTAAAAGATTGTTTTGATGTTATTTGCTGTTTGATTAACGGAAATAGTAAGCATATCAAGCGTTGGCACCAGCAAGAATTCGCAAGATCTGGATTTGGTCTAACTGAAACCTAAGGAAGGGTGGCATAATATGCATGGTATCCAAATTGTGATAGACTAGATTTAAAGATGTTCTCGCCTTTAGTAGTGTATCCGCCACTTGTGTGAGCCCTACCATAGCAAGAACAGAATGAAGGTCACTTCTAATATCTTGCTGTGCTGGCATGACATGTTAAAATCCCCCATGACAACTGTAGGGATTCCAGATTAAAGGTTATAGAATCCATGTGTGGAGTTACGACTTCGTGTCTTCAATGTGTTCTGCAGGTAGATAGATTACACAAACTTGCACTTTATTTGTGCTCTTGGCAAGAGCTACACACAGGGTCTCAAAGTTGTATTTGACTGTATTTAGTTTTCCTAATATAAAAGCAATATTTATGGAGTATAGTTATGCCCCACCTCTCCTGAAACTTTCAACTTTACCAGAGCATCGTAGTGAATATATTGGGCAATAATTTTCAGCTGGTACCCTTCAAAGAGCCATGTTTCGGTAATGCAAATGAGATCGAACTCATCAAGATGAAGGAGAGACTAATGTGTTAAGTTTAATAGGGCTTCTGACCTGCTCCGCTGGTCAAATCCAAAATAAGGCTTGACTAGAGGGGGGGGGGGGGTCACATCTAACGTCGACAAAGCAAAAAAAAAAAAACGGTGAGAAGTCACATGAAGAATGGGACGGTTATCAATATGATGTAATCTCAAAAGGAGCTCATTTACAACTTGCGAACACTCAACTTCAGAGTGTCAGCAGAACTGTGGACACCATTCTGAAATTTGCGATTTTTAATGTTACCACACCAATCAAGGTATCATAGAGCCAGTTCAGGGAATAAAGAGTCTTTATTCATTTGATTTGGCTCCACGTCGCTATGTTAATTTTGAACTACTAAAAGAGGCTGTTGGTGGAAAGCCCTTCACTCCAGTGAGCACAAAACAGTGGTTAATGAGTGGCCCAACTAGCAGCCGAAGGAATTATTCTCAGGAATTATCGAGAGATTAATTATGAATTTCCTTACCCACAAGTTCCAGGCCTGCCTGCCAGAGAAATTTAAGTCTACTGGGTTCCTGGTCTGCCTTCACGTGGCGAAAGTGGGGCGACGTTGGGCCTCAGCAGGGAGTTCAGCGGCTAAATGACCAGATGAACAACGGTACACGACAGCACACAAGCACAATTCTCACACACTTTTAAATCTCTGGAATTCCCAGCGAACTGATACCCCCACAATGAAAGAAACGCGGAAATGGGGGAAGCCCTTGTACTGCTTGACACCAACATACTTTACTCGCAAGTTCCTATGCGCGTAGCACAGTGATATCGTTAGTGTTCTCCAAGGCTCGGGTTCGAATCCTGTCGATCACGCGAGGAACTTTAATGGGCTTTTTTCACTCCGTGGCTGAGTTAGTCGATCTCAGGCATAGATGGCAAGGTTTTCCCCCTCTGCTTCAAATAAGAAATTATTTGTCATGCCCCAGACAGTTCCGATCCTGCACACTGAGAAGAGAATAAGAGTACACTTACACTGAAAAGAGAGTAAGAGTACTCGATATACAGATGGAGGATATATACTCGATATAATGAATGAGGATGTTCAAAATGTCATCGAGTTCATGATGCATCATCAGTAGGATTTTATAAAATGCACAGTAAACCAATATTTCACTAATATTTAAATGAATGTGAACATAGGTATATGGGGATAAGAATAACAAATAAAACACAAACACATCCGCACACACAAATGCACCCATGCATACTAATAAGAATCATCGTACCATTCTTCGTCTTTCCGTGGGCAATACATGCTGTTAGTCTGATGTGGAGGTTTTGTGAACAGTTCATGAACATGTTTCCAGAAATACTGTATATCCTGAAATGAACAGAGACGTTTATTTAGTACAAATATAATTCAGGTGACATTGACAGAAAATGCTATTTTATAAAAATTCAGGAAGTAGAAATCACTAATTACTGCTTATTCAAGTTTTACACAACTTGGAAAAATTTAATCTAAACACGTAGAAACAAACGGCTCCACCTTCGTCAAAGAATAATATTATATTCTGGAAAATTCTTCGAAATATTTCGATTCAATTTCTCCTCAATACAAGAGAGAAAAAGTCTGTTCTACGAGTTTGGAGTTAGAGAGTGAATGGATACTGACCGGTAGTTGTGCGTGTTCGGAGTGGTTCGTAAGAGAAAGGTGAGAGGATTACATGTGTCATACAGAAGAACAACGTCATAGAAAGTTGCAAGGTAGCGTAATTTCAATTTGTCTAGAAGTGTCAAAAGGTGTGCAGCAGAAACTGAAGAGTTTTTGTAAGAGATGGGCTATTAATTAACTCGACAGCCATTTTTCAATGCAGTGTAGAAGGCTGAAATGCGTCCTTTGCTGGAAATCAGCATGTTGAGCATGGAGATAGCAAACATATTTGCGAGAAAACAGGACTAGGTTTTTAGAAGAACAATTTTAGTTTAATTTTCTTCTTTCCTCTGGTTGATTACCTGAAAATGAGCATTTATGAAACTATTACTGCATATTCGGAAAGTTGTGGTCTTTTGCACTGAACAGATTTTGAACAGTAAAGTAAAATGTAGGATACTGTCACCATCAAAACTAAGGAAGTTCCACTGAATGGGAGACCGCTAATAAAAAAGAAAGAAATCTGTAATAACTCAAGGCAGATAATAATGTAATAACTCATTAGTCAGACCAGATCAAAATCATGACAGAGGCTTGCTTAGAAGAGCTCTTTTCCTAAACAGGATTAAATCCTTTAAAATGTTGAGAGAAAACGTTTTGAGTTTATACAAAATTTTCCATTGAATTTTTTCACAGACGAGTCACTTAAGCTAAGGTGTCAACACTGGATCATCACTATGAGAATTCATATTGGTAATCGTCAATTAGATGGAATCTTTCAAGACAGTTGCAGTGACAGATCTTTCTTTCTTTGGGAAGAGTTCAGATACATGCAATGGAGTGAAGCTAGGTATCTGTTACCCATCGTAGAAATCGATTTACGAAATTAAACAATATTATCCCACGTTGAAGAAATTGTTGCAATCTGCAACTAATAATGAGGTGCCACTTGCATGCAAGCGAAAATAAAAATAAAATGAAAATAATAATTATAGAATATGTAGATACGCAGAATACATTCACCCAAAGACACAGCGGCACAGTATTCTGCTTAAAGTAAGCAGCAGTTGAGTTTATTTTGTCTGTTTGTTTATTGTATATATATACACAGTATATGCCGGTATAAAGAACTAAAGAGGAAATAGGAAAAGAGTGAGAGAAGAGAAACCGAGGCAGGGATAGAGAGTAAGGAAGAAAGAAACAGAGAACAGTGAAGAGAGAGCGAGAAAGTGCGAAGGAGAGAAAGAAAACGAAAGTGGGAAAGAGAGAGAGAGAGAGAGAGAGAGAGAGAGAGAGAGAGAGAGAGAGAGAGAGAGAGAGAGGGAAAAAGAAAGCATAAGAGAGGATGAAATGAATGGAAAGAATGAAATAAATAGTGAGAAGGAGAGAAAGTAAATGAAAGTTGTAGAGAAGGAAAGGGGTAGAGAGAGAATGAAAGTTAGAGCAAGAGAGAGAGATAGCAAAAGAATGAAATAAAGCGGCAGGGAATGAAGGAAAGAAAGAGGGAGGGAAAGAGCGAGAAGCAAAGTCCAAGAAAGAGCGAAAGCGAGCAAGAGAGAGAGAGAGAGAGAGCCTTACCTTCCCCAAGGTCGGAGTGACGGTTGAGGCAGGTGGCGGTGCCATCTGGTGTCATTCACAAGAACTAACATAAATAAATAAACCACTGGACATAAGCCGAAGCCAAACAAGTCCACCTCCATAGATGTGCCTGTGGGGAGCTTGAGTGCTGGGAGCACATTATGTATGATTGCACCCATTATGAGGACCTCAGGTGCAGACTGATCACTGCAATACACTACCTCCCCAAGAACTTGGAATCACATCTATTGGACTCACTTGAGGAATACAGGGAGCTAAAGGAATATGCCCAAAAACTATTTGGTAGGCGTAAAACATTGATAGCCATCTACAGAAGGTAAAAAAAAAAAAAAAAAAACAGAACATGCGTGGAGAGGACTCAAGGAGAACCTCGCCCAGGAACCTGCTTACTACTAATCATCTAAAACCAGCGATCGCAAGAATAACCCCATGGAGCTGCGGATCTTCCCATGATGAAGAGAACCACAGCCATAGCTAACAGACCAACAATGGACCTGACCAGTGTTCATAGCTGAGGAAAAATATGGCTACCAATGACAGAGAAGACCAACGAAGATAGAGAAACTCCAAGTTGCTGCCTCAACGGAGCCATATTGGCTCTATGCTCTGCACTCTCTTGTGCAGTGCAATTCTTTTACTCCCACACCCGGCAGGGGAGGGAGGTGACGGCTTGCTGTCGCCTCTCTTCCCTGCCACACCATTTCTTCCCTCTGGTGAGGCATGGGCATGCCTCACTGAAAAATTGGGGGTCACCTACCCTATCGACCCTCTTCTTCCTATTTCACCCACCAGCCTTCATTCTCCCCTCCCAGCACTTTTTCTTGCACAGCGTATAGCCCTACACGTCCAAATTTAAATACACCAAAAAATTTCGCCCAACCTTTTAGGCACTTCAGAAACAGGCTTTCAGCGTCAAACCCCATATTAGTGCTTTAATGTAAGTGATTTAAAATCAACCGCGGTCGTTCCAATTTTATTTTAGGTCCTAACCACTAAAATCCCAGGAAAGTAAGTGGCAGGACCTGCCAGAGTACAATTGACTCAATGGTAACACCCGGCTAGCCTCCACGTGGCGAGGTATGGACAACGCCTGGTCCCATTAGGGGCCTGGCGGCCAATAAGCCGGATAAACAATGGGCACAACATATGACACTACTCATGACCCACACACTTCTAAATCTCTGGCTTTGACAGGGTACTGTCACCGATACATAGAACATTCGCGGAGATGGGAGAAATCCCAGGAGCCGCTAGACCCTCAATATACCTCATACCTCATACCTCAGATGGATGATATCGCAGAAAAATATTATTCATACTGCATTGAGTGTGGCGCAACATAAAGTCACTCGCGTTCAGGCCTTAGGCAGAGGGGTCGGCCCGAAAAGTTGGAGACAATCTCCCGAGCAAGACAGTGGAGCAAGTGGCGCTGTCCCCCACGTAAGGCTACCACAAGAGAAGGGCAAGACCATCCAGCCCCACCAACTGGAAGTGTTTCCTGCGCAACTGCGCTAGTGACCACCCAGGAAGGAAGAAAACGCCAACGCATGAAGTGGAGCATTGAAATGAATACGTACATCATGCGAGCATACTATGAAATAACCAGGCTAGAGACCGATATGACAATGTACAGATCTCGACTACATACCAAGTGGTTGAAACGATACCCGGATATTCAGGTCACCGAACAGCGATTAGCAGACCAAAGAAGAACCATCGTCACGAAGAACCTAATAGCTCCTGCCATCTTGGAAAAAATCAAGCAGGATGTGAGCGATCAACTGCAAAGGATAAAGAATATGGAACCAGAGGAGGAACAGCATACTGGAACCAGAGGAAGAACAGCATACTGGAACCAGGGGAGGAACAGCAAGAAGAAATACAACCCAGAGTAGCTGAAGTGGAAAGAGACGAAGTCATGCTATCCAGAATAGAAGACGAGTGGAAGAAGGCCCTAACAGGATTCTAAGGAATGGACCCCACAAGAACCCACGTGATACCTAAGCTGAGGCCAAATAAAATCCTGTGGAGAGTAACAAACCACCACAATAGGCAAATAATGCCACATTATCTTGACAACAATGGTGCAACGCTGGAGGCTTATCCAAACAGCCGTATACTGTGCTGCCATAGCAGCCACTAGGATTAATGGAAAAGAAACGAGAGACCAGCAGCAGAAGAACCGAAAACAGAAGGAACCGCCAGCTTGGGAAAGAAAACTTCAGCAGAAGATAGAAGAATTAAGAGCCAAGATAGGTCAGTTGACCCAGTACCAACAGGGTAATAGAAGTAAGAAATTGATTGGAAAGGTGAAGAGCATCCTCAAGAGAGACAGCGTCCACAGCAGACATGCGACCAGAAATCAGAGAATAGGAGAATACTTGGACACACTGAAGCAGAACCTTCTCGCACTCAGCAAGAGACTACACCGTTACAAAGAGAGCTCCCAGAGGAAATTAAACAACCGAATCTTCGATGAGGACCAAAGAGACTTCTACAGGAAACTGGGTGAACATGGGAAAGCAGGAAACGGACCACCCGAGAAGAAGAGATCGAAGAGTTCTGAGGAAATATCTGGAGCAGTGAAGTAAGACATAACAGCAGAGCACCCTGGATAGAAGTAGAACGGAAGAAAATGAAGGACATACAAGAGATGAGAGAGTGGGAGATTCGAGAAGAAGTAAAACAGTCGATCAGGAACACCCACTACTGGCGAACCCCGGGAATTGATAACATCCAGAACTACTGGTACAAGAAGCTCACCTGCACACACAAGCACCTAGCAGAGCAGTTCACTCGAATGATAAGGTACCCGGAGACAGTCCCTAAGTTTCTCACTGAAGGAGTCACATATCTGAAGCGTAAAGATGAAGATTCAAGAAACCCGGCGAAATACAGGCCAATCACATGCCTTCCAACGATGTACCAGCTGCATAATAATAACTAAGAAGATATCAGACCACTTAGAGATTCAGAACATAATGGCCGAACAGCAAAAAGGATGCAAGCGGTGGAGCAAAGGATGCAAGGAGCAATTAACCATAGATTCCGCAGTTATGGAGCAAGCCTTCAAGAAGCACCGCAACCTATACACGGCCTACATCGATTACCGCAAGGCCTTCGACTCCGTACCTCATAGCTGGCTAATGGAGATCCTGAAGATCTACAAGGTCCGATAGTGACAAACTTCCTAGGAGCAACAATGGCGAAATGGAGTACCACCAGTAAGATCGAGAACATCACAACAAGGCCAATTCCCATTAGAAGTGGAATCTTTCAGGGAGATGCTCTGAGCCCATTATGATTCTGTTTAGCACTCAAACCGCTATCCACCAGGCTCAACGGCAGCAAGTCTGGTTAAAAAAAAAAAAAAAAAAAAAAAAGGTATAAAGTGCAGCCATTATCAACCCACTGCAGGATGGAAGCCTCCTCAACAATTCATGATGAGGAAAATGGACCATAATCTGCCACGCTGGTCCAGTGCGGGTTGCCAGATCAACCGTATTCAGCAGTTAGGGGCTTGAACTCCGGTCTACTCAGGATATAACCTCAAAGAAGGAAGAAAGAACCTGTACACCCTCACCCACTTGATGTACATGGATGTCGTCAAGCTCTATGCAGCAACCGAGAAGAAACTCCAGCAACTACTCCGGATCACCGAAGAATTCAGCAAAGACATCAGGATGGAATTTGGTCTAGAAAAATGCAAGATCCACACACTGCACCAGGGAAAATTAGTTGGCCGAAACTACCAGCTGCTGACTGGTAAAGAGATCGAAGCTATTACAGGAGAGACCTGTGGGGCTCCAGTAATAACATACACATTTGGGGTCATAGATTGGACTAACACCGAGCTAGAAGATATCATGCGAAAGACAAGGACAATGATGACCAAGAATCGCCAACACCACCCGAAGTGAGCAGTGGAGAGAATAACAATACCTCGGAAAGAGGGAGGAAGGGGCGTGATAGATTTGATAGAGCAACAGAAAACAGTGATAGTTAACCTGAACGATTACTTCGAGAGCAACACAGTACCACTCCACCAGGCCATAAGGAAGATAGATAGGGGGTATACTCCACTCAACCTAAGCGAGGAAACCCCTCCCGCCCAGACAGTACACGAAACGAAGTTAGAAAGACGGGCAAAGAAGACACTCCATGGCAGACACTACAATGACCTCCATCAAGATCACATCGACACCATTGCTTCCAATGCATAGCTCACAAGCGAAACGCTCTCCCCCGAGACTGAAGGATTCATGATGGCCATCCAAGACCAGGTAATCAACACCAGAAACTATAGAAAATACATCGCAAAGGAGCCCGGAATGTCAGATGGCACGTGTCAACGATGCCACCTGGCCTCAGAAACGATCCAACACATCACTGCGAGGTGCAAAGTGATCACCCAGACTGAGTACACTCATAGACACGACCAGGTAGCCAGGATAATACATCAGAAGCTAGCGAGGAAATACCAGTTGACCAAAGAAAGTGTACCATACTACAAGTACGAGCCCCAGGCAGTACTAGAGACCCGAACCCACAAGCTGTACTGGGATCGCGCCATAATAACAGATAAGACCATCCCGCACAACAGACCGGACATAACCCTTGTGGAGAAGATTTGAAAGGCTACCTACCTGATTGACATAGCGATGCCGAACACTAGCAATGTCCAGAAGACCCATGAGGAAAAAATTAGGATGTACACGAACCTGAGACATGAAGTCAAGGAGATGTGATCGAGGAGATCACATCTCCTTGTTTGATCGATCTCAAGGAGATCGATCAAATAATTGATTAAACCATGTTAAATTTACACTTTTATTGAATTGTCAGTAGATTAGGAAATTTCCATGCTGAAGACAAAATACTATTCGAATAAAAAATCGAATTCTACTATTTAGATCTCTTTTATCTATGTCAAATGAAACCAAATACTTAAGAACCGTTATGAAATGCTTAGAGCTTGAGGACAAGCCAAGGAGTTAAAGAGCTGTGTCACAGATTTTCATTCTTCATTGCATACAAGAAGAATTGTATTCGAGGCAATTTTATGGCATTCATCAACAACAGATTTCATCTTAACTTAAGGTGATTTCTCTAATCTCTTAAATTTCTGAGGGATCCTTCCTTCAAGAGTAACTAGATTTCACTTGATTCAAATAAATTTGAAGAGTCACATAAATCCCCTTTATGTTAAGTCCATCTCCAGCTCCACTACTAAAGAATAGCTCTGTCCCCTTCAAGCGTCCCCAGCGAATGATGTTAAAAATTTCCAGAATTTTAACCATTTTTAAATTCCCTCCAATAAGGAATCGTCCTGGAGGAACTTCTTTTAATTCTCATGAATCTCAATAAGCAATCAGCTCACGATAGTTGGAACAGTAAACATAATGCGATATCTTGATCTTCAAATGATGTAGAATCTTTGCTTTTTAAAAGAATCTCTCTCTCTCTCTCTCTCTCCTTCCCCACACGCACTTCCCCCTTTTTTTTGGAAGCGTGTGGAAAAAACCCTTTCCATACTGTTAAGTGAAACCTTGTGTGACGTTATTTGTGCCGCTGTCAGCATCAAAACATTGTATGATGTCACCAGTATTTTTGTAAACAAGTTTTCAGAAACACTTATTTTGAATGATCAAGCAGAACTATAAGAACCTCTGGAATATAATAGATAGATTTTCATTAAAACCGAAATAGTGTCAAAGATTTTAATTTAATCATGAACAAATGAAATTTAAAAATTCACCACATACTCTACCTGTATAATTGCATAAAATAATAATATAAAAAAGAAATTGAAAAAAAAAGTTCAACACATTACAAAACACGCCTGAATATGAACAAAAAACTCCCAACTGACTCCATGGACCTGTGACTTCTAAAGGCCACTTTTGTTCATCTACTGTGAGAGATACCTTTATGATGTTTCATTTAAATGTCCTTTATCATCTTTAGTAACATTCAAATGACCTTGCAATGTAATCTTACATATTTAATGAAAATTTAACGAAGATGTGATTTTTTTAAATAAATTATTGTGTACTTTCAAGTTTTAAGAAATAACGCTTTTCAATATTAATTATCTGTTTATAAAACAGTAATATTTTCTATAAAATCCCTCATAACAAAAAATAAATCGAACAAAAATTTACTTTTGATAAATTATACGATTTAAAATAAAAATGATTTTACTCACCGTTTTGTTCATGCCTACTTTTTCTGTGCAATTAAGCCATTCGCAATGACGTCTGCACTGAACACATTTGCATTCTTCAGAGTATGTTGAGCATATTTTTCTCGTTACAAGTCTTTAAAATTAAAAGAGGTTAAAACACGGTATTAATTAAATTAAGATGCAGTGCGTTATTCTCTAAATTAAGATTTGACATTATTGGAAAAAAAAGCTTTTATTAAAATGTGGTCAAAAATAATTGGATGCAAAAAACAATTTTGATGTCATATACTTAGATTTCAGGAAACCTTTCGATACTATTGCACATAAAAGACTGCTGTACAAATCGAAGTAGTATGACATTAAGGAAAAGTTGTTGCTAGGGATATGAAGACTGAGTGGGAGAAGTCAGTGGTAATCAATGGACATTGCTCTTCGTGGACTAATTATAATTAGTGAAGAACCTGGTTCAGTGTTTGGCTCATTGTTACTTTCTATATTTATCAATGATATTGATGAAGGCATCAGGCTTAATGTCCAAGGTCGCAGATGATACGAAAGTTGGCGGAGGAAGGTTAATAGTGGTAATGACATTATGCTACTGCAAAAGGATCTATAAAAGTCAGGCAGATGGGCTGAGAAATGGCAATTGAGGTTTAACATTGACAAATGCAAAGTACTGCATATGGATAAGAGTAATCCCTGAGAAGTGTAAGTACCAACTGTGTAGTACTACACTCAGAGTAGTTGCTGTAAAGTTTTAGGAGCATCAGGGATTAAGGCCCAATTTCTCACTGTATATTGTCTGTAAATTGCGTGGGTTCTGGGGTCGATTTTCTGTTTGCTGGACGAAAAACTGAAGTTTCAGGGGAGGAGTAACTATGCTACCTTCGCCTGAGACCTAACTCAGTCACGTTATGAAAAAAAAAGCCAATAAAAATTCCTCCGGACATCGAACTCGGGTCTTTTCGGTTACCCACGAGGGCCTCAAAGTATTGGAAAATGAAAATGACCTGGGAAAATTTTGCAGTCAGATATGAAGTTCTCCGAGAATGCAGACAGGCTGCCAAGCCAGCTCATGGGGTGTTATCAATGATAGAAAGGAATATTGCTAGCAGGGATAAGGAGATGATCGCCACATTGTATAAGGCAATAGTCAGGCCACATCTTGAGTATTTCATGCAGGTGGAGGCATCATTTTAGGAAGGGCGTAAAGCTGTTGGAACAAGTACAAAGAAGGGTAACAAGACTGGTGAGTGGAACAACGGGTGCTCTTACCAAGAAAGGCTTCAGTTCTGCAATGCTAAAATGCTAATAGATTTTCAATGGGACCAATTACGATTGGCTTTGCACCAGGCAAGCCAAAGCAGTGCATTACTCTGTGACGTTTCAATTATTTACTGGAGGTCTTCCGATACATTTCGGCACTATCCCTTATTCTAGTTTAGCCTCCTAATTGACAGTATTCAACGAGGACTGTCGGAATATATACCACACTTCTGAATTCTTCAAGGTTTATCACACCAATTTCACCCGTCTATTCTAAATTTCCGCTGATGTAGTGGCACAATGATATTTCTTGGTGATTACCTTGGGCGCCATTGATCAAGGGTGAAGTGGTTTTGTTACAATAGCAGTCTACGAATGGAATGTTTATTAATATATGGCATTTTATGATGGCGACCCTTTGTAAATCGCTAAGCTTAACAACTCTGCTATCTTCTATATTTCGTATTAAGAATTTTTTTTTTTTTTATGTAAACCCCAAACACGAGAGGTATTAGAACCTATAGTTCTTAGTAGCGTACTTGGGTTGGAGGTTGAGAAGACGAAAGAAGATATTTGTTGACATTGGACTTGAACTTCTGTAGACCATAATTTTCAGGAAATACGTATGAAGGAAGGTTGTTCCAGAAAATGGCAGTTCAATGAATAAACGAGGAAGATGAAAAGTTGGTTCTGTGAGTTTGAAGTTGGACAGTAAATGGATGTTGGCTGGTGGCGGCACGTGTTCGGACTGTTTTGAAAGAGGGAGCGGAAATTATAGAATCCAATTCAGAAGAACAGTGCCCATGGAAGTATCTGTAGAAGAGGCATCCAGCAGAAACAGTATGTCTATGAGAAAGCGAGTGGAGAGACTGTTAGAGATGAATCATTAATTAACCTAACTGCCCTCTTCTGAATGGAATCAAGAAGCCTCGGAGAGGTTTTGGGGGCACCACCCCAGATGTGGGAACAATATTCCATGGCAGGGCGGATTTGCGATTTATACAGAGTGAGCAGTTGTTTGGAAGAAAAGTAACGCTGAGAGCGAAAGAGAAAACCAAGTCTTTTAGATGCAGAAGAAGCAATATTTGTAATGTGCTTGTGCCAAGAGAGATTAGAAGTCAGGGTAATCCCCAAAAGAGATATATCATTTTGCCTAGAAATCGGAGTGTCACTAAAGATAAGCATAGGAGCAGAAGAATCCTTTTTGCGAGATATATAAGACAAGACTGAGTTTTAGAAGGGTTGAAATCAACTAAATTGTCTTTGCCCCACTGGAGAATTACCTGAAGATCGGCATTTAAGGAATTGGTAGCAGATTTTCGAGAAGTTGAAGCTGATTGAGCAGGACAAGATTTCTCAAAATGGAAAGTGAAATGCAATGTGCTCTCGTCAGCAAAACTATGGATAAGATTTCCAGTCAATGGAAGAAGGTCATTAATATACAAGAGGAAAAGAGTAGGGGAAAGAACTGAACCTTGGGGAACACCGGCATTAGTGGAGAAGTTAGAAGACAGAGAACCATCTACCATCACCCTCAGTGAGCGATCAGAGAGAAAACTGGATAACCAATTACTAAAAACAGTTGGCAAACCATAAGATGGAAGCTTGTTTAGAAGACCTTTATGCCAAACACGATCGAAAGCCTTAGAGATCTCAAGAGCAACTACTTGTGTTTCACCGAACTTTTCTATTGAATTAGTCCATAAATGGGTAACATAAGCCAGAATATCACCAGTGGATCGATACTGATGGAATCCATACTGGCGATCGTTGATCAGACGGAAGGTTTCTAGGTAGTTTAAGATTTGGCAGTTAATTGATTTCTCCATTACTTTAGAAAGAGTCGAAGTAATTGCAATGGGACGATAATTGTATGGGAGAGATTTGTCACCCTTTTTCGGAACTGGCTGGATAGGAGCAAATTTTTTTGGAATAAGAAAGTGAAAAAAGGCGGCAAAGAATAGGAGTAAGTTCAGGAACACAGGTTTTGAGAATAAGTGGAGAAATACCATCGGGACCTGGAGCTTACTTAGTATCAAGATTCGTCAAAATCCCTCTGACATCCTTTTGACGGAAGACCACAGGAGGCATTGAATGGAGCGTGTTGGGAATGGTGGGAGGTGTTTTATCAAGATCATTAATACATGAGTTGGAAGAAAAATTGGATGCCAGCAGGTCAGCTTTATCCTTGGCTGAAGTGACAACAGAACCATCTGGTTTGGACAGAGGTGGGAGTAGAGATGGGCAAAAATTGCGGCAAGAGACCAGAATGCTCGGCTACCATTAGGGCAAGAAGCAAGTTTTCTACTCTTAGCCTGTTCAAACTCTAGTTTGGACTGGTTAATAACTGCTTTACAATTGTTGCGAGCTTTGGTGTAGGCAGAAAATGAAACTGAAGAATTAGAAATAAGCCAATTACGATATGCAACATTCTTCTCTTGAACCGCCTTAGCACATTTATTGGAAATCCAAGGTTTAGATAAAGGACGAGATTTTAAAGTGGAATGTGGGATAAAGGATTCCATTCCTGCAAGAATAATTTCACTGACACGATCTGAGCAAACGTTGACATCAGAAGTTTTGAAACAGTAATCCGACCAAGGAAAAGAAGAAAAGATGTCTGGCAGGTCATCTCATTTTGCATTCTGGAGATCGTTGATCAGACGGAAGGTTTCTAGGTAGTTTAACATTTGGCAGTTAATTGATTTCTCCATTACTTTAGAAAGAGTAGAGGTAATTGCAATGGGACGATAATTATATAATATATATAAAGTCTGAATACACGCTTTATACCCTATAACCAACAATGACTGGCAATTATTATTGTAATATCATAAATAGAAAATAACACATCCAAACGTGTGTGTGTGTGTGTGTGTGATTTCTCGACTCTCTGCAAACTCAAGTTTTATTTAAGTGCAGCATCTTCTCATAAATTTTTGATTGACAGAGATTAGATTTGTTCCAGTCATAACTACAGAACTTAGCACGAGCAGGTGAAATGTGAAAAAGGAGAAGAGAAAAAAAAAGGAAAAGACTTACGTGTCTGCATTGCAAATGACGATAAAAGGAACTGAAATCTGGTATGGAGTCCGCACATCGACGTCCACCACAATGGGATAAGTCCAGTACACATTCATGAAGGCGGTTGCTTGATAGACGAAGCCGACAATGCAAAAGCAAAACACGAAGAACTTTACACACTTCCGTGGTTTATTCTTGATTCGAAATGTTTCGGGGATACTGGGGATAAGGGAAAGTGAAATAAGCCTCTTACAATAGCCAGAAACAGTCAAAGCATATCTGGTGTTTCTGTCATCCATTTCCTAACGGAACCCTATTTCAAAACACTGTGTTATCAACGATCTGTTGAGTTCTTCTGTTGACGCAAACGGCGTTTAACAGAGAGATAGAATTAAATAAATAATTTTTACGTGCAGGGGTATATACAGTTTTCATATTGTCCTATAGGGCGTTCTCACTAATAGTTAAACTTAATCTAATCATTAAAATATACGGATAAAAAAATTGCTGTTTTTATGTTACTCAATAAAGGTAAGAGGTAGTTGTAACCACAATCATCATGGAAACTCAAACAATGCTATTTGTTGCGGCAACGAGTTTTTAATTGCATTTGCTCTTGGGAACGACGTCAAATTTAATCGAAGGCTTCGCAACCTTGAAGTTAGACCCATAAATATAGAACCCATAATTAAAGTTGGACGATTAATCTAAACACATATGCAGATGCAGTGTATTACATATGCAGATGTATCAGAACTCAAACAAGTTATTAATCCTAAAGATTGCGATGAAAAAGCAAAACCACAAGACCACAAAAGCAAAAAATAAAAATATACGGATGTCATAACCAGCATAGTTATGATATAAATACATGCCTTATTCAGAAGTGTTTAAACTACTGAATAAACTTTTTCTTCTAAGAAACACAATTTGTGGAAGTGTGGAGTTAATGGACATAAGTTATGCTATATTCTATATGCTTTATGTTAACTAAAGAAACCAGATATCCAAAGGCTGTCCTGGAAGAAGAACAGGAAGACCTAGGAGGACATGGATGGGTGGAGTACCGGAGTGCATGACAGTCCGACATTTAACTGACCAAGACACCTTGAACCGCACTTTATGACGAGAAAAAAAATTCCTACCATATAACTTGTAGGCTGAGGAAACTCGTTGTAAATGGAAACACTCCTCTTGAAGATGTTAACTAACAGGGCATATCTGTAAATAAATTCTTATTTTGTAAACAGAATGGGGAAAAAACAACAGAAGGGCGCATATTGTTCAGTGTGGGATTTGAAGTCTTATGTCTCTCTCAAAGTCCTCAAATGGGTTTTATCTGGTACAGTGACTAAGATCTGTAACTTGCGTGTCTTCTTTGATCGATTTGCCGTTTACAGGAGGAAAACCAGAGTTTTCGGGGGTGGGGGAATTCACTTCGGCTGAGACTTTATTTATTTTTTTTTTTCGCAACGTGGCTAACTCAGAAATGTTGTGAAAATAAGCCCATAAAAATTCCTCGCGTTGTTGACAAGATTCGAAATCGTGCCCATTACACCCAGTGTGGTTGGGGGGGGGGATGATACCAACTGTTCTACCCACCAAAAAGCAATCGCATTAAAGGAAAATTTCAGACAATTATCCTAAAAACGATTTCCGTGTGTGTGTGATGTCACTTAGCGCAAGGAAGCATTTTACAATTCATAACGCTGACATACATTATGAGCATCGATGAGGTTTGTTTACGGAGACGTAATGAAACCTCATCATTTTAAATTCAGATAACTATAACTAGGAAGCATCATCCAAATATACACATCCCTTGTCGGCTCCTATTTCACTAACATAAATGAAAAGAATAAGCAAATATAGTCCTATTAGAATGAAGAACACAAAAAGCAACGATTTAACTGCAATTTACATCTGTAAAATTGTTTAAAATTTTTTCAATTCCTTACTGGGTTACTTATACACACAGTATTTGGGACAAATATCAAAGCTATACAGTAATATAACATTTATTAGAGGTTCCTGTTATCCTAGGTATAAAAACAAGGTTTGAAATTTGCGGTTACGAAAATGTCGAACAAGAACTTCCTTCGTGGACCACGGGTTTGAGTTCATGACGTATATTTTCAGCGATTAGCATCATAATATTTTCGAGAATTGTAAAAACTACAGGCTATTCTGAAACACCCTATTTCCCAATGCCTTTCAGAACACATTTTCAGTCTCGATTTCCGACTCGTAAACCTTGAGAATAGTTCGTATGAACATATGTCCGAGAAATTGCTTGGTTTCCAAATTACAACCTATTTTATGTTCCAACAATTGTCGCCTTACCTGTTATGCAGGTGGGGGGAATAAAAAAAAGTGATTACTATTCTTGTTTTTGTTGATTTATTTTGTTTTGACTTTTACCCTACGTAAGTCTCAAACCCACCCCACATTACGCTAATCTGACTGCAATTCACAGAAAATTCTAGATTCTGGGGTGTGTAAAGCGGGTGTTAGCAGCACATTAAAGACACATTTATTTACAAAAAATGTACAACCTTTAATGAACATTATATACAGCAGTTACATAAAAGAAACAAATAATTTACAAATTATTAACATCAGTTGTATCTTACTTAATATGAATCCTTAATGATTACTCAATCATTCTCTTACATTGCCAGTTTTTATCACTTGCATCAGTAAAACTCATTTCAGCTCTTATTACTCTTTTTGAATATTGGTTTCTAGCCTTTAACACATGAAATGTAATACAACCGGTATCCTCTTACCTCAATAATGTTCACATAATAATATTCACTCATTCGACTCATTAGTTACACTCTAGTTACCATCTTAGTCATCCCCTTTACTCATGAGGTGTCTCAATTAATAAAATTTCTTTCTCTTTACACCTCATCTGGTATGTTATCTTGTGTTGGCACCTGGCTTAAATTAATGGTAATTAACATATCCTCACAATACTACCCTTATAAATAAATATAATTTCTTTACTCATTCCTTTATACTATTACTTTCTTTTTTATTAGCCCTGTACAACCCTTACGTTTTTTCATAATAATTAACATTCATAACAAATTGCCTCAACCTTAGTAACTAACTTTTTTAATACAATGGGAATGTTCCCTTTTTAAAAGGACTATCACTCAATTCCTTACAGAGCTAGATCATGAGTCCTTGAGTTCAGGATTCGAGAAAAAAAAAAAAAAAAAAACCGACTTACGTTCCGGAATGGTCGCTACTTCCAATTTCCTTGCGTTTAGGGCTTCCTTCGTGGCAGACAGGCTTTCTTCCATTTCTTGGGCACACTGTCTTCCGATGCCGGACCAGGTTTTCTTTCTCTTGCTACCACGAGATGTGAACTCCGACCACCAAAAAAATCTACTTCCACTTCCACACGCAAACTCACGACCTTCTCGACCACAGAGAAGTCAGATACAGAATCGACACTTTCTCAATTTCTCCCCCCGAACTTTTTCCCTGAAGTTTGAAACGCCTTCCCCCTAAGAACTCGTAACCAATCCTCATACTGTTTAATTTTTCATTCCTTCCTATTTACTAAAACAACTCACCCCAGCTGTCTCCCTAGAGCACAAACCAACCCTTCTCTAGAAATTCCTTATTTTTTTTTCCCATGGCAGTCTCTAGGGAGACTGCCATGTGAAAAAAACATAAGTATGGCCCTTTCATGTTTGCCGGTAACCTCCAAAACATTCATTTTCGTGTTCACACTTTCTCTGCTAAATATGGCCAACTTATCCAAAATTTAGTCACCCTGACGCCGTTTTATTTTTACGCGAACACTGCACGTCCACTAATTTACTGTTTACTTTCTAACGGTGACTTAGAATAAAAGAGACGCTTTGTAATCCTCAGTAACCCTTTTATACCTGTTCTCAAATGACAACCCCCTTCTATAGTGCTGTCCCTCTATATTACTCGAAATTACTTGTTTCCATTTAGCCGCTATTTAACATATTCGTCTATAACTTTCCCATTCCCAAATCCAGTGTTTCTTCAAACTTTAACCTTATTTATATTAAACCTGGATTTATTTTAGCAAAACAAATATTTCTATTTCAATTTGTAAGATCTACATCTTACACTGTGAAAAAATGTTCAAAATGACTCCCGCGCGCGAATTCGTGTCTGAACATGTTTCATAGTGGACTGCATGGTGCGTTCAAAAATTTCAGATATTCTTTGGCACCTTTACACCTTGGAGAAGCAGCTCAATGATGTCGAGTAAGCCATCGATTCCAGATGATCCAACTGGCACAATTCGAGTGGTCCAGGTCGGGAGAAAGAGACCAAGCCGTCAATGCTCATCCAAAGAGACTCTGATAAAGAAATAGGCCGCGATATCCATTCCCTTTATCCTCAAATATGACATCGGACAACAAGAGGAACTTCATCAGTATAGCAAATTGTATCGAGGTAGCCAACCTTTTTCAGCAGTGGGCCACATATTATGTTGGAAATGCCTCGAGTGTCACTTAGGGGCAAAAAGGGTAAGAAAGGAGTAAAGCAACACCCATCTTTGTAAGAGCGTACATACAACTCTTTGCCCAAGAAACGCACGCCCACACCACCAAAGTACGAATGCTACTTATATAATACAAACGCAAAAAAAATATAAACACTAGCATTTGCAAGCTAGGATCTCTTTGAAGGAGCTCACAAGCATCATCCCTTTAAAGAGACTAGCATTTGCAAACTCCAAAAAATTGGGTCATACATTTCGATCATCGATCGGTATTACAGCCAAATATAAAACCTCTCAAAAGTCAAGGTCAAAAACCCTGAATTAGCCAAAGAGCAAAGCTGAAAAGGCATTCGCCAAAATTAGCGAAGAATTAAGAGTTAGTTCTGCTATTAAGAGTTAGTTCTGGTATGCCTTCAACGTACTTGAAGAAAGTGTCAATTAAACAGAATAGAGCAGTAGTGGCCTAATGAAAAGCCACTACTGTCCCAAACTGGGTGGAGATGAAACAGTACCTTTGGGATGAAACGTTCAAAGAACCAATCCTATAAGAATTCATTAACCTTTAAAATTTGCTCTATATTTTTAAGTGTGACTACAGATTTCTGTGGCATCCTGTACATATCAAAAGAGTTATAATAATAAATATTTAATGAATAAATTAATACACTCGCGAATTTCGAATTCTAAAGGACGCAAATTTTTAATAAGAACATCAGAACCATAGACCGCAAGTTATGGAAAACTAACTTATATGACTGAATTGCGTTTGATTATAAGAAGAGTTGCCATCAGCCGTGGAATATCAACATCGACATCTACTACAACTGGATAACTAAAGTACAGATTTACAAATTCCGCTGTATTGTAGAAGAATCCAATAACGCACAACAAAAACACCAAAGCTTTTAAACATTTTTTAATGCGTTCCGTGTTGCTGTTATTTGAGGAAAACTAGTCACAAGAAAGTTTAACATAAGACGTCTAAAGTAAGTGGAAAAGACAATTTCTATTTTCTGCGTCTCCACAGGAGCCCAAAGAAGTATCACAGTCTTCCCATACCCAGCCATTACACTGCTAATTCCAAGCCCGGTTTCTTGAGAAGTCCCTCATGAAAGGAAATATCGTGCACTTTGTCAGGCCATTAATTGATAATTTATGAAGGCAAACACAATTTAGACAGTTGTGTAATTGGTTTACGTGTTTCAGAGGGTTACCAAACATTCCTTCGCTATCTCAACGTAAACAACAGAAATCTCTTGTGTAGCCAACTCAAAAATTTCAGAATTCATAATTTTTCGTGCTAATTCATAATAATTGCAATGAAAATCGCTAATACAAATACATTTGCAATGTAGAAGTAGTAGAGGCACGGGAAGTACCATCAGCCAAAAAAAAAAAAAAAAGCAATTTCGCACATCCATTCCCTTTAAAGGTTTGTCCAGTTCATCCTTGAATTTATTTAAGCTATCAACTTCTACAACGACAGATGGCAGTTTGTTCCAGCAATTAACCACCCTCTGGCTGAAGGCAAATTTGAATCTATGCTCCCTCAGATTCTTAATATGAGAAAGAGGAAGAATCCCATCAGAATTAAGCATGCTCAACCCGTTGAAAGCCTTATACACCTCAATCAAATCATTTCGCAGGTGCCTAGTCTCCAGCCGCTCTTGGAAAGAGGACCCTTTCGTTGCCCTCACTAATCTTGTGGCCCTTCTCTGTACACGCTCAAGCAACTCTACACCCTTCCTAAAATGATGCCTCCAGACCTCTACACAGTACTTAAGGCGTGGCCTGACCATTGCCTTATACAAAGGGATAATCACCTCCTTTTCCCTGTTAGCAGAATTCCTGATATCATTTACAATACCCCATGACTTGCTTTGGCAGCCTGTCTGCATTGCTCAGAAAACTATATCTGACTACACAATTACGCCAAGGTCTCTTCATTCTTCACTACCCTAAGTGTATTACCACACAGTTGGTACGTTTCTCTGGGATTACTTCTACCTATATGCAGTACTTTGCATTTGTCAATGTTAAACGTCAGTTGCCACTTCTCAGCCCATCTGCCCAACTTTTCTAGATCCTGTCTAAAACCGTCTCCACTAATAACATTAGTCCACGACGAAGAGCAGCGTCCATTGATTACCAGTCTGTCTTCTCCCACTCAACCATCCTTTTATTCATTGTAGCAATTTAACCTTAATACCATACTGTTATAATTTGTACAGTAGTCTTCCAAGTGCAATAGTATCAAAAGCTTTCCTGAAATCCAAGTATATGATATCAAAATTATTTGTTGCATCTAGTTCCTTTGCGACCACATCTTAGTATCCAATCAAATGTGTCAGAGAAGACTTCCCCTTAATAAACTCATGCTGTGTCTGTATTATTATTGCAGTCTTGTCTAGATGATCCTGCAATGCTTCTTTAACCAGTGACTCCATTATTTTCACCGGAAAAGAAGTTAAACTAACTGTTCTATGGTTATTTTGTGACCTTTTGATTTCTCTTTGTGAAGGGGGATCAACGGGTGACCCTGAATAAAATGAACAAGGGGGGTATATTTTCACTGCCTGTTGTTTGAATGTGTTTGTTAAACGTCAAAGAAATCAAGGCTATGAAGCGTCACTATATTGTTTCTACATATTGCGTGTATTCTGTAATCGATTTGCTTGTTTATGAACGAATAGGGTTGCCAGGAGAAGAACCATGCAAATACGAGATCAACTAATAGCCACGTTTGTGAATAAAGCCCATAAAAATTCTTCGCTTCATTGACGGGATTCGAACTCAGGTCTTTTCCACGCGTTACGACGAGGAGGGTGATTATACGAACTGGCTACACAAGAGGGCTCTGTGTGGAGTAACAGAAGACTCGAAATCATGAAGTTTATTTTAAATCAGCGTGTCGTAGATCACAGGAATGAATTGCCTGCCACAACGGTAAAGGTTGACAGTTTTGTAAAAACTGTCAACCTTTACATTTTTGTAAAGGTTTACATTTTACAAACTGTCAATCTTTACCGCTGAATTCGATAGTATCTTTTTTGAGACGGGGATGGATGAATGATAGAATTGTTTTTTTTCTTTTTCCTCTGTTTTGCAGAAAAAGATCGCTTCCTTGACTCATTTAGTCATTTATAGTAATTAAGGTACACAGTGTGCCCACAAAACTTTTTCAAAACTAAAACGTTGTTATATGAATAGCATTCATGATACAATCCAAAAACCACTTCCAGGCGATAGAGTATAACTCACCCTCACTTTTTTTTTATTCACCAACGGAAAAATTAGCTCGCTGCATAAGATGGCAGCATAATTGAAAAATTGTAAATTTTGTAATACCAATGCGATGGTCCGAAGAAGACGGTCTTCTTCTTTGGAGAAGCTGCTCTCAAAAGCATCGTGCATCTTGACATGTTACTGAATGCCACAACTTCAGGATGATAATGATAGCAACTTGATTTTCAAATAAGACGGAGCTCCGCCACATAACCCCAAAACACTTCGTGCTGTCCGAACACAGTGTTTCCTAGGATGTGGACTGGAAGAGGAGGAGGACCGATTTTGTGTCTTACACGATCTCCTGATATCTGACTCCTTTAGATTTTACTTTCTGAACATTCGTGAAAGACCAGGCGTATGTTTTATCCAACCCATGCCAGAAGCCATTATGGAAATTAACAACGCATTTGTGAGTAGTCGGCCACATTGACAGGGATATGTTACGCCAAATATGGAAGCAATTCGATCGTAGGTGAGACGTCTGCAGAGTAACCGAAAGTACCACATCGAAGGCCTGTAATTAAAATTTGAAGATATCCTCAATCACCTGGACATGGGTTCAGGTTTGTGTCGTGCACATAATTCATACAATAACGTTTTAATTTTGTAAAGGAGGTTTGTGGGCACCCTACATTTATAATACTAATACACTGGAAATACTTTGCTCCTTGGTACATTCCGTGGTTCAACGCTGCGTGTGAGAACGCTCAAAGTTGCGTTACATTTGTGCATGCGCAGCAAACGATCGGACATTTCTAGTCATTGTGCCATTTTAATTATTTTAATTTTAAGTGGTAAATATTTGTTTCACGAATACCTAAGTCACGGGTTTTACAAATCATAATTTATTTCGAAGCACGTGATATTGTCTTTACAACGACTGATCTCTCTCTCTCTCTCTCTCTCTCTCTCTCTCATGTTAATAATCGAATAGCGTGTGTGCACTCTGCCCCTTTTCTGTTATCATAAAGCAACAGGAAAATATTTTCTCGTTGTCACAAGAGGGAAAAAAACGCTTCCACAGGATGGTGCTTTTAAACGTGAACTACTTCAGATGAAATAGCAGTCAAGGTATAGTCAGAGCCATTTCGAGAGGAAATATTTTGCACGGAAATTATCAGGCGCGTGCTTGTTCTCCTCCCCTTTCCCTGTTATAAAATCTGCAGTATTTTCAAATAATAATAGCACGAACAATGTTATTGAAAGAAACCTATTTCCACGAATATTTAAATATACACAACCCAAGTGCACACTCTATCGCCAAAAGTAACTGAATATCTGCATCTTTGAAATAGACATTTACTGATACAGCATTTAATAACGTAGATGGCCAGCTTGCTTTGGATTCCTTATTTACACGCTCCATCCTCTCGGTACAGCCTTTACCAGTTTTGAAAACGAGGAGGTGGTATTTTGGTCTGATCCTTTCTTTAACACAGCTGTCATTTCAACTACTGATTGCGAGCATGTTGGCTTATCCCGACTCCAACATTATTGCAGTTCATCCCAAAGGTAGGAGATATAACAGTACAAACAAGCATTTGAACGCACATTCTTCAGACCAAGTCACTATAGGAAGTGCAGTTGGCATGCTGAAATTTCATACCGAAACGGAAAACAGCCCCAACCCCCTCCCAAACTGTAAGAGGAGAGGTAATTGTCCACAATATCAATGTACTGCATGGCTCTCATTTCTCCAAGAATGACGAAATTGTTTCAAGTCCATGCCCAAGCCATAAGAAACAACCACAGACCCTGGCAGCATCTGCGCCAAACTTCACGGATAGGTCGACACTTTGGTAAATAACAGCCTTTGGACATCCACCAGACCAAAACACGACCATTAGATCAGGAAGCAGTGTGTCGTGATTCATTACTACATAACATAGGACGTCTTTCCAACATTCCAGAGACTGATTATAATGAGCTGAGCACCAGCAAAGCCGACATTTTGAATTCCGTGCTATGATGTTTGGTTTGGGTGCTGCAACTCTTCCATAAAATTCGATGTGATGCATGTTTCGCAAGATATGAAAAGGATACGCGCAATTTACGGACATATTATTATTATATAAACTTCAAACATGAGAGGTATTAGAACCTATAGTACTTAGTACCGTGCATGGGTTGGAGGATGAGAAGATGAAAGATGATATTTGTTGACATTAGACTTGAACTTCTGCAGATTGTAATTTTCAGGAAATACATATGAAGGAAGGTTGCTCCAGAAAACGGCAGTTGAATGAATAAACGAGGAAGATGAAAAGTTGGTTCTGTGAGTTTGAAGTTGGACAGTAAATGGATGTTGGCTGGTTTCGGCAGTTGTTCGGACTGTTTTGAAAGAGAGGGCAGGAATTATAGAAGCCAATTCAGAAGAACAGTGCCCACGGAAGTATCTGTAGAAAAGGCATGCAGCAGAAACAGTACATCGATGAGACAGCAAGTCTCATCGACGTACTGTTAGAGACGAGTAATTAGAGACGAGAGACTCTGTTAGAGACGAGAGACTCTGTTAGAGACGAGTCATTAATTAACCTAACTGCCCTCTTCTGAATGGAATCTAGAAGCTTGAGATGTTTTGGGAGCACCGCCCCAGATGTGGGAACAATATTCTATGGTAAGGCGGATTTGCGATTTGTAGAGAGTGAACAGCTGTTTGGAAGAAATGTCACACCCAGAGCGAAAGAGAAAACCAAGTTTTTTAGATGCAGAGGAAGCAATATTTGTAATGTGCTTGTGCCAAGAGATATTAGAAGTGAGGGTAATACCCAAAAGAACTAGCCTAGAAATCGGAGTGTCATCAAAGATAAGCATAGGAGCAGAAGGATCCTTTTTGAGAGAAATAAGACAGGACTGAGTTTTAGAAGGATTGAAATCAACTAGGTTGTCTTTGCCCCACTGTAGAATTATCTGGAGATCGGCATTTAAGGAATTGGAAGCGGATATTCGAGAAGTTAAAGCTGATTGAGCAGGGCACGGTTTCTCAAACTGGACAGTGGAATGCAATGTGCTATCATCGGCAAAACTATGGATAGGATTTCCAGTCAATGCAAGAAGGTCATTAATATACAAGAGGAAAAGAGTGGGGGAAAGAACCGAACATTGGGGAAACCCAGCATTAGTAAAGAAGTTAGAAGACAGAGAGCCAACTACCACCATTCTCAGTGAGCGATCAGAGAGAAAACTGGATAACCAATTGCAAAAAAAAAAGTTGGCAAACCACAAGATGGAAGCTTGTCTATTAGACCTTTAAGCCAAACACTATCCGAAAGCCTTTGAGATGTCAAGAGCAACTGCTTGTGTTTTACTGAACTTTTCAATTGAATTTATCCATAAATGGGAAATTACTTTTCTTGATCAGATGAATTACTGGTCGAGTGTCCCTAATATAATACTCTTTTTACCTTTAATAATGCGTTTCTTCTGCATGTAATATCCTGATGAGCGTATCATTTCGTGAAAGTTTCCATTTCAAGCCTTTTCCACTATAATTCGAAATACTAACAAGAGTGTTTGCAATTGCGGTTGCCCTTCAGATATGTCCTTATAACTGTGTTTATTGATACCGTTTTTGGTATCAATAAACAGAGTTACAAGGTTCCTCTTATTAACTTTTTCTGGCTTACCACTTTGACGTGTCCCCCCCCCTTCAAACCCAATATCTCTTTAATGACACCACAGTGTAATATCTAGGCGTCCCGATTTAGGTTATAGAAAATCTGATCACTTTAGATCTAAGCTGCCGTCTGGTTCGCCTATATGAACGCACCGCCCCTGACCATATCTTGGTCATGGCAGTCATGTTCCCAAGTTATAAAGTTTTAGCTTTGAAGCAATCACTGACAAGGCGTCACTAATCTGGTTTGAACTATAAATGATGGCTAATCAAACACAGCTGTTCTTCTAGATTATCCCTGTCCTCCGCAAAATTGCAGTCTATGAAAGTTAGTATTTTCTGTTTCAAATCATATGAGAAACGCTTGTATTTTTCCATTAAACAAATAACTTTGTCTCAATACATTTTTAATTCCTTAAATAAAATGGCTTGTAACTCCTAGGCACAGCCGGTCGGCATTTTCTTCTCTAGGAAGGACTTTTCTTTGTCCGTCGCATCTAATAACTGAACTATCAGCGGATGTACTTTCGTGAAATTTTATACTTGGCCCTTTTAGAAAGATTTGTTGCGCTTTCGCAAATTCTTTAAAACAGAACCAATAGAAACCCAGATATTAGCATTAGCAGTGGAAAATTATGCAAGAAAGCAAGCTTATACAGCAAAAAAAGATGCCTCCCATTTCTAGTATTCGTACCCTCCAATAGTTTGCCTATTTCTGCCTTTAACTTATTTATACTATCAACTCCCAGAACAAGAGATGGAAATTTGATTCAGGAATCAACCACCCGCTGCTAAAGACAAATTTTCGCTTAAATATTCTGCAACCGTCCTTCCTCAATTTGAATTTGTGTCCCCTCATGTGTCGTCTGACAAGAGGAAGAATCCCATCAGCATTAAGCTTGCTCAATCCATTCAAAGTCTTACACACCTCAATCAGATCACCTCGCAGATGCCTAGTGTCCAGACGCTGCAATTTGTAGAATTGAAGCCTTTCTTGGTAAGAACACCTCTTTGGTTCCTTCACCAATATAGTTTTCCTTCTCTATTCGTTCCAGCTGCTCCACATACTTTCTAAAATGAGGCGTCCAGACCTGTATACAGTATTCATGGTGTGGCCTGACCATTGCCTTATACAATGGAATAATCACCTCCTTATCCCTGCTAACAAAATTCCTGTATATTATTAACAAAATCCCACGAGCTACCCTGCAGCCTGTTTGCATTGCTCAGAGAACTTCATATCTGACTGCACAATTACCCACAGATCTTTTTCATTGCTACTAACCTGAGGCCCTCGTGGGTAGCAGAATTAGTAGAATCGCCGTCTTCCCCACACCGGGTGGAAAAGACCCGAGTTCGAGTCCCGTCGATGACGGGAGGAATTTGTATCGGCCTTTTTCACAACGTGGTTTAATTAGTCGGTCTCAGGAAAGAGTAGCATGGATTTTCTTCTCGGAAAATTGGGTTTTTCGCCTAGCAAACAGAAAATCGTCCTCAGAATTTACAGACAATATACATTATTGTATATTGTCTGTAGTATTGTCTTAGAGCAATATTTTCTTAGTCGATGATGCTCCCAAAACCCTACAACAAGGAAAAAAACATCTGCTACCCTGAGTGTAGTACCACGCAGTTGGAACGTTACTCTGGGATTACTGCTACCCATATACAGTGATTTGTATTTATCGATGTTAAACATCAATTTACATTTTTCAGCCCATCTGCCTAACTCTTATAGATCCTGTTGCTGTAGCATTCTGTCACTACAGAATTATTAAGGCATATCAGGATTAATGCCAAAGTCAATATCATTGATAAATATAGAAAAGAACAATGGGCCTAACACCGAGCCTGAGGGACTCCACTAATAATTAGCCTACGAAGTGGATAATTATTCCATTGATTACCACTCTCTATCTTCTCCCACTCAACCATCCCTTTATCCATAGCAGCAACTTGTCTTTAATTCCGCATTGCTCCTATATGTACAGCTGTCTTTTATGTGCAACAGTATCGAAAGATTTCCTGAAATCCAAGTATATAATATCGAAATTATATTTTGCATCCAGTTGCTTTGTAACCACATAGTAGTATTCAATCAAATTAATCATACAAGATTTCCCCTTAACAACCCCATGCTGTGTCTGAACTATAACTGCAGTTCTTGTCTAGATGACCCTGCAATAATTATTAAACCTGCGACTCCATTATTTTCCCCGGAACAGAAGTTAAACTAACAGGTTTGTAAACATTTGTGTTACCGTTTGATCCCTCTTTGTGAATTGGGGATACATTCGCACATCTCCAGTTGGCGAGGACCTCCCCTGAATTCATGATCTCATAATTATGGCTAAGGGTTTTGCTTATTTCCTTCGCTGCCTCCTTCACAATATATATCTGGATAGATCACATCCACCCCAGGTACTTTTCTTATGTTTAACTTCAACAACTTCTCCTCCACTTTCCTCTCAGTTATTCTAAATCATTTAGTTCCCTGTTAGAGTTTGATAAGCTTCTGGCCTCCACTTCCCTAGAGAATTCATCATGTGTGAATATAGATGCAAAATACTGATTCAGATTTTCAGCTATCTGAGCAGGATCATCAACAGTCGAACCATCGATATCAAGTGGACCAATCTGATTTATCCCCTTCCTTCTAGAGTTTACATAAGTAAAGAACTCTTTGCTGTTTCTCTTTGTATCTTTTGTCAAAGATTTATCGTAATCTGCCTTTGCTTGCCTGACCCCCTTTTTGACTTGATTACAGACTAGTTTCTACCTACCATGGGCTTCTGTGTCGCCGATTATTTCATATGCGTCCCATGCATTTTTCTTCACTATTATTACATTGTATCTGAAGCAATGAGTATTGTTGGTTGCAATGCTCTAATAGGATTGAATGGGCAATATGGGCGCAAAGCAGAGCCAATGAAATGCTCTCTTTGCTCACATAAAAATCGTTGCTTTCTGCTCGTTTCTTCTTTAATTATTTTATAAACCGTGTTTTTTTTTACTGTTTGCTAACGTGTTCTGAAAAAATAAAACACATCAGACTTGATAAATTATATGAACAAACAGCCGTAGCGTATGAAGCAGAAGGCAGAAACAGCCGGAAGGTAATAAAAATAAAAATAAAATAAAGAGTATTCCAGTCCGAAACGTTTATTTTCGTAGCGTGCAACACAAAATTAATTAAACTCCATGGATTATGCAAATGTGAAATGCCATGAAGCATCGCATTGCAGTATGATTTATACATGGTTCAGCCCGCTATATATAAATCATTAAATACCGCTTTGATTAATGTTACAACAAAACAATAAGAATATTCTACACCTGAGTCATTGCAAAATCTGTATGGAAAGGCGATCAGCGTTTTGGCCAGAGATGATCATCATTGGATTGTTTTACAGACATGAAATTCGTAAAACGAAAATTTGCGAAGTTGTTGTTGTGTTTTTTATGTGCTGCTGGATTTCTGTATCAAACAACAACTTTTATGAAGATATACTGGACATATCCCGTGGTTGTCGACGTAGATATCAGTAAACCTTCGGCGTTTCCAGCTCCATCGATCGTTGTTTGCAATAGTTTAGCGTAAGTGTGTTTTTCTTGTATTCCATTGCTTACAGTGGCGGTCCAGAAAGTCGTTAGGCTAAGTCCCTTCTTTAGAATTCCTGAATAATTTCAACTTCCCAACCCCACTCCAAAATAGTCAGAGGCTGTTATGGCATCAAGGAGCAGCCTTTTGTTTTTCGGTTGTGCAACTTTTTGGTATCAGTTTTCCTAAAATTACACTCGTCGACGAAATTAACAGAACACGCAGAAAACGTGCTGTAACTCGTGCATCTTGAGATGAAGCGGGAAAATAATTGGTATGGTGGTGCACCATAGAACAAAGATGATTATCATTTATAGGGGTTGCATGAGAATTACACAAAATTTCACATTACAGAAGTCGATACAAGATGCCGGAAAATATGGTCATATGACATCAATACAGCGTATTATAACCTGCAACATCTAAACAGGCCTGATAATGGTGAACCATGCTCGATATAAGGGTGTCTATAAGATTCTGTGGCAACAAATCCATTCTTCCGCCAGTGCATACTTAGCTCACCAAGTGACGGAAGAGTTAGCTGTCAGCGTGCAATGTGACGCCCAATGGCGTCCCACACATGTTTGATTGGATTTAAGCCTAGTGATTGTGCTGGCCGCGGCATATCTTCAGTTTCAAGATATTCCTCCATCACTTGATTTCTACGTGCAGTGGCGTTGTCGTGCATGAAAAGAAAATCTAGACCAACTGCACCCCTAAAATGTCGCACATAGGGTTCGGAGGATCCGTTCTCGTACCTCTGCGCTGTTATGGTACCCATAACAAAACCATGAAGAGGGGTGCGGCCGTTTATCATTATTCTGCCCCACACGTGAAGATTGCCTCCAACGTAAGTGTCCCTTTCTCTGATGTTGAAGGGATGGTACCGCATTCCTCGATGTCTCCAGATGAAATAACGTCTAGAATGTCTCTAGATGAAGTAACGTCTAGAATTCGTTAGTAGGCTAAAATGAGACTCGTCAGAGAACAGAACTGTACCCAATTTGTCAGGGCTCCAAGTCACATGGTCACTGCAACAGTTTAGAGGAGCTCTGCGGTGGTTTTCGGTTAATGGGATGTAATAATTCAAATTATTATAGTACGGCTACCCGTAATTTCTTACATATACCCGTGTATATATTATGCCTGTAAATTGCGTGGGTTTTCTGATTGACTTGTTTTGCTGGACTAAAAAAACCCGTTTCTGGGGGGGAAAACCTTGCTATTTACGCCTGAGACCGACTAACTCAGGCACGGAGTGAAAAAAGCCCATTAAAGTTCCTCGCGTCATTGCAAAGCCGTTGGCTAATATTATGACAAGATGCTTAAGTGCAGGAACCAGAGGAATTCGCTTTTCGTTGATTTTAATCTTTGGAGGTCTTCTGTAATCGATTTTCTCCTAAACACCATCATTTTATTCTAGGAAGCAGATATCCTAGATTTGTTTGAGATTTTAACAGTTGATCGGATCGAAAAGAACACAGTTGGCTTTTTGTTTCAGTTGAAGATGCAATTTCCCAAATGTACAAAGTGCATCCTCTTATAATGGATCTAAAAAGTCTTTGCTGTTTAGATATTACCTTACTACTTGATGTTGGTCTGTTGATGAATATTGATGTTAGTCTATTTCAGGAGCCTTATGAAGTCGGTAGAAATGTACGAGAGGATATCCAAAATGTTACAGGATTTTATCAGATGGAGATCAATCGTAGTGAGGAAACCAGATTTGGTGATTACCAAAATAGTAAGTCTATCTAATGAAAATGTATTTGTGCTGAGATAATCGGCGCAAGACGTAGAGCACGTCTTGTCTCACTCTATTGTCAGTACTCTGATAGTATAAATCCATATGTAAATTATTTGGAAAAAATTAGAGATACACTTCAAGGTAGTCATATTATAATTGCAATGGACTCAAACTCTTAACTCCATTCTTTCCGGCAGTAGGAGTCCGATGATAGAGGTGAAATTCTTGAAGACTTCCTGTCTGCTTCTGGAATGGTAGTTGTGAATATTCAGGGGCATGTTCCAACTTATAGCCTATTCGCAGACAAACTTTTATCAATGTTACTGCATGCACTATGTCCGTATTCGATAAGATACATGATTGGAGAGTTGCGAGTTAATTCACCACAAGCGACCGTAATGTTTTAGCTTGGATGTACTGAGAGTTTTAGAGAGATTGCAGAATTAGATTTTCTATACGAACGGCTAATTTGGCTTGTTTTGATCTGACCTTCAATGCTATTGTTAATGATGTAAATTGGAATGCTTTAACTATAAAGGAATATGTAATTAAGTTGCAGAATGCTATGTATATGGCTTCTAATTCCAGCATGAAGAAAATAAAAATATCAAGACCAATGATGTGGTGGAATGAAGATTTGCGGCAAAATAAACTTAATTTAAGAATCGTGAAAAAAAGATTCCAATACTACCGAACGATAGGCGATATCCTATCGATTGATTTTTGATTATAATGATTGATTTTTACGATTATAAGTCCTGTTATAAAAGCTTGCGTAAAGAATATATGCATTTGGGAGGAGGTTGTGCTGAAGATATTTAAGAATAAATAAATAAATTACCTTATTACTCTACCATGGAAATAGCTGAAAATTGCCTGAAATAGCTGCTTTGAACAGTTGGTCTTGGAAAGGCAGTCAAGGGCGCTTTTGATGAGAAAGCGCCCTCGAAGTCCAAAAACAGCTATAGAGCTATTTATGTGTTGAATAAGAGATGCCAAGACATCCTCAAAAGACTTGTCTTTTTTAAACCCATACTTACAAAGAGTGTTTAAGTTTTGTAAATCAAATAAGTCATTGATTATTGATGCAAGCAGCCTTTCAAAGATTACATTTGGATCAGTGGTTTTTTGCCTGTTTAGGTGTTATTTTTATCAGGGCAGTTTTCCAAATTATAGAAAACACCTTCAAGAAGGTATTTGTTATACATTTTTATTAGGACTTCTAGGAATATTTCAAAAAAAAATTGATAATAATTGATGTAACATTTGTTTACATTTATTCTTTTTTTTTTCCGAAGCCAATTTTAGATCTGAGAGATTAAAAAGATCAGTATCATTAGCTGAGGTGTATAAAGAGTTCCTCTTGATCTCCATTTGTTCTGGGGTGCCCATCAAAGGATCATCTAGTGCATGATAGTGTTGAAAGAATCTTTCCAGTTCGGAAATTTCCAGTTAAAAAAGAATCTTTACTGTGTGATACGCACTGGCCAAAAAAATTACGAACCTTTGTTCAGTATCGAATCGTGCCGCCTTTATTTCGAATAACAGCAAGTGAACTGCGCGGCACAGATTATGTAAAGTGTTTTAAGGAGTTTTGGTTTAATTGTAGTATAGTCGTATAGTCCTCTTCCTACAAAGTTGAAGGAAGAGGACTTCGTTGCCGAGTAGCTCCCTCCAGCACATCCTACACATTCTCAATAGGTTCAAGATCAGTTGAGTGTCCCCCCCACCTCCCCAAGATAGATAGATGGTGGAAATCCGTGTCATCTTCTCCGAGCCATCCTTGCACAATTTACCTGTTATTGTTGCTGTTGTTGTTGTGGGATTTTAGACGCATCAGCGACTAAGAACATATTGCTTCACATATTGTCTGTAAATTGAGTGTATTCTGTGGTCGATTTTTTGTTTCCTGGACGAAAAATCCGACTTTCTGAGAGAAAAAAGCCATGCTACCCTCGCTTGAGATCGACTAACTCGACGACGTTGTGAAAGAAAAAAAAAGAAAAAAAAACAAATTCCTCTCGTCATCTACCGGATTCGAAATCATGCCTTTTCTACCGGGTGTGGGGAGGACAGCGATCTACCAACTGTGCTACCCAGAAGAGCACGATTCTGGCATGATGTGCTGTTCCATTATCATCCATAAAGTGGCCATCATTTCGAGATAAAAGTGTAACATTGCAGTAGATCTGCAAAATTCAAGTTGCTCCCTGGATGACATTCGACCTTCCACCAATGATCCAATTCATCGCAATGGTTCTCGGTAGGATTGATGTCAGAGCTCTGTACTGACCAGTCCAACTTTCGAAACTCATGTCCTCAGACTAGTCCGTCACTATAGAAACAGTATGATATGGAGCGTTGTGGTTCTGCTGATACAAGTATGGGCCTTACCGAAGTGCTGCCACAACGTAGGTAACGCATTATTGTTCAGTACGTCTAAATACACCTCAGCATTCGTGATTTTGTCCGAAATGGTTCCAGGCCAAACCATAAAATACAGCTCCAAACTATTACTCTGCCTCCGTTAAACTTCGTTGTCGGGACAATTCATTCCTGTAGATAGCTTTCTCCTGGCATCCACCACTCAGAACATCTTGCATTCACAGTCATAATACTGTGTCCTCCAAAGTCTACGAGCATATTTATAGGTGTGCATGTGAATCCAAAAAGAAATCCACAAAATCGAAGGAATACAATTTTATTTAGTGAACTGAGTATGGCTTTCTGTAAGAAACTTTTCCACTCTTAGTAACAATAAATAATTTAATATTGCAAATATACGTAGTCCAGTGTTTTTAATTGTTGTAATATAATTATTTGTTCAATGTTTTCAGTTTTTCAAAGGAAAAATTCTGTGATAAATTCCCAACAAAATGTTCTTGCATACCTTGCGATATTAATGCTGAATGTTACTGGGCACTCCAAGATAGATCATTTATTCCTGTACCAAAAGAGGTAAGTTTAATTCAAAGATTTGCTAAATTAGATCTGTTTCAAACATTTAACATAAAATTTGTTACGATATGGTGTTTGTTCGCAATTTTAACCTTTGGAGAGGACAACTGTAAAGAAAAGGAGCATCAATTCTTTAGTGTATAAGGTTTATCGCCCTGACCACACAACCTCAATGTACATTTTTTTCGCTAAGTTTTATTTTCACCGTTTTCAGGTTTTTGTTGAAAGTAAACAAAATAAACGCTATGAGCAATAAAATGTTTTAATATAAATTAATATAACTTAAGACAAACAACTTTTGAAATACAAAGGAAATACACCTGACGCTGTTACCGTACATTTGGTTAACGAACATCTAATGACACGAGCATTACATACTGATACCATTTATCCGATACACGAACTACACCATCCTACTCTTAATATCGGGGACACCCTTCCACTGATAGTTGATCTCGCCTTGTCCAAGCACTACATGTCGCTCAACTATAAGTATGCTTGTGGGCTCTCGACGAGACGTTAATACAATTCTGAATGCAAGTTGCCGCAATCAACGGAGTTCAGGGAATTATAATAGGGTTCCACATAAGCAATCAATCGGGTCTACGTGACATTTTAACGGTACTGAAAATCCCTTGGTCGACGATTGGCGATGTGATTTGCAAATGGAAGCTGTTGTTGTTGTTGTAGGGTTTTATGGGTAGCAGCGACTAAGCCCATATTGCTCAGTGTATATTGTCTGTAAATTGTGTTCTGGACAAAATACCGAGTTTCCGGAAGAAAAACCGTGCTACCCTCGCCTGAGACCGACTAACTCAGTCAGTTGTGAAAAATGCTTATTAATATTCTTCTCGTCATCGACGGGACTTGAACCCAGGTCTTTTCCACCCGGTGTGGGGAGGACGGCGATTCTACCAACTGTGGTACACACGAGAGCAACGTAAGAGAAGTAGAGATGTTTAAGATAGACTTCCTGCCTTAAAATGATGAATAAATTTGATTATGCTGATCTTACTTCTGATAATCTCGTTGGAAAGGTTACTGGTAATTGAAAAATCAGCACAAATCTCAGTCCGTGTGGAACGACAGTATGTTGATGCAAACAAAAAATATGCAAAGCTTGTACCAACAATTATTGGGCACTTTGTTGAGTTCTTAACAAATTCTCTAATAATTCACAGAATGCTCCAGTTAACCTAAACAAGTTCAGAACGAACCTTTCGTAGTTGCAACAAAGAAAAGCAGAAAGGGAGATCTGTAATTTGTTATAGGTATAAATTACCAGGGCATATCCGCAAACTGCCTACTCTAATGAACAAAAATTGGTTTACTTAGCGTGCACAAGTATTTTTTGCCAAATAGTACTCCCCTGTTTACAGTACCAACCGAACTTCTATAGGTAGGGACTGATCAAAGAATTTCAGAAGTGCACGTCTCCTCCATTATTCCACATAAACCTAAACCACGGAGTAATTGGTGATGTGGATGCCAAGCTCCCTGCCGGATCTTCTTGCTTTCCTGATTCGTTGGAACCTGACATATCCAAAGCACAAATAATTTGGTATCAGTGTGCATTTATATATACAGATCTTTATGCACAACTTTTGTTATGAGCTTGAAATAGTTATTGGTAATTCAATCGAAGCACTTCTTGACTAGTATATTTAGGTGTTTCTTTTAGCCAAAAATAATTCATGAGGGAACCGTTTCTTATTCAGTGAGGCCTCGTGCATCCAACGTAAATGACTTTCTTATGGTGGATTGAAAAAGAAGATCAAGGCAAAATGAGTTCCAAGTTTTTCTTTTTCTTTCATAGATTTTCCAACTACATTGGAATTCATGGCTTATTTATCGGACTGTAGAATGAAAGACACCAAGCCAATTTTCAGGACAAGACTTCCTGGTTACGATTCATTGCATTTTATACTAGCACAGAAATATTTCCCTATGAAAAAAAACCAAAAAAAAAAAAAAAGAAATTATTTCACAAAGGTAAACGGAAAAAAAAAATTTAAATATCAACAATTTGGAATAACTGAACTTTCTACATCCAGCCGGAACAGTCTGGTTTTCATTGTGGAGAAGCCAAATTGTTGTTATTGGATTTTAGGAGCATTGGTTCTTAAAATCCTACAAATTGTGCTACCCACGAGGGCAGCCAAATCGTGGTCTAAGGTTCACGTTAGAACTCAGAGCCATGAATAAAGTTACAGTTCCTATTAATTTTCCTCAAAATAACGCGGATGATTTGTATTCAGTTCAAGGAGCTTCGGTTTTTCGAAATTGGGTTTGAATTCATGATATTATCAAATAGCTTTTGATAGTAACGTTACTATCAAATACCTAAACACCTAAGCGGCCTCCGTAGCTGAGTGGTCAGGAGTGGGAGTGCAGTAGCATCACGCTCTTTGAGTAGGCGGGGGCTCAATTACTGCTAAATACAGTCGATCTGCCATCCGCAGTGGACCAGCCTGCACATTATAGTCCATTTCCCTCAATATGCATTGAGGCTTACATTCTGCAGTGGGTTGATAATGGCTGCAGTTTATCTTTTTTTTTTTTTTTACCTAAACACAGAAAATATTTTTATGCCAGTGGCAACACTTCTAGTTTTGTAGAAAGCCTTTAGTAGCTTGCAATTTAAAAGAAAAGCAAGTTTATAAAAACCAGCTGAAAAAATTCCTATTTCACCTATCCATCCCCTCCAGTAGTTTGTCTAATTCTTCCTTGAATTTATTCAAACTATTCAGTTTCACAACAACGAAGGGAAGCTTTTCCAGCAATCAACCACGCGTTGTCTGAAAGCAAGCTTCCACACATCTATTCTGTCTGCAACCATCCTTTCTCAATTTGAATTTATATTCTCTCATGTGCATAGTCTGAGTAAGAGGAAGATTCCCATCAGCACTGAGTTTGCTCAATCCGTTCGAAGTACTGCTAAATACAGTCGATCTGCCAACCCGCACTGGACCAGCGTGGCACATTATGGTCCATTTCCCTCAATGGTCCACCTCTTTGTTCCCCTCTGCACAGCATGTTGCACAGTCCTATAAAAGACTGTCATGTTGAAAGACAACCATCGAATTAGAAGAATAAAACATACAATATATGAATCCTGAGCACTTTAACAAGATTGTCCATAATTTTGTTTTTTGACTTGTAATTTAAAATAATGCAATTTAAAATGTATGCGGCATATCGAATGCTTGAATGAAGGATACAAGGTACGTTCCGCAAACATATTTTTCAATATTTTGTATATCCTTTTAAGTGTATATTACAGTAAATAAACATTTACAAAATATAAATTCATCACTGGAAATTGTTTTAATGATTGGTATTAAAAAAATTTAATATCTATTCGAAAGTATGATTTAACCGATATTATTTAATTTGTTTTCTAGAAAGTATTACAATGGTTTCAAGAGATGCCATCACTCTTTGAGGACCGAGCTGGGATAGGATACGGCAATAATATGGGTTGCAATCCAGACCCTCAAACGCGAAAGTAACTTTGTTCAGTAATGATACTCTTAAAATTATATTAAAAGTAATGGTTTAATAAAACAATCATTCACTGTTCTTAAAAAAATTATAAAAACTACTGTTTTAAAAAAAATTAAACTATTTTTAAAATGGTTTAAAAATAAAATATTAAAAAGACATACCTAGATAAATCTATGGAGAACACATACGTGAAGTATGTTACATGTACACAAAGGATAACATGCAAAAACTAATCGCTGTATACCTACTATTTGGATTACTTCTTCCGGGGTAAACCGCCCAAATTGAAAGGAAAAACAACGATAAGGGCTCTGTTTCTGTAATGATAAATATGCACTATGGCAAAATCAATTTTGAGGTTATATAACAAATAATAGAATTTAATATTATATAAAGCATAATATAAATTAAGAAATTTCGAATTTATAATACTGCATAGTACACATTGATCATCGTTGACCAGACAGAGAACGAAGGTGGAAAGTGGCGACCTTTCTGTATTGGACGTGGTGAAAATTGCGTTGATAAACAGAAAATTAGCCAATAAGTTATATATTAAGTTCAGGCATAATGAAACTTGGCGATAAATGGTGTAAATGGCTAATGGAGTAGGAATGACAGTACCTGAACTCCACGAGCGAAAAGATATAGTAGTATGCTTAGAAGTAGTTTCTCCTACATCCTCGGATGGCCCTAATAATTTCGAAGAAATAACAGCGAAGAGTATAAGAAAGCTGAAAGTCTGATGCAAGATATAAGGTAAAGCTCCGGTAAACCCGGGATCGCAAGCCCTTAAAAACAACGCAGCACTCGAACGTGTATGGGATATCTTCTCACGTCGTGTTGAAATTGGCCTCCTGACCCTCATTTCGAACATCTTTTGTGATGTTTATGTTGATCATACTTCAGTTTGATTGCAGTACTAACAAGATTCATTTTCTCTTGCTGTACAACGTTATTTAGTTTATGAGTGCTCTTCATTTCATAGCTAAATTTTAATCAACGTACATTTATTGTTCTGGATTTATTGATAAAAATGTACAGGTAAGAGTATTCAGATATTTCTGAGTGCAGACTTTTCTTCTTGTATTTTAATGAGCCATTCCCTCAATAAATAAACGTCGATATCTAAGACGCCTTGTATATCAATGCACAATACCCCAGAATGACAACCAGTTCTCATTTGGGGAGAGGTAGTTTTTCCCAGTCTGACCTGCCTTTTTAGAGGAAATTTGTTTTCTAAAAATGGAATTCATTTGAACAGAGAAAGTGCAAGTTATTGGGCTAATCACTGAGACGTGTTATTATGAATTTAGGGAAACTGCTCATTTAGTAGGAGGATTAGGAATGACGCAGGTTGTTGGCAAGGTCCATTATCTCTCCCCGTGTACAAGATCTAATTACTTTATGCAGAGAAAGAAACGTTGAAAGGGGCGTAAAAAACTACAAGCAATCACAAGTTACCATGAAAAACGTTGTACATTTATATCAGGGTTGTAAAAAGTTATAAAATACAAAATTAAATTTGTCTATCCAATAATTCCAAGAGTATTGTAAATATATAAATCGAATTTCTGCTTTTGATTAAGTCAACCAATGATACCAGAAGTTTTATTTTATTTGTCGTACGGCAGGACACATGGTGCCATCAAGAGGTAGAGGATGTTGAATTCCCTTATGATGAATACCCCGTATTCAGGCGAGAGAGAGAGAGAGAGAGAGAGAGAGAGAGAGAGAGAGAGAGAGAGAGAGAGAGGATTAAGTGAACGAAAGAATCATGTTTCTTTTCGATGGCTTCCGAAAATGACCAAACTGTTCAGAATTGATCAAATTCAGATGGACTTCGAGCTTCTGTGGTGGATGGTTGGCAGTGAAGGATGATGGTAGTAGGGATATATTACAGGCAAAACGAGTTTGAGAAAAAATTTCTTAAAAAAATTTTTTGAAAAAAAATTCCTTTAAGAAATATGAATGGACAAGCCAGTCTGATTGCCTCATTACGGTAAACTTCGCCGTACCTCATGCACTGGCCAAAATAATTAGTGGACCATCACATGCGCAAACGAAAACCTAGTAGTAGCAAATGCGACATAATAATTTAGTAACTTAATAAATATCTTAATGGAATTTTCAATTTATTTTGTAAAATTTGTGTAAGTCAGTCGAGCGTCGTTTGAATTCGAATTTCATATAGATATGGTTATGGACTCTTAAAATATTGTAAGGAAAACCAGAATGTCAGAAAACTAGAAACCCAGAATGTGATATCAGAAGATGGCTTGTACGTTTGTAAACTTGGTTGCAGTAATAAATATACGGGCATCTAATGCTAATATGCTTATTATTGCTGCCAACGTGCTGAATAGTTTGAAAATGCTAATTTTAGGTCGTCCTATAATTTATGCATAAATTTTACATCAACAAAATTCTTTTCTTTCTGAGTTATTGCAGGTTATTCTAGCTTTTCTGATTAAAATAATGTGTAATAAAAGATGTACCAAAATCTATAGCTGCATTTAATAATTGCTGCATCATTTAAACAGTGGTACTTTAAAAAGTATATTTTAAAAAATCTTGTTTAATTAAAATTCCTTCTTTAATTGTTTTAGTTGCATAATTTCTAATAAGACCAAACAGTTAAAAGTTGATATAAGAGTCTTAAAAATTGTTTTTATCATTAGACAGATCCCTACTTTTTAGCTACATTTGCGCTGCGAAAAAATTCATTCAGTTCAGTTTAATTATCTTAAAATGAATAAGTACTAATAAAGAAACTAATCCAATTTGAAAAATCGTTAAATTAAGGAAGAACACTAACTTTTTTAAAATATCAAATTTCAAGCAACATGGAGAAGCGTGTGTGCAGTGGCAGTGGACGCGATAGAGAGGTCGTTGGAATTGTATGCAGAAAAGTAAATAATGTAGCTAGCTGCCGAACAAGAAATGTGCCAATATGCGGATTCGTAAGTAATTTTTCGTTTCTCTAAGTTTCTTTTTATATTAAACTAAGAAAATTTCCAAACAAGCATTAACACATTGATTTCCAACATTGCAAGAAAAGAAGAAAAGGAAAATATTTTCAAAGGCATAAAATATTTGAAAGAATGTGCTGGTTATTTAGCACAATAGCCAGCCAACTTTTGGACATTTTTGAAACAAAACTTGAAACCTGAAAATTGCAATCTAGAGAAATTCAAATGCGAATATCAATACAAAAATTCTACCTTCTTGATTTAATAGAATTACAATACCTTGTGATAATCCTAGCTGTTATTCTAGCTGTTATAATTTCGAACTGCAAAAAGGCCACCCACTGTTATCTGTTCATTGGTGAATATAAAGAAATTGTTTTAGCATAAATCTTTATTGTTGTGGTGGGATATATACTGTATATCCCACCACAACAGTAAAGATTTATGCTTATTTGCTTCCAGTCCAAACACTTTCCATTCTCAGTTAGTCAACAGCCACTCATAGTACAACTCCGAACTTCTGCCTCATAAATCCATTTTTACTTCTGCTCATTGAATGAATCTTCCTTCACATTTATTTCTTGAAAATTACAATCCACAGAAATTCATGTCCAATATCAATACAAACATTTTGCCTTCTCAACCTTCAACAAACATAGTTTAGTAGAGTACTGTATGTGGACTCGTTTATGGTATGTGATTTAATGGTTCAATAATAAAAAAACTTATCTCCAGATATATAAAGAACCTTAGAGTGAAAATTTTGTTGTTCTGATTTGCCATTTTGTATATGACTTGAATAATAACATTTAAATTGCATTATTTTTGTTTTTTATATTGCAATTCGAACATTGCCTTTCATTTTAAACTTACTGTTATCGACTTACACAAGACGTAGTCTATTAAGTGTTAGTTTTCCATTTCTCTAATACAGTTCGAAGATCACATGGTCGTATTTCGTTATTTTTTGTCTTCTTTCAGGACATTGACAAACCACCCACATTAAATGAAAAACGAAATTACAGCATGGAAGCGCCCGCCGTCCTCAGTTGCCACAATAGTGCAGCACCAAATAAGTGAGTATATTTACCGATTTATTTTCTAGAAGTAGCTGGCTGTATCGCAAATCTGAGACATTGATGGTTGGTTGTCTGCTTGATTACTTCGGACAAATCAATAATACATGGTCATAAAACGCTCATTTTTATGGTATGCTACCATTACTGAAAATATCTGCTGCTCAACAAGATCTTCATTATTCATATTCCAGCCGTTCAATTTAAATAAATACATACTCCTTTTCGTACAACATGAAAATGAACTGTACTGTTGTATAAATCCCTCACGGCCAGAAGGTTAGAGATTAAGAATATAAGATATGCAAATAATTATCAAAACATACAAATATATAGTAAGAGTTAAGAATTCTATAACACAAAATGATAAAGTGAGACGTGTACAATACAAAATGATTCAAAGGGTTAATTGCATCAGATTCTAGATTTCCTGGATTGAAGTAGAAGCAAACTGAAAAATCATTTCCCGATATTTTTATCAGTGGCGAACGATATGAGACCCCTTCTTTGGAGGAAATGTGCAGGAAGCATAGGAAAATTTCTAAGTCCTACAACAAAATCATCTCGGTGTGAACGAATACGAAAAATAAAATAATGTCAAACGTTGTTCAGTCTTAAAATATAAAGGATTAGTCAAGTTGGTTAGGTGGGGGGGGAGAACAAAGGTGTAGGATTTCGAAGACATTTATTTTTATCAACTTCATCATATAACTCCACGATTTACTTGTATTATAATCTCCCATTCTTATTTTTCAGTCAGTGCTATAGTACCGTTCCATTTAAAGGCTATGGTGGTTTGAATCACAACTGCATAGTAGTCAACCACCCTGAATCATCTGAGGGGCGCCCAATGCTTCAAAATACTGATTGTAAGTTAGTTATATCAGAGTAAACACTAGAATTTACAAATTAAAATATATATATATATATATATATGTTAACAAGTAAGCATACCTGTGTTACCAACCTCAAACAAATTCTCTCTTTTGATTCCATGATCAAATGATAGTGCTTAGCAAATTAGGAAAGGTTATTTTTTGTAAAATATACTCGTTGTTCTAATTATTTCCCTTCTTTCTGATTGATGTACAGAAATCATATTTACATGAATTTTGTGAAATTTTAAATAAAATGTAATTTAAAATAAAGTTATTAAATACGTTTAAATTAAATGCTTGACTTTTAAAAGTATTATCCTTAATTAAATTTGGTATTTATAATTGTTTGTTTTACGTAAGGACATGGTCGTTAAACAAGGGCCTCATGTCCTTAAACAAGTTGTCTATCAGTCCATTTCCCTTTCTTTAAGTTGTAATAAAGCGTATTTTATTCTGTTATTATTGTTGCTCTTATATTATTTCTCCCTGATTGGGGGGGGGGGATCCACCTGCTACCCGTCAACAACACAGGGTGGTTGTTGTTATGTCTGGTGTTATTGTTGATCGAGGAACTCTGACTATCCTACAGGTGCTCAGGATTGAAACTTTCTGGCGTTTCTTGTAGGTGTTCGCTGGGAGACCTATTGCTGCTAGGCTATTATGTAAGTTATTTGGCACCATACCTGTGGTTGACACGATGATCGGGATGGTCGTTACTTGTTGCATATGCCACATCTCTTTGATCCACAAGTTTGCCTCTTCTCTTAAACTGCAAAGTGACTAGCTCTCATCTAATTATTGTAGTTTATTATTATGTGTTTTATTATTTTTCTATTCTCTGGCTAATTAATTTATTATTTTTTTTGCCGGTAACGTAACTTAATGCAATCCTCTTTTGTACATATGACTTTAATTTTAAATCTATATCAATGTTTATCTTCCTGTTGGATTTCATATTATTGTTATCAATTTTGTTCATTGTTCTGCTCTCAGATACACTGTTAATGGTTATCTGTTGTGTATTTTGTTGTTAATAAAATAAAATAAAATCTCCTGTCTTAGGTTCATGTACTTCCTGATTTTTTCCCCATGGGTTTTCTGCAGGTTGCCAGTGTTGGGTACCGCTTTGTCAATCAGATAGGTAGCCTTTTCCTTCTTGTCCACAGCGGTTTTGTCCGGTCTGTTGTGCGGGATTGTCTAGTCCGTTATTATAGCGCGGTCCCAGTACAGCTTGTGGGTTCGGGTATCTAGTACTGCCTGGGGTTTGTACTTGTAGTAAGGTACACTTTCGTTGATCAACTGGTATTTCCTTGCTAGTTTCTGATGTATTATCCTGGCTAGCTGGTCGTGTCCATGAGTGTACTCAGTCTGTGTGATCACCTTGCATCCTGCGGTGATGTGTTGGATCATTTCTGAGACCAGGTGGCATCGTCGACATGTTTCATCGGACACTCTGGGCTCTATTTTCTATAGTTCGGCTCTATTTTCTGTGCTGCATTTTCTATAGTTTTTGGTGTTGATTACCTGGTCTTAGATGGCGAGCTTGAATCCTTCAGTCTCGGGGAAGAGCGTCCCGCTCGTGAACCATGCATTGGAAACAATTTTATCTATGTGATCTTGATGTCATTGTAGTGTCTGCCATGGAGTGTCTTCTATGTCCATCTTTCTAGCTTCGTTTGTGTCTTCTGGGCGGAAGGGAACTCCTCGCTAGGTTGAGTGGGGGTATGCCGCTTGTCTATTTTCCTTATGGCCTGGTAGAGTGCTACTGCGTTTTTCTGTTAAGTTCTGAGTAACATTTATTATGAAAGCAACCCATGCGCCTCTTCCAACTTGGTTCATTCTTCGTCCAAAGGATAACTTCCTGATTTTAGCGATCCATATACTCCTTTAATTTTCTTGCAGGAGAAATTGAGACTCGTTTATAATGTACGTGTCGCAGTCAATTCTTATCAAGTGCTTTCACAAACTGTTTGAGCAACCCGATTTTTTGTGGGGAGATAGCGCTTTAGTGTATAAACCAGCTATGCACAGATGTTTTTTTAAATCAGGAGAAAAGTGCTTCCCGATAAACACAGCTTCTTTCCGTGCTGATTCTCGCGGTACTAAGAGTCACCGTAGGTGTAATCACATCATCGGACCATACACATATGATCCGATGACGAGATCTGGAAAGGATCCTGAAACGTCACTTTTGTAATTAATTTAGGAATTAGGTACAAAGCACTTAATAAAGTTATTTTTTATTAACTTCATGGTAAAAAAAGTGGTTAATTTCAAAATCCAAGAAAATCTTAATACAATGTTGTTCAAATACTACTTCTCTCGGGGACTTCCATTAGTAACAAACCGTTTCAGCTACATTCCAAAATTTTCCATAAACTCAAAAACAAAAAACTGGTAACCGGTATCATTAGATATGCTGTCAACGGCAGCACGGTTAACATAATCGCATCATCATTTCCATACTGCATGAAAAGGCTTGGGTTTGAATCCCGACACAAGGAATTTTTATTGGCTTTTTCACAGATTGGCTGAGATAGTCCATCTTAGGCGAGGATTTCATGACTTTTCTGCCGGAAGTAAGGATTTTTCGTCAAGAAACCTCCTTCGGACATAACACACAATGGACAGATGCCATTGCGTGTTATGTCCGAAGAAGGGCATGTACTGACTGATTTGCATATTGTGAGGACGGAAGAACCACTGATAAACCTGAGACAGGCGATCTTCAGTCCTAACTGAAAATGTCTTTAAGAATTCCATTCCCAAAACAGATTACTGGAATTCTCAAATATAACCCGTGAAACCATTACACTCAATACATCTATAAATTCATTGTAAATCTGAATTATTCATTACTCATTGTAAAAGAATGAGAATAGACATTTAAATTATACATCATAACGAACTGTATTATTATATAACGTTATTAGTGCGCACTTTCTATAAAATATGCTGCTCTGTTTGTATATATTCTAATATTTGTGGCTTCTTCTAGATATTTCGTTGAAATTGAACCTTCGAGGTGATTCCGAGGAAAGACAAGAACAAAAAATGCTTCTGAATGCAGCTTACTTTTTAATATTTGAAGGTTTGGACTTTCCGGATCCTTTCGATAAAGGCATTGCTCTCAACAAAAGGAATGCGTATAGCTTTTTCCCAAAGAAGGTATGATAAAAAGATTAGTTTAACATTTGTAATGAGTTCGGAATGAAAATAATCAGGAGAGTTGAATAGAATATCAGGACTAAACTGATTTTTAATATTATCAAATATTTATCCCTTCAGTCAGGATAAAACCTTCCAATTAGCCAACAAAATATTATAATAAAGTTAGTATTAATCGTTCTGCAAGTTAATAACAAGATATACAAATCACAACTGCAAAAAGTAAAAATCCTCCTTGGATAAATGGAAAAAAAATCCTTAAAAATGTACATGTGAATTGTCTGTCTTTTGTAGTCAGTGCGATTGTCCTGAACCAAGAACCAGACACAGGGACCGCTATAACTTCACCCACCCTTTTTTCCCATTGACTATATGTCCATGTCCTTCGCTAATATCGTCCATATTTTTTTCTGAAAAAGTTCAAAAACAATTTTTTTGAATGTCATTCAAGCTCCAAGAAATGGAACTTGACTGACATTCAAATCAAGCTCCATTTGATATTCTCATGCTATTTTTGCGTAATTTTTAAATAAACTTATCAAGAAAGCCTTCACTACAAGGCAAAACAATCGCCACTCGTTTTGCTCAGGGTCAGTCATTTTGCCTTCCGGTTCTTGTGAATTCAATATCTGCTTAACCTGAGAGACAAATAAATACATCTTTCACTTTTGCATCAGAAAATTTTAGAAACGTAGAATATATGTGTGACAGTGTGTGTATTGTATGTGTGACAGTGTCATCTTGAGGATCCAGCGCTTTAAAAGTTGTTTGGCAAGTTTCATCTGCTTATGGAGTGGTAGAAACACCCTTTGTTTCTTGGAACAAAGTACAAATTTGACTTTTAAAAAGCCTTCCTCCGAAAATTTGTGTCTTGCCACGGCCCTGTGGCAGTCGTTATGGCCATACCCTAATGCTATCCGACACGAGCAATCCACCTGTAAAAAATTACTGGATCTTGTATGTGCACAGAACTGTTGGGATCCGCTTCGTGCCACACTAGGAACCGAAAAAACTGCGACTGCAGACTGTACCTAGACTCATTAGTAAAGGACACGTTGCGCCGTTCTTCGTCAGTCTAATTAAAATGTTTAAGTGCTCACAATCCTTCAGGTACTCAAAGATCGTACTACCTCATTATTCTATGGTGTCAGCACTCAATAGAACACATCATAGGTTTTGTACAAAGTCCATTTCTGTGCTTTCTGGCCCTTAAAGTGGCCTCATATCTTCTTGGTTATGCAGCTGGTCAGTACCTTGTTGGAAGACAGGTGATCGGTCTGTACTTCACCGGGTTTGTGGTATCTTTATCTTTAGCCTTCAGTAGGTGATTCTTTCAGTCAGGGTCTATGGGATCGTGTTAGGGTGCCTTATCTTGGTGAACCGCTCTGGTATGTGCCTATGTGTGCAGCTGAATTTCTTGTACTAGTAGTTGTGGATGTTATCTGTCCATGTTTGCCAGTTGTGGAACTTCCTGAACGATTGTTGTGCTGCTTCTTCTTTAATCTCATCTCCAGTTCTGTCATCCCTTGTATTTCCTTGGTTTTCTTCCGTTATGGGTCTATCCGGGGGTATAGCCGTTATGGCTAGCTTCGCTGCTCCACAGGTTGCCTAAAACTCCTCAAGTGCTTTCTGGTTAAGAAATCCGTTGCCTTCCTTCTACTTTTGCGCGACTTTCCTGTAGAAGGCTCAAAAAATGAAGAAAATGAGAACTTCTGAAGATAAAGAAATAGATTTGGATACATGCTAAATGCAATATACAGCACTAATCTTGAACAGCCTTAGCCAAGATTTAGATAAAGGAAGATATTTTAAGGTGGAATGAGAAATAAAGGATTTCATTCTTACAAGAATCATTTCACTCGCACGATCTGACCAAAACATATCAGAAGACTTAAAATAATAATCCAACGAAAAGAAGAATGAAAATCAAGCAGATGAATGCATTTTGCTTTCCTGTAATGCCAACAACACGAGGCTGTAATTAATCTGGTATTCTGGTAGTAAATGAACTAGCTGAGTGAGGTCTTACTAATTGTAAACCTCGGGATCTCTACCTGCTGGGTCCGTGTGATCTTATTTACATGGAACAGTATGTAATTTTTATATAGGAACAGAGAAATTTATTTGCAGAGGTGGACAGGATGTTGGTACTCTGTTTCCTTCATGGGCTGGTGTCCACTTCTGCTCCTGCCAACACAGTTGGCAAGAAGCCTTAGTTGTTTTTCTTGGATTTGATCCTCCAGTAACACCTTCTTCCAGCTTGGTTTTGCTGGTTAATATGAGTAACTTCTGTTGAGCTCTCTGACTGCTGTTAGATGGCTGTTCGTTGAACTGTTTATCTTTTGCAGATTACCGGCGATGATCAGTCTCTAGGATGTGATGCTTGTGCTCATCTGTGGACAGTGTCTCTACATCGGTTTCTGCTGTAGCCTACTTGTCCAACTCGTTGTGCTGTAGCTAAGGGGATGACCACTGCACAGTATACTTTTTTTGTAATGTGATATACAATGTCTCATGTATATAAGAATATTGTGAATAACTGTATACTGTACTATACCATGTCTATACGTATGGCGGATTTGCCAGATTTTTTTGGCTAGAAGCTGCTTTACTCAATAAATGAAAAAAAATAATGGGTCCGTATAATTACAGTCTGCCGGAGTTATGAACATTAAAATCGCCAAGAAAAATTACTTCACTGTTAGGAAAACAGGATCGGAGTAAATCGAATTTCAAAGAAAGAAAATCAAAAAGTTCCAGGTGATTAGTGGATTTTGAAGAAAGATAATGACAGTATATGAATTTGAGAGAATAAGAAAGAGATCAAGAATATCAAAAATAGGAGATTTCAAATTATATAGTAGTTGCTATTGTTGTAATAGAAGGATTTTAGGAGCATCACCATCTAAGGCCATATTGCGCCATATACAGGGAAAAAGGTGTCCGTGATTTCCTTTTCAATTATCTTCGGAAATATTTGATCGATTGCTGTGATCGTAGCAGCAAGCAGTGTGGTAACTCACTAAGTTTTATTTGACACCTCAACAATGACCTTGGCTGCTCCGTGAGTGTGGGCAGAATCACAGAGAAGTAAGCTATGTTACTACTCTGTGGGCAGAATGACTCCTACGCGGACCGCCTCAATCAGTGTCAGTAAGTTGGCCACCGTGCAACAGAAAGTGCAGTGTGTGTTGTGGTACGCTGAATTTAATCTGTCATAACAGCGGAACGTCAACACCAAGGTCATTGTTGAGGTGTCAAATAAAACTTAGTGAGTTACCACACTGTTTGCTGCTACCATCACAGCAATCAATCAAATATTTCCGAAGGTAATTAAAAGGGAAATAACCTTTTTCGATGGCCCTGTATATATGGAGCAAATTGCATGCGTTCTGGGGTCGATTTTCTGTTTACTGGACGAAAAATCCGAAAGTCTGGAAAAAAAAAACCATGCTACCCTCCCTTGAAACCGACTAACTCAGCCACGTTGTGAAAAAGGCCCGTAAAAATTACTCACATCATCGACAGGACTCGAACTCAGGTCTTTTCCACGCAGTGTGGTGAAGATGGCGAGTTTACCAACTGCGCTACCCACGACGACATAGTAGTTGCCATTGATAAAGAATATTGGAGTGGATATATGCACAGGTACTATGTTTTAAGCGAAAGGAATCACAGATTGAATAATTAGGATAAATGAAATAAGTATTTCTAGAGGCAACCGACATTTGGGATTCTCTCAGAAAAAAGTACGTGGATCCTGGGAGTCTGCAGGTGTAAATGGACACCACTGATATTGGAACTGAGACCACATATGTTTTTGAAATGAATGAGGGACCTTTTGAGAGGTTGGCGGGCTTTCTACATAATCGAGGTTAGCAAAAGAGACATACACTTATACCCACGACGAGACCAACCCTCTAATTTTGTACTTGTAGGTTCTTATAAACCACAATATTGGTCCAACTGCGCACTTTATTGAGTGGATTTGCACATTAATGTTTTGCACATGAGTATATACAAGGTGTCCGCAGCCTTCCTTTACGAAAGTAAAACGTTATTGCGTGAACCGGGTACATGATACAAACGAGAAACCACATCCAAGGTGATAGAAAATGTTTGAATTAAGATTCTCGAGGCACCTTTAGACATTCTGCAGATGTTCTACTTATAATCTACTTTCTTCCATATTCGACACAACATATGTGTCAACGCAACAGATTGCTTCATAAATGCGTCATTTAAGTTCCTTAATGGTTTCTTGCATAGGTGAAACATGACTCGTTCACGAATCCTCAGAAAGTAAAATCTAAAGCAGTCAGGTAAGGGTATCGTGGAGAACACAAATTCGGTCCTCCTCGTTCAATTCACTTCCTAGGAAACATTGTATTCAAGTATCTACATTACCATAAATTCTCTGTAGTTATACGACTCTATCTTGTTGGAAAGTCAAGTTGCCATCATTGTTATCTTGCAGTTGGGGATAAGAAAATTCCATAACGTGTCCAGATAAAAAATTCCTGTAATGGTAGCTTCTCCAAAGAAGAAAGATCCATACACTTTGCGAGAGTTCATCAGGGTTGGTAAATTCCACCATGGTTACAGTTTTGCGATTATGTTGCCTTATCTACTGCAATTATATTCCCTTATCTTCTGTTCTTGTTTCCTTTTCTACTGCAGCGCGCACATTTTTTGGTGATGAGAAACTTAGATATCCTCTGTCAACTGGAAGCGGTTTCAGGTTTGTATCATGTGCCCTATTCACATAATAAGGTTTTGGTTTTGCGCAGGAGTTTTGTGGACACTGTGCTAGTTAACCACTGTAATTTTGTTCTGTGAAGAAAAGTTTTAATATGCATATTATTTTATATTATTATTTTTTGTAGGTTGAGAAAAATCTGCTTGCCTCTCCTTACCGCACGGATTGCTTTGATTATCAGAAGCAGTACCTCGAAAGAGGTAGAAAAGGTTACCATTCTCAAATGGTAATTTTCTTGGTGATACTATTTCTGATACTAAAATCCATTTAAAATTAGCATTGTAAACTTTATGATTTTACGTTAGCATTAGTATTTTAACAGTAAATAATGCTAGGAACTTTTTTACATCTGCTAAAAAAGTAAAAAATTTTTCTATTATTCACATCTTTCCGGTCGCCGAAAAAAAATGGGTATCCACTTCCTCTTTGCATTTTATCAAGCTATTCATCCTGACCAATGTGGCAGGTAGTTTATTCCAGTGCTCTGTGACACTATAACACGTTACCCGAAAGAAAAAAACTTTAGGAGATCGAGCCTTCTGTTTCTTCCCAAAAATTATGCACTCTGGTTCTTGTTTCTGCTACCAGTGAATACATACCGCCCTCGTTTATTTTACTAATTCCCTTCAGAGCTTGTATACCTCAATTAGGTCTGGCACTCTTCATCAATCAATCCGGTTATTCTTCTTTGAACCCTTTATAGAAGCTGTATGTCTTTCTTCAAATGTGGTCTCCAACCCTGGACAAAATATCCCAAATGCGGTCTCGCCGTCGTCTTATACAAAGGAATGATCCCATCCTTCTCTCTGTTTTTGCGAAAGTCCATGGACACCATCCTGATTTTTGTTCCACACAGTGCAGTAACTTATACTTAAAATAATTAAAGTTCAGAATATCTGTGTAATCGGTTTAAGCCGTTTTGAAGCAAAATAGCCTGGTTTTGGTGTTAACCACTTTCATATCTCTAAATTTTCAGAAAATATTGACAATTTTCCGTGCACTCCCTTATCAATGTGATTAAGGAAGATTAGAGACAGAAGTGGCTCAGCACTCCACTTAGGGACTCCACTTTCTACCGATCCACTCTGAGGTATGTCAATTTATGAAATGCAGAAGATAGTCTTCTACCTTCTGGCCAGCGCTTAATCCAATGAAGGATATTGGCATTAATCCTATTTTTCTCCAGTTTGCATAAGAGCCTTTCATGGGGAATCGTATCGAAGTCTTTGCTAAAATTATCTTTCCAACCACTGAACGCAAACTCAATGGTCAATGGTCCGTAGTTATCCATAACATCTATCACACCTCTTTTATGGACTGTAGATCCGTGGTCTTAAGGGTCCTCCAGTCCAGAGGAATAGTTCCGAAATCTAATGATGATTTCATGGATGTCACCATCGAAATGATGCAGCCTTTTGTTAATATAACAGAATGTATACATTCCACTCCCGGATCCTTACCTTTGCGCAACTTCAGCAGTTTTTCCCATATATTTCTTCTTCGATATTAATGCAGCACTATGTCTCCATTAGCTCTGTTATATGACCATCCATTAGTGACCGACACAAAAGCTCAAATAATCCCAATCTCTAAAGTGGCCATCCAATTCCGTTTTGAACTTTACCAAACATTTCGCCTCGATCACCATGGCAGGTAATTTATTCTAATAATCAGCCCGAACGTAAACGTCATGAAATCTACCTTTCTGTTACTCTCTAAGATTTTATTTTTGTGGCTCCTGGTTCTTTTCTCCCCTAACAATGAAAATACGCTTACATCGTTTATTTTTCCCATCCCATCAGGGTCTTATCTCTAACAGGGCACCTGTCCCTGAGATGTCTAGTTTGCTTTTCAGTACGCACATTTGTTTGTTATATTTACTGCTTAACAAGAAATCGCATTCAAGGAATGTTAAAAATGAAATTATGGTTTTGATCAACGAATACATGAAGTTAAGAGCCACTTTGACAGATTTACCTAAAAAACACCCCCCTGCAGACAACAAATTTATCGGAGTTCAAAAGATCTGAGGCTATTAGAAAATAATCGCGTCACCGTATTCTTTGCTTCATGATCTAAGAACGCTGAACATTCAGAATTTTTCTTGTTATTTTACAAGGGATGAAGAAAGGGAAGTTACCATTCTATTATTTCTCTCTTCAGTAACAATGTTTGAAAAGTTAATTTTTTTCTAATCCAACTCTTAATATAAAATAAAAAGAAAGTCATTAACGCAAGCATTAATTGTAATTTAATCTTTTCAGGAGTGTGTTAATCAATGTTCCTTAGACATCCAGTCAGCAGTTAAGAAAGGTAAGCCAGAAAATTGGTACTATCCAGTTCTTAGAATTTTCACCAACGCAACTATATACATATATTATATAAGCGAAAATAGGATATTTGCCAGCAGCATGGCAAACCAGTAGAGTGAAAAAGAACTCAACCAAATAAAATAACAAAAACAACAATAACAGAAAAATATAGGGGAAGATAAAGAACAAGAGGGTAGTGTTGAAGCAACGTTCCTATAATAATTTAGAAAATTAAGCCAATTAAAAGAAATTTAGCGGCGTCCCCTAGTAAGCATCCGTTTCCGAATTATGTGAAATCTCACTAAGGTGGAAACGTGGACTAGCAAAATTACGTGATAAAATAAACTGAAAATAATAATTAATAAAATGAAATGAAATAAAATAAAATAGACTGACCATTATTCCCCATCTCGAGAGAGGACCACGAGGCCAATAATAGTCAGGGAATCACTGCATTTCGAACGCCAAACAAATCCATACAACGACGGAATGATACTAAGAACAAACCGCCGATACAATAGATTTGTATAGCGGTGGTCCTTATGCAGCAAAAAATAATAAAACAGAAATCTTAATACTCGCATGGCCAAACCACACCACTGCCAAAACAATAATTGAACTGAAAATATATAGAAACAAATTAGGCTATAGATGGCGGTACGAACGCAGCGTTAGCACATCGTCACGCTACCCCATGTAAATATAATCCAATTTATCCAAAATTAAATTGAGAGATAAAAAGTAATCAAAATATATATTAAAAATAAGAAATATATATTAAAATAAATAAGAAAAAAATAGTAGCAAAGCTAACATCAGTGGCAGCAGAAAAGCACAATCCACTAATGTTGCTTATAATAAGCTACCAGGTAAATTAAAATAGGATATTTGCCAGTAGCATGACAAACTAGTAGAGTGAAAAAAAACAACCAAATAAAATAACAATAACAGAAAAATATAGGGGGATAAAGAAACGGGTGCCTACTAGGGGGCGCCGCTAAATTTCTTTTAATTGGCTTAATTTTCTAAATCATTTTAGTAACATTGCTCAAACACTACCCTCTTCTTCTTCTTCTTCTTTATCCACCCTATATTTTTCTGTTATTGTTGTTTTTGTTATTTTATTTGGTTGAGTTCTTTTTCACTCTACTGGTTTACCATGCTGCTGACAAATATCCTATTTTAGCTTATTATAAGCAACATGTAGTGGACTGTGCTTTTCTGCTGCCACTGATGTTAGCTTTTCTACTATTTTTCTTATTTATTTTAATATATATTTCTTATATATATTTTGATGTCTTTTTATTTCTCTATTTAATTTTGTATTATATATATATATATATATATATATATGAGTAATATGGAAAGAAAGAAAGTTAATAAATCGTAACAAACTGTAACTAATACTTATGGGCCAATGCACTTGCTACAGCAATTACGCATTACACCATAATATGTATAAAATATGTTGTACAATATTGAAGACAATTCAAGCAGACAATACCAAGATGGATTTAAAGAAACGCAAGGGATAAAGTAAGGTTAGTAAAGTAAGGTATGATATATATATATACACAAAAAATTAAAATATACACATAATACTTATCGTTGTCTATCCACAATCTAGGTGACTTCAACTTGGACAAACCACCCAGACTGAAGGCCAAAAACGACAAGTTCTGCTTCTGTAATGATCAATATCTGTTAAGATATATAAATTCAGATATTCAGTAATTTGAATCTAAACCAATTAAAAGTAGTTAAAAATTTTAGAATCAAAAGAAACATACTATAAATACAAGCACATATTAAACATCGTTGATACGACAGAGAACGTAATTTAATAATTAAAATAAGAATAAACATAAAGTATAAGGCATATCTACCGTATCTAGGACATAATTTAGTAACAACAATAGTCGTCATGAAATAACAATCCCTCTAGTGAGTTAATATACATGTGGTGACCCCTATGTGATGGATATGGTAAAAATAAATAATTAATTAATTAAAATTAAGTTATCGCAAAGAGAAACATGCAGATAGTAAGATGAATAAAAACTAATAGAGTACGAATAATAGAACCTGAACCGGATGAAGACGAAAATATAGTACGGTAGTACAAATAAGAAGTAGTTTCTCCTACTTCCTCGGATTACCCTAATAATTTCGGAGAAATAAGAACGAAGAGTGTAGGACAGTTTAAAGACAATGCAAGATAATTTGTAGCTCGGGTAAGCCCGGGATCGCAAACCCGTTCTTATAGTAGGAACCTGAGCTGAATTTGCATGTCACCTTAGTATATACAGTGTTAAACTTAAGTGTATACAGTGTTATTATAAAATAAGATAAAATAACATAAAATAAAATAAATGATACACTATAATTTGCAGGCCGGTGGGTACAAGTTTTCTAAGCCGTAAGACACCAAGAATTATTATGGTAATTATATTGAAGCAATGGGTTCAGGAAATAAATTTTTGAAATTAATTATATTTATCGCCTTCCTGAAGTGGTATTTCAGGTAAGCGATAGGGAAATTATTATTTATCAACTTATTGTATAATGCTATTATGTTTGCTGCACAGATTGTGTTTTTATTGCAAATAGAAGCAATCCTTAGGCATTGGGATAAAATGATATTAGCATGCACTGATTTCGATATATTAAATCTCCAGTTTATAAGGCCGACTACATTGAAATTAAATGCGTCTCTTTTATTATATATATATTTATATCTATATTATTATCGAATATTTCTATACGAAGATCCAGGTAATTTGCTATAGTATCGGAACTATTAGGTTTTTCCAATACAAGTTCTTCTGGATATAATCTGCTGTAATCCTGAACGAAATGTGGACGATTAAACACGCATTGATCATCTACGTATCTGAACATAAGTAGGTTATCTTGGAATGTTCTTTCTGTAGATATAGATAGAGGTTTGCAATTATGCAGGATGCTGGACTTCCCATAGGGGTGCCATTCACTTGAAAGTATAACGAATTTCCGTCATATACGTAATTATTAAAAATACATAAATTTATTAGAGTATCCCAGTAAGTTAAAACTTTATGGCATTTTTATGTTCCAAATATAGCTTTTGGAGAACATCTTTTAAATTATCGAGATTGTTACTAGTGAATAAACGGTTAAAGTCAAATGTTTGTATTTGCTAAATATTGTTTTTTTTTTTTTTTTATTTATAATCGGTAAGTTGTTATTTATTATAATAGTTTTATTTACATTATTTAATATAGTTTTAAGTAACTTTTCTAACATTTTACCTGGAATTTTAGCATAACTATCTCTACATGATGTTATGAATCTAAATGCAATAGGTGATTAATGAAATTTAGGTATACCATATATAAACGGATATTTTAGGTTATTGTAGTTTAACTTTAATTTTTTATGCAATATTATGAGTTTTTTGATTATTACATTAGGGGAAGATGCTATGTATTTGCATGTGCAACTGGACTGCAGTTCATCTTTAATAATTTCTATGTAATATGACTTACATATAATTGCATAATTGTATGCAAGCAGCTGTCAACCGGAGTAATTACAAAATGTTTGTGCATTTCTTTGAGCTGCTTATTTAATAATTTTGTATTATTTAGATTATCCGGTCTGAATTTCAATTGATTATTTACTATTGTGAACAGCCACATGTGGTATGCCTCAACAGGTATTTTATATTTGTATGCAGATCTTATGCAGTATTTTAATAAATCTAGATATAACAGTTTTTTAAAAGTTGATTTATTATATATATAACTATAAATATTATACACACACTGGCTGAAAAATACGAACCTTTATTCAGTATCGAATTGGGTCGCCTTTTTTTCGAATAACTTGAGGAGTGGGGCGCAGTATGGATTCCCTGTGGTGTTTTAATGCTTTTTGTTCTAATTGTAACCATTCTGCCAGCAAAATATAGCGTAGCTGGGACAAAGTTGAAGGAAGAGGACTTTGTTGCCTAATAGGATATCTCTTCAGATATCCCACACACATTCTCGATAGGATCGAGTTCAGATGAATGTGGAAGCTAGAAAAGATGGGGGAAATCCGTGGCATGTTCTCCGAACCATTCTTGCACGATGCGCTGTTGCATTGTCTTTCTTAAAGTGTCCATCGCCTTAGGGATAAAAGTGTAACATGGTAGTAAATCTGATACAAAATTCACATATTAAACTTAGCAATCCCAGCTAGCTTTCCTGCCAACCCCGCCACCTATATAAAATACCATACAAATAAAAAAATTCCCTGGATGACACTCGACCTTACACCGGTATCACTGACCCAGTCCGTGACAACTAAAGGTTCCCAATACTATTATATCAACTCAGGTGCTTGGGGTGTCTTAACAGAGCAAGCAGTGTCCATTGCTTCATGAGGCTCTCTCTCTCCACAATCTCTGCCTACCATCAGTGCAAAACAAAGTGCATCATGATTCAACTGACCACATGACTTTCTTCCATTGTTCCACTGTCCAATCGCGACGTTCACCTGCCGGATGTGGGAGAAAAAGGGTTGCACCACACAAGAGTGAAGAGCCTTGAGCCAATACGGCTCCGTCAAGGCGGCAACTTAGAGTTTCTATATCTTCGTCGGTCTTCTCTGTCATCAGTAGTCTTTAGTATCTAGGTTTGTCCTCCTCAGCTATGAACACTGGTCAGGTCCGATGTCAGTCCGTTATTAATGGCAGTGGTTCTCTCTATCATGGGAAGATCTGCATCTCCATTGGGTTATTCTTGCCTTCGCTAGGTATTAGATTATTAGTAGTGAGCAGGTTCCTGAGGGAGGTTCTCCCTGAGTCCTCTCCACACGTGTTCTGCCTTTTTTTTTTTTTAATCTGTTTCTTCTGTTGATGGCTATCAGTGTCTTACGCCTAGCAAATAGTTTTTGTGCATATTCTTTAGTGCCCTGTATTCCTCTAGTGAGTCCAGTAGATGTGATTCCAGGTTCTTGGGAAGATAGTGTATCGCGGTGATTAGTCTGCACCTGAGGTCCTCATAATGTGTGCAATCGTACATAATGTGCTCCCAGCACTCAAGCTCCCCACAGGCGCAGCTCGGATCCTCCTCAATTTCCAGCGCTGTCAGATTGGCTTTAAAGGCCCCATGTCCAGTCAGTAAATAGGTGGTGTATAAGCCGGGTTGAAACCAAGTTGGGGGACTGGAGTACATCCTATCGATATTCGGAATGAATTTCCTGGTGATATTTCCCTTGTTTGAGTTGGCCCAGCGCTCCTGCCAAACTTGCATCAGGTGTTTTTGCAGTCTTATCTTTTCATTTTTGCAGTTACATTAGAAGTCGTTTTCACGAAACTACTTCCAACAACCCTCAGCAACCCTCAGATACTGATAAAAAGGAAGATTAGTTCAAACGAGGAAAGCGCCATTACAGGTGTCTTCCATGATATGAGCAATCGGTTTAACCTTTTGGAAGAAAGGTTGTGTTTCACATCATTCCAAATCATCGGATTATTTTCACAACGCATCATTGAAAATCATGAATCGGATCATTTTCATATTTGTGGTATCTTGATTGTTATCACACGGGGACTGTTTGTAACTCATGTGAATTTGAATACATTTTATCATCATTTGAATACATTTTATTATCATTTTAATATATTTATCATCTTGAGAGTAAAGTAAAAAGACTGTTTATTACAGGTGCAAATGTCTCTGAGCAAGAAATGCAGAAGTGTAACGATAAATGCAAAACAGAATGTTTGTAAGTATTAAATAAATTATTTTTTAATGAAATGAAAAATTAAAATATATTTTGGTTTATACATTTCCTCACAAAACAGAAAGCGAGCTCTCCTGCCCTCGTCGGTAACACAAGTGGAAGATTCGCTATCCTCTCCAACCGGGTGGAAAAGACCTAGGTTCGAGTTCCGTCGATGACGTGAGCAATTTTTATGGGCCTTTCTCACAATGTGGCTGAGTTAGTCGGTCTTAAGGGAGGGCAGATGGTTTTTTCTCCCGGAAACTCGGGTTTTTCGTCCAGCAAACAGAAAATAAACCAAGAACACACGCAATTTACAGACAATTTACACAGAGCAACATGGCCTTAGTTGCTGATGTTCCTAAAGCCCAACAACAGCGAGCTCTCCTGATCGAATCGAAATGCAGTGATCTAATTCTTAGGAGTTTCCTCTTGTATCGCCAAGAATGCTTTACTATGGAAAGAGAAGCCGATATTAACCAAAACAGAAGAGGATTATTGTTGGTTTCGATGCAGTGGGAAGACATTAACAGAGATAATACATGCATAAAACTATATCAGTAAATGGATATTGACTAGAAATCCCTGCAGTAACAAGCACAAGGCAGGGAAGAATAAGAAATATTGCAGGATGACTGCCCTGTGGCAAAATGACTCCAAATCAGTTCTTCGCAGCTCCACTCCATGCTGCAAGCCGGTGGTGCCGAAGCGAAACAGACATATCAGTTCTGAGTACTGGATGGTGAGAATGATCATTGCAGAAGTGCGATGTGGCCCTTGCAGACCCGATTCACGCTTTTTATTATCGATGCGAGCATGCTGCTTCGGAAGAAACCCACATGATGTAACTGATAAAATGCTCGTTATGCTCTTTCTCCCTCTATCTCTAGTCCCAATGTTTCGATATTGTGGAATGTATTTTCATTCTTGTCATCCTTGCAGGCTCTGTCGGGCGTATATAAGCCTTACGAACAAGATTTTTCTGTCGTTATTGATGTAACCAAACGGGCAGTGAATATTCAAGGACAACAATACTTTTTTTTTTTTTTTTTTTTTTTTTTTTGGTAGTTGTTGGCGCATCGGCTTCTGTGGCCATAATGCACTTCCCAAGGTTTTTGCAGTACTTTGATCCAAGCCCGAGGCGGGATTCGAACCCGCGACATTTGGGTTGCTAGGCAGGTACTTTTACCCACCCGGCTAGCCCGGTTGGCACAACAATACTACAACGCACGATGGTTTGCAGACTACCATATACCGCTACTCCAAACCTGTGGACGAAGCAATAAATGCCCTTTCTAATGAATTCAAACATATTGCTCTCATTGGTGCGTCGAAAGCATTTAAAATCTCCACAAAAACTAAGCGGTGGTTCAGCCCTGAGGAAAAACATGCTTTCATCCTAAAACAAAAAGCTTAACAGAACTTGGAAAAGGTTTGAATCCCTGCAAGACCACAACTATTACAACAAACAAAGAGCGAATTTCTTGCGTTTAAGGAGGAGGGCCCATCTTCTGTATATCCAAAGAAGGCTCAGGCATTCTAAACGCATCGCTACTACACGTGGACGTCAGGTGGTAATGGATGAAGAAATCTTCAAACAGTGGGCACAGTCAACCTTGAACCCTGATCTAGAACAACATCCTCCCCTCCCTGTAGTGGCCATCACAGATACAGCCAGTCACTTTCGCATGTTAAGATCTCCAGAGATATGATAATGAAAGCGATTAACAGCCTACCCAACAAATCTACAGTTGGTCCGGACGGATTTCCACTTTTTTATTCTTAAAATTTGCGGTGTCTACATGATCGACCTTTGGCATAAAATCTTCAATCGCATTCTCCAGTCTGGTTTCACACCGACAATGTGGCACATCTATCACTCCCTATCACTAACAAACGGAATGGCCTAAAAGGCTACAGAGCAATCTCCATATCCTGTGGGCTGCTAAAAGTTTTTGAAATAAATCTGTCAACTACTGAGTGCCGGGCACTCAGGATGCAGGGTCCGTAGTCACGAATGGTCGTTAGTGTAGTATCTCAAATAGAGAGCTTTATGGTAACTGAAAAAGTTTATAGTACCCCGGCTTGGCCTAAAACTGAGGAACTAACGAAAACGTTGTCTATTTGAGTCTTTCCAGTTGTTTGAATGACAAGGGTGAGAGAAGCGACTCCGACTTCTTCCTGGAGAAGCGATTAAAGCCTTGGGGAAGAAGCGACTGGCAGGTGAGGGCTGTGCAAGACTCCGCGCAGGCGCCTCCCCACTACCGCCGCCTTAACACTGGCTCTCTGAGTACGTCCTTGTCGGGATAACTCCAGTTTTGAAAATATTAAAAAAATACTTCTCGTCGCAAAGTTTATAAACGATCTTTATGGAATTATTAACTAACTATTTAGCAACCTTTTATCACCAAAAGGAGAATTACTTAGTACAAAGAAGCGCGCTATCGAAGTGCAGTAAAAAATTGCTTTCTTAATTTGAGCATAAAAAGTAAATGATACATTTTAATAGGAATAGTTTTCCCTTGATAAGCATCGAATAACGCATAGCTAATGTGATTTTTAAATTTTTAGCTCCATTAGCGAAGGAAATAGAGGGGGGAGACACGAAAATTACTTACATTTTCCTGTCTGGCGCCGCCATTTTTAATTTTAAAAATATTTTTAAATTAAATTTGAAACCTACTTGTTGAGCCATTTCCAACGGTGTACAATAAGCTATAGGTTGTCGACAACATTTTGTCCCCCCCACGTTTTATCCCCCATTTCTCAGACAAATTTTTGTCAACAACTATCAATATGGCGTTATGTTGGCCCACATAATGTACAAACCCATGCAAAATTTCAATCAATAGATTGAGTGGTTCCAGAGATACAATGCTGTGATAGACGGACGGACAGACAGACAACCGAGTGACATTATAAGGGTCCTTCGTTAGACTACGGACCCTAAAAACGATCCAGCCATCTTAGTCGAACACTGTTTCAACGGACATCCACAGCATCTCCATACTGTTGTTCCTAGAAAGTCCACATTGTCTAATCTCTTAATGACCAGCTGGCCAATCCAAAAATCTCTAAATGCTAAGAAATAACTCGGAATCGTATTCCTGGACATACAAGCAGCTTTTGACACACTTTTCACGACAGAACTTGTGAAAAGTTAGAAATATTACTTCAGAATTGAAGGACACCTACTTGTTATTCTAAATCAACTTCTTAACAACAGGAAAATTCTTACGAAATATAACCACGACCTCTGTCGGCATCCCACAAGGCGGAGTTCTTTCCTCATGGTTCTTTGCCACTGCATTAGGGTCCTTCCTTGCGAAGCACCCAAACTTCCTATCATACGCTAATGATCTCTTCTTGGGACAGAGTATTGGCTCCTGAGATGGGTAAACAGGGCGATGGGCCACCCTTTTACCATCTCATTATATCAGATGATTCAGCAAAAGTCGATGCAGTCACCTCTGAAACATAATGTCCTGGTTGAACTCCAGGATTATCTACGATGTCTCGGACTAAAGTTGAATCCTCAGAAAGCAGCTCAGATGGCCTTCACAAAAAAGGAAGACAAAGAATGAAATAACACTCAAAATCAATGGGACCGTCATTGAAAAGTTCACTCTTACACCGATTTGGGGTTGAAGTGGGATGACAGAATAACCTTCAAAGACCACCTCAATATGGCCATGCATAAAACGCTCGCGGCTGTCTAAGCAACCCGACAGGAGCTTATCGGTCTTAGGCCTCGAGGGTTTCTCTTGGATTACGTCCAAAGAAATTTGATCCTCGTACCGATCTGCTTTGGTCAGGATCCTCCTCTGCTCAACTCAAGAGATTTCTTGGGACAGAGTATTGGCTCCTGAGATGGGTAAACAGGGCGATGGGCCACCCTTTTACCATGTCTCGGAGCGTGCTCGGAGTAAATCTCGGCATGAAACCATGGGAAACCGTCATCATGGAGAGGAACATGCACACCTTGGCACAACTCCTTTGTGGCCGAATGGATTCACCTGACATCTGGGAAGTGACGACAGTCCCTCGGACCATCGAACGAACCTAGTGCAGTGCAACACCTTGTCTTAGATCTTCGCTACAAAACCTGCATACCTAGGATCAGTGTTTCCGGCAAATACGTTCGGACCGTACAAACTCCCTGGGAATTAATTCCTCAGCTTTCTGCAGCTCGAAGTGCTAAAGACAGGACGTCCTGAAAGAAGCCTATAAACTACAACTATTGACTGTCCCACTTTCAGTTTTGAAACTTCAGTGTCTATGTAAGCTTACTTGTAAATACAATGTTTTACTGTCTTTTAATTCAATATAAGCGCCTTTAATATTTATAATGTACACCCCTCTAGGTTCCGTCATCAGTGGGCACTCCCGCAACAGCCTGGTTCGGCTGTTGCGGGAGTGCCCACTGATGTGGAAATAAAAATATGTTAATAATAATAATAATATTGAGTACGTGCCAACGTTTTTATTTGCCCAGAGTCAGAGCCACTTTTCGGCATAGGCCCATCCATTCCGTGCCTGAGACAATTATAGAACGCCCCAAAAGTAGATATTTTTGTTGTCAGCTTAGCGAGCTGCTAAACGCTAACGATCGTCCGAATAGCAAACATTATGTGGGAACCACTTAGCCAGAAAATATGCATTTAATTTCCAAGACTCTCGTCCCCTTGGCTCCCCAAATGAAATCGATCAGAACTTTTACGGACATCCTACAACGAGTAGCCACTTTTTGAGAGATACCGATCCAATATGGAGTAGAACCGTTCCACTTTTAGCCCTCAGAATAGCCTGGATTCGTCGCAACATGAACTCAACGAGATGTGAAAACCGTGGCAAACAAGGATGTTTTCTCAACTTCTTCCCACAGTTGTTGCAAATTGTACGCACTTGTGGTAGCATGTCTCTGCATTGGATGTATTTTCATCAGAGCGTTACTGAAAGGTGAACCCTTTGAAAGAGAGTAATATAAAGCCTTTGGAACTGGAAGTTCGAAATCCTGCAAGACGTTTGTGAACATTTATTGCAACCAAAGATCAGACATCTATAAAATCTTGATTGAGAATTTATTACAGGCCAAACAAAATCTCATTTGCAACAGTGTTTAGAAATACACTCCTCCTTTCCATTTAAAATTTCTCCTGGATAACCTCAGATGAACGTTTGCCAGATGCCGCTGACGTGGAAAAACATTACCAAGGAAGTCAGAAGTGCAGTATACAGGCAGACTATTGCTGGACATCGATCACAGAAACTCCTGATAATTACAAAAGAAAAGTAAACGAAAACAAATGATTCGTTGTTATAGGGTTTTAAGAGCATCAGCAACTAGACCATATTGCATATAATTTTAGTACATTGCATGTGTTCTGTGGTCGGCTTGCTGTTTGCAGTATGAAAATCCGACTTTCCAGAAAAAAAAATCCATACTATCCTCGTTTGAGACCGACTAATTTAGCCACGTTGTGAAAAAGACCCATATATTCCTCGTGTCATCGACAGGATTATAACTTAACTTAACTCTTTTCCACTCCATGTTGGGAGGACGGTGAATCTACCATCTGTGTTACCCACGAAGGCACTGACAAATGATTGACTACATTTTACTCTGTTTATTTTAAAATGTTAAAATTTTCAATAAGGGTAGCCTGCATTGCTCACTAAAACTGCGGGTGCTGAGCAATATCTGACTTCAAATTTAAATGATTCAGCCCGTCAAAATCCATGAGAAATACCATACTTTTGGCGAAAAAAAAATCAAACGTTTAAACTTTGGTGTATGATTTTATATTCGTGTCAAAATGGCTGTTGTAAACTGCTCTGGTCCATGTGGCCATGCCAGAGCTAAATATTAATTGAGGAAATTTATGCTTCTCATTCCTGTGTTCTCGGCAACACAGTTGGTAGGATCGTCGTCCTCCCAACAACCGGTTAAAAAGACCCGAGCTCGAGTTCCGTCGATGACAGGAGTCCCGTCTTTTTTTCACAACGCGGCTAAGTTAATAAGTCTCGGGGGAGGGTAGCATGGTTTTTCTCAAGGAAATTCGGGTTTTTCGTCCAAAAATAGAAAATCGACTTCAGAACATAGCAATTTATAGACAATCTAGAGGAGCAATATGGCTTTAGTCGCTGATGCTCCTAAAACCCTACGACAACAACCGTGTTCCCTGGGACTACGAACGAAATAAATTCTCAGATTTGAATGTCAACGAAAATCTATAGAATCTTAACAAAGACACCTCGGAGAGAGAGAGAGAACAGGTGCAGAAAAAGTGCAAAAAATTTGGTGATATTAGCCCATACTTTTACAGAAGTGAAAATTCTTCACTACGAATTTCAGTGCAAAACTTGGAAAATCAATTCTAAGGATTTGCTTATTGTGTATGCTTAAAAACTCAGAATAACTCATCGGAAACTCTTCTCCCTCCCCCTGAGATCGGCTAAATACAGCCGCAATTAAAGAGGAATTATAGTAATTCCTTCAGTCACTATCTGTGATCGGAACTTGAGCCCAGTCTTCTTCAAACGAGTGACAAGTGGCAAAAGCACTATATTGGCTGCCTCTCTGTCTTTAATCATATTAGCCTATCTATCTATTTACAGTCTGCTTAACAGTTTCGATTTCTAGAAATGATTCCAGCTTCTCTTGACCTGCTCCTGACTCAATGAGATGAAACCTTACGTTTCGAAAAAATTAAATCATGTAATGACCAACTTTGCTAGTTGTTGCTTTTCTCAACCAACTCTGACTTCTTTCTGAGATTGTAATAACAGTTGTAGTCTGTAACCTTTATCTCCAAGAAGAAGAAAGATATAATTTCCTTTGTAACTTTCTGGATATCACCTGGCTCTTCGAAATGAAGATATTTTTCTTAGTTTTGAATATACTTGCAGAATACCATGTTATTCGACTTGACGGAGATTTCAATAATTCTACATAGAGACCAACAAGATTTAACAAGAAAATACTTCTTTCTTCATCTTGAAGACTTTTTTTTCTTGGTTCTGAATCGACTTAATGAAGATGACGTTCATTGGTGAATGACTTCGATGGCAGCACAGAGAATTTTATATCTAGTTTTTCATCCTCCTATTTTTTATGCTAGAGATAGGGTTGCTGGCCTCATATTTATTGTTTTTTTTTAAGAGGGATTACATTGCTAGTACCCTGATTGGGCAGTTAGTGGCATGGGATATTGTGGACGACCAATGGTACTGCACCACCTCTAGTGAATGCGAGATTCCAGTGGCTGTTACCACAGACAAAATAGAAGAAGCCCGCCCATTTGGCTAGGGGCAGGTAGCAGAACCCGCAAAGGTGTTTTCTGCTACCTGGTAGCTTAAAAAATACAGTACGTGATGGTCGTAATCGGCCAAGGTACATGCATAATTTTGGCCCATCTCCCCGTAGTGTACATAGACGCTGTACAGGCTTTCCAGGTGATCGCTTTCCTTGTGGAAAATTGGCCAGAAACAACTAACCAACACTTATACTGCACAAACATAACTTTACGCACGTGCTGGCCGTTTTACAATTATGTATGATCACAGTGTATCAAAGAGGAGCAGTTGAACTATTGTTCTGCTGCAGCTCTTCATAAAATACGACACATGTTTACTTCTATATATACTAGTGTGTATATGAATATAATCGAGTTAATCATGACGCGTTCGTTAATCATGACGCGATCATCATTAGAAAAGATGTTAGTTTCAAGTACTTTGAATACTGGTTGTGATGACGTTAAATATTTCGGTTCTGAATCCTATGTAGGATATATTGTGATATCGAGAACTTTAAAAATACAATGATTTCTAATTGTCTTCTAATTAATCTTTCATAATTTAAACCGAAATAAATTTAATTAAACATAATAAAACTGTGCCGATCTTGTTTGTTGTGAGCGAAGGGGGCAACGCGTTGTACGGTCTCAACGGCAAGTCGCTATGCACTAGATGATATCGCAATACAATATGGAGAATACAAGAAAAATGTTCCAAATGACGATGTGCACATGCAGACGTATGGGGTTCCACAACAGACGACCCAAGAAACACCCTCTGCCGACCGCTGATCATTCTCGACGGCAAATGCTGTGGTGTCAATAACGCGCACATTCGATACTGGAGGACTGGAAACGAGTGTTCTGGTCGGATGACTCTAAATGCCTGCTGCAACACAACGACAGACACTTTCGTGTGTGGCCAAAACAATACTAGTACATAGATTTATCGCGCATGGTGGCACTATCCATGCAAGTGGCGGTAATTGCTTAATATAGGGCTTGTTTTACCGACAAGAACTTGGACCACTGGTATGTATGGACCAACGTTTCACTGGTGAGCTTTACTGGCAGCTCTTAGGAGATAAGGGCGCACCCTGCTGTGTTGCGTTTTCTTCCGCACAGAAACTAGATCTTCGAAGATGAGTGTGTCTTCGGGCCCGCACTATGTGCGAGTGGTTCGTGAAACACAGTGAAGATAGCATCCAACTTGATTGGCCTACAAATTCTGCTCACTTCAATCTTCAAACAACTGTGGGATGATGTGTAATGGAAGTGAAGCGTATGGATACGCAACAGTCATCTTTTCCTCACTTTTGTTTAAATATATGATCGATATCATACCTTTATTGTAGGAAACCTTGACCCGACTCTCACATCAAACTAATCCGGTTAATGTAATATAAAATCTTTAAGTATTAAAATCTTTAAACCGCGAACATATCCCTATTAAACGATTGTTGAATTATATGATATTATATAAAAAACTAAACTTGTCTTCAATTCACATAGTCAAGGAAGAGCCAAGCGCAGCCGATGCACATCAGTCAACTTACCCCAAATAAACCACATCAGCATTCATAGACCAGAAAGAGAAGACAATTGTCAAATTGTATTAAAACTATATTAATTACTTTAGCTTCGTTAAACCGAAAAACGTGGTTCTCCTGAATGGCGTGAAAGGAAAGTTCAGATGCGCCTGTCCTTTTCGCCCTCACAGATGCCTTGTGTTGTTGTAAACGCATCGAAAGATAATTTTGGGTAGAACCGATGTAAAAGGAGTTGCACTCCCCACAAGCACTGTTATAGACAATATTGGTTTGCTCCATGTTAGAGACTGAGGTTGGTTTCCTTGCCCTCAATATTGTCCGAAGTTTACTTATCGGTTGTGCAACTATTTTGAATTCTGTATTTTTAAAAATGTTAATAAACTGCTCATACCATTGTTGTACATAAGGAACTTTAATAAAATATTTATGTGTGGTGTTATTAATCACCTGAACCGATTCGGATTTTAGTTTCGCCTGTCGTTGAATGTTCCTAATTGTACCTAGTGTATATCCCCTGTTTAAAAACCTTGAGTAATGCGCGTGCGCCTATAGTGTGTGGCAGCATGTGAATGAGCTCCGATTAAAGTTACTAATTTGTGCGGTTATACTGTTTTGATTTTCGAGAAAGATGTTCTAAAGAATTCCTCTTGTGATGATCTGTCCGGTAATGATGCCAAATCGCCTACATCTTCCTCAGGTAATGTTTTATTGTATATTATTTCTTGGCTGATTGTATCAATACGATACAGTACTTCCATTGTCCAACTGTAGAACAAAAGCAGTTGGCTATTGACAACCAGTGTTCGACGACTGTGAGTGCTCCCACCTCTTGGTATCTAGGTCATTGCCTCCGGCTGTTTTAAAGACTGCCTGAAATAAACTAGGGAGTTGTGCTACCACAAACACCGCCTAATCCCTTTATAGCAATTGTCAAAAAGTGTTCTGCTTCGCCTTCGTTTTTCCGCCCTGGTAGGGTAACTACTAAAATCATTATTTGTCGCTTTCCGTCATACTGCAATGCCGTCCAGGAACACCAAAAATCAACTAAAGACGACTACTGTCGTTTGTAGCCGCTGCAACAAAGAAGTCAATGAAGCGGTCTCGTGTAAATTATGTTTCGCCTTGCTTTGCGAATCATGTTCGGGCTTAAAATCCCTACATAAATTAAATGCCCCGCGTCGCAAGAATTTCCCGTGCGTTCCTTGCAAGAACAACCAGCCGAAAAAATGTAGGTCCTGCGAGCAGTTTACCAGTTGCACAGATAATCAACTTGGTGAAGCGATCGCAGTTCCATTAGCAGATGATAATGATACATCACCCACTTCCAGCACCTCAGCTGCTGATACATTTCATCCAACTGACTGCTTCCCAGATATAAGGGCCGGATCCGTGGAACGGCTTATTGCCCATTGTGATATCACTAACGCTGCAACCTGTTCGGTTGACCCTGATGATGAAGACTCTAGCTTCTCTAACTTAACAGACGCAAAGGATAAGTCCCACCATCGCAGTGTCGCCACTGTAGCAACTCAAACAGAAGACTTCGCCAATATCCCGCATGCACAGCCAACAATGCATGCAGATCCCCAAAGAAGGAACTCCCCACCTTCTATCATGTTTACTAATGTGTCTACACAAACTGATTTTTCGCTTGCTGAATCTTTGTTTCCTAGCCACCCCACGTGCCTCTTCAAGAACCGTAAATCACTTGAAATTATTATAACATCAATACTTGAAGATATCAAACATCGTATGCTCTGCACTACTAATAACTACGTATCCGCCATAGCTGATAACTTTTCTCAAGATCCAAGTTTGTGTACATGTAATGATGGTGGTCCAGCTATTAAATGCGCTACGACTCAGACCTGCGCTACTAATCAGGATCACAATAACTTATCCTACAGCACTAATGTACTGAATTCAGGCCAAACACTAAATTGCCCCGAGATCCAGATAGCCGAAGAACTTCCTTGCCAGGAAAACCAGACCAGAAATCCTGCCAATCCTACGGAAGAATCAGCTAATCCAGATAAACCACTTAGTGTCCCACTCCACAAATCACAGAAGCCATCTACTACATTGCAATGGAAACCCAATCCTGAAACTATCGTCGAGCCTTACTCGTACTCAAGCCGAGTGTATCAACCTACAATGCCGAAGAAACCTGAAATCCATTATTGCGGCCCCCCACTGCTAACATTACAGCCATCCTGGGCGGAAGTTGTAGCTGCACCTCCTCCTACACTTGTGGCCCAGAGTTACTGCAGTAAGCCTCGCCACCCTGAAGAGGGTAAAATGGGAACCCCAAATGTACTAAAGAGAAGGCGATCATTTAAAATGGGCACCTCGGCCACCTCCAGGCTGCAGGCGATGAATCCACCAACTGTCCGTCTTCGACGAAGTCTATTCGTTTCCCGACTGGCCCCAAATACAACTCCAGATGATATCGAGTCATATATAATGCATGAGCTGCACTTTACTGTGTCCGTCACACTTCTTAAGAAAACACCCCTGCATACATCGTTCAAAGTTGAGTGCGATGCACAGAATTTCAGCTCCATATCAGCGACTACTCTCTGGCCGTCTGGATCACTACTCAGGCCATACTATGAACCTAAATTCAATATCACCCCACGCCTAGCCATGGCTAATGCGCTATCCCACCAAGACTGCTCCCAAGCGTGACGGTCTGATAGACATTCCTATTCTCAGAAGCCCCAAAACCAGGAATCAGGGTCACACGATAATGAGCCCTATACATACCCCGATGACAAAACCTCTGATCAATCTCTGCAATACCAGCTACAATGAAATCCACCCTCAGCTTATACCAACTATTGTAACCAACCGTGCTAAAAAGCCAACAAAGAAAATAAATAATGTCCTCGAATCAGCACTCGTGAAGGTCTCGTGTCACCTTACACTCAAGATTTTTTTATCAAAATGTTCGTAGTATTCGGAATAAGCTCGAGACACTTGAGCTGATGCTTCTGTCCCAAATGGCTGATGTCATCTGCATGTCTGAAACCTGGCTGGAACCACAACAAGAATCAATTGTCTCCGCCCAAGCTGCTGGTTACAAATCTTTCTTCACCTCCCGCTCTCATACCTGTGGTGGGGGCGTTGCTGTTATCATAAATGCCAGTAGACTTGAGTTCGTACATGTAGTCTCCAGCAAATCCAATCTATTCGAAGCATTGATAGTAACGGTCAAGATCAACTCTTGCTTATTAGATCTCGGTGCAATATATACACCCCCAACCCCCGATGCTCAGACAATCAATGATATTGCATCCTGGCTAATAAATACGCTTCACACATCTGCTATCCACCTCATCTGTGGAGATTTTAACTTACCACCAAATCTCCAACATCTTCATGAGTCACTTATGGCTAAGATTGCGCCTAGTGGCCTCAGGATCATAAATGAAGGCCCAACTAGAGGTCTTCATCGCCTGGATCTCATATTATCGTCTGGTTCCTGTAGCGTCGATATTAAACCCGAAACTCACTTTGAATCCGATCATGAACCCATCGTAGTCCTATTGCAGCTCCCAACGCCCAACTTTAATGTCTCCCACTACGTCAAAAGGAAGATCATCATCTCTCCCACCTTCCTACAACCGAACAGATGCCTTTATGCAACAAGATTAATTCCCTGGGAAGTTCTCGAATCAGGAGATCCGGAACTGGCTCTAGACATATTAACTAGATGGTTGCACACTGTTACTATGTTCTCAGCAGCTAAACAGGTCAGTATCTCCGCTAGAACTAATGCTTGGTGGTCTTCGGAGCTAAATTACAGTTTCAAGTGCAAACAGTCCCTCCATAAACAATGGAAACAGTCTGGTACAGCATATGACCGAACTCAGTACTCCAAAGCTAGAGCACTGTTTAACAGACTGAAATCGCAAGCCATTAAAGAATATACTGACAAGACCTTAACCAAAGGCAAAGTGCCATATACCCGTAACTCTGAACCAGATTCCAATTTCAATCCAGTTGAATGGATCAACTATGTAGCCAGATTCCAAGACAACATCACACAACCATATGATTACCAAACAGACCCCTTTTCTAGTCCAGATGATGAGCTGTTTTCCATTCAAATCGATCGACAGCAGCTTCGTCAAGCCATCAACTCGCTGCGTTCGTCATGCACCGCTGGCATCGATAAAGTCCCGCATTTCATCGTAAAGTGCCTCAGTCCATATATCCTTGATCCTCTGCTCTACCTGTTCAACTCCATCCTCTCTCATAGAGTGTTTTCTGCATCCTGGAGCAAATACAGTCTTGCCCCACTACCTAAAGTTCAACTACCAAGCCAGCCGAAGCACTATAGACCGATTTCCACTGCATCCACGCTCCTAAAGCTACTGGAAAAAGTCCTTCTTCCGCATATAACACGCCATCTTCTTCCACAATCATCAAAACAACTCCATTATGTTCTCCCTAATAGATCAACTGTCTCCAACCTTCTGGCAGTCCAAACGGAAATTTTAAATGCATTTGAGGCCAAATCAGAAATGGCGGTTGTTTATGCCGATATTGAAGCTGCTTTTGATAGCCTCAACATCTCAGCCCTTCTGAATCTCCTAACCAATTTCTTTCGGATCAAAGGTGACGTTTTCGCTTTTCTGCACTCGCTCCTCCGGAATAGAACAGTGTACTTCACTCATCGTAACCTCTGCTATACCCGATCCATTAATGCTGGTGTGCCGCAAGGTGGCGTTTTATCGGGGTTACTTTTCACCGCCCTCCTTATGCCGTTTGTGTGTAACAGAGATGATGTTATTACCTACGCCGACGATATAAAGTTCCTAACGGAAATACCACCATCAGCCGACAGGAAAGTGATCACATCGGAAATCTGTAATAAGATCACAGCTTTCTCTAGCCATCTCAACCATTTCGGTCTCAAACTGAACCCCCAAAAATCCGTTATTATGGTTTTTTCTCTGAAGAAGTGTCCCACATCCATACAACCCTCACTGCAGGGTGCAGTTATTCCAAGTGTTACTAAACACAAAGATCTCGGTGTAACCTTCGACCCAAACCTTAGGTTCAACTGTCACATCGAATGTGTTCTACGCAAGATCAACCGAATGCGCTGGATTGCCCGTCAACATCTTCTTCATAACACAGACGCAAGAACCACAATCAGATATCTGGAAACCATTGTGTATCCTACCTTTCTGTATGCCTCTGAAATATGGGCATCCGCAGTACCTTCTCTCATGAAGCCCATCTTTGCCAGTGAATACTGGATATTGAAGTGGGCAACCCACAAACATCGACTCCCCCCTCAGCAGAGGACCACCAGCATGGCCGACCAACTCCAAATCCCGCGGCTGCCTCAAATAATCAGCATGAGGAGAACTGTGACCACAGTCAAACTGCTGGTTGGCAAAATCAACTCCCCTGACTTCTGGGATATATGCCAGTGGCATGTTCCACTTCCTTCCTTACGAGCCACCCCTCTTCTTCAGCTACAACGGAACAGGCTGAAGATCAGTGACAGATTCCTACCTGGACAAGTACTTCCTACAGTACAAGCCCTGCTAATGATCGGAGTTGACCTGCAGAAATTCGCTTCTGATCGCAATTACAGGCGCTCGTTGGCCGAACTTGTTCCCCTTTTGTTTGGCCCCTGATGTCGACTCATACTGATATCTCCATCTTCTATCTCCTATGAGGTGCATAACGGCACGTCGCAGGAAAATCGACGAACTGTCTTCACAAGAAAATGCAATACCGAACAATAACGTGGCACTGTGAAATTTTCTGACTTGTGTGAATATGCTTAAATATGTGCTTTGTACATATGAACGTGTACATACCTTGGTGTACTGTCTGCCTCACAACTATGTACATACTCATATCTATTGAATGGTTAATGCTACGTTTTTTAATTGTTATGTAATCTTTTATACTGCACAAATTTTTATACTGTACATATTTTTATATTACCCTATATCATTGTCAAGCCCCTGGCCTCCTGGCTGTGGCGGGCACATTATTGTATCTTTACTGTACAATAAAGATTTTCTTCTTCTTGTTGTAAGTTCCCTAAGTTCGTCATTAAGGCTTTCTTGTGTAGAACTATATCTATACGCATAGTGAAATTAGTTGAAAATGATACTCCTTTTATACGTAAAAGGGTGGTAGCTCGAATAATGTAAACATTTCCCTGTATTAGTAGGTTTCCGATATATTTTAAAGTGTGTGTTATCATTAACCCTTCTTAACGTAAAGTTAAGAAAGTTTAGAGTTCTCACCTGAGTTTTCTCGTTCCAAAGTGTATATCCCCTGTTTAAATATAAACACTTATATAAAATTTTAAATACCCTTCTTAACTTTACGTTAAGAAGGGTTAATGCTATCAATGCTATCTATTTATTTGGGGTAAGTTGATGTGCATCGGCTGCGCTCGGCTCTTCCTTGATAGTAGTTAGCAGACTATGTGAATTGAAGACAAGTTTAGTTTTTTATATAATATCATATAATTCAACAATCCTTATGTTCGCGGTTTTAAAGATTTTAATACTTAAAGATTTTATATTACATTAACCGGATTAGTTTGATGTGAGCGTCAGGTCAAGATATCCTACAATAAAGGTATGATATCGATCTTATATTTAAACAAGAGTACTTAAAGAAGGAAAAACTGAGCTTCATTGTTCTTACATTTTGAATTCCTCACTGTGGAAAGCCTTGGAGGCAGCATGGCTACAGATCCCTGGGGATATCTTCAGACATCTAGTGGAGTCAATGCCTAGGTGGATTGAGGTTGTCATCTGTATGAACGGTGCCCAACATGGTATTAGGTGGTCATAATTCAGCGATCATGTATATTATATGCCAAATTAATATTAATTACATAACTGCGAATTAAAATTTGGTATACTTTGCAAGCAGCAAGAGAAGGGAATCGAGCAATTTATAGCTATACACGACAAAAGTCATGCCTTGTCATAACTGGACAAGGAACAAAAACGTACGGAATGTTTTAAAATATATTGAAAATGCAATTCCAAAATGACACAACCAACTTTCTCACAGAACAATCAGAGTAAGAAAGAGAGGTCGGCGAGAAATATTAAATAATATAATTATTACCATGATACTGGATAAATTTAGTTTTATATATTTTAATATAATCTATTATTTGCGTTTGTTATTCACTGATGTATATTTTTTCTTAGTTCTTCTTCATACTCAGCTACTTATTCGTTGACAGAAATGGTAAGAACAGTAACTTTTGTACTTGGCTTCAATAGAAAATAATAATATATTTCATAATAAAATATCTAAATTTAATTATAATTATTTTTTATTTTATTCTGTTAAAATGCGAATATCACTTCACTGCATAATAAAGTATTTGAAAACAAAAACACTCCGATCTTAGAATTGCATTTCATTTTTCTTAATTTAAAGTTTTTATTAAAACAGGACAAACTTGTTTACCAATTTTTATTAAAATATTTTCTATTATGTATAAAAATCAAAAATTTTTAAATAATATTAAAGAAATAAATAATTAAGAATTTTTTAGAACATTCGAAAATATTTCAGAAAGGTGTAGAAGACTCCTGAATGTGGTAGAACATTGTAGAAGATTCCTGAAAACATAGATGATTCTAAAATGTTATAGAAAGTGACAATATTATTTCAACATAACATAAGATTGTAGATGAAAAGAGTTTTGCAGTAATACAAATTGAGGAGTAAGAGCTGTAACTTATAAAATCGAACACCAGTAATTCTAAAAAGTGCTTGATGTAATTTTTTTTTTGTGTTTCGTGATAAAAATAGCAAGAAATAAGGAACTGAGTGTTGAAAAAAGAAGTTCTACTATAACTCTGCATGAAAAAGTTATTCCATTAGAAGTATTGGCAAAAAAACTCATTTAAAGGAGTTCAAACTACCATTCAACGATTCAAGGAGATTGGCAGTTTAATGCGCAGTCAGCCTGATCGTGGTAGGTACTACCACGATCAGGCTGACTGCGCGTTACGGAAGCACAAAATAAGACCATAATACCGATTTTTAAACGCAATCGACGATTTACCGTACCTGAAATCCGAGCTGAGTTCGATAGGAACAAAGAAACTCACGTCTCTACAACCACTGTAAAACTTCGCCTTAAACAAGCTGGTCGTGTAGAAAATCGAAAGAAATGGTTGGCTTAGGCTAAGAGCCATCAACATTGGACAACTGAAGAGTGGAAAAACGTACTGCGGACGGATGAATCCAAATTTGAAATGTTTGGATCCAAGCTTATGTGAGACAATCAACTGAAGTAAAAATCGTTCCACAGTGTCTGCTGTCAAGCACAGTGGTGGTTCTATCGTGATCTCGGGTTGCTTCTGTTTTTCTGGAGTGGGTGACATCGTCAGAATTGGAGGAATTTTAAGAAAAGCTGGCAATAAAAACATTCTTGAACATAATACAATACTCTCTGGATTTCGACTTTGTGGGAAAATTTTATATTACAACAAAATAATGACCCGAAACACCGCTCTAAGTGTGCGGAGACTTTCTATCAGCTAAACAACAAGAGGAGGGTATTGCAAATTATGGTGTAGCCACTCCAATCGTCTGACTTAAACCCAATAGAGCTTTTATGGGATCATCTAGACTGTGAAGTCCGTGACGTTTGCCCATCGTCACAAAATTTATGGAAAGCCTTGCAGATCGCTTGGAATAATGTTAGTCAAGACACTTATAAAGTTAATCTACAGAATGCCAAGTCTGTGTAAGGCAGTGATAAAATCTCGTGGACGATATTTTCATGAAAAAGCAGTATAGTTGTTAATATTAATCATTTCAATATTTTTGCCGTAAACTTTTCAATGCTTCATAAAAATTCTAAAATACTTTGAAGTGTTTTTTTTTTTAAATTAAACCTTACACTGCCATACCTAATTTCAAAAAATTAACGAAAATTGTTGTCATACGCTGCGATTCCAAACTTTTAGGCAGGAGTGTATAATCGTTATTACTCAAGGCATAAAAGATGAATTTTATTAAATGCTTCCACTGTATAGGGATAAATACAAATCAGTAAACATATCCATAAACAAAAACAAAACTATCTTTTACCTGAGAAAAAGCTCAATATACCCTTGTGTATTATGTCTATAAACTGCGTGCGTTCTCTGGTCTTTGTGCATGTTTTTCTGGACAAAAAACAGGGATGAAAAACGGGAGAAAACCTTGCCCTTTCTTGATAACGACTAAATCAGCCACGGAGTGAAAAAAACCACAAAACGTTCCTCGCATCACAGGATTCAAACCTGAACCTATTCCACCTGGTGCAGGGAGGAAGACACGAGTAACCACATTATTCGCTAGGACCATGAAGATGGAATACGTACTGATTACCTGTTTTTCAGGAGCGATAATCAAAAATCGAGGGAGAAGAAAAAAAAAATAAAAACTTACCCTCACTGCAGACACTTCCTTGATGAGGAAAATCCAGTTCCCCTCATCTTTCTGATCTTTTCTTTTATCCATATTTAAATAATATGACAGACCAGATTCTAGCTGGCAGGTAGTAATACATGCGCCTTAGTAAAATAGATCCAGGAACTGCGGTATGTATTGTAAACGATTGATATATTCTTATTGCAATTATAATAGGCATTATCTAATTGTTGATTTTTGGACATTATTATTTCATAAGTCTGTATATTTTACAGGATGAATGCACTCTACCAAAAATAAACTCAACAAGGTGAGATTTTGTTTTTCTTCTTTAAACAGAATTCATTTATTAATTTATTGCAGTGCAGGGTGATACTTCTCTACAATTATGGAGATATCCTCAAATTGAAAAAAAAAAAAAAAAAAAACCTCAGTCGAAAAAACGGTATTGAATTAACAACGGTCGTTAAAGACATTTTGTACTGCTGCTGTGGTCACACGCAATTATCAGTATACACTGACTAGCCACATTATTAGGTACCCCTACCTAATTACGAGTAGGTATCCCTTCACCCACAGAACAGCTTGGAATTGTCATGGCATGGACTCAACGAGGCGTTCAATGCGTGTTACAGGGATACTGGTCAATGACGACTCAACTGCTGTCCACAGTTGTTGCAAATTGAATGTGCGCAGATTTCTGCTCCGAATAGTTTTTTCCGTCCCATCCCACAGGTACTCAATTTAATTGAAATCTGATGACTGGGAATACCAGAACAGTACGCTGTATTTACTCATATGTTCCTGGAACCAGTTCTCTACAATTCTTGCCTTATAACATAGTTCATTAGCGTGCTAGGAGAACGAAAAACTCTTACCCTCCCCAGAAACGCACTTCCTTGGTGACGAAAATCCTTGAATTACCCTATTTGGATAATAGGAAAGACCAAATAGATACATTGCAACCATGAAGAGATGTACCTGGTTGGAAATAATTTTCAGGCAATCTATGGCATTCAAATATTGCTCCACTGGTATCATGGGGGACCAATGTGCACCTCGAAAATACTTCTTACATCATTGTGCCGCCACCACTGGCTTGCACTGTTGACATCTGGCAGGATGGATTGACTCATGCTGTTTCTTCATATTCCTGTCCTCCAATTCAGCGTGACAATCCAGGAACCGAATTGACCAGAACAGGCAACGTTTTTCGAATCCTCTACTAAGTCCACTGTAACCGCCCCACTTTGTTTCTTGCTGTCAGGGGAGGAATACAGTCGTTGGTGATGATATCCAATCCGGAACAAGAAACAACACTTTTTGAGTTTGTCCTGTAAAAGACTTATCACCTTCTACTAGAGACTCACATTAAAAAGCTGTTTGGACTAAAGGATCACTTTGGCTGGATATTATTTGGTTATTAAACCAATCTCAATACATACACACTGCAGTAAAGTTTCAGTTTCAGAGATATCTCACAAATTTTAAAGTAAATTCGCCCATTCTTTCTAGGTGGAGAAATTTCAATTACAGCAGAATATATAGTTTGTGTGTTGTCTCATTTTTTTTCTCCTACAGCTGTGTGGATCTTAAAATAAAGATTGTCTTTAAGGACATGGAGACGACGTCATATGTTTACAAACCAAAATATGAGGTAAATATTAATAAATTTCAGAACTTTAAAATTTATCCACTCCAAGCTTATTAAAATAAATAAATGTGAATACGAATCATGGTTGACAAAAACTGACATTTTTTCGTATATACTTGTGTTTGTGGTTTGAAAAAAATTAGATAGTTTTGAGAGTTGCTGTGATGATTTTCTTGTTTACATTCTGATGTGAATGGTCAAAAAGCTAAGTATATTTATTCACCTATAGCTGTGACAAACCTAACCTCAGCTTGGAAAGCCGTATGGCCATTGTGTGCATGGTGTTAGGGATCAGGCGCCACCAGTTGTTTCCACATCTGCGCCATATGTAATCTGTAACGAAATACAGTACCCTGTAAAAACTAGAGAAGTAGCGTGTTGTATGTGTAAGTATTGTGTTGGGTTCTGTTGTCGTGTATAGTGTGTTCGTGTCTAGCGGCACCTGGGGTTTCTCCCATCTCCGCGTTGCTTTCATTTGTGGGTGTAACAGTTCACTGTAAAGGCCAGAGATTTAAAAGTGTATGGATTTTGTAAGTGTAGTGTTGTGCATCGTTGTTCTTCTGGCCATTTAGCCGCTAGACCCTTGCTGGGGCCCAACGTTGTCCACACTATGCCTCGTGGAGGCAGACCAGGTACCCAGTAATTTTAAATTTTTACTCTGGCAGGTCCTGCCACCTAATTTCCTGAGATTTCAGTGGCTAGGATCTAAAAAAAAATAACAAATTTAAAAAAATAATAATAATATAAAAATAAATAAAAAAAAAAAAAGGGGGTGGCAAAAAACACTGGAAAAGTAAGACCGAAAGAGGTTTATATTAATGCGGTTTAATTTTGGACGTTGTTGAATTTTGACATTGTTCGGGGTGTACGCTGACCGTTTAGGCATAGTGGGGAGGGGAGGCTGAAGACTGGGGGGAAAGAAGTATGGGAACGATAGAGAAGGCTACCCTAAAAAAGTCAGTGGGGCAGGCCCCACCAGGAGAAGGGAGAGGGGAGGAGACAGAAACCTGTATCCTCCCCCCAGCCTAGGAAAGGGAATTTATAGGGAACTAGGTTAGGCACCTAGTTCGAATGGCCAGATGGCACTTGATGGGGTTTGACCGTGTCAGTTTCCATATCTTCTGCTGTGCGTTAATGGAACTGCTCTCTCAATCAAGGCCAGTAATTTTACCCAGTCTACAGAAAGGATAGACAGGATAGGAAGGGAGGAGGGGTTATGCTATTAGTTAAGAAATACATAAAATCCAAGGAAGTGAAGCCAGTCGACATCGCTGGACAGTGCAGTGTCGAGTCAGTTTGGTGTGACATAAGCATTGGGAGATCAAAATTGATAGTAGGAGTGTGCTATAGGCCTAATGACTCTGATGAGTATAATAAGAAACTGTACAGGGAAATAGAGTGGGCCAGTAAATCAGAGAGTCTTATAATGGGGGATTTTAATTTTCCAGATATTGACTGGAATTTGGGGGCTGGTCACTCACACACTAGCAAGGCTTTTGTGGATTTATTGGATGATTGTTTTCTACATCAGCATTTTCGGGAGGCAACTAGAGGGAGGAATACTCTTGATTTGATTATCAGTAGTGATTCTTCATGCATTAAGAATCTGCAGATAAAGGAACCACTAGGTGGCAGTGATCACAGTGTGCTGAAGTGGGATTTACTGAAAGAGGTAACTACCATTAGGGGTAAAGGGAAGGGTTATTGCTTCCGTAAAGGCGACTACGATGGACTGAGACAGTATTTAAATTCTATACAATGGGACCAACTGATGATGTTACCAACAGCAAATGCAAAATGGGAAGAATTCAAAGAACTTATCTTGGAAGCTACTAGGCTTTACATACCAACTAAGAAATATTGTTCAAGGTTTAGGCCTAAATGGATGTCATATGAACTAATGAGGCATATGGCAGAGAAGAAAAATGCATGGGATACATACAAATTAACACATGACACAGAAGCCTATGATAGATACAAGTTGATCTGTAACCAAGTTACAAAGGAGGTTAGGCAGGCGAAGGCAGATTACGAGAAATTTTAGGCAAAGGATGCAAAGAAAAACAGCAAAGAGTTCTTTACTTATGTAAACTCTAGAAGGAAGGGGATAAATCAGATTTCTACTTGATATCGATGGGTCAACTGTTGATGATCCTGCTCAGGTAGCTAACAAACTAAATGAATATTTTGCATCGACATTCACACATGAGGAGTTATTCAGCGAGGGGAATGCCAGAGGTGTATTCAACTCTAGCAGTAAGCTAGAGAATTTTGTAATAACTCAGAGTAAAGTGGAGGAGAAATTGTTGAAGATAAACACAAGAAAGGCACCCGGGGTGGATGGGATCTATCCAGTTATACTAAAGGAGGCAGCAAAGGAAGTAAGAAAACCTTTAGCCATAATTATGAGAGCTTCCTTGGACTCAGGGGAGGTACCCACAGACTGGAGATGTGCAGATGTGACCCCAATTCACAAAGGAGGATCAAAGGCTAACACAAGTAATTATAGACCTGTGAGTTTAACTTCTGTTCCAGGAAAATTAATGGAGGCACTGGTTAAAGAAGCACTGCAGGATCATTTAGACAAGACTTCAGTTATAGCTCGGACACAGCATGGTTTTGTTGAGGGGAAGTCTTGCCTGACCAATTTGATTGGATACTATGATGTAGTCACAAAAGAACTGAATGCAGGGAATAACTTTGATATTATATACTTGGATCTTAGAAAGGCTTTTGATACTGTTGCACATGGAAGACTGCTGCACAAATTGGAGCAGTGTGGCATTGGAGGCAAATTGCTGCTATGGATAAAGGGGTGGTTGAGGGGGAGAAGACAGAGAGTGGTAATCAATGGACACTGCTCATCGTGGACTAATGTAATTAGTGGAGTCCCTCAGGGCTCAGTGTTGGGTCCATTATTGTTTTCTGTATTTATAAATGATATTGATGATGTCTAAGTTTGCAGACGATACAAAGACGAAACTTAATGTCCAAGTTTGCAGGCGATACAAAGGTAGGTAGGGTTGTCAAGGACACTACTGACACTATCGTGCTGCAACAGGATCTGGAAAGGTTGAGCAGATGGGCTGAGAGGTGACAAATGAAGTTTAACATTGACAAATGTAAAGTACTACACATGGGAAACAGCAACCCCAGAGCAGCGTATCAACTCTGTGGTACTACACTGACAGTGGTAGAGAATGAAATTGATCTGGGGGTGGTTGTGCAGGCAGATATGAAGTTCTCTGAGCAGTGCAGACGGGCTGCAAGAGTAGCTCATGGTGTATTGTCAATGATATATAGGAATTTTTCTAGCAGGGATAAGGAGGTGATTATTCCCTTGTATAAGGCAATGGTCAGGCCACACCTAGAGTACTGTATACTGGTCTGGAGGCCTCATTTGAAGAAGGATGTAGAGCTGCTGGAACGAGTACAGAGAAGGGCAACAAGATTAGTGAATGGAACAAAGGGGTGCTCTTACGAAGAAAGGCTTAAGTTTTGCAAATTACAGTGTCTGGAGACTAGGCACCAGCGAGGTGATCTGATAGAGGTGTATAAAGCCTTGAATGGTTTGAGCATGCTCAATGATGATGAGATTCTTCCTCTTGATCAGAATAATCACCTGAGAGGGCATAAATTCAAATTGAGGAAGGACAGATGTAGGATAGACGTGCAGAAATTTGCCTTTAGCCAGCGGGTGGTTGGTTGGTGGAACAGACTTCCATCCCTTGTCGTGGAAGTTGATAGCCTAAATAAGTTTAAGGCTCAGCTGGACAGGTATTTCGAACGAACAGAGGGGTGAAGTGGAAGTGGTTTTTTTTTTTTTTTTTTTTTTTTTGGGCTGATGCTGCATAAGCTTGCTTTCTTGCATCAAATGCCTCTACTAATGCTAATGCTAAAGGCTCCAGTCAGTGATTCAAAGCTGCGTCGTGAGTTGTGGGTGGTACTGTACAGTTTTCAAGTTTGTGTCCGTGGAAGCGCCCTACGTCGGGTGAGCAATTCTTGAGCAAAGTGCGTGAAGGCAATGTAGTCTTTGGAGTTATCAAGGACGTGCTGTTCCCGGTCTTTTGGAAGATAGTGGATTTTGGTGAAGAGAGTACATCTTAAGTCCTCATAGAGCTCGCGGTCATACATTAAGTGGCTCCAGCTTTTCGAGGATCCACAGTGGCATAGGGGGTTATCAATAATGCCTAGTGCTTGTAATTTCCCTTTTGTTCTGGCTTTGGCTACAGGGCCCCACGTTGCCCGCATACACCTCTAGGAGGTAGTCAGGATGCCAAATTTTCTTTGCCTGATCTCCGCCAGGGTCGTTTGAGCTTCCTAGATGGGGGCCAAGTCAAAAATAAAAGTAAGTCTGGGGTGTACAGTGTGTTCGCATCTTGCGTACACCCTGTGGGAGGGGGAAACAGAAGTATAGAGGATATAGGGGAAGGCGTCCTCCATTCTTTTTAATTAACTTAGCTATTTTGATACGGTTACTCATTAGCTGGTTGGAGGGACAATTTTTCGACATAGTCTATTTGGATATTAATAACACTTTTGACTCAGTCTCTCATGAGAGGTTATTGTATAAGCTGGAACATGTTGGGATTACTGGAAAAATTCTAAGATAGATTGCTGAGTGGCTTCAGGGAACAAAGCAGAGGGTTGTGATTAATGGATATTATTCAGATTGGTGTAAAGTCAGAAGTGGGGTCTCCCAAGGATTGGTTGTTGGATCACTGTTGTCTCTGATTTTCATAAATGACATTGACGATGGTATAGAAGACTTGATATCATATCAAAATTTTTCAAATGACGTAAAGATTGGTAGAGTAGTTAATGATCAGTACCAAGCAGCGCTCCTTCAAGATGATTGGAACCGGCTGCAAGAATGATCAGCTTTGTTCTAATGCAGCAAAATGGGGAACAGCAACCCCATAATAAATTATACATTTGGTGGAGTTCAATTAAAAACAGTGGAGGAAGAAAGGGATCTGGCAGTTATAATATGGGAAGATATGAAGTTTCCTGAGCAGTGTAAATAGGCAGCCAGGAAAGCCCATGGTGTCCTATAGATGATTTATCGAACATTATCCTGTATATAGAGATTTGGAAGTGCAACTGTATAAGGCAATTGTATGACCACATTTGGAATACTGCTTTCAAGTATTGAGACTTCACCTGAAAATAGGGTCCAAAGAAAGGTAACTCGCATGGTGATATCTATAAAAGGGCGACCATATGAGGAAAGATCACGTATATGTGGTCTTCGGAGCTTGGCAACAAGGCACCTCAGAGGTGACTTGATTGAGGATTATAAGGCTCTGAGAGGGGTTAGTAAAATGAACGAAGGCGGAATTTTCATTGTTATAGAGAATTCCAGAACCCCGGGGGCATAAATTCAAATTACAAAAGAGGTTTAGACCAGATTATAGGAAGCTTTCTTTTAGCCAGCGAGTCTTTGATTAGTGAAACAGGTTGCCTTCACAGGTAGTTGAGGCTGACAGTTTGAATAAATTCAAAGGTCAACTGTACAGTTAGATATGAAGAGGGAAGTAAATAATTCGTATTTTCTTATCTACTCGTTTTTTTTTTTCTTTCCCGGACAGTGCAGCAAAAGTCTGTGTTGCTTGTACTATATGACTATTACCATGAGAGCAATGGAGCAGTTAACTTCATCAGATGAAAGAGGTTAGGATACCCCAAAGGGAGAGGAAGACACACAGCAAGAGAGCTGTGAGTAGGTCTCCATTAACTATTGGGACGGCCCAAGCGGCACCTGATCCTACCTGGCGCTTGGGCGAGGTTAGCATGTGCCAGCCGTAGACAGAAATTAGATGTTGTCTGTATCCGGTACATTCCAGCGAAGTAGTGCTCCGTCAAGTCCCAGTCCAGTCGTTAATGGCAAGTCGTGTCCGGTGAGTAATCAATCCAGTAATTGGGAAGATGTAATGTCAAGTGATGTTAGACTGAGGGTGTCTGTCAATTTATTTTTCATAACCAAGAGGTGATCAATGTGTTCGGGAAATGCCTGTTGTGCTGCCGTGGCGTTATCCTCCTCTTGTACTGTACAAGGTCGCTGTTTAGTAGTGCTCGTTGTTTGGTGAAGAGATCCTGGGAAAACCTTAAAGGTGCAAAATAGCAATGCTTCTCGTTTACGAATAAGTACACGTGGAAGATCTTGAATTATGGTTATGAGGATGGCGCGCTGGCCCTCGTGGGTAGCACAGTTGGTAGGATCGCCATCCTCCCCACATCGGATGGATAAGACCTGAGTTCGAATCCCGTCAATGACGGTAACAATTTTTATGTTACCGTCACAACGTGGCTGAGTTAGTCGGTCTCAGGTGAGGGCAGCATGGTTTTTTTCTCTCGGAAACTCGGATTTTTCGTCCAGCAAACAGAAAATCAACCTCAGAACACACGAAATTTACAGACAATATACACGGAGCAACATACCCTTAGTCGCCGATTCTCTTAAAACCCAACAATAACGTTCATACAGTGGGCAACTGTACGGGACTACCCGTACAGTTGCTCACTGTACTCGTGCCATTAAAGGGATTCGATTCCAGACCTTTTCCACCGGCGTGGGAAGGACTGTAATTATTCTCAGAGGTCTTACACTGGGCAATCCCAAAATTAACTTGTTTTTGTGTTGCAAGTTTCAAAAAATATCAGAATGGCTGTTCTTCTTTAACAATCACCAGACCATCTTCCCCAAGATGGAACATTCCTTCACCTTCCATTGGACGTTCGAAGCTGTTTCGATCTCTACTTTTCAGGCTGATGGATAAGGTGTGCAAGTCTCGTTCTCTGACCAGCTGCCACCAAACAGAGCAAGCTTGAGCATTTATACCAGGAAGTTATTCAGAATTCTAAGAAAGAATAACGCAAGAATTTGATACATGAGTGCCAGGACACTGAGCATGGAATGCTCTTGAAACAATTTATTGAAGACTATGATAATAGCAAGAAAGTATATGGAATTTTGTCACTGAAAATACAATTACATTAGGCCGATGTCGTATGTAGAAAATATGTTATAAAGGAGTGTTACAAAGAAGAAATGAAAAGTAGTAATGAATTCTTGGCAAGGATTTTAACACATGGGACTTTACAGCACCATATGATCCGAAGAGTGAGCAACAAAATTCCACGAGTCTTCAGCTTCTGCAACATCAAAGAACTCAAGCTAGTTCCACCACTGGTAAATTTGTTTAAATTTGTGCAAAAATTAAAGGAACATATTTTCAACTCTTTTGAAGTAGTGATCAAAGAGGGGGGCCAAATGATTTTGAAGGACATATCAAAGGTGGGGGTTTCACAAGTTTTCATAGCATGACATTAATGTGGAGATATCTGCAGTGCCAAAAGATGAACTTTGTGGAAAAGCGCCATCAGTTTTTTTTTTTTTTATTAATTTACACTGTGAATGAACTTTTAAAATTTATAATTACTCATTGTAAAACAGCTGTCATATACGCATTTCAGCAATCCTTTCTAACCCGAGTTTATTTTCAATTTATTTTCAGAGTATCGAGATCTTCAGCTACCTTGGTGGATACGTTGGAATGTGGCTGGGAATTTCGCTAATAACTGTGATTGAGGTTCTGTCAGTAGGAATTTTGCGTTGTTGTTGTGCGCGTTATTATAAAATTAGAAAGAAGAAAAGGGGAAAAGTAAAGAATCAAAGAAACATAAATATTCCTCAAGAAAGTTACAGGGAAAGAATGAAGAAACATCGACGAGCATGGGAACCAGATATATATTAATTTCAATCGAAGTTATATGTACTGCATATGACGTAATAAGATTAGACAATTAAGTTCTGGGACTGAGACCATTTGAAGAAAAAACAAATTTATTTTTCCCAGTAATTTAAAAAAATACTTGAACAGCTACATACTTTGTAAAATCACTCCTACAGCTGTTGGAAAAAAATGATTCTATTGAAAATTCAGCGGTCAGTTCAGGTGCATTCGTAAATGCATTTGGACTGACCGGTATAGATTCTTTCCTCAATCTCTTTTAACGATATCATACCATCGACCATCTTAACGACATCAGACCATCGTCCTTTTCAGTGTGGTCCCGATTTGGCTGAGTCCGGGAAGATATATCATGATAACTTCTTGATCGATATATCAATCCACCATGGAGGATCATCATCAGCAAATATTAATATGCTTGCTTGCTTAATAAACATGTTAAACATAGCAGTTAATACAGTGTAAGAACATATTTTCATGTTATCAGTTTGTTAGTTTAGCAATATAACTGCATATGGATATCAGACAATTTTTTTGCAAAAACTGCAAGATCGTTATAGATCAGAATTCATTATCTATGCACGTAAATATTCTTGGAGAGACAAAATACACTGAAGTAAATAAATAATGTAGTAAAAATAAAAATGCTGATTGTAATAATTCTTTATTAAAATATTTATAAAAATACACTTAAAACATATTGATAAAATATATATGAGTGGTGTGGTTTTGTATTCATAAATTAATTTGTTTTTATTCATGTTCTTTAACTTTTCAGTTAACATGTATGGCTGGTGTAGAAGCAATAGATTCTACTGCCCCATTCCGGTAGAGACCACATTACATCTTGCTGAAGTTATAAAATGAAATTTGTGTGTGCGTGTTTTACTATGTCGTGATTGGTTTGTTACATTATTTTGCATAAAACATTTTACTGACTTCACATATTGTAATAGCAACGTAGTATCCATCTTTCTTTGCCACTGTAATTGTCAGACCAATGTTTTACAGGCCAAATGATTCTAAAAATCTCTTTAGGCAGTTTTAATGGGCTAGCAAGTACGACGGTTTCAATACGGGCGACTTCAACCTGCCTCTTACACACACCGGAACACGTGGAAATACACTGTAAGGTAACAGGTTTATGAACAAAGTGGATAATTGCTGCAAATTCCAGTATGACTATATCAAAAACTTCATAGTGGAGAAACCAATAGCAGGCATTGACCACGCTACCATAATGGATTGTATCTAAAGAAACCTATATAGGTAAAGGCAAACGATTCAATTTCAAGAGAGGGGACTATAAAGTTGTATAGTAGAACTTCATATCTGTGAATTTATGGTGAACACGTTCATTTCCAGTGCTACTATATGTGGATATATGGGAGCCTCCACAATTAATATTCTTCCTTCCTTTGCTTTCCGCTTTAGAAGAAACTCTGTTGAATCTTATGAGAACTTCCTTCCTCTGCAGTATTTTACTGTCATGACTTTCCTTCGACAAAAATAACTTCTTATATCTAGACAACCTTTTTTGGCCAGTGATGATGATCATTTGATCAAACTACTATCCGGTTCCTCCTTGCAGATCAACCTCGGCTGGGAACTTCATTTAGATTACCAACTCGAATCCACTTAGGATAATGCTGACATTTTCATGATGTGATTTTCTTCTCTCGTTTGTAATTTTTTATCTCTTCCATTTCTACTATTTCCTTTGTGTCTGTATGTGTTGTGCGACATTATACACGCTGCCTTTACCATTATATCCGGACAACTGCGTATCTACAAATAACATTTATTCACAAGAAAGCTAATAATGTGTGCAGCTCTAGTCTCCGCAGAACACTCTCCACCAATTTTTTTTATAAATGTCCTCCGATACTTTTCACCATTCAGCCTTCAAAGCGGCAACCAGTTCAGCTCTGATCTTAGGCTGTCTCTCCTTACACGCACCTGATGATCCAGTTCATTCTAGAGGTTCCCTATAGGATTGGCGTCAGGGCTCTGATCTGACCAGTTCAACCTTTTGAGGCTCATTCCTCATGATATGGAGGCGTTGTTCTGCTGATTCAGGTCCTTCCCCGATCTGCTGCCGCAATTTAGGTAACTCATTATTGTCCTGAATTTCTAGGTAAACCAGGACATTCGTGGTTTTATCTAAATCAATCAATGGTCCCATGCCAAACCTTCACTCTGCCCCCTCCAAACTTCATTTTCGGGATTATACAGTCCGCACGTGGCTTTCTCCGGACATTCGCCACACTCAGGCGCGACTATCAAAAGGTAGACCATGTACCGTGACTCGTCACTCCAAAGCATACAGCTTCTCATTCTTCAACGGCCCACGAACAGCGAACTCCACAAGTTAGACAGCATCTGGCATTACTCGGGGTGATTAGTAGCTTGTAGACGGTTGCTCCACGGTGTAAATGTCATGTCATGCAGTGATCTGCGCAGTGTTTGCTGTCGTGCCTGAATCGTCTCTATAAGGGCCTATATGCACTGCAACAACGCCGGCCTCTGTTCAGAGCGGACGATTCTTTGCAGGGTTCTCCTGTCACGTTCTGTCAGCTATGAAGGTTTTCCTAGTCATTTCGTACGGTTTCAGCACCAGTCCGCTTCCATGTGCAGATCGCACCACCAGTCGTCGAATTAGGGATTTTCAGTGCCATCGAAATGTCATGTACTGATTCGTGGTGCTTGGATAGGACGTCATTGGCAACCAACGGAAGAGTGTCCAGATATTAATGGTAGGACAATCTGTTTGTATTTATTTTCATATATTGAATATTTTCGTACTTCAGTGAATAATTACGTATCCACAAACTCAGTCTGTGGGTACGTAATTATTATTGTTTATTGTATTTTATTTCGTTTTATGTACTTTTTTTTTTTTTTTGCTTGTTCTAATGTTTAGGCCTTATGATACAGGATTCTGGGGCATCCATAATCTTTTAAAGACAGTAGTAAGTGCACAGTTGTGGCCTGCCTTCTCGTGGCATGGAAGGGTACCAGAAACCGGTCTACCTGGCGATCTCTCGTCCGCGGTAGAAAAGTGTCCAGAAATAACTAAACAACACAAACATACATGACCGCATTTGGCGTGACTGTAGGATTGCTCCTCAAATCCGCTGTGGAACAGCGTTATGGTACAGAACCTAAATATTTACACAAGAAAATAAGTTCAGTTGTTATTGCTTAATAGTCATTGAAATGTGCTTCTTCAAAAAGCGTTCTACCACTACACACAGCTCTAAAATCCAGAAAAATTTTAAATCCGATACTTCTCAATCACTGAAGGTGCCGAATTTTAAAGTTTACTTTATGTATATATATATATATATATATATATATATATATATATCAGTTAACTGAAAGGGGCCGATAATAAGTCACTATTCGAAATTAAACATACTCTGTTATACCACGCGCTTTAAATTTTTTAATGGTCATCAAATCAATCAACACTTTATACGGTTTGCAAAGTTTCAAGGATCTTGCTGAACCACCTCTTCAGATCTATAAACAGAGATGGGCTTCTTGTACCGAGAAAACTAACCTAAGTTTGTCCGTTCTAGATTATTCCCTGTTCCATGCTTTGTCTTGTGGATCATATAAGAAACACCAAGACTCATCCCCTTGACGATCGAATCGAACAAGAAAGAATCAGCAAAGCAACTTAAAAGCGCTCTTTTCATGCTTTGAGACTCAGCAACTTTTGTTCATCGATCTAATAGTGGAGAAATGGTTCCGTTTTCCCAAATGTTTTGTCAGAATTGCACAAACTCTTTCTCTGTTAAATAATGCTTTTGTTCTGATTTTTTTTTCTTTTATATTGGGAAAGTTATTCTAATACAGAGTGTATTTAGCTAGTGAAAACCTTTAGTTAATTAAATAAAAATAATACAAGTTACTTTTAAAATGATCGCGTGATGTATTCGAACAAACGATGGCACGCCCTTGAGTTTTTCTTCTTCTGGTGTTTGCAATACTCTGCTCTTTGTAATACTTCTACTGAATTTATAAATACACAACAGTATTGGTACATAACATTGCCAGCAACATGAATATTGAGTTTTGCTGTACAATTGCAGTGCTGATAGTTTCACTTGGAAATTACGGAAGTTCGTCTACAGGTGTGGACGAACTTCCATAATTTCAGTCCAAATACTGGTAGTTCAATTTCTTTATTTATCAGATAAGAAACATACGTTCCACAGTCCATATTACACTTTGCATTACGCATTTTGAATGTTAAAATCACTTGGTTTAAAACCTAAGACAACAAAATTAATATCATAAATATTCAAAATTAGGTAAAAATAGTCATGCAGTCTTGTCAGTTACTAGATATTTATATTATATCTAATTTCTATTTAAAAAAAAAAAATTAAAAATTCAGAATTTCCATTCTGACTCTATATCATTAACCAAAGAGTTTAAAGATAAATTCAAATTATTTTAACTGGCGTTATTCTGCATAACACTCTCTGTGGCTTGTCTCTGCTGGGCCCTACTTTCTGCTTCAGAGCAAACAGAAGTATCAAGACGATCGTCTCCAATAAGTCAAATATAGCAACTAGTGAAACTCCAAGCCAAATACCTATGTACCCACCAAAGTAGCTGAAGATTGCGAAACTCTGCATGACATGGAAAAGAAAGATATTGGACTCTGTTATTTCACATGTAAAACTAATCGACAATACAACCTAATAACTGTTAATAATCATCTAAAGATTTATTATAGCTATTAAGTTATTCAATATAAAAATAAAATATTGATGTACTTTAGAAGATAAGAAGCTCTTATGAAAATCTTTTAAAGCGGAAGCCATGTATTAAAATGAAATCAATAGCACAAAATTAATTCTCTCAGTAAATGATTACTGATTATTTATGTACACTGTGGTCATAAAGTAACTTATGTTGCGTAAAAATATCTAAATGTTTTGACATTAGTCGATCACTTTGGCCAGTGCTTACAATAAAATATGGAAATATTCTTCAACTAAAAAGAAAATCGTATACTAAATAAATTAAAATGGGAAAATAAAATACAGTAAAATAATATATGAAAAGAAAGGTTATAATACAGCTGTCAATGCTGACAGGTCTAAATATTAGCACTTGTCTTTAGCACATGTCCCTGCCCGAATTTATCAGGCCTAGGGCAGCTGTCCAGTAAGAGTCGAATACGAGGCACGATATTAAAAAAGGCATCGACCAGACTATGCAGAAACGGTTTGAGCATGGACCGTCTTAAGATTCTTAATTAGCTGGGGATATAAATCATTGGGTTACAGGTGATGACTGTGGTGGTGGTCTCAGTTGACGGTCATTGAATAATCTGTATATGCGATCTTGCCCAAACTCCTTCAGGTCGACATCTAGCTACTGGATGCTTGCCAGCATTTAGTACTTGTGGAAGAAAACTTTCGGATAGGTGAAGACGTGCGTGAAGAGGGAACAGCTGCAGAATCTACCGGAGATGAGACACTGGAGTCCTTCAGGAACAGCTGTTCCAGAAAAAAGGAGAGGAAATAAAACTAGTCAGGAGTTCCACTGTTTACTGGTATCTACTTCAGTAAGCCATGGGAGCATTGCAATATTGAGAGGGTTGCCCATTGCTTTGGTCCAAGCTGACGCGGTAAATTTAGCTTGTTAAAGGCTAACTTGAGGAGCCAATATTCAGAAGCAAACACTGATTGGATGATGGAGAGGGCTATCGATGCTCATAATTCTGGAGTATTATAATATAATAGTATTACAATGCTATAATGAGTAAGAGGATAGACAATGGTTTTAATATACCTGACCGTGATAAATTTGTCAGTTAATATTGCAAGTTACTTATACAGCCAACCAAGTCCAGTACCCCTTGTGAATAGTATATATACATGAAGATTAAAACGAAGTTTTGGATCAAACAAGACCCAAGATCAGTGTAGCTTTCAACAAGTGGAGAAGACTCATTCCAAGATAGGACGGACGATTGTTGTTTAGTGCTGTTTTAGTGAAATCATAATTTCTGACTTCAGATTGATGCGCAGACCGAATTTCCTGAGATAAAATTTACATTGATGATAAGGAAGCAGTAACTAGTTGCATGACTTGGTTTTAACTTGATTTTGTGATTTATACTCTTCACACCAATCGGTGTGAATATTTTAAATCACAAAAAACCATACGCAATAATTAATAAACCATTGCATAGTGAGTTGGCAGTGTCATGAATTTTCACAACCACTTTCATATTTAAAATATAACGCATTATTTAAAAGAAATTGTTAATATTAGTAGTGAAAAAATTACGTAAGGAAGCAAACTAATATGCCATCAACATTAAAAAAATTACTCATTTCGTTTATCCATCGCTTCTAATTATATGTTCTAACTATTTATTCACCCTCGTGAGAAACACAGTTGGTATAATCACCGTCCTCCCCAAACCTGGTGGAAAAGATCTGAGTTCGAATCCTATCAATGACGCAAGGAGTTTTTATGAGTATTTTTCACAACGTGGCTGATTTAGCCGGTCTCGGGCGAGAGTGACATGGTTTTTATTCGCGGAAATTCGGGTTTGTTGTCCAGCAGACAACAAATGACCACAGAACACACGCAATTTACAATTGGTTGTTGTAGGGTTAGCGGATGCTAACCCTACAACAACCAACCAACAGTTCATTCTACCCAAGTCCACAAAAACAAATTGAAAATTATTTCAACAATTAATTACTCTTTGACCGAAGATAATTTTGAGATATCTATCTTGCTACTGTCCTTTTCCAATTTAAATTTATGTGGGTGTCGTGCGAAAAAGAGTAAGGACGCCATCGGAATTCATTTTACTGAACTCGTGAGTGAAGTTTTAAACACTTTCTTTGGAAGTGCCTAGTTTCCAGACGCTGTAATTTGCAGAACTCGAGTCTCTCTTAGGTAAGAATGCCCTTTTGTGCCACTCGCTAATCTTGCATCCGTTCCAACGGATCTATTAGGTCAGGAAAGGTGTATATTAGGCTCCAAAGCAATTGTGGCTTGGCAGCGTCAGTGCACTGCAGGATAAAACCCATGGAATGGTCATCGGGAACATACCAACTCAACTAAGTTATTATTATTTATTGCGTTTTATAATCTCCTCTACAGTATGCAAATTAGAGGAAGTTACATCGGTTAAATTGAGTAGTCGGAATAATATATACAATTTACACTATTGATTTGCATACAATTTAGCGCAGTGATTATGAACATAATCACTGCGCTATCGGCGAGGGTTTATTTATTTATTTTTGTCAGAAAATAGTGTTCAGGTTAAAGTGGGTGTAAACAAAAAATTCCGAAATAATATGAATATTTTATTCAGATTATGGGATAGAAGACGAAAACATACGAGTACATCATATATAAAAAAATCTATCAGAAGCATAAAGAATCAAAGTTTATAAAAATGAAACATAATGGAATTGAAAGTATTCGTAGTGTATAACGTGGATATAGCAACATATTATCATGGTATTGTGTTTCACTAAGTTATTAAATGTCCAAAGTTTTCAAGGATCCAATTACAGGAATATACGCTAATGCACACTTCGGGATATTTGAAGTTCCCGAAATGATTATGCCAGTGGAAAAAGTTTAAAAAATTATACAGAGATAAACTTACATCGTACTTAGGCCTGTACGTGTACTCATATACTGAGATTGCTTTTAGATTAATGGAGACTTTCAAATTAACGTGTCTGTAAGAAACGAAAACAAAACTTTATTGCCATATTCTCTCTCTCTCTCTTTTTTTTTTTTTTTTTTTTTTTAACTCTGTGACAGTTCAGTTACATTTATTAAAATAAAACATCAAAAGACACCAGCAAAAAGCAAACAAAATATTCAAAGAAACAAAATATTCTCTGTTTTTCTGTGCTACTTGTTCTATAGCCAGTAAACAGATTAACGCGTGTTCGCAACCTATCCAATATATGAATAAAATACTTCTAAAATTCAACTTGTAATCGAAAACAGTTCGGAGGAATTTATGAAAAACTACTAGTGAAAAAGAAAGATCTTGAAGCTTCACAACTGAGGGCTGGAAAGAGTCAAGGCTGCCTTTTAAAATCACTTTAGTCTTATTGGAAGAGACAAAGTTTATTGGTTATGAACCAAGTGGAGAAATCGGTCATCACAGAATGATTTTACAGCTGCCTCAAGGGAAGCAGCTATTAAATCTGATCAGTTTTTCCAATTCGTCCATAACCAGTATACGGGATTTTCCTTTAACCTGAAGAATATAGTGATCAGCGTATGCTAATTTGGTAACATTAGGAGAATTAAGAAAAGCCACTCATCCAGAAGAAGGTTGCAGACGAGTAGTCCAAGCACAAACGTTTGGATACAACCACGAGAGACATGATTCCCTGGTAAATATTATACAAGAGCGAAAGAAAGTCGAGAAAACAGACTGTTCCACCATAAACATTCGAATGCTATGGAAAAATCTAAAAACTTGACAGAACATATTTATGATTATTCGTATGAATACAGCAAAGGTGTCTTCCGTGACAGCATAGTGGTTTCGCCACTTCCTCGTTCGGAGAGGTCTGAGCTCGAGACCGGTCGATGCCATCCTGGGTAGCACAGTAGTAGAATCGCCGTCCTCCCTACACCGGGCAGAAAAGATCTGAGTTCGAATCCCGTTGAGCAACATTTATAGGCTTTTTTTTTACAACGTGGTTGAGTTAGTTGGTCTCAGGTGAGGGTAGCATGGTTTTTTTCCTGGAAAACTGGGATTTTTCATCCAGTAAACAGACAAATCGACCACAGAACGCAATTTATAGACATATGTGACCTAGGCAGCTGATGCTCCTGAAACACCCAACAAAATTCCATAGGTTCTAATACCTGTCGCGCTTGGGTTTTCATAAAAAAATAAAAAACCTATTATATAAGGGTCACGCGGAAAGTTGTTTCAACTACAGACCTGTATTGTGTCTGTAAATTCCGTGTGCTTTCTGGTCGATATGCCTGTTTTGATATCTACGCTTGAGGCAAACCAACAGAATCACGGAGTGAATAAAAGCCCATAAAAGTTCCTCCCGCCATTGATGGAATTCGAACTCGGGCCTTTCCAATACGGTGTGGGGAGGACGGTGACGATACCACTGTTCTATCCCCGCAGACCCAGCAACAACAAAAATAGTCCCATCGATGACTGAGGGAATTTATAAACACTCCTTCAATTATAAAGACTTCTTCGAGGTTGCAGTTAACCGGTTTCAGGCGAAGGAATAGAGTTCCGCCTCCCTTCCGAGTTATTCTAGCCTTTTTAGCCACCACAATATGTAAATCGGCCTGTGAAAACACACTTTTACAGATATAACACATACTGCTCATTATGTTCTAAGTTTCTGATGAGTCCAAAACCAGCAAACATGGGAAAGAAGTTCTACAAGTGCTCCAAAGAGGGAGATGAAGTTTTGGAAACTGTAGCAGGCAATTAGTGCATGTGTCATAATTTTGTAGCGGTATCTGAACTTTCGCCGCTTTGCGCATAGGCTCACTGGGTGTGCCCTTCTACAGGCTCCAGTATTTCCGGCTCACATACAAATGCACAAAATTGTAGCAAGAATCCCATAAATCCACTGCTCTTTAGGCCCTAACTGATCTAAACGTGCTATTATAATTTTGGTGGTCTCAATTTTCAAGTTACAATTTGCGCCTTAGTTCTCGCTCTCCCATCCGCTTCCTCATAAAGCCACGGGATCAAAGAGCATAAGTTACAGATACTATCTTATCCATTCAGAAGACTGGCACAGTGATTATTATAATCACCGTCCTTCCTACGCCGTGTGGAAAAGGTCCGAATGCTGTCAATGACATGAAGAACTCTCTTATGGGCCTTTTTCACACTGTGGCTGAGTTAGTAAATTTTGGTGGTCAGATGAATGCCCATATGGAAAAAATCACATTCTCCACTTCAAGACGTCAACACTAAATAGCGTACAGGGCTCAACATTTAATGAACCAGTATAATGCAACTAATTAGCTTTAAAAAACAAAAATTAGTAGGCGTCCTACTAATTTTGTTGCAACACAGGATACTTTTGTTGAGTTGTTGTTTGTCTTTTGAAACTTTGTGTGCTTCGTGCGTGTTTTTATCCTAAATCCAATCCAAAACACAAGCATGAACTTTACGATCTAATTAAGAACGTGTTTGCCACTTAACGATATCATGACTTCATTTGACGTTATTTCGCTCTACACAAAAGTAGTCATCGATAACTCATTTCAGCACACTTATGTACACTGTTCTTTAAACACAACACCTTGTCAACAAATAGGAAATTAAATGTTGACGATATCATCTAAATTTTAGAATTCTTATTGCGGGCGAAAATCATCGTGTCCAAAGATCGCCTTTATTAACAAACATACGATGTTGTTTAAGCAATCTCTCTCTACATGGGAACGGATCTATTATACCCCACTCCAAGGAGAATTTAAAGAACACATTTCTAAATTCATTCCTTGAACTGTTGGACTTTACATTCATTATCTAGATGATGTTTCAGTCATCGGAAATCATTACGAGCTACGTAAGTTTGAAGACTTTTCAGACCCGTGCATTGAAAGGGTTTACCATTTATCAACTCTGGTATGGGCCGGACATGTCGTGATCCACCTCATCTAGATAATGCTATTGGTAATGATGTCAACAAACAAATATGAGTTGTTAAACGCGACGAACCTATTACCGGGATATGTACAGGAATATCATATTCGGCGATTAATTCCATCATAAGATAAACAACAGCGATCCTGGACCCGCTAGACTTGCGTTCGTAAGGCTGGAAAAGATTCTACGTTGTAACCGGTTTCGAATATTATTTTTTTCTGCAGTACAATCCACAATCTAAGAGGTTTTCAGAGATGAGCAATACACGGAGAATTTTTAATTTGATTAAAGAAAAATTGAAGTTAGCAATTGTGCAAATTCACTTTATCACTCTTGCCCAATCAGCTGAATCTGAAGCACGACAAAATTCATAATCGGAAGTTCTTTACTGAAAGATCGATTGCTGTTGTTGTTCGTCGCCATCGCTTTTAAGACAAAACTTGTTTTAGTAGTTACCCAAGAAATTTTGAATACTTTAAAGAAACCCGGGTCAAAGAAAACTATAAAATTTTAAAAATGTCGGATGATTGTAGACTTACAACTTAAAAAAAGACTACTTAAAAAAGAGAAGAAGGATTTAGGCTAAATGAAGAAAATGTAGTCGGTTGAAAAAAATAATAAGACGAAAATTCAACTTTCAAACTTGCCGAAATTGAAATCTTGATACAATCCACTATACAAACTGACACAGTAGGCGACTGAAAAAGATGTATCTAGCACATAATTAAATTGAAAAATTCGTTTTAGGAGATTAGGAGCGTTTTCAGATTTGTATAGGCTTAGTTGCTTTGGGTAAAAATAAAAACGAGTCTAATGTTTCTTTATATTGCTCATATTCTGTGGTCAGTTAGCCGGTTCTACTGAAAAGGGTGAAATCCTGCAATTCACACCTGAGACTAGCTTATTCTGCCACAGCGTGTAAAACATGATAAAAATCCCGTGTCTTCATGGGATTCGAACTTTGGTTTTTTCCACATGGTGGAGATGAACAGCGTAATCACTTTCGTGGCAGATTCGTGCTACCGGCACTAATAGCAAACCCTCGAAAAGCAAATTGAACTACTAATATTAAACTCTGGCAGGTTAGGAGTGATTCGGACTCAGACTGGGAAATAACAACTGTTTATCGACTTTACTTGAACCAATTAAAAAAAACAAAAGTTCTTTTTAATAATTATTTTGAATGCAGAACCTATTACAGTTCAAACTAAACGTGCTACTAGATGATGTTTTTATATATAAAGACTAATTATAGAACATTAATTCAAATATAATAAAAACTTTTATAAATTATAAAAGAAATTGTATTCTATATATCTCTAGAAATAAGTGGATGTTTTGATTTTCCTAGAATAAATAAATGAGTTTCCTCCTGTTAATATTTATTGGTTATTATTTTGTCATCGTTTTAAATATGCCTACTCCTGAAATTTATGTGGCATATGGAATAAATGGAAGATGGTTTTATGCCAATTTACAATGAAGAATAATAAATCACTAATTGAAATTTAACACCAACAGTGCATCCAGCTGCTAATACCTCGTGTTGAGCCCTCGTGGGTAGCATAGTTGTAGAATCCTATCGATGAAGCGAAGAATTTTTATGAGCTTTTTTTTGCAACGCAGCTGAGTTTAGTTGGTCTCGGATGAAGGTAACATGATTTGCTTGTTTTTTTTTTATCCCGGAAACTCGCTCGGGTTTTTCGTCCAGCAAACAGAAAATCGACCACAGAACACACGCAATTTACAGACAATATACACGTAGCAATATGGCCTTAGTTGCTGATGCTCCAAAAACTCTACAACAACAACACTGAATAAGGAAAGGACGAGATATCAGGATTCCTTATCCACTGGATAAAGGAAAGGACGAGATATCAGGATTCCATAATCTTCTTAGTAGCCATGAAATTCATTTTAATTTACCGTGCAATAAAGTAGAAGAATTTCATAGGTATTAAATTAATTAAAATCCTCTTGAATACAAGAGGATTTTAACACTGTGGTAAAAAGATTTAGGTTTAAAACTAAAATGTGTGGACAAGTATAGGGCGGCACCTAGAACGTCTGTTCAACTCCGCCTCGAGTCTCTGTGAAGAGCAGAATCAACTGTAAATGGGCCAGAATTGTGTCGGTGTAGGTTTGTGTGCATTCTCTGTTTGTTTTGTTGTTATGTTCTGGCCGCTTGGCTACCCAGAAGCATAAATCACTTGGACAGATGATTCTGGGCACTCGTCCACACTATGGGAAGGTATGCCAGTTCCAGTAGAGCACGTAGTCTCAAAAGAGACTCTGACCCACTAAAAATTGTATATTTAATATAATACAAAGATTGTATTCAATTAAAACTTGAAAATATACAATAAGTTATAAAACAAGTTAAAACCATATCGCGACACCAATAGTTTTTTGCAACCTGATATTGACTTTCTCAACTAAAGTTTTAAAGTGACAGCCTCATAAATAAGAAGCAGATTATGCTGAACAGCCACATGATCACACAGTAATGTAAATCACTTGGCTATCCTGCATATTCTGTTTCTGAATTTGGTGACCACATGACAGCATAATTCAAAGACATGGTGAATGCCAATTACTATTAATAACATCACTTGCACTGCGGTATAAACTGCTTCCAGCTAGCAGGAACATTGCTGATCGTTTTCACAGTAAAATGATAATAGCAGAACGAAGGATCACTGTGTTCTTCTCATCAAATGATCACTGTGTTCTTCTCAGCTACTATTGAACTGAAATCAGCATTGCTCATAACATCTACGTGTTTCCCCAGACGAACTTTAAGACATCTTTCTTCCTCACCTATGTAGTTAGCATCACACTCAATGCACTGAATTTTATATATTGTCCCACTCCTATATATCTCTCTAAGGAAAAATAGCTTGAAGTTAACTGCCACATAGCTATGTGCAGAATATTGTTCTGGCTACTGCTGCCAACAGTCCTGGATAGAATGGGAAGCGACAATCTAAACCCTTTCGACTGCCAAAACCTCATATTTGCCAAGCATCCACTGTAAAGCAGTGAATTCCAGTGGATTCAATGAAGTCACAGTGAAGCGAAGAATCCACTGTGAAGCGCACACACTTAAATTTGTTCGTACTCGTTCCACAATACGAACTCTAGCGCTGTTCTCGCCGCAGTGCTATATTTGTGTCAGTGGTTTTACAAAATACTGTACAACATGTATATTATTCATGATCTTTAAGTTACATCAAAAATTCCATAAGATGGATCATTCGTTATAAAAAAAATCTTAATGTATATGATCTTTTTCACAATTAAATGATAATAGCAGAACGGAAGTTGACTGCGTGCCAAATGCAGCGAATTTGGGATTTTTTATAATTAACTCCAAATAAATAAAGTTATTTTCTAGAAGTTAATGAAATTTTGCACATACTTGTTCGCACGTCCTTTCCACATGGACATTTTCTGAAAATATAAAAGCATAATTAATTAAATTAATAACTTCAGTAATTTAATTAATGTAAAAAAAATAGGAAGTGTTTATCATATAACCGAGAAGAATTAAATCTTGATGAAAGAAAAATCTGTAACTACAAACACAAAACCATCATAAATATGCTTTTATTTGGCATTTGCAAGGAGATGTACACAGAACAGTGACCAAAACAGGGTTAATCAAATATCAAGAGACATTCTGCAGAAATGTAAACATAAGCCTGCATTTGTGATGCTATTACGAATCCCAAAATGATGTAACTCATTGAGGAATAACTTTGTAGCATTGGTTTTAAACATTTAAATGGAAATACTATCAAATGTGATCTAAGTGCACTTAATTCTTCTGTTTATTAATTTTAACTTCAGACAATTTCAATATCGATATGCTTAAACAAGCAACAGATGAAATTAAACAAGCAACAGATGAAATTGCAATTTAGGGACATGCCTCTATCAGCACAAACCATGGCGCTATTAAGAGAACTGTCAGAAACCTTTTTGACCCAATGCCAAGATGTATCGCTGACAGAGAGAGAATTGGGTTAATACTTTTAACCGGAGTATGGTGTTTTTTTTTTGCAGTAAGTAAAGATCGTGTTTTCGGATGTTTTGATTATTTCTAGCCTAACCTTCGTGGTTAACACAGTGGTCACAATCGCTATCCTCTTCGCATGTAAAGGTTCTGTAAAGATTCGAAACTGTAAAGGTTCAAATTCTGTGTTAACAAGAAGATTCCATGGGCTTTTTTCAAGCGTTCGCCGAATAAGCCAATCTCAGGCCAGAGTTGCACCTTTTTATCTAACTGAAACTATAGTTTTATACAGCAAATAGGCAAACCGACCGAAGAATACACACAGTTGCAGACATAACAATTACCATTAGAGCTTAACACATGCACACTTTAAGCGATCATATTAAAAGGCCAAAACTATGAAACCAAAATGAACTAAACATGACTAACTTGAAATCTTGAATTGTGATAATACTCATCTAAAATGTTAAAATAATGGAATCAGAAAACATATCAGAATAAAGATAATATTTCAGTCATGAAAGTTTTAGATTTAAGAAATGGCCACAACAAGAAATATCTACCAAGAACATACAATTAAGAATCTATTCATTTTGCTAATATATATATAATAAGAAGTGTTTCTACTGTTTGTACTGAAAGGAAAATAGATACAACTTATTTAGTAAATTAAGGAAGAAATTTTAAACTTTCGTCATACCTGTATATGCTAAAAATAAACTTATTACGTTTTGAATAGATAATATACTAATTTTTTAAAAATATCTTTTTAGGTGAAACTTTTATTTATTTGTTTATTTTTATATTCATTCCATTTTATAGCACAAGAAATAATTCGGTTTAAGATTTCATCATATTAATAAAGTTATAGAGTTATCAAACTGTATCATGTTATCAATATGAATAAAAATAAATTGAGATTGGGAGATTATGTATATTTGGTTTACAGGGTAGCTAATAATTCCCAGGGTTTGAGACAATATTCTTATATTAGCCATGCACATGAGATATCCAACATTATAGAGAAAGGTTCGAGTTTCAGTCATCAAAGGTAGAATTACTTGTGATTGATGATTTCTTTTCTCTTTGAGGTCATCAATCACAAGAAATTATCCTCTATTTATTCTAGATTGTTTCCACAATAATTATCCTTGATTGTTTTGATAAGGGCGCAACGTGATGAATTCATGAAGCATCGAATCACGCCGGGAATCTTGTCCTTATTGAGAATTTTTCTCACATCGGCTAAGTAGGCCATATTTTACAAGTTTCAACTGCAATTTAGTCAAAACTGTGTCCAAGGATTTATTCTCATGTTGTGCGGGCTGAAAAACCTGGGATAATTCACCAGAAAAAGGCCAACTCCCTTCACATGAATTTGGTTAACTAAAACCAACTGAAGAATTCTTTAAGAATTCTTCGAATCCAGTCTCCAACAGGATTCTAGGTCTCTCCAAACGAGTGACAAAACCACTATACTGTCACGATGCAATTTGATAAAGTAACTGGGGGCCAGAAGTTGTACATAAGATAGACAACATAAAGGACTACCTTTTACCGGCTTAAAAACTGATGCTGAAGTGTTTGCAGCAAAAAAGGAGTGGAAATTCAAACGGCGCCACTAGTAACCATGCTGTTTCTTATTCGAAGGTGTCTGTGTCAATGATATCGACGGCTCCTGGTAAAACACCTATGTAAAAATTCCCAGGTTCAAGATTTTCAAGCAAATGATGTTGATATATGTCCTCACTACGATTTTTGCCAAGTTTGAAGAGGAAGAATAACCAACAAATTCTTGTGGATTCAGCAAAAGAAATTATCATTTGATCAGAATCAAAGTATTTTGATAGAACTCGTTTTTTTCACTGAAAACGTTTGCTATCAAGAAGCCATATCCATTCTACAAAACCGACATGAAATGGAAAACGTGATCTTCATGCAATTTTGTGCTCTGCGACGTTTAACGAACATTTTCCTTGTAATATAATTTCCCGTTACATCGAAGGAATCAACCTTCACATTTGCCGAACTTAACTCGAGCAAAACTTATTAGGGGGATACCTAAAGTTCACAGTTTATTAGGGATAACATTTCTGATAGAAATGAAAAAGCAGTTTCAATTAAAGATGAAACAAACATCCTAGGCGACATGCTTTCTTCAGCTGTTTCAGCAATGATCAGCCGTATCCACTGTGCTATAAACGTTAAAGGAAATACTGAAAGGTTTATGCCATAATAATATATATTTCGACAGTCGTTCTTTGTCAGCTTTTGCATCAGTTTAATTATGTTTCCTAATAATATCATTCTATTCCTGGTGGTAAAACCGAACTATACAATTCAGCAAATTTTAACTTTAGATATCTTGAGCGCATGCCTAATATGGGAATATTCCAAAATCTAACTCTTTTCAAATAGCATTATAAGAAAATTAGACAGCCTTCAAATCCTGGAAGTTATTTTATAATCACTCTGGGATTATAAAATAACTTCCGGGATTTCAGATAGTAATTATAAAATAATCAATATCCCTCACAAAGAGAGAGAAAGAAAAAGAGAAGATAAGAAGATTCATTTTTATCGTTATCTCTGAAATTAATATTTCCCTACCAGAGGCAAGAACGAGTAGTCTGGGACGATGAAAGATGTACTGAAAAATTAATGACAGAAAATTATAAAATTAGTAACTGAAATTCCTCATATCCCCTCTTATATCATGATTGAATACAATATGGCAAGAAATATACACTGAGTGATCACTGATTATGACCACCCCTATGAAAACAGAATGCGACCCGTTGACCATATGAGGTAGGAGAGTGTGCGCAGTTAGTCGACCTACGTAGCATAGATAAGGTGTCAGTGGTTCAGTAGGTAGTAAAATTCCGAGCGTGATTGGTAAAAGGAAGGATTTATCGGACTTTGATAAAGGACAGATTGTGGGTGCTCGACGATCTGGTGCCTCGATTTCCCAAACGGCTAAACTGGTGGGGTGTTCGAGAGCCGCCTTTGTAAAAGTGTACCAGGACTGGCGTCAAAATGGTCAAACAACGACCCGACGGAAAATCTGCAAAGGTCAGCGAAAGATTGATGTTAGAAGTGAGCGCCGGGTCTGACGACTCGTACAGGCGAACAGGCGTAGCACTGTTGAAGAGATGACTACCCAATACAACATGGGCCAACCCGGAACAATATCTGGCATGACCATGCGTCGCACGTATGGGCTATACCAGCAGACGACCCCTATGGCATGGCATTTTCTCCTAACCAAGGTTCATCGGCGTAAAAGACTCGCCTGGTGCAAAGAGCATGCAAGTTGGATGTTAGAAGACTGGAAGAAGGTGTGCTGGTCGGATGAATCGGGTTATTTACTCCACACCGTGGATGGTAGTGTACGGATTTGGCGTCAACAACATGAGGCTCTTCATCCAACATGCATGGCATCAGTGCAGGCAGGTGGAGACGGTTGTATGGTGTGGGGCATGTTTCACTGGCAGGAACTTCGACCCCTGGTGCATGTGGAACAACGTATCAGTGGTCTCCGCTATCGTCAACTGCTTGCTGACTGTGTACACCCGGCTATGTTACACTTTTTCCCGAATGGCGATGGTGTCTTCCAAGATGACAATGCGCCGAACCATCGGGAACTTGATGTGCAGGAATGGTTTGAGGAACACAGTTCTGACTTCCAGCATATCGACTGGCCTCCGAACTCGGCCGATATCAATCCCATAGAGCACTTGCGGGACACTATGGAAAGGCATATCAGGCGTCTGGATACACCAATCACCTTCATACCTGCATTGCTAGCCGCATTACACACAGCTTGGTTGGCCATACCTCCCGAACGCTTCCAACATCTTGTTGAATCAATGCCACGTCGGATAGCAGGTGTACTGAGGGCAAAAGAAGGATCTACGAAATATTAGGTAGGTGGTCATAATTCAGTGATCACTCAGTGCATATACATACCGTAATATTAGACACATATAATAAAGAACACATAATATATATATATATATATATATATATATATATATATATATATATATATTAAATACTGATATTAGTTGTGCTTCCTTCTTGGATATTAATTTTTACTGCCCCATAACATCCACTTCAGAATGCTAATATTCTTTTCAAGATTCACTTTTACTATAGCAATATTTCATCAGTAATTTATAGGTAACGAAGTTAGAAAATAATTTTGAATTCTGAAACCCAATACGAGTTCCATCCACTGGTACACCTTTCTTTGCATAATACGCTTCTTCGCGTAGTGAGCGAATTCATCAGTGAATCTGTAAAGGTTTCACTCCTCAGACCAGAAAATGGAATTACTGCACTTTGCTCATTATGAATGCAATTCCAAAGTGGTTCCGAAATTTTAAAAGCCAAAATGTCACGAGACACAATAAATATACTAAAACCCAACGTGATGTTTAAATACGTCCGTGTATGAAGTAGTCTTCACGCTCACAAGAGCATGATCTCGCATGGTTTCAATATTTATTTTGTAAATTACCTTTACTTTTAGAACTACCCTCGTATAAACGAAATAAATGTGTGTAAGTCGGGGTTTTTTTTAATTGTAAATTCATTTTGAGTACTCACATGGAAACATTGCATTTTTATATACATCAAATAACACTCAATGACGTTGAAAAAGTTTTCAATAGAAATATGGTGGACTTAGTATATTTTTAACGCTAATTTCTGCTACGACGCTGCAGTAACTGTGCTTCGTGTCTCAGAAAAAACGAACCGGTTAAAAAATAAACTAAGAATCACTTTCATTCGCTGTTCCTATGATGTGGAGGGAGCCAGCCAATTATATTAACGATTCTTAATACTTTTGACAAACTGCTTGTTCCTGTTCCTCGAGAAACCTGGTCATTAGAGAAGGTATATGATTCAATGGAAACAGTGAATAAAACACTGTTTCCATTTGATCAAATAATATAACATAACCTCCATACGAGCTCTGAATCATAATACGAAAGTCCAAACTCAAACAAGTCTCATCTTATAACTCAAAATTAAATAATCTGTTTAAGGTATAGACAAAACCTTTTGGGATCTAGGATGAAGGAATGGAATTTATTTAGTAAAGGAAAAAAGAGCTTCAGATTTTGCTATGGAAGATTCCACCTTGATTAATAATGATAACGGACTACTTGATGCTCTTGGCAGGGAACATAAACCTAGAAGAATAGAGGCTTTTCATTAACTTGTGGGGGGGGTGTAAATAAATGTTTATACTTATATTTTTTTATCTTATTTATATTATTATATCTTTTGTAATAAACCCCTCCCCACTTGCGCATCTGACTATTATTTTACAGAAAATTCCAAGTTCAAGGGGAAAGCTCCTTAATGTGTTTAATTCCCTTTGGATAGACTTTTACTCAGAACAACAAGGAAACCACACAAATGTTGTATATACAAATCAGTTTATTAAACATATTTACATGAGCATAATGAAAACCAAATATTAATTGAATTTATACACATGACAACATGATTAGGTCTCACCTACATGTGTATATATATATATCATGTTCATACATTAGTAAAAATCATTTACAAGCTAATATCAATCCCATTCCATTCTAGAAATACTTAATGCTGCCTCAATTAAACAAGAAATATCATAATCCTTTCCATTCCTTCCTACATATACTTAATACTGCATTCTTTAAACACTATTAACAAGGGTTATCAATTCCATTTGCCTTTCATCCTACATATATTTAATACTGCATCAATTAAACAAGAAATATCAATTCTATTCCATTCCTTCTTACCTATATTTGATACTGCATCAATTAAACAAGAAATATCAATTCCATTCCATTCACTCCTTTCATATACTAATAACTCTTTTAGGAAATTTTGTTAATGTTACACCTTCAATACCAATCATTCTTACTCTGAAGATCAATTTGAGTGTCTATACTCGTATCCTCTGATTTATATAATACTTTCTTCTTGCCTAGAGATATAATTGACAGACTTTCTCTAATCAAAGTTAACTTATACAATTGAAATTATCTTTCAAACTAGCGTTTGTCCATTTGGTCATGACAACAACAACGTTAGGTCATTAAACTCTTACTGGACCCTTACATTACAACAGGGCCTACATACAGTAATATAATTATTCCTAATGTCTCTCCTATTCTTCCCTTCCAAAATTTCTTTAATTATACATCATCTAAAACAATACGATTATCATACAAAATTTGTATATCTATCTATTCCCTTTTGTTTAACGTCTTCCAACACTAATTCTTCACTAACCTATCCTTACATTATGTACTTTGTATATTTCTCACATTATCTTTCTTAAATTTCTTTTAATTCATTATCAGTGTCCTTACAGTCCTTTATATATGTATGAGGGTACTAATATAATCTAGCCACTTACTTATTGAACTCGGCGTGACGTTGCCCTATGTCTTTCCGTCTTTCCCGTCAGGTTCTGCTTATCTTTTTCTATCGGGGGCGACGTCTTACTTTTCTTGAAGAATTAGGCACTGGTAATTGTGCTGCGAGGTGGTTCCAGCTCCATTTTATTCGGCCCGCTTGATGCTCCTCTCCTGTTTCGGAATGGCTTTATCTCCTTACTCTTCCTAACACTCAGAAACTCAGGTGCTGCTACACATAATTTCCAAGACGACGTAACCCTCAATTTTTAACTGTTGCTCACTTCTTTTATTTACCCTGACCAAAATCTTAACTGCTGTGTCCGCTGACTATTTCCATTTCTAAAAAAACATCACAAAAACAACCCACACAACCACATAGCTCCACACAGGTCTCTCCTCGTCCTTCTCCTTTTTCCCAACACTAATCTTTACTACAACTCCTCAACTTACTCACACTGACTCACTATCTCATCTTCAACTGGTCAGCACTTGCTCAACTCTGACCGACTAAAACATTTCTCCCCTTCTTCCTCACACCGACAAAATTTTTACTTTTTCTTAGACCATTTTAGTTCACACCGCCAAAACTCAACTTAGTGTCTTAAACCATGTTTTCTCACCCCACAAAAAAATCTCAACTTTTTGTCTCTTGCCCCACTTTCACTGCCTTTTTCCTACATCTTAGTGCCGATTTCGTCACGCCCATTTCCTAGTGACTTCACCAATCTAACATTTACTTTCGCTTTCATCTCATTTCATTTGTTGAAAAAACCCCTTATTCCGCCGGCCCAGTAGCACGTGATTCACAATACCCCTCTCCTTTTTTATTTCTTTGTTGACATCCGTTGAGCTCTTTCATGTAGGCCGAATGTATCAAAACAACTCCTCCTGTGTCATCACAGCTTGTCTCTATAGCACTTCAGAAAAACCACAAAATGTGACACTGCGTCTATTTTTAGAAACTACTGTGTGCGTTTTGCCGAATGCGTTTCCGGTGCGTGACCTCTCATAAACCTAAGTTGATTGTCGCACCGTACCCCCTGCTGGGTATTGCCATAGTATTTTCTGACAGTTCTCAGTTTTAACGGATGTAAAGCTAATTTTCTGTTTACATTCCTACTACCTTTTAATTTTACAATTCTTAATGAATAATTCTTGTTATTGAAACTGATGCTATTACCATATTATTCTACCAACGGCAAGAATCCAAAAAGGAAAACTGACTTCCAAGGTCTAAAAAAATATTTTATTTTTGTAAGATTTTCAGATCTTACAAACTCTTCAAAATTAAGTCTAAAAGCTGTGCTACCCAAAATAGAAATGCATATCATATCGATCTATACAGATCGGTCATGCAGGCTACGTCAAAATTTTAATTAAAAATTAACATTTTGAAAGTGTTAAATCCTTGGAAATGGTTCAAGAAATTTTGAAAATATTTTTGGGCAACAGAGCAGATAACTATATAATCACAATTCACGATTTTTTACAAGCTTACCAAAATCTCAGTTGCAATATATATATGAAAACACACTTCCTCCATTTCCATTTATACTTTTTAAATATCCTCAATTGAATACGTTAGTGATGAACACATGAATGTTTTGATCAAGATATTACTACTGTGGTGTGGAGAAAAGTTATTAATAAATCAGGAGCGCAGTATGCTGGTCAAATTGCTAGTCATTGATCAGAGAAGTCCCTAATCATTAGAGAAGTAAAAAGCGAACGAAAACAATAAAATGGTTATATTTTTATGACGCTTATTGTACTTGTTAAAATTTCATTAAAATTTTCAATAAGTATAAACTGGATTCCTCTCTAAATCTCTGGATGCTAGGAAGTATCTAACTTCAAATTCCATGAAACGCATAACATTTCGGGAGGGAAAACAAAATCAAAAGTTTAAAATTCGCTGTCCTGTACAATTGAACGTTTCTATACTATGAGTTGCGTGGGGAGAAAAACTTAGAAAAATTCTACAAAATTTAAAGGAATATAAAATTTTAAATGTAATATTGACCCACTTCATAAGCAGGTGAAGTACGAGAACCCTTGAGCGAGTATTTCTTGGTTCTTCCCTCCGTTTTCCTTCGGCTACTCAAGATGTTGCTTCGCAAACTTCGGGATGAAAAGCACCGATTCTTTGGTTGGCAAAATTAAAAATTCAAGTATATTATGTTAATGATGTTGGAAGCATTTAATTATTAATACGAAAAAAATACAAACTGAATAAGAAAATACAATACGAGTATATATTTTATATAAAAAGTAATTCTCATAACTATGATACTTACAAACACTCTGGCTTGCAGCGAGCTTGACATTTTTCTGTTCGCATTACAGGAAAGATTTAAAAACGCAGACATTTTATATAACAGCATTATTTTACACAGCAATATAATTGTACTATCAAATAAAATAATAAAAGTGACGGTTACGTTATTCAGGATAAATATAAAAGTCATAATTAAATAATCCGTAACTTTTCCATCAAATGATTTATTAAAACACTGCCATGCAATCCACAATCCACAAAGGTCTGACGTAGCCCAGTGGTCAGGAGCGAGTAGTGCATAGTACGCGTTCCTTGAGTGGACCGGGGTTCAAGCCCGTGACTACTAAATACGATAAATATTTGTATTGACGATTTATTGTAAACTCTACTGACTTGGTTGTCGTGCCGGAGTATAAACAAAAATTTTTTTTTTTTTTTTTTTTTTTAAATATTGGTGAGGATCTGATTGTGGTGTTTGAAGCCTTAAAAAGTTGAGCTAAATTAATAATTTGGGAATTTCTCTTTTTAGGATCATATAAATATTGTGACGTCGATTCAAATTAATGAAAGATAATTGCAGAGTAGATGTAAGGAAATTTTTCTTTATTAATCGGGACAAGTGTTCACCTTCTTGGAAAGCATATGAAGATTTAAAGAGGGATTTGATAAATTCCTCTTCAAATCTGCTTTCTTGCATCGTTCTGTCATAGATTATTAATACGTTTGCTATTAATACACTTGATAAAAGTAAATTCCTTGTCAGAAGGAAAGCGATTCTGAATTGCGTGCAGATGACTATAAAGAGAATCATTCATCATAGACTAGCTTTATTCATTTATCACAGGTTAGCTTTATTCATTCATCAAGGACGGCGAAATAATTTCTTCATCAATAAATGCCACTTTATTTTACCAATAGTATAAGGAATATCTACTTCTCGTGAAACGAAAGTCCGTATGAGAAAAATACTTGGAATATGTGGGCTACAAAGCTTGGAAAGCTGATACCTTAGAAGAGACTTGATTGAGGTGTAGTGAAAGTCCTGTCTCTTTTGAGAAATACCTATTTCAAGAACCTCTTCACTATCATTTTATCTTCCCAGATCATAGATTAATAATCTAGATCATGCTTGCTTAATATGTTCTCATAACAATTCAGAGGATATTTCATCTGATGATCTGATATCATGTGTCATCTCTAAACCACAAACTTGCTGATATGCAATAATTCCCTTTGGAAAACTAAAGAACATAATTTACTTACGAATGAAAGTATCTCTTCTTTAAACCAACAAGTTGGTTGATTATTTGAGAATTTCTTTGTGAATCCACAATTAGTGCACCACCAATTCATGTTCCTATACGTGATCTTTATTGTGAGTATTATCTGTAAGTAAGTGCATGTTCCGGACCAATTTGCATATTTTAAGGAATGAATAACACCCACATGGGGTGCTTTAAGGCCCCGGTTGATGAAGTCTAAGAAAGACTACAATGGAAGAAGTCTGGGTCGATCCCAGACATTTCCAAACCCTCTTACGCTGTCATAAAAGATTAAAAACAGCAGTTCAGGAAATTTGCTAATGTTTCTTTAGCAACTTAAAAGCATTTATATTAAGGCGAACTTGAAAAGAATTCCATCATTTGTAGAAAAATTTGATTGTTCAAATAACGTTGAACAATCGTATATCCACATTGGACACTATGTACAAATTTATTCTGTACATAGTGTCGAATGTGGTATTTTTTGAAATACCACATTCGACAACACATTTGAAACACCACATTATTTTAGAAATAATTTTGTACATTACATTCCATAGTTTATGTTTGGTATAAACTATGGAAAATAAAGTCTAATTCTTTTCTTTTACCTGTATCAATTGTTTCTATTCCATATCGAAATTCTCTACATATTCTTTCCTCCCCCGAATGCCGTAGGATATAAAGTGTCTTAAGCTTTAGTTATAGTAATATGTCTTCTTTAATAATTACATTAAATTTTATTTAATTTTCTATTTAAATTAAATTAATTTTTTCTTGAATTTTGCTATAGCTAGTTGTCCTAACAGGGCAGTAACAGTTGACCTGTTGCTCATCTCAGTTTCCTAATTATTTGCTGTATGATTCCTTTCGCTTCAAAAGTGGTACTTGTGCATATATCCGCTGTGATATTCCCTGTTAGAGACTTAGTAATTTTGAATCTCCTCTTTGAATCTTCTGTGGCTCAAAATATCTCTCTCTCTTTCTCTCTCTCTCTCTCTCTCTCTCTCTCTCTCTCTCTCTCTCTCTCTCTCTCTCTCTCTCTCTCTCTCTCTCTCTCTCTCTCACACATCCTGTCAAATTCATCTGTTAACTGTATTGTTCTCCGAACTTCACTAATCACTTGGAACTCTTTGACTTCCTCTCTTTAAAACTTGACTTTTTCCAGTTAAACTTTCCTAAAAGTGCGGTTCTAATTAATTAATTTATAGCCAAAACAAAGTTCGTACGCGTTCTTTGATAGTGGCGTTAATAGACTATCTATGACATTTAACTGTGTAATCGCCGCTCACATAATTTTCGTTGGTGATTTTAATGTCCACAACTCCCGCAGTCTTCCGCTTTCTCCAAACACGAATCCAGCTGGTCGAGATGCTCAGGCTTTTACAATTGCTAACAATCTCGCACAGATTGTTCGTTTACCTACCAGAATACCAGATAATCGTAACCACAGAGCCAACACGCTTAATCTTTTTCTCAAACAATCCTTTGAGTACACAGTTGAGGTGAGTGGTCCCCTAGGCACCTCAAGTCACAACTTGGTTATGGTCTCTTCTCCAGTGGAGCCATTCTCTCATGGCCCTTTTCAACCTCATATTGTTTGGTATTACAAGAATGCAAAATGGGATGATCTGCGAAAGTTCTTTTCTTCTTTTCCTTGGTCGGATTACTGTTGAAATCTTCTGATGTCAACGCTTCAGTGAAAGTTTCAGTCGTATCAGTGAAATAATTCTTGTAGGGATAAAATCCTTTATTCCACACTCCACCTTAAAACCTCGTCCTTTTCTAAACCTTAATATTCCAATAAATATGCTAAGGCTGTGCTCTTAAGGTAACAATTTGCATATCCCAATTGGCTTATATCCAAATTCCAGGTTCATTTTCTGCCTACACCAAAGCTCGCAACAATTGTAAAGCAGTTATTAATCAGTCCAGACTAGATTTCGAACAGGCTAAGAGCAGAAAACTTGTCTAGCATTCTGGTATCTTGCCAAGGCTATTGGTCGCAACTTTTGTACATCTGTATTCCCACCTCTGTCAAAACCACATGGTTCTATTGCCATTTAAGCCAAAGATAAAACTGACCTTCTAGCATTCTACTTTTTTTCTAACTCATGTGTCGATAATCTTGATAAACCACCTCCTACCATTCCCAGAACTCCATTTAATGCCTCCTTAGCCTTCCGTCAAAAGGATGTCAGAAGAATTTTGAACAGCTTTGATGCCAAGAAAGCGCCAGGTCCTCATGGTATTTCTCACTTGTTCTCACAACCTATGCTCCTGAGCTTACTCCTATTCACAGTCGCCTTTTTTTACTTTCTTATTCCACAGGTATTTCTGCTTGGAAATTTGCTTGGAAATTTGCTCATATCCAGCCATTTCCTAAAAAAAGGGTGATAAATCCTTCCCATACAATTATCATCACATTGCACTTACTTGTACTCTTTCTAAAGTAATGGAGAAATATATTAACCGCCAACTCTTAAACAAGCTAGAAGCCTTCCATCTGATCAATGATCACTAGTATGGATTCCGTCAGTGTCGATCCACTGGTAATATACTGACTTACCCATCTATGAGCTGGGTAATAGCTCATAGATCTACTGTTACCCATCTATGAGCAAATGCAAAGGAAAATTTTGTGTGAAACTCAAGCAGTTGCTCTTGACATTTCAGATGCTTTTAATCGTGTTTGGCATAACAATCTTTAAAATAAGCTTCTATCTTATGGTTTTCCAAATGTTTTTTTTTTTTTTGAATTGGGTACCAGTTTTCTCACTGACCGGTGATTGCGGCTGCTGGTAGAATGCTCTCTGTCTTCTAACTTCTCCACCAATGCTGGTGTTCTCCAAGGTCCAGTTTTTTCTCCCCCTCTTTTTCCTCTTATATATTAATGATCTTTTTCCATTGATCATAAATCCTATCCTTATTTTTGCTAATTATAGCATAGTGCATTCAACCTTCCACTTTGAGAAACCTTGCCCTATTCAAACGAGGCACTACCAATTCCTTAAACGTTGATCTCCGGGGAATTCTTCAGTGGGGTAAAGATAACTTAGTTGCTTTCAATCTTCTAAAGCTGCCCTGTCTTATATTTATCAAAAAGGATTCTTCTGTTCCTATATCTACTTTTGATGACACTGATTTCTCTCAGCGTTACTTTTGTTCTAAACAACTACTCTATACAAATCTCAAACTGCCCAACCATGGCGTATTATTCCAACATCTGGAGCGGTGCTCCCATAACTTTTCTGGAACAACCACCTTTCATACGTATTTCCTGAAAATTAAAATAGACAAAAATTCAAGTCTAATATCAATGCACCAAATCAAATTTTAAATTATAAGTACTATAAGTTCTAATACCTCTCGTGCTTGGGGTTTTCATATAAAGTTATATATTTCACTCATAATATTTAAGGTAATATAGTACTTACTCTGGCCTTTCTTCCGTTTCTGTAGACAATTGTACAAACACGTCTGCATGCAATTAGAAATGGAAAAAAATGTCAAAGAAAAATGCATTTTTCAAATTTCATTAGTATCGCATGCAGATAATATACTGAAACATAGCGAATAAATCGTACCCAATATCATAAATTTATGAGTAATTTTACAATGAAGTTATTTTAAAAATTACATCGCAGTACAACCACATAAGAATTACACTTATTTAACTAGCCAATCTCACGTCACGTAACTAACTAGTCACGATCTAGGAAATGATGATTCCCTTTAGTTTCGTATTGAGCCAGCAGCGAAGAGTAGACGTAGAATTAATATTTCAGGTGCATGACTAGCTGGCAAGCCAAAAAATACTGTAGTGTACTAACAAAATATGTATAACTAAATGCGTAATAAAATATTATACATTTAGTTCAATAAAAGGTAAAAAGCAAAATGCAGTCTCACCACCAGGCGCTCTCTCTCTGTTCTGTGTAAATCTATTGAACTAAATACATCATAAAATATTACGCATTTAGTTCAATTAATTGGTAAGTGTTATTAGAGAAGTTACCTCTCTGCTATTAGAAACGCCCAATCGCGAATAATCGACGCAGTTTGTTCGATAAGGGCTGGGCAGAAGTCGAGTTCTTACCTAAAGAAAAAAAAAATAGTTATATTTAAAAGAAATATATTGTTTAATTTATAATTTGTTATATATTTTAAAAGTACGAAGAATAATACAAACCAACGGAATTTTAAGAAATTCTGCTGGATTGTAGTTCGAAAACTTAACCCATCAAATGTTAAAGCATAAACAAAAAAATTTCATAATATCTATAGAATCATATTATAATAAAAAGGTAAAAAAATTAAAATATAATTTTAAATTGAAAATAGATTATTATCGAGTAGTCGTTGCACCTCGATTATTATCGAGGCGCAACAACAAACGGGGTTTGAATTGTTCGTGGTGTGGAAGAATTTTGGCGCAAGATCTACAAGGACCATATTGTGCCTTTCAAGTTATTAATCGTAATAACTTGAAAAGCATAATATGGTATTAACATAAAACTTCAAATTTATAAGTTTTTAGATAAACATTTTAATCAAAAGTGATTTTATTTTATTGAAAGTGAAGACTGCATGTAGGTTTGCTTCATTTCCCTAGATATGATTTGTTGCTATGAGGGGGAGGGTCAAAAGATTCGTACCCTCACCTAGAAATAATAGCCCTAGAAAGGTGAAACTTCACACGAACTTTAATCCTTTTCTATGTACTCTCCATGTATAGTAACACATTTCTCCCATCTGTGGATCAGTTTAATGCCTTGATCAAAGAAGTCCGCACTTTTTGCGTGAAACCACGATTCCTCTTTATTGATGACTTCCTGAGACGAATCAAATCGGCGTTCACGCAATGGTTTCTTCATTTCTCGAAACAAGAAGTCTGACGGTGTTAGGTCAGGGAATAGGGTGGGTTCTGCAGTAATTCGAAGCCGCACACAAATCAAACAGTTGGTGAGAACATTGTAATCGACATTGTTTCTGCAAATGCGTCAGCAATCTTGTAAAATGCGTCTGCGCGGTAGCACAATGGTATCGCCATCGTCCTCCCCACACCGGGTGGAAAAGGCCCGGGTTCGAGCCCATTAAAGTTCGAATCCCGTCGATGACGGGATTCGAACTTTAATGATCTTTTTTTTTTTTCCGTGGCTGAGTTAGTCTGTCTCAGGCGTAGATAGCAAGATTTTTGACCAGAAACTGAGATTTTTCGTCCAACAAAACAGACAAATCGACCATAGAACCCACACGCAAATAACAGATATAAGTCACACAGCACGGCAGATGAATTTAATTATTCGGGTGGCTTAAAAATAATAGTTTTGGTCACACAAAATTCTGCTGGCAGACCCATAACTAATTCCCGCTGCATTTGCGGTGAAATGAATTGTCACACGTCTGTTACTCGGCATCAACTGCTCAACCTTTGCAACCCTCTCACTGTCTATGGATGTTGATGGCCTTCCTTCTCTTGGCTCGTCAAAGACACTTGTACGACCGAACTGGAACTCCCGTATCCACTTTTTTACAGTGTCATAGGATAGACAACTCTGTCCATACACAGCTTTCATTTCTTCGTCAATTTCCTGAGCCTTCTTGCCTTGAAAATGCAGGAAAGTGATCACTGCTCGACACTCCACTTGTCAACCATAGCGTCCTTCCTCAGATTCCAGACTCCACCTCTGGCGTACGATCTCCTTCGGGAATGAAATTTCACACGTTAGTTATTGAATATGTAAACTTATATTAAAAACGGCATCTTCCTACTGGTGTTTTATCTAGGTCAGGGTACGAACTTATTGATACCCCCCCCTCGTATATGCTTCTGTAAACTTCTTTCGCCGCTGATAATAGCACAAAATGTTTTATTGAAGAACAGCATGGTAGTGTGCAGACCGTGGAGGATCTTCGCTTCTGCGAACACAAATATTAGTAATATGAGTGTGTCTAATACTTACTCTAGCCATGATCCCTTCTTTCATTTTGTCTTACTTTCCTGGTAATGGAAGTCCAGGAAAATAAATAGCAACGTTATAGTTACAGTGAAGGATTTGTTGTTTTGCATATCATTGATAAATACTGTTTATTATGTTTGCATATCATTGATAATTACTTGGTTATCTGTACGTGTGATATACTTACTATTTTCAGAAGGAACAAGTAACTCCTTCCTGTCATTATGGAAATTCCTTCCTGTAATATTCTCTCAACTGATGGTTTAAAATCGTTTTCGTAGAAAATTATTGATGCCATATATTTATTGTCTTCATAATCATCATCATCATCATCTGTTCCCACAGTTAAATGCAAAGATATGTCTAAAACAAAAGAGAACTCATTAAAGAATAACGAGACATTTTAAAATCTACTTATTCTTGTTTATTAAAAGTAAGTGGACAATAACAAAGGTACTAGTAAGGTTCTCCCCCTTCTTGAAACAGGTTTTTCAATCAGAAAAAAAGGAAATCGACCATACTTTAAATTACTAAAACAAAACAGCATTCAGAAAATCAGTTCAGCTAGCAGGGTTCTGGCATATGCATTCAGAGAGACCAACGGAGAAAATTATTTTAATAGACATTAAAAATTAGATGCTGTCATTTCTTAAAGAATTAAAAGTTAACTGTAGCTCAGTTACATCTTAAATTTACGTACTCTGGCTAGTGTTTATAATTTGTGGAGTTTTTCCTGACGATTTGGAATTCACCGAAACACAGGCATATTTTAAATCATCGCCTTCTTTGCTACTGTTGTAAGCATAGCATGAGCTGCAAGTACAAAAATACAAAGAAATTAAAACATATTAATGTTGAATAAATAAATAAATTGTATTCTATTCTGTATAATAATTTATAGGAGTTAAAGAATTTACTCGGAGTTAGCGAAGAAGCAAACTAGAATAAGGAAATATTTTTGCTTAAGGAAAACAAAGCGTATGAATTTCGAATATATTTAATAAATACTAGGAGGTTCCGTCCCTGCTCGCCAACCCCCGCGCATGCTTTTCTACGTAAAATGTAGAGGTATGACGGAGTAAGTCAAATCTTTTCTACGTAAAAGACACATCTGTCGAAACGCACTGATCGATATCTAATTAGGAAATGATATACGTAATTATTTACCTGTGCATTTGTGGTGATGTAAGTGCCCCCGCCCACTTGTAGCACGTGACCCATCCTCTTCCCCCATTGGATACCCCACCACGCGGCATTCTCAAGGTCGAATAAATATCACTGTAATTATTTACCTGCGTTTACATAGGTCACTTAGGAAAAACTGGAGGATCTTCACTCGAAGACCAATCCAGTGATATTGTCATTATTATTATTAAAATCAACGTTTTGCAAATTGAATTGATGTAAATCTGATCGTTGGGCATACAGAGCATTTTGTCTCCTCGGTATTATTCTAGTAATACAATAAATTTTAATCAAAAACTTTGGAGAAATTTAATTTTTTTAAACAACAATATTTCAAATCTATAATTTTCTGACAAACAATCTCATATCTCTTTTAATACTGAATCAAATTCCTGATAATTTAATCAATCATTCCTATAATCCCTCTTAACGTTATCGCCAACTTTGGTCAAATTCGGATCACCCTTTAGTGGTGTTCCGGTTTCCTTTAGTAAAATATTATTGTGAGTAAAATTAAAATAATTATTATTTAATTACCTACGATTATGGTTTAATTACCAATACTTCAATTTTCAAAAAAAAAAAAAACCCTCCGATTTACAGATTTCAGAACTTATCCCGAATTATTATGCCCAGCTTTTGATTGCTAATTGACAAATTAGTATTAGTAATTGGAAAAATTATGCAAGAAAGAAAGCTTATAATAATAATAATAATAATAATAGATAAATAAAAAATCACATCCCATTCACTCCAAAAGTTTGTCTAGTTTAGTCTTGAATTTATTTAAGCTGTCAACTTCCACAACAACAGGCGCCTCCGTAGCCAGGTGGGCACGAGCAGCAGTGCTTCTTGATTAGACCAGGGTTCCAGCCCGTGACCACCAAATACGGAGGATACAGAAAGGTCAGGGCATGACCACCGCATATCCCCGGAGCAACATGGCCTTAGTTGCTAGTGCTCCTAAAACCCAAATACCACAACAACAGATGGAAGTTTGTTAATATTAATATTAGCAATGACCACATGGTGCAAGGAGGTCTATGGCTTATGCTGCACCAGTCAAAAAATAAAAATAATAATAAGAAGAACATTTAAAAAAATATAATTAATAAGAGAAAAGGAAATAGACAACCTATGCGTTACCCTCCTCCAGTAGGCACTTATTATCCAGCTGACCTTTGAATTTCCCCAGACTGTCAGCCTCTACCACCCATGTTAGTAATTTATTCCAGTAATTTCTAACTCGCTGGCTAAAATAACACTTCCTGCAATCTAGTCTAAACATCTCCCCTCCCGTAACTTGAAATTATGGGAAAATATGAAAATTTTGTCCTCATTCATTTTACTGATGCCTCTCAGAGCCTTAAACACCTCAATCAAATCTCCTCTATGGTGTCTAGTTTGCAAACTCTGCAACCCACATATTCGAAGTCTTTCTTCACAAGGACCCCCTTTTGCCGATCTCACCAGGCGAGTTACCCTTCTTTGCACCCTTTCAAGAAGCTCGATGTCTTTCTTTAGGTGCGGTCTCAGTATTCCAAGTGTGGTCTAACAAAAGCCTTATATAATGGGATTATCACGTCCCTATCTCTACTTGCAAAAGTTCGATAGGACACCATGGGCCTTCCTTGCAACCTGTTTACAATGCTCAGAATTTCATGTCTGACCTTATCGTAACACCCAAGTCCCTTTCCTCCAGTAATGGATTTAGTTCAACTCCCCCAAGTGTACAAGTTATCCTGGGGTTACTGTTCCCCAGGTGTAATACTTTACACTTTGCTGGATTAATTTGCACATGTTTGAGAGTTAAGTTCACTTCATTGTCCACGTGGAATCAACGTCCGCTCATATATCGATGAACCAAAACATTATGACCAGCGAATCGTTATGCAAATCGAAGAAACTGCAGGTGAACAATTTAACAAGGTATGTCTTGGCCGAAATCTGTGAAACGTATTCTGTAAATATTTATTAAATTTGCTTTACGCTGCGTTAATTAAAATTCCCCTCCTTTTAAACTACACTCAATGCCATGATTAGAGCTACATTGAGTGAATGTAGAAATAGTTAATCGAAAATTTAACTGCTTACCGGTTATCTGAAATGGGATTATAACACTCTGAAACTTTGATATCAGGAACTACTTTAAATTGCAAGTCTTTCTCCTTGTCGTCTTTTAACTTCTGCAAATGAAATAATACTTCAGATGGTAGTTGATATACAGTGACTTTTTAATGAGTGAACATATTTCGTACTTTGTATTCAAAAATAAAAGTAGCTCAAGAAGGCAACTTACGTAGAAGACGTTGGTTTTATTAGATGAACCACACTCTAGTGTTCTAATGCTATAATACGAACCGCATTGTATTCCTCTGCAATTGTCCGGCATCTTTGAGCACAGATCTTTCTCCAGCACTCTTTAAATAGTTAAAATTATTGATTACGAAGATGTACAGCTAATTTAGAATTGAACTCTAATTAAATAACCTGGAATTTTAAGGAGAATTCAAATTCATTTAATTCTCCTGAATTTGACTGACAAAGCACACAGATAACTAAAGTTATTAATTCCCATAATGAGATTAAAAGCTATATTCATTAAATGGTCAAAATAGCATTAACTTACGTTTTTTCATTATCAGGTACACTGCAATTGATTTCGTGCCACTTTACATATTCGTCTTCGTATTGAGGTATTTTTGATTTAATGTCTTCGATGTCCTAATAATAACCAAAGAAAATTATGAGTCTGGTGTAAAAGTAAGTGGGGAATATAATGAACAGGCAAAAGAAAAAAACAGGGACTGTTATTATACGAGGGCGAGTTGGTACATCAGGTGAATTTCCACTGAGTATCAACAACCAGTATCAATAACCAGTGTTCCTCCTTTAATTTCACTTAAGTTCCATTTCCTTGCCTGAAACCTCATTTTTAAAGGTGGCTCTCTCAAAGTGCAATGCTGGTGATCAATTAATTTACATATTCATCTGCATCAAACCTAAGTGGGGCTATTTTAAATTGTCCTAATTGTAATTGCTATTCGCTTGCATGATTATTCTTAGCTTTATCTCCCTGATATGTTATCAATCATCTGTAATCATGACTAAAAGAATGTTTTCAGGGCCCCCAATAAAGTCATTCCTCTGTATAACTGGTTCTGCTGTTGTATGCTTGAGCTCCTCCCTGGGACAGCAAGAGAAGGAAACTAGTTTCCACAAATATTTATCACCGTCTGTGCATGACGGATTAGCTTTGATTTCACGCCAAATTGGAGTATACAGTATATCTACTTTTCGTGTTGATCGAGAGTCTGGAATTAAGTTCATGGCACATAAGCTTAATTGCCAGTAATCGGGAAAACTATGGACATATTCTTTAATTTTATAAATAGGAACCACTGTACTCCTCACCCATTAATCAGGCATTCTTCTCATATTCAGTATCTTGCTAAACAGCCTAACTGCCCAATCCTTTTTCTCCCACTATTGTTCACATATCTCCTAGCCATCTGGAACCTCAGGTTTCCTGTCTTATTTTTGCCACCACCAAAGTCGAAATTTACTCAGTTATAACCTATGTTAAACGCTGCTCCTCTAATTTGTTCTCGCGTTGGTTCCTCATTAAGTTAATGCTAGAGAATTAACTCGTCCTTTCTCACCAGGATTCTTTTGTTCTCATATCTGGTATAGCGAATGTGCTCCAGATGTCTACTTTTCCTTTCTCTTGTCTTTGCAAATTTATATATCTGCTTCGTCCCTCCAGCGCAGTCAGTTGTTATACCGGTTATTAAATGCTTCATACTTTGCTTCACCCCCTGCATTCTATTCATTTTCATAGTCCTCGCATACTTCTCCCAATCCTCCATCCTTGACAATATTTAAAAGATCGCTTCTCTCCGATCCACTTCTGCACCTTCTCGCTTGTCCTCGTATAGTGGCGACACCACAATATGAGGAAAAGTATTGTGGTTTAGCCACTTGTTACTCATTTATAGAGGTCTGGGTTCAAGTCCCGTTGCATACAACTAACTCAGACCTCTATAAATGAGTAACAAATGGAGGAATTTCCAAAGCCCTCTTCAGTCGGGGCTGCAGTTAACCAATTTTATCTCAGTCGGAAGGATAGTGAGTAATTCAGAGTTCTTCAGCGTACCCAACGTGCAAATCGGTCAATAAACACAAACACTGCTGCAGACGTAACACACGATATGCAATATTGCCTAAGTCGCTGTGCGCCTAAAATAAAACAAAAAAAAAAAAAAAAAACAATAACCTCCTTGCACCACTATCAAATCTCCCTTTGAATATGTCTAGTTATTTGGACTCTCCCATTATTACTTTGACCACTGATTTATACTGAGCCACTGAATGTGAAAGAAATTAATAACGACATCTAAACAAAGTTATTTAATCAGTCAGTGTTCATCATTTAATTACTTCCTTACGGATCTTCTTACTTTATGACAAACGTCCAATAGCAGAAGTCTATGCTGCGTTGTTAAGTTCTTTCCTGGAATCACTTAAATTTCTTGCAACTGCCCAGTCTCTTCTTCCCAACATAAGTGAATTTGTGACACATTTAACCCACTGTTGAATGATATAGTATTTCTGTTTTTTGCTGTTTTAGCAAGAAACATATTTCTTGTTATTGGGACTTTCTATCTCCAAAATTTCCTGTCTCATTACATCAAAAAATCCCTCGGTCCCATCTGTTGGTGTTCCTTCCCTTTTGTGAGAAGAAATCTTCGATTTCTTCGCACAAAAATTGAGTGCCACTTTGTAATTTTAGAGAACACCCTAACATTACCAAAATTCAATTTAGGATTTCTCAAAATTTTGGCATAAGTTTTCAAACCAGTTGTCTGCCTAGTACCAATCCTCCATCTTTTTCATCAGAGCTTGAGGCTGACATTGGCAAAGTTAGTATTGATGTTTATAATTACCTTTCTAAAAGTGTTCTATCTCTGTTGAACGTCTAACTGTCATTCAAATTTTAATCCCGAAAGAGTTCGAAAGTAAGCGCAGTTTTATAATCTCGATAAACGTGTACACGTGGCAGTGCTTTTAAAAAGTTGTTGGTTAGTGGTACAGGACGAAGAACCAGTGCAACGACAACACTGAATACAGTTAGGTATTTATCATGAGGACTGCGTGGTAAATTAGTACGAAATTGGCAATATTCAAATATTAGCCAAAATTAACAAAAATACTTTGTCCCCTAACAACAGTAGCTGCTCTGTCTGCTCCCAGTAGAAAAATGAAATTTGCTATTAACTTTCTGTAGTATGCATTCTTCATAAATAAATAAATCCAGGTGTTGAAATTTCATTTGCAATCGGTCTAATTTTTACATGTTTCGGTCATTTAAAGATGAAAAATGTACTTCGGGAACATCTTGAATTCAAGGACGATAAACTCACTGAAATTTACCTTAATTATTGATCCTCTTAATAATTCAGAGAGCTGTTTTCCTAATCATCAACCTATAGTTTCGTCATGTACTTTGGCATGGTCACGCAAAGAGTGTACGAGGATGGGGGTTCAAAGAAGATTTCAATACACTTCCGTAGGCCAGTTTCTTAGATGTCCTCTGGCCCCTTCAAACCAAGAAAATACAAAGAAATTCGAGGGTACAAGGTCGGGAGAATAAGAAGGATGGGGCAATATTTATTTTTTTTCCTGGCACATCGGCAACAAATCATTGCATATTATGCCTTTTTCTTCTTCTTCTGGTAAGGGGTCAGAAGTCTGGGAACCCATCTAGAAGACACTTTGATCATATGCAACTGTTGTTGGATGATGTTCTCCAAAGACTCTGCACTATTCGGGGTTCTTCAACTAGTTCTTTGACGCTAATACGGCAATCTTCCAGGATTAATGCCTCAATTTTTGCAACACTTTCTGTTACAACAGTTGCTGGGCGTCCTGAGATTTCTTCATCATGCACTGAGGTTCTCCCGCATTTCAACTGTTCATACCAATGTGCAACAACAACAACACTGTAACCGGGCAGTCTTCTCCATAAACAGCGATCATTTCTTCGTGGAATTGTTTTGGGTGTTTTCACTTGCAGAAAGAGAGACCGAATCACTGATCTGTATTCCGCTTTATCCATTGTGACACTTCATTCAGAGCTGCAATGGAAAAAAATGAATTATCAGATCGAAACAAAAATTTGTGTGGTTTCTGTAGAGATTTCAACGTAT